>NC_052148.1:172405725-173676454 GCF_902713615.1 Scyliorhinus canicula | reverse complement strand
AAGGAGGCCATTCGGCCCATCGAGTTTGCACTGGCTTTTGGAAAGAGCACCCTACTCAAGCCCACGCCTCCACCCTATCCCCACAACCCAGTAACCCCACCTCACCATTTTCTTTTGGACACTAAGGGCCATTTAGCATGGCCAATCCACCTAACCCACACATCTTTGGACTGTGGGAGGAAACCGGAGCACCCGGAGAAAACCCACACAGACACGGGGAGAACGTGCAGACTCCGCACGCGCAGACAGTGATACAAGCCAGGAATCGAACCTGGGACCCTGGAGCTGTGAAGAAACTGTGCTAACCAGTTTGCTACCGTGCTGCCCATAATGATGTGATTTGCTGACTAAATTTCTTCCAGTGGGTTTAGTGTAGGTTGGTAGACAGCAGGGAGTGCACTCGCAACTCAGTATTTAATTATTGATAAAAGAGAGCAGAAGAATGACACCATAACTAAGAACTAAATTGCTGTGTCAAACGTTGCTTATTCCAAAGGTGCAGTTCAGATACTGACTCTACTTGGATGAGCTATCCTATGAGGCTGCTATATTTTTCTTGCAAGCCTTAAAACAACCTGAAATTCTGACATCAGGGTTGGGTATTACTGTCATATTAAAATTCCCACCTCCCCCCCCCCCCCCCCACCCCCCCCCCCCACCCCACCCCCACTTGAGTATTGCCTTCCATTCCAACATACTTCCCTGTGCTCTTATAGAATGGTATGCCACACAGGTATGTCTCAAAGGCAATTAGGGATAGGCACTAGATGCTAGCCTTGCCAGCAACATCAACATCTCATGAAATTATTTTTAAAAAGGAAATCGGACTGAGATGGAAAGCTAACCACACTTATAATTACGTTCCAGAACTTGTGTCGCAGCTTATTTTGTACAGTGCCATCAGCCAGTCTCAGAGTTTTCATTTAAATCCATTGGCCTATTATCATGTGTCTAACTTACAAATGTTTTCATTCATTTTCGATTGTTGCTGAATGTTGAAATGATAGACAAAAAATTATAGATGCTTTCATATTCTTAAAGAAAGCGCAACTAGTTCCCTGAATGTCAACAGGGGGGCTGTTTTCCTACCGCATTGCACATGCCGCTGATCAGGCCATGCCAGGAGCATTGTGGGGGAGGCTGAAACCTCACACAGGTCACCTGACTCATGGCACCCACCACAATCTGGATCATGACCTCACTCGGCGTGATACAGATAATCATATATAATAGCACATTTAAATATGCACGGTCTATTTGAGGCCACATTCTCCCGGCATCTGGGAGCCACCAGCTGCACCAGGGAGGCCTCACCCTGGCACCGATTAGTACTGGTCAACACAGCCAGAGACCAGATGTGATGGCCGCTCCAGAATCTCATAGGCCATTAGAACCCCCCAGGTGGTTGGGGACAGGGGGCAGTACCTTGGCACTTCCCCGGCACCCGGGAAATCCGGCAGTGCCAAACTGGCATTGCCAGAGTGGGTGGTTGGCACTATAAGGATGCAAAGTACATTGCCCAGGTGCCATTATGTCAGTGTCAAGGTGTCCATTTGCTAGATTGGCACTGCCAATGGTCAGGGCCTGAGAGGGGCCATGCCCATAAAGGGGAGATGAGGGAGATATGAAGGTTGGGGGGCTAATGGAGGGGTATGAGGGGGCTTCACAAATGTTGGGGTGTGAAGTGGGGGGGCCTGAAAGTGAGGAGGCCCAGAAAGGGGGGGGGGGGGTTGGGTGGCTTGAAAGGCAGTGGCGCGGGGCGTCCGTGACCCCAAAGCGGAGTGTCCTCACTTCGGGGTGGGGGGGAGGGGGGAGTGATGCCATGTCTGCGGGGTGTGGCATGGTCCATGCATGAGGGGTGCGTGGGTCCCTCAAGCTCACTTAGGAGTGGGTCTCGCCAGCAAGTTCTGTTCCCCACTGCTAAAACATTTTGAATTGTGGGCTGGACCAGAAAGAAACTCTCCAAGTCCCAAACAATTGATGAAGTGTGGGTGAAAGCAGGTCTGGATCGAACGCAAAAGCCAGCGGAAAACACCCCCCATACCCGCCCTAAATTACACATAGAAATGTTTGGGGAGAATTGCACCGAAGATTTTAATCAAAATTATTTTAATAGTGCCTTTGTTGGCTCAGAATTCCATAAAATCTGAAGTAACTGCAATAAGCAATACTTCTTTAACAAAAAACTGCAGAGTTAATTATATCCTTATCAAATCTGTTGCAATCATAGCCTAATGGACCAATTCAAGATTCATTGTATATTCTCACTGACATGATATGGAATATTATTATTATTTTAAATAAATTTAGAGTACCCAATTGTTTTTTTTTCCAATTAAGGGGCAATTCAGCGTGGCCAATCCACCTACCCGGCACATCTTAGGGTTGTGGGGGTGAAACCCACGCAAACAAGGGGAGAATGTGCAAACTCCACACTGATAGTGACCCAGGGTCAGGAGTCGAGCCCAGGTCCTCAGCCAAGTTGGCAGAAATGCTAACCACTGTGCCACATGCTGCCCTTTATACGGAATATTATGATAATGGTGGATATGTCCAATGGTTAAATTCATCTGAGTAATACTACATAAAATATAATTTCAACAATAACACACGCAACAGCAATGATTTCCCAAATGTTCCTCTTTTTAAAAACGTTATTATAGGCAAACATCGACTGAGATCAATCAGATCAAATAAACATCATCAGGAGTGCTTCTGCAACACCCTTCCCCCATTAACTGCTAAGCTGAAACATATTTTAATTTTATGTATTCCTCCACACACAATGGCCATCAGCTGGAATACCCCAGTGTGTCAGGAATCTCCAGCATTATTGTGGTAATTTAATGACTGCATTTTCCTCAGCTCTTTTGGAACTAGACCTTTGGCCTCCCCATATGGCGGTGATGGCTTAACATAAATTACGAAGCACATATCATCAGAGTATTGACAGTAGCTGCCGGCTCCTGAAAAACAGCATTTAAGAAGATCCTTTACTTGCCACTGCACTGTGTAGCAATCAGTAAAAGGCAATATGGATTAATTAGAGGTTATTTACAATAGATACTTAATTTGATCTTTGATTACTTTTTGAATATTTACCAAACCTTCTACATTATTAGATGAGATTTAGATTTATTGTCATGTATACCGAGGTACAGTGCAATGCCTTGTTCTGGTAACATTCCAAGCAGGTCATCCCATACATTAAAACATAGAACATATGATAAATACTTGAGGATAAATAATGAAATACATAAGCAAGAGGATGAAGTATACGATATAGTATTACAAGTGTAGAGAAGATGCGTAAGAAGGTCAATTCAGTCCATAAGATCAGTTTAGACCCTAAGAGGGCCATTCAGGAGTCTGGTAACAATGGGGAAGAAGCTGTTTTTGAATCTATTAGTGTGTGTTCTCAAACTTTTGTAACTCCTGTCCGATGGAAGAGAGAATAGCCCGGGTGGGAGGGGTCTTTGCTTATGCTGCCCACTTTCCCACGGCAGCGGGATGTGTACACAGAGTCAATGGATGGGAGGTAGGCTCATGTGATAAGACTGGGTGGTGTTCACAACTCTGTATTTTCTTGCTCAGTTTTGGACCGAGCAGTGACAAACCAGGTTGTGATGCAGCCAGATTGGATGCTTTCTATGATACATCTATAGAAATTGGTAAAAGTTGCTGTGGATATGCCAGATTCCCTTAGTTTCCTGAGGAAGTATTGGCGCTGTTGTTCTTTCTTAGTCATAGCATCGACGTGGGTGGATCAGGATAGATTTTTGGTGATGTGCACACCTAGGAATTTGAAGCTGTCAACCATCTCCACCTCGGCACTATTAATATAGGCAGAGGCTTATAATAAATCTAAATGTACGACACTTCGCTTCCTGAAGTCAATGACCAGCTCCTTAGTTTTGCTGACATTGAGGGAGAGATTGTTGTCAGTACACCACTCCACTAGGTTCTCTATCTCCCTCCTGTACTCTGACTTGTGGTGTTTGAGATATGACCCACTACAGTTGTGTCATCAGCAAACTTGTAGGTGGAGTTGGAGCCAAATTTTGCCACACATGGTGCTATATTTATCTGGTTCTAAACATAGCGGTCAATATGGTAGCCTTCGTTAATCCTAATTAATTTTGCACTAGAGTCGCCAGGTATTTCTCGATACCGCCACAAGGTTCAATCCCGAATACTGATCAAAGAACCAATGCACCAGTTAGTTAGTTCAAAGTCAATACTATTTATTCACACACACAGTAATATCTACTCATGCACAAAATACTACAAACTAAACTATCTCTAACGCTAACGCCTATACTTAACTTCGGGTGCCCACTCAGTCAGAGGAACAATGGCCGTTGTTCGGATCTGAGGCTGTTGGGTTCGAAGATGTAACAGGAGAACAGCTAAGGTAGTCCGTCTGACGGCGAGCGTTGACCTTAGACTTACTTGCTTCTGGTGCAGCTGGTGGACGGGTCTCTCCGCTTCGAGAGCCGAGTCCAAGAGAGCGATTCTCTCTCGGGGGCTTCTTCCTATACCTGAAGGGGCTTCGCGCGCTTTTGGGCGGGCCTTGAACTTGGCCCCGCTTAATTGGGCCGCATCTTGATCACTGGTATTGATCTTGACCAATAAAGGGGTGGGTGCCTTGATGGCTGGGCGTGTCCTAGGTGACCGTTGGCCTTGCTTTCTTTATGCTTTTGGTTTGGAGAGCTGGCACCGGGGTGTCTGGAGCTAGATCGGTTGCTTGAGTGTCTTTCCTTTGTTCCCGGAGATGGGCCATCAATATGCCAATTGACCTACAGTTTTAGTCTTGTCTGGGAGCTGCCTTCTCAATACGCATACAGGCTCTGTGCCTGCTTGTTTTCTTAGCATTGTCCATATTTCCCTACAGTCATTGCGATCATCCATTTTGTATTCTGGAAGTGGCCTTCCCAGATGGCTACACACAGTAATAGGGAATATAGTTGTGGGCTGAGTGCGCAGCCTTGCAGGACTCCCGTTTTGAGACTATCATGGAGGAGATGTTTTTATCCTTACTGATTGCAGTCTGTGGTTCAGGAAATCGAGGAGCCGAGGGAGGAGCCGAGAATTAGGTTTTGGAGTTTGGATATGGGCTTGGCTGGGATCATGGTGTTGAAGGCGGAGCTGTAGTCAATGAATAGGAGTCTGACATAGGAGTCCTTGTTGTTGAGGTGCTCCAGGGATGTGTGGACCGATTGCGGCGGTATACAAATTGCAGCTGATCAAGTTAACCTTAAAGGTTGGAGTTGATGTGTCTCATGACATCTCTCGAAGGACTTCATAATGATAGGTGTCAAGACCACCAGTCGCTAGTCATTGAGGCACATTGTCAAGGTATCGGTATGATATTATGGTCCAAATATTTTCATTTCAAAGGTTTGCTTAAAGCGCAGCTATGAATATTTTGTGATTATTTAAATCTCAAATATTTAATCTGAGTTTATTACTTTATGCCTCAATTTAGATGTGATTCAATGATAGTATTGTGCCATATAAATCAGAATGTGATGGATTCTGCATCAAGCGATGTCGGAATCGTGAAGCACGATCAGGCAGAGAATCACGCGTCAGCCGAAAATCGAGGCCGACGCCGGGCGCCCAATGAAATTACATGCTCCGGTGTGAATGCATTCTACGCCACATGTACAGTAAACACCATTGGCAAATTATTAACGGGTCCATCCCGATATTCTACAGGCCTCCCTTTACCAGGAGGAATTACCAATGGCAAAGTTCACTTGTAGTATTTGAAATCAGGAACCAAGCGCCATGGCTGCTGAGGGAGAGAAGGGAAGTAGGACAAGTCCCCAAAGGTGCAGCCATGGGCTGCTGGTCCTGCCACTGGCAGGGTTGGCTGGCAGGGTGGTGGGAAGGAGGTGTCGCATTAGGCCTCGTGGCAAGGTCTGTACTTCGAGGACCTGCCAGATGAGCATGTCATCAAAGAGCATCTCATCCGGCTGAGCAGAGACCGTATGCCATATCTTTTTTTTATAAATGTTTTTTATTCAGTTTTCATGTTTTATATTGAACAAATTACAAATTGTTAGAGAGTGAAAAAAAAACACGCAAAAATTAACATATATATTTACAGGTGAGCATCTTCGTAGTAATAACTGTGGCCTCCCCCTCTTTGCCGGCATACATATTTTACATTCCTCAACATGTTTATTGGCATTTATTTAGTTTGGTTTTGGGCCTTAGCTAGCCATCAAACCCCCGTATCGAGCCCGTAGCCCCCCCCCTCCCCGCCGGCTACCTTCCCCCGACTATTCTTCCTCTTGTACGTTGGCCACAAACAGGTCCCGGAACAATTGCATGAATGGCTCCCACGTTCTGTGGAAGCCGTCGTCCGACCCTCGGATGGCGAATTTGATTTTCTCCATTTGGAGAGAATCCGAGAGGTCGGACAGCCAGTCTGCAGCTCTGGGCGGTGCTGCTGACCGCCAGCCAAACAGGATTCTGCGGCGGGCGATCAGGGAGGCAAAGGCAAGGGCGTCCGCCCTCCTCCCCAGGAATAGATCTGGCTGGTCTGAAACCACGAAGACCGTCACTATCGGGCATGGCTCCACCCTCACCCCCACCACTTTGGACATAGCCTCGAAGAAGGCTGTCCAGTACTCCACAAGTCTGGGGCAAGACCAGAACATGTGGGCGTGGTTGGCCGGGCCTCTTTGGCACCGCTCACATCTGTCCTCCACCTCCGGGAAGAACCTACTCATACGGTTTCTCGTTAAGTGGGCTCTATGTACCACTTTTAGTTGCGTCAGGCTGAGCCTTGCGCACGTGGAGGTGGAGTTGACCCTATGCAGTGCTTCGCTCCAGAGTCCCCACCCTATCTCCATCCCCAGGTCGTCCTCCCATTTCCTTCTTGTTGCGTCCAGTACGGTGTCGTCCCTATCTAACAGTCGGCCATACATGTCACTACAGTTCCCTTTCTCTAGGATACTTGCGTCCAGTAGGTCTTCCAGTAGTGTCTGTCGTGGCGGTTGTGGGTACGTCCTTGTCTCCTTTCGTAGGAAGTTTTTGAGCTGCAGGTACCGGAGCTCGTTCCCCCCAGCTAGCTGAAATTTCTCTGTCAGTTCGTCCAGTGTTGCGATCCTGTCGTCCGTGTATAGGTCCCTGACTGTCAGTGTCCCCCCGTCCTGTCTCCACCTTTTGAAGGTGGCGTCAGTCAGTGCTGGTTTGAACCTATGGTTGTTGCAGATGGGAGCCTTGTCCGACATTTTGTTCAGGCCAAATTGCTGCCGCAGTTGGTTCCAGGATTGGAGGGTGGCTGTCACCACTGGGCTGCTGGAGTGTTTTTTGGGTGGGGATGGGAGTGCTGCCGTGGCGAGGGCCCGGAGGGAGGTCCCCATGCAGGAGGCCTCCTCCGCACGCACCCACTCGGCTTATGGCTCCTGGATCCATCCCCTTACTCGCTCGGCTGTTGCCGCCCAGTGGTAGAATTGTAGATTCGGGAGGGCTAGCCCCCCCCTGGATTTTGTTTTCTGTAGGACCTTCTTTGGGATCCTAGCATTTTTACCCCCCCATACGAACGCCATGATAAGTTTGTCCAGCGCTATGAAGAAGGCCTTGGGGATGTAGATCGGAGTGGATCTAAACAGGAAGAGGAACCTGGGCAATACGTTCATTTTGATCGTCTGGACTCTTCCTGCGAGGGAGAGTGGGAGTGTGTTCCATCTTTGCAGGTCCTTTTTTACTTCCTCCGCCAGGCTGGTGAGGTTCCATTTGTGGATCCCTTTCCAGTCATGGGCTATTTGGATCCCCAGGTAGCGGAATTTATGTCGGGCTTGTTTGAACGGCAGCCCCTTTAGTGCTCCCCCCCCCCCCCCCCCCCCCCCCCCCCCTTGCTGGTGTACTGGGAAGATCTCGCTTTTGCTCATGTTGAGTTTGTAGCCCGAGAAGGCTCCAAACTCTTTCAGGAGCGCGATGATTCCGTCCATGCTGCTTTGTGGGTCCGAGATGTAGAGGAGCAGATCGTCTGCATAGAGTGAGACTCTGTGCTCTCTGCCTCCCCTTCGGATCCCCCTCCAATTTTTTGCTGCCCTGAGCGCAATTGCTAGCGGTTCGATTGCTAGTGCGAACAGCAGTGGGGACAGTGGGCATCCTTGTCTGGTGCCCCTGTGCAGCTGCAAGTATTGGGAGTTGGTATTGTTGGTCCGTACACTCGCCATGGGGGCGTTGTATAGGAGTTTTACCCACGCGGTGAACCCTGTTCCAAGCCCGAACCGCTCCAGTACCTCTATGAGGTATTTCCATTCGACTCTGTCGAAGGCCTTTTCTGCGTCCAGGGAGACGATCACCTCTTGTGTTCTCTCCCCGGAGGGGGTCATTATCACGTTCAACAGGCGCCTGATGTTCGAGGTGAGCTGTCTACCTTTGACGAAGCCCGTCTGGTCCTCTGTGACCACCTCAGGTACACAGTCTTCTAGCCTTTTGGCTAGGATTTTGGCCAGTATTTTGGCGTCTGCGTTCAGCAGAGATATGGGTCTGTATGACCCACATTCCGTTAGGTCTTTGTCTTTCTTAGGTATCAGCGAGATTGAGGCCTGTGCTAACGTGGGTGGCAGTGTGCCCCTAGCTAGCGAGTCTGTGAACATCTCCCGCAGGTGCGGGGCCAGCGCTGTCGCAAATTTTTTGTAGAAGTCCGCCGGGAATCCGTCCGGTCCCGGCGCCTTCCCCGTCTGCATGGAGCTGATACTGTCCATGATCTCTCCCAGTGCTAGTGGTGCTTCCAGGTCCCGTTTCCTTCCCTCTCCCACGACTGGTATGACCAGTCCATCAAGGAACCGGTTCATCCCAGCCTTCCCCGTTGGGGGCTCTGAGGTGTACAGCTCTTGGTAGAAGGCCTTGAAGGTTTTGTTAATCCTCTCTGGTTCTGTTTCCAACATGCCTCTGGTACCCCTGATTTGGCCAATTTCTTTGGTGGCTGCCTGCTTTCTCAGCTGGTGTGCCAACAGGCGGCTGGCTTTGTCTCCGTGTTCGTACAGGGCCCCGCGTGCCTGGCGGAGTTGGTGCACTGCTTTCCTGGTGGAGAGCAGGTCAAAGTTCCTTTGTAGTTCTTTTCTCTCCGCCAGGAGCTCTACGGTCGGGGCCTCGGAGTATTTACGGTCTACCTCCAGTATGGAGTCGACCAGCTTCTGCCCAGCCACCCTTTCCTCCCTATCTCTTTGCGCTTTGAAGGCAATGATTTCCCCTCTTATTACGGCCTTAAGCGCTTCCCAGAACGTGGAGGATGATACCTCCCCGTTTTGGTTGTTCTCTGTGTACTCCACTATGGCCCGCGCTATCCTTTCTATGAAGGCCTTGTCAGCTAGTAAGGCACCGTCCAACCTCCATGTGGGGCGCTGAGCCCTTCCCGTCTCCAGCCGCACGTCCATGTAGTGTGGGGCGTGGTCTGATATCACAATTGCGGAGTATTCCACCTTGTCTATCCCTGGAAGCACCGTTTTCCCCACCACAAAGAAGTCAATTCTGGAGAACACGTTGTGTACTGGGGAGAAGAAGGAGAATTCTTTCTCCCCCGGGTGGGCGAACCTCCAGGGGTCCACAGCTCCCATCTGCTCCATAAAGTGACCGAGTTCCCTTGCCATGTTTGAGGTTTTCCCCGTTTTGGGGTTTGATCTGTCCGTCTTTGGGTCCTGTACACAGTTGAAGTCCCCCCCCCATGATTAGTTGATGCGTCGCTATGTCCGGGATTTCTGCCATGGTCTTTTGGATGAAGCTCGTGTCGTCCCAGTTGGGCGCGTACACGTTGACTAGGACTACCGGCGCCCCATCCAGGGCCCCGCTGACCATGACATATCGCCCCCCTGGGTCTGTAACCGTCTTTGTCGCCCTAAACATTGTCCTCTTGCCGATCAGTATCGCCACCCCCTGGCCCTTGTCCCATAGCAGGAATGGTAGGTTTGTCCCACCCAGCCCTTTCTTACCCGCAGTTGGTCCTGCTCCCTCAGATGCGTCTCTTGGAGGAAGACTATGTCGGCCCTCATATTTCTGAGGTGGGTGAGGACTCTGGATCTCTTCACTGGGCCGTTAAGTCCCCTTACGTTCCAGGTGATTATCCTGGTGGAGGGCTTCTGCCCCCTCGTTCCTGTGGGATTAACCATGTTTGTCTGGTGGACAAGCCCATGCCCTCTGGGGTTTCACTTTGTTAGGGGGCCGTCCAGGATGGCCGCTACCACTGCTCTCCCCATGCGGTCGGGTCTCTGCGCTCCGGGGTTTCCCCTTGTCTTGGGGGCACCCGCCATGGCCGTCCACTGTGTGTCCGCCACGCGGGTAGTCCCCTGCACTCTGGGGGGCCCCTTTGCCCACAGACCGTACTGGGTGGGTGCTTGCAGCGGTTCCTTGTTCCGAGCCCTTGGTTGTGGTACTTTGTAGCCCTGTTCCTTTTCTGGCCTCGTTTGTTCCTTTGACCCTACCTTTCCCCTCCCTGTGTGCCCCCCCCCTGGTCTCTCCCTCTACCCTCCTCCCCTGTATACCCCTCCTTTGCTCCTCTATACCCTATTCCTGTCCCCGTTTGCTCTCCCGACTTTGGTGGGTGATCTCCCCCTCCCCTGCCTAGCGCCTTCCCCCCTGTTGGGGGTGCGCAGCGGCCCTGCTTTGTTGTGTGCCCCCGGCACTAGCTTTCCTGCTATTACGGTGGCTCCCCTCTCGGAGGTTGTTGTCTCGCTTCTCCTCTACCTGGCCTCTACGGTTTTATGCCTGCTCTTCCCCCATCCTACCCATTGGCGTGTCGTTGCTCCTTGCCAGGGGCCTCTCGTCCCAACCCCCCCTGCTGTTCTTCCAGCCCGTGCTCCTCGACGAATCTATTCGCCTCAGCAGGGGCTGTAAAGAAATATTCCTTGTTTTGGTATGTGACCCAGAGTTTCGCTGGGTACAGCATACCAAAACGCACTTTGTTCCTGTAGAGAGCCGCTTTCGCTCTGTTAAACTCAGCCCGTTTCTTAGATATATCCACTCCAAGGTCTTCATATATTCGGATGGTGTGCCCGTCCCATTTGCTGGCTCTATTTTCCTTGGCCCAGCGCAGGATTGCCTCCCTATCCCGGTACCGGTGCAGTTTGGCTATGACTGCTCTCGGTTGATCCCCTTCCTTGGGCTTCGGGCGCAGCGACCGATGTGCTCTGTCCAGATCCGGTGGGGTGGGGAAAGCTTTCCTGCCCACTAAGTTGCCCAGCATTGCAGCCACGTATTTTGTGGGGTTTCTACCCTCGGTCCCCTCTGGCAGGCCCACTATCCTAACATTTTGCCTTCTCGAGCTGTTTTTTTGGTCGTCTACCCTGCCCTTCAGGCTCCCCTGCGTTGCGCCCAGACTCGCCACTTCCCTTTCTAGGGCCGTGACCCGGTCGCTCATGTCGGTCGCTGCTTTCTCTAGCTCCTTAATGGTTGCCCCATGGGCTTCCAGTTTCCCCCCTTGAGCTTCCAGTTTCTTCCCTTGAGCTTCCACTTTCTCCTCCAATCTGGTCAGAGCCTGCTGCACCCCTGACATGGCCCTGGCCACTGCTGCCTGTGCTGCGGCCTCTGCGTCTGCTTTCAACTCTGCCTTGATTGCCTGCAGCTGCTCCCTCACCACCTCAGTAAAGGCTTCCTTCCAATTCATGCCCCCCTCTAACCCCAGGGGAGAGGGCACCTGTCTGTCCGGCTCTTTTTGATGCGGCGGTACATCCGTCCCGCTGCTTCGTGTGCTAATCCGCTCGCGTGAGCTGGCTTGCCTTTTGTCCAGCCTGCTTTTGGTGCCCCCTTTCCCTTGGCTCCCTTCTGGCGTTTTTTTCTCCCCCTTCCCCTTCATCTTTTCTTCTCCCCTTGTTTTTCTGTTCCCCCTTTTTCGATGCCCGATTTTTATTTTATTTATTTGTTTATTAATTATTTTCTCCCACCTCCTTTTATGCAACTCCCCTCAGGTGGGCTTGCTTTGATGGGAGTGGGTGTAGAGAAAGAGAAAATAATATATATCCCTCCCCCTTTCTCTTTAACAGTGTACTTTTTTAAAAATAAAAGTCCTCTTTTTTTTTTCTCCCCCCCTCACATTTCCCCTACCTCTCTCACGCAGGAGAGAGAGAGAGAGAGAGTGAGAGGAGTCTGTCCAGTTCTTTGTTCTTGCCACGTGGTGGCTGCTGCCGGTTTTTTTTTTGGGGGGGGGGGGGGGGGGGGGGGGGTGTATGTGGAGACTCCGCTCCGGGCCTGCTGGGGGGGGGGAGATGCCGCTCCGGGCCTGTTTGGGGGGGGGGAAGAGACTCCGCTCCGGCCCTGGGGGGGGGGGGGGGGGGGGGGTAGACGCCGCTCCGCTCCTTGGGGGGGGGGGTAGACTCCGCTCCGGCCCTTGGGGGGGGGGGAGACGCCGCTCCGGCCCTTGGGGGGGGGGAGGTGGACGCCGCTCCGGCCCTTGGGGGGGGGGGGTATGGACGCCGCTCCGCTCCGGCCCTTGAGAGGGAGGGGGGAGGGTAGACTCCGCTCCGGTCCTTGGGGGGGGGGTTATGGACTCCGCTCCGCTCCTTGGGGGGGGGGGGGGTATGGACGCCGCTCCGCTCCTTGGGGGGGGGTATGGACGCCGCTTCGCTCCGCTCCTTGGGGGGGGGGGTCTGGGCGCTGCTCCGCTCCGACCGCTGGGGGGGGGGGGGATGTAGACGCCGCTCCGCTCTGCCGCCGCCCGGGCCTCTCCTGCCGCTGCTCCTGCTGCCGCCGCCGCCGCCGCCGCCGGGGCCTCTCTCGCCGCTGCTGCCGCCGCCGCCGCCGCTTGGGCCTCTCCCGCTCCCGCTGCCGCTGCCGCCGCCGCCGCCGAGGATCCCTCGGTGACCGGTTTGTTTTGTGGGGGGGGGGGGGGGGTGTGTGCGCGTCCTTTCCCTTCCCTTCCCTGTTCTCCACCGCTACGGGAGCCCCTCACCTTGCGACCGCTCCGCTTGCTGACCGGAAGTCTTCCCCGTATGCCATATCTGCCGGATCATGGCGCACCTGGAACCGACGGTATGGAGGAGAACCATCACTCCGAGTGGCTGTCAAGATAACGGTCGCCCTCAACCTTTTCGCCACGGGGTCCTACCAGATGCAGAATGTGGACCTGTCTGGGATCTCACAGACCTCGGTGCACAGCTGCATCCGTGCCATCACAGAGGCCCTATATACCCTGTTGGCACAATATATCAGTTTCAATGTGGACCGAGCCCACCAGATTGATGAGCAGCAGGGTTCACCACCATCGCCGGGATGCTCCAGGTCCAGGGGGTGATCAACGGGATGCATGTCACTCTCCGGGCGCTGGCACATGAGGCTTTCACAAACCGAAAGGGGTTCCACTCGATGAATGGGCAGCTGGTGTGTGACCAGGAATTGCATAGCATGCACATCTGTGCCCAATACCCAGGCAGTGTGCACAATGCCTTCACCTTGGAAGACTTGATGGTTCCCGACACCTTCGAGGTGCACTACTGGGTGAGGGGTTGGCTCTTCAGCTACAGGGGTTATCTGCTGCGGTCATGGCTGATGACGCCTATCCACAAGGTAGGCTCCTAGGGCGTGTATCGGGGCAATGTGCAGTCGCTGACCTGGGGGCCCTGGCCCGTGCCCACCTCCAACGCCTGTCCATCTCCCCCCTACAACACCCCCTCTGCAACCAGCCCAGCCCATCCCTCACACCTTTCTGACAGAGCACTGAGGTAGGTTGGAACGTTTGTGAACTGCACCTGTGCCAACTTTACTGGTGTCTAACTTTCTCTCCTTATGGGCCCTAATGTTCCATCCAGGTGGTTCCCCGGGTGGTACATTTGGGGTGGAGGTGGCCTGCTGCGATTCCCACCCTGTGAACCTGGGTCCCATTGGTGACCGTCCTCTAGGGTGACCGGGCCCGGCAGTGCCTTGTGTGTCCCAGGTGGTGTGGTGGCACCCTGTTCTGCCCATTGCACATCGGATATGCCCATCGGAAGGGAGCAGTCTGAGGCGCTGGGGTATTCCCACACCTCCCCTGCAGGGGTCACTGGCACGGGCCCCATCACCTTCTCTTCCCTCAGGGTGCCTGATTGCCTTCTACCCACTCCTTGGGACAGGGATGCTACCGGGGTGAGCTCCAGGGTCTCCTCTACCCCTTGGCGCTGCCACTCCTGGAGGCCATCTCTCATCTCAACCAGGGTCTTAATGCTCGTGGCCATGGAGGACAGGAACTGGCCATCTCCCTCTGGAACTGGCTCAGGTCTGCCAGCGCCCGGGCAATGCCATCGACGCCCACAGCTATGACCCTCTGTGACTGGGCGAAGCTCTGGATCATCGCTGCAATGTCCAGGTGGCCCTAGTACATGGCTGCCTGTTATAGGGCCAGCCTGTCCTCCCCGAACAGGCGCCGGAATGTGGCGACTGGGGGCTTTTCACAGTAACTTCATTTGAAGCCTACTTGTGAAAATAAGCGATTTTCATTTCATTTTTTAATTTCATCTCAGCCATCACCCACACAGAGTGTCCCAGGCCTTGGATATCTTGACCCATGTCACCTCCCAAGGCCTCCACCACCTGTGCCACACGTTCATTGTTGGCCTGGGTAGCACACCTGCAGGTGCTGAATGGTTGCTGACATCCCCTCGTGTAGTCCCCGGCTCTGTGCATTCATTTCCAGCATCAAAGAGACCACCCTTCCCAGAAGCCCTGAGACCCATCTGGATGGCAGCTGGGCTGGGCTGCCCTCCGACTGTCCATCCCCTCGTGGTCCCTATATCCACAGGGTGTACCACTGTACATGTGTGTGATGTGCACCACATAGTGCCCCAGGAACCTCTTCACTAAAGTGCCCGACCGAGGTGAGTGTCTCTGGGATGTTAGAGGGTTTTGGACACAGTTGTGACGGAAAGTCAGTGTCGTCCCCGGACTGGTGCTCCGGGGTGTAGCAGGCTGGCGTTTGGGGGCTCGCGACACTGTCTGCTCCCACATCTTCACACGTTGTGTCCTGGGATTGTGGCCGGGGGCAAGGGCACCAGAAAGGGTTGCCCCATCACCAGATGATCCTGCAAGACACAAGACATGACACATGGTTGGATCATGGTTGGGGAGATGGAGGGATGGTGTGGAGGTTGTGGGGGGAGGCAGGGTGGTGGGGGCTGGTATAGAGGGTTGTGCTGGAATGGGGTGCGGTGGGTGTCGTGAGGATGGTGAGGTGGTATGGGGGTGATTCCATGCATGTCATTGTGACACAGCAACTCAACGGGGGCTCACTTGGTTCCCCAATGCCAACCTCCGCCTTGGTGACTGCCTGCTCTTCGGGCCCAATGACCAGCTCCAATTCCTGTCACTTTGCGGCGGTGAAGGTCCATAGGTCTGGCGGGCGTCCTCCAGCCTGCTCTCTCCCTGTGGTTGTGCGCCACTTTCTCCTAGAGGGGGGATAGAAAATACATGGTGTGAGGCAGTCGGATGCGGGCAGCACAGGGAGTGGGCAGCTAGTGGCCTGTGTGTGTAGGGTATCTGGCCATGGCAGGCGGTATGGATATTGGCATGTGGTGAAGGATGGTATGCGAACAGACTGTGTCGGGTGCGGTTCATTCGCCCTCTGGATGGGGAAGTTACGGGCAAGTGGGACGAGGGGCAAGGTGCTGGTTGCTCAGCCTGGCCGACCTGAGGAGGTTGTGCAGCTTTTTACAGCAACGCTGGCCTTGCCTGGTAGTGGGGCAGCGGTACTCAAGGCCTCTGCCACCTGCGCCCAGGCCTGGTGTACGGCAGCAGGTAGCAGTCTCCTTCCCACTCCAGCAGACAGGATGCTTCGCCTCTCCTCCACGGCATCCAGCAGGGTCTCAAGCCCGGCATCAGCGAAACAGGGTCCCGCTTTTCGGGGTGCCACCTTCTAAGGCCGGAATGAGTGTGAGTGGGGAGTGGAGTGCTTATATGTGGTTGCAACTTGGCAGCCTCTCGGGTGCCAATCCTGACAAACCGGACACTGTTTTAGCTTTGCAACTGCACTAGTTCAACGTGGCACCAGTACTCGTTCATTAATGGATCCTGAAAGGTCCAGAAGCCTCATCTTCAATCCTGGAAGCCCCCCATTTTCTGCACCATGGTATTGACACCCTGAGCAATGCTCCTCAGTGACTGTGCCACGTTCTGGAGTGCCTCAGCAATGTCCATCTGCATGTGCAACATGTCCCTCATCGACTGGGACATGATGTCAAGGTCCTCAGCTATTGCCGTCACAGACTGAGCAATGCTTTGGACACCACCAGTTATGGTTCGGACATCATGCTCCAGGTTTTCCACTGCGGTAATCACTCTTGCAGTGTTGGCCTCGGTGCCACGCATTGCTGGCACCATCTTCTGCACCTGGAGGATTTGGGATGCCTCCAATCGGCCTTGCAGTCACTGGAATGTCGCGGACATTCCCTCCTGAATCTCACGGCTGTGTCCTATCATCTACATCAGCTCTGGGAGAACCTTGTTGGGGGCTCTGCATCTGGCTGAGAGCCAGCTGAATCCTCAGACCTCCGACTGCTGACTCTCTCAGATGTTCCTGCCTCCACCTCATGTGCAACAACAGATGTGTGGTGCTCACCAGATAGTGTCCCAGACGCCTGTCCACTAATTTCACTCACTGAGGTGTCTCTGCAATGGTGGAAGGTACGAGTGATAGCTGTGACGCAGTGTCGGTGTTCTCCTCGGAGCTCTCCTCCGAGGTGTTCTCCGGGTGGCAGTGGGGGTACGACTCTGAATGGCCTGGCCCCATCCGATGGTGGTCCTGCAAAGCAATGGGTTCAGTGAAAGGGAAGGATAATTGGCTGGGACATCGACAACTCACTTGAGACAGGCTAACTGGATGAACATACAGTGGATCCTCACTACTCTGGCGCATGCCAACCTCTCTGTTGGTCACTGCTCTCTCCTCGGGCAACCCCACGATCTCTAGCGCCCTTTCCTCATATGGGGTGAGGACTCTGGAAATCCACCCCCATCTTTGCCCTTTCTCTTATTATGGACTATTTTCTCCTCCGGGACCAAAGAGAGGAAATTGTGAGTTGCACGCTTGATGAGAAAGGGGAGGTCTATAGCAGATGGCATGTGTGGGCACTGCGCCTAGACATGAAGGGATTGTGATGGTGAGTGCCAGCGGATTCACAGGAGCAAGCTTGGAGGTCGGATGTTGGGAGGGTGCAAGGTATCAACCAGGGTATTGGTGGGGGAGGGGATTTAGTGAATTGAAGGTTTGCAAGATTAATTGATACCTGGTAACGTATCCTTGCAGCACGTAGAGAGTCATTGTATTCTTCCTACATTGGACACGGTCGACCTGGTCATGGTCCCCGCACTCACTGCAGCTGCCACTGCCATACCAGGCAGCATTGCTCACCATACTACTGCTGGTCCTTTGACCCCCCCCCCCCCCCCCCCCCCTTCAGGGTACAGGGTGCCCCATCTCTCATCAACATCGTCGAGAAGCCTGGCCAGGTCGGCATCCCCAAAGCGAGGAGCAGGTCTGGGCATTGACATTCACGTGCCTTGACTGGGAGTGAATACTGAGTAAGTGTTTGAAAGTAGCTCCCCCTGAGTTAACTGTGAGCAACTGAGGTGCGAGTCGGGCGAATAAGATGGTGAGGCTGTCAGGCAAGTCTCATTTTTTGCACAAAGTGCAGGCTGAATACAGGTCCCGATCGCGCCATTAAAGCCAGCACAAAACAACCCGCCAAAGCCGCCCAAAATAACACTCTCATTTTTGGGATCAATCGCGCCCAATGCATCATATCAGCTGAAATGGCTTTTGATGTCATGACAACACCAGTTGCCAGGTTTTCTGACACATGACCACCGAGCATGGGGTGTAGCAAGGGCTGTTCTGGAAAAGTTTGGAGATGCAGCACAGCCCTGGAGGTCTTCATGTTTCCATAGTCTGCAAGCAATACACAGTGGGCAGCACTGTTGCTTCACAGCTCCAGGGTCCCAGGTTCAATTCCCAGCTTGGATTACTGTCTGTGCGGATCCCCATTTCTGTGTGGGTTTCCTCCAGGTACTCTGGTTTCTCCCACAAGTCCCGTAAGACATAGGACTGCATTCTCTGCACCCTCGCGTCAAAGCCGCGGCCGGCGTAAGGGTGGGGAATTGATTTTCCTGCAAGAAATAAGGCGCCGGCGCTGGCTCACCGATTCGGCTGGCCCCAAAAAGCAGCATGCCACCTGGGACCAGGGCCACCTGGGCCACCTGCCAGAGGTCCTCTCCTACATCCTCCCCCCCCCCCCCCCACTTGTCGAAGTACCGAAGGCGTGGAACTAATGTGCTCCAGCCTGTCAGGATACTCGCGTGGCGTCTGCGGGCTCAGATTGCGGCCACCCTGGTCAGGGACGGGTGAATCGGAGGCCGGGGGGAGTCCAGGGGCAGCACGGTAGCATTGTGGATAGCACAATCGCTTCACAGCTCCAGGGACCCAGGTTCGATTCCGGCTTGGGTCACTGTCTGTGCGGAGTCTGCACATCCTCCCCGTGTGTGCGTGGGTTTCCTCCAGGTGCTCCGGTTTCCTCCCACAGTCCAAAGATGTGCAGGTTAGGTGGATTGGCCATGATAAATTGCCCTTACTGTCCAAAATTGTCCTTAGTGTTGGGTGGGGTTACTGGGTTATGGGGATAGGGTGGAGGTGTTGACCTTGGGAGGGTGCTCTTTCCAAGAGCCGGTGCAGACTCGATGGGCCGAATGGCCTCCTTCTGCACTGTAAATTCTATGAAAATATAGGCAGCCGGGGAATGTTCGTGTGGGGATTGAGGGTCAGGTGTGCGGCCGATCAGAGGGTCTCTTTCATGGGTCTGGCTTCGTGGTCCGAGTCCGCCATGGAGCACGGCGCGGCCACTGGAAGCCGCCACCGTGCGCATGTGCGGCCTCTGACCTGGAAGTGCAGGGCCCTGTATCTGCAGCAAAAGCTGTGGGATTTACTCCTGGTTCCAGCTAGCCCCTGCAGGGCTGGGAATGCGTGTCCTTTTGATCCAGAATTTTCAGGAGTACATCTCTACCATTTTTATGCCGGCGTGGGGGCAGTCCCAATAATGGAGAATCCAGCCTGTGCTGACAGGTAATTTGGACATTCTGAATTCTCCCTCCGTGTACCCGAACATGCGCCGGAATGTGGCGACTAGGGGCTTTTCACAGTAACTTCATTGCAGTGTTAATGTAAGCCTACTTGTGACAATAAAGATTATTATATTATTAAGGATCAGAATTTCAGACCCATACTTTCCACTAATCCATTTGAGTGAAATTAATGCATCCAACAGGCGATGCATTATTGCTGCAATTTTGGATGTTTCATTATTAAGCACCTAATCATGTAGTTTAATTGGTTTACCGTATGACAGAGTTCATTATGCTCACATTACAATTTCTGTAAGCTATTTCAAACTGTCCTCAAAGTTCAGTATTTTACACGATGTGAGCATCGTTGAGAAAGCAGCAATTGTTGCCGTTCCCTAATTGTCCTTGAGAAGGTGGTGGCGAGCTTCCTGCATCATATTCCTCACATGGCTGGTCACTATCACACATTTGCTACCAGAGTTAGGCTTCATTTCAACAATAATATTTTGCATGGAAATCTTTTTCACTCGACTGCTTTTTAGTGAATTATGAAATTTGACGGAATTGATGTCTTTCACGGTCTGTGGGCAGATCAGATCAGATATGTCAGACGTGGACCAGGTGGAAAACTTATAACTATATTATGGGCACTGGAATGTGGAATGTATTTCAATAGTTGTTAGTAGTGACTTCTTACTGCATTTCAATTTCCATTTATTTGATTGCACAGAATTGATACTCCATAAGTTGCAGTCACGTGGGAGAGATCCTGCTGCAGTTATCTGTTTTACACACAATCTTACTGGCATGCGCAAGATGCAAAATGGTCCTTAAGTTCTCTAGGGTCCTTTTTCAAACCCAGATCGAAAATAATTTTTTTTTTTAAGTTTACAATGTCCAATTAATTTCTTCCAATTAAGGGGCAATTTAGCGTGGCCAATCCACCTACCCTGCACATCTTTGGGTTGTGGGGGCGAAACCCATGCAAACACAGGGAGAACGTGCAAACTCCACACGGACAGTGACCCAGAGCCGGGATTGAACCTGGGACCTTGGCGCCGTGAGGCACCATGCTGCTGCTAGATAGAAAATAATAAAAGGAAAGTCCAAAGATGTGCTGGTTAGATGGATTGGTCATGCTAAGATTGCCCCTTAGTGTCCAAAGATGGTAGGTGGTTCTGGGAATAGGACAGGGGAGTGGGCCTAGATAGTGTGCTCTTTCAGAGGGTCGGTGCAGACTTGATAGGCCGAATGGCCTCCTTCTGCACTGTACAGCAGATCAAAATGAAACATTTGTCATTTATGTAAATTTGGTATTGGCCAAACACGTCTTCACAAGCTGGATCCCTTTTAAACAGACACCATGGACTGGATTCTCCGTCGACGGGATCCTCCATTTCACCGGCAGCGCACTCACTCCCACGGATTTCTCGATGGCATGCGGATGTCCACAATGGAAACTCCATTGGCTGGCTGTCGGGACGGAGAATCCCGTTGCCGGTGGGGGTGCGCCGCACCAGAAAATGGGTGCGGAGCGATGGAGAATCCCGCTCCGTAGGTTAGATTTCTCTGCCTGCATTGGTCCCTGCTAGTGTGACATTTATTCCCAAAAGTGATAAGAGTTGGTGAATACATAATAATAATAATAATCACTTATTGTCACACGTAGACTTCAGTGAAGTTGCAGGGAAAAGCCCCTAGTTGCCACATTCTGGCACCTGTTCGGGGAGGAGATAGAAGTTGGTTATGACCAATTTTCGGGTTTACAGACAGCACAACCAGGAAAGCCATTCCAGAGATTGAGTTTCAAGTGGCTAGCCTCGCCAGCCATAGTCTCCGAGGGGGCCAATTTCCATCAGGGAACTGCCTTTGAGAATGCTGTTAAGCTGGGCGAGTTCACTGCAGCTCCTTCTGTCCCTCACAAGAAACTCTTTCAAAAAGTACTTTATGCTGACAGCTGCTACTAAACTGTTGTGAACGAAGACAGGCTCGGCAGCTGCATTCGGAGCGCTGGCCAATTTAGCAGGTGAGGTCTAAAATATGCTTTAGGCTTCTCATTTGCATATGTAAGGTGCCAAACACCTGTTCTCAATGACTTTAAAACATTGCCCAAGACAATATGGAATCAGGCACATTTCAGGCATAACCAGGGATGGGATATTACCTCCCAGAAATTGAAACTTTTTGCAACTGTTTTCCTCTTGGAAAACAGACATAACAAGGATTTATTTTCTTCCCCACTTTCACTTACACAACAGCAGCACTGCAATAAGAATGAGTTGGAGGTATTTCATCAAATTTGAAATGTCCGGCAACCTTTGTGGAATTATTAGCTCGGCGATGGGTTACACTCAACAAATTTAAAATTTAGGGAAAAAAAATCAAGTTAATTCAAGGCAAGCTCTCCCTTTCCAACCATACTGTGCTGCTGCAGGCACCTGAGGCTACCTGCTTCCCACACCCTCCAACGGCAAGTTTCACAGTTCGGCTGGAACTACATCTCAAACTCCTGTGCTAACTTGGAACTTGGATAGGTTAAGTGAATGGGCTAGGGTCTGGCAGATGGAATACAATGTTGACAAATGTGAGGTTATCCATTTTGGTAGGAATAACAGCAAACGGGATTATTATTTAAACGATAAAATATTAAAGCATGCCGCTGTGCAGAGAGACCTGGGTGTGCTAGTGCATGAGTCACAGAAAGTTGGTTTACAGGTGCAACAGGTGATTAAGAAGGCAAATGGAATTTTGTCCTTCATTGCTAGAGGGATGAAGTTTAAGACTAAGGAGGTTATGTTGCAATTGTATAAGTTGTTAGTGAGGCCACAGCTGGAATATTGTGTTCAGTTTTGGTCTCCTTACTTGAGAAAGGACATACTGGCACTGGAGGGTGTGTAAAGGAGATTCACTAGGTTAATTCCAGAACTGAAGGGGTTGGATTATGAGGAGAGGTTGAGTAGACTGGGACTGTACTCGTTGGAATTTAGAAGGATGAGGGGGGATCTTATAGAAACATTTAAAATTATGAAGGGAATAGATAGGATAGATGCGGGCAGGTTGTTTCCACTGGCGGGTGACAGCAGAACTAGGGGACATAGCCTCAAAATAAGGGGAAGTAGATTTAGGACTGAGTTTAGGAGGAACTTCTTCACCCAAAGGGTTGTGAATCTATGGAATTCCTTGCCCAGTGAAGCAGTTGAGGCTCCTTCATTAAATGTTTTTAAGGTAAAGATAGATAGTTTTTTGACGAATAAAGGGATTAAGGGTTATGGTGTTCGGGCCGGAAAGTGGAGCTGAGTCCACAAAAGATCAGCCATGATCTAATTGAATGGCGGAGCAGGCTCGAGGGGCCAGATGGCCTACTCCTGCTCCTAGTTCTTATGTTCTTATGTCTAATACTTAAATCGTTGGAAACTACAATTCTGGGGTATTACTGTTGAAGAAGAAAATCCAAGACCAAAGGGCTGGATTCTCTGATCCCCCAGCCATCTGTTTTATCGGAGATGTGCCGTTCGCTGGCGCTGGGAATTCCCATTGAAGCCACCCCAGCGCCGCCGGGACGGGGGTGCGCTGCCGGCAGGAAAAGAGAATTCCAATGGCCAGAGAATTCCCGCCCAAATTTCCCCATTTCTGGCTTTCTTGGATTGGTAACATTTTATTTCAAATGTCCCATGTATAGACAACTTCGATGTCTTTCATTCTCCGTTTTGTTAAATCTTCATCTAAAATAATGATATTAAAATTATAAATAAAATGGCAGTCATTTCACAAACCAGTTAACAAACTCATTGGCTTAATTACCAATGATAACAATGGAAACTGGTATGCAAATGTTCTTTATTCACGACTTTCTGTATTTTCCAACAATGCAATTGCAAATTTCTTGGATGAATTTTTGATGAAACAAGTCAACTTATCTGCTCAGTGACAGATAGGTTATTGTTTAGAATAGGGGTGGAAGGAAATAAAGTTCCCTCAAAACTTTATTGAAAGTGTCAGTGGCGTTATCAATCCACCTGAGTTGTTATACTGAGGTCACACCACCAATACCACCGGGGTATTGTATTGGGCGGCACGGTAGCACAGTTGGTAGCACAGTTGCTTTACAGCTCCAGGGTCTCTGAGCGGGTGCCGTTTCGCACTAATTTCCACAAACGTGGGCCAGAATTACCGGCACTTGGGGGGGGGGGGGGGGGGGGGGGGCTTCCCTGGTGATCAGAGGCTCCTGGGTGGTTGGGCTCTAGGTAGGGTGGTACTCTGGCACCCACAATACCACCTGGCGCTCAGGCAGTGCCACCTGGATGCCACTTGGGTGTCACTGCCAGGGTGTCCAGGTGGCATCATGCCTGTGCTGGGCATTGGGCCCGGAGGTGCCATTATGACATGAGGTGCAGGTGGCCCAATGACCCTCTTATAGATGAGTTTGGGCGATCTGGAGGCCGCGGTGAGGTTGGGGGGGGGGGGGGGTGTCTAGAGATAGGAGTGCCATTTTAAAATGGGAAATGAGACTAAGTGCGGCCTCGGCGAGGCGTTCCCCACCGAGGCCCCGAAATGAAGCAGAGACCCGTTTAATAGCTGGATCATTCTGCCATCACTGGGAAACACCCGGCCCAACAGAACTCTGTTTCATTTCTGTTAAGTTGCACCATAGAGTCATAGAGGTCTACAGCACAGAATAGGCACTCCAACCCATCGTACCTGTGCCAATCACAAACAGCCGCCTAAGTAGTGCATCTGTGTGAATTTGGAATCCATGTTCATCAGAACATGTTTTATTGGAAGATATGATGAAATCATTATTCATTACGCTGACTGATGGAAGTAGTGGTTTCAGTTCGCAAAACAGAAAAATACAAAATTTAACTTTTGCACAGACTAGCAGACATGCACAGTAGCACAGTGGTTAGCACTGTTGCTTCACAGCACCAGGGACCCAGGTTTGATTCCTGCTTGGGTCACTGTCTGTGAGAAGTTTGCAGGTGAACACTGCAATGAAGTTACTGTAAATAGCCCCTAGTCGCCACACTCCGTCGCCTGTTCGGGTACACAGAGGGAGAATTCAGAATGTCCAAATTACCTAACAGCACGTCTTTTGGGACTTGTGGGAGGAAACCGGAGTACCCAGAGGAAACCCACACAGGCACAAGGAGAACGTGAAGACTCTACATAGACATTGACCCTAGCCAGGAATCGAACCTGGAACCCTGGTGCTGTGAAGCAACAGTGCTAATCACTATGGTACCATGCATTCCCGTACCATCTGAGGTTATTCATGAAGGCCCTGCCTTCTAAATCTTGCCCCTTGCCTGAGGTGTGGCAATCCTCAGGTTTAACCACCACCACTCAGCTCTCTCCTATAAAGGGGAAAGCAGCCTGTAGTCATCTGGGACTATGACAACTTTTGCTTACTTTACCTTTTACGTGCATTTACTGGAGGCGTGTTTCCTCCAACAAATAACCCTGTAACTTCACCACTTCTAAGATCTCCTCCAATGCCACCCTCTTCCCATGATCTACCATCTGTGACTTTCCTTCTTGATCTGTAATATTCCCCAACTCCATTGATCATCAGCCCCCACACCATGATTGAATACCCCCCTCACAATCACTCCCACCCCCAACCACTCACTACCCACTGCACAATCTTTTCTCCTATGAGCACCAAACCTGCCCATCCTTGGTTGCAGCCCTGTACCATAGCCTTCCCCATTTTCCAAACCTGTCAATCAGGCTGATTGGAAAAAGAACATTTCAAACATCCCTGGACTTAAAGAGTCAAAGAAACGTGCATTTTCATGATTCATGTGCATAACTCCTTCCTCTCGCCTCACCAGACCCTCAGCAGCCCCCCCCCTCCCCTCCCCCGCAACAATCATGGCTCCCAAAGCATGCCCCTGTAAATAGGGGCATGGTTACTATGGCTACTGCAATGCAAAGATGAATGAGTAATCAAAATGAGAACTTGAGCCAAACAAACCCTTTTAGAATGATTTGGAATGACCCACTTTGTTTCAATGGTACTAATTTTGAGTAATGGTCCAAAAAAAAAAATTCATTTCAGATACATATTTTGCTTTCATCATTATTCTTTAGTGAAAATAGAAAAGTTGCAGATTTCTGCCAAAAACACATCCTCAAATGAGAAAGTTGTGTCATAATTTTTTTTTAAAGGAGTATTTCCATTCTTTGGCTGTCATATTTAAACTCTGCTGGACCCCTGGGTATTCATAGTTGAATTACACCTATGGAGAGAAGGCCAGCAGAATGCTTGCTCAGCAGCTTAGAAAGAGGGAGGCAGCCAGGGAGATAGGGAAAGTAAAGGACGGAGATGGGAACCTGGTTGGAGATTCAGCAGAGGTGAATAAGGCGTTTAGGGATTTCTACAGTAGGCTGTATAGGTCGGAACCCCCTATGGGGTCGGAGGGGATGAGGCACTTCTTGGGGGGCTGAATTTCCCAAAGGTGGACGGGAGAGCTGGTAGAAGGGCTGGGGGCCCCGATCGGGTTGGAAGAGATAGTGGAGGGCTTGAAGGCCATGCAGTCGGGTAAAGCCCCAGGGCCGGACGGGTACTCAGTGGAGTTTTATAAAAAGTTCTCTGGGATATTGGGGCCGGTGTTGATGAGGATGTTCAATGAGGCAAGGGAAAGAGGGGTGCTGCCCTGACGATGTCACAGGCCACGATCTCGCTGATTCTGAAGCGGGACAAGAACCCTGAGCTGTGCGGGTCCTACAGGCCAATATCCCTGTTAAATATGGACGCCAAACTGCTGGCCAAAATTCTGTCCTCCAGGATTGAGGATTGTGTTCCGGATGTTATTGGGGATGACCAGACGGGGTTTGTTAAGGGTAGGCTGTTGGTGGGCAATGTAAGAAGGTTGTTAAATGTGACCATGATGCCCCCAGAAGGTAGGGAGGTGGTGATCACAATGGATGTAGAAAAGGCTTTTGATCGGGTAGAATAGGATTATCTGTGGGAGGTATTTGGACGGGGCTGTATTGACTGGGGCAGGTTGCTGTATCAGGCTCCTGTGGCAAGTGTATGGATGAATAGGACAACATCGGACTATTTTAGACTTCACCAGGGATGAGACAGGGATGCCCCCTTTCCCCACTGTTGTTCGCGCTAGGAAGAGACATTGGCAATTGCTCTGAGAGCCTCAAAGGGCTGGAAGGGGATGGTCCGGGGGGAGGGGGGTGGAGCACAAGTCTCGCTCTATTCAGAAGACCTGCTTCTATATGTATCGGACCCATTAGAGGGGATGGAAGAAATCATGAGGATTCTAGGGGAATTTGGCTGGTTTTCGGATTATAAGCTAAATATGGGGAAAAGTGAGATGTTTGCGGTCCAGGCAAGGGGACAGGAGAGGCGATTGGGGGAGCTGACGTTTAGATGAGTCGGGGGAAAGCTTTAGGTACCTAGCCATTCAAGTGGCGCGGGAATGGGATCGGCTGCATAAATTAAATCTGGCCCAGCTAGTAGACCAACTGAAGGACGATTTTCAGAGATGGGACGCGTTCCCGTTGTCTTTAGTTGGGAGGGTGCAGACGGTGAAGATGACGGTCCTCCCGAGATTCCTCTTCGTGTCTCAATGTCTCCCCATCTTTATTCCGCGGTCCTTTTTTAAACGGGTCAACAAAGTGATCTCTGGCTTTGTTTGGGCGGACAAGACCTTGCGGGTAAGGAAGGTAATGCTTGAGCAGAGTCGGGGAGAGGGCAGGCTGGCGCTGCCAAATTTTAGTAACTATTACTGGGCGGTGAATATAGCCATGATCAGGAAGTGGGTCATGGGCTAGGGGTCGGCATGGGAGCGTATGGAGGAGGCTTCACGCAAGGGCACCAGTCTGGGGGCGTTGGTAACTGTGCCTCTGCCATTCCCACCGGCACGGTACTCCACCAGCCCCATGGTTGTGGCGGCCCTGAGAGTCTGGGGGCAATGGAGGAGACATGTGGGAGCTGAGGGAGCATCGGTCTGGTCCCCAATCTGTAATAATCACCAGTTTGCCCTGGGAAGTATGGATGGGGGGTTCCGGATGTGGCAGAGAGCAGGGATTGAGAGGGTGGGGGCTATGCTTTCCAAGTATGAGGGCGCTTGAGTAGAAGTTTGGGTTGGCGAGGGGAAACAATTTCAGGGATCTGCAGGTGCGGAACTTCCTACGTAAACAGGTGTCAACCTTCCCGCTCCTACCGCCAAGGGGGATTCAGGACAGGGGTAGTTTCCAGAGGGTAGGTAGGAGAGGGGAGCGTCTCAGACATTTATAAGGAGTTTATGGGGTCGGAGCAGTCGCAGACCGAGGAGCTGAAGCGCAAGTGGGAGGAGGAGCTGGGAGGGCTTTAGGAGGGCTTGTACAGACTCGATGGGCCAAATGTCCTCGGTCTGCACTGTAGGTACTTATAAAACATAGAATGAAGTTTTATTTAATTCAACGGCAGCACGGTGGCGCAGTGGGTAGCACTGCAGCCTCACGGCACCGAGGTCCCAGGTTCAATCCTGGCTCTGGGTCACTGTCCGTGAGGAGTTTGCACATTCTCCCCGTGTTTGTTTGTGTTTCACCCTCACAACCCAAAGATGTGCCGGGCAGGTGGATTGGCCATGCAAAATTGCCCCTTAATTGGAAAAAAATGAATTGGGTACTCTATAAAATTTATTTTAAAAAATAAAAAAAATAAAAAGTTTTATTTAATTCTTATTTAATAAAGTTTGTTTTTTTTTTTCAAATGAAGGGCTGGATTGTTCCTCCAGTGACGCTGCAACTGCAAAACGCGATTGGGCAGAGAATCACACATGAGCCAAAAATCGAGGCCGGGCGCCCAACGGAATGCCATGCACTTGTGTCTCAACAGCAGCGTGACTGTATTCCACATCATACGCTGGCATGGGCATGCAAATTGTACAGCAAACGCCATTGGCGTATCATTAATGGGCCCAATCCGGCATTCTCTGGGCCTCCCACGAGGATCCCCTCCAATAGGCGGAAGTACCGACGGCGTGGTTCACTTGTGGAATCTAAGATCAGGAAACAGGCGCCGTGGTTGATGAGGGTGAGAGAGGAGTTAAGACGAGACACAGTTGTGGCCAGCTAATCTTGCCGCTGGCTGAGGCGGGGCACCTACATCGGCAGGGAGGAGTAGTGGGATGCAACCGGGGATGGGCCTTGGGTCAGAGTGTCCCCCCCCCGGGATCAAGGTGTCCAGGCACGACCGCCATTGCTGTGGCCTGCAAGGCAGCCATCCGGCTGCGCACCCCACTGACCGGCCACCACCCCATGGTGGCGCAGAGCATCACCGCCAACCCCCACAACCAGGTGGATGCTCAGAGTAGACCCCAGACGAACGCGCAGGCGAGTGGCAGCTGAGCATACAACTGGCGTGGTTGTGCCAGCCTCCGGTACCTCTGCCGGCAGGGCTGGATGCCGGAGACAGAGGCCCCCTTGGTGGCAGGCACTGATGGGGCCAGAGATGTGGTGTGGGAGACAAAACGTCAGTGGGAATGGTGGGAGGGGGGGAAGAGGATGTACATGCAGGGACAGGGCCTGCAGGCTGGGGCCACCATGTAGCCCGCCAGATCTGGTTGGGCACAGGGGTAACCACCATGCTAACGTGTCTGACCTTTACCCCCTGCAGAGAATGGATTTCTGCATCCAACCAGAAATGGCTGCATCTGCTCACCCGCCACAGCCTGGTGGACGCTGTGAGGCTGTGCGACCAGGAGTTGTTCCAGGATGGCCGTGCAGCAGCCGAGCCTACTCCAGGGGAACAGGAGACAACCAGTGAGGATGGAGTGCCGGCCGCCCAACTGGCCGAGGAGGAGGTGGGAAATTGGCGCTGCAACAGGCAGCATCTGACATTCAAGGACCTGCCAAACCCAGAATCCTTCACAACATGGCGCAGCAGAGAGGCGGTATGCAGGAGGAGGAGGATGAACGTCAGGCCTTGCCCGACAAGGAGGATGGGGAGTCGGGCCAGGATTGGCAGGACATTGGGCCCGGGCAGCCACAGGAGGCCGCACAATGTGTGCATCAGGGCCCGTGTGCACGGAACAACCTAAACGCCACCAGATTTGCCAACTAGGGGGTCTGGCCTGGCCAGGCTGTTTGAACCTGCCGCCCCCGACAACCCTGCAACAACCTCTATGCTTCCTACCTTCTTTGCTTTGCTGCAGCGTGGTGATGGTGGGTTGGCAGTATCAGCGGCTCTGGTCCATGGGATGGAGGATGATGATGACCAACTCCATGATGAGCTCTGGTGCTCCACATCGTTTGAAGAGGTCTTTATTAGCGGCACGAGTAGGCTTACATTAATACTGCAATGAAGTTACTGTGAAAAGCTCCCAGTCGCCACATTCCGGCGCCTGTTCGGGTACACAGAGGGTGAATTCAGAATGTCCAAATTTCCTAAAAGCATATCTTTCGGGACTTGTGAGAGGAAACCAGAGGCAACCCACGCACACACGGGGAGAATGTGCAGACTCCGCACAGAAGTTGAACATACAGTGCAGAAGGAGGCCATTCGGCCCATCGGGTCTGCACCGACCCAATTAAGCCCTCACTTCCACCCTATCCCCGAAACCCAATAACCCTCATAACAGGGGTTAGACAGTGACCCAAGCCGGGAATCGAACCTGGGACCCTGGCACTGTGAAGCAATAGTGCTAGCCACTGTGCTACCGTGCCCTCGGGAGTACCTTCTATCGTTCGCCCGGGTAACACCTGCATGCGTGCTGGCCATTTCATATCACGGTCCCATCGAACCCCTGGGGTAGCTGAGGTTGAGGGATGGGGACAGGAACAGGGTTGGGTATCTTGGAGGTGTCCAGTGGTGGGTCACTCACTTGGTAGCCCCTTCCACATGGCGGCCCAACATATCAGCCCCGTCCCCTGCCGACCCCGGGGTCGACATCGGGGGTGGCTCACGGCTGCCCTAGATGCCCTGGCCCATGCCCAACTCCAACACCCACACCCCACACCAGCAGCCTCCTCCTCTCTCCTCTCTCTGCTCCTGCCCCCCCACCACCACTCTGTACACCCTCTGCACCCGGCCCAGTCCATCCCTCACAGCCTTCAGACAAAGCACCAAAGCAGTTTGGAACATTGGTAAACAGGTATTTATTGTGATATGTACAAGTATTGTGCCCAATCCCCTAATGCCAATCTATATGCTTCACCCGTGCAACCTATCTGGTGTCTAACGTCCTAGCCTTATGGTCCAAATGCTCCGTCTAGGTGTTTTCCCAGGTGGTACATTAGAATCGCCTTCTGCGATTCCCGCCCTTTGATAGCGGTCTTCTGGAGTAATAGGCCCACTAATCTTTCGGATGTCAAAGGTGGCATGGATTGGACTGTATTGGATTATATTGGATTGGATTTGTTTTATTATCACATGTACCGAGGTACAGTGAAAAGTATTGTTCTGCGTACAGTCCAGACAGATTATTCCATGTATGAAAAGAATAGGCATACATAAATACACAATGTAAATATATAGACACAGGCATCGGGTGAGCATATGGAGTGTTGTACTACTGAGTAGCGAAGACGTGTGAAGAGATCAGATCAGTCCATACGAGGGTAGTTTAAGAGTCTGGTAACAGCGGGGAAAAAACTGTTTTCTCAGCGTGTTCTCAGACTTTTGCATCTCCTGCCCGATGGAACAGGTTGGAAGAATGAGTAACCCAGGTGGGAGGTGTCTTTGATTATGCTGCCCACTTTCCCAAGGCAGCGGGAGGCGTAGTTAGTCAATGGATGGGAGGTGGGTTCGTATGGTGGACTGGGCTGTGTTCATGACTCTGTGAAGTTTCTTACGGTCTTGGGCCGAGCAGTTTCCATACAAGGCTGTGATGCAGCCAGATAGGATGCTTTCTGTGGTGCATCTGTAAAAGTTGGTAAGAGTTAATGTGGACATGCCGAATTTCCTTAGTTTCCTGAGAAACTTTGCGTTCCCCTGAACGCAAAAATTGCGTTCCCCTGAACCCTCAGTCAGTGCAGAAACAAGGGCCTCAGTGGGAGCTAGATCTTGTGTAGGCTCTGGTTCGTAATGATTATTTATTTTTTCTTAAACATTTCGAGTACCCAATTAGTTTTTTTCCAATTAAGGGGAAATTTAGCGTGGCCAATCCACCTTTTTGGGTTGTGGGGGAAAAACCCACGCAAACACGGGGAGAATGTGCAAATTCAACACGGAAAGTGACCCAGAGCCGGGATCGAACCTGGGAGCTCGGCGTCGTGAGGCAGCAGTGCTAACCCACTGTGCCACCATGCTGCCCTCTGGCTCGCAATGATGATCACTTCATAGATACAAGGGTCCAGAGCTGGCGGAGGCAGTGACAGCCAAAGGCTCTGACACTCGGAGGACTGCTCGAGGCCCGATCACTACAGAGTCTGAGTCCGATGATGAGCCTCTGGAATCAGTAGAGGGAGATGTTGGAGATCCAAAGTCAGGCAGGGGAACATCAGACAGAGTTTTTCGAAGCTGTCCTCAGACTGGATCGAAAGGTGGAGGGATCCATCTACGTTCTGTCTGATGTCATGGCTCCAGCAAGCGAGCGTATTGAAGTCTCCATGGGAAGGGGTTCTCACAGGAGTTCACTCATTGTTTTGACTTTTCACTTCTGTAAATATATGTCACATTAATCCTTCTCCAAGTCTGATGGATTTTTTCAATTTGCTTCAATGTCTTGTCGGCATCCAATACATAGCTGCCCAATGATATCCCTTCTGTATCTTTAGTTGCATAAATCCTCACACAATCTCACCACCATGAGTAACCTTTATTTCCACAACTGTGCGATCAGGAAATGCACTCTGACACTGATGGCGGCTCAATACACCTGACCTGTTGCACTCCGCTCCTCCAGGGAAAATGAAACTTCTACTCACTGCAAACTCACTCGCTCATCAGGGCTTGAGGCAGTCTAAGGGTTAGAGTTCATAGGGATGTTTCACACAACCAGCAGGTGGGGCTTCACACTGAATGTCTGCCAGCCACTTTAAGGTGTCAGCCTTAACTCTCAGGCAGACAGACTTTGAGCTCTGGAGAAGTGGTCAGTAAAGTTGGTAATTATCCTGCTGCCGTTGCACTGATATCTGTTGTTTATGGATGGTACAAGAAGTGGTTGCGACAAATGTTGTATTTTGCTTCTCCAATGCACAGCTGGCAATTGTGCTGAGAGTTCTTGAGAACAGTGTATTGAACTTTGGCTTCCATGTCACTCTCCGAATGGATGACGTGGCTGCGGTTAAGGCTGAACGTTATTTTGCGCTGATTTCCTGCTCTCCCCACACATGATGCTGAACAGTAAGTGAGGATTGATTGGGAAATTACAAATGTCTGCAGGAGAGATACAAGTGTGTGATATCAGAGGTGTGTGGTCCTCTTGATGAAGATGTCTCCTTACCTGCAATGATCCTACAATGGAACTGGATAGCTGCTCAGTGCTGTTTTACATTCTCCTTGTGTAAAAACACAGCACAAAACCCCATCTGGAATTCATTGTAGGAAAGTACTGAGGCGATATGGAAAGGAATGGGCTTTGTAAGCTGACAATGTCATGCTCTGAGAGCGATGCATTTGCAAATCTCCTAAGACCTCAGCAGGGTCTATGAAGGGAAGATGTTGATTGGCTGCTGTGTCCTGGTTTCACCCTTGTGCAAAGCTCATCCAGGACAGAAACTTGGCCGTTTTCCAATGATTATAGAGTCCTGAGTGTTTGCTCCTCATCAAACTGTTGTCCTGAAGACACATTCTCTGTGAGGACATTGAAAACAAACCTTGCAGCTCTGCTGTTTGATATAGAGTTAAAGGTCGATGTGTCTTGATTTGCGAAGGGCGATTGGGGGGCAGTAGCAAGATGATGCCTCAGTGTTCTGCACTGCATTGATGAGAGCTGACGATGGGACAATTGAAGCTCTCCGGATGTTGCTCCCTGTTGAGATGTCCAAGCGCAAAGAATTAAAGAATGGTGTGTGTTTAAGCCACCTTATTGAACTGGTGTCGTACTGACATGAGTGAACCCCTGAGTAATTTGGAAAGCAGCTATCACACTGACTTTGTGAGGCAATGGGTGAAAGGACTGTACAATGTGGAGCTGCTGAAGGATGTGGGCTAAAGGAGTGCTGATCACATTCCACAGCAGCCACATAGAAATTAAATCATAGAATCCCTACAGTGCAGAAGGAGGCCATTCGGCCCATCAGGTTTGCACTGTAACCCCTGAAAAAGCACTCCACACTATCCCAACAACCCCCAAATCTAACCTGTACATCTCTGGACACTAAGGGGCAATTTATCATGTCCATCGTTGCACATCTTTGGACTGTGGGAGGAAACCGGAGCACCCGAAGAAAACCCACACAGACACGGGGAGAACGTACAAACCCCACACAGACAGTCACCTGAAGCCGGAATTAAACCCGAGTTCCTCGTGCTGTGATGCAGCAGTGCTAACCACTGGGCCAACCTGCCGCCCCAGGCTACTGTTCCTTCCAAGGATAATCTCGTCATTAGGGCATACAGCGACTAATGATATTTCCAAATTCGTTGTGAGGTATTTGCCCTTTTGTGAAATGTTCAGTCTGAGAATGAAGGTGGTGAAGAATCCCATGCATCAAAGGCTGAAAGAATCATTGATTGTGAGAATCTGTTATCACCATATTCCTCCTGGAATTTTGTAGCTATCAGGTTGACATGGGCACATCTGTCACATCATTCACGTGTAATAGCATCCTCATGTGGCTCATCTAAATCCTCACCCTCCTTCAGAGCCATTCCCTTCAAAGTCATCCTTATCTGAGGGAACATTAGCTCCTCAATGTCTTCCTCAGTCAGTACATCACCTCTTTGTAGTGCAAGATTGCACAGGGCACAAAAACAATGATGATGCAGGACACTGTATTGAGTATTGGAGAGCCCTGTCTGACCAGTCCAAACATCAGAAACGCATCTTCAGGGCAGCATAGTGGCGCAGTAGTTAGCACTGCCGCCTCACGGTGCCAAGGTCCCAGGTTCAATCCCGGCTCTGGGTCACTGTCCGTGTGGAGTTTGCACATTCTCCCCATGTTTGCGTGGGTTTCGCCCTCCACAATCCAAAGATATGCAGGCTAGGTGGATTGGCCACGCTAAATTGCCCCTTAATTGGAAAAAATTCATTGGGTTCATTTTTTAAAAATAAACGCATCTTCAGGAGGCCAATCATTTGCTCTATCAAGGAGTTTGTGGTGGAATGTGCTGCATTGTATCTGTCCTCAGCTGCAGTATGTGGCTGGCGAATGGATGTTGTTAGCCAGGTCATCTGGGGGTATCCTTTGTCCCTGAGGAGCCAACTCTCTAAGTGCTGAGGTCCTCCAGATTTGGGGCACCTACAAATGAGTCAAGATGTAAGGGTTGTGAGAGCTCCCGAGGTACCTCGTGCAATCATACAGGATCTGCGATCTGTGACCACAAATTAGCTGGATGTTCGGAATGTGAAATTCTTTTCTATTTATAAATTTCACTGGCTGTTGCCATGGAGCTCTCAAGGTCATATGTGTGCAGTCGATGACACCCTGCACTGACGGAAAACCTGAGATTGCAGTGAATCCCACATCTCTTGCAACCTGGCTTGAGTTATCTGTGAAGAACTGGATGTAATGTTGAGTTCTATTGAAAAGAGCATCTCTCATCTCCCTTACACATTGAAACGTCACTGATTGTGAGGTTCAGCAAAGGTCTCAGTGGAACCCCGGAAGGACCCGCTGGCATATAAATTCAGTGCGGCGGTCACCTTCAAAGCAACCAACCTCATAGAAGATTTGTTTCTTGGAGGTCGGTTTGCATGATTGAAGGAGCTGGGAGCGAAGTATAGATATATGCAGGTTCAAGATTTTGCCAGGAAGGAGTTACAGAGCTTCCCAGTGGAGCCGGTCTCCACATTACTGGAGGAGGTGCTGACGACAACCACATTCATATGTTTTGGTCCTGTCCAAAGCTGGAGGATTACTGGAAGGAGGTTTTTAGGGTAATCTCTAAAGTGGTGCATGTGAAAGTGGACCCGGGCATTTGGGAGGCCATATTCGGGGTGTCGGATCAGCCCAGGGTTAGAAACGGGTGGCAGATGTTGTAGCCTTCACTTCGTTGATCACCTTGTCATAATATCCACTCATGTATATAAAGAGATGCAGACAGGCAGTGATTGACACACAGGATGACCAATGAACACACAACACAGAACAACCAATCACTAGACAGGACACCACCACTATAAAGCTCACAGGGCATTAAGACTCTCTCTCTCAGGATCCAGCTACTGAGACAGTCAGAGTGCACAAGTTAGTGAGTGTTATCACCATGCGGTAGCTAGTAAGTCTGGTCAAGCCAGTAAGAGGTCATCAGTTAGATTAGTAGAGTATCAACCCACAGCTGAACATGTACAGCAGTCCACTAGTTAAATAAAATAGTGTTGGATCATCTCCTGTGTCAGACATCTGTTTCTAGCTTCACTGCATCCAGTTGCAGTCAACGTCGAACCAACCTGCCTAACACATCACGCCTGAAGGAAGATCCTGTTGGGATGGAGATCAATCTCTCCACCCTGTGCCCTGGCGTGGCGGAGGGGTCTGTTGGAATTCTTGACTCTTGAGAAAGTTAAGTTTGAACTGAGGGGAAGGATGGAGAGGTTCTACAATTCATGGGCGTTATTCATTATGCACTTTCAAGAATTGGATAACATCGATCGTTAGTGGGGGGGGGGGGGTAGGGGGGGCGTGGGGAGACCAGAGGGTTGGAGGGAGGGGTACTGTATGTGTTAATGGTGACTATGGGTGATTCCTGATTCCTTTTCGTTATTTGTTTATGTTAACATGCGGGCAGTTGTTTGAGGGTTGGTGGGAGGATGGGATTGTTGTTGTTGATGTGGGTATTGACATTATATTCGTTACTGCTTATTGTTTATTATTGGTGGGTGTATTAAATTTTTGAGAAAATGTGACAAAGGAGAATAAAAATGTTTTTTATAAAAAGCAACCAGCATGGGATGTCCTCCAAGTTCTTGTGGTACGACTTCCTTATGATGAAAGTGGGAAATAGAAGTTACCAAATCCCAAGACAAGCAAAAGCACCTGAGGCACTGTCGTTCGCTCATCTCCATGTATAAGCTACATCTTCCACATACTCTTGGTATCACCACACATCTTTGTGGATTTTGCCCTTACTTGGGAGTATCTGAGACTTCCTGGGATCCTGCAGCCTCTTGCTGTTCAGGGTGATGCTCCTCCAAGGCCTGTATCAATCAGTGACAGGCCCTTGTTCGCCTCCTTCGAATCACAGCTATCAACAAGGCAGTGTTACCCACAGCATGCGTTCCCCACTTCTCATATCTGTGTACTTTCATTGTTAATTCCCCTTGAATGGTCTCCCTCCATCTCCAAGCCACAAATCCAGTCTCAAGCCCCTGGTCCATCCCCAGTCGAGGGATTGCATTGGCAGGCAGCCCCTTGCAGGCTAATGTTACCCTGAAGGTTCACAAGTGGCTAAGCATTCCCCTCATTCACAATGATTGATTAGGGTGCATATACCCACGTGCTACAACATTCATATTGCCAGCTCACTCCAGCAGCCTAGACACTAACTGTCAATAGTCTAGACTTTGTCATGAGAATGTCACTTTAAGAAATGTTTATCTGCTCATGTTACTGCAGTGATGTCAGAGTGTGGGTGGAACTGAACTCTGGCTCTGCTTTTTAGTTTCACTTTGAGAAAAGCTTGGGTGTGTCTTTTTGGTTTTGTTTTAGTGTTGGAGCTGAAGCCAGACAAAGCAGGTGTACTGTTGTTCTCTCTGCAATGAAAAGACTATCTCTTGATCATTTGGTGAATTCAGAATTATAACTGTTTGCAGTAGTGAATTTAAACCTGATGTGCTTCTGATAAAAGGTGTTCCTTTTATCTTCTGGATGTTGTTTGGGAATTTATTAAGGATTTTTTAGTGTTGTATTCTTTGGGGGTTGTATTTGAATTAAGGGTTGTTAAGATGTTCACTCTATGTTTTAAAAAGGTTAACTTGAGTTCATAGAATAAATATTGTTTTGCTGTAAAAAATACTTTTCGATTTCTGCTGTACCACACCTGTAGAGTGGGCCATGTGTTCCCCATACCACAATCTAGTAAAAGTTGTGGGTCAGGTGTACTCCATGATACACTTTGGGGTTCTCTAAATGCTGGCCCATAACAACTTGTACTAATGGCATGACTGTAAGCATTGTGCCTTGGAAGTTGGTACAATGGGAATTTGAGGCCTGTAGTGTGCATGTAGGTTCTGTCCAGCAGCCATGCCTCTTGACCTTTCACAGACCTCTGTCAGGAACAGATTAAAATCAGCTTCACTGCGACACCAAAACTGAATAGATTACATAGACATAGGACATAGAATTGGGAGGCGAACTGGCCCGGTTTCTATTCGGCTACTGGACCATGATGTGGCAGCAGCAGAGATACTGCTGGGATGTCGCCTCCAGACCTGCCTCAGTCCGGACATCGGTGCTCTGGTCTGCCAGTGGCAGGATTGTTCCAAGATGGACACAAGTCGACGCTCGCAGCAACACGAGTTCAAACCGGGAGACTCAGTATTATGCGCAATTCTGGCGCCGGCAGGACATGGTCGCGGGCATGGTCCTCTGGGCCACGGGTCCAGTTTCTTACTCGGTCCGGGCACAGGGACATAAAGCAAGCCATCAACTGGACCTTATCTGTCGCAGTGTGCGGAAGCCCCAGAACAGACTCCGGATGTGGCAGTCCAGGTCCGCCGGCACTCCCCATCGCCGCCTAGAGTGGCACGCCAGTAACCGCCATCTCTGCCCGTTAAAACCCGAGAAGCTGAGGTGCCTCACTGGAAGATTCCAAATCCGATTCGGGTATGGACATCGGCTCACCCACTGAGGTCATCCAGCCGCTTGAAGCACCGACATCATTGCTGGCCATGCCACCCCCACCTTGACGATCCACTTGCAAACTTCCCAGAGCCGCCCTGTCAACACTGGACCACCATCCAATCCCAAGCAAACAAGAGAGCCTCAGTCCAAGGAGGGCGGGGGAGGAGGAGGTGTTATAACCCCCTTGGGGGCCAAGGAGTGTGCTCCATTCATTTCCCCCCTCACACAACTGAGTATGAACTCCCCTGGTAATTGGGATGGGACTTCCCCTTAACAAGGGAAATTAAGGGCAGCACGGTGGCGCAGTGGTTAGCACTGCTGCCTCACGGCGCCGAGTTCCCAGGTTCGATCTCGGCCCTGGGTCACTGTCTGTGTGGAGTTTGCATTTTCCCTGTTCTGCGTGGGTTTCGCCCCACAACCCAAAGATGTGCAGAGTAGGTAGATTGGCCACGCTAAATTGCCCCTTAATTGGAAAAAAATTATTGGGTACTCTAAATTTATTTTAAAAAACAAGGGAAATTCACTCAGTATAAAAACCCTGCACCCTGGGTGCAGGTCAGGGAGGGTAGCCCTTCGGGGAGAGGTGTTATGACTATTTTGTAGTTTTGTATACAGCGTAATAAACCTGTTGTTCAGTTCTACCCGACCGTGTTCCTGTTGTCTCTTCCGTTCGGGCTCTACAAAAACCATACCTCAAGAAATCAGCTTTGTGCTGCTTTGTTCCCAAATTAACCTTCGTAGGCTGTTAACCAGAGGCCCCAGAGCTGTGTGCAGAGTGAACACTAACACTGCTCTGTCCTACCCAGGACTCTCCTGAGAAGCGCTCTTCAGCAGGTTCTGGAGTGAGATCCTGCCCAACAGGTAAACTGCCTATTTGAGTCTCTGACCATTTCTTACTTTTACTTCACATTTCACTTGCCTTGCTTGCCAGCAGTTGGAAAATGGAATTAACACTGCTCTGTGATTTGGTGCCAACAGTCCATACCTGGAGGGTGTTTAAGGTCAAGTGTGCGTGCAGGGCACATGGCCTGCTCTCTGCTGCCGCTTCTTTCTGAAAATATTCACACAGCCTAATTTATTTTCAATTAAAAGGAGACAGCAGCTGCATGCTCTTTTTCTTTTTGTTTGCAATAAGTATTTTATTTTGGACACATAGGCACCAGACATCCAATAACCTATAGTAAAGAGCATTATTTCACCTGGTATCACAATCAAGCTTTAAAATTCCATTATTTTTCCAGAATGCAATTTCATTATAATTCACGTCAAAAAGCAAAAATGTTAAATTTCTTCAAGATAGTAATTCCGAGTTGTGACACTGAAGTTTAATTCTCGAGAAGGTACAACACTGAAGTCTGCAGTCTCCAAACAGTATGCTCTCCTGCGTGAAACTGTGAACTTTTCAGGGTTCATGTTGCTTTACACCAAAGTTCAGTTGATGTCACAAGATGAGAGTCATTCTCAATAGAGACAGGGACTAATTTTAAAAATGTGACCTCAGATACCAAAATAAAATGTAAAATGTCATGGACACAACTCCTGAGAATTACCAAGCAGCACACCGAGCCTTGGGCGTAGGTGAACCGGAATCGGATCAAAATATTCACATGGGAGATCTTCCTCCCGACCTTGGGGACGGAATGGCCTCACCTCTCCCTCAATCACTGGGTCTAACTCACCTTGAGTGCCTGGCACAAAAGCTCCCCGAAATTAGCCAACACTTGGCTGTCTCCACACAAACCAGGAGTGAGCACCGAGCCATGGACATTTACGTTTCTCTCTCCACCCCGCTGATCCATCCCCTATTGCTGACTATCGCCCTCTGTGCCGGAGCTGTGGGCATTTTCACACTTTGAAATGAAAAATGAAATGAAAATCGCTTATTGTCACAAGTAGGCTTCAAATGATGTTACTTTGAAAAGCCCCCAGTCGCCACATTCTGTCGCCTGTTCGGAGAGGCTGGTACTGGAATTGAACCGTGCTGCTGTCCTGCTTTGGTCTGCTTTAAAAGCCAGCAATTTAGCCCTGTGCTAAACCAGACCCTTTGCCGCCATTCTCAAAGTAAAACACGGGCGCTCCTACCACGATCGGGACCACCACTGGAATGGTCGCGTCTCTCCTGACGCCCGCCCGCGATCCACCAGTGAGTCACGACCCTGATTTTGTAAAACCCTGCTCTACGTCAGCCCAATGTGCGGCTTATACATTCACTAAAACTACCAACTTGTCTTCCAATGTTCCCATAAAAGAAAAATATCTCCTTGGTCTATTATCACTTTATCCTTATGGAACCAAACCTTTTTTTATCAATAACTATTGCCACTTCTCGGGCTCTGCTATCAAAGCCAGAGTGAAATATCTGATTAATCCAACTCTTCTGAAGTCTAATTTGGTCTCTTACCCGGACGGGGTCTCCTGCAACAGCACCACATTGGCCCTTAAACTTTTTAGGTGAGAGAAAACCCTTGCATGTTTAACTGGGCCTCCCAAACCTCTTACATTCCACGTAACAATCAAATTGGTGCTTTTTCACCTTGCCTTCTCCTCAGTCAACCATTTATACCATCAGGGCTCATCCTTTTTGTCCACCAAATTTCTGAAATTAGATTATATCTTAAACATTTCATTATTCTGTTATATAAGCGCAATAGTTTCTTGATCACCGTCATTGCCGACACTTTATCCCCCCATCTCATCTGTCCCTTTATCCCAAAAATCTCCCATCCATTTGCTCTTGAAATATTACCTCTCACCCCAAACCCCATTCCCTTACCATTCAAACTTTCTAGGCTGCACATAACCATCTTGTACAGGTTCCATAAGCTGCAGCGTTTCCCCCTACCTCGCTCCTGTATACGAGCCATTTAAATAAGCTAGTAAAATAGCTTCCCTGCCAGAGCATATTTTATTTGAAAGAAATAACAAAGACAAAAACTAAAAATTATTCAATATTCTTAATCCCTTCCCCTTAAAATATCCCCTATGTGTATTAAGAGCAGTATAAGCTTTTAAGAAAATGACAAAAGGATTTTTAAAAACTCCAAATTAATGAACAAATTAATTCTATAAAAAAAGGGGGAAAGAACAATGAACATAGAAAGAAAAATATAAAACATTTGTAACAAAAACATCTCAACACAGACACATTTCAGCTACCAATTAAGTCTCATATAAGTCTTCAAAGTTTACTCCAATTCCTTCAGTTTATATAAACGCTTCTGTTTCTTCTGCTGTTTCGAAAAAATAAGTTTGGGTATTGTATGTAACCCTCAATTTTGCCAGGTATACAATACAAAACCATACTCCGCTGCGATAAAGAGCCGATTTTGCTGTTGAAGGTTGCTCTCATTTTTGCCAATTCCGCGGCAACACCTTGATGAATACAAATATTGGTACCTTCCCATCGCACCTCTCAATTTTTTGCCCATTTTAGGACTCGCTCTTTAGATTGAAAGCTATGAAAACATGTTAGCACAGCACACGGTTGTTCATTTTTTCCTGGTTTTGCCCGAAGCGACCGATGGGCTCGATCAAGTACACTAGAGGTTCCTTGTTTCTCCTCTCCTATTAATTTCTTCAGTGTTGCCTCAAAATATTAAGTCGATTTTGGACTCTCTATTCCTTCAGGAAGTGCCACGATCCATTGGTTATTCCATCTTGATCTATTTTCTAGGTCATTAACCATTGCTTTTAGGCCTTTATTTTGCTCTTCCATTTTTTGTAATTCAGTATTTAGCGAGGCTATATGGTTACTGTGCTGTGACAGTGCTTACTCCATCTCCCTCAAAACCTTGCCATGTTGCCAGACTCTCGTTTATGTTTTATCCACAGCTTTTTTTGTAGGTGCTAGGGCCTCATAAACTGATTTTTTGAGGGTTTCCATCATTTCCCTCTCATGTCGTGTAAAATGTTTACCAAATTGTTTGTCAAATATGATAGCCATCATCTCAACCAATTTATCGATTTTAATTTGAATGGTTTCATCTGAAGTACTTGCTTCCGCCATTTAAATTTTTTCTGGACTGTCTACCTCACCTAATTCTTTTGATGGATTGCTATTTCTATCTTTTTTTGTTAAGCTTTTTTTGGTGCCCTTTGACATTTTTAACTATTAAACTCTTGATCAAGTTGGGTCTGTTCACCAAATACTCCTAACAAAAATAATCCTCCCAGAAAATCTCTGACTCTGGAGGACCTTTCTTCCGAACGGCCGTTCTCTACATTGCACCAAAAAAAGGCCACCTGCATCAGGGATACGCCCCCAGCGACTTGGACATGCTGTCGAGGTGCTCAGCCATGGCTGCTACTGACTGAGCAACGCCTTGGACACTACCACTCATGGTGCAGACGTTGTACTTTCCACCGGCTTTCCACTGTTGTCGCCACCCTAGCAGTGTTTGCCTCAGTGCCACACATTGCCGGCGCCATCTCCTACACCCGTAGCATTAGGGACTTGTCCAATCGGCTAACGACCCGCTGAAGTGTCACTGCCACCTCTCTCTGAATCACAATGCTGCACCCGAACATCTGCATCAGCTCCAGGATAACCTTGTCCAGAGTCCAGAGGCTTGGCATTGGGCTGGGACCCAGCTGGCTCCTTAGTTCCAGCATACCTCCGACTGCTGTCCTTCCTGGATGTTCCTGCCTCCTCCTGATGTGCTCACCAGATTGTGCCACAGAAGCCTGTCCACTACTTTCATTGCACTGGTGAAAGGTGAGGATGATAGCTATGACACCTCAATGGTGGCATCCTCGTAGCTCTCCTCTGAGGTATTCTCTTGGAAGGCGGAGGGGTGAGGCACCCCAAATGGACAGGCACCATCAGATGAAGTTCCTGTGGGAGAATGGGCATGTGGTCCATGACAGGAAAGGATTATTTGTCTAGCATGCACAACGTGTTCTTGTTTTTTGTCTGTGACATACAGGATTCACCCCGAATGAATGAATACAGCACTTATGCAAAGACATGCCTGAAGGATCATGTTGCATTAATCCCTAAATGTTGTTGCAACCATGAATGAAGGTGGTAAACATTGTTTAGAAAAACACTACTGTCCTAGTTTAACATCTGCAATTCAGATGAAGGTTAGAAGAGAAATCTGCAGGTAAACAATTCACCTTTGATGTCTCCGCGCATAATGTTTATTTTTAGCTACGTGCTTTGGGAATCAATGAGTCAGCCAGTGTAATGAAAGAGATCAATATTGCACAATTCATGCCTATCATCTTCAGGCACACTTCCAGAGAATATGAGCTGCTAGAGATAAGGATCACAACATTTTTACAAGATCAATAGAAAAAAATAGAACCAGAAGGTACACAAGTTAGTTTCAACATTGTACTGAAACATCTTCAAATGCCACAAATTCACCCATCTCAAACATATGAGGGGTGGGCTTTGCTGGTAATGTGCAACCCAGCAGCTCCTCAAGAAAAGCTTATTAAGAGTCTGAACACAAGGCAATGGCCTTCACTTTGACAAGACATTCCCTTTTAGAATGCCACTAAATTCCTTAGTTTCTGTAATCAAGTCGACATACCTGTAAACTAGAACCTGATCAATAGCTTAGGTACTGAACTGCTAAAACACCCAAGTTCCCAGTGGCTGAATAGCTAGTCAGACAGAATAAATCACCAGAACAGCCCTTCCCTTTGATGTCTATTTCCAGTCCTTCCTGCTCAATGTCACTCTTTCTATCGAAAAGTGAAGGAACCTCTAAGGTGGTGCAGTGAGGGACGCTTTTGAATCCTGTTGTGCACTATGGGCGGCACGGTAGCACAATGGTTAGCACATTTGCTTCACTGCTCCAGGGTCCCAGGTTCGATTCCTGGCTTGGGTCACTGTCTGTGCAGAGTCTGCACGTTCTCCCCGTGTCTGCGTGGGCTTCCTCCGGCTGCTCTGGTTTCCTCCCACAGTCCAAAAATGTGCAGATTAGGTGGATTGGCCATGCTAAATTGCCCTTAGTGCCCAAAAAGGTTGGGTGGGATTACTGGGTTACCGGGATAGGGTGGAGGTGTGGGCTTGGGTAGGGTGCTCTTTCCAAGGGCCAGTGTAGACTCGATGAGCCGAATGGCCTCCTTCTGCACTGTAATCTCTATGATTCTATGAAAAGCAGTTAATTTTACAATTCAGAATCTATGAAAAGTTAGATACTATTCCACTTTTCCCGTATTGCTGTAATTATGATGCTTCTGATTTTTAAACATTGTAAAAGGCACATCCCTGAATTTAAGGCTTCTGCCTGTTCCTTGGAAAAAATCTACCAAAATGCATCAGGGCCCCAGATGGAGCAAGGTCCTTGCCATTTCTGGGAGTTTAGCCTTGTAAGATAAAAAAAAAAACAATGATATAAAGAGCTGTCCGGGAGGCAAGAACTCCCAACTCTCATATTCACATTTTTCTTCGCCAGTTCCAGTTTGGAGACCAGTACAGAGACATAAAGCATGCTGGACTAAGGCATGCTGGACTAAGGCATGCTGGACTGTAGTTAGGTGCAAGTACGCAAATAGGTCTTTACAGAGACTCCAAGTCCAGTATGAGCCAGAATCCCCGAAAACTGGATAAACTTAATTAAACAGGGGGCTAGTCTGGGTCAGAGGCAATGCAGACATTCCCCCAATATGGACTGGAGCCAAATCCTTTGGCTGCATGAGGCAATGAAATATCTGAGATGTGCTTATAATGTAGGTGTGGCCAGTGCAGGGGATGTGAACACCAGGATTAGAATGCATGGATTTTTGGGGCCAATAAATTTGTTTATTTCATACTTCCATGTAAATATTCATTAATTAAGTATGTTATTGTTCCCTAAACTAATTTGCACAATTTTTCTTATGGCATAGAGAATCTGTAGTTTGGTAGAGCGCAACAGTACTGTTTGAAAATTAGATTGTGGACTATTTAGTAATGCAGGCAGTGGCGGACTGGCCAGGGTGTCAGCTTGCCCAATGGCAAGTGGGCCCCTGATGAAGTGGGCCCCCTATATCAAATAAAAATGCAATAAAGAAACAAACACAGACAACTGTTTTAGTAATAAAAAGGAATAAGAAAAAAAAGAGAACAGGACACAAATAACCAGTGCATGAATAGGAACGAAGCAGGGGAGGTAATGGAAGGATGTGGAATAGGGAGGCCCGGGTCGGGCATAATTAAGGAAATTCCATGTTTTCAGCAAGAGTGTGTGAATTTAAAGATAAAGTTACAATTCGTGATTTGAGATGGTCGGCAACTTCAAAGGATATCAAGCAGTAGTCTTGGTTCAGCCGGTACATCGGTCCGGGGCCCGGAGAGCCAAGAAGGGGCCCGTGAATCACTGAAGGGCCCTTAAAAATTATAATTAATTAGATAAATAAATCTCCAACTTCTTTCCTAAGATTTGTATTCTAACTTAATAAAATATAATTGTTTTTAAAAAGAGCAATACCAAATAAAAATGCAATAAAGAAACAAACAAATAATCACTCAGTGTATGAAGGAACGAAGCAGTGTTAAACGGATGTGAAAAGGAGTGGGGGGGGGAGGGGGGCTGGTTCACCTGGGTCAGACATAGTTGGAAATCCACGTTTTCAGCAAGAGTGTGTGAATTTAAAGATAAAGTTACAGTTCGTGATTTGAGATGGTCGGCAACTTGAAAGGATATCAAGCAGTACATAGGGTCGTGAGGTCACCGAAAAGGAGAAGCGGTACCTTTGACCGTGAATCATGAGGTCAAAGATATTGAAGTGATAAGCCATGATCGGTAAACTCAAAGGGTTGCGACTTGTAACACTACACTGGTATCAAACTGGACATGTTAACTTTGGTCGTGGGGCCATTCTTAATGTCTTACTATAGTCTGACCAAACTTCTAAGTTTTAACAGTTGTCTCAGTTGCTTGCTGGTGTGAACACTGCACAGTGGATTGTCTCCTCTTCTGAAACTGCATAGGCCACAGTAGAATTGACTAATGAACGTAGCCTATTGAAGTGTAAGTAAGTTATTTTATATTTTTTATCAAGTAGGGGTTTATCTGGCGTTCCTTCAAATTATTCTTGCAATCATCAATATTCATTTTTCCCAATGTGGGCTATTTTTAATTAAGTTTTTATTTCAGGAATATTACCCCTACCAGCATGGAAAAGAAAAAGCATAAATCTGGGTCATTAAAACGCAAAGAACAAAAAGAAGCAGAAAGGAAGGAATCAGCCAAGCGATACAAGCCTATTACAGAGTTTATAATACCACAAGCACAATCCACATCAATATCCAGTTCTGCAACAAATAATCAAGAAGCAAGAAACAATGCTCATGGTGATGATGTAATGACATGCGAGTTACAAGAACAGAGAAGAGCTACTTTGAATGTAGAGACAAATACAAGTGCATCCATTACTAATCAACCCAGGCCCAATATTTTTTCTGGCTTCCTTGTTCCGGTATCTGTACTGCCTGTAGTTGCAACATCTGAACACATAGCTTCAACTAGTGACAGGGAATCAGATAGTCCTTCAAGCATAAATGACTTGGTTTCTGAAGCACATCCTGTAAATGAACCTACGCAAGAAAATGAAAGATCAATTACTGGAATCTTCCAATATCCATCACGAGCAAAGCTAAAACAGTTTTTTGCTGAACATCCACTTCAGCCATTTGATGATCTGCCATTTGATGCTCGTTTGTATGAGAGGAAAATTATGAATGACTCAGTCCCAAGAAAATGGCTAACATATAACAAAGAAAATAGATGCTTATATTGTTCATACTGCTTAGCCTTTGAGTTTCCCAACACTTGTAATCCATCACCCTTTGTACGTGGCTTTAGTGACTACCAGAGCTTGACTTTACATGAATCGACAACAACACATGTCAGAAATGCTCAGCAATATATCAGTGTGGTTAATGATGGCACCTTAGATAAATTTTTTGCAGCATCACTAATTAAAAGGAAAGAAGAAGTATTGAAGCAGAGAGGTATTGTCATGCGGATTATAGACATCATAAAGATGTTAGGCAAGCAAGCACTTCCTTTTCGAGGTCACAGAAATGAATCGGCCTACACTCTAGATAATGTGGTTCTGAATCATGGCAATTTTTTTAACTACAGTGCAGTTGATGGCAAAATATGACCCCATTATGGCAGCTCACGTTTCTGCAGTGCAAAACAAGTCAAAACAAAGATTCAAACGATTAGAGCAACAAGGAAAGGCTCAAAGTAAAGGCCGTGGTGGACTTGTTACATACCTGAGTAAAACAACTATAAACATGTTAATCAAAATTATGAAGAATATGATACAAGAAAGAATTAGTCATGAAGTTTCTCAAGCAAAATATTATTCTATTCAGGTTGATTCAACACAAGATAATTCATCCATCGATCAGTTTAGCATTATTATTCGGTATGTGCTTAAAGGTATTATCTGTGAGCGACTACTTTCAGTTGTGCCAAGTAATGATGGTACAGGACAGGGACTTTTTGATCTATTGATTGAAACATTACAGCATCTTAAAATTGACCCCCAAAAATGTTTATCTGATAGCACAGATGGCGCTGCAAGCTACCATGGCCAGTATAATGGTTTACAAAGTAAAATTGCTGATGTGGCTGATCAACATGTTCATATACGGTGCTATGCCCATGTCTTGAATTTGGTGATAACGGAAACAACAAAATGTTGTGTGCCTGCAGTTTATTTTTTCAATTTGTTCCAGAATACAGCAACTTTTGTGAAAGCATCATACAAGAGAATGGCTGTTTGGATAGAAGTTGTTGGAAAACATCTAGGACAAGAAAAAATGAAATGATTAAAGCTAATTGGTGAGACCAGATGGTCAGGAAAATCCAATGCAGCAACAACTATATTTGGACGTTTTGATGATGCCGCTGCCAGTACTTTTGTAAATCTATTGACATGCTTATCAATGATAAAAGATTCAGAAAAGTTTGATGCAAAAACAAAACATGAAGCAAATGTTTTACTTCAAAGTCTTCTAAAGTTTGAAACCATATTGACAGCATTTACTTACTTGTATATATTTGAAACTACAACCCCGTTATCAAGTTATCTACAGACAAGTGGGCAGCAGGGTAGCATGGTGGTTAGCATAAATGCTTCACAGCTCCAGGGTCCCAGGTACGATTCCCGGCTGGGTCACTGTCTGTGTGGAGTCTGCACGTCCTCCCCCTGTGTGCGTGGGTTTCCTCCGGGTGCTCCAGTTTCCTCCCACAGTCCAAAGATGTGCGGGTTAGGTGGATTGGCCATGCTAAATTGCCCGTAGTGTCCTAAAATGTAAGGTTAAGGGGGGGTTGTTGGGTTACGGGTATAGGGTGGATACGTGGGTTTGAGTAGGGTGATCATGGCTCGGCACAACATTGAGGGCCGAAGGGCCTGTTCTGTGCTGTACTGTTCTATGTTCTATGTTCTATATGTTTACTGCATGGAGGTTGGTAGATTCAGCTACAACAAAGTTGAAAGAACAGACGAGAACATTTGATATCGTTCACAGCAAGGCTTTGGAATTTGTAAATAAATGTAATGACAGGATTTCACAGATGAATATGGATAAAAATCAAACATTGGAAATTGATGCATTGGAAACAGCATTGCCATTTAAGAGGCAGAGGAAGAAGAAAAGAATGGCAGATGAGCTTATTGATGATGAAAGAAATCCCTCAGATTCTCTAGCTGATTTTCGAGTAAATGTGTTTAACCTAATAATGGATCGCATTGTCCAGTCACTAGAATCACGCTTTGTACAACACAAACAGTTGTATAAAGATTTGTCCTGCTTGGACCCAGCAAAGTTTAAAACTATTGCAGAGAAGGGCCTTGAAGATGAAGCATTGGAAGGTATTATTAAGCTGTTTCCACAAATCAGCAAAGATCAAGTAATATTGGAATTGTTTTCTTTTGCTTCAAACTTTGATGTATTAAAGCTATTGCTTGATGATGGTGAGAATATGGATTCCAGTTGCAACAATTGTAAAATTTGCAGCACTTGCCCATCGTGTGTACTAAAAATTCTGGCATCCAACAGACTTCATGACAAGGCATATGATAACCTTTATGAACTTTATAAAGTCATCTGCACACTATCATTTACTCAAGTCCAATGTGAGAGGACATTTTCAAAGCTAAAGATCATAAAGACAAGGTTAAGAAATTCGCTGTCTCAGGAGAATTTGGAATCATACATGTTTCTATCCATTGAAAAGGAATTGTTAGATGAATTGGATGCAGAAGCAATTATTGGCAGATTCGCACAATCATCTAGTGAACACAAACGATTGCTCTTAATATAGTGGACTGCATGCAATGCTCTATTGTGCTTTTGAACTTTCTGTTAATGTGTAAATTGTGCAGTAAACTATTTAAAAATATCAACCAATTACTTAAAATTAAAAAATAAAAATTAAAAATTCAATTATAACATTCTGTATATACATTTGGTATCTACTGCCAGTAATATGTACAATACTGTACACTGTAATTACTAAGAAATACACATTTTTTCCACAAAAATTTTAATTGTACCCTTTTTTCCATATGTATTTTTTTAAAAATGTATTTATTCGTTATGAAAATTAAATGATAGCATTGTAGTTGTGGATGGGCCCCCTTTGTCTCCTGGCAACCAATATTTTTAGACCCAGTCCGCCACTGAATGCAGGTTATCTTGCAAACAATCTATAATTTCTCTGATATCGATCAGTAGCGAATGACAAGTCAAATATTGTTTCTCCAATGTTTTGTATCACATTCAAGGGAAGGAATGCCTGAGGATTAATGAAATGAAAGCCACACTCTGTTAGCTCTCCAAGTTTGAGTTCTGTTCTTTGGGAAGTCAGGGAGCTTGTTCCGGCCATTTGGGTGGGATTCTCCGTCCATTCAATACAGCGGGATTCTCTGGTCACGCAGCAGGGAATGTGAGATTTGGCTGAGCGTCATATTCTCCATCCTTGCTAGCAATGGTAGAGAGGGCGGGACTCGCAACGGAGAATCCCGGCCTTGTTCCTCTTTCTAGCTTTCAGTATCGTCAGCCCTGTGCATACACAAAACAATGAAATACAGCTCAAGGGAAATTTTCTCTTGTCACCATGTATTAGCAACATTACAAATATTGCAGGAAGGTTTCCTACATCAGCTAGTTCTACTAAAATTATAAATAATGTAAGTTCTCTTGGGGCGGCACGGTGGCACAGTGGTTAGCACTGCTGCCTCACAGCACCAGCGGCTCGGGTTCAATTCCGGCCTGTGTGGAGTTTGCACTTTCCCGCATGTCTGCATGTGCTTCCTTCGGATGCTCTGGTTTCCTCCCACAGTCCAACGATGTGCAGGTTAGGTGGTTTGGCCACGCTAAATTGTCCCTTAGTGTCCAAAAGATGTGCAGGTTAGGTGGTGTTATGAGGATATAGGTTGGGAGAAGTGGGCCCATGGACCATACCCGCTGTTACTGCCAAACCTGAGCCCGCAGCCCGTAAAGAGCTCTTTTGGAGGGCTGGTGCAGACCTGATGAGCAAAATGGCCTTCTTGTCACTGTAAAGATCCTATGGCTCTAAATAGATAGCAGAAAAAAATCTTGTTGCTATAGTTATGATACTGTTAACAGATGGCAGCTAAAGTAAACCATCTCCCATATCTACTAATATAAAATATTGACTGAAACTTTGTAAAGTGCTTTTAAAACTCATCAATTTATTCCATCATCATTGCTTCCATCTCACCCACTCTGCAGGCACTAAAGCTTCTTGGGATCATGTTCAAAGGCAAATCTGGTAAGTCTGTACCGTGCACTTCAGCAGTGGCTACTCGACAGTGACCCTGACTGATTTTCAGCTTCCAAACATAGTGCTGCTGAGGCTAATTGTTTTCCCCCTTTTGTCACCTTAGCGGAGATCAGCTAATGAAGCACAAATTGAACCTAGGCACTTCTGGTATCACATGAAACAAAATAATTATCCAGTAAATCACTAGGGAAACTGTTATACTGTCAACAATATGAAATCATCTTGATGTTGACACTGAAGCAAACAGAGGAAAAATTCCCTCATGGAACAGCATTTGAAGCAATTTCAGAGGAAAGACACCAGGCTGAATAATTATGAGCACCATGTTAAATAACGATAAACAATTACAGTACATGTTGAACTAATTCATGAGTTTCTACTGAGAAAGAGAAAATGAGTAGAGGACTGAACCAATTGAATCTGGGGCAGTAATTGAAGCACTGCACTTAGTCTTATCATCCCTGGGTTAAGGAAGAAAAGGTGGGATTCTCCGTCGGCCGACGTGAAAATCGGGAAAGGTGATTCGGCGGAGATTCGGTTTTGATGCTGAAATCGCGCCGGCCGCCAAAATGAACGTCAGTCCTCGTTCGATGAGGAGGATGCGGGGTAGGGGGGAGGATGGGCAGGACATAGGGTCCGGTCAGGCATGGGAGGAAGTACAACGTGTGCACCAGGTCCGACACTGACCGGGGTGGAGGGGGCTGGCCAGGGGCCTCCAGCCCGCCCTCCCCTCAATGGTACCTACCTGCCACACTATGGGCTGTGGGCTCAGGTTTGGCAGTAACAGCGGGTATGGTCCATGGGATGGTAGATGATGAAAACCTGCTCTGGGATGGGCTGCAGTGCTCCGCATCATTACACCTGCCCACGGTAGCACTTCCCACCACCCAGCTGTGTGATCCCTTGCATACGAGCTGGCCATTCAATCACATGGTCCCATCGATTCCCTGAGATGGCAGAGGTGGGGCAGTGTCGGGGGGAGTGGGGAGGCACCGGAGCAGTGAACGCTGGCTGAATCAGGTGTCTGGGCCAAGCCCACCTCCAATGTCCGCCCATTCCTCCCATCTCCTCCCTGCTACCCCTCTGCTTTTTTAAAAAATAAATTTAGAGTACCAATTCTTATTTTTTCCAATTGAGGGGCAATTTAGTGTGGCCAATCCACCTAACCAGCACATCTTTGGATTGTGGGGGTGAAACCCACGCAGATACGGGGAGAATGTGTAAACTCCACATGGCCAATGACTCGGGGCCGGGATCTGAACCCGGGTCCTCAACGCCATAATCCCAGTGCTAACCACTGCGCCAAGTGCCGCCCCCTTTTTTTAGAGCATGTAATTATTTTAATTTTTCTTCTTTTTTCTTTTTTTTTCTGGAACTGCTGGCCGGTCCAGATGGTGTTGCCCACGGCGCCAACCACCTCTGCTACCTGTGTCCAGGCCTAGCGAATGGCGGCAGCTGGCAGCCTCTTTCCCACCTCTCCTCAATGGCATCCAGCAAGGTCTTCAGTCCGCATTGGTGAACATTGGAGCTGCTCTCCTCGCTGCCATCTTGTTGGATGGGATGGTGTGTGTGGGGAGTGCAATGTGCATATGTGGCTGCAGCTTGTCAGCCTTCTGAGTGTCTATGCCAGAACCAGCGAATCCTGCACCATTTCTCATTGAAATCGATTGTGTTCCATGTGGCGCAGTGCTAGCCCTTCAACGGTCATTGAATCGGCCCAGGTGTAGCGCCAGTTTTGCTGTTGTAGAACTCCTTGAATCCTGCCCCGGTGTCAAAATTTAGGGCGGGATTCTCCAATAATGGGGCTGTGTTTTACAATAGCCTCATCTGGCCGCTAGGAGCAGCGATCCCCCAACACACAGGGGGCCAACACGGCATTGGGGCACTTCACGCAGCTCCAGCTGCCGATACAGGCCCCAGCACGGGCGGCGCGGGTCCGCGCATGTCGTGGGTTGCCGTCTCCATGCCGGCCCCCGTGCAACATGGCAGAGCCCTACAGGGGCCCGGCGCGGAGGAACGTAGGCCCCACCGGAATTAGCCCGCCCACTAATAGGTAGCCCCCGATTCGTCGGATCCCCCCTCCCTCCCACCAGGACGGCCCCCGCAGCCAGAACACCGAGGTCTCGCCATGTACGACCACACGCGAATGACGCTAACCCTAACACTCTGCACGTCGAGCGCGGAGAATCGGTGGGGGCCGCGTTCACCGACCGATCCGGCGCAATGCCGTCGATTCTCTGGTCGCCGGAGAATCGGCGACCTGGCGTTGGAGCGGCGTCATGGGATTCGCGCCCCCCCCCCACCGGCGATTCCCCAATCCGGCGCGGGATCAGAGAATCCCGCCCTTAGTCTCAGGAACAGAGAATCCGGCCGCTAGCGTTCCCAGATTGCTAAGCAGTAACCCTGCTGGCAGAATGTCAGATAATGGTACGATCAAGGTTGTCTGTGATGGGCTTTGTGTGGGGGGGGCAATTCCCCACGGATGAGGAGGGTAATGCTTGAGCGGAGTCGGGGAAAGGGCGGGCTGCCATTGCCGAACTTTAGCAATTATTACTGGGCGGCTAACATAGCCATGATTTGGAAGTGGGTGGTGGGCGAAGGTTGGCATGGAGGCGGCGTCATGCAAGGGCACAAGTCTGGGGGCGTTGGTAACTGTGCCTCTGCCGTTCCCGCCGGCGCAGTACTCCACCAGCCCCGTCGTGGTGGTGGCCCTGAGAGTCTGGGGGAAATGGAGGAGATATGTGGGAGCAATGGGAGCATCGGTCTGGTCCCCAATCTACGATAATCACAGGTTTGCCCCGGGGAGTATGGATGGGGGGTTCCAAATAAGGCGGAGAGCAGGGATTGAGAGGATGGGGGACTTGTTTATAGAGGGGAGCTTTCCAAGTATGAGGGCACTGGAGGAGAAGTTTGCATTTGTGAGGGGAAACAAATTTCGATATCTGCAGGTGCGGGACTTTCTGCGTAGACAGGTATCAACCTTCCAGCTCCTACCGCTAAGGGGGATTGATGCACTATCAATTACGACGAGACGAGAGTAGAGAGTAATCAAGGCTTTATTACACAGAGATGTGGAGCCTCCAGCAGCTGCTGCCGAAATGGCAGCAACTTGTGCCACGCTCAGCCTGATTCAATTCAAGGTAATTTATCGGGCTCACATGACAGTGGCCCGGATGAGCAGATTCTTTCGGGTGGAAGACAGGTGTGCAAAATGTGCGGGAGGACCAGTGAACCATGTCCACATGTTCTGGACATGTCCGAAACTTAGTTGGATTTTGGCAGGGGTTTGCTGATGTCATGTCCAAGGTATTAAATACAAGAGTGGCATTGAGTCCAGAGGTGGCAATTTTCGGGGTGTCACAGGATCCGGGAAGAGGCAGACGTTCTGGCCTTTGCTTCCCTGGTAGCCCGGAGATGGATACTATTACCTTGGAGGGACTCAAAGCCCCCGAAGTCGGAGACCTGGCTATCGGACATGGCTAGCTTTCTCTGTTTGGAGAAAATCAAGTTCGCTCTGAGAGGGTCACTGTTAGGGTTCGCCGGGAGGTGGTAACCATTCATCGACTTCTTCGCGGAGAATTAATTGTCAGCAGGGGGGGCTAGGTTAGCATAGATTAGGGGGTCAATTAATGGTGCGACCTGTGGGGGAGGGAGTTGGTATTTGCACTATGTTTATATTCTCATGTACATTGTTGATACTGCTGCTGTTACAATGCCAAAAAAAAACCTCAATAAAATGTTTATTAAAAAAAAGGTTGTCTGTGATGACCTCCATTGATAAAGAGCCTGGTAAGACTCATTGTTTTTTTTTAATTCATTTACGGGATGTGGGCAGCACTAGTTAGGCCAGCATTTATTGCCCATCCCCAGTTGCCCTTCAGAAGGTGGTGGTGAGTTGCCTTCTTGAACCGCTGCAGTCCCTGAGGTGTAGTATACCCTCAGTGCTGTTAGGGAGGGAATTCCAGGATTTTGACCTAGCGACAGTGAAGGAACAGCGATATATTTCCATGTTAGGATGGTGAGTGACTTGGAGGGCAGCCTCCAGGGTGTGGGATTTCTAGGTATCTGCTGCTCTTGTCTATCTGTTGCCTTATTACGTATTTTGTTGCCCTATTATGTATTTTGTTGCCCTATTATGTATTTTGTTGCCTATTATGTATTTTGTTGCCCTATTATGTATTTTCTTTTATTCCCTTTTCTTCCCATGTACTTAATGATCTGTTGAGCTGCTCGCAGAAAAATACTTTTCACTGTACCTCTGTACACGTGACAATAAACAAATCCTATCCAATCCAATCCAATCTAGATGGAAGTGGTCGTTGGTTTGGAAATGCTGCCTAAGGAACTTTGGGGAGTTACTGCAGTGCATCTTGTAGATGGTATACACGGCTTTCACTGTTTGTCGATGGTGGAGGGTTTGAATGTTTGTGGAAGGGGTAACAATCAAGTGGGTTACTTTGTCCTGGACGGTGTCGGGTTTCTTGAGTGTTGTTGGAGCTGCACTCATCCAGGCAAGTGGAGAGTATTCCATTACATCCTGGGGGATTACCATTACACTCCTGACTTGTGCCTTGTAGATGGTGGACAGACTGGGGGGGGAGGAGGGGGGGTCAGGAGGTGAGTTACTTGTCGTAGGATTCCTAGCCTTTGAGCTGCTCTGATAGCCACAGTATTAATGTCGCTAGTCCAGTTCAGTTTCTGATCAGGATGTTGATTGTGGGGGATTCAGCAATGGTAATGTCATTGAATGTCAAGGGGCGATGGCTGGATCCTTTCTTGTTGGAGAAGACCATTGCCTGACACTTGTGTGGCACGTATGTAACTTGCCACTTGTCAGCCCAAGCCTAGATATTGTCCAGGTCTTGCTGAATTTGGACATGGACTGCTTCATTATCTGAGGAGTTGTGAATGGTGCTGAACATTGTGCAGTCAGCTGCAAACATCCCCACTTCTGAACTTATGATGGAACGGAGGTCATTGATGAAGCAGCTGAAGATGGTTGGGCCTAGGACACTACCCTGAGGAACTCCTACAGTGATGTCCTGGAGCTGAGATGATTGACCTCCAACCACCACAACCATCTTCCTTTGTGCTGGGTGTGACTCCAACCAGCGGAGAGTTTCCCCCGATTCCCATTGATTCCAGTTTAGCCAGGGTTCCTTGATGCCGTACGCTATCAAATGCTGCCTTGATGTCAAGGGCAGTCACTCTCACCTCACCTCTGGCACACAGCTGTTTTGTTCATGTTTGAACCAAGGCTGTAATAAGGTCAGGAGCTGAGTGATCCTGGTGGAACCCAAACTGAGTATCTGTGAGCAGGTTACTGCTGAGTAATTGTCATTTGATAGCCCTGTAATTACTCCTTCCATCACTTTGCTGATGGAAAGTAGCCTGAAAGGGTGATAATTGGCCTGGTTGGATTTGTCCTGTTTCTTGTGTACAGGCCACACCTGGGCAATTTTTCACATTGCTGGATAGATGCCAGTGTTGTAGCTGTACTGGAACAGCTTGGCTAGGGGTGCGGCAAATTCACAAATCTTCATTACTATTGCTAATATATTGTCAGGGCCCAGAGCCTTTGCAGTATCCAGTGCCTTCAGCCATTTCTTGATTTCATGTGGAGTGAATTGTATTGGCTGAAGACTGACATCTGTGATGCTGGGCACACCAGAGGAGACCGAGATGGATCATCCACTTGGCACTTCTGGCTGAAGGTTGTTGTCAATGACTCAGCCTTGTCTTTTGCACAGATGTGCTGGGCTCCTCCGTCATTGAGCATGGGGATATTTATGGAGGCTCATCCCCCAGTGAGTTGTTTAATTGTCCACCACCATTCATGGCTGGATGTGGCAGGACTGCAGAGCTTAAATCTGATCAGATGGTTGTGGAATTGCTCTCTATTGCCTGCCACTTGGCATACAAGTAGTCCTGAATTGTAGCTTCACCAGGTTGACATTTCATTTTTAGGTACGCCTGGTGTTGCTGCTGGCATGCTCTCCTTCATTCTTCATTGAACCAGGGTTGATCCCCTGGCTTAGTGTAATGGTAGAGTGGGGGATATACCCCCAGCCGTGCTACAACCCAGTCACCCCATCCCTGTCCAACCCTTGCTGCATACCACTGCCGTGCACACCCCTCCGTGCTTCATACCTGCTTCACTACAGGGTGCCGGCCCTGGGTTGGCAATATCAGCGGGTCTGGTCAATGGGATGGAGGATGATGATGACTCGCTCCACGATGAGCTCTGGTGCTCTGCATCGTTTGACAAAGTTAGACTCCTGCCCTCGGTAGCACTTTCCACCGGCCACTAGGGTGATCCTTCCATGCATGATGGGGGTGGTGTTGGGTATCGTGGCAGTGTGTGATAGAACATAGAACATAGAACAGTACAGCACAGAACAGGCCCTTCGGCCCTCGATGTTGTGCCGAGCAATGATCACCCTACTTAAACCCACGTAACCCGTATACCCGTAACCCAACAATCCCCCCATTAACCTTACACTACGGGCAATTTAGCATGGCCAATCCACCTAACCCCGCACATCTTTTGGACTGTGGGAGGAAACCGGAGCACCCGGAGGAAACCCACACACACACGGGGAGGACGTGCAGACTCCACACAGACAGTGACCCAGCCGGGAATCGAACCTGGGACCCTGGAGCTGTTAAGCATTGATGCTAACCACCATGCTACCGTGAGGCCCCTTGATGGTGGTGGGTCACTCACCAGGTAGGCCCTGTCACATTGCGCCCCCACATATCTGGCCCCATCCCTGCCGCCCCGGGGTTGGCCCCCAACTAACCTTGGGGCCCTGGCCCGTGCCCACCTTCAACGCTTATTCCCCACTCCAGCGACCTCCCACCCCACCCCCCCAGCACACCCTCAATGTCCAGCCTATCAGTCACACCCTTCTGACAGAGGACCAACGCAGGTCGGGATGTTGGTGCATGACCCGTCCCAACCTTTCTAGCCTTACGTACCCTAACACTCCATCTAAGCTGAGTCAGCCTGCTGCGATCCCTCTCCCGTGACCTGGGTCCCCTTTGGTGGCCGTCCTCTGGATTGACCGGGCCCCCTACCAGGTGTCACAGGCGGCGTGGTGCGACCTTGCCCATCGAATGTACCAGGGACAGGTGGGGGATTCAGAGGCGCCGACGTGTTCCATAACCTCCCCTGCAAGAGTCAACAGCATGGGCCCCATCACCTCCTCCTCCCTTGGGGTGCCTGTTGGCCCCTGGGCTAAACCTTGGGATGGGGGCGCAGCAAGAGCGAGCTCCCCTACCAATTGAAGCTGCCAGTCGTGGAGGCCCACTCTCGTCTTGACCAGGGTCTCCATTCGCATGACCATGGACTGTGCCACTTCACTCAGTGTCCGTGCCACATCACTCAGGAACAGTGCAAACCAGATAGTGCCCCAGGAGCATCTTCACTAACATGACCAACCAAGGTATGTATCTCTGGGATAGTGGAGAGTGTTGGTGACAGCAGTGCTGAGAACTGGGCATTGCAATGAAAGGGAAAATGAGGGAAAATCTCAGCAAGTCTGGCAGCATCTGTAGGGAGAGAAAAGAGCTAACGTTCCGAGTCCGATGACTCTTGGTCAAAGAGGTGGGCATTGTCCCTGGACGTGTACTCAGGGTGTTGCAGGGTTGCGGCTGGGGGTGCGGTTCACCAGCAAGTCCTGCCTCATCGCCGGATGGGATGCAGGGGTTCGGCTGATAGAATGGATACCACGTGGACCGGCCTCATCGCCAGATGATCCTGCATGACAGAAAACCAGACGCACGGTTAGATTGCAGGTGGGGGTGGTGGGAGGGTGGCACACCATAGGCTCATCGCTATGTATTGCAAACTCACTTGGATTTCCAATGCTGACCTCCGCCTCAGTGACTGCATGCTCTCTGGCCCCACAGGCCAGGCTCTGTGCCAGTGAGGGGCCGCATGTTCATTGGGCCCCCTCCGGTCTTCTCCCGTTCCCGGTGGATGTGGGCCACCTTTTCCTTGGGGGACAGGAAATGCAGCGTGACGCACTCAGATGCAGGCAACACACAAGGCCTGCATCTAGTGGCCTGTGTGTGCAGGGTAACCGGTCATGACGGGCGGCAGGGCTTTTGGCAGGTGGTGCAGGGTGGGGTCCGTGCGGACTGCCAACGGGTGGGGTTCAATTGCCCTTTTGGTTGGGGGTCCTCCTTCCCACCTGGGGAACAGGGTGTTTCGCCTCTCCTCCACGGCATCCAGCTCGGCATCAGCAAACCTCGGTGCCGCTCTTCACGGTGGCATCCTCTTTGCTGGAATGAGAGTGAGTGGGGTGTGGCGTGCTTATATGCGGCTGCAGCTTGTCAGGCTCTCGAGTGGCAATCCGAGCCCAGTGACTCACAAGCCAGCGTTCGTTGTAATTGCACTTCTTCCACATGATGCCCGTGCTAGCCCATTAGGATGTCCTGAATCGCTCCAGGACCAGCATCACTTTCACAGCCTAGAACTCTCGCGATTCAGTCCCAGCGTCAACACTTAGTCTCTGGAACAGAGAATCCTGCCCAAAGTGTCTAAATTCAATGTTCTTCTCCAGGTTCAAGGAAGCTTCAAAGCCTGTAAAGCACTGCAGTATATATTTGGGCAAGGTATTAATTATCTCCAGGTTCTCCCGCGTCTCATTTAGGTGGTACCCCTATGATACACTGGGATTCCCTCTAGGAAGTTCCCATGTAAGGGTTTAGCCGGCAATTTCTCAGAAGTTCTAACTTCATCTGGACAATTGCCCTGGCTGGGAACCATCCAACAGAAGCAATACAAATCACTAACTTCAAATGGTTCTGTCATTTTACCCTGACTGTCACTCTGAAAGAGTTAGAAAGGAAAACAAAAACTACTAACTCTAGAATGACTATTTAAACCCCAAACCCAGACCCAACCTCGTACAGGCCACCCTGTAGAAATGCAACCCTCCCAGGGGACCCACATCACCTCCACACCTGACCCAAAGCACCATCCCCGACTCCCCCCCTGGTCTGAACCCTTTGGCCCAATTTGGTACAATTTCAAAATGAACACTCCCAGTTTCCTGCCCAAGTAATTATTCTTCACATTTGATCCTCAATTGTGGCAGTTAAAATAATCCACCCAACTTCACCTTCATTTATACACATGCAAGTATCACACATTCATAATCAAGGGCAGAAGGATGGCATGGTAGCATAGTGGTTAGCACTGTTGCTTCACAGCTCCAGGGTCCCAGGTTTGATTCCCGGCATGGGCCACTGTCTGTGCGGAGTCTGTACGTTCTTCCTGTTGCTGTGTGGGTTTCCTCCGGGTGCTCCGGTTTCCTCCCACAGTCCAAACATGTTCATGTTAGGTGGATTGTCCATGCTAAGAGAAAAATAAAAATAAAAAAAATAAACATAATCAAGGGCAGAAACTCTGGCAGATTTCTCTTCCAAAGTGAAATGAAGATTCAGGAGACACCCAAAATGAGACTTAAGTCTTTCACACCTGACAACTAAAATGCTTGGCCATGCAGAGCATTTACCCGCTGAGTCGCTGACGTAGACTCAGCGACAAGTCTTTTTGATTATACTATTCAAGAGATGACAGAAGCAGACTACAAAATGCATCTATCCATGATTTAAGTGACATGTTTTTTCAACCATTGACCTCCTGTAGCCAAACTGTTGAACAATAAATAGTACTTAAAAGCGAAGTTGTGGGTTCCAGTACATCTGGTTGGGGGTGGGGAATGGGGGGTGGGGCGGCGGAGGAGAAGCCATACACCTTGAAATGCTAAAGCTAAAATATATTTTATCAGTATGAAACTCAGTCACCAGTCTGATGATGATATGCTAGAATCTTCCCAATTGAAACACCTTCATATGTTAATGGACTATTCATGAGCACAGGATCTGGGAGTGTTACAAGAATATACAATCAAAAGCAGGAGCGTGTTATGGCAATAATTGTCACAGATATGAATTTTAATAAGGAAAATGTTTACCAGCATCAGCAGCAACTTGCAAGGTTAACCACTGGCATGATGGATCATCTGCACACATGAAATAAACTCCACAAAGTACATTTTTCAACAGGGTGTGTACAGTTTGGAAATTGTATATTTGTAAATATGGATTTAATTTGAAGGGAGTAAGGTACTGGTGTTTGTAGGGTACTCGTGGCACAATAAACTGTTAAAAGAATACAGTGTTAATTCAGATAAATGCATATTATAGAAGAAAGAATCCAATGCTAGTCTTTATCTTATTCAGGTTTAGTTTCAAACCCGCTGAGCAGATAGACAAACTCTCCTCCAACACACCAGGCAGCCAGTACTGGCTGACTCATCCTTTTGTACAATTGACTATAATTAACAAATCAATGTCCTGTTCACCTTGTTACTTTCAAATACTGGTCATTTAACATTCATTGAATAGAACCTATTATATTCGAACAGATTCCCCACTTTTCTTTAAAAGTCAATTCATATGCAAAAACAATCTTTATACAAAAGAATTAAAGTACATGTTACCTTATTATACAATCAGCATTTGACATTATCCAAGTCCCCCTTCTTCTTAAATAAATTAATACGGTTATATAACATGAAAACTTCCATTTTGTCACAATCCAATATAATACCTGGCTTCCCCTTCGAGGTTATTCATCAATTTCCTAGGGCAAACAGTTCTCTTTGTAAAGCAATCAGGTAACTGGTGACTTGCGTCAAGCCATTTAACCTTGGGAATTTCCTTCCTTTCTAACGCTTTCACAAAATCAATCCTCAACCTCTTTACCATGATGCATTTTGTTGAATGGATATGGTCCTGGATTGAACAATTATCTATGTACCACTCCAGAGGCACATTTTCCCTCGATCATCCATATATATAGGAGTTCCTTTAAAATACTCGATAAACATATAACCATATCTGTTGCCTCTGGGGCTGTTTAGCACACAGCTAAATCGCTGGCTTTGAAAGCAGACCAAACAAACCAGCAGCACGGTTCGATTCCTGTAACAGCCTCCCCGAATAGGTGCCGGAATGTGGCGACTAGGGGCTTTTCACAGTAACTTCATTTGAAGCCTACTCGTGACAATAAGCGATTTTCATTTCATTTCATTTCACCAACGCAAGTGTCTCCACAGTTAAGGTGTTTTTAACTATTCTTTTTATCTTCTTTGATATCCATGGGAATGGGCAACCTGCGTCATTTCTCCCCATTAGAAATATGTACTTGAATAACAATTGGGCCGTTTAGCACATGCTTTGTCACGAGAATCCTGTTAACATTCTCCAGGTAAGATTGTTGAGTCAAGGTTATTCCCAACTTAGTCTGCCTAATACTCAATCCTATGGGCTGGATTCTCCACTTGGGAGACTAAGTTCCCACGCCAGCGTGAAAACGGCCACCGATTCCCTGCTCCGGGAGGGACCAGCAGCCAGGCAGCGTAGGGCTCCCAGCTCGAGCTGCTGATATGGCCCAAAGCATTGCCGGGTCCGTGGCCGCGCACGCGCACAGCGGTGGCCTGCAGCGGCCACGCCATGCTTCATGGTGGACGCAGCCCGCGTACTGCAAAAATAGTCCCGACATTCGGCTGGCTTGTGTGCTTCGGACAGCCCCCTCCCCACAGTGTCCCCAGCCCCAAATAAACCCCCCCCCCCTGCCCGTGGATTGGCCCTCCCCCGTCTGAGGCGACGCTGGACTGAGTCCGCAGCCGCCATGCTGAGTTCCGATGGGTGAGACCATGAGAGTTCCACGCCATCAGGAACTCAGCCAATCAGGGACGGAGCATCGTGGGGCGGGCCTCAGACAATGGTCTGAGGTCGTGGATGTGGCATGCGCTGTACTCCTAGAGTACGCTGCTTTTCAGGGAGCAGAGCATCGTGAAAGCAGCGGCGCCCCTGATTTTGTCGTCATCAGGGATTCTCCGCCCCGTCGCCCAACCCGATTTCAGCGTCGGAATTGGAGAATCCAGCCCCATGTACTTAAATGCTCTAGAGGCCCGACTTCCAATTATGAATTCCTTCATAATTTTATCCATTACAACTTTCTCAAATGCTGCAGACTCCAGCCCCGCCTGCAGCCCTCCAAATCTACAAACATTTTTTAAAATGCCTGCTAGTTTTCTTTTCTAGTATGCACAACACATTGCTGGATTTACTTTTAGCTGAATACAACCAGCTTTGAATAGGATGGACCTAACTGAGAAATACCAAACCCGAGGGGCATCGTTTAGCCCGTAAGCACACTTATTCAATCTCCATAATCTCCCCTTCATGTCTCCAGATTGGTTTTGAGCATCAAAACACTTCGCTTTGGATTTGCTCCACTTGCAAAAATGCTGCTTTGATGCCAATGGATTTACATTCCCAAGAATATATGGCGAGAAGTGCTAGGAAAATCCTAAAACATACTTTTCTTGCTATTGAGGAGTCTGCTGAAACCTTCTGGTCAACCAGTTGTTCGTAGAATTCAGAATCCACCAGTCAACCCGTAGATTTATATGTCCTATCTGGAAGTACTTTTCTGTACATGTAATAATCTAATAATCTATAATAATCTTTATTATTGTCACAAGTAGGTTTACATTAACACTGCAATGAAGTTACTGTGAAATCCCCTAGTCGCCACACTATAGCGCCCGTTCGGGTACACTGAGGGAGAATTCAGAATGTCCAATTCACCGAACAAGCACGTCTTTCAGGACCTGTGGGAGGAAACTGGAACACTCGGAGGAAACCCACGCAGACACGGGGAGAACATGCAGACTTAGCGCAGATAGTGGCCCAAGCCGGGAATCAAACCTGGGACCCTGGCGCTGTGAAACAACAGTGCTAACCACTGTGCTACCGTGCCGCCTATATCCATCTATGGGACAATAAAAGCAAATTACTGCGGATGCTGGAATCTGAAACAAAAACAAAAAATATTGGACAATCTCAGCACGTCTGACAGTATCTGTGGAGAGAAGAGAGCTAAAGTTTTGAATCTGGATGACTCTTTGTCAAAACTGGAAAGAACTGGAAATAATGTCAGTGTTATCTATGGGACAACGCTGGTTGCTCTATGCCTGGACGCCTCCTCGTAAATGCAAAAATCTCTCCAAATGTCACGTTCTTTTTGTTTTGCCTCATTAATTTGTCATCTAACCTGTTAGTAACCACTAGATTCTCTCTGACATAGGGGCCCCTATTTCATAGAATTTACAGTACAGAAGGAGGCCATTTGGCCCATCAAGTCTGCACCCCACTTAATTTGCCTACATTCACCCTATCCAGTAACCCCACCCAACACTAACGGCAATTTTGAACACTAAGGGCAATTTAGCATGGCCAATCCACCAAACCTGCACATCTTTGGACTGTGGGAGGAAACCGGAGCACCCGGAGGAAACCCACGCACACACGGGGAGAACGTGCAGACTCCACACAGACAGTGGCCCAAGCTGGGAATCGAACCTGGGACCCTGGAGCTGTGAAGCAATTGTGCTAAGCACTATGTTACCGTGCTACTCCTCACCTGTTCCGTGGCCCTTGCTCTATACTGCATCCACTATTATATCTCCTGTTTCTTTCTGGAACTTGCACAAAGGAAAAGGACAAAAATATGTGTGACAGCCACAAGGGAATCTTGCAGCTTGTGATAAAATTCGAGCAAAAGTTCTACTCAAATTTGAATGCTGCATATTTCCTCCCTTAGGATACCATTTATTATGTGAGCACAGTAAGAAGTCTTACAACACCAGGTTAAAGTCCAACAGGTTTGTTTCAAACACGAGCTTTCGGAGCACGGCTCCTTCTTCAGGTGAATGGAAAGGCTTGTTCCAGAAATGTTTATATAGACACAGTCAGAGATGCCCCGGACTCTGACTGTGTCTATATAAACATTTCTGGAACAAGCCTTTCCATTCACCTGAAGAAGGAGCCGTGCTCCGAAAGCTCGTGTTTGAAACAAACCTGTTGGACTTTAACCTGGTGTTGTAAGACTTCTTACTGTGCTCACCCCAGTCCAACGCCGGCATCTCCACATCATTTATTATGTGGCCATTTGTTACTAAGCTGAGAGAAAGCGAACACTGTGCAGGGGTTGAGGAGCTCTGAGATCACGGTGAGGCGCGTGAATTAGAGGCTGCCCACCAGCAATGTGGCGTGATCTCCGTGGAAGAATATGCATTGATGTCTGAAGTACATGATGTGGCGTGAAAGCCTGCTATTGAGGCTGGCTGGTTTTCACACCACTCTTCATAGCAACAGCACTTTACTTTTTTCAGGGAGAAGCCAGCTAAATTCAGGAAAGATTGAGGGACTTGTGATGTGATCTTCAATCTTCAGCAAAGATACTATGAGCAGTCAGCAGTCTCAACAGCCAGGAGCCTGTAAGCTGCAGTGATTAGGTGGGTTTTAATGAATTTATGCAGTAAAGGGGGACTCAACCAGGGCACCCCAATCCCGAGGGGGACACTCCGAGTACACGCACTTGCTACCAAGTCGTTTCCTGCTACCCCTGAGGTCTAGGCTTACACCCCCCCAGCAGGCTTAAAAAGTTAAAAAAGTTTGCTTACCTCCTTGTTCCCTCTCAATGGCCATGGCGCCTGGACCCTGCTTGTAAATACTTGTACCAAATCACGCCCATGGGACTCCCATATCATGGCTGATAATTTTCTCATCCCCATTCTCCATCTTGACCCAATAACCCATGATCTCCTTATTAACCAATAGATCCCCTTATTAATCAAGATAATGGAGATGGAGAATCCATCCCCATGTCTACAGGGGGTATAAGCATGGATAATGCTATCTACTGATATGTACAATAATTTAATATTCACACTAATAAATGTCCCTGTCAAACCTTTAACAGGGGACCAGGAACAGCCAAACACTCCATTCATGTGCAGTTTCACATGGTACTAATGGCATTTTCTTCAAGTATAAAGGAATTTTAAAGTTTTCAGACAGCACCACTGAACATTAATACGTGTATTAGATCATGGGTTTGTCATTAAGCTGTAAGACTCAAGAATTAAAAAAATAAAGATATAAAAATCATATTTAAGTACTTGGCCCTGATAACAAAGAGGATCTGTATGACGTTTGTGCTGATTATTAATCTGAATAGGAGGAATAGCTATCAGTCACTGACACATTTGACTACCCCTTTTATCAAGGCAGTGATGAGACGGAGAGAATCCATTGTAGTTTGCTTTTAAATATTCAGCTGGCTCTCCTCAGCTCTGTTTTGTGATTTGAAATAATAGATTAAAAAAAATTACAGCATACACTGTGCAGATTGTATTCAGGGAATGGCGTATAATCCATTGAATGAAACTTAATTCATTTAATTTGTATGAATATGAGCATTAAATTATATTGCTGAACAAAACAATGTGTGTCAGTTAATGAAGACTGAACAAGAACAGTATCTGACATATCAGTTCATTCTCTAGATTCTACAGCAACGTCACCCAATAGGATTTTGATGCCACACAATAACTGTTGTGCTGAAGCTGCAGCAGTGGATATGAGAATCACTCATTAATTTTTAAAACATTGAATTACACCTACAAAATTGGTCACACCCACAGTGTGAGCAGAATCTTGTGGCACTGGGGATCTTTCCTGCCATTTCCTGTCTCTTTTTAGGAAGTACTGTTAAACCACATGCCAATCCAGCAATCACAGCACCACCAGGGGCCTCCTCCTGGAATCAAGGCCCTAGGCGTAGAAGTCCTACCTGGCGAGAACTGCTGATCAATCAGAGGCCGGCAATTCTTGCTCTCAACAGTGCCATTGATGAGACTGTGGCTGTTGTGGATGAAAACCACCCCAAAGTCTGAGGATCACAGAGGACCCATGCTCCAGATAACTAATCAGTCACAGGGTAGGGGGGGTTGGAAGCAAGGGCAGGGTGAGGCTGTCAGCAGGCCCTCCTGATCAGGCACTAATTCCTTTGATCAAGAGCCAGTGGTCTGCTCATGTTCATCTGTCAGGCATGCCAAATGACAACAGGCCCACCCGTCACTGGGCTAATATTAGTGATGATAGGATGATGCCCCAAAGGAGTCAATAATTGGCTAATTAAGGGCATTTACTGGCCACCTTAGATGGCTACATTACCCTCCCCACATCCGATCTTCAAACTTGTTCCTCAGCACCCCTGGCACCCACCAGCACAACCCCTGCATTTCCAGGTGTGGTGCCCACACATGCCACCTGCTACAGACTCTCCTGACCCATCAAGCATGTGGCTCACAATGTCCCTTCTTTGTCCCCACAGGAGAAGATAGCCATTAATAAGCGGGAAAGGGCCAAGACGGGGGAGAGGAACCCATGAGATTCAAGTCCTCATCACCAATGAGGAACACGTTCTGGAAATCACAGGCCTGCCCGAGTACACAGTAGTCATCGACAGCGAGGTTGGTCTGGAACAGAGAGGTGAGTACCCACTGCCCCTTCACCCAGATGACCTGTCTCAAGTGAGTAGTTCATGTCAGACAAAATGACCATTCCCTCTCACTAACCACATGTCTCACAGGATCTCCAGCTGATGAGGCCGGGCCATCTGGTGTTGTACCCCCTCCGACACCTAAGAGACCACCTCGGATGAGAGCTCCAAGGAGATCACCATTGAGGCATCACAGCTACCACCCCCACTTTCCACCAGCACAGAGACACACACCTCGGTGGATGACATTAATGGACAGGCTTCTGGGGCACAATCTGGCAAGCACCACACAGTAGCTGATGCACATCATGTGGAGGCAGGAACATCCGAGGGAGACAGCAGTCAGAGATCAGCTGGTTCCCAGGATGCAGCTGGGCCCCAATCAGATGCTGAACCTCTGGACAAGGTTCTTCCAGAGCTGATGCAAAGGAAGTGCTGAAGGCCAACCTAGGCCAACCTAGGCCAACCTAGGCCTATGGTGTTCTCCACTTCTTCTGAATCCGCACCCCGCCCCCCTCCCCCACTCCTGTCACCGATGCATCTCCAGAACAGTGGACAGAACTGGGTTGCATGGGATGTAGTGATATGCCTGTCGATGGTGTTGGTGGTGTGACCTCCAACCAGCAGGCGGCGGTACAGACCCACTATGCAGTCTTGACATAGTGGTCATGTGACAAGGCACTCAGCCATAAGTCAGAGCAGATCCGGTGATCCGGGGAAGGTTGTAAGACGTACATGAATACAGTCGTGCATAGGAGTAGTTCCAGGGGAGTATAAAAATAACTTGCTCTGTAAGGCAGCACAAGTGGATAGCACTGTGGCTTCACAGCGCCAGGGTCCCAGGTTTGACTCCCCGCTGGGTCACTGTCTGTGCAAAGTCTGCACGTTCTTCTCGTGTCTGCGTGGGTTTCCTCCGGGTGCTCCGGTTTCCTCCCACAGTCCAAAGACGTGCAGATTAGGTGGATTGGCAATGATAAATTGCCCTTAGTGACCAAAAAAGTTAGGTGGGGTTATTGGGTTACGGGGATAGGGTGGAAGCGAGGGCTTAAGTGGGTCGGTGCAGACCCGATGGGCCGAATGGCCTCCTTCTGCACTGGATGTTCTATGTATCTGATCATTACCTTACCATGTGTGCTTTAACATAGATACTGTTTTGGATAAGCCACCAGCAGTTCTGTGGATTCCTTACTAGACAACGAACACCAAACACAACATGGGGGACATCTGTGACACCGATAAGTCGGCCAGAGCCCTCGGCTCCAGACCCTCCAGAGGACATCTGACAAGGGCATCAAAGACCACAGGATGCGGAAAGCAACAGGCTGCTGTTATGGGCCAACGTTTAACAACTCCAAAGTATATTATGGAGTCCACTTGACCTGCAACCGTTTATTAATTTTGGTTACGATGAGCACAAGAGCCTGCCTTTCAGATGTTATTCAAGAGTTCTTAGACATTTCTAATCAAAAAACAAGCTTTATTCCACAAATGTAGCTAACATTTGTATAAACACACACAGTAAGAATTATTATCAATTACAAACATAAAGACCCTACACAGCTACAGTAATATATGTATAACCCTTGATAAATTCCCCCTTAACTGTTCCAATTCAATAACAAGATCCTATAACCAAAAAAAAACCCTTTTTACCAAAACAGTAGGTAACTATAATAATTGGGTTTCTTCCTTGGAATAACTCTTTAAAATTGAAAATAGAGACCGGCCAAAATACTTCTCTGTCTGAGTCTACAGCAGCCAAATGTGAAAAACGAAAGTAAAAACACAGAGCCACAAATCAGCTCCAAACCCAAAGCAAAAGTAAAACCAATCCCAGAGCCACAGCCCGCACAATTACATCACTGAAGCCATGTGATAAGACAAAAACATTTCTTAAAGGGACACTCACATGACACTGCCTCCACCTCCACTCCCCGGGAACAGTGGTGCAGAATCTCAAGCCCCCAATGCAGACCTCGTTAAGAGAATGGGTGTGAGTGCGCTAGAAGGAGTCAGACTTTAGCAGAAACTGAGGAGCACCAGAGCTTTCTTCACAGCAAGTAATCATCACTCCCCTGCCTTGTGTAAAGCCCGCTGACAGTGCCGACACAGGCCCATCACCCTGGAGTGACGTTACACAAAACCTCGGACAGGGTAATAGGACATTCAGGGAGGGGGCAGTGTTAAGGGTGGGGGGAATGAGAGCAAGGACAGAAATAGAGGGGATGGAGATTGGGGGGGGGTTTGGGGGATCTTGAGCTGACAGACACAACATCGTCCATGGAGAATCTGGAGACGATTTGGGACTCCCTGGTCCTCCTCGCATGCTGGACCCTCACCACAGCCTGCCCTCCACCTTCCAGCTCCTCCTCAGGCTTGTCCTCCAGCCCCTCAAGATCCACCTCCTCCTCAGGCAAGGACACATGTCCCTCCACATATTCCTCCTCCTGTATGTCGCCCTGCTGCTGTGCCAGATTATGGAGGGCACAACTGATCACCGCAAAGTGGGAGACCCTCTGGGGTGTACTGCAGGGCACTGTCAGAATGATCAAGGCATAAGAACAACATTTTCAGCAGCCCGATGCACTGCTCAATGACAGCATGGGTGGCAACATGGGCCTTGTTGTGTCAGGTCTTCTCCTCAGTCTCAGGCCTCCACACCAGCATCATCAGCCATGTCCTCAGCAGGTAATGCTTGTTCCCCATGAGCAAACCCATCATCCTGGAATGGTCCTCGAAGACACCGGGGATCTCCAGGTGCCCCAGGAGTTAGCTCACATGCACGCTCCCAGAGTAGCGGACATACATGTACGTGACGCTGAGGTGGTGGTTGCTCATGATATAAACATTCAAGGAGTGTTAATAAAGGGCACTCCCAGAAGCCGGGTGCTCGCAGGGCAATATGGTGCCATTGATGACCCTCAGGTCCTAGGGCATCTCAGCGATGGCAACAAATCCTGCAGCCGGGCATTTTGTTGGGCCTGGTCCAGGTTCAAGGTGATATAGTCTGATACCCGGGCATACACAGCATCTGTCACATCCCAGATGCAGCTGTGCGCAGAAGATTGGGATATGCCACTCAAGTCCCCGCTTGAGCCCTGGAATGACTCAGTGGCATAGAAACTTAGGGCTGTGGTGAACTTCACGGGCACCAGGGGTGGATGTCCCCCTCCTCCATGGGATGTCATGTCCATGATGAGGTGGCACAGGTGCCGCACTGTCTCTCTGCTGAGACCCACTCACCTGTGGCACACGGTGTCCGTCAGCTCATGGAATGACCAATGACATCTGCAAACCTTGGGCTGTCGCTAGCCTCCCCCTCTGGCCCCCTCCTCAAGCTGCTGGGTGGATAGGGCGTCAGGGTATGTGGCAGCCCCATGCACATGTTGTGCCAGCTCCAGTCTCTGTTGCCATTGTTGCTGTCTACAGCAACTGTCTGCCTTGGCCGCCACAAGCAATGCAAGGGCTGCCTCCGCGGGATCCACACCAGCAAACACATTTTATTCGGAAGGAACTGGGGAAAGTGAGAGGCTGCCAATCAGTAAGGGCTTCCATCCCGGAACCCTCAAATCCCCCAGGCCATCCCCACTTACCATGACTGCCCCGCCTGCTCTCATGGTACCATCCAGTGAGCCAGTTGTGCTAGGGCAGATTTTGCTCTGCGCATTTCTTCCTGGCCACATCAGGAACCCCGAGATCCAAGACCCCAGACTTCTGCCGGCAACATTAAGGGAGCTATGCTCAGCTACCCTGTGATCATCCAGATACTTACCCCTTTGGCTGCGAGAGGATCCTCAGTGGCGAAGTCCTGCTCTTTAGTGTTTGATTTTTGGCAGCTGCCTCTATGGTGCTGATGCTCCGAGAGTTCAGACACACTGTTCAGGCATCAAAGTTTGCTGGGCACCCAGTCCACTCATCATTCTCTGAGACATCGCATGTGTGTCTTCAAGGAGGCTCTTGAGAGTTCAAGGTGAAGAGCTATCACAACAACAAGGATAATTCCTCATTTGAAATAGCCTCACGGTAGCATGGTGGTTAGCATCAATGCTTCACAGCTCCAGGGTCCCAGGTTCGATTCCCGGCTGGGTCACTGTCTGTGTGGAGTCTGCACGTCCTCCCCGTGTGTGCGTGGGTTTCCTCCGGGTGCTCCGGTTTCCTCCCACAGTCCAAAGATGTGCGGGTTAGGTGGATTGGCCATGCTAAATTGCCCGTAGTGTAAGGTTAATGGGGGGATTGTTGGGTTACGGGTATACGGGTTACGTGGGTTTAAATAGGGTGATCATTGCTCGGCACAACATCGAGGGCCGAAGGGCCTGTTCTGTGCTGTACTGTTCTATAAGTTCTATAAGCCTTCAGCTGTGAAGCTAGAGGCTGCTCACGGTCAAAGGGAGTGATATTGACTTTCAGAAGTGAAGCCGCAGCAGGGCTCTGTCCTGGGAGAGTTTGGTAGAACAGAAAGGCTGCAGCTGTGGTTTCCCCTGCTATGGGTCTCTACAATATTTAAATATAGCTTGAACGCGTCACAGACACAAAGCACCTCACCCCCCAGGAACAGGGTGAACCCCCAACCTGAAACGCTCCAGCCCCCCCGACCAAACCCAAACCACCTGATGGGTGTGTGTGTGTGAGGGATCCGGGTATCAAGGCAGCAGCCCATGAGCTGCATGCCAAAAAATGGAAATGTCAACTCACCTCCTCACTTCGTCTCAGTAGCCATCGCGCCAGCTTCACATTTTTGAAAAAGAGTACCAAACAATACCCGCGTGACTTCCCGCTGGGCAGTCGGATAATTGCCGGCAGGCCGCTGCATTCAACTTCAATCTCGTTAATGAGATTGCAGTGAACGCAAATTTGTTAATGACATCTTTCTTTTAATTTAGAGAACCCAATTCATTTTTTCCAATAAGGGGCAATTTAGCGTGGCCAATCCACCTAGCCTGCACACCTTTGGGTTGCGGGGGCAAAACTCGCGCAAACACGGGGAGAATGTGCAAACTCCACATGGACAGTGACCCAGAGCCGGGACCGAACCTGGGACCTCGGCGCCGTGAGGCAGCACTGTGCCCCCGTGCTACCCAAGTGAATGGTATTCGTTTATGTAGGTGATAATGCCCAGCATTTTGATTTGTTGATTTTTTTGCAATGAAAGCAGATGTAGAGGTTTAAAACAATACTTTGTTTCAATTTAATTCTGATGTAGTCAGAGGCCCCCAGCCTTCAGAACCAGTGCAAAGCTTAAACATCTGCGGCTCCCTTCAATCTTTAGCCAATTATCACTGGGAGAGGGATTTTGGCAGTACATTCTCACTTTGATGAAATATCCATTGACCCTCTGCTATGAAGCCAATATGATGTGCCACAGCCAACTGGTTTTGAGAAAAATGTTATCTATATAAAACATATTAATCTATTCTAAATGTCACAATGGTTTGGTAGAACTGCTGCATCAAGAAAACTGCTCAATATTAACTGTGCTTGGTCTGCGCGAAGTGTTTCGTTTCTGTCTGTCTCTCTCCGTTTCTCTCTCTCCCTCCCTCTCACACACACCATCTGATTGTGTAATGCAGCTTCCTTAGGAAAATGGATTGTCAGCACATCAGCTACTTTGAGCTGCCTAAATGTTCAATTATTTTAATGGCTATGTTTAGTTCTATGGTGAATTGTGTTACTGGGTATCATTACAGTAATAAATTGCTTTTATTTGGGATGTTACCACATCCAGACTTGAGGGTCAGGAAATATAACAGTAAATTTCGATGCTATATACATTTTGTAATTTGATTTGAATTTTGCTATTATTTTGCTCTGAAGCACAATGGTAATAGAGTTATTCTGAAGCATTATTATTTACTTTTGATTTGTCAGATGATTTCTGTTTAAAGACATGAGCGCGAAATTCGTGTGATAAATGAGGGTGTTGAATGGGGACTAATGCGATTTGATTTGAGTTTTATTACAAGGCAGAATAACAGGGAGGGAACAGGGAACAATAACAGCAACAATTTACATTTCCATAGCGCTCTTCAAATAGAGAAAAAATATTGCTAAACAAAGTCTAAAAAAGATGGGCATCGAGTAGAAAAGGGAAAAAGAAAGAAATGCCTATAGCAGGAGTTTGATAGTTATTAAACGTGCAATATGAGCTTGAGAATTTGTACTGAGGAGCCAATGACTATTACTTATTCCTTTATAGGGAAAACCTGACCTCAAAATTTGAACGTGGAAAAACCACTTTTTTGGAGCTATGGGTGCTGTCTACTGTCCAAATGGCGTCTATGCCATGCACACGTACAAAGAACAAAGACAAATACAGCACAGGAACAAGCTCTTCGGCCCTCCAAACCTGTGTCGATCATGATGTCTGAACTAAAACAAAACCTTCTGCCTTTACTCGGTACGTATCCCTCTATTTCCTCCCTATTCATGTATCCATCCAGGGGCCTCTTAAATGTGCCTCCATCCTGGTGGCAGCGGGTTCCAGGCACCCACTATTCTCTGTGTGCAAAACTTGTTCCGCAGATCTCCCTTAAACTTTCCATCTCTCACCTCGAACCTGTGCCCCCTTATAATTGACACTTCCACCCTTGGAAAAAGCCTCTGACTATCCATCCTGTCTATGCCTCTCATAATTTTGTCGACTTCTATCAGGCCTCCACTCAGCCTCCGTCTTTCAACCGTTCCTCATTGCCAATACCCCTGAGACCAGACAACATCCTGGTGAAGCTTCTGGTGTGAAGTGCTCCGGAGGGTGAACGCCTCCACCTCGTGTGCATGGTTGGGGCTGATACAGCTGAAGGTGGTGTAAAGAGCGCACCTTACAAGGGCGAGGATGAGCCGGCTCTTTGAGGGGGTAGACGAGGTGTGTGAACGTTGCGGGAGAGGCCCCGCAAACCACGTTCATATGTTTTGGTCCTGTCTAAAGCTGGAGGATTACTGGAGGAAGGTGTTTAGGGTAATCTCTGAAGTGGTGCACGTGAAACTGGACCCGGGCCTTCAGGAGGCCATATTCGGGGTATCGGATCAGCCAGGGTTGGAAACGAGCATGGAGGCAGCTGTTGTCGCCTTCGCCTCATTGATCGCCCGAAGGCGGATCCTGTTAGGATGGAGATCACCCTCTTCACCCTGTGCCCTGGCCTGGTGGGGGACCTTCTGGAATTCTTGATGCTTGAATAGTTCAAATTTGAACTGAGGGGAAGGATGGAGGGATTCTACAATTCATGGGCGTTATTCATTATGCACTTTCGAGAATTGGATCACATCGAACATTAGTGGGGGGGGTGGGCTGGGAGGATTGGGGGGAGAAGGACTGTCTGCTAATGGTGACTGTGGGTGATTCCTGATTCCTTTTTGTCATTTGTTTGTGTGAACATGCGGGCTAATGTCTGGGGTGTGGTGGGAGGATGGGATTGTTGTTATTGATATGGGGATTGGCATTACATTCGTTACTGATTATTGTTTATTGTTGGGTGTAAATTTGGGAGAAAATGTGAAAAAGGAGGAGAATAAAAAATATTTATTGGTGAAGCTTCTTTGCACACTCTCCAAAGCTTTCTGATAATGCGGTGACCAGAACTGCCGCAATACTCCAAATGCGGCCTACACAAGGTTTTATTTGGCTGCAACATGATATCCCAACTCCTGTGCTCAATGCCCTGACTGATGAAGGCAAGCATCCCATATGTCTTCTTTATCACCTTGGCCACCTGTGTTGCCACTTTTAGGGAACTGTGGACCTGCACGCCCAGATGTCTCTGTATGTTAATGTTCCTAAGGGTTCTGCCATTTACAGTATAATTCATACCTAGATTTGATCCTCTAAAATGTATCACCTCGCATTTAGAACATAGAACATAGAACACTACAGCGCAGTACGGGCCCTTCGGCCCTCGATGTTGCGCCGACCTGTGAAACCATCTGAAGCCTATCTGACCTACACTATTCCATTTTCATCCATATGTCTATCCAGTGACCACTTAAATGCCCTTAAAGTTGTCGAGTCTACTACTGTTGCAGGCAGGGCGTTCCACACGCCTACTACTCTCTGAGTAAAGAAACTGCCTCTGACATCTGTCCTATATCTACCACCCCTCAATTTAAAGCTATGTCCCCTCGTGTTGGTCATCACCATCCGAGGAAAAAGACTCTCACTGTCCACCCTATCTAACCCTCTGACTATCTTATATGTCTCTATTAAGTCACCTCTCAGCCTTCTCCTCTCTAACGAAAACAACCTCAATTCCCTGAGCCTTTCCTCGTAAGACCTTCCCTCCATACCAGGCAACATCCTAGTAAATCTCCTCTGAACCCTTTCCAAAGCTTCCACATCCTTCCTATAATGTGGTGACCAGAACTGCACGCAGTACTCCAGGTGCGGCCGCACCAGAGTTATGTACAGCTGCAGCATGACCTTGTGGTTCCGAAACTCAATCCCCCTGCTTATAAAGGCTAGCACACCATATGCCTTCTTAACAGCCTTATTAACCTGGGTGGCAACTTTCAGGGATTTATGTACCTGGATGCCGAGATCTCTCTGTTCATCTACACTACCAAGAATCTTGCCATTAGCCCAGTACTCTGCATTCCTGTTATTCCTTCCAAAGTGAACCACCTCACACTTGTCCGCATTAAAATCCATCTGCCACCTCTCAGCCCAGCTCTGCAGCTTATCTATGTCCCTCTGTATCCTATAACATCCTTCAGCACTATCCACAACTCCACTGACCTTCATGTCATCTGCAAATTTACTAACCCATCCTTCTACACCCTCTTCCAGGTCATTTATAAAAATGACAAACAGCAGTGGCCCCAAAACAGATCCTTGCGGTATACCACTAGTAACTGAACTCCAGGATGAACATTTGCCATCAACCACCACCCTCTGTCTTCTTTCAGCTAGCCAATTACTGATCCAAACCGCTAAATCACCTTCAATTCCATACTTCCTTATTTTCTGCAATAGCCTACCGTGGGGAACCTTATCAAACGCCTTACTGAAATCCATATACACCACATCCACAGCTTTACCCTGATCCACCTGTTTGGTCACCTTCTCAAAAAACTCAATAAGGTTTGTTAGGCATGACCTACCCTTCACAAAACTCTGTCAGGATTAAACTCCATCTGCCATTTCTGTGTCCAAGTCTCCAATCTATCTATATCTTGTTGTATCCTCTGACAATCCTTGGCACTATCAGCAACTCCGCCAATCTTTGTGTCATCCGCAAACTTACTAATCAGACCACCCACATTTTCCTCCAGAACATTTATTTTTACTGCAAACAACAGAGGTCCTAGCACTGACCCCTGCAGAATATCACTAGCTACAGATCTCCATTGTGAAAAACACCCTTCCACAGCTACTCTCTGTCTTCCATCGCCAAGCCTGTTCTGTATCCATCTAGCCAATCCACCTCGGATCCCATGTGATTATAGTTTTTATCAGTCTGCCATTTGGGCCCTTGTCAAACGCCTTATGAACGTCCATATAAACTACATTCACAGCATTTTCCTCATCAATTTACTTTGTCACCTCTTCAAAAACCTCAATCAAATTGGTGAGACATGACCTTCCCATACAAAACCATGCTGCCTGTCACTAACTAGTCCATTTTCCTCCAAATATGTATATCCTGTCCTTCAGTATCTTTTCCAAAAGCTTCCCCACCACTGATGTCAGGCTCAGTGGCCTATAATTTGCTGCATTATCCTTGTTTCCTTTCTTAAACAAGGGAACAGCGTTGGCTATTCTACATCTTGTGTGGCCCATGCCGAAAGCCATTTTGGGTAGGTTGTTAGCAGCATCTGTGCGCTGGAAGTTAGCAGATTGTCAGGGCAGTCAGCTTGTAATGCTGATTTGAGGTTAGCCGAGCCATTTTTAACCTCGATGTGGAGATTCCGGCGTTGGACTGGGGTGAGCAATGTAAGACGTCTTACAACAACAGGTTAAAGCCCAACAGGTTTGTTTCGACTCACTAGCTTTCGGAGCACAGCTCCTTCCTCAGGTGAATGAAGTGGTGGGTTCCAGAAACATATATACAGACAAAGTCAATGATGCAAGACGGTAATTAAGCCTTTATAGGTCCAGACGGAACAACTGGAGAGAGGGATAATCACAGGTTAAAGAGGTGTGAATTGTCTCAAGCCAGGACAGTTGGATTTTGCAATCCCAGGCCAGATGGTGGGGGGGGGGGGGTGAATGTAATGCGACATGAATCCAAGGTCTCGGTTGAGGCTGTACTCATGTGTGCGGAACTTGGGTATAAGTTGTGCTCGACGATTCTGTGTTGTCGGGCGTCCTGAAGGCCGCCTTGGAAAACGCTTACCAGAAGATCAGAGGGTGAATGCCCTTGACTGCTGAAGTGTTCCCCGACTGGAAGGGAACGTTCATCTGTAGTCGCAGTGTCTGCATGGTCTTGCCAATGCACCACGCTTCGGGACATTCTTTCCTGCAGCGTGTGAGGTAGACAATGCTGTCCGAGTCGCATGAGTATGTACCACGTACCTTTTGGGTGGTGTTCTCACGTGTAATGGTGGTACCCATGTCGATGATCTGGCATGGCAGAGTTGTGTGGTGTCATGGTCGCTGATCTGAAGGCTGGGTAGTTTGCTGCAAACAATGGTCTGTTTGAGGTTGCATAGTTGTTTGAAAGCAAGTAGTGGGGGTGTGGGGCTGACCTTGGCAATATGTTCATCTTCATCGATGACGTGTTGAAGGCTGCGAAGAAGATGCCGTAATTTCTCCGCTCCGGGCAATTACTGGACGACGAAGGGTACTCTGTCGGTTGTGTCCCGTGTTTCTCTTCTGAGGAGGTTGGTGTGTTTTTTTGCTGTGGTGCACTGGAACTGTCGATCGATGAGTCAAGCGCCGGGACCTTGGATTCATGTATCATTACATTCACCCCCCACCATCTGGCCTGGGCTTGCAAAATCCGACCAACTGTCCTGGCCTGAGACAATTCACACCTCTTTAACCTGTGATTATCCCTCTCTCCAGTTGCTCCGTCTGGACCTGTAAAGACTTAATTCCCTACGAAGACTTGCATTCAAAGTGTCATATTGCATCATTGACTTTGTCTATATATATGTTTCTGGAACCCACCTCTTCATTCACCTGAGGAAGGAGCTGTGCTCCGAAAGCTGGCGATTCAAAACAAACCTGTTGGACTTTAACCTGGTGTTGTAAGACTTCTTACTCATTTTTAATCTCGTCGCAGCAGCTCATGACCCTACTACCTCTGTGATAACTCCGATGGGGAAACCGTAATTTATCTCCCGTGGGGTTTGTGGAATACGAACTTCCCCGCTAGTGGGAAGTGGCCCACACAGCTGGGGCTCGGAAGATCGTGCATAAAAGCCGTCCTGAGCAGGGACCGACATGTTGATTGTCCCAACGGGACTGTGTAGTGTAAATACTTCTCTGCTGTGAGCAGACTTTATGCTACCTTGATTGAATTCTATGTTTTTCCAACCGCTGGGTTCCTGGTCATTAAAACCTCCAACAGCTAATTATGTGTTCAGCAGCAGAAAGGACACCACCCCCCCCCCCCCCCCCCCCCCCCCACCCCGCCACACACACATACACCAAAATGCTATTTAAAATGATCATCAGCCAACTTCAGTTTAGTTGCTGGTTGATTTCAACTGGCAATCGCTGGGTTATTGCAGCACTTAGAAGTTTTACTTAAAGGTCCTGAAATCTACAGAGAATGGTTTAACACGTGATGAAGGCTGTGGTTCTGATAAGGATTCTGCAGAGACCACATAAATATATTCCTTGGCTTGCAGCATGAATAAGCAGAAATGACACAGAATAGGACAAACTATGTAAAGAGGGAGGAGGGAGATAAGGGAACTTAATAGCAGTGCACCTAATAAATAAAATAACCTTTATTGTCACAAGTAGGCTTACATTAACACTGCAATGAAGTTACTGTGAAAAGCCCCTAGTCGCCACATTCCGGCACCTGTTCGGGTACACAGAGGGAGAATTCAGAATTCTCAGCTGGTACAGGAATTAAACCCACGCTGCTGGCCTTGCTGCATCGCAAATCAGCTGTCTAGCCCACTGAGCTAAACCAGCCCTCTCGCCCAAGGTCTTCAGGGTGTGTGTTGTACCATCAACGTTGAACTATCATGAGAGAGCAGTGAATGGCAATTGGACCTTTGCTTCGTATTGTGCTATAGTCCAGTGCTATAATCCAGTGGCTACATTATGGCTGTCAGAAGGCTGTTAGTTTTCAGTGGGGGAGATGAATTTGGAAGCTGGCCTGATGCAGCTCTGGACATAGAAGCTTTAGACCGCACCCACCCTAGTATGGGCCGTAGCAGTGTAGATTGACAGGAAATAGCAAGGTGACTGACAGAGTAACAGTAGTGGGAGGATGACTGATCTCATCCTGAGAGAACACAGCAGCTTCGTGCTCCACAGCAATCCTGGTAAACCGGCTGGAGCATAGATTGCTGGACTGTCATGAGACACTAAAAGCCCATTCAACACTTGCACCTGCAGCCATGATGATTGTTTGAATTGCAGCAGTAAGACATTGTATGGCTGTTGATTGCGTTGTAATAGAAACAGGCATCAGCCACTAGACACTGCAGCATGGTTAGCTCTGCAAGTGTGCTCATGGTATTGGCCACTATCTGTTGGAAAGGATGAGTTTCAAGCTCCAGTAAAACCATGTTCAAGGTTGGAGGGGACTCCTCCATGCTCCTTGACAGGGACAGTAGGTTTTCTGGGAGACCTGCCAATATACCAAGTATTTCAGTGTGTATGCCCATCAGCATTTTTCTGTACACCGGCTCAAACAAGTCCTCACCTGAGTCTTTCATAGGAGAACCTCTGTATGACCTCACCCTCTGGGGGCCTTGCACCTGCTATACTTTCCTCCTGCCTAGGTTCAGTTTCAAACTACATGTAGATTACACATAGTGTAAATAGCTGAACTGGCGGCTACATGTTTCAGAATAAGTGACCTTGGGCTGGATACTCCAATTGTGAGGCTATGGCCGGAGCATGTGGCTAGTCTTACGATGGAAAAGTTAGCGATGCCCCCGTACCGATGCTCCACCCGGTGGGGGGGCTAGCAACCGCGCCATGTAAAACCCCCGGCGTTCCCGACAGAAATGTCCAGAGAATTAAGGGTCTGTGGCCGCGCATGCACATGGTGGCGACCTGCAGCGGTCATGCCGTACAATATGGCGCCGGCCCCGTGCAGACACAGCCTTCCAGACAGTGCCCCCCTGTGACCCCCCTCGCCACCCCGGACCACACCCCACCAGTCCCTCCAGCCCCCGCCGAAGTCCCCCTGGCCAGCAGAATGGCTCCCCTCCTCTCCCGCTTTCGCCGTCAAAAAGGGTTCTCCGCCCAACCACCGAATGCGATTTTGGAGTCAGCAATTGGTGAATCCCACCCCTTAACTCTTCTTCCTCCATCACTTCTTGCTCATGCACCACTGCCTGGCCAGGTTGCAGTTCTTGGGTATCTAAAAGTAGAAAGGCACAAGAATTAGGTTGCAGTGAGCCGAGTAAGAGAGTGGGGTTGGGGGTGTTGGGTTGGGGAATGGAGCCAAGAGTTGCTTCTTTAAATCATCAGAAGAGTATGAGCTGAGGGGACAGTGACATATAAGGAGGAGGATTAGGTGTGGACATACCATCAGCTTCAATGGTTTCAGCCTGTTGCTGGGCACACCTTCAGTCATGGCTACGCAGGATGGCAAGCACTGTCTCTTCCATTGGTAAGGTATCGCTGCCTCTGACTGTGTTCCATCTTATGCTTCAAGAGAGAGAGAAGTATATGATGCCATGTGTTTGGCTAATCTGGCTGTCATGGTTGAAAGCTGGAAGCAAATCTAAGCTGTGACATTTGATCGAAAGCTGGCAGTCCTAAATATTTGAGGGTGAGGTGCAGTTATCAGCATGAGATATAAGTCATCATTGGTAATTATTTGTGGAGTAGGTCAGTGAAAGAGGTATGGTGAAATGAATAGTGTGGCTCCCAGATAACTTGCACGGATATAACATTTGAGGCTGAATTCACTCATGTGAGGGTATTAAACTTCTTCCTGCACAGTATTAAGGCCCTTAGGTCTAGACTGCTTTCATTGACAGTGCTGGCTATCAGATCTCACTGCCTTTCCAAGGTTATTCTGGAGGGCCTCCTGGATGGAGGCGAATATTGAACATTCATTTATTTTTAATATGCACAAAGTTCACTTGATGATAGAATGTATTTTCTTTATGTGATGTGGATATCTTTTTAAGTTGTCAGTATATACTAGAAACAAAAATATCCAAATACAGTTCTATATATTTGTTTTGATTTGTATGGTTTGAAGTGAGAATCAAAATTAAAAATGCAGTCCGCCTAGGCCTAATTATTCTTTCATCACTGCTTCATTAACTCAAGGTATCCATCTGTAATAAATAGAGTATTCCTTCAAAAATATTGCCTAGTGCATAAATAAATTTAGATACGGCTTTAGAGGCCTCAGCTTGCATAGTAATTTGAAGACACAGAGTATTGGAGTGTTTTCTCTGCCGATTAGACCTATAACGTTGCTATTATGGCTGTCTTCCATCACTTGCCACTTTCAATTGCTTCCATTATATATATATTCTGGAATAATGCTTTATATGTAACGCTCAATTTAAATTAATGTCAGGGTCTGTATTGTGCTCCGATACATGCAAATGTGGTTAATCCGGGTGCATTGACAGAGGTAGAATGAGGGATATCAACCATTATTTATGCTGCCCTCCTGGCTTTGAAGGGAAAGGATGTTTGAGTAGTTATTCATGTGCACTATACAGGGAAATCCACTTCACCATGAAGTCAGGAAAACATGACACCTCGTTTACAAGATTACGTAGCACAAAAGGAGGACAGAAGCTTTCGTTACGTGGTTCTAGGATAACAGTCAGGTTATATTATCGATGAGAAGCGAAGGGAACGGTCTCTTGAAGTAACTTAGTAGTGAAGAGGGAAGTAGTGGAGAGACCCAAGTTGGGCGCCATTATTTTGAGGCGGCAGGGTGGCACAGTGGTTAGCACTGCTGCCTCACAGTACCAGAGACCTGGGTTCAATTCTGGCCTTCGGTGTCTGTCTGTGTGGAGTTTGCACGTTCTCCATGTCTGTGTGGGTTTCCTCTGGGTGTTCTGATTTCCTACGCAATCCAATAGGGTGTGTAAGTTAGGTGGATTGGCCATGACAAATTGACCCTTGGTGTGTAGGGATGATAGTGACGTTTCAGGGGCATCTTGACAAATACATGAATAGGGATACGGACCCCGGAAGTGTAGACGATTTTAGTTTAGGCAGCATGGTCGGCGCAGGCTTGGAGGGCCGAAAGGCCTGTTCCTGTGCTGTACTTTTCTTTGTTCTTTCAGGGTCCGTGCAGACTCAAAGAGCTGAATGGCGTCCTTGTGCACTGTAGGGATCTATGACGTCTACGACACCGGGCCCCAGAAAGATCCCAGACTCACCTTACATCCTGGTTCCAATCGCAGCATGCTTTTCACAGGGACTATTGTAGTCCCAGCAGTGGTTATAGTTTCAGGTAGCGCTGCTGGGACAAAAGAGCCATTTGATTGGCCAGCAGCTCTGAGGTTGGACTCCCTCCCTAGTGGAGGAAGAAGTCCCTGGCAAAGAGGGCCTATAGGGTCAGCAATGAAATATGTTGGCAGTAGTAATATGGAGGGGTCCTCTATTAGTTCAGTGTGCTCAAACTGGAGGGACCCTCTGCTGGCTTCTCCCCCGATGTTACCTAGATCCCCTTCCGCCATTGGTACAATAGCAGCAGGAACAGGAGGAGGTCCTTAAGTGGCCAACTGATGGTCACTTAAGAATCTCAATTGATCCAAGTTGAGGAGAACTTGAAGAGGGTCACATCTTCCCAGGCAAACTTTCTTCCCTGCCACCACTGTCCACTCTTGCTTAATTGCACAGTGTGAGTCACCAGGTGAAAACCCAACCATCAGTCTAACCGGTCTCACAGAAGCCCAAGTATATTCAATAATGAGTCCTGTGATGATGTGCCCTCAAAATAAATCAGTTTCTCTGAGGATTTGCCATCCACCAACTGTTACTGCATGTGAAACTCGGTCGGAGCAAATGCAGTCTCGTATCCTGATGGCTAAGTCTTCTCCTGCACATGTGCAATCTTTGCTGGGTTCCAATTCCCTGAGGAGGTAATTGAACAGAGTCTGCGATACCTGTGCTAGCAAATGCATGGAGGACACAGACTGGATCTAATCATCTACCGCCAGGGACGAAGGGATATCTGGCCAGAGGCTTTGCCCACAGTATGAATAAATAAATGAATAAATGTTGCCTCTTTTACCATCTCACACCACATTTCCTGTCAGGGCAGGAATAAAAGGATCCTTGGTGTCTGACTTAAAGTGTGAACATTTGCTCAGTGTACATAGAAGCAAACAGTAGCCAGAGACAATAAGAACCAACCCAAGTGACCCACTTACGGCTCCTTGTGACCTGGTGACCACCTCCTAGAACATAGAACATACAGTGCAGAAGGAGGAGATTCGGCCCATCAAGTCTGCACCAACCCACTTAAGCCCTCACTTCCACCCTATCCGCGTAACCCAATAACTCCTCCTAACCTTTTTTTTTAGACACTAAGGGCAATTTAGCATGGCCAATCCACCTAACCTGCACATCTTTGGACTGTGGGAGGAAACCGGAGCACCCGGAGGAAACCCACGCAGACATGGGGAGAACCTGCAGACTCCGCACAGACAGTGACCCAGCGGGGAATCGAACCTGGGACCCTGGCGCTGTGATATCCTTCAGGAAGGGTATCTCCCTCACGGCCTCTAACGATAGATCCATGTCAAGCATTGCTGAAGCGAGACCCTGCCTCACCCTGGGTGACAGGTCTCCAGTTCTCTTGTGACATTGTGATTCCCTCTTTTGCTGAGGAATACTTTGGCACAATCAGCAGATCTATCCCTTGGGACAACCAACAACCTCAGTGGTAGCAAACAGCCAGGAGGAAGATCTAAATCAGTTCCTCTGACCTATCTCGAATCCCTCTCCCATTGATACAACTGGACAGGGAACCCATCTCCATATGAATCAAAAGCTCACTCCCATGAAAATCAGTACCTCACTCAATTTTCCACAGGAGGCGGGGTTCCTGACCTGAAAACAAGCTAGGTTCCTTTTTCTGCCTTCATGGCAAAAATTTAGTGCGGAGAAAATAATTAAATAAGAAGAGGGCGGCCGAGATTTTATGGGGGAATGGATGCACACTGCTCGCCAACACCCTACCCCCACTCTGACTAAAAGGTTGGTAAGAAACTTACTGATGAAAATATTGTCCAGACTCTGGGAAAAATATGCTGCAGGCGACAACGCAAGGAAAGTGTGGGATTGACCAACCCACCCTCCGGAGGTAACACCATCATTCCTGATGATATAAAGGGTGGGGGGTGGTTGTGGTGTGGAGGGTCTGATGGTGTCTGGTGCATTATACGTACAATTCTGTGAGTATGACTATGTCAGGGCTGTTGCTTGACTAGTCTGTGAGACAGCTCTCCTAATTTAGGCACAAGCCCCCAGATGTTAGTCAGGTGGACTTTGCAGGGTCGACAGGACTGAGTTTGCCATTGTCCTTCCCATTGCCTAGGTCGATGCCAGGTGGTACATCCGGTTTCATTCCTTTTAGAATGGGCACAGGTTTACTGTGATTTGCAAAAGAAGCAAAAAACTAAGTAATACTGTTTGTTTGGAAGGTGGATGCAGACACGATGGGCCAATTGGCATCCTTCAGTGCCATAACAATTTTGCGATCTTAGCAGTTTGATTCAACTGAGTGACTTGCTAGGCCACTTCAGAAGACATTTAAGGGTCAGCCACATTACTGAGTCAAGAGCCACATGCAGGCCAGACCAGGTAAGGGCAGCAGATTTCCAGGTGGGTTTTACCACATGGTTTCACATCATCATTAGACTTCTATTTCCAGTCCAGTTTACACGTTCAATGACAAAAACACTATGCCACTGGATCCTCCTCCCATATATCAGCAATGATTGTTATAAACAAAGGATGCAATTTTGTAGCCACGTTGCACTTTAAGGAAAAGCAGGGCTGGGGATGCCCCTTGAACAGGAGCACAATTTTGCGACGAGGTCGTTCAATTGGGGGAAAGGCCAAAATCAAGAACTGCAGCAAACGGCGATTGGTTTGCGATCTAACCAACCCGCTCCCATTGGCAAAATCAGGATCTCACCGTAGCGTGGCAAGAAACCAATTATCACCACTTAAGCCCAATCTCCATACAATTAACAAGGGCGACTCCCAATCGAATAGCCTCCCGTGATTGAACCACCTTCCCAGCGAGTGGTCACATGGGTGCCATTTGTACTCCTTTTTAAAAATGTGAACCTGGTGGAAGGGTTGCTACAGGGACCTGAAGAGGTAAGCACAGGGCCCGGGGACACTGGTGCTGCTACCCCGATGCTCAGAGGAAGGCTGGGGAGCCCCTGGGGTGACCATCATCGGGGGGGAGTGAGATGGATGCCCCTGTTCTCGCAGGTCTGCCATGCTGATGCCTTGACCTTGCGCTCCTGTTCCAGGGGCAACCCCAGCCTCTGCCCGCCTGCCCCACCGACCATCCATAACCCCCATTGACCACGCAGGACTCTGGCCACACAGCTTAAGGCTATTGCCAATTGGAAATTGGCAATCGTAGTTAAGTGAGCACCTACCTCCCAAGTGAACTCTCGTGGGTAGTTGTGCCAGTTAGCATGTGGGGGTTATTGCCTAGCAACCCAAACAGTCTGTGATGCCTGGACACTGCGCCCAAACACTGCGGGAGGCTACACCATGGATGCAACTAACAGAATGCGACCACCCAGGGGCTGGGCTCCAGCACTGGGAACAGACCGCAGACAAAGGGCGGGTGCGTACACCGAGAGCGGTCCAGTCCCCAGTCCAGATAGCGTTATGTGCGGGTGTCTGGGGTACAGGGTCTGAAGTTCTGTCAAACCTCATCCTCTCCCAATTCTTTACAGATATTACACGGGATAGGCAATATCATGGACCCCGCCGAACTTGGCCTCGTGGTGCTGACCTGGCTGGTCAGGTGGCTGGACAGCGGAAAACGCGGTAGCAGCAGCATTGACAGAGGTTCGAGGCTACAGCCCTGTTTAGGGTCTCGCCCCACACCCTGAAGACCCGGCCACCTAACAGGGCAGGGTGGGACCCGGAGGGGGAGGCCGGCAATGGCCCAAGGTGTACAGGTGTCGCTGGCCTTTTGAGCAGATGATGGACAGCATGTGGCCGCAGGAGGCTCCGCCTCAACAAGGAGATGGTGCGGCACCTGTCCTATGTCCATGCGGACTTGGCACCATGTGTAGGAAGAGGGCACCCACTCCGGGTGGGCGTCAAGGTTACCACAGCCCTTAACTTTTATGCCTTGGGAGTATTCCGGCGTTCGAGCGGGGACCTGTGTGGAATCTCACAAGCTGCAGCCCACAAATACATCCGTGAAGTCATGGATGCCCTGTTTGCCCAGGCAGAGAACTATATAAACTTCGACCTGGACCAAGCCTAACAAGATGCCCGTGCAGCAGGATTCTCTGCCATCGCCAGGATGTCTCTGATCCAGGGGTTAATAGTTGGCACACATGTCGCCTTGCGCTCACTGGACTATCAGGGAGTTCCCTTCATTGACAGGAACGGGTTCCACTCCCTGAACATCCAGCTCATGTGCGACCCACTACATGAAGATCATGGACATGTGTGCACACTTCCCAGGGAGTGTCCACAGCAGCTACATCCTGGGGCAGTTGGTCAACCCCCACCTCTTTGAGGACCACCCCAGGATGGGCGATTGGCACTTGGCTGATATGGGGTACCCGCCACGAACCTGGCTCATAACGCCAGTACAGAGGCCAGAGATCGGTGTGGACACCCGATATAACAAGGCCCATGTGGCCACCTGGGCTATCATTGAGCGGTCACTTGGATTCCTCAAAATGCGGTTCTGATGTCTCAACCGCCCTGGTGGTGCACTGCAGTACAGCCCCTCAGAAGGTCACCCGCTTTGTGGTGGTCTGCTGTGCCGTCCACAACCTGGCACAGCAGAGGGGCGATGTGCTGGAGGTGGAGGAACATGTGGCCACCTCCGATGAGGAGGTGCCAGACCAGGAGGGGCTGGAGGAGGGCCTGGTAGGACCGGCAGGGCCAGCAAGAGGACAGGCGATAGGCGGGAGCGGCAAGGGTGCGGCAAGCTAAGAGAGCCAGAGCTCACATCCTCGCCCACTTCACATAGAACATGGCCCCGTCCATCATTCCCTTCCCGCCCCCCTCTCCCCATCCCTCAGCCTATCCCCTCTCCCCCACCCCATCCCAGGGGGCTGGGACAGTGTCGGCACCGTCAGCTGGTCACTGTCGAGGGCAGGGGGGTGGTGATAACCCGCAGAGAGAGCTGAGCGCTGGTGCTCCTCATTCAATGTCATAGTCTGACCCCTGCCTGTCTGCTGAGTACTCACTCACACCCATTACCTGCACATGGCGTGCCGGGGAGGAAGCTGACTGGGGGAGGGTGTCACGAGGGGGGTTGGTGGCCATCGTTGCCACCCCATAGGGTGGCTCCAGGTTGGCATCCAGCTCCCCCTCCGCCCGGTCAGTGCCCATAGGGTATCAGAACAGTGGGTCAGCTGGATCGAGCTCCAGCTGCCCCTGCATCATCTGGCTCGACCAGCCCTGGTGGCTCCCCAATGTCTGCACCATGGTGTCAACACCCTCGGTGATGCTCCTCAGTGACTGGGACTCATCCCCCAGTGACTGGCACAGGCTCTGGAGCGTCCCGGCAAAGCCCACCTGAGACTGGGAGACCTCCCCTAGCAACCCGGACATACTGTCATCATGGCTTGGACTCCACCTCTCATGCTGCTGATGTCATTCACCAGGCTCTCCACTACGGTCGCAACCCTAGCAGTGTTGGACTCAGTGTCACGCACTGCCAGCGCCATCCCCTGAACCCATAGTCTCTGGAGCTCCTTCAATCGGCTATGGACCTGCTGGAGTGTCGTTGACACCCCCTTCTGAATCTCACAGCCACATCCTGCCATCTGCATCAGCTCCGGGTAAACCTGGTCAGGGGCTAAGCATCAGGCTGGGACCCAGAGACTGTTGTCTCATCTGGGCTTTACTGCCTCCACCTGATATGTATCGGCAACTGTGTGGTGCTCACCAGAATGTGCCCCAGAGGTCTGACCACTGTCGCCCACCGAGGGTGTGTCTCTGCGCTGGTGGAGAGTGGGGGTGACAGCTGTGACGCAAACTCGGTAGTGTCCTCGGAGCTCTCCCACAAGGTGTTCGCTTGGGAGGCAGGGTGGTTGCCACCTCAGTTGGCCCAGCACCGTTGACTGCACGCCCTGTGGCATGTGCATGTGGTCAGTGGGAAGAATGAGTCAGTCTGTGTGGCAATAACTATTCACGTGTGACAGGTCATCTGGGTGGGGGCCTGTGGATCCTCACCTCTGCGCCTCAAACCGACCGTACGGTGGTCACCACTCTGTCCTCGGCCAACCCCGCTACCTCCATGGCTCATTCCTCATAGAAGGTGAGGGCACATATATCCGGCACCCTGCCGCCCATCTGGGCCCTCTCCATGCAGTTGTGGGCCAACCTCTCCTGCGGAGACACAGAGGAGGTATCGTTAGCCACACTTTTGGTTACCCACTTGGGGAGAGGGGCGCGCGGTGGGTCTTGGGTATTGTGAGATGGGTCATATGTGGGGGGGGGGGAGGGATCAAGAACATGGTGGGAAGGGGGTATGGTTGCCAGTCCTCCTGGTTATGCTCCCTAAGCTGATGGCCGCTGCCACATCCTCCCAGGTGACGGTGGCTCTTCAATGGCTGACCCTTTGGACCCTCAGGGGAACAGGACATCCCTCCTGGCCTCCACCGCGTCCAGCAGTGTGCCCAGGTCGCCTTCTCCAAATTGGGGTGCTGGTCTCTCTGTGCCATGGTTACAAGCGGAGTCGGCTGAGGAGCAGCGGTTTAAGTGATACTGTCACTTGTTAGTGGGGGACTGACGAGCGCAAAATCGGGGGAATTAGCCAGTGAAGCATGATTTGCAGCATGAATCCCGTGTAGCCTTGTTAAGTGGACCAATTAACTTTTGATAGTGGTGCCGGCCTCTCCCGACGGAGCGTTGGAAAGCTTGCGGCAGTTCCCACTCTCTACCACACTTAAAAACGTTTTCATTAAATCACGCCCATAAACTTTCAACTGCCATCTTGTAACAGCATCGATAGGACGACAACCTAACCTCAGCCTGCCGCTCATTTTCCACAACATTACTGGCTCTGAAAAAGCACCGGATTCTAGATGCCTATCAGGGTCAAAAGCAACCAGTCGCCCAAACAGGAACAATGCGAACCAACTGTACCATAGGGAGGTGGCTCAGCTGGAAAGGTTGCATGTCGACAGCTCCAGTTTTACCCTTGTCGCCAGTTTAATAAGGCATGGTGAGTCCACAGCGATATTAAAAATAAAAACATTTATTTACCAGCAGTTCATACATGAGGTCTGGTCAACCTCACCGGGTACTCTCTGTCTTTTTTGTTGGTTATATCGGTACAAATAAGCTACCCCGCCACTAACTGGGGAGCCTGTATTCCCCGAGGAACATGGGGAAACAATCATCCCCACAATGTCCCTTGCTGATTATTACACCCACAATATTATGAAACCCTATTACATTAGTTACAAGCACGTAACAGGATTTAACTGAAGTACATTAGTTTACAAATCGTTTCTACTTATACTGGCCATCCTCTTATTTTAAGTACAAAATGGGTGAAAAAGGTTATGCAGCCAACTCATTTGACTCAGATTATTGTTAAGCAAATTTAATTTAGATGGTGATATATCAAGCAGAAATTATTGAGAATAGGATCTCAATCCCCCAAAATGTGAAAACTTCGATGTGTTTACAGATATCGAGGGGGCAAGGCCATGAAAGGGGGGGGGAGGTTTGGCGGTGAAGCATGAAGGAGGGCCTGAAGGGGGGATATCCCAAAGCAGGGAGTCTGTCACTTGGGGGAGGAGTGCTGGTACCAGGGGTGCCTTATGTCTAACACTGCCTCCTGCCATAAGTGAAAGAGATGATGGTGGATATCAATGGCAAACAAAGAGCGTATGGGTTTTTGGTGAGGGCCTTGGTGAGGCTACCCCTGGAATATTGTGTGTAGTTTTGGTCTCTTTATCTGAGGAAGGATGTTCATGCTATAGAGGGAGTGCAGTGAAGGTTCACCGGACGTATTCTTGCGATGGCAGAGCTGACCAATGAGGAGTGACTGAGTCGGTTAGGATTATATTCGCTGGAGTTCAGAAGAATGAGGGGGGTCTCATAGAAACAAAGAAAATTCTAAAAGGACTAGGCAGGGTAGATGCAGGGAGGATGTTCCCGATGGTGGGTGTGTCCAGAACCAGGCATCATAGTAAGTATACATGGCAAACCTTTGAGGACTGAGAGAAGGAGAAATGCCTTCACCCAGAGAGTAGTAACCTTGTGGAATTCGCAACCACAGGAAGAAGTCAAGGCTGAAACATGTATGTTTTCAAGGAGTTAGATATAGCTCTTGGGGCTAAAGGAATCAAAGGATATGGGCGGAAAGCGGGAACAAGTTACTGAGTTGAATGGTCAGCCAAGGTAATCTTTTGGAAGAATTCCGACCAATGTTTTAATTCTTTTAAACAGCTTCTGATGCCTATAAAAATGCCCTCCCCTTTATAAAATAGCAGCATAGAGTACCCAGGCTTGCAAATCAGTACCTATTTTAGTATGGCCACGTACTTAACAAGTTTCAGAACTGAGGAGCAAACATATTCAGGTACGGGAAAATTGCACCATAGGCATTACTAAAAAAGAACATCAGCATTTCACTAATCCTGGTAATAATAGACATACATTATCTTGAGCTACAGACTGAGACATTTAATTAAATGCTACAGAATACACACTCTCCTTTTAAGTAGATTTTTTAAGTAGAGTCCTTCTTTCTTTAAAAGTAGAAAATGATTTTGTGCCTCAAATTGATTTAAATGAAAAGGTTTAACGAAACACACAGAATTTTGCACTTGAATCTCTAGAGGAAAGTACAATACTTCATGTTATCTCATTATTCATGAACTTTAAAACTTGTTAGATACATGGCCATATTAAAAACATGATTTTGGAATTCTATTTTATGCTTACAGAGAGAGAAATGTCATTCCATCTGTTTGAGTTGGATCCTAGCCCAGAAACCTGGCTAGAAAGGGTTGTGTTTTATTGCGATGTACCACGGTCAGTTATTTTGTAGTGTAAGGGCCCATCCTGTTGATTCCCTTACTTCCCATTTCTTTATTTTTGCTGTTATCATGTTGATCCATGGATGCTTAATAGACATAGAACAGTACAGCACAGAACAGGCCCTTCGGCCCTCGATGTTGTGCCGAACAATGATCACCCCACTTAAACCCACGTAACCCGTATACCCGTAACCCAACAATCCCCCCATTAACCTTACACTACGGGCAATTTAGCATGGCCAATCCACCTAACCCGCACATCTTTGGACTGTGGGAGGAAACCGGAGCACCCGGAGAAAACCCACGCGCACACGGGGAGGACGTGCAGACTCCACACAGACAGTGACCCAGCCGGGAATCGAACCTGGGACCCTGGAGCTGTGAAGCATTGATGCTAACCACCATGCTACCGTGAGGCCCCAAAAGACATATATCTTTAAGTCGAGCAGAGGAAGTGGTGATTTCAAAAGTTACAATGTAGTAAACTGTGCTAGCCTTCGGACATCAGATCACGTGGCACCCGAGAGATTGGTGGGACTTGGTTCGTTTGGTTGGTTGGTGGTCAAAGAATTGGCCAAAACGCCACATTCTGCCCAGTAACAAGTGGTGATTGGATCCTACTCAAGTGAGCTGCTTTTCAGAAAACCGAGGAAAGATCAGGCGGGTCTTGAGTACTCAGAGGAAAGGAACAGCTCTCTCTCTCTCTCTCTCACTCCCTTTTTCTCCAGAAAAGCTACCTTGCTTCTGTATTTCTGAAACTGCAGAGACCTGAATGAAGCTACAGTGAAAATCATTACAAACTGAAGGCAGAAACTTCAAACTGAAAGCCAAATTGAAGGACGATGTGCTGGAAGCCAACCATCTGAAAAAAATATTCTTATCCTTTTTAACCAAAGAGAAAATGCTGGAAAATCTCAGCCGGTCTGGCATGTAAGAGTCAACCACATTGCTGTGGATCTGGAGCCACATGTAGGCCAGATCAGGTAAGGACAGCAGATTTTCTTCCTAAAGGACCATTAGTGAACTAGATGGGTTTTTACAAAAATCGACAATGGTTTCATGATTATCATTAGAATATTAATTCCAGATTTTTACTGAATTCAAATTTCTCCATCTGGCATTTGAACCAGGTCCCCAAAGCATTATACCCTGGGTCTCTGGATACAAGTGTAGTGCCTCCCTTTGCCACGCACACAATTGACCACATACAAGCCCAGGGTTTTGCTACAGTAGCTATCAGAAAATTTGTTCCCCAGCAAATATTATTTTTAATTTGATTCAGGAGAACAGTTTGGAATAAGATACTCAATATGAATATCTGGTATCATAATAGTCAACAAGAAATTGTTGGAGAAGGAAAGGTACTTTCTATGTTCATCTTACAATGAACTGCAGTAATTTTCCCTTTGAAGAAAAAAAACCATATTAGCTATGTAACAGCTGTAACTGCAGTTTAAAACTTAACTAGTGTTTTTAAAATCTTTGAATTAGGACATGATAAGATGTTTAGATGCAAGTTCTTTCTTGATTTAATTATAAGAGTAATGTCCAAAATTACCAAGGTTCAGTTTGTCTGCCTCACAGTTTATTCCCAATTACCCTGTGATGACCTCCAATTCTGGATGATGAAAGGATTTATTATTGTATTCACTCTTGATTAACTCATCTCTGATCTGGATATATAGCTCTTCATTTTTGATGATGAGATAAATTGTATTTCTCTGCTCAAAGACTCTTGGAGTTGCTGAAATCTTCGAAGAAAGGGGAAATAAGGAAACTGATTCTTTCATGTATTGAGTTGGTAAGTGAATGTTTCACATCACATTCCTTCTAAACTGCTGCTTTTATCCAGAAGTGTAGATTCCGCTAAAGCAGCACACATGGATCAGCCAGGTAGAAAACAAAGATTCTATTTATTCACAGATTATACTCTCCACTCCCCGAAGGACCTCCTCCCTGACCTGCTCCTAGGCCGGGGTTTTTATACTAGAGACCTGAGCTCTCAGTTAAAGGGGAAAACCCCGCCCGTTGCTACCGGGGGACTCATATTCAGAGGAGGTCGCCTGGAACCTAATTGTCCTTATCTTGTGACTTCCCTGAGGGTTATAACATCCCTACCCGCTCCTTCCCCCCAAGTCTGGAGATAAGTCCAAATCCAAGTCTGCGACTTGTACTACTGGCTCCTTAGGCGTCCTAGCCCGGAAATGGTGACGAGGGCTGAACGTGTAGCAGCTGGTGGCGTGTACCGGACTGGGGAGTGTCACCTTTGCGTGGAGCATCTCGTCGGGATCATAGGCACTGTGGTGGCCGGGATCATGCCCACTGCTGGCTCAGGTGGTGGCAATATGTTTATGTCGACTTCGGAATCAATGTCCAGTGGATCATAGTCTGGCATTTTGGCGTCCTCTACGTCTGAGACTGGTTTCTTTGCGGTAGGTGCATCCAAGGCAAATGGCGGTGACTGAGGTGGAGGTGTCAGCTCTAGCTGGCCGCGGTTTTGGCCTGAAACCTCCGAAATCAGATCCAGCTTCTCTTAGATGCATCCTCGGAGGTGGTCCACGTGCCGGTTCGATTTGCATCCTTGTGCCCGCACTCAATATGAGACTGGTCCCGTCTGGGCCAATATGATGCCTGGTGGTCACGTGGCTCCTTCCCCAAAATTCCGGAGGTACATTGAGTCTCCTACCACAAAGGTGCATAAGGGCAAATGTCATCCATGTCAGCCTCAGCTTGATTCTGTTCCCGGCGGATTTTCCCATCAACGTCCGGGAGGACTAAACGTAAATGTGTTCGCAGGCGACGGCCCATCAATAATTTGGCCGGAGTGATCCTCATCGTGGCATGTGCTGTCATCCTGTAACAGAAAAGAAATTGTGCGAGCCATGTCTCTCAGAACCCCAAGGTCTGCTTCTTCATTCCGATTTTAAAGTTTTACAGCACGTTCCGCCTATCCATTCAAAGCGGGTTGGTACGAGGCGGTGTGTACATGTCGTATCCCATCGGCGGACATAAACACCCCAAACTCTGCACTTGTAAATGCTGTCCCATTATCCGAGACCAGCACCTCGGGTATCCCGTGCATGCTGAACAATTGCCCCAGTTTGTCTATGGTGGCTCGAGCAGTCCTGCTCTACATTTTATAGACCTCCATCCATGTGGAGTGGGCATCTACGATGATGAGGAACGTCACTCCCTGGAATGGTCCCGCGAAATCGATGTGGAGACGGGATCAAGGAAGGCACGGCCAATTCCATCCTCGTCGCCAGTGTAGAATCCGCTAAAACAGCACACATGGACCAGTCAGGTAGAAAACAAATATTCTATTTATTCCCGATATTACACTCTCCACTCCCTGAAGGGCCTCCTTCCCTACCTGTTCCCACGCCGGGGTTTTTATACCAGAGAGCTAATCTCTCAGTTAAGGGGTAAACCCTGCCCCCTTATTTCTCGGTAATTCATATTCACAGGAGGTCACCTGGAATCTAATTATCCTGATCTTGTCACCTCCTTGAGGGTTATAACATTGGGGGGGGGGGGGGGGGGGGGGTTAAATTATTTTAGCGAAAGCCTACACCTTCAGACATACAGTTCAAGATTCTGTATTGTTGTGTAAAAGCAGAATAGCGCTGGCAGTAATAATCACATTTTTATTTTCCACTCTTTGAACACCGTGAGCTGCAGTAATTCAGAAACCAAGCTCACGTGACAAATTTATTTTATATTTTGGGTTGAATTTTCATCTGGCTATGCATGTGTGTTTCAATACATGAAAGGCCAACCTTAGAATTTATTTGGACGAAATCATGGGCGGAATTCTCCGTCAGCCGACAACGAAATCAGGAAAGGCAATTGGACGGAGAATTGGTTTTGACCCCAAAATCGTGGCGGACACAGGGGGCCATGCCACGCCACAGTCCTGATGCCGGGGTGAAAACCGGAGTGTTTCACTCCGGCTTCGGAGGCCGCTCCCAGCCCCCTATTCTCCCACCCCTGGGGGGCTAGGAGCGGTGCCCGGTCATTTACGGGCGTCGGGCCTTGACGCTGCGTAAAAGTGGCGGCGCGTAAATTACGTCACCCACGCATGCGCAGGTTGGCCAGCGCCAACCCGCGCATGCGCGGTTGCCGTTCTCCCTGCGTCCGCCCCGCAAGAAGGTGTCGGATGTATCTTGCGGGGCGGCGGAGGAATGGAGGTCCTCCTTCAGAGACGCTGGCCCGCCGATCGGTGGGCACCGATCGCGGGCCAGACCCCTTTTGAGGTCCCCCCTTGTGCAAGAACCCCCTTCCCCCTCCCACAGGCCACCCTCCCAACGTTCCCGCCTTGTTCCCGCCGGCAGCGACCAGGTGTGGACGGAGCCGGCGGGAACCTGTCATGTTGGGCAGGCTGCTCGGCCCATCCGGGCCGGAGAATCGGCGCTCGCCTGTTACAAATGGCGAGCAGCGATTCTCCCAGCGGCCAGCCATGAATCTCGCCGCGCCAGTTTGGGGTGGGTGGGAGAATCACGTGCGCATGCCGGGGCGGCGTGGCGGGACTTGCTCGGCGCCATGGCGATTCTCCCACCCGGCGTGGGCGGTGGTGGGGGGGGGGGGGAGAATTCCGCCAGGGTTCATGCCAAATCACAATTCTCTGGTGCCTCAACAGCAGTGTCAATGCTCTACTCTACACATATAGGAAAAGCCATTTGCATATCATTAGTGGGCCTGACCCAGTAGTCTCTGGGGTCTCTGTGATTCTCAGCTTCCACTGGGAGGAATTCCTGACATCGAGGTTCACATGTGCTTTTAAAAATTGGAAAACAGGAGGCTGATGAGGGAAAGAGAGGAGGTAGGACATGGAGAGGCTCGACTGTGGGCTGCTGGTCCTGACATTACCCAGGCTGTCTGAGAGGGGGGTTGATGGGAGGCTGGGATGCCCCCCATGATACCGGGGTGTCCAGGTACGGACCGCCATTGCAGGGGCCTGTAAGGCAGCCATCTTGCTGCATACCCCACTGACCACCCATCTTGGCCCTTGGTTCTGCAGAGTGCCACCAGCTGTATGGGTGCTCCAAATGCTGCACCCCAACCCCTCATAGAATTTACAGTGCAGAAGGAGGCCATTCAACCCATCGAGTCTGCACCGGCCGTTGGAAAGAGCACCCTATTTAAGCCCACACCTCGGTCTTATCTCCTTAACCCAGTAACCCCACCTAACCTTTTTGGACACTGAGTTGCAATTTAGCACGGTCAATTCACCTAACCTGCACATCTTTGGACTGAGGGAGGAAACCGGAGCACCTGGAGGAAAGCCACAGGCATGGGACGAATGAGCAGACTCCGCATAGTCAGTGAAGCATTCCGTCACACAGTCCTATCAATTCCCTGGGGCGCCAGAGGTGGGGACGGTGGCAGGAGAGCGGGTGGCGGAGACCAGAGCGGTGAACGCTGGCTGAAACACAGTCCCTGGGCCAAGCCCACCCTCAACGTCCATCCATCTCTGGAATTGAACCCGGGTCCATGCCGCTGTGAGGTAAAATGCTAATCACTGAACCCTCGTGCATCTTTGTGGTACCCCAAAACCCTACACTGGGCAGCTAGGATGTTATGACCCAACATACACCTCCTGGTAAATTGTGTAACTCATCATTGATCCTTCCCACCCCCCAACCCCATCAAAACCACCTTCAAATGATTACCTTTAAATAAGATAGGACTAATGTTACAGAATAACTTTTGTGAGGGTCAGGAAGAATCCATCAGAGGTTTATAGGATCTCATCTCCTGGACAGTTGTAGGCTCTTTGGCGGCTTTGATTGCAGCTGTTCTGTCCTGGGTAAATTCTCTTTTGCCTTTAGATATTTTCTGACCTAAGTAGACCTAAGTCTTGGGAAATTTGTGCTCTGGCGAGGCTGGCTTTGTGTCCATTGTAGCTAACGTGGTCTAAACGGACACGTAAGTCTCTTTCATGGTCTTCTTCATCAATGGAGGCCACCAGGATGTCATCTACATACTGGATAATGGTGGAGGGCATATCAGGTAGTTCCCTCAGGTGGTCCTGTAGAGTCATGTGAAAAACAGTAGGGCTGTTGTGAAACCCTTGTGGTATTCTGGTCCATGTGTATTGTTGTTTGATGGTGAAAGCAAACCATGGTTGCACCTCCTCTGCCAGTGGTACAGACCAAAAGCCATTGGCCATATCTATAACTGAAAACCATTGAAGATCTGGTCTTAACACATTAAAGATGGTGGAAGGATCGGCTACCAAAGGAGCTTTTCTGACAATGCATTTGTTGGCCCTTCTATAATCAATAGTCAGGTGCCATGTGCCATTAGCCTTCTTGACAGGCCACACTGGACTGTTTGACAAACTATGAACTCGCACTACTACTCCTCTGTCTTCCAATTGCCTCTACACGTAGTATTCCCTCAATTGAGGAAGGGTTAATGGGGTACTGTTAGGTACATGGTGGTGCTCCAGTGAAAGATGCTGGTTCCATGTTTAATAGGCCAGTCATTTTTGTCCTTGGCCTAAATTGGGTGGTGCTCCTGTTGGCTTTTTTTGAGGTGTCTGATGGACCATGTGACTTTTCCATTCTCAAAATTAAGAGAAGAATTTACTTGGGCTAGTAAATCCATGCCCAGAAGGGCCTGGGTTACTGGACGTATCCAGATGGAGGCCATCAAAATAACAAACAGGAAGTAAGCGGGGGTCCTCTCTCCTGCCTGAAGTTACATTCCGGAATGCTCCTTCCAAGCTGTTCTAAACCTTTCCTCATAGTCTGCGAGATCCTCCAAATGCTTTTGAACACAGGATGTTATTTTTCCCCTCTCAGTTTTAGGTGGGTTGAATCTTAGTAGCCACTCTTTAATTGCCTGCCATCCCGCTTCCAGATTTTATAAATCGTTGCCTAGGGCTAACCGAACTTCCGTCGAGAGTATTTGACTATCGCGGGCATTAACCATCACAGACAGATCCTGTAAACAATCTAACATATGGAGACCGTAAATATTCTGTATGCGCTGTAGCTGTTCCCAGGTGGCTAACCCCCCTACTCAGGGTGCGGGAGTTCTTTGGACCATTGGTCAACTTTATCGGGGTCTGCCGGATCATGGACCCAATGTCGGGCGTATTGAGATTTAGTGATTGTTACATCGTTTTCGGTTGTTTTGGTCGCTTCAACCTTAACCCTTTTGGTGCGTAATGGGGCGAGTGGTAATGTTCCAGTCCTGCCACTCAGTTCATTTTTTGCGTCACTGCCATTGTCCGAACTAACTGGTTCCCTTTGTTCAGCGCCTTGTGTGGTGATAACAATCTCGGAGCCTGCTGAAGCTGTCTCGGGAGGCCCTTGAACCAGGGTTATCTGGGTGTTTTGGCTGACCGCACTCGCATTGCAGGTGGGTGTGAGGAGTAGCTGAGGTTGAGCGCTTGTGGGGGCAAGGGCCATTGAACCCGGCACGGACATGGGGTTTTGTTGGCCGGACCACACCTGTGGAGTCTGTGTCAGAGGATTCATAGTCGCCATGGCAGCAGCAACTGGCGCCAGTGCCGGAGCTGATGACGGTGGCATTGCCACCAAAATTAATTTGGTCAGCATGGGCGGACTAGGTTTAAGTACAGTCGGGGTCTGAATTAATCCTGAATTGTTTGGGCTGGAGAATTGAGAAATAGCTGAGGGTTTTCCGGCTTCAGAACCGACAGATTTTCTCTCAGCAATCTGTTATGACTCATCATGTCGTCCACTTCAATTTCCAGAGTAAACTTTTCTTTAAGTAACTGGGTATTTTCCTTTTGTATACCAGCATTTTGGGAATGCAATTCATCAATTTGTGATAGTAATTGATGAAGTCTGGAGTCTGAGTCGGTTAATGAAGTTTTAGTCTTTTCGTGTTCGTCCAATAGGGTTTCTAATTGTTCAAGCTTAGGTTTTGATTTTTGCAATCGCTCACAGACTGCCTGGACTTGATCTTTGGCAGTTTTAAGTTTGCGATCGTGGTTTGCGTTGGCGATTGTTCCCTGTCGCCCACGGAGCTGTGCCATTACCACAAGACACCATCTAAAATGCTCCCTATCCTTCATTCAGTAGTTTTCCCCAAAACTCTTTTTATATCTTCAAGGGACCCTTGGCCCTTGGGGATGTTATATTTTAATTAAATTTCCGTTTTCGTGTCGGACAATTCAAAGTGTCGATTAATACAAGATTTAAGATCTCCAAACATATCATCAGTGGACACGTCTGGTGGAGCTCGGCCACCCTTCGAGGTTGTGGGAAGCTCTGCCCCACCCTTGGAAGCAGTGGGGACATCTGATTTGGCACGCTCACATGTAGGAGAAGTACTCCGGTCGCACTTTGGAGAAGTATTGAACAAGTCCTCTTCCCCCATTACTCCTCCGAATAGGTTTCTGACCCGGGCCGCAAATCGAGGACTCTGTGAGTCATAGGTCGTAATTCATATACCTGTACCGCCGTACCATATACCAAATTACACCAATATAAGACGTCTGATAATAGATTTGCACAATCATCAATTTCACAGTCTTTTCTTTTAAGGTTCTTTTATTGGTAAGAGGAAATTTTGCGAGCCATTGTGCCTTCAGACTTTAATGAGGTAAAGGTGATTTCTTACCTCAGTCCCGCCGATCTTTGGATCAAAGTCAAAGTTCGGTCTTTCGGTCGGCGATTCTGTTTTCGGGCATCGTCGTTAACCATTCGGTCGTCAACGGCATGGTCTTCGGTCCATTTCTCTCTCCTTTCGTCTCGCAGAGCCAGTTGGCGTGGTCGGCTACTCGCAGCACCTGTTGATGGATCTCTGCGTCTATTCGGAACCCTGGATATCTGTTATCCCTTCTTAGTTCCCAAATAACAGAGATCATGTCAGTGCTTATTGGGAAAGCTCAGTTGAGCTTTATTTGTCAGCTTGTGGTGCCGACTGGTAACTTTATTTTCAATACAATATTAAGAGAATTCCGACAAGCCCTTTAGCAAGCTAGTCAGATTGATTGTCTTTAGCGAATACAGTTGTTGAGTTTAAATACAAATGGTGGTAATTCTTCAAATCATAATACACAGTATAAAAAGATTGAGTGATTTAAACAAAAGAAAGATGGCAATTTAGCAACAGCAAGCCAAGAAAATAGGTTTCAGAAAGAGATAGATTGATTCCGGAATGGATTTTTACATCCCGACAAGTGATTCTTAAGAATATCTTAAGGTTTTGCCTTCTTTACAGCTGTGATTGGCTTTAGCTAATTTATAATTCACTCAATTCGGCCGAAGTGTCTGTCCATCAATTTAAGAGAGATATGTATTTAAATATATTGGTGTGAATTTCCCATACCATCACTTGCCAATTTCCCAAATTATCGACACCTGCAACTCAACATAGACTGGCTGTTACTACCCTGTTACTATCCTCAGTTCCACCCTATCCCCGTAACCCAATAACACCTCCTAACCTTTTTGGTTACTAAGGGGCAATTTAGCATGGCCAATCCAGCTAACCTGCACATCCTTGGACTGTGGGAGGAAATCGGAGCACCCGGAGGAAACCCACGCAGACACGGGGAGAACGGGCAGACTCCGCACAAACAGTGACCCAGTGGGGAATCGAACCTGAGACCCCGACGCTGTGAAGCCAGAGTGCTATCCACTTGTGCTACCGTGCTGCCCATATTAAAATTTACATCTTCTCATCTGAATACTGTTAAACAAGAGGAAGGAGGAGTAGAGATTTAATCATTTTTCACCTCCAATTTTTCAGTTTCATCAATCAGGAACACAAAGCAATTTTTCTGCCTTTGTGACGAAAGGCAATAAAACCAACCTATGTTCATTTTTATGAGCAGAGTAGGCGGTTAGAGCAGTTGGTTATTTGGACACATGATTGATCTTTCTGGTGGTGTCTTTAATCTTTACGTTAAATAGACAGTGTGCGGGATTTGCCATTGGCTGACGCTGAAATCGGGAAACGTGATTGGGTGGAAAATCGAGGCGGGCACCAATTTAACGCCAAATCGCAATTCTCTATCATCTCGACAGCGGTGTCAATGCGTCCAGAACACATGCACAGTAAACACCGTTTGCATATCATTAGCGGGCCTAACCCAGTATTCTCCGGAGGCTCTGCGATTCTCTGCCTCCAATGGGCTGAGTTCCCAAAGGCACGGTTCACATGTGTTTTAAAATTGTGAAACCAGCGTCATGGCTGCTGAGGGAGAGGGAGGGGGTACAGAAAGTGTCAAACATTGCCATAGTTTGCTGACAGTTGTGCCGCTGGCTTCTACTAGAGCCGAGGAGGAGTAGTGGGGGTGGCCAGGAGGTGGGCTATGAGGTCGGGGTGGACGGGCACAGAACACCATTGCCATAGCCAGAAAGGCAGCCATGCAGCTGCACACGCCGCTGACAGCCCACTGTGAACTTCGGGCCACGAGTCGTATAGGTGCCCCCCAGGGCACTCCTCTAGGTACCTTCTGGCACCAACCGACCCATCAGCGGGAGGGGCGCACTCCAGCGCAACCAGTGGACACCTTGTTGGCTGGGATGGTGTGTGTGGAAATTGTAATGTGTATATGCGGCTGCGGCTTGTCAGCCTCCCAAGTGTCAATCATGGATCCGGCGAATCCCGCTCCGTTTTTCTTTGGAATCAATTGCTGACACCATTAATGCTGTGTCACAGCAAAGAAAAAGGGTACAGTGGCTGGTGGCCATTTTGAAAGTGACATCACGAGCGTGATCACGTGCACATGCTGTGGACATGCCCACAGTCAAAACATTGTCCAGCAAAAGGCAAACAATGTTCCAATTGTTGCAAGATGAACCACTTTGCAGCATTGTGTCGTTTCTCAGCAACGTCTCCAGTAACCAAACTTAAAAATCCTACAGTGGTTTCAGACGGGTCCAAAATGTTAAGAGTGAAGATAAAAAATCCAATAGCTTTACTGATAGAGAGGATTGTTGAACATACATTCTAAAGGACTATTTCATGATCAAATGGCCTCCTTATGCATTGTAGGACTTCTATTCTATCTAAATACTTTAGAGAGGGTCAGAAAAGATGTAGGGGTGAATTCTCTGCCTCCTCAGCTGCGTATTTCTAAGCGCCATGCCATCAGTGACAACAGGATTCTCTGTTCTCGCCACTGGCCAATGGGATTCCCCATTGTAGCCACTCGGCGCTGCCGGGAAACCCACGGGCGGGGGAGGGGAGCGCTGCCGGCGGAGCGGAGAATCCCACCGGCAGAGAATTCACCCTGTGAACCAATTGGTTCCAGGAATGGGGGACATCAGTTATGAGGATGGAATGGAGACATTAAGATTGTTCTCCTTCTAGAAGGGAAGGTTGAAAAGAGACTTGTAGGGATGTTTAAATTCATGAGCGGTCTAAAGAGTAAACAGAGAGAACTGTTCCCATTGCTGAAAGGATAGCAAATAATAGGACATCTATGTAAAGTGAATAGCGAAACAACCAGCAGCTCTGTACTAGTGAGGATTGTCGTCCTGAGTCAAAGAACATTTTGATTCTGTATAAAATACTCAATTCTAATAATGCAAAAGGTGATTATCTTTTGTTTGATCAATAACCGAGCAAAAATGTACAGGATCACTGCATCAATGAATCAATTAATGAATTTCAGACCTGATGACAGTGGTAGACAGTAATTATTTTCTGCAACAGAAAATACATTTGCTGGCTTTTGCATTGATTCCTTTTTATTAGTGAAGCTAATAGCTTTATGCAAATGAGCCAAGCTGGTTGCCGACCCCATCTCATGGCCTTTAAAGGAGGAAGGAACTGAATCTAATGACTGTGCCAGCTTTCCCATATTGTCAGCAAAAAGTCACTTAATTTCCTTATTGTTTCAGAAACCTGATTACACTCCCATCCAGTGTTTCTCAAAGCTGATAACACTTATATATAGTCTGTGATTAGATTTACTGTATAATAACCTTCTAAAATATAAAGAAATTGAATATTGAATATCGTAGGAATACCTCCCTCCCTCCTTCTCTCTCTCTCTTATGAAGAAATCTTCCTGGGTTGACAAATATAGGACAGTGAAGGGTATTGTCTCTGCCAACTACTAAACCTGTAAGCCAACTATCTGAGTAAAGGTTGAACAGCATGTCCAAGAAGCGACAGACCATGAGAAGACTTCTAGGACTTCCAACGGAAATAGAAGGGATTAACCTTGAACATCTGTCCCTTGCTAATGGACAATTAAATCGTGATTGGAGTAAGACTCTCAGAAATGAGGCATTTAAAGGTGATTTTGAGAAAGAAAAATCACTTCAGACAGGAAAGAGTGGCCAGGCCACCGTGGGGGCACCCCCCGGGGTCAGATCGCCCCGCACCCCCCCCCCCCCCCCTCCCCAGGACCCCGGGGCCCGCTCGTGCCGCCTGCTCCCGCCGGCACCAGAGGTGATTTAAACTACGTCGGCGGGAGAGGCCTGACAGCGGCGGGACTTCAGCCCATCGCGGGCCGGAGAATCGCCGCGGGGGGCCCGCCAACCGGCACGGGGGGCCCGCCGACCGGCATGGCGCTATTCCCGCCCCCGCCAAGGTGAATACCGGCCACAGTGGGGGCGGGATTTACGCTGGCCCCTGTTCCTGTTACAGACCATATGATCTTTCTGCCTATTTTGTTCATGTCTCATATCTAAACTGTTACTTTTTAATAAACTGCTTTAAAATCACCTATGACTTTAGCCCCCCTTTTTTGGGTAACCTGTGACTCCCATACTAAAATCCCAAATCTGTCAGTAAAATACTTAAATAAATATAGGTACAGTTTCTCAAATCCAGCTGTCCAAAAACCAGAGTTCCCTGAAAACTGGACATTTTCGGATTATGGCTTGCATCAATTTTAATTAACTAAAATACAGAAAGATTACCTGGACAATTTAATTAGGGGCTGCATTGATATGGCATATCACTGGAGTAGTTATCTGCTTTGCCACTACTCGCTGGTCTATTCCTGCACTCCAAGTAACCCTTGATCCCACTTGGCCTGGCTTGGCCTGTACTACCCATGCCCAAAGAACCCGACCAGAAATCTGTTAGGATCCCGAATTCTTCATGGCCTCGATTCCAAGATTGCAGGTTTTGAGACCCCCTCTGGTGGCAATGTCCATAGCAGCAGAGGAGGGGAATATGGAAAAAATTGGGGGTGGGATTCTCCGGTCCCCCAGCTGCATGTTTTTCGGTGGTGCACCATTTGCTGGCAGTGGGATTCTCTCTTCCCACCACTTGTCAATGGGATTTCCCATTGAAGCATCCCCATGCCGCCGGAAACCCGCGGTGGTGGGGAGGGGGGGCAGTGGTGCGATACCAGCGGGAACAGATAATCCCAACAGCCGGAGAATTCCGGCCTGGATTGACAATGGCAAGAAATTACAACAGGAACTTGCGGCCACAAGTATCACGGCGAGTCGCCTTTCCCACTGAAGCTCATCAGGAACAGAATTTGCACGCTATGATGCCGATTAAAACAGCAGCAGGCCACAATCACCCCCCTAAACATATCTTGCATTCTGAGATGACAAGGGAGGTGTTGGAAGACATTGGCAGGTGACATCTCTGCGGACACACGGAAGAATTGCAATTTGGCGTGAATCTGCCATCCACCGCGAATTCAGGCATCAAAACCAATTCTCCGCCCATAAATCGACGCCTTTCCCGATTTTGGCGTTGGCTGACAGAGAATTCCACCCATGGGGCGCGATTCTCCGCCCCCCACACCGGGTGGGAGAAGAGCGGGAGGACCTCCCGACATTTTTCACGCCTTCCCGCTATTCTCCCCCCCCCACGCCCGACCCACGCCACGAATCGCCGTTTTTTACGGCGAGCGGCGATTCTCCGAGGCCGATGGGCCGAGCCGCCGGGCCTTCACGGCCGTTTCAACACGGCAGCAAACACACCTGCTCGCTGCCATCGTTAAACGGGCGGCAGATGCCCATTTTGGGCATCCGGGGGCCCGATTGGCACGGCAGTACCACGGCCGTGCCAAGGGGGACATTTGCCCGCGATCGGTGCCCACCAATCGCGGGCCATGCGTCTGTAACGGACGCACTCTTTTCCCTCCACCGCCCCGCAAGATCAAGCCGCCACGTCTTACGGGGCGGCTGAGGGAAAAGACGGCAACTGCGCATGCGCGGGTTGGCGTTGTCCAACCTGCGCATGCGTGGCTGACGTTATCGGCCGCGTCAGCCGGCGTGACGCTTGACGTGCGGCCTTGATGTCCGTCGTCAAGGCCGCGCCGCCGTGACGCACGGGGCCGCGCTCCTAGCCCCGCCCGGGGAGGAGAATAGGCCCCGGAAGTGGGCGTGAAGGCTGCCGTGGGTCACGGCCTGCCCCACAGCAGCCTTTACGATTCTCCCCATTTGCGGAGAATCTCGCCCATGGTATCAGCAGTATCCGCAGGTTTCTCTCTATTCTAACATTGGAATTCTTCAATTTTGAGGCTATGTCTGGAGGAAATGTTGAGATTTACGATGAAAAAGTTGCCATTGCCCCCGGACTGATGCTCCACCTGGTGGGGGGCTAGCAACCACGTAAAACTCCCGGCGTTCCCGACAGAACCGCCGGAGAATTGCCGGGTCCGTGGCCGCGAATGCGCACGGCGACGACCTGCAGTGGTCGTGCCATACAACATGGCGCCTGCCACGTGCTGACCCGGCTGCCAGATAGTACCCCCCTGTAAGCCCCCTCACCACCCCCCGACCACCTTCCACCAGTCCCCCAAACCCCCGCCGAAGCTCCCTCAGCCAGCAGAAAGGCTCCTCCCCCCTCCGAATGTGGCGGCGCTGGACATAGTCCACAGAGGACAGCTCTGGTTCCGCTGGAGCACACCCGTCCCATTGATGGGTCAGCTGGAGCCAGAGGGTATTAAGGGGGATGGTGTGGGGAGGCACCCATACAACCCATGGCACTAAGTTCCCAGTGGCCTGTCAGCGACATGCGCAGCCGGATGGCTGTCTTGTGCCCAGACACCCCAAACCCACATCTGGCCACGCCCGCTACTCCCAACAGCCCCGGCAGTCACCCCCCCCCCACCCAGCCAACAACACAACTGTCAGCACACAATCGTGATGTTGGACACTATTCGTACTCTCCCTCTCTCGTTCAGCAACCATGGTGCCCGATTGCCGATTTTCAATACCATAAGTGAACCTCGCCATCGGTATTTCCACCTGGCGGGGCGGAGCATCGGGGGAGGCCCGGAGAATGTCAGGTCGAGCCCATTAATGATATGCCAATGGCTTTTATTGTACAATTTGGATACACATAACGGTGTGTGGCGTGGAACGCAGTCACGCCGCTGTCAAAGCACTGGAGCATGACATTCCGTTGGGCACCCGGCGCCGGCCTTGATTTTCAGCTGACACGTGATTCTCCATCTCATCACGTTTTGTGATTCCGGCGTCGCTGGACAGAGAATCCCGTCCATTTTCTCTACATCTCCCTGATCAAAATCTTTCATTATCTTAAAGGCCTCTGTGGGATCAACCTCCGGACTTCTCTTTTCTAGAGAAATAAGCCTCAGCACTTGTTTAGTCTTTCAAGGTAGTTGCAACCTCTCAGTTTTCGAACTTAAGAATATTTTTTGCATTTTCTACAATTCCGCTATGTAGTTTTTTAAATAAGAATATAAGGACCAAGAACATAAGAACGAGGAGCAGGATTAGGCCCAGATGCCCCGCTGGCACTGCCAAGGTGCCAGGGCACTTTCTGGGTGCCAGGTTGACACTGCCAAGGGTCAGGGCCTGAGAGGAGGCCATGCCCATGAGAGAGGGGGTATGAAGGGTGGGGACTGAAGTGGGGGTATGAAGCAGCCACATAAAGATTGGCAGGGTGAAATGGGAGGCTTTGAAAGGGGGGCAAAATGAGGGGTGGAGAGGCCTGAAAAGGCGGGACACTAAGCGACTCCATAACTGGGTGTGCTCACATAGGGGTGATGGGTATTGCACGTGCTTGCTGGGGATGACAGTGCCTGTGTTAGGGGGTGTGGGGTAGCCTCAAGCACACTTCGAGTTTGGGGCACCCTTTCAAAATGGAGCCTTTATCTCTGAGGAGCCGGTCTCACCAGCGAATTCAGCTCCCCACTACTGAAAACATTTCTAAGGGCGCGATTCATCGGACTTCAAACTAAGTCCATTGTCAGGCAGGGTGTTTCTCGGCAGTTGAAGTTCTGTGAAACACACCGCTGTTCAACGGCACTTTGCCATTTTCTTTGGCCTCGGGGAGTTTCTCTCCACCCCGAGGCTGCACTTTGATGTGATTTCCTGGATCTTGCCGTCCCAACCTTGTGGAGGTTCGTGGGAATCCCCCCTCACCTCCCCCCCTCCCCCATCAAAGTGGGAAGGCAATGCCCCTGGGCCCAACCCCTGGGTATGTCAACCTAGCACCCTGCCAGTGCCCCTGGCATCCTGGGGCAGTGCCAGAGTGCTAGGCTTGAAGTGCCAAGGTGCCCAGGTGCCAGGGCAAGTGCAAGGATATCACCCTGCCCTGTCTCTGACCACCCATGGGTTTCCAATGGCCTGAAAGACCCTCCCCTGATGTTATTACGACTGGTCCAAATTTGTGTGGACCAGTGCTAAACGATGCCCTGGTGAGCTCGCCCAGGCACGGCCATTGGGTACCAGGCACCAGGAAAATATAGTGTCCGGTCATTAGTCTCATTTAAATATTCAAATCTTGATCTCGCCCAGCTGAACCATGCCCTAAGTGTGGACTAGACGAGAGAGAAACTCCCCAAGGTCCAAACGTTGACAATGGGCACGATTTACCGGTCACATTCCGCCAGAATCGAGATTGGTCACAGATAGATCCCCGGAGAGGCCTCTCCCAAGATTCAAGACAGTGGTAACACCTCACGAGATGTAACAAGATTCTGTGAGACATCGCACTCTGGATCGCGCCCACAATAGGCGGGGTCCAGACTCGCATAGTTAAGTGAGTTTACCCTGGGGCAGCACGGTAGCATGGTAGTTAGCATAAATGCTTCACAGCTCCAGGGTCCCAGGTTCGATTCCCGGCTGGGTCACTGTCTGTGTGGAGTCTGCACGTCCTCCCCCTGTGTGCGTGGGTTTCCTCCGGGTGCTCCGGTTTCCTCCCACAGTCCAAAGATGTGCGGGTTAGGTGGATTGGCCATGCTAAATTTCTCGTAGTGTCCTAATAAAAGTAAGGTTAAGGGGGGGTTGTTGGGTTATGGGTATAGGGTGGATATGTGGGTTTGAGTAAGGTGATCATGGCTCAGCACAACATTGAGGGCCGAAGGGTCTGTTCTGTGCTGTACTGTTCTATGTTCTATGTTCTATGTCTGTGCTGGATCGAACGGCCACCTGATATCTACAGGTCTTGCCACGGAGACCTCAGCCAGGTGGTGTTTAGCACTGTTCCCCACAAACAGGGACAAGGAGGAACAGCACTCACAGGGGTCTCCCAAGCAATGGGAGACCTCCGGATGGTCGGCCTCTGGCCAGACTAGCACCCTGGCACTGCTGGTTCCATCCAGCAACTGGGCGCTGCCAGCCAGATACCCTGGCAGTGCCATCTGGGCACCCTGGGAGTGTCACCCAGATGCCATCCTGTCACTGCCAGGGTGCCACGGTGGCACTGCTAGGCTGGCAGGCTGGTAGTGCCAAGGTGCCAGGCTGTCATTTTGCCCTCACCGGGGATCAGACCCGACGTTGCCCTGCCTGTGTGAGGTGGGGTGTGGGGGAACCCGAGCACTCCCTTACAGGTGAATGGGGCATTGGGAGGGTCCAGGGGTCACATGGGGGAGGGGGGCAAGAGATGTGGGTTGCATTTTCCTTCCTGCGCTCAGGAGCTCCTGCAAGAAATGCAGCTAAGTGCGGCCTCAGCAGATCATTCCCCGCAGGGGGCCGAAATAACAACCAAGTGCCGTTAGATAGCGGGGTTGTTAGTACCAGGAATGACTACCCAGAACGGATTCTGATTTTTAAAAATTAAATCGTACCCTAAGTGTGGGTGAATACTGGTCTGGATCTCATCCAAAAAGCTGGCAGAAGCACCTGCAAAACTCGCCCATTATTAGTCTCCAAAAAAGCTGTTCCAATACATGCAATTGGAAACAGTTCAGTGTTGTTTCCTCTTTTTTCCCTCTTTCATAAAATAACCTCCATTTAGTGCTACTCACTTGTACAGCTTGTAAATTAATCATGTACAGAGCACTGATTTTCCTCTGCCTTCACTCAAATGCACCCTGAAAAATGCAGCACAAAGCAAAAACAGGTGGCATTACTCTGCTCCCCTTTTGTGTTCAGCATCAATTCCGAACTTGGGTGACTGTGTGCAATTTGCACTTTCTCCCCATGTCTGTGTGGGTTTCCTCCAGGTGCTCCGGATTCCTCCCACAGTCCAAATATGTGCAGGTTAGGTGGATTGATCTTGATAAATTGCCCCTTATTGTTCAAAAGATGTGCACGTTAGATGGGTTATGTGGAAAGGGAGGGGGAGTGGGCCAAGGTAGGGTGCTCTTTCAGGGGTTGGTGCAGACTCAATGGCTGAATGACCTCCTTCTACACTATAGGAATTCTATGATTCTATGTTCCATCCAGTACAAAGCAACCCCCACTTGACTGAAACCAGATCCACCATCTTCAACATTCACTCCCTCCACCACCAATGTACAGTGGCAGCAGTTGGTATCATTTACAAGATTCACTGCATCAACTCATCAAGGCTCCTTTAACAGCACCTTCTAAACCCACAATCTCTCCCACCTTGCAGGACAAGAACAGCAGTGCATATGAACACCACCACTTGCAAATTCCTCTCTAAGCCACACATCATCCTGACTTGGAACTATATAGAACAGTGCAGCACAGAACAGGCCCTTCGGCACTCGATGTTGTGCCGAGCAATGATCCCCCTACTCAAGCCAACGTATCCACCCTATACCAGTAACCCCTGCCCCATTAACCTTATTTTTTTAGGACACTAAGGGCAATTTAGCATGGCCAATCCACCTAACCCGCACATCTTTGGACTGTGGGAGAAAACCGGAGTACCCGGAGGAAACCCACGCACACACGGGGAAGACATGCAGACTCCGCACAGACAGTGACCCAGCCGGGAACTGAACCTGGGACCCTGGAGCTGTGAAGCATTTATGCTAACCACCATGCTACCGTGCTTCCCTATATCGCCGTTTCTTCACTGTCACTCAGTCAAATTTCTGGAACTCCCTTCCAAACAACACACTGAGTGCATCCACACCACGTGAACAGCCACAATTCAAGAAGGCTCCTTCTCAAGGGCAACTAGCGATGCACCATTGATGCTTGCCCAGTCAGCAATGCCCACATCCTATGATATATTTTTTAAAAATCATGCCAAGCTAATGATGCACTCCACACAAGGCAAACACATATGCTGACTGACCCGGATACTTCATCTATGCCAATACTGGAATGTGACAGCAATCCAGCAGCCAGGAGATCCAGGGCTCTTCAGTTCCACAATTCTGGACCAGGACATTGCCATACTCTTGCAGCTGGTTCACGACAGGAGGGATATCCTTTTCCCAGTGGTGCATACTGTTCCTGGTGTTGCACGTTTTACTTGAGTGTATTACGCGTTTATTGGAGTGTATTAACACGCCTCCGTTTGAAGGCTGTGTGTTTAACACTACTACAGCTCTGTGTATGTAATTTCAGCTCGGAGTCGCCAGGTGCCGTATTTAGACACCTCACAAATATATCAAGGTCAGGTTCAAAGTAATAAAACTGTACACCGATTAGTAAGTTCAAACGATTAATATTTATTATAACCAATATAATAAATACGCATGCATACGCTAAAGACTAATACTTATTTCTACTATTAAACGACTAAATAATTATCTAAGTAGGAACCAGCAAAGTCAGGGGACAAGGCCTTTGTTCCTTTCTGGACTGCACCTTCTGTCCTCTAATAGTCGGCTAGAGTATAAGCAATGCCGGGGTCACGTAGCGAGCGTCGTTTTGGCACTTACTGAACGATGGCTGGTGCTCAACGGCCGGTGATGAAAGACAGGATCTGGAGGCTGGAGTCGGAGTCAGAAGCGGAGCCGGAGCAAAAACAGCAGATCTGGGCCGGAGTCAACAGACAGAACCATGTGCGGGGTCTACCTTTATAGGTCCCCCAAAGTCCGTGCCTCTTCGGGGCGGGCCTTTACCTGCCATGTATCGATTGGGTCATTTCCCAATCGATATCTTACAAATCCCCCAATCTGAGGGTTTCTTCTCGATGGGTGGGGCGGTCTCTATGGGTCTCTGTGATGGATACTTATGGTTCCGTTTTGTCTGGGCCTCTCTCAAAAGTATCTATTCATATCTAAATGTATCTATTGTGCTGGCCTGGATCTTGATCGCCTCATTACTATGCAAAGCGTTGTTGCCATTTACACCTTTGGTTGAGATCTTGCACCTGGCCATAAACTGGTTTCGATACGTGCAGAATGCTAATTAGCCTTCTGCAAACTGCTTGTCCTGGCTAAGACTGTTTTCTCCCTGCAGCCTTAGCAGTTCTCCATTTTGGTAGCCCAGTGTCCATCTTAGGTGGCTACACTGGCCCTTACCAAGAGGGCATTGGTCTAAAATGCTGAGGTGATGAGTGCCTCGTGGGAGCACCGCCAGACATGGAACACCTACATTCTGGAAATGTGATTGAGATATCGAAGTCAGTGTTTTTAACTTGGCTCACAGTCTGCATCATGCACGGCAGCTGGGGGACACAGGATGAATGTTGCTCCTCAAAATTGGAGAAGTGTGCCCCAGGATATTAATATATCATCTAGAATTTATGGTTTCTGCCGCCAATGAATAACGGCTGCCTCAAACCTGTCAAACCCTGGCCCATAACAAACCTAGTGGAGGAACTGCCCTTCTCCATGTAGAAGTCTACTGCCTTAAATCCCTCTCCCTCTTGCAGGATAAATGGACACAACACTTTTGAATGGCACATACTGCAGATGGGATGCCACTGTCGAGAGCTACAACAGAGGAGAAGGCTATGGACATTGCCAGGGTCCCTTTGGAAGATTGTGTTGATGACAGCAAATGCCCCATTTCAGGCAGGGAGAGAAATCATGGGCCGACCCAAGCGCCTTTTCTGTTTCCAGGCCCCTTAATAAACCACCCCCGCCCTCACCCCTTCCCAACATTCCCCATCTTCAACCCCTCGCCCCTTTAAGCCTTCCCTCATATCTTTCAGTTGTCCGAAATTGGAACCCATAATTAAAATGAGATCAAAGTATTTCATAAAAGTTTAGCAAAACCTCATGGTATTCATACGATATGGTTCTATTTCTAAAATCCATCGAAAGCTCAGACTCCTGCAAGCCACACTTTATAACTGTGGCTTTCTGAGGCAATCACAGATAACTTAGTTGTTCAGATCATGCATCCAATTCCGCTTCTATGAACCTTTCCCAATGCAATATCAGGTTTGGTACAGGACTGTAGAATGGGACAGGAAGATAATTTAACATAAATTGTACATAAATGAAGGAAAGAAAAATAAAATATGAAATTAAAATTTCTTTATCTGAATGTATGAAGCATCTGCTATAAGATAGATGAAATAGCAGCACAAAGAGGTAAACGATTGCTAATTGGTATTACAAAGACTTGGCAACAGGATAATCCAAATTGGGAAATATATATTCCAGGGTACACATATTTCAGAAAGACAGATAAATTGGCAAAGGAGGTGTTGCTCGTTGTGCTTTCTCTTTAATTGCTCTGTTTTAGTAACCTTTGCTCTAGAGTCGCCAGGTATCTTTCTGATACCACCATGAGGTTCAAAGTCAAGTACTGATCAATAACTCAATACACCAGTTAGTAAGTTTTAAATCAATATACATTTATTATACACACAGTCAATCACTACTCATGCATAAACTCTAATTGCTAAACTATCACTACTACTAAAAGCCTATACTTAGCTTCGAATGGCCCACCAGGTCAGAGGAACAATGGCCTTTGTCCGGTTCTGATTCTGCTGGCTTCGAACTGGTACAGAATAGTAGCTAGGAGCGTCTATCTCGTAGCGTGCGTTGATCTGAGACTTACTTGGCTGATACAGCTGCTAGGCAGGTCTCTCCTCGTGACAGCCAAGGCCGAGAAGAATTAACTGAACTTGGGGACGCTATCTTATAGGTCCCAGGAGTTTCGCGCCCTTTTGGGAGGACCCCGGACTTGGTCCCAATTAATTGGACCATGTCCCAATCGTTCTTATCGATTTCTCCAATACCGGAGGTGTTCCCTGATCGTTGGGCGGGCCCTATGTGTCCGTTGGCCTGCCTTTGTCTTAGCTCCCGCTGGTGCCGGGGAGTCTGGCTTGGTCTCGATTGTTTTAATGTTGCTTTTTGTCCCTGGAGATAGCTCATTAATACGTTAATGGCTATTGGTTTCAGTTCTGTCTGGGTTCTGCAAATCTTGATACATAGGAAACCTTGCACCTGCTTGTGTTCTCTGTAGTTGTCCAATTTTCCCTACACTCCTTATGAGCATCCATTTTGAAATCGTGACGTGGCCACCCCAGGTGGCTACAGAGGAGAGGAAGTCCTGATAGTAAAGGATGGTGTCAGGACATTAGTGAGAAAGGATCTGGGGTGAAATTCTCCGCGGACCGTCGTGACGCCGATTTCTGGCGAGCAAAAGCAGTGCAGATGACTCCGGCGTCGGGGCCTTCTTTTAGGCCGCTAATCTCCGTTCCCGGAGGGACCAGCATCGGACCGACGCGATACGCGTCATTTTAATGCGCTGCAGAAGTGGCGCGTTGAGAGAGAGAGGACGGGTACCGGCGTGGGGAGAGGAGGAGAGGGAGGGGGGAGGAGGAGAGGGAGGGGGGAAGAGGAGGGGGAGGGGGAGGAGGAGAGGGAGGGGGAGGAGGAGAGGGAGGGGGGAGGAGGAGGAGGGAGAGAGGGGGGAGGAGGAGGAGGGAGGGAGGGGAGGAGGAGGAGGGAGGGAGGGGGAGGAGGAGGAGGGAGGGAGGGGGAGGAGGAGGAGGGAGGGAGGGAGGAGGAGAGGGAGGGAGGGAGGGAGGGGGAGGAGAGGGAGGGAGGGAGGGGGAGGAGAGGGAGGGAGGGAGGGGGGAGGAGAGGGAGGGAGGGAGAGGAGAGGGAGGGAGGGGGGAGGAGAGGGGAGGAGAGGGGGGAGGGGAGGAGAGGGGGAAGGGGAGGAGGGGGGAGGGGAGGAGAGGGGGAGGGGAGGAGAGGGGGGAGGGGAGGAGAGTGGGGGAGAGGAGGAGACAGGGGGAGAGGAGGAGAGAGGGGGAGAGGAGGAGAGAGGGGGAAGAGGAGGAGAGAGAGGGGGAGAGGAGGAGAGGGCGGAGAGGAGGAGAGAGGGGGGAGAGGAGGAGAGAGGGGGGTGTGTGTGTGTACCGGCCTTCAGAGGGAGCGGGAGGGGGTTAGGTACTTTTTGGCGCAGCCATTTGGGCGCGGCCGTTTTGGCGCCAAAATAACATTTCTTTATTATTAGCCTCAGGTGAGTTGGCTGGTGCGGGTGCGTTGAGTTGGGTGCTGGTGCGTTCTATCACCATCTGTTTATATATTGGCGTTATATATTGGCATTATTGACGTTTTGGCACCAAAATAACATTTCTTTATTTGTGAATTAGCCTCAGTTGAGTTGGCTGCTGGTGCGGGTGCGTTGAGTTGGGTGCTAGTGCGTTCTATCACCATCTTTTTATATATTTTGTAACTAAACCAATTCGCATACCCATATGATGGCTGAGGCAGTATCAACGAAACGTGGTAAAGAAAAATTTGTTCATAACGGATTCCTTTACGTCTTTGACAAAACAAGCAAAGGTGACAGCGAAGTGAAATTTTGGCGTTGTGAGCAAAAAAACCGGTGCAAAGCACGGCTCCATACTAAAGCTGCAAACGTGGTGAGGCAGCTGAACAGCCATTCGCATGATGCTTCTGCTGCACAAGTAGAGGTTGCACTCGTGAAAACTAAAATAAAAAAGAGAGCACAGGAAACCCTTGAGGCACCGACTGTAGTTGTTAATGAATGTTTGACAGACATATCCCAAGCTAGTCTACCAGCCATTCCTAATATATCTGCTTTGAGGAGAATGATAAGCAGAAAGCGTAATTATGTATTGAATGCCCCCACCAATCCAAGTGATTTACAACAATTGATTGTGCCAGAATGCTACAGGATATATGTCCCTCAACCAGGAGTGGAAGAAAAATTTTTACTTTGTGATAGCGGACCAGGTCACGACCGGATATTAATCTTCGGAAGACAGAGCTGGCTACAGCACTTATTGACATCTGATATGTGGTTTGCAGATGGCACATTCAGTATTGCTCCCAGCCTCTTTTCTCAGATATATGTAATTATGGTAAAAAAACACGGAGGAGTTACTCCTACGGTTTATGCTCTTTTGCCCAACAAGCAACGCACCACATATACGAGAATGTTCGCATTATTGAAAGAAATCGAACCCAACTTGAAACCCAGTTCAATCGTCTGTGATTATGAACAAGCTGCGCACAGTGCTATGAAAGACATATTCCCTGATGTTCAAATAAAAGGATGTTTCTTTCATTTAGCTCAAAATATGCAAAAACATCTAGCTAGTATGGGGTTCCGTAGTTTGTATAACACTGATCCAGATTTCGCGTTAAAAGCTAAAATGATTATTGCCATTGGCTTTGTCCCTTTGAACAAAATCGATGAATATCTGGATGCTTTAGCGACCCAACTGCCGCAAGAACTTCAAGATTTACTCAACTGGTTTGAAGATACATATGTTGGTCGCCTGAACAGACGAGGAAATGGTAGACGAACACCTTTATTTCGCCCTGAGATTTGGAACTTTTATCAGAGAACATTAAACGGGGAAGACCGCACAAACAATAATGCGGAGGCAGCCCACCGTCGATTGAAATATGAACTTGGCATGCATCATCCCACCATATGGAAACTAATTGATGGCCTGCGTAAAGTATAGAAAGGTAGAGGTGCATATTATGAAAGGTTACTAGCCGGCCATGAACCGCCACAAAAACTAAAAAAGTATAGAGATGCAGATAAAAAAATACATGAAACTGTTCTTAAATTTGAAAACATGGATGCTATCGAATACTTGAGGAGCCTTGCTCATAATTACCAAATGAACTAAACTAAAGGTTTTTTAACTTTAGTTTTTAACTAAATGAACTAATTTAAGGTTTTTAACTAAATGAACTAATTTAAGGTTTTTAATTTACAATAAAGATAAAAGAATACATGAAAGTGTTCTTAAATTTGAAAATTTGAGTACTTGAGGAGCCTTGCTCATAATCACCAAATGAACTAAACTAAATGAACTAATTTAAGGTTTTCTGTCGTCTGCGCCCAAACGGCCGCGCCAAATTGGCTGCGCCCAATTGTCCCATGGCGCCCAAACGGCTGCGTCCAAACGGCCGCGCCAAAACGGCCGCGCCCAATTGTCCCATCCCCAGCGGGAGGGGGGTGTGGGTACCGGCCTTCAGAGGGAGGGGGAGGGGGGTGTGTGTACCGGCGTTGAGAGAGAGGGGGGGCGGCGTTGGAGGGGGGTAGGGGTGGTGGTGAGGGGGGTAGAGGTGGTGGTGAGGGGGGTAGGGGTGGTGGTGAGGGGGGTAGTGGTGGTGGGGAGGGGGGTAGGGGTGGTGGGGAGGGGGGTAGGGGAGGAAAAACCCGGCGGGAGCGGGAATAACGCCGCCGCCGGCCGATTCTCCGACCCTGTGTGGGGTCGGAGAATTTCGCCCCTGGTTTCAGAAGGTTATGAAGTAGAATCAGTATAGGTAAGGAAAAACTGATCGGAGTAATTTATAGGCCTCTTAAAAGTAATTGTGCCATTAGATGGAGCATTAAACAGGAAATCATTGGAGCTTATAAAAAAGTCAATGTAATAATTGTGGGAGATATTAATCCAGATGTAGCCTGGGACAATCAAATTGGATAGAGTGGTCTAGGAGATGATGTTGTAGAATGTTTTTGTGAGTTTCTTGTAATAATGTGTTGTGGAACTGGCTAGGGATAAAGTTGTCTTAGATCTTGTATTCATAGAATCCCTACAGTGCAGAAGGAGGCCATTCAGGCCATCGAGTCTATACCAACCCTCTGAAAGAGCACCCTAACTTGGCTCACTCCCCCACTCTATCCCTGCAACCCCACCTAACCTGCACATTTCTGGACACTAAGGAGGAAAATAATAATAATAATCTTTATTGTTACAAGTAGGCTTACATTGACACTGCAATTAAGTTACTGTGAAAAGCCCATGTCGCCACATTCCGGTGCCTGCTCGGGTACACAGAGGGAGAATTAAGACTCCATATTACCAAACAGCATGTCTTTCGGGACTTGTGGGAGGAAATCAGAGCACCCAGAAGAAACCCATGCAGGCACAGGGAGAACGTGCAGACTCCGCACAGACAATGACCCAAGCCGGGAATCGAACCTGGGACCTTGGAACTGTGAAGCAACAGTGCTACCCAAATGGCCAATCCACCTAATCTGCACACCTTTGGACTGTGGGAGGAAACCGGAGCTACCAGTGGAAACCCACGCAGACATGGAGCGAAGGTGCAAATTCCACACAGTCACACAAGGCTGCAGTTGAACCCAATCCCTGGCGCTGTGAGGCAGCAGTGCTAACCACTGTGCCACTGTACCGTCCTACTGTATAATGAAGAAGGGTTCATTAGCAATGCCACAGTAAAAGATCCATGGAAAATAGTAAGCATAATAACATTGAATTCCATGTTAAATTAATAAGTGATATACTCCAATCACAAACAAGAATCTTAAAAACTTACACAAAGCAAATCGCATACTGTATAAATTAGGAGGGGAAAACTGGCCACAGTAAATTTGGTAAATATACTGAGGGGAATGACTCTAACGGAACAGTGGGAAACACTTGAAGAGATTATTCAAAATGTCCAACAAAAATACAGGGCAGGATTCTTGGTCGGCCAACGCCACAATCGGGAAACGGGATTTTTGCGGAGAATCGGTTTTGATGCCAAAATTGTGGCGGGTGCAGGTTTCATGCCAAATCGCAATTCTCCAGTGCCTCAACAGTGGCGTCATGTGTTCCACTCCCCACATACAGTAAACGCCATTGACATATCATTAGCGGGCCTGACCCGGTATTCGGCAAGGTCTTCATGATTCTCCGCCTCCACTGGGGCGAATTCCCGACGGCGAGGTTCACTTGCGCGTTTGAAAATCGAGAAACAGATGCTGTGGCTAATGAGGGAGAGAGAGGAGGCAGGACACGGAGAGGCGTGTCCGTGGGCTGCCAGTCCTGACACTGTCCACTGGTTGGCTGAGGGGGAGGGGTTGGCTGTGGGGCCAGGGCACAGACTGCTGTTGCCACAGCCTGCAAGTCAGCCATCTTGCTGCGCCCCCCCCACTGACCACCCAGTAGCCCCTGATTCTGCAGAGGGACACCGGCTGTATGGGTGCCCCCACCCCACTACCCTCGCACCACAGCTCCCACCCTCCAACCCACCCTTAGCCATACCACACACCCCCAACCAGTGGACATATCTGCCAGATCATGGCACACCTGGCACCGCGGGGAATGGGGGAGGACACCTGCTCCTGGTGGCCGTCAGGGGACGGTCGCCATGAACATCTACGTCACAGGGTCCTTCCAATCGTCGAGTGGGGACTTCTCCAGGATTTCACAGAGCTCGGTGCACATAAGCATCCACCCTGTCACGGAACCCCTCTATGCCCAGTCAGTACAATACATCCATTTCAATGTGGATCGAACCCACCAGGATGCCCAGGGTTTGCTGCCATCGCCCAGATGCTCCAAATCCAGGGGGTGATCGACGGGATGCATGTCGCCCTACGAGCACCTGCAGATCACAGGCCACTCTGCACAAACTGAAAGGGGTTCCACTCAATGAATGTGTAACTGGTATGGGACCATCTGATGCACATTATGCACATCTGTGCCCAATACCCGGGCAGTATGTAAAATGCCTTCATCCTGGACTACTTACCCCCCAGCTAGGCATTGGCAACAGGGCTATCCGCTGCGGTCGTGGCTAATGACGCCTATCCGGAGGCCAAAGACCGATGCAGAGACCAATGCGGAGACCCGCTTCAACGTTGCCCATGCAGCGACCAGGGGCGTGATCGAGCAGTGCTTTGGCACCCTGAAGATGCAGCTCAGGTGCCTGGACTGCTCTGGAGATGCCCTCCAGAATGATGCTGGGAAAGTCCCCCACATCGTGGAGGCCTGCGGCATCCTTCACAACATCAGGCAACAGAGGGGCTACGTTCTGGAGGAAGAGGATGAACGCCAGTCCTCTTCTGATGAGGAGGACGCAAGGGAGAGGGAGGTTGGGCAGGATATGGAGCCCGGGCAGCCACAGGAGGCCGCACATCGTGTGTGACAGGGCCAACGCACATGGGATGCTGTGAATGCCTCCAGGTTAACCGACTAGGGGTGGAACTGGCCAGGGCCACGGACACCCCACATTCACTCCCCCCTCCCCCCACCATCACCACCTGCGACCCTTCCGTGATACATACCCGCTGCACTACAGCGTGTGGGTCCTGGGTTGGCAGTAACAGTGAGTCTGGTCAACAGGACAGAGGATGATGATAATCCGCTCTGCAATGAGCTCTGGTGCTCCGCATCATTTAACAATGTCTGACTCCTGCCCACGGTAATACTTTCCACCGTCCATCTGGGTGATCCCTGCAAGCATGCCCAGCGCCTGGTCATTGCTGCCGAAGCTCTCAGGCATGGCTCGCTGTGACTAGGCCACGCTCAGGAGTGCTGCAATGTCCAGGTGGCTCTGGCACATGACTGCATGTTAGAGGGCCCGCTGCTCTGCTGTGGTGAGGGTCGCAGGTCCGGAGGTCCCCCTCCAGCCTTCTTCCACTCCCGGAAGTTATGGTCAGCCTTGTCCTGGGGTGGGAAATTATGCACAGTGACAGACAGTCCGAAGCATTCAGCACAGGGGATGGGTATCTGGTGGCTTCAAATGGCCAGAGAATCCGGCCTTGGTAACCGGTATGGGGGTTCAGCCACCCTTCGGGTGGGGGAGAGGGTAGGGTTGCGGATGTATGGGACGGGTATTGGTGCCAGGAGCACAGTGCTGCCTACTCGCCCTGGCCGCCCTGAGGAGGTTGTGCAAGTTTCCTCTGGCATTGCTGGCCGGTCCGGATTACCCATGGTGTTACCCATGGTGCTGACAGCCTCTGCCATCTGCGCCCAGGCACGACGAAAGGTGGCATCTGACAGCTTCCTTCCCTGGCTGGGGTATAGGGTCATCCACCTCTCCTCCATGGCGTCCAGCAGGGTCTCAAGGTTGGTATCCGTAAAATGGGGTACTGCTCTCCTCGCTGCCACCTTGTTGGCTGGGGTGGTGTGTTTGGGGAGTGAAGTGTGTATATGCAGCTGTAGCTTGTCAGCCTCCTGAGTGTCAATCACGAATCCGGCGAATCCTGCACCGTCTCTCATTGGAATCGATTGTGTTCCACGTGGCAACGGTGTTAGCCCCTTAACGGTCGTTGAATCGGTCCAGGTGCAGCGCCAGTTTTGCTGTTGTAGAACTCCGTGAATCCTGTCCTGGCGTCCACACTTGGAATGAAGAATTCCGCCAAAATTCTATCAATAACATAAACTCAGCAAGAAAGATTCATCTGTGGCACATAAAGGAAGTTAGGGATAGTATTAGATTTAAAAAAGAAGCTTACAATGTTACAAAAATGGGAATACGTCTGAGGATTGGGAATGTTTTAGAAACCCGCAAAGTGTCTCCATATTGAACAAAAGGTTTACTTGCATTGTCGGTGGTACAGTCAAGAATCACTGAATAGGTCCCTGGATATGGCGGTTGTGCTAAGATCAGAGGCTGAGAAAATTAGGTACTCTGAAGTCATAAGAATGAGAGGGGATCTAATTGAAAAGTTCGATATTTTGAAGGAGTTCTGTAGGATAGATGCTGAGAGATCCAAATCTCTGAGAGATCGGGAAATCTGAAATTCTGGGGCACAATCTCAGGATAATGGATTTAGCATTCAGATAAGGAGAAATTACTTCACTCAGAGAGTTCTGAATCTTTGAAATTCTCTGTCCCAGAGGATCCTTTAATATTGAATAGATTTAAGGTTGTGATAGACATACTTTTTGTCTCTTGGGGAATCAAAGGATATGGGGAACAGGTAAGAATGTGGAGTTGAAGCCACGATTGTATTGAATGGCTTCACGGGTTCCATGGGTCATACAGTCTACTCTTACTCCAATTTAATTTGTTCTTGTGTTAATTAGAATATCTGCCTGCATACTTAAACAGGTGTTATGCTGCATTTGCAGTAAGGTTACAACAGCAGAGTGGGAACAGTTCCAAAGAATAGTATTACATGAAGCTGAGCAATGGAGTGTGAAACAGGAGATCTGAATTGTATGCTACGGCACAGTCTGTCCTAAAGTTGTTTGGATTAGTTGAGTGTCTTTTATTAGTTTTAGTAAGGCCTTGAGATGAAGATCTCTATGAGAGTGTTAGGAATACAAAGGTAGTTTTAAGAGATTTATATTTTATTGGCAAACATTAGAAATAAGGTATGTTTTAAGTGAGTTTAATTTACTGTTTCTGTGGGCAGATGGGTAAAACCTATAGTCAAATAGGTGTTTGTATGTGTGGGGGTTGGTTAAGTTCCAATTGTGTTTCTATTCTGCTTAGCAAGGCTACGGCGTTAAGAGTAAATAAACCAGCAGAAGTATGCGGGTGTTGCTTCACAACTGGAGGCCCTTTTAAGGTAGGAAGGTTTTTTGTTCTTAGCCTAGCGATGGCCGGCGTGGAGAAAAAACACCCTGTGCATGCGCAGGAAACACTCCGGCGGTTCTGCGCATGCGCCAGAACATGCCGCTGGTTCTGCGCATGCACCAACTCGCGTCGGCCCTCGGCAGCCCTTTGGTGCCGGTTGGCACGGCGCCAACCCCTCCGCTGCCAGCCTAGCCCCTGGAAGTGTGGAGGATTCCTCAACTTCCGGGTGGCCCGACACTGGAGTGGTTCGCGTCGCTCTTGGAGCCAACGTCGGGCCGTCCCGCCAATTGCGGGAGATTCCAGGCCAATATCTCTCAACTCTGCCAGAAGAAAGACCGGACAGGACATGTGTTGCAAAGAAACAGGTTTCCTAAAGTGCAAGTTACAATCCAGATAAGCAGGGAATTGGGATCGAAAGAATGTCTTTTAAGTCAAGGGAACAGAGACTAAGTAGCATTTATGGAAAAGTAAACAAAGTGTTTTGAGTTAAGGAGACAATTGCAGTAACTAAATTTAAAGTGGGAAAGCAAATTTCAGAAGTAAATTAAACATCTGGTGCCATTTTAATAGAGCCTGGGAATTGAGAGTTAAACCAATTGTAAACAGTTTGTAATGCAGTCAAGACAAAGAAATGCCAAAGGGATGATGTAAACCCTGGAAATTGGATTCATTGTTAAAAATGGAGCAGGAGCTGTGTTTAAAAGAGTCATTTGAAAAACCTGGACTGGATTTTGGAATGCAAACCGCTAATGGAAAGCATTATCGTGAAAGAAGAAATTAAGACATGCTTTTGGGAGTGGAGTTTGGAAACTCTCATGTGGCAATCATCTGGGGGGATTCTGAGGAGAAAGCCACAGACATTAACTTGGCTTCAGAGTGGAGTGTGTGCATTTGATCACAGCCAACCCATGTGCTTAAAGGGACTTTGTGTTAAAGAGACCATTGTACTTTGTAATCCATGTTAATCTTAAAATCTGTGTGCATTTGTTAATGGGGAGTAAAGGAGTATTGCATAATAATCCATTTTTCATGTCTAATAAATGTTTTTTTCTTGTTGTTAAAACTAATTATCGGTCCCGTGACTCTGTTGCACCAAGGTTTTCTTTTAAGCAAAAGTTGAACCAGGGTTCCATTGTGGGATCTCCCCACCCAGTTATAACACCAACTGGGATCCTATCAAGATGGAGACCTTCATTCTAAGTGAGACACGATTTGGCAGAACATTCTGAATCTTCTGAAGATAAAGTACAAAACAAATTTTATATAGAAAGCTTTGACAACAAATTCATAAATCAAATACAATCTGACAAATATCTGCACAAATAAAGTAACAGGCTATATTCATTTTATAAAACTGAATTGGAACCAACCCGTCAATTTAATTCCCAAGGTGTAAACTGAATTTGAAAATCTGCCCTTTAAGCGTGTGTCGATATCACAGAGATTTAATATTTCACAGTGCACAGGTCCAACTCAATTATTTGAAATGCAGATTAGATTTCATCCCATGGGATCTGTAAAGGATTTGAGATATAATTGTGTTCCTTGAGCTAACCTCTGCACATGCTAGCAGTATCCCATTTTGGACAGTGTATTCACAATGGGAAAGGTACAAATATCCAAGAATATTAATAACCCTACAAATATTGTGTAATTGTATTAAAGTGTGCTTTAATTTCATTTCCAAATCTATTACAAATTACTTAGGCTGAAATTCTTATTTCTTCTACTGGTTTAATATTTACATGAAATTTTCTGAGTGTTATTCTTGTAAATAGCCTCATTTAAAAATGCAATAACAACATGATTGAAATAGTACACACAGGAATTTGCTGCAACCATATTAACCAGTGGATTAAAAATAATGCAGAAAAATGTTAATCTTTTAATGTCAAGAAAATGGAGTTACCATGTTGATAATTCATTAAAATACAAATAATTTAGGGAACTGCCTGCTACAAGTATTTTCAGAAATGTAAAGGCTCCTGTGAAGTATTGAATATGTCAATTGTGAAAGAGGTGTGCATTATCAGTTTGTGTTGATCTTTCAAAGAAAGAAAAATGTGACAAATATTTTTCTTATCTCATTTTCTTTTTCCATGAAGCACAGTTAAGGCTTATTTGTCAAATAATTAAGTGTTAGAAGTCCAATTGTATAAAAAGCTTTGTATTTAAGAATCAATATCATTTCATGCATCCTGTCAGAGGCACCATCTGCTGCTGTAAAATATTAACACCTGTCAACAGCAAAGATGTCTCAAAAGATAGTCTTTTATCTGCCAGTCAGCATAAACATATTTCAGCTTTCATAAAAATGCTATGCCGTCTTTATCTCATTGTGCATGGCAGCCCCATCTATAGTCGAAAAGATCAAAGAAATTGAACCTATTTCATTTAGGGTGGATATAGCATTTGTTTGGTATAGCAGATTGAAGCAGGTCAGCCTCCATTGCTTTGTCTGGTGGAAAGTCAGGTTTACTAAGAACTTAACCAATCTCAGTTCTCCAATACGTTGTAGAACAGGTGTAAACAGAGCATAATATTTTAGAGCAAATACTGTACTGGAGACAATTAAATTTAAATGTATTTTTTGAAAAACTTTGTGGGATTATCTCACTGATAATGAAGGGATAATGTTTTCACATGTGAAATCCCTGAAGGGAATCAGGAATTCCTCTATGGAAAACAGAAAATTTAAAACCAAAGTCACTGTTCAGCATTGTCTAACTCAAGAGTGGTAATTGCAGAAGTTTGATAATAGGTCTGTAGCTACCCAAAAATAAAGGGAAGAAACTTACTAAAAGACTGCAAATAAAAGAATGACAGAAAAATTCACATTTGGCATTAATGTAATACAATGAAATCAGATAAAGAGGTAGCTGTGGTTACTATCTTCCAAGAATTAGAAGAGAATTGCAAGAGAAGAAAGGAAATTCCAGCTGTATCTTGAGATTTTTTCTTGGCCAATTTCCTGCCTTCTCTCCTGAAAGCATTGATTCCTTGGTTAGAGCTCAGTGGGTTAGACAGCAGGTTCACGATGCAGAGAGACACTAATAGCATGGTTCAATTCCGGTACCGGCTGAGGTTACCAGAAAGGTTACCTTCTCAACTTTGTCCCTCGCCTGAGGTGTGGTGACCCTCAGGTTAAATCACCACCAGTCAGCTCTCTCTCAAAGGGGTGAGCAGTCTATGGTCCTCAGGAACTATGGCAACTTTCATTTCACAAGTCCATGACTGTGAGGCACCTTCCATCCTCTCCTCAAAGTACCCATTATTAACATGAAAACCAGCAGAATTTCCACACTATTTGACTACAATTCTGCCACAGCTAAGGCCAAACTCATCATCACTCAGCATCCACATATTCTGCATGAGCTGAAGGTTAATGATTTGCAGTCTGCAGATCATTCTGTCTCTTACCTAGAGAGAAAAGAATCAATTGAAGTGCCCATTGCCTCTCCTGTCATTGCTTATATCAGTTTAACTCAGCTCAAACATCCAGTACAAAATGGTGCTTTCCGGGCTCAAACACATTTCACTCCATTCTTTAGATGGAAGGAAATGCTTGGAAAGTGGTAGATATTAGTATAATACATCTCTTGAAAAGAAATAGGCTCCTGAAACTATAAACTGACAATTTATTTTAAATGTATGTAAACTCAAGCAGAAGGGCCAGTTGGCTAGATGGCGAGTGCTTAGTTCAGAACAGCACGATCAGTGCAGGTTGAATTCCCATTCTGGCTGAGGTAGACTTGGGATCTGCCTCTTCGCACTGTCCCCGAGAGTGGAAGGCCATAGCAAACCACCACAGACAAAATCCGCCAAGAAAACAGCTCGGCAGACAATGAGCCAAGGACTTGCCTACAGACAGAGCACATATATCAACGACAATTAAATTAAAGCATAGTAATCCTATTCTACAGATAAAACCTACACATTCCCTGGTCTCCCCAATATATTTACAAAAGAGGTATTTATTGCTTTACACCCAAGATAATCCATCATTTTAAGTTTTCTGCCTCTTGGGGCTCCAGACCTTCAGTATCTCTTTTAATAAAAAAACTGCTGAAGATTATTTAGAAAATCTAAAAGGCACTGTAAGGCGAATTACCTGTGGGAGGCGCTGGGAAGGTTTTGGTTTGGTGAGGGCTTTATTGACCGGGTGCGGTTGCTCTATCAGGCACCAGTGCCGAGTGTGCGTACGAACCGGCTGAGGTCGGGGTATTTTGAACTACACCGAGGGACGAGGCATGGGTGGCCCCTCTCCCCTTTACTGTTTGCTCTGGCCATAGAGCCATTGGCCATGGCGTTAAGAGCCTCGAGGAACTGGAAAGGGCTGGTTTGGGGTGGGGTTTGAGCACCAGGTCTCTCCTTACGCAGATGACCTGCTCTTGTACATTTCGGACCCATTGGAGGGAATGAAAGAAGTAATGCAAATCTTGGGGGAATTTGGCAATTTTTCGGGGTATATATTGAACATGGGGAAAAGCGAGATGTTTGCGATCCAGGCAAGAGGGCAGGAGAAGAGACTGGGAGAGCTGCCGCTTAGAATGGTAGGGAAGAGCTTTTGATATCTGGGAATCCAGGTGGCCTGGGAATGGGAAAACCTATCCCGGCTGGTAGAACAAATGGAAGGGGACTTTAAGAGATGGGACATGCTCCCGCTGTCACTGGCGGGGAGGGTACAGGCCGTGAAAATGACGGTCCTCCCCAGATTTCGGTTTGTCTTTCAGTGCCTCCCCATCTTCATCCCTAAGGCCTTTTTCAAGCAAGTGAATAAGATTATTTTGGGCTTTGTATGGGCGCGTAAAACCCTGCAAGTGAAGGAAGTGTTGCTGGAGCTCAGTCAGGGGGAGGGTGGGTTGGCGCTGCCGAACTTCTGCTATTACTACTGGGTGGCTAATATAGCCATGATTAAGAAGTGGCTAGTGGGGGAGGGGTCGGCATGGGAGCAGATGGAGGCTGCGTCATGTAAAGAAGCCAGTCTGGGAGCATTGGTAGCAGCACCTCTGCCGTTCTCGCCGGCCCGATACTCCACAAGTCCGGTGGTAGTGGCGGCTCTGAGGATCTGGGGGCAGTGGAGGAGATATAAGAGAATGGAGGGAGCATCGATTTGGACCCCGATTTATAACAACCACAGGTTTGTACCAGGTAGGCTAAATGGCGGGTTCCGCAGTTGGCAGAGGGCAGGAATTAGAAGGATGGGGGATCTAATTATAGATGGGAGCTTTCCCAGCTTGAAAGCTTTGGATGAGCAAGTTTTTCAGCGTAGAGGATAGGTGTGCGAGGTGCGCGGGAAGCCCAGCAAATCATGTCCACATGTTTTGGGCATCCCCAAAGCTTAGAGGGTTTTGGCAGGGTTTTTCTAAGGCAATGTGCATGATGCTAAAAACACGGGTGGTGCCGAGTCCAGGGGTAGCGACCTTTGGAGTGTCAGAAGATCTGGGAGAACAGGGGGCGAAAGAGGCTGACGTCCTGACCTTTGCCTCCCTGGTAGCCTGGAGACGGATCTTATTAATGTGGAGGGACTCGAAGTCCCCGAGTGTAGAGACCTGGGTTAGTAACATGGCTGGGTTTCTCAGTCTTGAGAAAATAAAGTTTGCCTTAAGCAGGTCAATGTTAGGGTTCTCCCGGAGGCGGCAGCCGTTCGTCGACTTTCTCGGGGGAAATTCAAAATGTCAGCAGATGCAGTATTCCAAGGGGCGGGGGGGGGGGGGGGGGGGGGGGGGGGGGGAGATTGCTGTTGTATGGTTGAGGTGTGTAAAGATTGGGCTGGGGGCGGGAATGTTTATTTTACCATGTTGATGTCATTGATTTTGTTACTGTTATAAAAAATTTCAAATACCTTAATCAAATATATTTTTTTTAAATGCACTGTAAGGCTTCCAAAGGGAATAAAGACATCAGTTTTAACAGATGTGTATTTTTCTCATGGTTCTTGAGGGGACATCCATCCTCAGGAGGTCACTGTCAGCTCTTGCTACCTTATCACTATTATTATGTTTCCAATCCAGGTACAATCATGAAGCGATCATGTATATCAATGATTCCCAAACTACTTATTGCAAACTCCTGCAAAATCTACCAGTGATCTGCATGATCCTGCCCTTATTCCGCTCTAATATATTAATGCTTTTAATGTCCAAATATTGTACAAAATCTACAAATTATAATACACATATCCAACTTTTAAAAATGGCTTAATAGTTCTACTCAACAGTGGTGAAGTTGTTTGTTTGAGCATAGACATATAATGCTTGGCATGATAGATAGTAGTTTGAGTTGTTATTTGTTTTCTACATGTTGGGCAGGATGTTTTGGCCGTTCACATTGGCGGGATCTTACTGTCCCTTTGATGGCGCACCTCCACTGCTGGTTTTGTGATGGCAAGGGGTGCGTTCAACGGGAAACCCCATTGACAACTGGGGGGGCGGGGTACCAGAAGCTCACATCCCAGCCACTGGCAAGCTGCTCTCCACTATTGCAGAACACGCCGTGGAGGGAAAGGAAAATTCTGCCCATTGACTACATTGCCCCCCTAATCTCCTCTGCAAATATAGATATAGATACAGATATAGAACATACACTGCAGAAGGAGGCCCTTCTCAAAGTCTTCTCAAAAGCCATCTTTCTGGCCAGGTAAAGCCATCCCCTACAAGTTCATCCCTCCATGGTGCACATCCCTTTCATCTTGAACTTGTGGAGTCCTCTGGAATGTTTACAAGCAAATTATTGTGGATGCTGGAATCTGAAACGAAAGGGAAAATGCTGAAAAATCTCAGCAAGTCTGGCAGCATCTGTAGGGAGAGAAAAGAGCTAACGTTTCGAGTACGATGACTCTTTGTCCAAGCTCAGCTTTGACAAAGAGTCATCGGACACGAAACGTTAGCTCTTTTCTCTCCCTACAGATGCTGCCAGACTTGCTGAGATTTTCCAGCATTTTCCCTTTCGTTTCCTCTGGAATGTTTATTCACAACAAAGGTCCTATATGAATGAAACCTCTTATTTGAATCTGCCATTCAGGATACAGAGTTGTATCTCACACAAATCGATTGAACTTTTTCATTAAGTCAATGCCCCTGAAATGTTAAAACCTTCATGCACTCGTTTATATGAAATGTAACATATATTTGGTTCATGGAAGATTAGATAATATATATCTAGGGCAGGATAAAAGTCAAATAGAATTTTGGCAAGGTGAGTAGGTATGTGTTTGATGTGAGTTGGTTTATAGAAAGTTTGTTGCATTTCTTCTGTATTTTGGAGCACACTGACTTCTCAGCATTTACAGAGGTTGTTTCAGTGCACAATCCTGTGCAGGCAGGAGATACAAAAGTCTGAGAATACTCACTGACAGATTCAAAAACGGCTTCTTCCCCACTGTTACCAGACTTTTAAATGACCCTTTTATGGACTGATCCGGGCCGGGATGCTCCCCTACCCGGCTGGGCGGGGGGGTCCCGGCGTGTTGGAGTGCGTGAACCACTCCGGCGTCGGGCCGCCCCAAAGATGCGTAAGTCTCCGCACCTTTAGGGGCCAAGCCCTCACATTGAGGGGCGAGGCCCACGACGGAGTGGTTCCCACTCCGCCGGCTGGCGTGAACGGCCTTTGGCGCCACGCCAGCCGGGGCCGAAAGGACTTCGCCGGCCGGCGTACGTCCGCGCATGCGCCAGAGCGTCAGCGGCTGCTGACATCATACCGGTGCATGCGCAGGGGAGGGGGTCTCTTCCGCCTCCGCCATGGTGAAGACCATGGCAAAGGCGGAAGAAAAAGAGTGCCCCCACGGCACAGGCCCACCCTCCAATCGGTGGGCCCTGATCACGGCCAGGCCACCGTGGGGGCACCCCCCGGGGTCAGATCGCCCCGTGCCCCCCCCCCAAGGACCCTGGTTTCCGCCTGTGCCGCCAATCCCGCCAGTAAGAGAGGTGGTTTAACCCACACTAGCGGGAGAGGCTAGTCAGCGGCGGGACTTCGGCCCATCGCGGGCCGGAGAATCGCCGCGGGGGGCCCGCCGACCGGCACGGGGGGCCCGCTGACCGGCACGGGGGGCCCGCCGACCGGCGTGGCCCGATTCCCGCCTCCGCCGAATCTCGGGGGGTGGAGAATTCAGGACACGGCGGGGGCGGGCTTGACGCCGGCCCCGGGCGATTCTCCGATCCGACAGGGGGGTCGGAGAATCCCGCCCCGATCTCTTCACATATCCAAAGGATCCTTATGGGAAGCAGTGAGACCGGACCTTGATTCACCGGACTTTCAGCTAGTCATGTAAGGCATGGATTGAAAGTGAGAACAAGGGTAATGCCACCCATTGCCAAGGTTCCCTGATTAGGCCATCCTGTCCCCCCCACCCCTTAAGTCAAACTACAAATTCTGAAATAATGGGCAGGATCTTCCATGCTCTCCCCCCAGCAGCCTGCTGCTGTATATGGGGTTTCCCACTCAATGCTCCCTCCCCCACAACAATGGGAAACCTGCAGCGGAGGTTCACCGATTGCAGGACCAAAGATCCTGCCAGCAAGGACGGCTGTAAAATTCCATCCAATGTTAGCAACCGTTCCCCTGTTACACGCACTTCCAGGCCCACCACCTCTGAAATTCATGAAGCACATTCAGGCCATTGCACATAATGAAAAATGTATCTGCTGGTACAAAAAAAGAAATTAAACAGACCATACATTTCAACGAATTACATGACCCGTGAAAACGCCTCCTGTGCTCAAAGTGACTTAAACATTTATTTGCTAATGCTGCATCTTGAGGACATTGTAGCCATCTAAGATGGACACTGGGCTACAAAATGGAGAACTGCTAAGGCTGCAGGGAAAAAACAGTCTTAGCAAGGACAAGCAGTTTGCAGAAGACTAATTAGCATTCTGCACGCACAGAAACCAGTTTTTGGCCAGGTGCAGAGTTTCAGCCAAAGGTGTAAATGGCAACAGATCTACATAGTAATGAGGTGATCCAGATCCAGACCCCGCACAATAGAAACATTTAAGTATCAATGGATACTTTTGCGTAGACGCCCAGACAGAATGGCGCCACAGTAACCAACACAAAGAGCCGTAGGGACCGCCCCACCCATCGAGGAACGACCCTCAGATTGGGGGGTTTAGAAGATATCGATTGGGAAAGGCCCAATCGATACATGGCAGGTAAAAGGACCGCCCCAAGGGGGCACGGACTTCTGGGACCTATAAGAATAGACCCCGCACATGGTTCGGTCTGCTTTTGCTCCGGCTCCGCTTTGCTGCTACATCACATCCTGACTCCAGTTCCATCACCAGCCGTTGAGCCATCAGCCATCGAACTGTAAGTGCCAATACAACGATCGCTACGTGATCCAGACCTTGCTAGATCCTGACAACTTTAAGTACCTGAGAGTTGCAGACCAAGAACGGGACGAAGGCCTTGTCCCCTGACCTTGCCTGTTCCTGTCTAGATAAGTATTTTAGTTGTTTAGTATTAGAAGTAAGTTAGTCTCTTTAGCGTATGCATGTGTATTTATTATATTTGTCATAATAAATATCAATCGTTTGGACTTACTAATCGGTGTACAGATTTATTACTTTGAACCTGACCTTGATATACTTGTGACGGTGTCTAAATACGGCACCTGGCGACTCCTGAGCATAATTACATACACAGAGCCATAGTAGTGTTAAGCACACGGCCTTTAAACGGAGGCGTGTTAATACACTCCAGTAAAACGAGCAACAACATGCACTCCGGTTGCTTGTCAAAATGGACAACTGCCTCAGTGAGGCTTTGTGAATGGATGAGCAACAAGGATTATTGGTTTAAATATCTTATTCCTAATGATGAATCAGGTGGCTTGGATAACGAGAGAGTTCGGCATCAGGGTGGGCATTGGGACAGTAATGGGTGTAGGCTCAGAGGGGAGAGATGGCATATGGAGTGTGACAGTTATAGGCTCAAGGCTACTGGAAGGGAGGTTCAAGGGTGACAGAGAGGAGAAAGGAATGGTTATACTGGGTGGGTCAAATGTGATGGGAGGGAAGTGGTGGGTGGCAGGAGAAAGGCAAAAGGTGGTTGACTGTGTCAGGAAAGATCCATGAACCATTTTTTCAAGAGTCTTCTTCATAACACAGTTACTCCAGATGTGTGGACCCTCAAAATGCGAGAAGGATCAAAATGACCGATGGAATATTGAGAGCATGAAGTGGCTAGCACACATTCAGAACACATGTCCCAAAGTATGCGGAATTCTGCAACCCTGACACTTGTCTGACATCTCTGCACTCACACAATTACACTGCCATATGAGTGTCAATGAGTAAACGGTGCCATTTAACCTGACGGAGTGTGGCAGGTCATTCATCCTATTTCTTTATTGCTGCAAAGTTCTCCTGTGGGATCCAGGAGTGATGACCTTTGCTGTGATGTCCGCCCAGACTGTCATGGTCAGACATATGGGATCAGCAACTCCTGGAAGGCCTGGAAGAGAACTTGCAGGTAGGCTTTGCTAAACTGTGGGGCCGCATGTCCTCTTTACGACATACTGACTGTGATCTGGAAAGCATGCAGTTCCTGGCTTGTAGTGAGTGAATAGCTGTCCTGGTGCACTTTAAATATGGTGCCAGACCCTTCAACCCCTTGAAGGCTGGGACGGTGACTTTCTGCTTGCCTGTGCTGCGGATTAGGCATGCTCTTCCCAGATGCATATGAAATGACTAGTACAAGATCGCATGTTGCAGGGCATCCCATCTCCCAGCGGAAATCATTCTAATTTCCACTCCTGGCACTGAACCTGGACTCCAGAATGGAAGATTCCAACCTTGTATTTTCTGTATTTGTATGGCAGGAATCCAATCAGGAACCTAGCAAGCACATTAAATGACCTCCAAACGAGGAAATGGGTCAAGGTCAGAAAAGATTCAGTATGGCAATCTATAGTCCTAACCCACTGGAAATGTGCCCTGATGAGGAGAATCCACTCCAATGTGCATACATTCACAAATGTACTTGTTTATACATTTTACATTTTGTAATACTGATATAGAAATAGAATGATTTATCAAATTTGTTTTTAGAATAAGGAATTCCTCTTTATTTGAAAGGTTAGTGCACCATCCATCCATATTTTTATGAGAGAAAGAGAGACATTGAAATGGATTCATGATTCAGAGGCCTTAAATCTGCTGTGGCGTTTAACATTTACCTAATATAGGTAGGCTCAGCATATTCACCTTATTAATCAGCTACTGAAAGCTTCAGTTGTTAATACATATAAGAGTATCAATTTTCTTTAATATCTTGTGATTGATCGAAGACTAATGGTTGAATAGTTTAATGCCACCCTTTGCAATATAGCCAGTGCTGTTGAAAAATTAGACTGTGATTTAAATGATTGTTTGTTTAGTTTTCTACTGCCCTTCCATTATACTTAGTCCGCTGTACTGGAGTAGGATCAGTCACATCCATGAAATGCAGCTCACAAGGTTCATGTGCACCATCTGGTGGCACAATATCACATTTGTCTCGCTGCTGAGGTGTATTAAATTCTTAAATTCAAAACATGGGTCAGAAGCCCCCTTCTGACTAGGGATGCCCTCTCCTTAAGGCCCGGAGGTTACCCCACATGTTGCCCCGCACACCCCTAGTGTGCGTGCGGTCGATGCGGCGCCAGTTGGGGGCCATTGAAAGAGGCCGCCGCAACGATTCTCCGCCGACAATTGGGCGAGTTCCTGCCGACGTGGTTCACTCATGGTTCCACCCGACAGGATCTCGGAGTGGCGGCTGCAGTCTCAGTCCGCGGCCGCCCTGGTGGGGGCAGGGGGATCCATCTCGGGGCGGGGGTCCACAAGATGGCCAGGCTCACAATCGGGGGCCACCGATCAGCGGGCACACGCGATCTGGGGGGGCCTATATTGTCAGGCCGGCCCGCTGTGTGGGTCCGCCACGTTCCGCAGGGGCTGCCACCACGAGCTTACGTGGACCCACGGCTGGAAGTGCAGGGCCCCGTATTGGCAGCCAGAGCTGCGAGGACTACTCCGGAGCCCTGAAAGCCCCCTGTAAAACGGAGAATCACACTGGACTTTCTCCAGGACAATCCAGAGTGATTCACGCCCGTTTTCTCGCGGGCGTGGGGACATAGCCCCATTATCAGAGAATTCCGCCTGAGGTTTTCCAGCAAAACTGGCTCACTGGATGGCACTATGAGAGAAAGCGGGAGACGTAAGGGTGGGGAGGCTCGGGGGAATTGAAGGTTCTCGGGTGGAAGCTGCAGTATCCCTCACGGGACTTATGGGGTGGGAATGATTGTCTTCCCCATGCTCCTTGCAGAGTATGAGCTCCCCAGCTAGGGGCGGGTTACCTCAATTATCCAGAGTATATAAGGGTGGCCAGTAAGGCACTGACAGGAGAAGCCTGGTAGGGGCCTACCAGGTAGTGCTTGACACAGTGACTCTTTTGGCCAATTATATTGTGGTGGTTTATGGGTGCCAGTCAGTGCGCCTTCCCTTCATTGTTGTGCAAGGGACACGACTGGCAGCACCAGCTGCAGTTGGAACAGCAGTATATCCTCCAAGTGGGGTAGGCGGGTTGTGCACAGTACTGAGCAAATTCCCTGGGTTTTCCAGCCTGGTTTGGGTATCATTAAAGGAGCCATGGCTAAAATCCAGGTGGACCCAGAAACCCAACCCTGATATTTCTGTGCGCGCCTGGTTCCATACGCTATAGTGGAGAAGGCTGAGACTGAGCTTCGACATTTAGAAAGTTTCGGGATCATTTGGCCTGTGAGCTGATTGGGCGGCACCGGCGGTCCCATCGTGAAGCCGGTTAAGACAGTCCACCTCTATGGAGTTGATAGGGGATTTTCACAGTAACTTCATTGCAGTGTGAATGTAAGCCTACTTGTGACAATAATAAAGATTATTATTATTGAATTAGCAGTCAACACGGCATCGAGATTGGACCGTTACCCCTGACCGCGCATCGTAGATTTGTATGCAATATTGACCGGTGGCTGTACATTCACAAAATTGGACATGAGCAACGCTTATCCACAATGGTGCTCAGTGAATCTTCATGGAAGTATGTCACAATCAATACGTACAAGAGACTCTATGAGTACTCCCGGCTTCCGTTCGGAGTATCCTCGGCGTGCGCAGTCTTCCAGCACGTAATGGAGAACATCCTGTGTGGATTGCACGTGTTGTGGCTTACCTAGATAACGTGTTAGTCACATGGGCCACGGAACAAGAACATTTTCAGAACCTCAAAGTAGTACTGAAACAGTTTTCCGAACATGTGGTCTGCCTGGGCTGCACGAACTGTGTGTTTCACACGAAATAAGTGGTATATTTGGGATATTGGATGGACAGAGGTTGCCTACACCCAGTCATCGCGAAGGAACTGGTGATCAAAATGGCTCCCGCTCCGCGGGACACCACAGAACTTTGCTGTTTTCTTGGATCTGGCTACCGTCCTTGTATGCCCCCCCCCCCCCCCCCCCGCCCCCGCCCCCCCCCCCGCCCCCCCGCTTGCTTTTGAAGAAGTGCCAGCATTGGGCTTGGGGCAAGGCCCAGGGTATGCCATTTAACAAGATGATGCGCCGATTGTATTCTTCAGGGCTGTTGACACATTTTGACTCCTCAAAATGATCGTACATATTGTGTGATGCTTCACCATATGGCATTGGGACAGTTTTGTCACGGGGGTGAGGGTGGTGTAGGGGTGAAGGTGGTGTGGGGGGTTTGACACACGTGTCATGGGGGATCACAACTCAGCAGGGTCCCACCGGCCTTTCCTCGGGCCCACCGACCACATCTAGGGGTGGCTGCTCTGCCGCGGTCCCCCTCCAGTCTTCTCCCACTCCCTGCAGTTATGAGCAGTCTTTTCTGGAGTTGGGAGAGAGAATGTATAGTTTTAGACAGTCCGACGCATGCAGCCCAGGGGCTGGATAGTTAGTGGCTTCAGTGACAGGGTACCCAGCCATGGTGGCCGGTATGGGTGTCAGCATGTGATGCAGGATGGGGGCTCGGACATTCTCCGGGTTGTGTGGGGGATAACGGATATGTGGGACGGGTGTTGGTGCCAAGGGCACAGTGCTGCCTACTCACCCTGGCCGCCCTGAGGAGGTCACGCAGTTTTTACGGCACTGCTGGTCGGTGTTATTCATGGTGTTGACAGCCTCTGCCACCTGCGCCCAGGCAGGGTGAATGGCAGTGGATGGGAGCCTCCTTCCTAGGTCGGGGTACAAGGTCGCCCGCCTCTCCTCCATGGCAACCAGGAGGGTCTCAAGCTCGGCGTCAATGAATCTTGCGGCCGCTTTCCTTGATGCCATCTTGTAGGCTGGGATGGTGTGTGGGGGGAGTGAAGTGTGTTTATGCAGCTGCAGCTTGTCAGCTTTCTGAGTGTCAATCGCAAATCCAGCGAATCCTGCATCGTTTCTCATTGGAATTGATTGTATTCCACGTGGGGCCAGTGCTAGCCCCTTAACAGTCGCAGAAACTGTCCAGACGAATCTTGCCCCGGCGTCAACGCTTAGCCTAAGGAATGGAGAATTCCGCCAATGACATTCAAGAAAAATAGGAAGCTAGGTAAAGGTGGAGGGGTAACACTGCTGATCACAGATAGCATTGTTGCAATAATTAAGAGATGAAATAATTCAGGAAACCAGGATGTTGAATTGGTTTGGGTGGAGATGAGAAATAGTAGGATAAAGAAGGGAATGGTCTACAGGCCTCCTAACATTAACCACAAGATAGGAAAAGGTACAGAAGAAGAAAAATTGGGTGCTTGTGATAAAAGAAAAGCAATAATCATGGATGATTTTAATCTACATATGAACTGGAAAATTTAGATTAGCAGATGACGAGTTCATAAAATGCTGTTAAATCAGTTTCTTATAGCAGGGACCAACCATAGAGTAGGTTCTATTCGACATGGTATTGTGTAATGTGACAGGATTAATTAATAACCTTCAAGTAAAGGCACTCCTAGGCGGCATGGTGCAAAGTGGTTTGCACTGCTGCCTCACAGCGCAAGGAACCCAGATTCAATTACAGCCTTGGGTGACCGTCTGTGTGGAGTTTACACATTCTCCCCGTGTCTGCGTGGGTTAGGTTGATTGGGTATGTTACAAATTGCCTGTTCGTGCCCAAAGATCTGGAGGTTGAGTGGGATTACGGGGATAGGGCGAGAGAGTGGCCCTAAATAGGGTGCTCTTTCAGAGGGTTAGTGTAGACTCAATGGGCCGAATGGCCTCCTTCTGTAATGTAGGGATTCTATGAATCCAGAAATAAAAATAGCCACAATATGATTCAATTTAACATCCAGTTTTAAAGGGAAAAGAGTGAGTCTAAGACCAGTATTTTAAAACTTAAATAAGGGCAACTATGTGGGTATGAACGCTGAGCAAACTAAAGTGAACAGCGATACTAGGTTAGGGAATACATCAATAGAGAAGCAGTGGCAAATATTTAAGGGGATATTTCAGAATACTCAAACTTAGCATATTCCTACTTTAAAGAAAAATTAAGTGCAGGGCCCCTCATCCGTGGTTAATTAAAGAATTTAAGGAAAGCATCAAATGTAAGGAAAAAGCATACAACTGCGCAAGGATAAGTGGCAGAATGTAAAGAACTGCAGAGAATGACTAAAATGTTAATCAGGAGAAAGAGATTAGAGTACGAGAGGAAACTAAAAAAGAAATGTAAAAATGATAGCAAGTGTTTGTGGTAGTCGGTATTAGGGGTATTACGGTACCCAGGTTGAGGCTGTAAGACCATTGGTGTGGGAGGTACCTGAGACAGCAAGATCATTGGTGAAGCCTGCCTGCTGGTTCCGCCCAGTAAGGCGGAGTATAGGAGTCTGTGTGTCCCCAGCTGCTGCATTCTGTACCTGCGCTGCTAGGGGAAACATCTCGTCCAATAAAGCCTTCAATTGTACTCCAATCTCGCTTCGAGAGTTATTGATCGTGCATCAATTTATTGGAATAGATTTTAAAGAATGGAGCTCCGAATCAAGCTGGAGTGTCTGCAACTTAGCCCCCACGCGGCAAACTCAGCGGCAACTTTCAAACACTGACTGGCATGCTTCAACGGGTACCTCAAGACAGCCACGACTACACCCATGGAGACCAGAAGATGTAAGTTCTCCAATCGAGGGTGAGCCCAGAGATCTACACCCTCATCGAGGATGCGGACAATTTCGAGGCCGCGATGGCCCTGTTGAAAGGACACTATATTCACCCAGTAAACCAGGTCTACGCCCGACATCTGCGAGCGACAAGGCGACAAATCCCGGGGGAATCGCTGGATGAATTCTCCCGTGCGCTTCTGGTACTAGGTAGGAACTGTGATTGCCGGCAAGTTTCAGCCAGCGACCACACAGAACTTTTAATCCGGGACGCATTCGTTGCAGGTATGCTGTCCTCCCAAATCCGTCAGCGGCTGCTAGAGAAAGAGACACAAGGCCTCAAGGAGGCACGGGCCCTTGCTAGCTCCCTGGATGTGGCCTCCCGAAATGCATGCGCAGATGTTCCCGACCGCGCGGCAGTGTGGAACCTGCTCGCGGCCGACCCAAATGCATCACCCATCCCCCCACAAGCTTGTGCCACGCGGCTACCAGGCAACCCTGGGGGGCCCCGCTGTTATTTCTGCGGGAAGCCAAGCACCCCCGGCAGCGCTGCCCGGCCCGCTCCTCCATCTGCAAAGGGCGAGGCAAAAAGGGCCATTTTGTGGCGGTATGCCAGGCCCGGGCGGTCGTCGCCATCTCCGGGGGCGAATCACAACTCCCTTCACGGGCCACGTGCGGGCAGGGTTCCCCAGGGACCATGTGCGATGCGTGGGCGCCGCCATCTTGCACACCCCCAGCCATGTGCGACCCGTGGGCGCCGCCATCTTGGCTGGAGTCTCAGGACCCCGATTCGTATGACCACACACCACCCGAGGAAAATCTTCAACTTTTACCACGACCGTGCTCATCAACGGACACAAAACATCCTGCCTGATCGACTCCGGGAGCACAGAGAGCTTCATACACCCCACAGTAAGGCGCTGTTCTCTTCCCATACACCCAGATAACCAAAGAATCTCCCTGGCCTCCGGGTCTCATTCTGTAGAGATCAAGGGGTTCTGCGTAGCTAACCTCACGGTCCGGGGAAGAGAATTAAAAAATTTCCAACTCTATGTCCTTCCCCACCTCTGCGCTGCCACGCTCCTAGGGTTAGACTTCCAATGCAACCTCCAGCGCTTAACTTTTAAATTCGGCGGCCCTATACCCCTCTCACTGTCTGCAGCCTCGCGACCCTCAAGATCGACCCGCCTTCCCTTTTTGTGAACCTCACCCCAGATTGCAAACCCGTCGCCACCAGGAGCAGACGGTACAGTGCCCAGGACCGGACCTTCATTAGGTCGGAAGTCCAACAGCGACTGAAAGAAGGTATTATCGAGGCTAGCAACATCCCCTGGAGAGCTCAAGTAGTGGTTGTAAAGACCGGGGAGAAGCACAGTATGGTCATCAATTATAGTCAGACCATCAACAGGTATACGCAGCTCGACGCGTACCCTCTCCCCGCATATCTGATTTGGTCAATCAGATTGCACAATACAAGGTCTTTTCCACGGTGGACCTCCCCATCCGCCTGGATGACCGCAAATACACTGCATTCGAAGCAGATGGGCGGCTCTACCACTTCCTGAGGGTTCCCTTCGGTGTCACAAATGGAGTCTCGGTCTTCCAACGGGAGATGGACCGAATGGTTGACCGGTACGGTTTGCGGGCCACGTTTCCGTACCTCGACAATGTCACCATCTGCGGCCATGACCAGCAGGACCACGTCATCAACCTCCGAAAATTCCTCCATACCACAAAAATCCTTAATCTCACCTCCAACAAGGACAGATGCGTGTTTAGCACCGACCATCTAGCCATCCTCGGCAACCTAGTACATGATGGAATTATAGGCCCAGATCCCGAACGCATGCGCCCCCTCATGGAGTTTCCCTTCCCCCACTGCTCCAAGGCCCTGAAACACTGCCTGGGATTTTTTTCATATTACTCCCAGTGGGTCCCCAATTATGCGGACAAGGCCTGCCAACTAATCCAATCTAACCCGCCAGGCCTTCAGCCGCATAAAAGCGGACATTGCAAAGGCCACGATGCATGCAATCGACGAATCCCTTCCCTTCCAAGTCAAGAGCGTCGCGCCCGACGTAGCTCTGGTGGCCACCCTCATCCAAGCGGGCAGGCCCGTGGCCTTCTTCTCACGCACCCTCCATGCTTCAGAAATCTGCCATTCCTCTGTTGAAAAGGAGGCCCAGGCCATAGTAGAAGCTGTGCGGCACTGGAGGCATTACCTGGCCGGCAGGAGATTCACGTTCCTCACTGACGAACGGTCGGTTGCTTTCATGTTCGATAATGCACAGCGGGGCAAGATATAGAACGATAAGATCTTACGGTGGAGGATCGAGCTCTCCACCTACAACTATGAGATCTTGTATCGTCCCGGGAAGCTAAATGAGCCTCCTGATGCCCTATCCCGCGATACATGTGCCAACGCACAAGTGGACCGACTCCGGACCCTCCATGAGGACCTCTGCCACCCGGGGGGTCACTCTATTCTTCCATTTTATCAAGACTCGCAACCTGCCCTACTCCATCAAGAAGGTCAGGACCGCCACCAGGAACTGCCAAATCTGCACCGAGTGCAAGCCGCACTTCTACAGGCCAGAAAAAGCGCACCTGGCAAAGGCTTCCCGTCCCTTTGAGCGCCTCAGTATGGACTTCAAGGGGCCCCTCCCATCCACTGACCGCAACACGTACTTCCTGAACGTGATTGACGAGTACTCCCGGTCCCCATTCGCCATCCCCTGCCCCAACATGACTGCAGCCACCGTCATAAAAGTCCTTCACAGTATCTTTACACTATTCGGTTTCCCCGCCTACATACACAGTGATCGGGTGTTCTCCTTCATGAGCGACGAACTGCGTCAATTCCTGCTCAGCAAGGGCATTGCCTCGAGCAGGACAACCAGTTATAACCCCCGGGGAAACGGACAGGTAGAGAGGGAGAACGGAACGGTCTGGAAGACCGTCCTACTGGCCCTGCTGTCCAGAAATCCCCCAGTCTCCCGCTGGTAGAAGGTCTTCCCTGATGCACTCCACACCATCCGATCACTGCTGTGTACCACGACAAATGAAACACCTCATGAACGTCTCCTTGTCTTCCCTCGGAAGTCCTCCTCCGGGACCTCGCTCCCAACCTGCCTGGCTGGCAGACCCTGGATCCATCCTGCTCCGCAAACACGTGCGGGCACACAAGTCGGACCCATTGGTCCAGAGGGTCCACCTCCTTCATGCTAACCCTCAGTACACCGACAGGATACGGTCACCCTACGGGACCTGGCGCCCGCTGTATCCCCACCCACACCACCCCCACCTACCCCACCCTCCCTCCCGCCGGCGCACCCCACAGTCGCCCCCTTCCCAGGTGGATCAGTTCTTCCACTGGTCCCATCTAGGAGTGATGAAGCTATTGAAGAAACCAAAGTCACGCACCCGGAGTCACGGATGCCCGAGCCGGCACCTGCATCACCGCCGCAACTGCGATGTTCACAGAGGACGACCAGGGCCCCCGATCGACTAATTGCTTCATTTTGATATGTGCATGTAAATAAATACTGTAAATAGTTGTGACATGTAACAAGGCAAAACACTGTACCACCGACGGGTACCACCATAATCTCAACCTCTACCACTGTATAACACAAGACCACCATCCCCACCGGACTCTTTTTTTAAACAGGGGGTGAATGTGGTAGTCGGTATTAGGGGTATTACGGTACCCAGGCTGAGGCTGTAAGACCATTGGTGTGGGAGGTACCTGAGACAGCAAGATCATTGGTGAAGTCTGCCTGCTGGTTCCGCCCAGTAAGGCGGAGTATAAGAGTCTGTGTCTCCCCAGCTGCTGCATTCTGTACCTGCGCTGCTGGGGGAAACATCTAGTCCAATAGAGCCTTCAACTGTACTCCAATCTCGCTTTGAGAGTTATTGATCGTGCATCAGTGTTTCTGCAGGCATTTAAAAAGGAAAAGAGGATGTAAGGTGGGTGTTGTTCCTCTAGAACAGTGTCAAAACGTTTTTCCAGACACCCATTTTTACCAATGGGCTGACTTTCGTGACCCAAGCCAGCCGACCTTCATGACCCATGCCATCCAAATCTTCACGTACCATGCCGGCCAACCTTCGGGATCCACACTGGCTGACCTTCGCACCTCACACCGTCCAAACGTCGCGACACACGCCACACGAACCTCACGACCCATGCCGCCCGAACTTCACCACCCACTATCTTTACTTAGCTGTAATGCTACAGACGAGTCTGCTTGGTCCTCACAATCTCACTTGCTTTGTCATTCAATGTTATATTTCTGAATGGATTGTTAATAAGAAGTCCTGGAGCTCACAGCAGCACTGCTTTGTCCTGCCATGGACACTACTGTGGAGCTCTCTACAGCAGATTTAGTTGTGAGATCCTGGCCTATTTGTATCTCTGGCCCTCTCTTCCTTATTCCAAAAAGATCCATCTTCAGTTCTTCACACAGTCCTGTTTCTTGCTTTTTTGGCAGCTACAAAATGGCAGAAGCGCTTCTCAGTAATTGTGTGCCCAAAGTATGTGACATCAGTGTACCGGGTGCACAACCTGCTCTCTGCTGCCGCTTCTGGCGGGAAGACTTTTATCGATTAAAACAAAAATCTGCTCCTGGGACATTGCATTGACGTAGGGAGGAGGTGGCCTGTACCACTGGGCTCCGGGCCACTGCTCCATCCGGCTGAGGAAGCACGCATGGGTGGGACGACCAGCCCATGACCGACCCACGGAGCGAGACCCTGAGTTTGAAAAGACTGCTGTAGAGAGTGACAATGGTGAGTTAATAGCAGACAATAAGGAAATGGCAGGTGAACTGAACAAATATTTTGCTTCTGTCTTCTCTATAGAAGATTCAAAATACATTTTAGTAATATCCGTATGTCAATAGGTTGAAGGGAGAGGGGAACCTGGTGAAATTACAATTGGTAGGGAAGCGATGCTGAGCAAACTGGTGGAGCCGCAGGCTGACAGGTATTCTGGGTCCTGATGGATTTTATCCCAGATGGCTAATGAGTTAGTTGGTGTTGATTTTCCAAAATTTGCTACATTCTGGAAAGGTTCCATCAGACTGGAAAGTAGCAAATCTAACCTCACTATTCAAGAAGGGAGGGAGGCAGAAAAACTATGGTTCTGTTAGCTTGATGTCTGTCGCGGGAAGGGTATTAGAATCAATCTTTAAGGAGGTGATGACTGGACACTTTGGGGAACTCAAGGTAATTGGGAAGAGTCAACATGATTTTAACCAGTTTGGTGGAGTTCTTTTAAGGAGTAACATAGAACATAGAACAGTACAGCACAGAACAGGCCCTTCGGCCCTCGATGTTGTGCCGAGCAATGATCACCCTACTCAAACCCACGTATCCACCCTATACCCATAACCCAACAACCCCCCCCCCCTTAACCTTACTTTTTAGGACACTAAGGGCAATTTAGCATGGCCAATCCACCTAACCCGCACATCTTTGGACTGTGGGAGGAAACCGGAGCACCCGGAGGAAACCCACGCACACACGGGGAGGACGTGCAGACTCCGCACAGACAGTGACCCAGCCGGGAATCGAACCTGGGACCACTGCAGCTGTGAAGCATTTATGCTAACCACCATGCTACCGTGCTGCCCTAAACGTGCTGTTGATAAGGATGTACTGTACTTGGAGTTCCTGGGGCATTTGATAAGGTACTGCATCCAAGGTTATTGGGCAAATAAAAGCTTACAGAACCCCTACAGTGCAGAAGGAGGTCATTCGGCCATTGAGTCTACATCAATCCTTCGAAACACCTAACGGGGCCACGACAGGGCTGGTAGATGCCAGGAGAGATCTCTCCCGGGATTTACTTGCCTCGGCACGCATCACGAGACCTAACGGGAGCATGCGAGACGTCGCAATCTGGATCCCGCCTTTTGTGGATGGGATCAGTACTTGGCAAATCTGCATATTAGAGTGAATAACTAGTCTCACTCGGTGTCACCCTGGCACTGCCAAGGTGCTCAGGTGACACTTCCAGGATGGCATTTTCCTGTGCCGGGGATCGGGCCTGGGGGTGACCTGTCCATGTGAGGTGGAGTGTGGAGGATCCCTTCATAAATAAAAGATTGGGACTTTTGGGAGGTCTGGGGGCCACATCTGGGGGATGAGTGTCAAAAGATTTGGACGCCATTTTAAAATGCCAGCCCAATTTCCTCCTGCACTGAGGTGTTCTGGCGAGGGGAGCTCCTCAGTGCAGAAAACGGGATAGGTGCGGCCTTGGCGGGACATACAGCGCTGAGACCCCAGATTGCAACAAAATCCCGTTAGATAGCATGGTGTTTCTCATCGCTGCGAGCCCGGGAAATACCCGGCTAAACACACTCAACACGGGACTCTGTTGCAATTCGGTTATTTCGAGCCCAAAGTTCCAGACTGAGTATTAATTATTCCCCGCTGTTTCTTACAGCGGCTGGCTTTCTTCCAGCTATCAAAATCCACTCAATATCAGCGGCACACCCCTGGCACCATGTGCAATGCGGTGGGTAAATTATTTCTGCCTGAATCCTTTATTCACAAAGAAATTACATCAGAGGTTACATGACTCAGCGGTCACACAATGTGCCAAGTCAATATGGAACAAGCAATCGTGCACAAAATCATTTCTCTGAACAATATCAATTTACCTTTTTATTTGTAATATCATTTGTCTGCTAATGCATGTGTAATTTGTTCTGCTTTTGATTTGTGTTAAAGTAAAGACTACCAAAAGTGGAATCTCATTGGGAATGTTTTCATTAGTTGGCTATTTTTCAAATTCAGTTCTTCTGGTTTACAGTCCTCCCACAGGGATGATAACACAGCAAAGTTTAGAATGACCTTAAGTTTACAGAAAATAGAATATGGGAGGCTGGCCAGAGGTTTGTTGTAATAATAAAGTCTAGAGGTTATAAAGGCATAGTTGAAATTTCAACTTCAGATGAGCTGAGGCAGGGGCAGAGATGGGTGATATTACGGAGCTGGAAATAGGCTGTCTCAGTAATGGGTCGGATGCATGGGAAGAAGCTCACTTCGGGTCAAATATTGCAAACAAAATTAGCCTGAGACATTGCCAAAGAGAGTGGTCAAGTTGATGGCAAGGAAACAGAGTTTGTAACGAGGACCAAAGACAATTATTTCTTTCTTCCAACATTTAATTGCCCTCTTCCACCTGCTGTGTCTCCCCCATCTCTTTCTTCCCATCAAACTATGTATTGCCATTGTTTTATCATATGCACTTTGACATCTGATTTAATAAGCTAGAGTAAGGACCCACCTGCATGAAGCTGGTGGTGTGTGTTCCACAGATAGAAGTACTGCTGAGCCTGTTTTATTGGAGGAGTGAACTCTGCTCATGTAGATCAGACATTCATGGACAGTACAAATGCTAAATTTCTAAAGTTAATGCTCCTGTGAGGTGTTATGTGGATAAAAGATAATAGTTCCAAAAAACTACGCCTTAAAGTAGCCTTCCTGAGGCTGGTGTATAGCATTCAGTTTGAGCTATGAGTACACTCAATTTTGGAGCTCAACAGTTTGCTGATTAGCGCCATGATAATTTCTATATCCACCCAAACAAGTTGCTGGAGCCTCCATTTAATGTCTCAGCTGAAAGATGATGTCTTGGATAATGCAGCACCTTTTTGTGCTACACTCAGTACATAGAACATAGAACATAGAGGGCTTGTATTTAATTCCCCGTACCATCAAACACCTATGGTTAAGATTGGGTGGATCAACTATTCTTAGGCCTCTGCCAAAGCTAGAGTGAACTGACCTAAAAGAGATAAACAATAAAAATCTGAGTACGCCCAGCAGTTTGTGCTTCTATTTCAGATTTTCTACATCCACTGTTTTTTCGCTTTTGTATAAAAATCTGAGAATCGTTCTAATGTTCCTCTCCAAATAAGGAGTTTTCTTTATTGTGTAGCCGACAATATATGTATAGAAAATGTTGTCTTTGTTATTATTGGTGTGCACTAAATTTTAAGGCATACTTACTGCTGCTTTGTGCATGAATACATCCAATGCTAGCTGTATCCCAAAATTAGATTTAATTACAGTGCCAATGCATCAACAAATGCGTTTACCCCACAAGGACCTTTCACACTGCTAAATTCTTGTGAATCACAACAAGATTATTAACCTTTCCTGTAGGTTTTAGCCATGCTTGGTTGTACCAGATTAATTTCTACTTGAATTATATTGAACTGCAAACATATTTAATGGTTTGAAAAACACAAAATATTAGAACAATTTTTTTTAATGTTCATTAAATTAAGTTGGCTTTCCGGGCAGCACGGTGGCACAGTGGTTAGCATTGCTGCCTACGGCGCTCAGGACCCGGGTTCGAATCCCGGCCCTGGGTCACTGTCCGTGTGGAGTTTGCACATTCTCCCCGTGTCTGCGTGGGTTTCGCCCCCACAACCCAAAGATGTGCAGGTTAGGTGGATTGGCCACTCTAAATAGCCCCTTAATTGGAAAAAAATAATTGGGTACTCTAAATTTAAAAAAAAAGTTGGCTTTCGAATACAGATTATGCAAGCAATGCCCTCAAGATTATTGAATGCTGTATTATTAAATAGAGTGCTTTATTAAAACGAGATTTGCATCACTGAAGGTGACAAATGTTGACCCGACCTCACTCATGTTTCTGAAGTTGAAATTATCTCCTCGGGATATTACAGGGGTAAGAATTGAACAAAATCTCATTTTGCAGTTAATACCTTCAATAGTTATACAGTCTAGAAATCAAAACACTTTTCTTTAACTGTGCTTTATCAAGAAGGTAAAAAAATCTATATGAAACAGTTCTGCCATATTACAACATTAATTAAATTAATTTGCACCTAATTTTTCTAAAACCCGAGGGAGGGGTTAGTGAGGGAGGGAGGGGAGTCAGTGAGAGAGGAGCGGCTCAGTGGAGGAGTGAGGGAGGTCAATCCAGGAGGGGGGGGTCGTCAGGTGTGGGGGTGCTGGATCCTCTGGAGGATTATGTTTGTGCGGGATGTCCCATGCCAGGTTGGGTCTGGGTTTTTTAATAATTACTCTGGAGTTAAGTTTTTTTCCCATCTAAATCTTTCAGAGTAATTATCAGGGTAAAACTGGCAAAACCATGTCAGATGGCTCCCAGTGCAGCACAATTGTCCAGAGGTACCCTCTAAATGCGACGCTAGGGAACTCAGAAGCTATGGGTCATTTTCTCAGAAATGAGTTGACATGGTGCAATTTTGGTTTTGTTCTATTGATGTAACAATAACAACAATTCTGGAGGCGAGGAGGTAAAGCCAAGACGCATGGGCTTTATTGTAGGGTACGATGTTCTAAGTGGCGTAGCGGGCACTACTTCGTGGGTGCTTCCCGACCACCCACCCAGCAAGGCCGCAGCCGTATCTAACAGCAATTAGGGTCAGAAATATCCCCCATGGGCTTCACAGCTGAATTAGCTGACCCACCAGTGGATTTGCCTGGCCAATATGGAGCGGCTCATAAACCGCTCGCTCCGAACAAACTCATCAGCACACAGCCATGCCTCCACGTCCACATGTTTTGGGCATTCCCGGAGCTTAGAGAGTTCTGGCAAGGGTTCGCAAGGGCAATGTCCAAGGTGCTTAACACACGGGTGGTGCCGAGTCCAGAGATAGCGATCTTTGGAATGTCAGAAGACCCGTGATGTTCGGGGGGGAAAGAGGCCGACGTCTTGGCCTTTGCCTCCCTAGTAGCCCGGAGACGGATTTTATTAATGTGGAGGGACCCGAAGGCCTCGAGTGTAGAGACTTGGGTTAACAACATGGCTGGGTTTCTCAGCCTCGAAAAAATAAAGTTTGCCTTCAGAGGGTCTACGCTAGGGTTCTCTCGGAGGTGGCAGCCGTTCATCGACTTTCTCGGGGAAAATTAAAATGTCAGCAGCAGCAGCAATCCGCAGTGGGGGAGGGGGGGGTGAGTGCTTCATTGGGATGGTGTGGGAAGACTGGGTCGCGTGGGGTAATGTCTGTTTAATTGTTATTGTATATTCTCTTTTTACACTATATTAATGTTCACTCTAGTTTGTTTTGTCATTATTGTTACTACTGTTTTATTATGAAAAATTCTGCAAAACCTTAATAAAAATACTTTTTTTTTAAAAGCCATGACACCACTTAGACATGCTCTACGCTTCGGGGCTGCCAACCTGGCCAGGCTGCTGGACGCCATGGAGGTGCACCAGGGCACCCTGTTCCCCCAAGGGTGGGTCGGAGGATCAGCCACAGGGCCGCCAATGCCATCTGGGAGGCAGTGGCAGCAGCTGCCGGTTCAGGCAGTGTGATCAGGAGATCTCCGCCCAGTGCAGCAAGGGAACCAATGACCTACACCGGTATGGACTGCGGACCACATTTCCGTACTCAGACAATGTCACCATCTGCGGCTACGACCAGCAGGACCATGACGCCAACCTTGCTGAATTTCTCCACACCGCATCTCTCCTCAACCTCACTTATAACAAGGAGAAGTGCATGTTCAGCACAAACTGCTTAGCCACCCTTGGCTACATAGTCCACAACGGACTACTGGGGCCCGATCCCGACCGCATGCGCCCCCTCATGGAGCTTCCCCTCCCCCACTGCCCCAAGGCTCTCAAACGATGCCTGGGGTTCTTTTCTTACTACGCCCAGTGGGTCCCACAATACGCGGACAAGGCCCGCCCACTGATCCAGTCCACACAATTTCCTCTCACGGCCGAGGCACAACAGGCCTTCGCTCGTATTCGATCAGACATAGCCAAGGCCGGGATGCACGCAGTAGACGAGACACTGCCCTTCCAAGTAGAGAGCGACGCTTCAGATGTCGCCCTTGCCGCCACTCTCAACCGGGCAGGCAGACCCGTGGCATTCTTTTCCCACACCCTCCATGCCTCTGAAATCCGACATTCCTCTGTCGAAAAGGAGGCCCAGGCAATCGTTGAAGCGGTGCGGCACTGGAGGCATTACCTGGCCGGCAGGAGATTCACTCTCCTCACTGACCAACGGTCGGTAGCCTTCATGTTTAACAACACGCAGCGGGGCAAGATCAAAAATGATAAAATCTTGCGGTGGAGAATCGAGCTCTCCACCTATAATTACGAGATCTTGTATCGCCCCGGCAAGCTCAACGAGCCCCCAGACTCCCTCCCCCGAGGTACATGTGCCAGCGCACAGGTGAACCAGCTCCGTGCCTTGCACGACAGCCTTTGCCATCCGGGGGTCACCCGCTTGTACCATCTGATCAAAGCCCGCAATCTGCCCTACTCCGTCGAGGAAGTAAGGACAGTCACCAGAGATTGCCAGGAGTGCAAGGCGCACTTCTACCGGCCAGACCGCGCGCTCCTGGTGAAAGCGTCCCGCCCCTTTGAACGCCTCAGCGTGGATTTCAAAGGGCCTCTCCCCTCCACCGACCGCAACACCTGCATCCTTAGTGTGGTCGATGAATTCTCTAGGTTCCACTTCACCATCCCATGCCCGGATATGACGTCTGCCACCGTCATCAAGGCCCTTGATTCCATATTCGCTCTGTTCGGTTTCCCCGACTATATCCACAGTGACAGGGGATCCTCGTTCATAGATTTACATAGAATTTACAGTGCAGAAGGAGGCCATTCAGCCCATCGAGTCTGCACCGGCTCTTGGAAAGAGCATCCTACCCAAGGTCAACACCTCCACCCTATCCCCACAACCCAGTAACCCCACCCAACACTAAGGGCAATTTTGGACACTAAGGGCAATTTATCATAGCCAATCCACCTAACCTGCACATCTTTGGACTGTGGGAGGAAACCGGAGCACCCAGAGGAAACCCATGCACACACGGGGAGGATGTGCAGACTCCACACAGACAGTGACCCAAGCCGGAATTGAACCTGGGACCCTGGAGCTGTGAAGCGATTGTGCTATCCACAATGCTACCCGTGCTGCCCGTAACATGAGTGATGAGCTGCGTCAGTTCCTGCTCAGCAGGGGTATTGCCTCCAGCAGGACGACCAGCTACAACCCCAGGGGAAACGGGCAGGTAGAATGGGACGGTATGGAGGGCCGTCCAGCTGGCCCTACGGTCCAGGAACCTCCCAGCCGCTCGCTGGCAGCAGGTCCTCCCTGATGCGCTCCATTCCATTCGGTCACTGCTGTGCACCGCGACTAACAACACACCCCATGAACGTGTTTTTGCCTTCCCTAGGAAGTCTACATCCTGGGTGTCGCTCCCGACTTGGCTCGCAGCTCCAGGGCCAGTCCTTCTTCGTAGGCATGTCAGGCTCCACAAGGCAGACCCTCTGGTGGACAAGTACGCCTGCTCCACGCAAACCCCCAATATGCCTACGTGGAGTTCCCCGATAGCCGCCAGGATACAGTCTTGCTCAGGGACCTGGCTCCCTCGGGTGCCGATCCCATGCCCGCACTCCTTCCTATCCACGCGCCACCCTCCTTTTCCCGGGCGCCCCCGACTTCAGCCCCACCAGGTCCGTCCCTCGTTCCCCTGCCCACACTAGAGGACATGGAAGATTTCGGCACGCTCCCGGAGTCATCCAGCCACTGGCCAGCACCAACACCGCCAGCACCTACGCCGTCAACGCCGACACCGCCTGTGCAGGCGTCGCCACCACTGCTGCGTCGCTCACAACGGAACGTCCGACCGCCGGTCCAACGCAACCTGTGACGGGCACCGGGTTGCCCGATGGACATTTGGTTCCTTTTCCCCCCTTCTGTAAATAGATCACATTCATGTATTATAGTTTCACATCACCCCCGCCGGACTGATTTTTTACAGGGGGTGAATGTGGTGATCTACCAATGTATATATATGTGTGTGCTTGCATTAGGGGATGTACGACAGTACCTGTATTACAGGTTTTCCGGTAAGCCCCTGCCGGCTAGCACCGCCCTCAGGGAGCAGTATAAATATTCATAAGTTTCCCTGAGATGCCATTCTACAGCTGCAGCCGAAGGAATAGCATCTCACTGTAATAACGCCTCTCTTGTACCGAATCAAGTCTTTGTGTGCAATTGTTAGCACCACACTGAGCACGCCCATGGTGCTCGATTCTCCCTCCGCCCCCCACAGGCCCCACACTCACCTGTCACGTACTGTTCACGCCGTCAGCGACCAGGTGTGGTTGGCGCCGGCGTGAACCGGTCGGGTTCGGCAGGCCGCTTGGCCCATCCGGGCCGGAGAATCGCCGGTCGCTGTGAGAAACGGCGAGCGGTGATTCTCCGAGCGGTGTGTCGAAAAACGCGACATGCCATTTTTTGGGGGGGGTGGGAGAATCGCGGGGGGTGCCAGGGCAGCATGGCGTGATTCGCCCGGCCCTTCCGCGATTCTCACACCCGGCCGAGAATGGGGAGCGGAGAATCGCGCCCGTGAAGCTTCGGTCACGTTATTCGCCGGATCGCATCCTCAACCCCTGCCCCCCCCTCCCCCCCGTTCATCCCTGCTCAGCAACCCCCCCCACCTGCTCATCCCTGCCCAGCCCCATCCCCTTCCCACACACAGTGTCCTCAATGGGTTGGTACCTAGGACTTCGATGTGGTGGCCATTTCAGAGACATGGATAGGGCAGGGACAGGAATGGTTGTTGCAGGTTCCGGGGTTCAGGTGTTTTAGTAAGGTCAGAGAAGGGGGCAAAAGAGGGGGAGGTGTGGCGCTGCTAGTCAAGGACAGTATTACGGTGGCAGAAAGGATGCAAGATGGGGACTCTTCTTCCGAGGTAGTATGGGCTGAGGTTAGAAACAGGAAAGGAGAGGTCACCCTGCTGGGAGTTTTCTATAGGCCACCTAATAGTTCTAGAGATGTAGAGGAAAGGATGGCGAAGATGATTCTGGAAAAGAGCGAAAGTAACAGGGTAGTTGTTATGGGAGACTTTAACTTTCCAAATATTGACTGGAAAAGATGTAGTTCGAGTACATTAGATGGGTCGTTCTTTGTACAATGTGTGCAGGAGGGTTTCCTGACACAATATGTTGACAGGCCAACAAGAGGCGAGGCCACATTGGATTTGGTTTTGGGTAATGAACCAGGCCAGGTGTTAGATCTGGAGGTAGGTGAACACTTTGGAGACAGTGACCACAATTCAGTGACCTTTACATTAGTGATGGAAAGGGATAAGTATACCCCGCAGGGCAAGAGTTATAGCTGGGGGAAGGGCAATTATGATGCCATTAGACATGACTTAGGATGTGTAGGTTGGAGAAGTAGGCTGCAAGGGTTGGGCACACTGGATATGTGGAGCTTGTTCAAGGAACAGCTATTGCGTGTTCTTGATCAGTACGTTCCAGTCAGGCAGGGAGGAAGGGATCGAGCGAGGGAACCGTGGTTTACCAAAGAAGTGGAATCTCTTGTTAAGAGGAAAAAGGAGGCCTATGTGAAGATGAAGCGTGAAGTTTCAGTTGCGGCGCTTGATAGTTACAGGGAAGCGAGGAAGGATCTAAAGAGAGAGCTAAGACGAGCAAGGAGGGGACATGAGAAGTCTTTGGCAGGTAGGATCAAGGAAAACCCAAAGCTTTCTATAGGTATGTCAGGAATAAAAGAATGACTAGGGTAAGAGTAGGGCCAGTCAAGGACAGTGGTGGGAAGTTGTGTGTGGAGGCTGAGGAGATAAGCGAGATACTAAATGAATACTTTTCGTCAGTATTCACTCAGGAAAAAGATAATGTTGTGGAGGAGAATGCTGAGACCCAGGCTATTAGAATAGATGGCATTGAGGTGCGTAGGGAAGAAGTGTTGGCAATTCTGGACAAGGTGAAAATAGATAAGTCCCCGGGGCCTGATCGGATTTATCCTAGGATTCTCTGGGAAGCCAGGGAAGAGATTGCAGAGCCTTTGGCTTTGATTTTTATGTCATCATTGGCTACAGGATTAGTGCCAGAGGACTGGAGGATAGCAAATGTGGTCCCTTTGTTCAAGAAGGGGAGTAGAGATAACCCCGGTAACTATAGGCCGGTGAGCCTAACGTCTGTTGTGGGTAAAGTCTTGGAGAGGATTATAAAAGATACGATTTATAATCATCTAGATAGGAATAATATGATTAGGGATAGTCAGCATGGTTTTGTGAAGGGTAGGTCATGCCTCACAAACCTTATCGAGTTCTTTGAGAAGGTGACTGAACAGGTAGACGAGGGTAGAGCAGTTGATGTTGTGTGTATGGATTTCAGTAAAGCGTTTGATAAGGTTCCCCACAGTCGGCTATTGCAGAAAATACAGAGGCTGGGGATTGAGGGTGATTTAGAGATGTGGATCAGAAATTGGCTAGTTGAAAGAAGACAGAGAGTGGTGGTTGATGGGAAATGTTCAGAATGGAGTTCAGTTACGAGTGGCGTACCACAAGGATCTGTTCTGGGGCCGTTGCTGTTTGTCATTTTTATAAATGACCTAGAGGAGGGCGCAGAAGGATGGGTGAGTAAATTTGCAGACGACACTAAAGTCGGTGGAGTTGTAGACAGTGCGGAAGGATGTTGCAGGTTACAGAGGGACATAGATAAGCTGCAGAGCTGGGCTGAGAGGTGGCAAATGGAGTTTAATGTGGAGAAGTGTGAGGTGATTCACTTTGGAAATAATAACAGGAATGCGGAATATTTGGCTAATGGTAAAAGTCTTGGTAGTGTGGATGAGCAGAGGGATCTCGGTGTCTATGTACATAGATCCCTGAAAGTTGCCACCCAGGTTGATAGGGTTGTGAAGAAGGCCTATGGTGTGTTGGCCTTTATTGGTAGAGGGATTGAGTTCCGGAGCCATGGGGTCATGTTGCAGTTGTACAAAACTCTAGTACGGCCGCATTTGGAGTATTGCGTACAGTTCTGGTCGCCTCATTATAGGAAGGACGTGGAAGCTTTGGAACGGGTGCAGAGGAGATTTACCAGGATATTGCCTGGTATGGAGGGAAAATCTTATGAGGAAAGGCTGATGGACTTGAGGTTGTTTTCGTTAGAGAGAAGAAGGTTAAGAGGTGACTTAATAGAGGCATACAAAATGATCAGAGGGTTAGATAGGGTGGACAGTGAGAACCTTCTCCCGTGGATGGAGGTGGCTAGCACGAGGGGACATAGCCTTAAATTGAGGGGTAATAGATATAGGACAGAGGTCAGAGGTGGGTTTTTTACACAAAGAGTGGTGAGGCCGTGGAATGCCCTACCTGCAACTGTAGTGAACTCGCCAACATTGAGGGCATTTAAAAGTTTATTGGATAAGCATATGGATGATAATGGGATAGTGTAGGTTAGATGGCCTTTAGTTTTTGGACTTCCCATGTCGGTGCAACATCGAGGGCCGAAGGGCCTGTACTGCGTTGTATCGTTCTATGTTCTATGTCTATGTTCTAATCAGGAGCCTGTAATGCACATCATGTATGCCTGGGAAACTGACTACGTAAACTTCGAGCTGGACCTAGTCCACCAAGATGCCTGGGCTGAAGATTGCCTGCCATCTTTGGATGTCCCAGGTCCGTTGGGTAAGAGATGGCATGCATGTCGCCTTTCCCGCACCGGGGGGGGGGGGGGGGGGGGGGGGGGGGGGGGCACAACAGGGAGCACCTTTCATGAACAGGAAGGGGTTCCACTCCCTGAATGTCCAACTCGTGTGCGACCACCACCTCCAGATCATGCACATGTGTGCACGCTTCCCAGCTATATCCTGGGACACAGTGGGGGGGGGGGGGGGGGTGCATTTCCAGTGCCCTTGGGCTGCATGCACAATTTTGAAGATGGCTACTCACCTCATCCAATTCCCACAGCAGCCATTGCTCTAGGTTCCCCGTTTTTAATGCTAAAGGTCGTCTGCATGATCCCTCGCTGGAGAGCCAGTTAGATCCCGGGAGACCATCTGATAAGGCGTCCATCTTGTCAATGGGATGGAAATTACCCTTAATTGGTGGCAATTAATGTCTTGCCATGTTTGGCAGGATCCGGAAACTGCCAACAGGAGCAGGCTGGTTAGATCTCAAACTCATCAGCGCCTGGCGCAGATCCCGATTTCAGTTTCCACCACGGTCTAATCAGAGGGCACGGATCCGCGCCGAGCTCAGTGTAGCCGTGAAATCGCACCCATGTTATTTGTGCAGCTACACATGACATTTCTTTCACTCGTGCTTGAATTAGATGTGCTCTCAACACAATTTAATTAACACTAGACCTAGTCTTGTTCACAAAAAACACATAGTGCAATCATTTCCATCAATTACTTTCCTCTTGAGTTCAGGTAGAATGCATGCCTTGTTATTAACTTACAAAACAAATGGAATTTCTATGTTGCCGACCTTGCAGTTGATTTAGCTGCAGCTAATGTCGTATTTTTTGCTGTAATAATTTGTGACGATTTCCTTTGTAGTTTCTATACGAACCTATTAAAGACATAAATGGAATTGGTAGAAACATTCACAACATTCTTGTTGAATTGAGGGACATGCTTTCATGCATCTCAAACAGTATTATCCAGTTAGAATTGCTGACAAGCCAGAAGCATGGCTGCGACAATGCAGCTTTGGCCATATCACTTGTTTAAGCAGTAAGGGTACATGAATTTGTATATTTACCATCATTCTGTAGTCAGTAATGTAAAGCACTCTCACAAACTCAAACTTCTTATAAACCAAATGCAAAATGCGGTTGATGTTGAAAATCTGAAATAAAGAAAGAAAACGTTGGAAATACGAAGCAAGTCAGACAGCATCACTGGAGAGTTAATATTCCTGGCCAATGACCTCTCATCAAAATGCACCCTCCACAAATGCTGCTAAGACCTGCTGAGTCCTGGCAAAAATGTCACGGCTCTTGTGGTGGTATGATTTGCATAGCTGTCTGCCATTGGTGCAGAACACCGGCTTACCATTGGCCCTGGTCGGTCATGTGCCTCTCGACCAATTGGTTGAGACCAGTCATGTGACGACTCTCCGATTGGTCAAGAGGCTGAGTTAACCACGCCTCCATACTGAGGTATAAATAGTCAGAACGCCCGGCGGTCGTCTGTTTTATTGTAGTCGACCGCAGGGCTAAGTTCTAGCTTATTAAAGCCTAACGTTTGTACAGCAACTCGTCTCTCGTGCAATTGATGGCTCATCAGCTCTAAAGCAGAGGAGCATGAGGGGCTGGTTTAGCTCACTCGGCTAAATCGCTGGCTTTTACAGCAGAGCAAGCAGGCCAGCAGCACGGTTCGATTCCCATACCAGCCTCCCCGGACAGGCTCCAGAATGTGGCGACTAGGGGCTTTTCACAGTAACTTCATTGAAGACTACTAGTGACAATAAGCGATTTTCATTCTTTTCATGTTGGATAAAAATAAACAAAATCGGTCAGGAACAGGGAAAGTAACAAAAGGTGATAGGCATGGGAATGTGGAGAAGACATCAGGGAAAGAAAAAAGGCAAAAGATAAAGGAACTTGGGCGGGATTCTCCTGTACCCGGCGAGACGGAGTGGCGTGAACCACTCCGGCATCGGGCCATCCCAAAGGTGCAGAATCCTCCGCACCTTCAGGGGCTAGGACCGCCCCGGAGTGGTTGGTGCCTGCCGGCCGGTGGAATAGGGGCCTGACGCCATGCCAACTGGCGCCGAAGGGCCTCCGCCGGCCGGCGCGAGTCGACACATGCGCGGGAGCGACAGCGCGTGCTGGCGTCATCCCTGCACATGCGCAGAGGGAATCGCTTCCGCACCAGGAATGGCGGAGGACAACAGCCTCTCGTGCGAAACAATAGTGTGCCCCACGGCACAGGCCTACCCACCGATCGGTGGGCCCCGACCACGGGGCAGGCCACCACGGGGGCACCTCCGGGGGCCAGATCCCGCTGCTACCCCCCAGGAAGCCCGGAGCCCGCCAGGTCCTGCAGGTAAGGGACCTACTCTAATTTACGCCGGCGGAACCGGCTACAGACAGGCAGGACTTCGGCCCATCGCGGGCCGGAGAATTCGGGCAGCCCCGGCGCCCATTAAGTTGCGCCGGACCCAGTCATCCTCCGAGACGGGCGGCGTGACTCACGCCGGGTCGGTTTTTGGGGGACAGGAGAATTGGAAGGACAGCGGGGGCGGATTCACGCCGACCCCCAGCGATTCTCTCACCCAGCGGAGGTTCGGAGAATCCAGCCCCTTATGTCTGAATGCAGGAAGCATTCTCAAGAAATTAGATGAATTAGTGGCACAGATAGAAATTAGTAGGTTTGACCTAATAGCTATTATGGAGATGTGGTAACACAATGACAAATATAGGAATAAATATTCCAGGATACTTAACTGTTAGAAGTGACAGGCAAAATAGAAAGGGAGGAGGAGTTGGATTGTTATAAAGATAGTAGAGAGAAAGGATCTTAAATCAAAAAATCAAATATTAGAGTCAGTTAGGGTGGAGCTAAGAAACAGCAAATTGTAATGTAGGAGAGTTTAACTCTGGAAATTAGAAGTGCATATAACAAGGGTAATACAGCAATCACAAGGAACTTTGATCTTCACATGAACCAGCCGAATTTGCAGTAATAGTGTGGAGGATGATGAGGTCATAGAATTTACAGAAGATAGTTTTAGTATGTTAGTGTGCCAAGGAACCAACAACTAACAGCCTGTTTTGGATTTAGTATTGTGCACTGAGAAAGGGTTAATCAATAACATTGTTGTAAAGGGGCTGAGAGAGAGGAATGACCACAACATTTCAAAATTATGGCCGTACCTTCCTGCCTTCCCAGCGTTGGATTTGGGAGGGGTATCCTAAAGATGTGCTGTGGAATCCCTCTTGAAAGTTCCCAAATACGCGTTTACATGGCAATTGTTCAGAATAGCTAACTCCCTTGGGCAATTGTGCTGGACTGGGAACCATCCGACAAAACAATTCAAATTGCTATCTTCTAACTTTTGCATAACTATTATAAATCCCCAGACCGATCTCTGCAAGGGATACCTCCACACCGCTGATCCCTCAGGCGACTCTCTTAACGCCCCCAAATAATCACCCCACACATGGTATTCTCTGCCTTCCAACCCTCCCCCGACCCTCACCCACATGGGAGTCACACCGCCCCGGCCCAATACCCAAAATGACTTGACCCCTCCAGCGAACCCTCGGGACACCCCTGACACAGGCTCCCGATCCTTGCCCCGACCCGACTCAACCAACCCGCACTCCCCAACCCGGCCGATTCCACCCCAACCCGAGCTCCAGACCCGACCTGACACCCCCCTGACCCAATCTGCCCCCCACCCCAACCCGAACCTCCCCAACCCCCAGCCCCAACCCAACCCAACACCCCAGGTCCGAACCCATGTACCCTCTCACCACTCCCCAATGTCCGAACTCTGCCTGCCATCTGACCCTCTTATCCCCTGCGATTTCCACCCTCCCCACCCCTGACCTCTCACACCCCAACCCTCTGATCTCTGAGCCCCCAAACCCATGCATGACCTCTGCCCCCCCACATGACCTCTGAATTCCCAACCCTCCCCATCCCACTGACCGCCAATCTCCCAATCCCCCCGACCTCCAACCCTCCTGAAGGGCAGTAATTTGGCCTAATTGAAATAATTCAATATTGAGATTGGTATTAAGATGAGCATTAACAGCTTAGAAGTAGACAAATGTAGTTATGAACATTAACAGGTTTTAAACTAGACAAGGATAGTTATTAGAGATCTTTCTCAGCACGGTGGGAAATACAGAGAACGTAAAGGCATGTTGGGTATAATACTGAGGAAATCGAAACAGCAATCGCATGTCATACAATATATTCAGCTTCAGCCACTAATTGGCAGACACAACTAGATTGTTTAGCTGTGTTTTTTTCCTTACACAATCTTGGGGTAGGAGAATTTTTCTGAGCCCAACATCCTTTGATAATCTGGCCCTTCTTGCCACAGTTCTTGCATATATTTGTTTTACTCCAGCATTCCCCTGCTGAGTGTCCAACATGTGTACAATAGTGACATGGTTGCACCTTTGCAGTCGTTTCTTGAGGTATCCATTTTGTAGACCTTCGCTCCAGCCCCTATCTGTTTTTTTCATTGCTAGCTCCATAGATGTGGCAACTTCCATACAGCTTTTAGAGTTAAATCACTTACAGTCAGCAGCTTCCTCTGAATAACTTCACTGCAGAGTCCACAAGCCAGCCTGTTATGAAGAGTATCATCAAATGTTGCACCAAATTTACAATATTTTGCTCAGCTTCTTAAAGGCACTATGAATTGTGAAATGCTTTCAGCGTCTTCCCGACTACTGCAGTGGATCCAACACTTTTCTGCAATCAATAGCAGTTTAGGAGAAAAGTGCCCCTCTAAGATTTTATTTAATTCACTGTTGGACTTACCTCCTGGTTTTGTTGGGTGAACTAGACTTTGCAGCAGTATAAACGTTTTACACCCTACTGAGCTGAGAAATGTTGTGATCTTTAGGTCCTCCAGTGTTTGATTTGCTATGAGAAATAATTGGAATCTTTTCTTATTTTTCATGCTTGATAATTCTCATCAAAAGTATCCATGGTGGCCATTTCCCCTCCACTTTTGGATCCAGGCTGCTAGGGTCTATACATCCGCCCTTCCAATTTTTATTGGCATACGTGGCACAAATGATCCCCTTTATTACAAGCAACTAGGAATTCTTTTCCATTTGCCTGACTGTAGTTTGGCTTTTTTCCTGTGCAGAGGTGGCAGAATCCCCATTCCCCGCAGCTCGTGTAGCTTCGCCAGGTGCAAGGTCCCTGCAGCCCAGACCTCACTCACTTGAACGCAAACAATTGGTCCCATGCAATCTATATAGAATTGTATCTGCTTAGATCAAGCTGTAATCCATGGAAGAAATAAAGAATAATTAATAAAACTTGTATTTACAAAATTCTTTACTGACCTTTAGGCATGTGGAAGTTCTTCACAACCAATTAACTACTTTTGAAGTTGAGTCCTTGTTGTTTCAAAGGCAAAGACAGCAACTCATCTGCACATAACAAGATCCTAAAAACAGCAATCAGATAAATGACAAGTTAACTATTTTCTGTTGGTTTTGGTTCAAGATACATGAGGATTAGGATATTTAAACATCCTTCTCAGGATTCACTACTGCATTCTCAATTACCCGTAATGGTATATATTACAAAACTATCGGCGTGATTCTCCGGAAAGCTTTCTAAGTATTGTAGCGAGCAGGAATTGCCGTGAGCTTCCCGGTGCTTGGCCCAACAAGGCCAGCAACGCTATTCAACGTTAATTGGTCCACATAACGAGGCCTCACTGGCTTTTCGCTGCAAATTAAGGCTTTCATAGAATTTACAGTGCCGAAGGAAGCCATTGTGTCCATCGAGTCTGAACCGGCCCTTGGAAAGAGCACCCTTCTTAAGCCCACACCTCCACCCTATCCCCATAACCCAGTAATCCTACCTAACTATTTTGGACACTAAGGGCAATTTAGCATGGCCAATCCACTCTGGACTGTGGGAGGAAACCGGAGCACCCGGAGGAAACCCATGCAGACACGGGGAGAACGTGCAGACACCGCACAGATAGTGACCCAAGCCGGGAATCATACCTGGGACCCTGGAGCTGTGAAGCAACTGTGCTAACCACTGTGCTACCGTGCCAGCTGATTCACCAAGACCATGCTCATCAGCCCCCCCCCCCCCTCCCCCACCCGCTAACAAGGCCAAGCAGCACTTAAGCTGCACTTGCTGAGCCAGCCCCAGCCAGCTCGTTACAATGTCACCGAGGAGATCATACCCAAGTTTCGGGGATGCAGACCTGGAGAGGCTGCAAGACGCTGTGGAGGAATGTCCTGTTCCCCGATGGTCCAGAAGGGTCAGCCATAGGGCAGCCAGTGCTGCCTGGGACGAGGTGTCGGCGGCAGTGAGCTTGGGGAGTGTGACCAGGAGGATTGATCTCCAGTGCAAGAAGAAGGTCCATGACGTACTCCGGACACAACGAGTGAGTAGACATCAATCCCCCCCTCCAAACACCTCTGAGACCTACCCTGCCCCCCTATAGGAGCGTCCACCCCCCTCCCCTTCAACCCCCCAACCATTCTTCCACACCCCTCCAACCAATGTGGACAACGCATGTGGCTAAAGATGCCCTTTCTGTGTCTCCTCAGGAAAAGCCCACCGACAATCGCCGGGAGAGGGCCCAGTATGGGGGTGGTATGCCAGACATTACGATCCTCACCTCCTTCGAGGAGCATGCTCTGGAGGTGACCGATGTGGCCAAGGACAAGGCAGCCACCAACGCGGAGACTGCCAGATGCCACAGAGGTGAGGAACCACCGGGGCCCACCCAGATGACCTGTCAAATGTGAGTTGTTATTGCCTTACTGACTGTCCCTTCCCTCCCACTGGGCACATGTCCATTCTCCCGCAGGTCCTCCAGCCGACGGCACCAGCCCTTTCTGGGTGGCACCCTCGCCAGCCTCCCAGAAGACCACCTCTGGGGAAGGCTCTGAGGATGCCACAATACAAGCCGCGTCACAACTGTCATCCCCACTCTCCACCAGTGCAGATACACTCACCTCGGTGGGAAATGTTAGTGGTCAGGCTTCTGGGGCACAATCTGGTGAGCACCGCACTGATGCTGATGTACATCAGGTGGAGGCAGGAATCCCCAGGTGACACAGCAGTCGGAGGTCTGCTGGATCCTAGCCTGATGCTGAACATGTGGAAGAGGTCATCCTGGAACTGATGGAGACGTTAGGGTGCAGTCTGGACGTTCAGAGGGAGATTTCAGCTACACTCCAGCAGACTCATAGACGTTTGGAGGAGTCGTAGCAGTTATGAGCGCAGGAGATGTCGCCAGTATTGCATGGCACCGAGGCCAACTCATGCAAGGGTGGTGACCGCAGTAGCGAGCCTGGTGCACGACGTCGGCACCATGAGTGAAAGTGTCCAAAGAGTCACGCTGTCGGTGACTGCCATGGCTGAGGGGCTCGGCAGTACGTCCGCCTTGCTGGGGGTTATCACCCAGTACCAGCTTGACCTTGGTGAGGTTCTGCGGAACATGTCCCGCATAGCTGAGGCACTGCGTAGCTTGTCACAGTCGCAGGCGGGCATTGCCAAGGCACTAAAGAACATGTCCCAGTCACTGAGGAGCATCGCTGAGGGCGTCAACACCATAGTCTCGACCATGGGGAACCGCCAGTGTGGGCAAAGGCAGACGATGCAGGAGCAGCCAGGGATCATACCAGCTGCCCCTCCATCTCAAATTGAAGCCCTGGGCCCGATAGGCACTGACTGAGAGAAAGGGAGCTGGGCGTCAGCCTGGACACGTCCCATGGATGAGGCCGCATCTCACAGCCAGCACGTGGGACAGGGTGGCCAACAAGTGAGGCGGGGCCCTCCGGCCTCACAGCCCCCAAAGGACTCCTGCCAGGAGCTTCGAAGGACACGGGACATGGTGTTGCCTCCACCTCAGATGTGCATCCTGGGGACACACCTAGATATAGAACTAGGAGAGCAAAGCAAATCGAGGATCACTAAGGGCACTGGGGAGGGGGTGGGGGGAGTAGAACATAGAACATAGAAAATACAGCACAGAACAGGCCCTTCGGCCCACGATGTTGTGCCGAACCTTTGTCCGAGATTAATCATAGATTATCATAGAATTTACAGTGCAGGAGGAGGCCATTCGGCCCATCGAGTCTGCGCCGGCTCTTGGAAAGAGCACCCTAACCAAGGTCAACACCTCATCCCTATCCCCATAACCCAGTAATCCCGCCCAACACTAAGGGCAATTTTGGACACTAAGGGCAATTTATCAGGTAGGGGGTGAGGGGGTTGGTGGTGGGGGATTGTCAAACACAATAAACACCTTTGTGCATAACTAGTATGATGCCTGTGTCATCTTTTTCCGCAATGCGGGCTGACCTCAGAACCCTTGGCCCACCTCTTCAGGCATCTCCCCTTGTCCGTGGCACTCACCCACCCTCCGACCATGGATATGTCCCCAGAGCTGATTCCCATCCCCTGGGTGTTCGACTGCTGCGTGCATGGTGTGCAATGTTCGAGCACATTGTCCATGCATGAGGGTGTGATTGGGATTCTAGGTAATGACTCCCACATGCTACATGGTCCACCCACTCACTGAAATCCACTTAGGTTGTATGATGCGCTTACTTAACCACGATTGCCAATTCCCTATTAGAGATAGCCTTCAGCCGTACGGCCAGAGGCCTCAGCAGTCGGTGACGGTTACGGGGTGGTCGGTGGGGCAGACAACAGGGACAGGAGTTGCCCCAGGAACGGGTACACATGATGTCAGGGGTTGGCATGGTGGTACTGTGCACAGTTGCCACCTGGCTGCCCCTCCCCCCCAGCACCCTCCCCACCCTCCCATGGCGGCCCACCCCTGCAGAGGGTCCCGCATCCCCAGCCAAGGATCCCACCCCCCACTGCGCACTGGGGTGGCACGTCCAGCAACCCCTGGGCTCTTTGCCTGTGAGCAAAGATGGCTGATCATCTCCTCGACTCCCCACAGAAGCCCTTCCGCCAGGTTTTTCAGAAGTAGTGCTAACAGGCACAGGCGTGACCACTTGCAGGGGAGGCGGATGAATGACGGGAGGCCGTTGGATATGGGGTGGCTCTTGTTAATTGTATGGAAATGGGGCTTAAGTGGTGATAATTGGTTTATCGCCACGCTACGGCGAGATCTCAATTTTGCCTAGGGAGCAGGCTGGTTGTGTCGCAAACTGTTTGGCACCTGGCGCAGTTCTTGTTTTCGGCCTCTCCCATTATTCACCGGCCTCGTTTCGCTTGGGTGAGAGCATAACGAGGTCGGAGAATCGCGCCCTATATTTGCATTTATGAAATGAAAATGAAATGAAAATCGCTTATTGTCACGAGTAGGCTTCAATGAAGTTACTGTGAAAAGCCCCTAGTCACCACATTCCGGCGCCTGTCCGGGGAGGCTGGTACGTTTTATAACTTTTATCCAAATGTCTCAAACAGTACCTCACAGCCATTTACTTATTTTTTTAAAGAACGCAATGACAGCTGTGAGCAAATGTGGCAGCCATTTTACATACAGCAAATTATACAAATAACAAGAACCAACAAATCTTTTTATAGTGCTGACTGAAAGAGGATTGATGACACTTGAATGACTCCGTGCTGTTCTGTGAAATACCATGGGACCATTAATGGCCTTCTGGAGCAAACAGACAGGCATTTTGAGATGTTACCGAAAGATTGGCATTTCAAACAAGGCAGTGGCCCCTCAGCAACATGCTATGGTGTCAGTCTAAATTAGGAGTTCAAATACTGATATTTTATCAAAGCTTAACATTTCTAACTTTTCATGTAAATGTTTTTTCTCTATAAACCCAACCATATTTTCTTCTGTTTATATCTTAGTAATGGGTGATCACTTCTCCTTTCTTCATCTATTTGCTTTCTAATTTAATTGACTTTCCCTCAGGTCCTGACATTGACTATAGCGGCTATCTGAAATCAATGTTGCACTATTAATATTGTCATTCAATCGGTCCTCACGTACTGATCCAAATATTGGAGTGCCTTTTTCCCACATTAATAGCATAATATTGATTTCAGACCAGAATACTTGTTAGCAATTTTTCACTGAAGAATCAGCTGGCAAAGTGCTGAGACAACACTGCTGCACTACACAGCCAGAGGTTTGAAGTTTGCTATTTGTCTCTTGTTCATTGGGCCACATCTTACTTGAGTGATGCACCATGAAATCAGCATCACACAGCTGGACAGCTCAACAGGTTTTTTGCACCATAACTTCCTGGAAATGCAAGCCTACCTTCCCGCCACCTCCCTCTCCCTAGAACCCAGTCTTTGCTGTCCCTCATATTGTGGATTGTTGCGGCCACTAAGATAGCACTGCACAAAGTGCTGAGGATGGATTGCATTTCAGGGATCTCATAGCATTGCATTATTTATGATGAAGGATGAAGGCGAGTTCATGAGCAGAGAACAGAATTTTCAATCCCATCATATTTCAGGATTTCTTTTCATCTTTCCATGGAAGGCTTTTGGTCCGATTTGTATTTTAAGTTAAATTTAGCTCACATGGTTTTACAACTTCCATAGACTGGAAAATGTGAGCAGATGTTAAGCCAGGCAGACCATAATGCAAAACATCAATGCATGCACACTCCTTCAGCTTGTCAAAATGAAGGCAATTTTGCCTGCCCCAGATTTATAATAACAGTGATTTTCTTTTTTCTTTTTTTCACCAGGTGAAACTCCTGAGTGATTCTCCCATCTGCAGGGAGCTGGTAGGGTCCCAGAGTGCTTCTCGCAGCTCTGGCTGTGGATACGGGGCCCCACACTTTTGGTCGGCAGTCCGCGCATGCACGTGGTGACGACCTGGGGCAGCCGCCCCGTGCGACGTGTTCAGCAGTCCATGCATGCACACGGTGACGACCTGGGGCAGCCGCCCCATGCGACGTGGCGGACTCGCACCGTGGACCGTGATGGAAGAAGTAGGTGTCCCCGAGATCGCGCACGCCCCGCGGATCAGTGCCGCCCAATCGCTTGCCTGGCTGTCCATGAGGACCCCCACCCCCCCGCTGAACAATCCCCCCACCTCCCCTCCCCCAACCAGGGCGGCCGTGGACCAAGTCTGCAGCCGGCACCCGACATTCCCGATGGCTGATAGGTGGTTAGAACCATGCTGTCGGAAACTTGGCCAGTTGTGCGCGGAGAACCGAGCGGGTGGGGGGGGGGGGGGGGCCTCTGTCAATGGCGTAGTTCGCGTGCGCAATTCTCGAACGATTCTCCAGGGACCAGAGAATCGCGGGAGCGGCGCCAGTCCGAATTTCCAGGTTGACGACCATTCTCTGCATCCCCCCCCTCCCCCACTGCGCCAAACACAATTTCCTTGGACTGAGATGATTGACCTCCAACAACAACAACCACCTTCCTTTGTTCTAGGTATGACCCCAACCAGTGGAGAGCTTTCACTGGATCTTCATTGACTCCAATTTTGCCAGGGCTTCTTGATGTCACATGCGGTCAAATGCTACTTTAATGTCAAGGTCAGTCACTCTTGTCTCACCACTTGAATTCAGCTGTTTTGTTCATGTTTGAACCAAAGCTGTAATGAAATCAGGAGTTAAGTTGGCCCCGGCAGAACCCAATCTGAGCATCAATGAGCAGTTTATCGCTGAGTAAGTGCTGTTTCATAGCACTGTCAAAGACAATTTCAATCACTTTACTGATGACCGCTAGTCGGCTGGTGCGGTATAATTGACCAGGTTTCGTGCAGTTTAACAACTGGAAGCTCCCAATGCTGTTGGCGGTGGCGGGGTGGGGGGGGGGGGGGGGGGAGGGGAAGAGAGTCCCTGATGCTTGTGGGAGGAGGGGTGGAGTGGGCTGTGTCCCATATTCTTGCAAGGGGAGGGAGGTTTATTTCCTGTGCTGATTATGTCGCCCTTTTTGAATAGCTCAAAATCTGCACTAAAAAAGTGGCTGTGCAGCTGAAGAGCTACATGTTGGGTTTCAGTCAGAGCCAGACACTGAATCAATATGGGAAAATTCCACCCTTCATATCCAGTGACATTCAATTACTTGGAACAGCAACAAGATATAGGAACTTGCAGGATTACTAAAAAAGGGGGAGAGGAGATGCGAACTGTATTAAATTCATAAGAATGACAATACTGAAGAGGTGTGGGAGAATAACAACATCTGTGTAAAATTTGACAGGTGAGAAGAGCACCATTGTGAAAGTTTTTCTTTTTTTTTTTAAATTTAGATTACCCAATTATTTTTTTCTATTATGGGGCAATTTAGCGTGGCCAATCCACCTACTCTGCACATTTTTGGGTTGTGGGGGCGAAACCCACGCAGACACGGGGAGAATGTGCAAACTCCACACGGACAGTGACCCAGAGCCGGGATCGAACCTGGGACCTCAGCGCCGTGAGGCGGTTGTGCTAACCACTAGGCCACCGTGCTGCCCCTCCATTGTGAAAGTTGATGAGGAGTCAAGAGTGCCAACTTGCAGAGGTTTTGTGGGGAGCAGAGATGGTGGAAGGAATAAGAGCGCCAACATAAACTGCAGGAGGAGGAAAATGCCTGCTCAAACTTGGCAGAGGGAAAAGGCGTTTAACTTTTTAGAACTAGAATGAGAGAGAGGACAGGAACACACAGTAGGATAGGAATTAACAACAGGTTTATTACGGTGTACACAAAACTACAAAAGACTATAATTCCTCTCCGAAAGGGCACCTCCCCTGACCTGCACCCTCATCAGGGTTTGTATATAGAGTTGTTTCTGCTTGTTAAGGGGAAACCCCCACCCGGCCCCAATTACCAGGGGAGTTCATACTCAGCTGTGTAAGGCGGAAAACGAATGGAGCACAGTCCTTGGCCCCCAAGGGGGTTATAACAACTTTGATCTGGAGAATGGGAAGAAAGGTACCAACAGCTGAAAAGTGAACACAGCTTTTTATCTGCAGTCCGAGTGTTTTTAAGATAAGATATTCAGTGATACACAAAGAGGAACAATTTGAACATCTATGCTCAGCCTTTTTATGTTCACTATTCTTACCAAGTGTCTCCTGCTTTTGCATAAATAATTCTTTTGAATATTATTCCCAAATGCGCCTTTCACTTGTTTGAACCAAGTCACCTTGTCCTACTATTATTCTAATTTACTTTGAAGCAATGCTACAATCTTAACTTTTCTACATAGATTAATAACTTATGTACTTCTAAAAAGACTCCCCTCAGTTTCCTTCCTTTAAAGTTAAAGAACTTAATTATCTCTAGTCTTCCTTCAAAGTACAGTCCGCTGACAGTGAAGGATGCTCTCATGCTCTGGAGCACTGAGTAGTTCTTTTCATTCTTTGTGACCAAAATTGGACTCTGTGTGTCAGTTTCAATATAGCTTCCTCTCTCACATTCATCAACACACTTCATCTTTCTGTTCCTTTTCTTTGATTGCTCCTCCACAGTGACTTAACACATTTTCAGCAACCCTGCGCCAGATCGGAGAATCCTCGGGGGAAGGCAGGAATCCCATCCCACCGCCCGGGCTCGGCTTCCCTATTCCCCGGCGCCGTTTTTTGGGGGCGGGCTGGATTCCTGCCACGCCGGTCAGGGGCCGTTGACAGTGGCCCCTCCGGCGATTCTCCGGGCCCCGATAAGCCTAGTGGCCGTCAAGTTTTGCCCAGTCCCGCCGGCGTGGATTACTCACCTCACACACGGCAGTACCTGGCAGGTAAATGTGCGGGGGCCATCCTAGGGCGGGGGGTGATCTGACCCCGGGGGAGGGGGCGCCCCCACGGAAGCCACGCCCGCGATCAGGGTCTACCGATCTGCGGGCGGGCTGATTTTGTGGGGACCTTCATTCCTCCGCACCTGGCCCCTGTAGGGCTCCTCCATATTGCCTGGGGATCGGCACGGAGAAGGGAACACCCGCGCATGCGCGGAAATACGCCGGCCATTCCCCATGGCCCATCACACCCTCCATGCCAACCCAGCATAATGTCAAATCATTTAAACCCATGCACCACCACCCTTTGCCCATACACCCACCATGCCAGCTCACAGAGGATCGGCCATGAATGGCAGAGCAGGCTCAAAGGGCTGACTGGCCTACTCCTAGTTTGTATGTTTCACCCAGTATCCACCATGGGAAGGACGAATGCTGAGATTAAATAAAGTCTTTAAGTGTGTATTGATTAGAACATAGAAAATAGAACAGTACAGCACAGAACAGGCCCTTCGGCCCTCGATGTTGTGCCGAGCAATGATCACCCTACTCAAACCCACGTATCCACCCTATACCCGTAACCCAACAACCCCCCCTTAACCTTACATTTTAGGACACTACGGGCAATTTAGCATAGCCAATCCACCTAACCCGCACATCTTTGGACTGTGGGAGGAAACCGGAGCACCCGGAGGAAACCCACGCACACATGGGGAGGACGTGCATACTCCACACAGACAGTGACCCAGCCGGGAATCGAACCTGGGACCCTGGAGCTGTGAAGCATTTATGCTAACCACCATGCTACCGTGCTGCCCCGAACTGCGATTAATTCACCATTTTTTAAAAAACTCATTGATAAAAACACATTCGCTACATTTAACTTCCTACAATCCATTATAAAAACAAGCGTTTTTGAAAATTAACCTTATTTAAAAATATTTTTTATTCTCCTCCTTTTTCACATTTTCTCCCAAATTTACACCCAACAATAAAAAATAATCTGTAACAAATATGTCAATCCCCATATCAATAACAACGATCCCATCCTGCCACCAAACTCCAAACAACTGCCTGCATGTTCACATAAACAAATGACAAAAAGGAATCAGGAATCACCCACAGTCACCATTAACACACACCGCCCCCCTCCCCCCAACCCTCCCACCCACCAATTCCCCCAACTAATGTTCATTGTCATCCAGTTCTTGAATGTGCAGAATGAATAATACCCATGAATTGTAGAACCCTTCCATCCTTCCCCTCAGTTCAAACTTAACCTTCTCAAGTGTCAAGAATTCCAACAACTCTCCCTGCCACGCCAGGGCACAGGGTGAAGAGGCTACTCTTCATCCCAGCAGGATCCGCCTTCGGGCGATCAACGAGACGATCATCGGCCTCCGCATCCGTTTCCAACCCTGGCTGGTCCGACACCCCGAATATGGCCTCCCGAGGGCTCGGGTCCAGTTTCACATGCACCACTTCAGAAATTCCCCTAAAAACCTCCTTCCAGTAATCCTCTAACTTTAGACAGAACCAAAACATATGGACATGCTTAGCGCCCCCACCACCACCGCCCCCCCCCCCCCCCCCCCTGCAATGTTCACACACATCTTCTACTCCTTGAAGGAATCGGCTCATCCTCGTCCTCGTGAGGTGTTGAAAATTAACTTATGGGTGTCACTGATTAAGCCGCCATTTATTGCCCATCCCTAGTTGCCCTTTCAGAAGGTGGTGGTGAGCTGCCTTCTTGAACTGCAGTGCCTGAAGTGTAGGTCCACCCACAGTGCTGCTAGGGAGGGAGTTCCAGGATTTTGACCCAGCAACAGTAAAGCAACGACGATATATTTCCAAGTTGGGATGGTGGGTGACTTGGAGGGAAACCACAAGATGGTGGGATTCCCAGGTATCTGCTGCTCTTGTCCTTCTAGATGGTAGTGGCCATGGGGTTTTGAAGGTGCTGCCTAAGGCAACTTGGCAAGTTTCTGCAGTGCATCTTGCAGATGATACACACGGCTGCCGTGTTTATCAGTGGTGGAGGGTTTGAAAGTATGTGGAAGGGGTGCAATCAAGCGGGCTGGCTTGTCCTGGATGGTGTCGAGCTTTTGGAGCGTTGTTGGTGCTACACTCATCCAGGCAAGTGGAGAGTATTCCACTACACTCCTGACTTCCTCTGGTAGCCACAGGATTAATATTCCTTTTTTAAAAAAAAACTTATTTTAATACAAATATATATCGAAACAGGTTACAACAAAAATACACTCCGAGAAACATACTTCCCAGCAATCAACTATACAGTCTGTACAATTTTGATCCCCTTCTTCACCCCCACCTCCCCACCCCCTGCGAGGAACAGCTCCTCAAACAGGGCCACAAAACACCCCCACCTTTTCTCAAACCCCTCTGCCGAGCCCCTTAACTCAGACTTTCTCTTCTTCTCCGCAGAAAGTGGTATAGTTCACCCAACCAAGCCGTTGCCCCCGGTGGTGATGCCGACCGCCACTCCAGTAAAATTCGGCGCCATGCAACCAGAGAGGCGAAGGCCATTACATCGGCCTTCCTCCTCGCCATGAGCTCCGGCTTCTCTGAAATCCCAAATATCGTCACCAAAGGGTCCGGGTCCACCTCCTCCTCCACTATCCTGGGTAAGACCAGGAACCTTCCCAATTTTTCACAACCCCAAAACATGTGCGCCTGTTTCACTGGCCTCTGCCACACCTCACACACTCATCTGCTACCCCCTGGGCGAACCCACTCATTCTCGCCCGGGTCATATGCACCCTGTGCACCACCTTAAACTGTATCAAACTCAAACTTGCACAGGAGGATGTCCCATTTACCCTACGCAGTGCCTCACTCCATTCTCCCCAATTGATCTCCCTTCCCAACTCCCCATCCCATCTCTCCTTGATTTCACCACCCGCTCGCCTCCCTGCTCCCCCAGCCACTTGTATGTATCCCAAATTATTCCCCCCCCTTTCCACATCCAGAAGCAGCAGTCACTCCAGCAGGGTGTATCCCGACAACCTATGGGAAGCCCCTCCAGACCAGCAAAGTCCCTAACCTGCAGACACCTGAACGCATTCCCCCTCGGCAGCTCTACTCTCTCCCTTAGCTCCTCCAGACTGGCGAACCCTTCCTTCAAATACAGGTCCCTCACCTTGAACAGCCCCACTTCCCTCCACCTCCTGGATACACTATCCAACATCCCCCCCCCACCTCCCGCTCAAACCCATGATTCTTGCACAAGGGTGTTAATACCAACATCCCTTCCACCCTAAAATGTCTCAACTGATTCCATATCTTCAGTTTAAGGTGGTGCATCACCATAGCCCTCAAACTAGATCCCTTACAAGATTCCTCCTCCATCTTAACGCACTCTACCTTTCTCCTTCCCACCATCGCCACACCTTATCCACATTCGCCGCCCAATAATAATGAAACAGATTTGGGAATGCAAACCCCCCGCCCCTGCTGCCTCTGCCTCTGTAGCAGGGTTCTCCCCACTTTTGGCAGCTTCCCCACCTATACAAAATCCAAAATGATCACGTCCAATTTCCAGAAAAATAAATAAGAACTCGGCAGAATATTCATTTTCACCACTTGGACCCTCCACGCCAATGTCAACTGCAGTGTATCCCATCTCCTGAGATCCTACCTGGCTTCCTTTGTTAAGTTCCACTTATGGACCCCTGGCCATTCCCTCGCTATCTGAATCCCCAAATACCTAAACCTATCCCTCGCCATCGTAAATGGCATCCCTCCTAAATTAGCCCACTGTCCCAGCTCATTCACCGGGAAAACCTCACTTTTCCCTCCATTCAGTTTGTACACCGAGAACCCTCCAAACCTCCCCAGCAGGCCTATAAAGCTTCCCATACTCTACAGTGGATCCGAAACATACAGCAAGACGTCATCGGCATAGAGCGACACTCTGTAATCCCCTGCCACTCCGCCGGCCCCATAAGAGCCATCGCTAATGGCTGTATGGCCAGCGCAAATAGCAATGGTGACAGCGGGCACCCCTGCCTTGTACCCCTGTGTAAGTCAAAGCTTTGCAAACTCATATTATTCGTCCTCACACTCGCTCTTGATGCCACATTCAGCAACTGCACCCATGCCACAAATCTCAGCCCAAATCCAAACTTTCCCAAAACATCGAATTAAAAGTCTCAATGATGACCACAAAATAATTCTCAATTGTCATAAAAATCCATCTAGTTCATTAATGCCCTTAGGGAAGGAAATCTGCCATCCTTACCTGGTCTGGCCAATATGTGACTCCAGATCCACAGCAATGTGGCTGACTCTTAAGTTTCCTCTTAATGGATAATTAATGCTGGCCCAGCCAGCGACACCCACACTCTAAATCCCATGAATGAATTTTTTTTAAACTCCTGGACCTCCAAGTTGGTGACCTTGATCTGCCAATTAAGAGATGTTGAGGAAATGTCTGAGACAGCCAAAGTGGAAACAGTTCACCTGTCTAGCACATGTTGTCCAGCTGTTACCAATGTAGAGGTGTGCACTGAGGATGCAGTTTGGTTAGATTCAGTATTCTCAATCAGGTTCCATGTTCCATGTTCTCTTGTAGGGGCTGTTTAGCACACTGGGCTAAATCGCTGGCTTTGAAAGCAAACCAAGGCAGGCCAGCAGCATGGTTCGATTCCCATAACAGCCTCCCTGAACAGGCGCCAGAATGTGGCGACTAGGGGCTTTTCACAGTAACTTCACTGAAGTCTACTTTTGACAATAAGCGATTTTCATTTTTCATTTTTTTCATTACTCAGTTTGGTATCTGTGGCAAATTTGACCAGTTGGCATTATGACTGAGCTTAAACCATTGCTATTGTTATATATGTGGGTTGTTATTGTTGAGTTGTTGCATTGTCACGTTAAGAGTTTAGTCACATGATAGTCTGTGACGTCATCAGCAACTTTGCTCAGCATCAGTCTAGACTAAGCCTTTGTAGTTCACAACCATCTTATAAACCTGTTGATTCTTGCATTTAATCCACATGCTTTAGCATTTCCATTCTTTTATCCTACAAGTACAATACACAACAGGAGAAAAAGAAAACTGGCAATGAGGAACAAATCAGAAGAAAAATTATTTTGCGAAGGGAAAAAGAAAATCAAAGTTTTTGACGGTTGACATTTAGGCAGATCAACAACAGGTCAGCAATCACACTCCAAAACTGGCATTGGACTGTTGGGCTAAGGACATTGGCACAAATTAAAAGGGAAAGGTCCTTACTTTAAAGTTAATCTGGCACCTCAAGGAGTTCAGGCTGCAGAGTTCACCACATGCTGTAGAGTAAGACGTGGAGGTAGAGGGAGCAGAGAGAGAGAAAATTCTGGCATCACAAGCTGCTACAATTGGCTTACTTACCATTATTAACTAGACCATTAATATAAGGGAAGTTGTGAGAGCATTCCGATGGGCCCGGTATAGCTCAGTTGGCTGAACAACTGGTTTGTGAAGCAAGGCCAACAGCATGAGTTCAATTTCTATACCAGCTAAGGTAATTCCCTGCCTTCTCAACCTTGCCCTGCACCCTGTGGCGACGCTCAGGTTAAATCACCACCAGTCAGCTCTCCCCCTCAAAGGGGAAAGCACCCTATGATCATCTGGGACTATGGCAACTTTACTACACCGCTGAAAAGTAGCAGGAAAACAGTCAAAGTAGAGTTAAGTGGACAAACTGCAGAGGTGCCACTCCATGTTATCCAAGAAAGATTTCCAGCTCTCTTTGGCCACTCTTGGCTAGAAAAGATCAAATTGAACTGGAGGATATGAACAGTTTAGTTGATTCAAAGACAGCTTTACAGACCATCCTAGAAAAATACAGCAGTGTATTTAAGGACACACTAGCGTCCATGAAAGGAGTACAAGTGTCATTAAAAATCAAGCAATATTAAAGCGAGATAAGGACCCGGAACAATGCTGGTTCTACAAGCCAATCTCCCTTCTAAATTTAGACACCAAGCTACTGGCCAAATTCTTGATCTCGAGAATAGAGGATTGTGTGTCAGGGGTGATGGGGGAGGACTAGATAGGGTTTGTGAAGGGGAGGCATTTAACGGCGAACATTAGAAGGCTGCTAAATGTGATTATGATGCCCTTCGAGGGGAGGTGGAGTTGGTAGTTGCTATGGATGCGGAGAAGGCCTTCGATCGGGTGGAGTGGGAGTACCTGTGATAGGTCCGTGGGCGGTTTGGGTTTGGGCAGGGTTTTGTGGACTGGGTCCGGTTGCTGTACCAGGCACCGATGGCGAACGTGTGGACGAACCAAGAGAGCTTGGATTATTTTAAGATGCACCAGGGGCGAGGCAGGGATATCCACTCTCCTCACTGTTGTTTGCCTTGACCATAGAGCCATTGGCGATGGTCCTGAGAGCATCGATGGACTGGCAGGGAATAGTATGGGGGGTGTGGAGCATAGGGTCTCGCTTTATGCAGACAACCTGCTTTTGTATATTTCTGACCCGCTTGGGGGATTAGAGAGATTATGGGGATCCGAGGCAAATTCGGCCGGTTTTCAGGGCACAATTGAATATGGGCAAGAGCAAGGTCTTCGCGATTCAGGCGAGTGGACAAGAGAGGAGATATGGGGGGAGTGCCGTTCAAGGTGGTGGGAGGGAGCTTTCGGCATTTGGGTATCCAGGTGGCACGGGAGTGGGAGCAGCTATACAAGCTGAATTTGGCTTGGTTGGTGCAGCAGATGAAGGGGGACTTCATAAGATGGGATATGCTACCGTCGTCACTGGCGGGGAGAGTGCAGACTGTAAAGATGATGACAGTTCTCTCAAGGTTTTTGTTCACATTTCAGTGGCCTGCCTATTTTTATCCCGAAGGCTTTCTTTAAGAGGGTGATATGGTGACCTGGGTTTGTGTTGGCAGATAAAGATGCTGCTGGAACGCGGTCGAGGGGAGGGGGGCTGCTGGCCCAACCGAATTTTAGGAACTACTACTGGGCGGTGAATGTAGCAATGGGCAGGAAGTAGGTAGTGGGGGTGGGGTCGGTATGGGAGCAGGTTGAGGCGGCCTCATGTAGGGGCACAGGTTTAGGAGCACTGGTAACGGCACCTCTGCCATTCTCGCCGGCTCGGTACTCCACAGGTAGTAGCGGCCTTGAGGACATGGAGACAGTGGTGCAAGCACATAGGAGTGGAGGGGGCGTTGGTATGGACACCTATTTGTGGCAACCACCGGTTTGCACCGGAGGGGCTGGATGGGAGATTTCGGAGGTGGCAGCGAGTGGGATCGTGCGATTTGGGGACCTGTTTATTGATGGCAGCTTTCCGTACTTGGAGGATTTGGAGGAGGAGTTTCAGATGCCCGGGGGGGAATGGAAGGGAGCCCTGATAGGGGAACTGAAGCAAAAGCGGGAAGAATAATTGGGCAAGGAGTTAGAGGCGGGGTTGTGTGAGGATGCCCTGAGTAGAGTCAACGCATCCTTGTCATGTGCCAGGCTTAGCATGATACAATTCAAATTGGTCCACAGGGCGCACATGACTTCCTTGAAGGGGTGGAGGATAAATGTGGGCGGTGTGCGGGAGGACCCGCAAATCATTTCCACATGTTTTGAGCATGTCCGAGGCTCAGGGGATTTTGACAGAGTTTTGCCGATGTCATGTCAACAGTATTGAAGGCACGGGTGGTTCTGAGTCCTGAGGTGGCAGTTTTTGGTGTGTCGGAAGACCCGGGAGTCCAGGGGGGTGTGAGAGGCTGATGTTTTAGTCTTTCCCTCCCTGGTAGCCCGGAGACGGATCTTATGGGTGTGGAGGGTCCCGAGACCCCCGGAATTGGGGGTATGGTTCAGTGACATGGCCAGGTTACTCAGGCTTCAGAAGATCAAGCTCGCCCTGTGAGGATCAATGCTAGGGTTTACCTGGAGGTGGCAGCCGTTTAACAACTTCTTTGGGGAATATTAAGCTCTCAGCAAATATAAAGGGGTGTGGGGTAAAGGGTAAGAGGTAGGCATGGGGGCTAGTTGAGGTGGGAAATAGTTAGTGGGAAAGGGGGACTGGGTAATTGTGTTTGTAAGCCACGTTGGCTGGCTTTGGTTGTTGGTTGGGTGGGTGTTGCTGTTCTGTTGTTTTTCCTCTTGAAAATTGTTTAAATTATATATGCCTTAATAAAATATTTTCCAAAAAAAATCAAGCAATATAGCCAGTCTAAGAGTCAAGCCTACACCATACATCCCAAGGTAGAATATGAACTAATGAGACTTGTAGATGCAGGAGTCTTAGAACCCATCACTACTAGTGACTGGGTAACCCCTATTGTGCTTGTAATGAAGCAGAATCAAACTATTCACATCTGCAGAGATTTCAAAACAACCATCAATCCAGTTCTTTGTGCGGATCAATATCAATATCATTAATTGAGGATTTGTTTAGGCCATGCGATTAATAGTAAGGGTTTACATTAGGTACCTAAGATGATGGAGGCTATAATGGAGGCTCCATGACCAACACAGTTAAGATTATTCCCAGAGTCAATGAACTACTATGGGAAACTCACCACGAATCTGGCAACCCCACGTAAACCGTTACATAGGCTATTTTGCATGAAACCAGCACGACAATGGACACCAGAATACAAAAAAGCATATCAGTTCGCTAAACAAGCACTGAAGAAATCAGGAGTGCTGGTACATTTCAATCCAAAGTTACCATTACAACTCACCTGTGATGCTTCACTGTACGGAGTAGGGGTGTCACACATACTATCTTCAGAGCAAGATAGACCAATAGCTTTTACCTCGCGTACCTTAACAAGTGCTGAATCAAACTATGCTTAGCTGGAGAAAGAGGCACTGAGTATTATTTTTGGCGCAAGACAATTTCATCGATACCTATATTGTTGTCATTTCATGTTGTTGACGGTCCAAAGGCCCTTAACTGCCATTTTTGAGCTACATAAAGGTATTCCTTCATTGGCAGAAAGTAGACTCAAATGATGGTCTTTAATATTATCTGCATAGAACATAGAACAGTACAGCACAGAACAGGCCCTTCGGCCCTCGATGTTGTGCCGAGCAATGATCACCCTACTCAAACCCACATATCCACCCTATACCCGTAACCTAACAAGCCCCCCCTTAACCTTACTTTTTAGGACACTACGGGCAATTTAGCATGGCCAATCCACCTAACCCGCACATCTTTGGACTGTGGGAAGAAACCCGAGCACCCGGAGGAAACCCACGCACACATGGGGAGGACGTGCAGACTCCGCACAGACAGTGACCCAGCCGGGAATCGAACCTGGGACCCTGGAGCTGTGAAGCATTTATGCTAACCACCATGCTACCGTGCTGCCCAAATTCCTGCATATTCCTGCAAGATCAAATATCGTCAGTCAGAGAGCCATCCCAATGCATTGTATTGTTTGCATTTGCCTGCTGGTCAGATACCACGCAGTAGTGAAAATATCTTCTCTTTTTTAAAAAATAATTTTTATTCAAACTTTTCACATAATATGAATAACAGAAAGGAAAAATAGAAAACCCCCCCTGCCCCTTTACACAAATAATAAAACAAAAAGAACAAAAGTGTATAGATAAACAAATAAACATTAACGAGTAAACAAAAGTAAATCTACAACCAAACACGAACATCCCCCCCCCCCCCCCCCCCCCCCCCCCCCCCGGGTTGCTGCTGCTGCTGACCATCTCCTAACGCTCCATCAGGAAGTCTAGGAACAGCTGCCACTGCCTGAAGAACCCTTGCACAGATCCCTGATGTGTTGGATGCTGTGGATCCGTGAAACACATACAGGCCACCTACACTTAAAATAGTACTATTTTATTAAACGATAAACTGCTGAACATACTATTACTGTGGGTTACACAATGTTAGATTAACTAAAGACCTGTGCCTGTCCTAACCAGTCGAATCACTCAGCACGTGGTGAGAATCTGTGCTGTAGACTATAAGCTCTTGTGCTTCTGAAAGGCTGCATCCCGAATGAGTGGGAAAAGTGATGCCCTCTGTCTTTATAGTGAGTGTGCTCTAACTGGTGATTGGCTGCGGTGTTATGCATGTTGATTGATCCTATTGTATGTCCATCAGTGTGTGTGTCTGCACCATGATATACTGGTGTATATTATGACAATCTCCTTAAGGCAAATTTCACCCACTCCAATTTAATAAACACTGCCATGTCGTTAATCCAGGCCTCCACGCTTGGGGGCCTTTCATCCTTGCACTGAAGCAGAATCCTTCGCCGGGCTACCAGGGACACAAAGGCCAGAATCTTTCGCCTCCTGCACTCCCGGCTCATCTGACACCCCAAATATTGCGAGCCCCCAGCTTGGCTTAACCCTGGAATTCATTACCCTTGACACCGTCCTCACTACGCCCCTCCAGAACTCCTCCAACGCTGGGCATGCCCAGAACATGTGGGTGTGGTTTGCTGGACTCCCCGAACACCTCACACATCTGTCCTCACTCCCATAAAACCGGCTCAGACTTGCCCCGGTCATGTGCAGCACCTTAAATTGTATCAGGCTGAGCCTCGCGCAAGAGGAGGAAGAGTTCACCCTTCCCAGGGCATCTGCCCACATACCCTCATTCTTCTCCTCCCCAACCCCTCCTCCCACTTACCTTTTAACTCCTCCGCCGAGGCCTCCTCCTCCTCTTGCATCACCTGATAAGTTGCTGAGATCCTACGCTCTCCAACCCACACCCCCGAAAGCACCCTGTCCTGGACCCTGCATGCCAGCAGCAGTGGAAACTCCACCACCTGACGCCTAACGAACGCCCTTACCTGCATGTATCTGAAGCCCGAATTTCTCCTCCAGCTCCCCAAGGCTCGCAAACTTCCCGTCAATGAACAGGTCCCCCATCCTCCTAATACCTGCCCTGTACCAGCTCCGGAACCCCCCCATCCATTTTCCCCGGGACAAACCGATGGTTCTCATGTATCGGGGACCCCACCTCCCCCCTGTGGCGTCTCCATTGCCCCCAGATTTTGAGAGTCGCCGCCACCACCGGGCTTGTAGTGTACCTTGTCGGAGGGAGTGGCATCGGTGCCGTCACCAGCGCCCCCAGGCTCGTGCCCACACAGGACGCCATCTCCAACACCTTCCGTGCCACTCCCTCCCCCTCCATTACCCACTTGCGTACTATCGCCATGTTGGCAGCCCAATAGTACCCGCAGAGGTTAGGCCACGCCAGCCCCCCCCCCCCCCCCCCCCCTCCGTCACTGCTCTGCTCCAGAAACACCCTTCTCACCCTCGAGGTCTTCTTCGCCCACACGAACCCCATAATACTCCTGTTAACCCACTTAAAGAAGGCCTTAGGATCAGGATGGGGAGGCACTGAAACAAAAACCAAAACCTCGGGAGCACCGTCATTTTAACCGACTGCACCGTACCCGCCAGGGAGAGCGGCAGCATATCCCACCTTTTGAACTCCTCCTCCATTTACTCCACCAGCCTCGTTAAGTTGAGCTTATGCAGAGCCCCTCAGCTTCTAGCCACCTGAGCCCCCAGGTATCTAAAACTCCTTTCTGCCCTTTTTAGTGGAAGTTCACCAATCCCCCTCTCCTGGTCTCCCCGGTGCACCACGAACAGCTCACTCTTCCCCATGTTGAGCTTATACCTGGAGAAACCCCCAAACTCCCTAAGGATCCTCATCACCTCCGGCATTCCCCCCACCGGGTCCGTCACACACAATAGCAGATCATCCGCATACAACGATACCTGGTGTTCCTCCACCCGCCCCGCACCAACCCCCTCCAGTTCCTAGACTCCCTCAAAGCCATGGCCAGGGGCTCAATCGCCAGCGCAAAGAGCAAAGGGGATAGAGGACACCCCTGTCTCGTTCCTCGATATAGCCGGAAATATTCCGACCTCCAGCTGTTCGTGGCCACAATCGCCACCGGGGCCTCACCCAGCTGACGAACCCCTCCCCGAACCCAAATCTCCTCCACACCTCCCATAGGTACCCCCACTCCACCCTATCAAAGGCCTTCTCCGCGTCCATAGCCACCACTATCTCCGCCTCCCCCTCCACCGCCGGCATCATAATTACATTCAAGAGCCTACGTACGTTGGTATTCAACTGCCTCCCTTTCACAAAACCCATCTGATCCTCGTGTATGACCCCCGGAACACAGTCCTCGATCCTCATGGCCAATATCTTTTCCAGTAGTTTCGCATCTACATTAAGGGGTGAAATCTGCCTATACGACCCACACTGTAAGGGGTCCTTGTCCCGCTTCAGAATGAGAGAAATCAGTGCCCTAGACATCGTCGGGGGCAGGACATCCCCCTCCCTTGTATCGTTGAAAGTCCTTACCAGAAGCGGGCCCAACAGGTCCACGTACTTCCTATAGAATTCCACCGGGAACCCATCTGGCCCCGGTGCCTTCCCCGCCTGCATACTCCCTAGTCCTTTGACCAGTTCCTCCAACCCAACCGGCGCCCCCAACCCCGCCACCTGCCCCTCCTCTACCGGTCCAGAAAGCAACCCATCCCCCCTCACTCACTCGCCCAATCTCCCTCGCTGCCTCCCGCTTGCGAAGCTGGTGTGCCAGCATCCGGCTAGCCTTTTCTCCGTACTCGTACACCGCCCTTGCGCCTTCCTCCACTGCACCTCTGCCTTCCTGGTGGTCAACAGGTCAAACTCGGCCTGGAGGCTGCGCCGCTCCTTAAGTAATCCCTCCTCAGGGGCCTCTGTGTACCTCCTATCCACCCTTACCATCTCCCCCACTAGCCTCTCCTCTCTCTCCTCTCCTTCCCCTCTTTGTGGGCCCTGATGGAGATCAGCTCTCCCTGACCACCGCCTTCAGCGGTGCGCCTCCAGACCACCCCTACCTGCACCTCCCCTTTATCATTGGCTTCCAGGTAGCTCTCTATACACCCCCGGACCCGCCCGCTCACCTCCTCGTCCGCCAACATCCCCACCTCCAAGCGCCACAGTGGGCACTGGTCCCTCGCCTCCCCCAGCTCGAGGTCCACCCGATGCAGGGCATGGTCAGAGATGGCTATCGCCGAATACTCCGTGTCCTCCACCCTCGGAATCAGCACGCTACTCATTACAAAAAAGTCAATCCGAGAGTAGGCCTTATGAACATGGGAGAAGAACGAGAATTCCCTGGCCCGCCGGCCTCGCAAACCTCCACGGATCCACTCCTCCCATCAGCACCTTGGCCGCCGCCGGCCTCCTGCCCGTCCTAGACCCAGAGCGATCCAATGCCGGATCCAGCACCGTGTTGAAGTCCCCCTCCATTATCAAGCCCCTGTTTCCAAGTCCGGGATCCGGCCCAACATGCACGGCATGAACCCCACATCGTCCCAATTCGGAGAATATACATTTACCAAGACCACCCGCAGCCTCTGCAGCTTACCACTCACCATCACATACCTACCTCCATTGTCTGCCATGGTGCTCAACGCCTCAAACGACACCCGCCACCCCCCGATTTTTGCATCCAGCCCCGAATGGAACACCTGCCCTACCCACCCCTTTCTCAGCCTTACCTGATCTGCCACCCGCAGATGCGTTTCCTGGAGCATGACCACATCTGCCTTCAGCCCCTTCAGGTGTGCGAACACACGGGTCCGTTTAACCGGCCCGTTCAGGCCTCTTCGTTCCAGGTTATCAGCCGGATCAGGGGGCTGCCAGTGCCCCGCCCCCCCCCCTCCCCCCCGCCGACTAGCCATAACCCTTTCTAGGCCAGCCACGTGCCCACACCCCCGCACTTCGCATTCCCCCCAGCGGCAGACCCCCGCCCGACCTCCTTTACAGACTCCAGCTCCCCCTTGGCCATTCCAGCAGCAGCCCGGTCCCCCCACCCACCCAGCTAGGTCTCCCCCTAGCTGCAGTCAGCCTACTCCTGCTGACCCCAGCCACTCCCGCCGCTCCATCGACCCCCCCAGTGTGGGAATCTCCTCTCTCCCCCTCCTACCCATCAACGGGTTCTCCCAACCCCACCGACCCCACCCCCTTCCACTCTCAGCGCGGGAAAAAGCCCAAGCTTTCCAGCACCAGCCCCGCCCCTTTCCACCCTTAGCACAGGAAAAAGCCCTCGCTTTCCACCCACCCGACCCCGCCCCCTCTGGCATAGCTCCCTTTCCAGGCCCAGTCCCAATTCCCCCGGCTCGGGCCTCCCCCCCCCTCCCCCCCCTCCCCCCCCTCCTCCCCCCCCCTCTCCCCCCCTCCCCGGGATGCCATCCCCATTTCCAGCCACCGACGCCCGCAGGCTTTTACCTGCCCCCCCCCCCCCCCCCCACGAACCCACCTGACAGATAGAGAAGAAACATTGCCCAAACTAACCACAAAATCCCCCCAAAACACAACACAACAGTCCCAACCATCCCCCCTCAGCGTCCCCTTGTCCCCGGCCCTCAATCCAAGTCCAGCTTTTTGGCCTGAATAAAGGTCCACGCCTCCTCCGGCGTCTCGAAATAATGGTGACAGTCCCTGTAGGTGACCCACAGTCGCGCCGGCTGCAACATGCCAAACATCACCCCTCTCCGGTGCAGCTCCGCCTTAGCCCGATTGTACCCGGCCCGCTTCTTAGCCACCTCTGCGCTGATAAATCCGGACCTCAGCGTTCTCCCACCTGCTGCTCCGCTCGTTCTTGGCCCACCTTAACACACATTCTATGTCCGCGAACCGGTGGAACCGCACCAGCACCGCCCGCGGCAGCTCGCTGGGCTTGGGCCTCCTCGCTAGCACTTGATGGGCCCCCTCCAGCTCCAGGGGCCCCTGGAAGGCCCCCGCGCCCACAGCGTGTTTAACATGGTGACCACGTAGGCACCCACATCCGATCCTTCCAGCCCCTCCGGGAGACCCAGAATCCGCAGATTCTTTCTTCTCGACTGGTTCTCCATGTCCTCGAACTTTACCTGCCATTTTTTATGGAGCGCCTCGTGCGCCTCCACCTTCACCACCAGGCCCAAGATCACGTCCTCATTCTCCGAGACCTTTTGCCGGACCTCCCGGATCGCTGCCCCTTGGGCCATCTGGGTCTCAAACAGCTTGTCAATTGACGTCTTCATCGACTCCAGCAGCTCTGCCTTCAGCTCCGTGAAGCAGCGCTGGAGAAACTCCTGCTGCTCCTGTGACCACTGCGCCCACGCTGCCTGGTCTCCACCCGCCGCCATCTTGGTCTTCCTCCCTCACACCTTTCTCTGCTCCATTTCCACTTTTTTCACCGCTCCACTCCTGGTCCAATCCATACAGTGCCGGGGGAATATTGCTGTCCCCCTCCCACACTGGGACTCGTCGAAAAAGTACCGTTGGGGGCCCTAAAAAGAGCCCAAAAGTTTGTTTCTAGCGGGAGCTGCCGCACATGCGACTTAGCTCTGCATAGCCGCAACCTGAAGTCGTGAAAATATCTTCTACTAGAACATGTTCCAGTGGCTGCAGCTCAGGTCCAACGACATACCAGAAATGACCCCATGATGGGGAAGGTACTGGAAATGGTATTAAAGGGTAGGATAGCGGAAAGCATCTTCAATTAAAGTTATATGTTTCCAGGAAACTGGAGTTGACAGTACAAGGCCAATGCTGTTGTGGGGGATGGGAGCCATAATTCCTTCACTTTTGCAAAAAAGTTCAAATGACGGAACTCGCATGGAGCTACTTTTCGTGGCCAGGAATCGATGTCTAGATAGAGGTAAAAGTAGGACTTTGACGATCATGTGCGCTGGTAAGAAATTTCATAGAATCATAAAATCACTACAGTTCAGGAGGCCATTCGGCGATTGAAAGGAGGCCATTCGTACCTTTACGGCCCTCCAAAAAAGCACCCGACCAGGGCTCGCACCCCATCGCATCGCCGCGACCCAATTACCCCACCTAACCTAATCTTTTGGACAATAAGGGCCTCACGGTAGCATGGTGGTTAGCATCAATGCTTCACAGCTCCAGGGTCCCAGGTTCGATTCCCGGCTGGGTCACTGTCTGTGTGGAGTCTGCACGTCCTCCCCGTGTGTGCGTGGGTTTCCTCCGGGTGCTCCGGTTTCCTCCCACAGTCCAAAGATGTGCGGGTTAGGTGGATTGGCCATGCTAAATTGCCCGTAGTGTAAGGTTAATGGGGGGATTGTTGGGTTACGGGTATACGGGTTACGTGGGTTTAAGTAGGGTGATCATTGCTCGGCATAACATCGAGGGCCGAAGGGCCTGTTCTGTGCTGTACTGTTCTATGTTCTATGTTCTATAAAGGGCAATTTAGCACTGGTAAGGAAGGCACTGCTGTTGTCCCCATTGAATCCATGGGAGTGGCTTAAAATCAAAAATTCCTTGGCAATGCCTACACATTAACCTTTCTGGACTATATGGGAGCACATGTTCATGGTCATAGTAGAAGCACACTCCAAGTGGCCTGAGGAGGGGCAGCACAGAGGTTAGGACTGCTGCCTCACAGCCCCAGGGACCCGGGTTCAATTCTGGCCTTGAGTGACTGTCAGTGTGGCGTTTGCACTTTCTCCCCGTGTCGGCGTGGGTTTCCTCCGGATGCCCTGGTTTCCTCCCACAGTCCAAAGATGTGAAGGTTAGGTAGATTGATCGTGCTAAATTGCCCTTTCGTGTCCAAAAGGTTAGGTTAGGTGGGGTTATTGGGTTGCAGCGATGGGGTGGGGTGTGAGCCCTGGTTGGGTGCTTTTTCAGAGGGTCGTAGCGGTACGAATGGCCTCCTTTCAGTGGCCGAATAGCCTCCTTCTGCACTGTAGTGATTCCATGATTCTATGATGTATTATAGAGCTCTTCATCTATGGTCCTGATGAAGCTAACATCCGTGGAACGAACCATCGAAGAGCTCGATGAGATTTTCGCCAGATTTGGCAAATCAGAACAATTGTGAATGGCAATGGTCTACAGTTCACAGCTCAGGAATTCAAGGACTATTTAAAGATAAGTGGTATCCAATACATAAAATCAGCACCTTATCACCCATCCACAAAAAGTTTAGTCGAAAGGTTTGTCCAGTCCTTGAAGCATGCACTAAAAGCTTCCAAGGACCAAGGTTCATTACATTGGCGCTTAAACAATTTCTTGGTGACGTATCACAGCACCAGACATGCAACTACACAGAGTTCCCCAGCTTTACTACTTGTGAAGAGGAAGCTGAGAAATACACTGATTTACTCTTAGCGCAGGAAATTTCGGAGATAGTAGAACTCAGTCAACAGTCGCAGAATCTGAGAAGAGAAATTTGAGAAAATGCTAGTTAAACCAAGGACAGCACGTGTTGCCGTGCAGCTATACCACGAGTGAGAAGTGGGTCCCTGCAACTGCATTGACTCAAAGTGGCTCAATCTCCTATACAGTACAAACTGAAGAGGAGTTAGTGCAGGGATGACACGCATTTCAGTTATCTACGTGTATCGATGTGACAATACCATGTACGCCAGAACTTCCTCAAGAGAAAACATCATCCAACCAGTTTGTGTGGCTGCGACTTCTAGTCAATCCGCTGAACCAGAGATTGTAGACGAATTCCTTGCTGCTACTAGTCTCTGCTGCAAAAGAGACTGTGGTACCTTCCAGGGTAGAGGCATCAGCAGAAGAACCTGAAGTACCTCGAAGGTCAACCAAATCTCTGCAGTGCGCAGGTAACCAGTGCAGAATTGACACCTACCAGATTGTCTTTCTTATTGACTGTGTAATAATTTAATGCCTGAGCTTGTATATTTTCTTTTATAAATAAGAAATTTTATAAAAACATTTTTCCAATTAAGGGACAATTTAGCATGATCAATCCACCTACTACTCTGCACATATTTGGGCTGTAGGGATGAGACCCATACAGGCACAGGGAGAATATGCAAACTCCACACGGATAGTGATCTGGGACCGGGATTGAACCCGGGACCTCGCCGCCATGAGGCAGCAGTGCTAACTGATCTGTTAGGCAGCACACCACTCGTCGTCTGGATCCACACTGAGGATCGAGAGGCGTTGCGCAGGTGTGGTGGAGCCAGCTCATGTGTGGTTATGATGCCCACCCGATATGGAGACTTGAGGCAGTCAGCATCAGGATCCGTTGGACTGTTGGGATCGGAATTGGCATGCCTTGCTGTATTGAGAGGACACTTCTGCGCCGCAGCTGGGATCGCTGGCTGCTGAGCAGTGGAGCAGATATGCAAAGCTCTGCGTAGTGGCCAAGCTTGCCACACTGGAGACATCGGCGTCCTTTTGCCGGACATTGCCGCTTTAAGTGGGCGGAGCCACAATTCAGACACATCATGATGCAGCATCAGCGCGTTCCGTGCGCCATCGCGCAATGCAGTCGGTCGACGTACGCACCTGCGCAGTCGGTCTCGTCGTCCACTCAGTCGTGGCACGCATGCGCAGGGATCCGGGAAAAGCGTGCGAAACAGCCACTCTCCTCGATGCTCAGGCCCTGCATCTGTGCAATGGCCTGCACCCTTTCTGCCTCGTGGGTGGCCAGCTTTGCAGTTTCTGCCGCCCTGATGTGGGAGTAACGATTCTTGGCATGCTCAAGGACCAGCACGTCTCAATAGCGACAGAGAGGATCAACTGTTTGATTTTAAGGAGCTGCTGCCGCAGGGAGTCGGAGTGGACCCCAAAAACGATCTGATCCCGGATCATGGAATCAGCCGGTGAGTCATAGTTACATGACTGCGCTAGGATGCGGAGATGGGTCAAGAAGGAGTGAAAAGGTTCATCCTTACCCTGAAGCCTCTGCTGGAAGATGTACCGTTCAAAGCTCTCATTCACCTCAATGTCGCAGTGGCTGTCGAACTTAGCAGGACTGTTTTGAATTTTGTTTTGTCTTCGCCGTCGGCGAACGTAAGGGAGTTGTAGATATGGATGGCGTGAACCCCCGCAGTGGAGAGAAATAGCGCGATCTTCCTGGCATCCGATGCTGCCTCGAGGTCGGTGGCCTCGATGTAGAAGAGGAACTTTTGCTTGAAGGTTTTCCAGTTGGCGCCGAGGTTGCCGGAGATGCGGAGTTGCGGAGGAGGCTATTGTTTTCCATTTCGCTGGATGACTGCTTGCTGGTCAATGCTGATTTACTCGAGGTAGGTCTGTCAAGATCAGTATGACTCTGGTACCATGATGTGTTCGGCAGGTTGGTTCGATGTGGACTGCACTTGATGCAGGGAAGTTAGAAACAGACGTCTAACACTGGAGAAGATCCAACACTGTTTTATTCAACTATAGAACTGCTATACATATTCAGCTGTGGGTCGACACTACACTGATCTGACTGGTGACCTTGTAGTAGCCTGGCCAGACTTACTAGCTACCGCATGGTGTTTACACTTGCTAGCGCGTAGACTCTGACTGTCTCAGTAGCTGGGTCCCAAGAGGGAAACCTAGTGCCCTCTGGCTTTATAGTGGCAGAGTCCTGTCTGGTGATTGGCTGTACTTACTGGTCATCATATGTGTCAATCACGGCCTGTCTGCATCTCATTATATACATGAGTGGATATTATGACACTAACCACTGCACCCTCTTGTATATATGTTTTAAGAGTTTAGTCATGTATTAGTGCATGGTGTCATTGGCTACTTAAAGGGCTCTGAGTCGGTCAGCACCAAGCCTTTGGCCAGTTAACAACCATCCAATACACCTCTGTTGCGTTCACCCCATGTGCTTCAGCATTTCCATTCTTTTATCCTGTACAATTCACAACAGCTTTTGAGGTTAGACAGGAGGAACTAACAAAATGACCAAACTTATTTCTACCTTTGAATTATCAACAGGGAACAGGAATATAAAAAAGCTCGCAGCCTCAATCAACCAAAGCCCAAAGCTCGCGCCCAACAGTCAAATGCACGGCGCGTGCGCGCACCTCTAACAGCCGCTCGTGCCCGCGGAGGACGAGGACAACGTGAGGAGAAGGGGCGGGGCGGTGAGGAGGAGGGGGCGGGGTCCGGAGGTGGCCGGGCGGTGAGGAGGAGGGGGCGGGGCCAGGAGGAGGTGACGGGGTGGTGAGGAGGAGGGGGCGGGGCCAGGAGGAGGAGATGGGGCGGTGAGGAGGAGGGGGCGGGGCCAGCAGTAGGTGACGGGGCGGTGAGGAGGAGGGGACGGGGCCGCGAGGAAGAGAGCGGTGCAGCAGTGAGGAGTGGGGGCGGGGCAGTGAGGAGTGGGGGCGGGGCAGTGAGGTGGAGGGACCAGAAGAAGCTGATATGATGTCGGTGTCGCCGCCGGGGCGCGGGGAGGGCATTGAGGAAGAGGCGAGTCCCCTGGGCCCGGCTGTAGATGGAGCCGAGTCTCTGTGCTTCAGCCCAAGGCCGAGTCCGTCCAGGGAGGTTACGGAGGGGCACCCCGGCCACCATGGCAGCGAGCAGTCATCACACAGGCTGCTGGCTTACAGTGACGCACTCATCTCTATCATAGCCACAGTCATGGTAAGAGGGGCAGTGACAAGCAGCAAGGGGAGGTGGGTTTAAATTCTGATTCAAAATCTCATTCCTGCCAAAGCAGAAAGAGGTGGCCTGAATCTCCTTCACAAACCAACTTCCGCATAAATCAGTTTGAAAATTTAGCAAGGAGAATCTGGAACATATATAGGCCACAGCCTATCTTTATCATAGCAGATGCAATCCTTATAATAAAACATGTGCAGTCTCATAAACTTCGGCCAGTGCTGCCACAGCCAACATTTCATGCAGCTCTGTTCTTTCAAGCACTGACTGATTTATTGCAGCATTTAAAACCACTTAATTGGATTGTTAAGGTGTATTAAAAGGATAATTGAAAGTTTGAAGTGGGAGGTTTATTCCTCAGCTTGTGGGTAGCAAAAACTGATTCTTGTAATGCTGCGCAAACCTTAACTCAGGAATACATAACTCACCACATGAGCGAGCCTTTTAGCTAAAGTTGCTAAAATGAAATTTAGCTGAAGTAATATCACTGCAGATGCTGAGAATCAGATTTTTTAAAAAGAAGGAATGGTGGGTGTCAATGGCAAAGCCAGCAAGAGGGCAAGGCAGTGGAGGAATTTAAACACTTGAAAATTTTAGAATCAAGAGATTGCTTAACTGATGTAGGTCAGGGAACACAAGGTTGATAGACAAACAGAACCTGCTGTCAGTTTGGATGACCAAGTCTACAGAGAGTATTATGTGGAGGACCAGTCAAGCGGAGGGGATAGACTAATGTGATCACAGAATAAACCAACTCTGCTAAATTTTCAGGTCAGCTTTCTTCAAATCATCAGTAAATGATGGAAGGAGTCATCACTACTAACCAACATAATCTCAGTAGTCAAAAATAAATTGCATTACACTAGAACCACTCACCTTCAGACATGAATGGAAGCGTTAAAAGTAAGAACAAATGAGATTAGTTGTACCTTGATAGTAATGCTGCATCTGAACAGTTTGACATCAAAAATATCCTAACAAAACTGGTCAATGGGATAATGGTTAAGTGGCTGGCATCCCACGAGAAGAAAAGATAATGGTTGCTGCTGCTGGTGGCAGTCATTTGCAGTGTATCACTTGGAATTTCTCAGGTAAACATCCTCTGCCTAACCATCATGGTCATCTTGCTGATGATTCCACAGTGTTTAACTTCGCTAATAATGAAGCAGCTCAAGTCCGCCTGCAGAAGGGCCTGTACCGCTGTGCAAAAAAGCCAGGTAATTACCACCACAATCGAGGGCAAAGCCAGTCATCTCCTTTTGGTCATTGACATGCTATCATTCCTAAATCCTCCATTAATATCCTGGTGATCATTATTAGCCAGCTGAATTGGACCATGGCTACAACAAGGCAGAGACTGATTAACAGCTGATGGATCTATATAATATTTATGTGTCGCCGCACGATATATCAGTCTTACAAAACTCGAGACTGAGGTTCTTGGGTGAAGTCAAGTATATCTTTATTTATGTCAGTTTCAAAGTCTATTGATCAAATCACATTTTATACGAATACAGAATCTAAAAAGTTGTTTGTCCGACGCAAATACAGATGGTTGAGTTGAATTCAAGATATAATTCAGTTCGGGGTAATTTCTTCAGATCAAAATGCAGAATACAAAAACGAAACAAAAGTAAATAGCTGTTTGCAAAGCAAAGTACAAATAGGTTTCAACGGTGAGGTGAAAGATGAATTCAGAGTGCGCGCAAAAGTTTTCTCCCTGGTCTCTTAAAGAAATCCTAATCTTTTTAGGCTCTGTCCCCTTTCTGACTGTGATTGGGTTAAAATAATTATTATTCATCTAATTGACCGAAATGTCTGTCTATCAAATTTTAAGAGATGGCATAGGAGAATGTCTCTCTGTTTCTATAATATGGTGTGATCGGACCACCTGTTTCCCACCATATTCTCCAGAACTGGGATGTTTGCCCAGTAATGATAACAATGAGTCTATTCTGCACCGTGGATAGTCAGTTTGAATACTGACCTCCTTATCAGATCTTTTCCCAAGCTTTCAACATTTTATGCTGTCATTGCTTAATATATGATTTTTAATAGTATAATGTCACTAAATCATTTCTTCCCTTAAACCTTTATTACCTATAATAAAGTAGGTTTCCATCACAGCTTACTTGCTGATGACCAAGTTCCTCTGCCTCATCTAAAAGTTCCTCTGCCTCATCTAAAAGACTCAAATCAGAAATTCAGCCTATTTTCCACCACCGGCACCCTGGCTGCAGCAAGCACTATCTACAGTGTGTGCGCTGCAACAGTTCAATAAGGTTACTGCAACTCCCTCCATTGTGACCACAGCCACAAAGGACAGCATTATTGTGGGAGCACCACCACCAAATTCCTCACCAAGTCATGAACTATCCTCACTTGGACAAATGTCGTAGATTTTCCATTGTTGCTAAGCCATAATCTTGCATTTCCCTACTCATACATCTGAGGGAGCATCACCATCATCAAAAATCCTGCAACACAGTAGGAAAGCCAGACCGCCACAATTTTTTCAGGACAATTATTCATGAGCTGGGTTCAAATGTGACTCAACAAAAATCATCTACATTCTATAAAGTAATTTATCTTTTGAAAATTCCCGTAGTCCCTAATCCAGTGCCAAGTATTCAACAGTTTCATATTGACCAATTTGAGAATGTGGTACCTCAAAAGCGTTTCATATGGCAAGATTTCTCTCTAAAAACAGCTCCTTACATTATGCATACAATATTGTTTATTTTAATTAACTTCAACTATGATAGATGCATTCATTCAGAAGACCTTTCCTGCTATTATATTGGTAAAACCACCGTTGGTGGTAAATTTGTCATATCATAGTCACAACTCCGAGGAAGGGAAAGAGGTACCAAATCTCTATTGGCCACTTCCTATAGCTGCTACTGGCTAGTCAAAGTGCCGTTAACAGTAATGTTGTAAAGGCCATCAGTGTGAAAGACAAGTGCCTAGTACAACTAGCAAGAAGAGAAAGTGCAGGGAGGAAAAAATGTTAATCCTCTCCTTAGTAATAATATCCAACCTCTCTTGGAAAAATAACTTTTTATGATGCATTTTTAGATATGCCCATCAGTAACTTGAGTAAGTACAGAAGTAATAATTCTTACATGCCTACTTGGAGTATAGGGAAGATTCCAATCCAGAGATTTTAGTAAGCATCTTACCATGGTGCTGTTGTTAGAGTATGATTTTTATTTTTTAATCAAACTGTCTTTCATAGGTTTGTTATAAAAGTTTTTGAGAAGTTTAGTTACTTTGCACACAATATATTTATAGATTATGTTGCTGTATATTTAAAGGACAAGAAAATAATTTCTCAGTTGTGGACGTATACAATGCAGAGAGAATTGTTTGAGTTTGCTTTCATTGTTATTTTGAACATAGCAATCAGTGAAAATTTCCTGCGGACACAGATTGATTCACCCATTAACAACATTTCATAATTGATTCATTCATTGTGTTTGATTGGAAATTATGTTTAAATATCCTGCTGCCTTCCCCCAGAGTTGTAATTTTAACCTGCTTTTTTGAGCAGGCAAGTGGGAAGGTCTCAAATTGGGGATTGGGTGTCTTTCTTTAAATTATGCAAAATGGAATTTTGATATCATCAGGTTTTGTTGCAATTTAACCCAGTTCTCATGTGGAGCAGCCTTTCTGGATAACATAAGAACTAGGAGCAGGAGTAGACCATCTGACCCCTCGAGTATGCTCCGCCTTTCAATAAGATCATGGCTGATCTTTTTGTGGACTCAGCTCCACTTACCTGCCGGCTCACCATAACTCTCCATTCCTTTACTGTTCAAAAATCTATCTATCTTTGCCTTAAAAACATTCAACGATGTAGCCTCAACTGCTTCACTAGGCAGGGAATTCCAGAGATTCACAACCATTTGGTTGAAGAAGTTCCCCCTCAACGCAATCCTAAATTTGCTCCCCCTTTATTTTGAGGCTATGCCTCCTAGTTCTAGTTTCACCTGCCAGTGGAAACAACCTCCCTGCTTCTATCTTATCTATTCCCTTCATAATTTTTCTTCTATTCCATTCATAACCTGGCAGCAAATAGGAGCAGTGCTCAGAAAGATATGTTAGTTTGAATTTTCTTTTGGGTCCAAAAAGAACAGGATGATCCTCCTGATTCCATGAAAAAAATATTGGGTTTCCTATGCCATGGGATTCCCTATAGATCTCACAGTAATTATGCCCTCCTACGTACCCCAACAACTTAGCTGAGTGTGGGACCCTTTCTTCACTTCCTCAGTGACATCTTGCTGCTCAAAATTATACTCCGCTCACTAGTTAGGTAGCTCTTCCCATGGGTTCAAACAGAGAAATGGTAGAGGATCTATGCAGATGAGATACAGAATTTAAAATTTCCCAGACCCCTCAATGTGGAGGAACAGGCTGTTTTCCATCTGATTTAGCCCCGGATTTCAAATTGGGGTTGGGTATTTTGAATGCAGCATTTGAAAGATATAGATTTAGATATAGATGGATATAATGAACACTGATTGGAAAGCCTAGGTTGTGATCTGTTTAATATTCTACTTTGAATTTCCAATCAGTTCAGACTGGAAAGAGTTAAAATGTAGTATAACAAATATACTTTTATATCGGGTATATTTACAGCACGCAGTTTACCTCTCCAGCTCCATCTTGCTCCCAGGTCTAGAATGAGAGAGAATGGCTAGCCTCCCTATTATTGTTAGGAACTCCGGAGATTTCACATTAATTGCCCATTGAACTCGCCAGAGAAAGTTTAACCTAGTAATTAAGATCATTTTAATGATATAATAATGATGCAGTCAATCTCTAGAATAGATAGGGAACCATTTAAATGCTTCAACTTCATTCCTGCATGTAATCAATCATTGTTAGAGGTAAAAATTGGTGAAATTAAAATGTTTACTATTTTCTTTGTTTTTGTCTCTTTCCTCTTCTGTCTCTCTTAATCCAGTATTTATTTACCTCTTTTTTTGTTCTCTTTCTGTGCCTGACTGGGCTAATTCTCACTACCGCTCCATCCTTCCACTGTTTCGCTCAGTCTTTACACCCATTATTCCAAACGCCTTGTTGCTCGTGCCGTGTATTATCTGAACACACTTCCAGCAAATTATGACACAAAACGTTTTGAGCTGGATGGGTGCTGAAAAAAGTATTAACTGATGGCCAACTCCACTAGCTCAGTCATTTGTGAGCATACTACACCATGGTGTGACTAGGAAATGGGATCAGGCAGCAGTGGGGGGAACCAGCATTTTATCCACATAATAACCAATAGCTGTGATAGAGTACCAGGAAAGCTACTGTGCCTGTAGTTAATTAAATTATTTGTTGGTGGTAGCATTAATTTTGCTGCCCTCTAAATAACAACATAACTGGAGTTTTTAAGTACAAGATTTTAAAAATCTTGGACCAAAGCATTAATAGACTTTTAACTCTGTTGTATTGTTCTTGCTTCTAGATTTTGCCTGTATGTCACACAAAAATTAGAGCTGATCAGGTATTGTACCTCTTTAAAACTTAAATATAATTTTCAAAAGATAACATTGTTGTTATTTCATGTAATGTTATGCATGTGTGCACGAATAGAAGGAATTTAGACTTGTCTAATGTTGTGTATTAAAACTATAGAACAGAATATCAGTAATGGGATATTAGAGTTTCTCTACATTTCTTTTTAATTTTTCCAATTAAGCGGCAATTTCGCGTGACCAATCCACCTAACCTGTGCATCTTTGGGTTGTGGGGATGAGACCCATGCAGACATGGGGGAATGTGCAGCTCCACATGGACAGTGAGCAGGGCCGGGATCGAACCCACGTCTTCAAGCGCCGTGAGCCAGCAGTGCTAACCACCGTGTTGCCCTGAGTTTCTCTCCATTTCTAATAAAGCAGGATCTCTCTGAGTTAGAAAACCAGGAGTTTAAGCCCCATTCCAGAATTTAAGCATAAAATCTAGGTAACTCTTCAGTGTAATACTGAGGGAGCACTGCGCTGTGCTACGTGGTGTCCTTTGTTGAAAATTTTAAAGGAGGCACTCTCTGCCTTCTTAGGTTCCCATAAACATTCCCATTGTACTGTTCAAAAAACAAAGACTTTTCCCAAGTGCTCCACAACTAACACTATCAAAAATGGATTAACTGCTTATTCATTACATTGTTTTTTGTGGGTCCTTGCTGTGTGGAAATTAGTTATTTACCAACAAAGCAATAGTGACTTCACATCAAAACTAATTGATTAGCTGTAAAATAGTTCTAATGTTTTTCTATTGAAAGGTCATTATTTCATGATGAGTGATAAGCAGTTGGTATTTGCACATAGAATCTTTAAAGTTCAGAAGTCAGCCATTCAGCCCATCGAGTCTGCGCCAATCCTCTGAAAGAGCACCTTACCTAGGCCATTCCACTGTCCTATCCCCATAACCCCACCTAACCTGCATATCTTTGGACACCAAGGGGCAATTTAGCATGGTTAATCCACCTAACCTGCACATCTTCGAATTGTGGGAGGAAACCAGAGCACCCGAAGGAAACCCACTCAGGCAGGGGGAGAACCTGCAAATTACACAGATACAGTCACCAAAGGCTGGAATCGAACCCGGGTCCCTGATGCTGTGAGACAGCAGTGCTAACCATTGTGGCACTGTGCCACCTTGATGCTTATTCACCAGTGCAGGTCAACCCAAGTCATAGTGGAGTATTAAACACAAAAAACAAGGTTATATGGGCAACATACAAGTGCTCCAGTTTCCTGGCAGCATAAGCCTGTTCAAGATTTGCTGCAGGTTTCTGAGAGCCAGAGATACAATTCCCATACAGACAGGAAAAAGAAAATGTATATGCTAGTTTTAAATAAATTAAATAACTTGTGGTTTATGTTTAAAAATGAAGCTAATTTCAGTTTAATTATAATCCGAATGTAAATTTTGTAATTTATAGTACATTTAGCAGCCGCCATATAGATACACCACATAGTTGAGTATTTTTTGATGAAATCCATTGCTAGATAACATTTTATTTTCTGAACCAGGAACTGGAAGAAAGCCTGCAGCAGCTTCTCACAACCAAGATTGCTGTGTACATTATGACGTTTTTAATAGTGACTGTAGCTTGGGCTTCACATATCAGGTAAGTGCTATTTTTAACAATTGCAGTGCAGTTTTAGTAAAGATACAGGTACTGTGCTCAGCAGAGAGAAATGATAGATGTTTGTAATGCCTCTTTTTTTTCTGTAAAATGTGTGAAGAGATGTCGCACTAATTTCAGGCAGATCAGCAGTTGTTTTGTATGAATATGATCTTACCTTGTATTCCCACTGAAAAAAATCCAATTTTTCAGTTTTTGTTTGTATTACTTATGAACTTCAATTTTGATGAGAACTGCAATGTTTTTAATAGATTATTCCAAGTGATTGAACGAATAGATGATGTTCTTGCTCTTCTCAACTTGGTGAGTGTACAATCTGCTCAGAATATCACAATAACTAAAAGCACAAACCGTGTTCACTATTACGAAATAGTTCTTGTAACTCTGTCATTAGTTAGATGTTACCTTTTGTAGGTTGCACATTGAAATTGTTTCTGGTGCTATGATTGTATTTGTGTATCTTTTACATTGCATTCTGTACAAGTCATAGTGTAATGTTACCATTTCTTCCTGCCCTCTAATGACAGAAAATAGTTGTGCCACAACGCCCAGAAAGGTTCCAAGTCAATCCTCTATCTATCTATGTTGAGTTAGCTGATCTTGAACTAAAGTAATACGGTAGAGGAACTACAGTTAGCACCAGGGTCCTAGGGTTAGGCAGAGGAAAATCAGTTGGGTTACTGTGTGTGTAGATTTTGGATCTTGCTCAACTGCAGTGTTCTTTATGTTGTTATCCATTGCTACTTACTTTCATACCATTTAATCAGCTAATAGAGGTAAATTGGCCACTGTGGAACCAAACTCAATGAGGTAGAGAGGAAAAATCGGTTGAGATTAAATATAAATAAAACAATTAAACTTTTTAAAAAGTGGTTGAAAATGCCACTCTTGCATTACATGGCTTATAAAAATATATTGCTGGAAAAAGACAGCAACTGTCAAAGCTTTTCGGCATCAGGACAGATGCAAGAATACCAAATTTCAAAGCAGCAACAATTTGTACTGGAAGAAAAAGGGTGATTATTTTTTTTTTTAGTTATTCTTTCATTGGATGTGGACATCGCCAGCAAAGCCTGCATCTGTTGCCCATTCCTAATTGCCCTTGAACTGAATTGCATGCTCGGCCATTTTAATGAATCGTTAAGAGTCAACAACATTACTGTCGGTCTTGAGTCACATGTAAGTCAGACCGGGTAAGGACATCAGATTCCCTTCCCTAAAGGGCACTTGTGAACTATACTAGTTTTTGGGACAATGGACAACAGTCTCACCATAACAATGCCTTGACCAATCGGAGTTGACTGCATCTTTTCCTATGCAGTATAAATTTTGTGTTTGAAATTTGTCCTGATGAGTGCAAGACAATAAGCCAGATATCAGCATATCTTTTTTTCCAGCAACCCTCAAGTTCTATATTACCAAGTGACTGTTTATACAAATGTATTCAAGGTGTAAGCATTAAGCACACACCAGCAGAACTCCTAGGTCATATTCTCTCCTTAAGAGTGTACAGAATTCCGAAAGGAATTGCAAAAGGAGGCCCATCGAGTCTGCACCGACCATCTGAAAGAGCACCCGACCTAGGCCCACTCCCCAACCCGATCCCCGTAACCCCATTATAACCTGCACATCTTTAGACTATGGGAGGAAATCGGAGCACGCAGGGGAAACTTACACCGACATGGGGAGAATGTGCTCATGCATTTGCTTTGTTTGGCCCTTGTTCAGCACTGTAACCAATCACTATTTGTCGACGCACTTTGTCAATAATTATTTTTTATCTACTGTGTACGTTCCCTTGGCCACAGAAAAATACTTTTCTCTGTACTTTAGTACATGTGACAATAAATCAATCAATCAATCAAACTCCACACACCAAGGCCAGAATTGAACTCGGGTCCCTGGCGCTGTGAGGCAGAAATGCTAACCACTGTGCCACCCACAAATAAATTATAGTCTGTGCTGCCTGTATGCATCGATCAGAAAACAGCACTGATATTGTAGGAGTATACAGCACTGAAGACAGTAATATCAGTGAAATTCTTTAAAAATGGCAAATATTTTTCCAAAACCTGCATAAAATAAGCTGACAACGTGTAAGCTGCATCACACTTCCAAATCTCAATGCCTTCATGATGAGTCAGAGTAGCTGCAGAGAAGAAAATAAAAATATCCAAATCCTGCACTCTGCATCTTACTACACTGTGGAATGTCGTGCCCACTCTACCCAAAGATGTGCAGGTCAAGAATTTGCCTGCTCAGTCACAGGAAGACCCATGGCAAAAACCCCCGACCCTGAGAACATGTCAGGTGTGATTCCCCGAAAAATTTCTGTATCTGGTTTCAGGCACGTTTGATGCCAAGTGAGTTCAGGCCTCCTTTGTGGTTAATTACTAATGTTGGGAGAGTCAGAGCAGGTACATCATTTACTCTTCTTCAGACTTCAAGCTATGTTTGGGAAGTCAATTTTTAAAAAGTATATTTTACATAAGCTAAAGGTGTACTGCACCTGATGTGAAGCCAAAGTGATGCAAAACTGTCCAGTAGAGGGGGTTTAGCAAATCATATTTCAAGATTCAGATTGAGAGCTCATGCTGCAATTACCCTGCCATTTTTCATCAATACAAATTTTACACCACTTTCTATTGAAGTTAAAATAATTACAAAAGCAACCTTATTTGGTATCGGTGTCATACATTGCATCCTCAGTCTGTATTGGTATCTAAAGTGGTCTAATATTTCTTTTTTTAGGCTTGTATGATGCTCATAACCTTCCTGCCTTATACGGTAAGTAATTGTATACAATAAGTTGATATACTATAGAAGTTGCAACATCTACAGTATGTATGAATAGCACATGCCACCATGTTTTAAAGCAGTAATTGTGTTTTTAATATATTCCTTTTGAGAAAATGTGCCGTGCTTTGATGTCATGAACTCTGAAAAAGATGATTTTGCATGGTAAACCTTTTTTTAAATTATTAAATACAACCCTGTTAAGGTATTTCACATTTACTTTTATTTGGTGGGAGTTGGAATTATAGACACCTTACTTAATTCACAGTGCAAAGCACTCTGAGGGAGGAAGATTGTTAGCCAACAGCTGTGTCCATATTGGCACCAACAACATAGGTAGATGGAGAGACGAGGTCCTGCAGGCAGAATTTACGGAACTAGGAAATAAACTAGCAAGCAAGATCTCAAAGGTAATCATCTCCAAATAACTCCTGGTGCCATGTACAAATGGGTAGAGCAAATTAATGTGTGACTGAAGAGCTGGTGAAGGAGAGAGGGCTTTAGATTCCTGGGACATTGGAACCACTGGCGAAGATGGGACCTGTAGAAGGCAGGTGGGTTGCACATGACCAGAGCCAGGACGCCTTGCAAGGCGATTTTCTGGTGCTATGCAGAAAGGTTTAAACTAACTTGGCAGTGAACCAATATTGAACAGAAAAAACAAGGTGTACCGAGAATTAGGAGAAACAGATTGCACTGGAGTAGGTTGTGGTCGGGGTAAAGTGAATGTGATACGGTCTGAATAGGTTTACTGTGCATGTATGTGAAGTGTGGTAAATAAGATTGATGAGTAACAAGTGTACATAGCCCCATGGAAATATGATATGGCAATACTGAGGACTGCATTAAAAAAAGGCAGGCTTGCATACAAGTTGTGCAGAAAATATAGGGAAGAAAAGATCAGAGGTGGAGTTGCCATATTGATTAAGGAGAATATTATAGCACTCAGGAGAGAGGATGTCCTGAAGAGGTAAAGGACTGAATGTATTTGGTTAGAGCTTAAAAAAAAATTTGAGGTACCATTACACGCCTGGGTGTATTCTCTGGCCACCATCCAGTGTGAATGATACGCACATTTTTAAGGAAACTATCAGAGAGATACAAGAGCCAAAGTGTTGTTATAATAGAGACTTTATCTTAATATAAACTGGAATAGTGATGGTGTAAAGCTCAAAGAGGAGGAAGATTTTCTTGAGTGGGTACAGGAGAATTTTCTGCATCAGTATGTTTCCGGTCCAACCAGTAAGGAGGCATTACTGTATCTGGTTCCAGGGATGAGGTGGCCAAAGTGGATCAAATGGCAATAGGGAATATTTGGGGACAAACATTATAGTATTACAAGGTTTAAGTTGACTACAGAAAAGGATAAGGGATAAGGGACAATCCAGAGTAAAAATAATTAATTGGGCAAACATACATTAGAACTATAAGCAGGAATTAGCAATTCAGCTCCGTCATTAAATACTATCACGGCTGATTTCCCCTCGGCCTCGACTCCACTTTCTTGTCCATTCTCCATAACCCTTCAATCCATTACTAATTAAAAATCTTGTCTATCTCCACTGCATTCATTGGGCAGCATGGTAGCATAGAGGTTAGCACAGTTGCTTCACAGCTCCAGGGTCCCAGGTTCAAATTCTGGCTTGGGTCACTGTCTGTGTGGAGTCTGCATGTTCTCCCCGTGTGTGCGTGGGTTTTCTCCAGGTGCTCCGGTTTCCAACCCACTGTCCAAAGATGTGCAGGTTAGATGAATTGGCCATTCTAAATTGCCCTTAGTATCCAAAAAGGTTAGGTTGGGTTAAGGGGATAGGGTAGAGTTGTGGGGCTTGGGTAGGGTGCTCTTTTCAAGGGGCGCTGCAGACTCGATGGGCTGAATGGCCTCCTTCTGCATTGTAAATTCTATGATGATTCTAGGGTAGTGAATTCCACAGATTCACGGCTCTTTGAGAAAAGTAATTTATCCTCATCTTTGTTTTAAATCTGCTGCCCCTTATCCTAAAACTATGATTGCCCCACAAGAGGAAGCATCCTCTCTATGTCTACTTTTATCATATATACCTCAATTATATCTCCTCTCATTATTCTGAACTCGAGAGACTATAGGCCTAACCTGCTCAATCTCACTTCAGAAGACAAACCCTACATCTATGGAATCAATCCAGTGAATCTCTTCTGCACTGCCTCCAATGAAACTACATCCCTCCTCAATTAAGGGGACCAAACCTGTACACACCAATGCCTTGTACAGTTGCAGCAACACTTCCCTACTTTTAAACTCTATCTCTTTAGTTATAAAAGCCAAAATTCTATTTGCCTTCCTTGTTACCTGCTGTACCTGCATACTAGTTTTCTGAGATTGATGCACAAGGGCACACAAATCCCTCTGTACTGAAGCACTGAAGTTTCTTTCCAACCAAAATGGTAACCTCCCCGTTAAACCCCATCTGCCACATTTTGGGCCACTCCCCTAACCTATCTATATATACAATTGTAAATTTCTTATTTCCTCATTGCAACTTACTATCCCACCTGTTTTAGTGTCATCTGCACATTTGGATGTTGATACTTCTATTCCTACATCCAAGTCATGTATATATATATTGTAAATATTTCTGGTCTGAGGACTGAATCCTGTGGCACCCCACTAATTACATGTTGCAAACCAAAAAGAGACCCATTTTTCCCAACTCTTCTGTCAGCTATCCAGTCTTCTATCCACTTCAATGGGGTGAGAACGGAGCTTTCTCTTTATATAACAATGATATTTCTTATTGATTTAGATACCCTTGGAAGTTTCCTTTCATTTTTCCTTTTAAGCTGCTTTGTGACCCTTGCTAGTCTGTATCTAACCCATTCGTCTGGATCTATGCTTTGTTTGCATTTTGGAAAGCCCTTTTAGCTTTATGCTGTCCCTAACCTCTTTAGTTGGCAATGGCTTTTTTTTTTGTGAAGCAGAGCCTTTTCGTAGGTGTATATATTCCCTCTATATCTTGTCAAATCTTTCTTTAAGTATTCTCCACTGATCTTCAGTCGTTTGACCCATTAACAGATCTTCCCAGTTTTCCGTGGACAGTCCCATTAAAATAAGCCTTACCCAAGTCTAAAATCCTAGTGCTGTATTCTCTGCAGCCCTGCGCCGAAATTGCGTTCGGTGCAGGGGAGGAGAATCCAATTTCATGCTGAAATCGGGCCCGGCGATTCTCCGGGACCCGAGAATCGGTGTGAACGCGGAGTACGCCGCGCAGCTGGGGGCCAATTGACAGAGGACAACCCAGAGATCCTCCGTTCTCAACCAGCCGAGTTCCAGGTGCTATGGAACTAACCGGGTATTGCCGGTCGGGATGCTGGCGTGGGCTCAGTCTACAGCCGCCCTGGTTGGGGGGGGGGGGGGGGGGGGGGGGGGGCTTTATAGGTGGCCGGGGTTAAGATCCACGCGATCAGATCCTCGGGCGCACGGCCGATCATGGGGGCGAGGGGGTCTAATTTTTTTAGTCTGCCTCCGTGGTCTGAGTCCACCTTGGCGCTCCACCGTGCGCACGTGCAAACCCAAAACTGGAAGGGCACGGGCCCGTATCTGCAGCTAAAGCTGCTTGAATTACTCCAGGGCCCTTTGGCCCCCTGCAGGCTTTGAATTAGCTGTATTTTGCAGGAATCTCTAGAGTAAAACACCAGCGTTTGTACGGCGGCATGGGGGACATAGTCCCATTTTGGGAGAATCCAGCCCCTAGTATCCGAATCGTGCTTTCAATTTCAAATGTTGCATTGAATTTAATCATGTGTGATTTGTTATTTGCTATATGTTCGCACACAGTCCACCACTTCTATTGTGCAAAGTTCCTCACCATATATCTAAATTTACTCCCCTTCAGGAACTCAAACCTCTCCCACAACTCATCGAGGGCTGTAAACCTCCTTTCCAAGTGCAGGTCCCTCACCCTCACTAGCCCCGCCTCCCTCCACTTTCCATACATCCCATCCATCTCCCCCGGCTATAACCTGTGGTTCCCGCATAGTGGTGTCAACACCGACATCCCCTACAACTTAGTGTCTCCGAAGCTGATTCGACACCCTGACCTTTGACTGTATCAGCTGGCTCCCCATATACTTCCCCGGAGCTAGTGACAGCATAGCCATCACCATAACCCTCAGCCCTCCTGTAAACTTTGTAGCCAGATATATTTAATTCCCAGTCCTGATCCTGCAGCCATGTCTCCATCATAGCTACAGTAATGATATCATGGTTGTGTTATAATTCACTGACTGGCCACTAGGAGTCTCATTAGTATATAAATTAATGTTAGAGTCAGGTGACCTCAGACTGATGGAGAGCTGGAAGAGAGAGGTTGCTTGTGCATGATCATACTGTTATTCATCTGTTATTTTGTATAGATGACCCACAGTTAATGTTAATAAATTGTTTATAGCTTTAGCTACAAGTGTTCTTGTAATATAAATCAGGCAATCCAATAAGAACAAGGATACAGATTTAAGGTCACTATCGGATAAGCCATGATCTTATTAAATGGCAGAGCAGGCTCAATGAACCGCATAGCCTACCCCTGCTCCTTGTTCGAATGTTTGTATTTAAAGTAATTGGTAAAAGGAGCAATGGTGACATGAGATAACACTTTTTTATACAGCCAGTGGTTAAGGCCTGAAATGTACTGCCAGAGTGTGGTGGAAGGAAATTCAATTGAGGATATTAAAAAGAGAGTTGGATCGTCAGCTGAAGAACAAAAACATGTGCCGGGCTACATGGAACAGATGGGGAAGTGCGATTATCTGAGTTTCTCTTGCAAAGAGACAGCATGGACATGACAGGCTGAATGGCATTCTTCTGTGCTGCAACCATTTTATAATTCTACAAATGTTCTTAGTAACCTTATTGGACTTTGAAATATATTCCAAACTGTGAAGGCTGATGTATCTACAAACCGCTGAAATGCTCTTTCCTTTTCAGTTTTCCCTGATGGCCTCGTTTCCAGATAACACACTTGGAATTCTATCATTTTGTGTTTGTGCAATCATCATTGGATTAATTCAGGTATGGATTAAATTATGTGGTTTGTGGCAATCTGGCTGCAAGGGATTAGCACGTGAGGGGAATATTTTGAAAGGTTAAGCCAACAGTGCAGGATGACGATATAAGTCATGATAACCAGAGTTTGACAGGAAGGGACAGAACGTGCAAACATAAGAGTGCTTCATTAAGTCATGTCAGAATAGGGACAAATGGTAAAAATATATCATTAAAGGCTCTTTTTCTGAATGGACAAAACATTTGTAACAAGATAGATGAATTGATAGCACAAGTGAAAATAAATGAGTAGCCTTTCAGAGCCTTTCTCCAAAGTGCTGTTAATACATAGGTATATAGAAGATAGGTGCAGGAGGAGGCCTTTTGGCCCTTCGAGCCTTCTTCGCCATTCATCACGATCATGGCTGATCATCCAACTCAATAGCCTAATCCTATAGATTAAGGAGGGAGTTCCAGGAATTTGACCCAGGGACAACAAAGGAATGATGATATAGTTGCAAGTCAGGATGGCGCATGACTTGCTGGGAAATTTGCAGGTGGTAGTGTTCCCATGAGTCAACTATCCTTTTAGGTGGTTGAGGTCACAGATTTGGAAAGAGCCATCAAGGAATCCTTGACAGGTTTCTACAATGCATCTTGTAAATAGCTTGCTTCATCTTGGATAGTGTTGTTGGAGCTGCATTCATCCAGATAAGTGAAGACTATTCCATCACACTCCTGACTTGTGCTTTGAAGCTGGTGGGGCAGGCTTTGGGAGTCAGGTGATGACTACTTACTGCAGAATTCAAAGCCTCTGACCTGTTCTTGTCACAGCATTGCTTGCAGTTTAGTTTCTGGCCAATGGTAAGTCCTCGGATGTTGTTGGTTTCGGATTCATTGATGGTAATGCCCTGAACCCCAAATAGCGATGATTATATTTCACTTGTTGGAGATGACCATTGCCTGGCACTTATGTGGCGTGAATTTTATTTGCTGCTTTTCAGGCCAAGCCTGAATGTTGCCTAGGTGTTGCTGGATATGGGCATGAACTGTTTTATTATCTGAAGAGTTGCAAATGGAACCGAACACTGCAATCATTGTTGTTGAACTGCCCTGTGGAACTCCTTAATTCCTAGTGACTTCAATTTATCTAGCACTCTTATACCCTTCTTGGTAAATACTGCATTCATATCAAGGGCAGTTGAACATAGAACAGTACAGCACAGAACAGGCCCTTCGGCCCTCAATGTTGTGCCGAGCCATGATCACCCTACTCAAACCCACGTATCCACCCTATACCCGTAACCCAACAACCCCCCCTAACCTTACTTTTATTAGGACACTACGGGCAATTTAGCATGGCCAATCCACCTAACCCGCACATCTTTGGACTGTGGGAGGAAACCGGAGCACCCGGAGGAAACCCACGCACACAGGGGGAGGACGTGCAGACTGCACACAGACAGTGACCCAGCCGGGAATCGAACCTGGGACCCTGGAGCTGTGAAGCATTTATGCTAACCACCATGCTACCCTTGCTCTCACCTCATCTGTGGAATGCAACTCTTTTGTTTGGACTAAGGCTATAATGAAGTCTGGAAATGAGTGACTCTCGTGCAATCTGTGTTGACTCAGTGAACCACCCAGGTTTACAATTTTGCCATGTTTTCTTGTCTGCAGTATTTGTTTAAACCGTATCTTATGACAAATAATCATATTGATTTCAAAATTACAAAACGCTTTGTTTGCCTTGTTCAAGACGGTATTTCTAGTCATGCTTAGAACTTTGTAATCCTTGATGGCTCAATGGTAAATGCACCACATTGTAATGTACTGATGTCATTATAGGGAGATATTAGAAATTTGGGTTCAAAAATGAAGCAGACAATTTAAAAGGTTTAAACAGATTGAAGGATAAATGCTGCTAGCCCAAACTCAAAGGGCTGCACCCATACCTGGCTGAGTCACATGCTTCCATTCAGACATTCCTGCATGAGAGCCATTATCCCATTAACAGAGTTTGATGACTTAATAGTCTATCAATGGAAGGTAGTTGCATATGAATGGCATAGCTCTACCTTTTGTATAAACGGGAATGGGCTATCAGCCAAATAACGAGAATAGATTCAAGTTTTTTTTTTTATAAATGTTTTTATTCAGTTTTCATATTTTATATTGAACAAATTACAAATTGTTAGGAGAGAAAAAAAAAACACGCAAAAATTAACATACATATTTACAGGTAAGCATCTTCGTAGTAGTAACTGCGCCCCCCCCCCCCCCCCCCCCCCCCCCCTCAACATGTTTATTTAGTTTGGTTTTGGGCCTTAGCTAGCCATCGAACCCCCGTACCGAACCTGTAGCCCCCCCCCCTCCCGCTACCTTCCCCCGAATATTCTTCCTCTTGTACATTGGCCACAAATAGGTCCCGGAACAGTTGCATGAATGGCTCCCACGTTCTGTGGAAGCCGTCGTCCGACCCTCGGATGGCAAATTTGATTTTCTCCATTTGGAGAGATTCCGAGAGGTCGGACAGCCAGTCCGCAGCTCTGGGCGGTGCTGCTGACCGCCAGCCAAACAGGATTCTACGGCGGGCGATCAGGGAGGCAAAGGCAAGGGCGTCCGCCCTCCTCCCCAGGAATAGATCTGGCTGTTCTGAAACCCCGAAGACCGCCACTATCGGGCATGGCTCCACCCTCACTCCCACCACTTTGGACATAGCCTCGAAGAAGGCTGTCCAGTACTCCACAAGTCTGGGGCAAGACCAGAACATGTGGGCGTGGTTGGCCGGGCCTCTCTGGCACCGCTCACATTTGTCCTCCACCTCCGGGAAGAACCTACTCATACGGTTTCTCGTTAAGTGGGCTCTATGTACCACTTTTAGTTGCGTCAGGCTGAGCCTTGCGCACGTGGAGGTGGAGTTGACCCTATGCAGTGCTTCGCTCCAGAGTCCCCACCCTATCTCCATCCCCAGGTCGTCCTCCCATTTCCTTCTTGTTGCGTCCAGTACGGTGTCGTCCCTATCTACCAGTCGGTCATACATGTCACTACAGTTCCCTTTCTGTAGGATACTTGCGTCCAGTAGGTCTTCCAGTAGTGTCCGTCGTGGCGGTTGTGGGTATGTCCTTATCTCCTTTCGTAGGAAGTTTTTGAGCTGCAGGTACCGTAGCTCAAAAACTTCCTACGAAAGGAGACAAGGACATACCCACAACTGCCACGACGGACACTACTGGAAGACCTACTGGACGAATAGATTCAAGTTTGACCATTTCGGGGGAGAACCAATGTTCAGGGCTGGATGGACCTTGGAGAGAGAGAGAGAAATCCTTTTGGGATCAAAGGCAGAAACAGATGGGTAGCAAGGAGACAGGTCTGGAAACCTGGAAGCAGAATGCTGTAGAGCTTAAAAATGTTCACCTGAGGAAGGAGCAGTGCTCTGAAAGCTAGTGTTTGTAACAAACCTGGTGAACTTTAACCTGGTGTTGTAAGACTTCGTACTTAAAAATGTAAGCAGCCAAGGAGCAGGTCATGGGAACTGCCACAGAGTGACTAAGTTTTGAAAAAGGATTCTGAAAAAGATGTCCTAACAGAAGAAAGATTGCTTCCTAATAAGTGCTGCTTTTGCCTGGATGTGTAAGTGGAACGGGAGCTTTATTTTAATGCCAAGTGTTGTTTAATGGGACCTTGTGTGTTAAAGTTAAGAAACTGCTCATAATCTTTTAATGTTAGAACTGTGAAGTTTGAAAGTTTAAATATTATTTTGTTTTCTTTTGTTTTAATAAAGTTTTGTTCATAAAATAACAAAGCCCAATTTATTATATTATCACCCCGGAACGAATCTTGTCTTTTCTGCAAAGTCTTAAAACATTACACGTCTTGTTCAGTATCTTAACCTTTGTTGAGGGCTGACTCGGCATCCGTAACACTAAACCACACAGAATTTTAAAATTCTGAGTTTTGATCCGGAATTTATGCTGAATTATTTGATTTTTAATTGCAACACCAAAGGGTGTACAGTTACCCAGTGTCCAAGATTGAGGGAGGGAGAAAATAAATCAACCACCATTCTTGTTTCCTAATCTCGGTTCATTGACTAGCACTTTTAAAATATGCTTATGTGAATATTAAGGAAAGACAGGCTCAACATTGTGGGAAGACAGGCTCAAGTTCACCTGTTCTCCCCAGGGATAAGAGGCATGCTGTATCCATTTGTGTGGGTTACTAACTAGTGCTGCTGCCACCCTGGAAATGTAGACCTACATGAGACATTGAGAAAGGAGGAAAATGTGTACTTTTGGATGACCTATAACTAGCATGCACAAATGAATATAGAGTATTCTGTAAATGAAGAAACTTCATACAACTAACTTCTCACCTTTCTAATTTGATAACAGGCTGTGATTGTGATTTACGGATTCCATCGACCTTACTTATTGAATGCTCATATATGTGCTTCAGAAGATAAAATTTCTTATAAGTACCAAATTTTAAAGATGATTTTACGAGCTCCAGCTCTCTTCCTTTTAGCAGGGATCTTGTCTTTTATCTATTGTCCAGTGGTAAGTTTCTTTTCCCTATGCTCAGTTTTAAAGCGCTCGGTAGATTTGTTTGTACATGTTTGGCACCTTCAACAACCATGGGCGGGATTCTCCGGTAGCAGACCCCGAAATCGGGAAATGCAATTCGGCGGAGAATAGCTTCCAACACCAAAATCGCGGCAGGCACCGATTTGACTCCAAGTCGCGATTCTTTGTAACCTCAAACGGTGTACAGCAGGCACCGTTTGCATGTCATCAGCGGGCCTGACCCGGTTACATTCCAGGGCCTCCGCAATTCTCTGCCTCTGACGGCCCGAGGTCCCGACAGCATGGTTCACTTGTGCTTTTAAAAATTGTGAAACCGGCGTGGCGGCTGCTGAGGGCGAGAGAGGGGGTACAAAAGTGTTCAACATGGCCATAGTGTGCTGACAATTGTGTCACTGGCCAAGGGGCTTCTGCTAGGGCTGGTGGGAGTAGGAGGGGGGTTGCCAGGAGATGGGCTGTGGGGTCAGGATGGACGGACTCAGGGCACCATTGCCACAGCCTGCAAGGCAGCCATGCAGCTGCACACGCCTCTTAATAGCCTGCTTTGAACCTGGCACCACGGATCATATAGGTGTCCCCCTGGGTGCTCTCTGGCCCCAGGTGCCCCATCAACTGTATGGGCACATTCCAGCATAACAGTGCCATCTTTCTGGCTGGGATACATGTGTATAGGGAGTGTAATGTGTATGCTTGTCAGCCTCCCGAGTCTCAATCATGGACCTGCCGTACCCAGCACCATTTTTCAGTGGAATCGATTGTGTTCCATGCAGCACCGGTGCTAGCCCCTCAACGGTAGCAGAATTGGTCCAGGTGCGTCGCCGGTTTTTCTGCTGTAAAAGTCCACAGATTCTCCGTTGGCATCAACACCCGAAATGACATCCCGCCCCATTTCTGCAAAATGTTATATGAAGTAAAAGGTTTGCAACTAAAAGATTCAGGAATGTGTAGCAACTCAAATTTGTTGAATAAATTCAGCACCTAGAAGCATGATGTCCTAAAAGCTGCTAATTTTGATGGTGAAAATGCTTTGCTTCAGACGTAGGAACCAAGTATTTAGCTGTCTCATGTATTTTAATTATGACTTCAACTACTATAGCCCTATGTGAGTAGAAAACTGTAACAATTGCGCACACTGAAAAAAATAGTTTCCAAATGCTATTGACCACATTGTACTGTGAATCATGGCAAAATAATAGAAAGCAAAGTGAACAAAACAATTTTGCAACATCAGAGTAGGTAGGATCCTGTCATGTTGCAAATTTGATTTTTTTAAAAATTGATCAAACTTGAGATGCACCCCATCTGTAATCCAGAAATTTAATAATTTTAACATGATTTGGAACATCAGACCTCAAAAGTTTCAAGAACCTTTATTAAAAATGCAATATTCAGGTTTCATTGAGAAGCTTGTCTCTTGTAAAGTGCATGGTAGCACAGTGGTTAGCACAATTGCTTCACAGCTCCAGGGTCCCAGGTTCGATAGCCGGTTTGGGTCACTGTCTGCAGAGCCTGCACGTTCTCCCCGTGTGTGCGTGGGTTTCCTCTGGGTGCTCCAGTTTCCTCCACAGTCCAAAGATGTGCAGGTTAGGTGGATTGGCCAGACTAAATTGCCCTTAGTGCCCAAAGTTGCCCTTAGTGTTGGGTGGGGTTACTGGGTTATGGGAATAGGGTGGAGTTGTGGGCTTTGGTAGGGTGCTCTTACCAAGAGTTGGTGCAGACTTGATGCGCTGAATGGCCTCCTTTTGTACTGTTGATTCTATGAACATATTTAGTGATCTGCTGAACCAAATATATATCTTCCACAGATGACAGCAATGCTACGTCATGATAAGTAGATCACACAGTCTTATTATTGAAATACTGTGGATCCCTCAAAAATGTGCCGGAACTGTCTCTTGTCTTCGTGTATGATTTACCCTTCATAGGAAGTTCTCTCTGAGTGTAATCACCTGACAAACTACTTCTACTCTGCAATGCACTTCACTGTTGACCATAATTGGTTGAATTACAATTACTGGAGACTACATTAGGCTATAAAAAAAAATCTTGTCTTGTCTGTTGGCCGCTTACTGCGATGAACTGAAATATTCTGTAAATTTGCACCCAAACAAATGTCTTAATTGGCAAGTGAACATTTTCAGCACAGAAGGTTTTAAAAAAAATAAATGTAAGTGACCAACTTACCAAAACACTGCCAAAATGTCCTTGAACCTTTGTGCCGGTTCTTCCAAATCTCTGCCCGTTGCTCATTCACATATCTCTACCCCACCCAAAAGACTTGCAATTGCACTGTTTCAAAATGGATGAAACTTTAAGCCCAAAGTTTTGCTCACAAGACCCAAAGTTATATTTCTGGTATGTTACAGTTTTCAGAGTTTGTTTTAGATTAAATATATTTCTCTTTACTCTGATCTACACTATATTTTCAATATTTGTTATGGTGTCAAAATAAGGCACGTTAAAATCTGTGAAACTTCCTTGATTGCATTTTCTTAAATATAATAATGTGTCTTCAAATATGATTGTTCATACTTAAAGAAAGAACATATGGTGCAGGTTTCACACACTCCTTGGACATTCAATTGTTTTGCACTCCTTTTAACATTCCAACGTATGCATTGAGATAGGCAAGAAATTGTGACTGCAGAATAGGCTTGAATTTTGGCTGTCAAGTTGAGCAAGTTTTTTTTAATAACTATTGAGGTAGGGTTTGTGTAATATCTGTTTTTGTTAATATTGTCTCCAGTTGAGGTAGGGTTCGTGTAATATCTGTTTTTGTTAATATTGTCTCCAGTTGAGGTAGGGTTCGTGTAATATCTGTTTTTGTTAATATTGTCTCCAGTTGCATTATATATTTTTTCCACCTATTAACTAAAAGAAAACCTGAAGCCAATATTGGTCTCCACCAGTGGCCAGTTGATTATACCTGTGAAGCCCAATTCGGGGAACATCATGCTACGTGTGGCTGCATAAAACATATTGTTGGTTTTGCTAGGAACAAGTTATGTTTTCCCGCTTCCATGTTTTTTGAGTAAGCTCCAGCCACTAAAGTATGTTAATTTACATTTTTGGCAACTCTCACAGCATGTGAAATTCTAGATTACATCTGGACTATTTTTAAAATGTGGATGTTGATGCTTCGGACATAGGTCCATGCAATAATCTGCAAGTGATACAACATTATGGTCTTGGATCAGTAAAAAGGCTCAAAGTCTCCTGGACGGGATTCTCTAATCCCGCGGCAGAGTGTCCATACCGTCGTAAACGGCGTGGCGTCTTATGACGGCGTGAATGGGCCAAGCCGAGGACTAATTCTGGCACCTATAGGGGGCTAACACAGAACTGTTCACGCCGCTCCAGCTGCCGATCCCGGAGCGAACTGCGCGCCGCGGGATCCGCGCATGCGCAGTGGCGCCAACTCGCCTATGTGCAGTAGCCTCCCTTCAATGCACCGGCCCAGACGCAACATGGCGCAGGGTTACAGGGGCCGGCGTGTAGGAAAGGAGGCCCCCAGCCAGAGAGGCTGGCTCGCCGATTGGTGGGCTCTGACCCCGGGCCAGACCACATCACCCTCCCAACCCTTTAACGCTGAGTTCCCGCCAGCTGAGAGCAGGTGTGTCAGCGCCGGCAGGACTCGCCGTTTTTACGACGGCCGCTCGGTCCATCCCGGGCCGAGAATCGGCGGGCCAGCCACGTAGAGCGCCCCCCCAACCGATGCCGCGCCAACCACGCCAGCGGCGTGGCGCGAGTCGTGCTGGTCACGGGGATTCCCGGCCCCGGGCTGAGAGAATCCCGCCCCCTATATTTCCAAATAATAATCATGAAGTTCGTGAGGTTTATAGTTTAATTTTGCTCTTGGCAGTACCTGTATTAGTTGGGATATTGAATATTTTTTACATTCGCATGCAGTTATTGATTCTGCTTGTGTTGAATAGATATAGTGATTTCAATAATAGGACTCCAGTGGAGTGCAGAACTCGCAGGGAGTGAGTGCATTGCAGGAAATCCCTGGTGTACAGGCTAATGAAGTGATAATCATGGGCTGTGCGCATATAATTTCTTGCCCTGTGTTCTCTGCTGGAAGTTCAGAATTGATGCCAGTATAATTTAGTATTCATCCACGATACATTCAAGTTGCAGTGACACCCCAATACATTTTCTCCTGTTTCTTTATACAGTAGTACAGTTACAGACTATATCATTATTGCATAATATATGAATCAAGGTAGTACCATAGGCACAAGGGACTGACTGGTTTCCTTTTCTGCTGACTATTGTATTTTCATGTAAATATGTTAACCAACAGTATTGCATTTTATGCTATATCAAGGTATGATTTCAAATTGCTTTTCATGATTGCCGACTTTCCTTTTCACAGGCATATGCAGTACTTGCACTTGTCATCTTTCTACCATACATTACGCAGTGTGCACAATGGTGTAGAAACGAAATAAAAGGTGAGTGTATGAAATGAGCCACTTGCTTTATGGTTATTTACCCACTTAGAAATTTTAATTCTTAGGAAGGGTAGTTACTATTTTGAACAACCAAGATATCATTCCCTGTCCCACCTCCCACCATTATCACAGTGATTGTGGAAAGGTAATTAAGCTCCAGCTTTTCTCTTGAGGAATGAGGAACCATGTTGGAAAGTGGTGAGGATAATTCATACATAGAATTCCTACAGTGCAGAAGGAGGCTATTTGGCCCATCGAGTCTGCACAGACCCTCCGCAAGAGCACCCTAACCAGGCCCACCCTCTCCCACACCATACCCGTAATCTAACCTGTACATCCCTGGACACTAAGGGACAATTTAGCATTGCCAATGCACCTAACCACACTGTTCGATGTGGGAGGAAACTGGAGCACCCAAAGGAAACCTACGCAGACATGGGGAGAAAGTGCAAACTCCACTTCGTCAGTCACCCAAAACTGGAATTGAACCTGGTTCTCTGGTGCTCTGAGACAGCAATGCTAACCACTGTGCCACCCCATAATCTAAAGGAGTACAAATTTTACACTTGTTTTCATAGCAATTCTATGGTTTTCCTGCTTTAAATTGAAATATATACAAGTTGAGTGTGGAAGAGGGGAAAAAAAACTATTTACATACTTTATGTTCCATGTAAGGTCCAAAAGAACTTCGGAGAGTGCCATTTTATTCATTTCACCCAAATGAACCACTGAGCAAGGAGCGTGTGGAGGCTTTTAGCGATGGGGTGTTTGCTATTGTTGCAACGCTTCTTATTTTAGATATATGGTAAGTGTTTTTTGCGTAACAGTTACATCATTAAGCTTTTTAATAACAATTTTGATTGTCACATGTAGGCTTCCATTAAAGCTGCAATTAAGTTACTGTGAAAAGCCCGTAGTCGCCATACTGCTTGCCATGTTTTACACCGTTAACTAATTTTGTTTGTTTTTTTTGATACAAGTAATGTGAGGTACATCAGTAGAAACAACTAATGGACTATTCACCCATAGTTAGCACTGAACTGTGGATTCTTAACCTCACCAAAATTTGCTTAGTAAGGATTGTCAAGAAGGATGCAGTCTTTTGTCCATTAGCATCTTTTACCCATGCGACAGCCAGATTTGAAAAGTATGTTTTTAACTTACTTTTACACCTGGAATTGACTTAAGTGGTGAGTTTTTAAACTTCAACTATCTTCACATAAGAAAATAATTCAGGGTCTTTTGGTCACGTTATGGCAGGCCATAGATCCTTGGCAATATGTTTATAATTGAGATGGGTGTTGTGAAAATGTTTAATTTTATGATTCATATATTGTAAGAAAATAATTTAATTTGGGGGAAATTGAATTTTTAAATTTATGCAAAGTGGGGGAAAAAGCACAGGTTTGAAAAACTGGTAATACACATCCTAAAGATAATTACCACTCAAAGGATAGTTCATGTTTATTTAAAGGAGATACAGGTGTGAAAAAAATAAACACTATGTGGCCCCATTGAGTGTTGGCAGAGATGAGATGCTACAGTTATCTTCACGAGGGGTTTAAATTACTCATGCGGGTCCCAGATCAAACAAAGATTTGGAAGCCGTACGTAAATAAAGGAAGTTCTTCAGCACCCACATATGTTTCAGATCACAGGACAGGTTTGGAAAGTATGACCTGAATTTTGCATTTATAAGGCGCGGGCATTTGGCGGGCCCAGAAGCAGGTATGGAATCTGCTCCTGGGCGATATTGCATTGCCAGCGCTATTTAACACTGGATGGCCAATAAAGGCCCACTCAGCATCGAACGTTTCCTCTGGTTGGGCTGATGGTCCTGGCAGGGGCAAAAGCTAGTCAGACACTGGGTCCAATGCAGATCTGGTGGAGAAATTAAAAACTGCAGAGCTAGGTCCCTGATGACTGCATCCCTGAAAGTTCCTGACATCTGCCTTCACATCCTCCCCCTGTGCCTGCCCAGGCTCCTCATTAGACCCATCAGTAGATTCATCTTGTGACATCTAGAGCTGCCTCATGATCCTTGGCCTTCAGTCGTTCTCCCTTTGCCATAGCCAGATTGTGCAGAGCACAGCAGGCAACAACTATAAGGGACACGCGTTCTGGAAATACTGCAATACTCCCCCGATCGGTCCAGGTATCTGAACCGCATCTTCAGCAGCCCAATGGTTCTCTCTGCCACTGCCCTTGTGGAGGAGTATCTCCTGCTATACATCTGCTCCGCCTCTTTGCTGCTGGAGTGTTGTCCTGAATCGCCCATTTGAGAGATAGCCCTAATCACCCAGGAGCCATCCATCCAAACGAGCAGGAGCGATGAACAGCTTTTGTACCTGTGAGTGTCACAGATTGTAAGCATCATGTGAGCTGCCAGGGTAACGGGCACAGACTTGAATGATTTGTGTCTTGTGGTTGCAGACGATCTGCACATTCATTGAACCCCGTAAGGTTCACGGAGGCTCCCGGCTCACCTGCAGGTGCCTTAATGAGTGGAAGCCTGCAATCGGTGCAAAGTCTCTGCTCTCTTAGCTTGGCTGACCTCATCCACACAGTAATGGATGAATGTTATCACCCATCTGAACAGAGTGTCAGTGACGAGTATAAATTATTGTTTTGCCCTTATATCGGTATTCTTGCAAAGTGTCATGATGAGTGCAAGATGAAAAGCTTTGACATGTCTCCTTTTCAGCAATACTCAAGTTATGTACTATCAAAATACTATTAAAATACATTGTCTTGTGTACCCATGTGATTTACATTCTGTACACTCCTATTTGTCCAAAGCTCTGTTGTACATGTCATGCATTGCTTCTCACTCATCACTCCCACTTTGTAAAGTTTTGGAGATCCCTTTCAAATCCTCACCACCTACAAATTCCTCCATGTTCTCTGCACCTGCCTTCATCCCTACATCCATCCCCAAATACTAACTCTAACCTTATCTGCTTTTCTCCTCTTCCACTGCTGGTGGATTGTTTAGCTGCCTCAACTTTCTCTCTCAAGTTCACTCTTAGATTCCGCTACCATTTTACCTCACACTCCATCTTTATTCCCTAAGCCTTCTTTCAACTTTTCTAATCTCTTCATGACAAAGCATCTGTTTAGCTTAATTACGTTTATTTGTGAGATATCTGGGATGTTTTTATGGTAAATTAGAATTAGAACATTACAGCGCAGTACAGGCCCTTCAGCCCTCGATGTTGCGCCGACCGGTGAAACCACTCTAAAGCCCATCTACACTATTCCATTATCATCCATATGTTTATCCAATGACCATTTAAATGCCCTTAATGTTGGCGAGTCCACTACTGTTGCAGGCAGGGCATTCCACGCCCTTAAATTTAAAGCTATGTCCCCTTGTGCTAGCCATCACCATCCGAGGAAAAAGGCTCTCACTATCCACCCTATCTAATCCTCTGATCATCTTGTATGCCTCAATTAAATCACCTCTTCATCTTCTCTCTAACGAAAACAGCCTCAAGTCCCTCAGCCTTTCCTCATAAGATCTTCTCTCCATACCAGGCAACATCCTGGTAAATCTCCTTTGCGCCCTTTCCAATGCTTCCACATCCTTCCTATAATGTAGCGACCAGAACTGCACGCAATACTCCAAATGCGGCCACACCAGAGTTTTGTACAGCTGCAACATGACCTCATGGCTCCGAAACTCAATCCCTCTACCAATAAAAGCTAACACACCTTACGCCTTCTTAACAACCCTATCAACCTGGGTGGCAACTTTCCGGGATCTATGGACATGGACACCGAGATCTCTCTGCTCATCCACACTACCAAGAATCTTACCATTAGCCCAGTACTCTGTCTTCCTGTTACTCCTTCCAAAATGAATCACCTCACACTTTTCTGCATTAACTCCATTTGCCACCTCTCAGCCCAGCTCTGCAGTTTATCTATGTCCCTCTGTAACCTTCAACATCCTTCCGCACTGTCAACAACTCCACCGACTTTAATGTCATAGAGAACATAGAGAAATACAGCACAGAACAGACCCTTCGGCCCACGATGTTGTGCCGAACTTTTGTCATAGTTTAATCATAGTGTCCAAAATTCTATGATAATCTAAGGGCAATTTATCATGGCCAATCCACCCAACCTGCACATCTTTGGACTGTGGGAGGAAACCGGAGCACCCGGAGGAAACCCACGCAAACACGGGGAGGATGTGCAGACTCCACACAGACAGTGACCCAAGCCGGAATTGAACCTGGGACCCTGGAGCTGTGAAGCAATTGTGCTATTCACAATGCTACCGTGCTGCCCTTAAAATCTGCAAATTTACTCACCCATCCTTCGACGCCATCCTCCAGGTCATTTACAAAAATGACAAACAGCAGTGGCCCCAAAACAAATCCTTGTGGTACACCACTAGTAACTGAACTCCAGCCTGAACATTTCCCATCAACCACCACCGTCTGTCTCCTTACAGCGAGCCAATTTCTGATCCAAACTGCTAAACCACCCTGAATCCCATGCCTCCGTATTTTCTGCAATAGCCTACCGTGGGGAACCTTATGAAACGCTTTACTGAAATCCATATACACCACATCAACTGCTTTACCCTCGTCCACCTGTTTGGTCACCTTCTCAAAGAACTCAATAAGGTTTGTGAGGCACGATCTACCCTTCACAAAACCGTGTTGACTATCCCTAATCAAATTATTCATTTCTAGATGATTAGGAAACGGGTAATGGAGGAGGGGGCGGCTGGAGGCGGGGTCATGCAAAGGCACCAGCCTAGGGCACTGATAACGGCACCGCTGCCATTCTCGCCGGCATGATACACCACAAGCCCATTGGTGACGGCGGCACTGAGGGTTCTGGGATCAGTGGAGAAGGCACAGGAAGGAGGAGGGGGGCCTCAGTTTGGACTCCAATACGGAATAATCATAGATTTGTCCCGGGCAAGATGGATGGAGGGTTTCAAAGTTGGTATAGGGCAGGCACCAAAAGGATCGGGTACCTGTTCATAGATGGGACTTTCCCTGGCTTGAAGGAGCTGGAGGAGAAATACAGTCTGCCCCCTAGAAATGCTTTCAGATGCCTCCAAGTCCGCGCCTTTCTCAAAAAAACAGGTGGGACATTTCCGTTGCTACCCCCTCGCAGGATACAGGACAGGGTGGTTTCTGGCATCTGGGTAAGGGAGGGGAAGGTGTCGGGCATCTACCGAACTGCAGGAGGCGGAGGAGGCCCCAGTGGAGGAACTGAAGGGCAAGTGGGAGGAGGAGCTGGGCGTGGAGCTGGATGAGGGCCTGTGAGCTGATGCCCTCGGCAGGGTGAATTCCTCCTCATCGTGTGCCAGGCTCAGTTTAATTCACTTTAAGGTTGTACATCGGGCACACATGACGACGACGAGAATGAGCAAGCTCTTTGGGGTTGAGGAAAGATGTTCAGGAAGCCCAACAAACCATGCCCACATGTTCTGGGCATGCCTGGCCCTTAAAGAATTCTGGCAGGGCTTTGCAAAGGCTATGTCCAAGGTCTTGGACGCTCGGGTAAAGCCGAGACCGGAGATAGCGATATTTGGGCTGTCGGAAGATCCGGAAGTGCAGGAAGCGAAGGAGGCCGACGTCCTGGCCTTTGTCTCCCTGGTAGCCCAGAGACGGATCTTGTTAATGTGGAGAGACGCAAAACCCCCGAGTGTGGAGACCTGGGTTAGTGACATGGCTGGGTTTCTTAGTCTTGAGAGAATAAAGTTTGCCTTGAGAGGGTCCTTGCTCGGGTTCGCCCAGCGGTGGCAACCGTTCCTTGACTTTCTAGGTGAGCGTTAAAATGTCAGCAACAGCAGCAATCCGGGTGAGGTGGGGAACTGCTCATTTAATTTATATTCTCTTTGTGTATAATGAAAATAGCCACCTTGTTTTGTTAATTATTCTTTTTTTCACTGGTTATGTAAAAATTCTGTTTGAGAAAAACTTTAATAAAAACAAATTTGAAAAAAATGAAAATCAATTGACTGTGGTAGACTGTGATATTATGGACTGTATTCTGCTATTGTTTCATGTGTTTGGAAGAAAATACCTTTTTAAAAGAAAAATCAATAGTTGTATAACATAGTCATGAAGTGAAATAATGTCTTTATTTATGTTCGTAAAACGTTGTTGGCATATTCTTGTTACAGTGAAGACAATGTTCCTGAAAGTAAAGAAGTTGCAGAGAAATTCAATGGCAAACTTATCGAAGCACTTAGTGAGTACGGTCCGGAATTTTTGGCTTATTTTGGTTCATTTGTGACTGTTGGCCTTCTCTGGTTTGTTCACCATTCACTTTTCCTGTACATCACTAAGTCAACAAGACTGATGGGGCTCCTGAACACATTATCACTGGCTTTTGTTGGTGGTCTTCCATTGGCCTTTCGGCTCACCCACGAATTTGCCGCCAACTCACGTAATGAACTTGAGGCCATTCAAATCAGTTGTGTTATAATTTTTCTTGCAAGTCTCTTTCAGTTTGCAATATGGGTTGCAGCACTTTACAATGAAAAGGAAACCTTACATCACCATATTCGATATGGAGGCAAAGAACATGCACTAATGTTTGCCAAGCTTTCACTTTACCCTTCTGTGGCATTTGTTACATTCTGTCTTACGTATGTTTTAAGTAAATTCAGTACTGAAATTTTCCATTTGATGCAAATTATTGTTCCTTTTGCATTTGTGCTTTTACGAATCATTGTCCAAATTGTTCTGGCTATTCTGGCGTGGTTATTCAGTCGATTAAAACCCAGGACTTCACTATTAATAGAAGAAGAAGAATCTGTGATCTCTGTAAGTCAGGTTGCATCGTAACAGTTCACTTTCTGTTCCAGAGTAACCAGATTCAGAGGAGCACATAGTTTAAAACATTCACATACAAGTCTGTTTGTACTCATTTGCCCCATTTCCACAATTACCATGTTTGTGTCGCACTTTAACACCACAAAGCCCATCAAAAGTAACTGCTGGATAGAAATAAGATATGCTATTGTAAAATTTTGTTCTGTGCCAACATATACCAAGAAAATGGTAGAAAGTGATCAATATAATGTTACATATTTTGTTCCTAATTCTTTTTTACATTTTGGTGTTTTTAAAGGTTGAATAAAACCGTGTAGTTTCACGTTTATACTAGAAATATGGTTCAGTTAAATTTTCAGAAATGATTTCTACATTATGAAAAGTTTCTGTTTTGTCCCTTTGTTTTACTGAAAACAGTATTTGATTTTTAATTACTTCTCTTCATTATTATGCCTTTCTAAAAGTAAATTGTACACAATATTATCTCTTAACCCAGAATGTCAAATTGTGTAGAAGTCCGTTACCAAGAGTGTTTAGTTGTTTGTTGCATTCCTTAAGGACCAAACACTTCTAAAATGAAATTCAAGTTAACCTGATGAAAATAGCAATTCTTTAGCAAACTAATAATCTGAAACATTGGGCTGGATTCTCCGGTTCCCCAGCCGCGTGTTTCTCGGAAGTGCACCATTTGTTAGCAGCGAGACTCTCTACCCCCACCACTTGTCAATGTTATTTCCCATTGAAACTACCCCATATCACCGAGAAACCCGTGGGCTGTTTTGGGGGAAGCGGAAAGCAGAGAATCTCAAAGGCCAGAGAATTCTGACCAGTATATCTGTATTTCACAGATTTGTCTATCACTCCTAATGCCTGTTTTATTATGTCATTATTTGAATGACTGTTCATTGTCGCTTAAATGATGTTGTTGCAGCTGTAAAACTAAGTAATCTGGAAAGATATGGAAATAAATGCAGGATAAACTGTGTTTAATAGCATTTTTCAAGTAAACATGAAATTAAAAATTTTACACTACAGAATTATGTAAAATGCTACAGTAGCTCTTGAACAAACTTCAAACTCTTGAAATTAAGCTATTGTTAAAATGTCACTTTTTTGAACTTTTAAAATACTTGGTCATTCTGAAAGCTGTTAAAATTTAAGCCGACAATTTGTTACTGATAAAATACAGTTGTGACATCTTCAAATAAATTCAATTTGCTTATGTTATATGGGATTGTTTTCCTTTCCTAGAAAAGAAAATGTATGAAAATCTTTTCTTCTTGAGATTTTCATTGGTAAAGAGGGCTCACTCATTTAAGAAGTCTTACAACACCAGGTTAAAGTCCAACAGGTTTGTGATTCGAAGTCCAAAGCTAGTGATTCGAAACAAACCTGTTGGACTTTAACCTGGTGATGTAAGACTTCTTATTGTGCTCACCCCAGTCCAATGCCGGCACCTCTACATCATCACTCATTTAAGACCGAGATCAGGAGAATTATTTTCTGAGGTTCGTGCGTCTTTGCAACTCTGCTCCTCAAGAAGCAGTAGAATCTTTGAATATTTTTAAGAGCTAGTTGGATTCTGGATTAACACGGGTGAAAGATTATCAAGGTAGGCAGAAATCTGGGGGTGAGGTTCCAATCAGATCAGCCAAGATCTAATCGAATGGTGGAGCAGGCTCGAGGGGCCAAGTAGCCTACCTCTGCTCCTAATTCGCTTGTTCGCTTGTAAGTAGTGTTTTACAGCTGGCATGTTTTGCAATAACCAACCAGACCACATGATCTGAATACTTAAGGTATCAATTACAAACCAAAATTTATATCGTTTTTTTCCAATTTAATTATTAACCTTTGCAAGGCGCATCTTTGTAGAGATTGGACAAGAAAGGAATGTTAAATGATCTGTTTCATTATTTGAATGTTGTTCAATCTCCCTTCTGATCTTCAAGTTCTTTCTCTGCCGGCTTTGAATGAGTCACAAGCTGGGGAGACCAAGGAGGCCTTGTAAAATTTAAGTCAATGGGGAGCAGGTGAAAACTGCCCACTGGTTGCAGTCATACCTCGCACAAAGGAAGATGGCTGTTGTTGGAGACAGCAAGTTTAACATAATTTCCCTGCTTTTGTAATCAGTGCCCTTATTAATAAACACTAGGATGTTCTATGCTTTATTACTTACCCTCTCAACTTGTCCTACCATCTTCAATGATTTATGTGCATATACATGCAAATCCCTATATTCCTGCACCCCCTTTAGAATTGTACCCTTTATTTTGTATTGAGTCTGCATTTTCCCTAATGAAATCAATCATGTCACACTTCTTTGCATTAAATGCCATTCGCCACTTGTCTGTCCATTTCACTATGTCCTTTTAAGGTTTTACACTTATCTTCCTCAATTCACAGTATTTCAAGTCTTGTATCTTCTGCAAATTTTGAAATTGTGCCATGTACACCAAGGTCTAGGTCATTAATACATATCAGGAAGAGTAGGGATTATAAAACCAACCACAGGAGAACTCTACTATAAATCTTCCTCTTGCCCAAGAAAGATCTATTAACCACTACGCTCTGTTTCTTATCACTCAGTCAGTTTCATATTGATGTTGCAACTGTCCCTTGTATTTTCATGAGCTCTAACTTTGTTCACAATTTTGTTGTGCAACACTGTATCAAATGCTTTTTAATAATAATAATCTTTATTATTGTCACAATTAGAAGTTACTGTGAAAATCCCCATGCCACCACACTCCGGTGCCTGTTCGGGTACACTGAGAGAGAATTTAGAATGTCCAATTCACCTAACAGCGCGTCTTTCGGGACTTGTGGGAGAAAATCGGAGCACCGGAAACCCACGCAGACACAGGGAGAATGTACAGATTCTGCACAGACAGTGACCCAAGCCGGGAATCAAACCCGGGTTCCTTTGGACATCTACATCAAAAATATTACCTTAATCAACCTTCTCGGTACCCTCATTTAAAAAAACTCAAGCAAGCTAGTCAAACACGATTTGCCCGTAACAAATCCATGCTGTCTTTCCTTAATTAATCTACATTTCCCCAAGTAAATATAAATTTTGTCCTAAATTATTGTTTTTAGAAGCTTCCTCATCACCGAGGTTAAACTGACTGGCCTGTAGTTATTAGGTTTATCTTTGCATCATTTGCGAACAAAGGTGCAACATTTGCAATCATCTGGTATCCCCAAAGTCTAAGGAAGATTGGAAAATTATGACTATTGCCACAGTAACTTCCACTCTCACTCTATGCATTCACACAGAATCACACTTCATGCATTCACACACATGTTAAATGATCAAATTCATTATTTGAATGTTGTTCAATCTCCGTTCTGATCTTCAATTCTTCCTGTGCCAACTTTGAATGAATCACAGACTGGGGAGATTATGTGGTTTGCATGGCCAAATTGAGGGTATTATTTAATTTAGACTTATTACTTTTTCCATTACTCTGTACCGAGCTAATAACTTACTATTCTTACTGTATTATGTCTTTCCCAGTGTCCTGTGCACATTATTATTTCACCCTTGATAATACCTCCTGGTTTCCACACCCAGCCAAGTTAATTAAATACTCCCCAATAGCACTAGCAAATCCCCCTGCAAGCATATTGGACCCAGATCTGTTTAGATGCAACTTGTCCAGTCCGTTCAGTCCCATTTTCTTGACTAGAACATCCACTGAAGCAATCAAGGCTTCTTCAACATCACCTTTGAAACCCATGATCTATGGGTTGCAAAGAAAGGCGGCAGCTGCATGTGACTACCACAACCTGAAGGTCCCCCTCCAAAGTCACACATCATCATGATTTGGAACTCTTCAACTTCGCTGGCTCAAAATCCTGGAACTTCCTACCTAAGAGTACTGTGGAAGCACCTTCACCACACACATTTCAGAAGGAACCACTAAGGCAATGAATGCTGGCCTTCACAGCATTGCCAAGCTCTCCTCAATTTGGCCAGTAAAATGCTGTCTTGATGTCGAGAGCAGTCATTCACTCCACCTTTTGAATCCACCTTTTTTATCCATGTTTGGGTCAAGGCTGGAATGAGGTCAGGGCCAAGTGGCCCTGACGTAACCCAAATTGAACATCAATAAATAGGTGCTTGATTAATATGTAACACTTTATAGCATTACCTGAAACATTACACTTTGCAGGGCAATGAAACATAGGGCACGATTTAACGGTAACATTCCTAAGTGGCATTTTGGTCGCGGTTGGTGGGGTGTTTCTTGACAGCCATGTTGGCGCGATCGCGGCCTGTATTTAACGGCACTTAAGGCCAAAAATGAGCCCCCATGAGCGTCTCAACATTGTAGGGTCCCTGGTCGTCTGATTCACCAAACTTGCACATCAGCATCTTGTTGCTAACAAGGGGAAGCTGCTTTTAAGTACACCCAGACAACACACAAGCATGTCAGTGCACAGAGCAGCTCCTCGCTTTGGGGATGCCAAGCTAGCCAGCTTTCTCAATGCTGTGACTGAGAGACTAAGCATCCTATTCCCCCGAGGGGATTTGAGGGCCGCCAGTACCGCCTGGGAGGCAGTGGCATCTAACACTTGGAGGCAATCGATCATGGCCAATCCACCCAACCAGCATATCTGGACTGTGGGAGGAAACTGGAGCACCAGGAGGAAACCCATGCAGACAACGGGAGAATGTGCAAACACCACACAGTCACCCAAGGATGCACTTGTGGGCTTAGCATGTGAAATCCCGCTCGAACCCTGGAGTGAACCAATGGCATAGGCATTCAGGCCTGCGGTGACCTTCACGGTAACCGGGAGCAGGGGCCCTCCTCCATGGGCACGGACATGGCACAGATGCCGCGCTGTCTCTTTGTTTAGCTGGAATCTCCTGCGGCACATGCTATCCATCATCTCCTCAAAACAGCAATGCCTGTACACATTGGGCCATCGCTGGCGTCTCCCTCTGGGCTCCTCCTCGGCCTGATGGGCAGGTAGGTCTTCAGGGTTTGCGGCAGCCCCCTCACATGGGGTGTCGCCTCCAGCCTGCATTGAGGCTGCTGTCTTCGCCGACGTCTGGCCGCCAAGGCTGCCACCGGTATCACAAGGGCATCTTCTGTGGGACTGACACAACCACCACCCCCATTTTGGTATCTAAGGGATTGGGAGAAGGAGAGACTGACAATCAGTTTGGGATTCCACCCTGGGTCCCTCAAATCCCCCAAGCCCCCCCCCCGTTTACGTGTCCCGCCTTCTCTCAGAGTGTCATCCAGCGAGTCAGTTGTGTTGGAGAACCTCGCTCTGCAATCCCGGCCACATCAGGAGCCCCTAGACCCCAGAACCATTCCGGGAACATTCGGTGAAACTGCTCAGTTGCCCTCCCCTGATTCACACACTCGCCCTTTGGTCGCAAGGATATCCCCAGTGCTGAAGCTCAGCTCTTGAGTGTTTGTTGACTTCTGCTTCTGTGGTGCTGACGCTTCTCGAGGTCAAGCAAGCAGTTCAGGCTTCAAAGTTTGATTGAAATGCAATGTAATAATCATATGAGACATGGCACGTGTACCCACGAGAATCCACTTGAGTAATATTTTATTGGCAAAAACAGCCAACAGTAACAAAGTTTTGAAAATCAACTACATAACAGTCAACATGTCACACTAACCCATGAAATAACAAGGAAATGTTGCTGTTCCATATTTGTACCAATACAAAGCTATATCAGCTAATTTTCCCCAAAATAACACAAGGTATCACCCCTCGTAGGTTCCTCAACAGAAACAGGATAAGCCTGAGAATGTTTTTTTATATACAATTTTATTAAGGTATTTTTGGCATATAAAACAATGACATTGTATAGTACTTTACAAAAGGAGAAGCACATCATGCATCGTGCAAACCACGACTCCATTCTCGCAAGGCCATGCCTGAACCACCCCTACTCTACACTACCCAAGCCCCCCCCCCCCCCCGCCCTGCTGACGATGAATTCTCCGTGAAGAAGTCAATGAATGGCTGCCACCTCCGGGCAAACCCTGATTGTGAACCTTTCAAGGCGAACTTAACCTTTTCTAGCCCAAGAAAACTTGCCATGTCCGATAGCCATGCTTTGGTCTCCGGGGGTTTTGAGTCCCTCCATGCCAACAGTATTCGTCGCCGGGCTACCAGGGAAGCAAAGGCCAAGACGTCGGCCTCCTTCTCCTCCTGACTCCCGGGTCCTCCGACACCCCAAAGATTGTCACCTCAGGAATCATTACGACCCCAGTTTTCAAAACCCGGGACATGATGTCCGCGAATCCCTGCCAATACCCCCTGAGTCTAGAGCACGACCAGAACATGTGCACGTGATTAGCCGGCACATCTGGCACACTTGGCCTCCAGCCCAAAGAATTTACTCATCCAGGCCACCGTTATGTGGGCCCAGTGCACGACCTTAAACTGGATCAGACTTAGCCTGGCACATGTTGCGGTCGTGTTTACTCTGCCCAGAGCTTCTGCCCAAATACCGTCCTCCTTCTCCAAGCCTGAGAATGTTTTAGCATATCCAGAACTTTGTTGTAGAAATTACCTGTTCAGCAATGCTTTACTTGTTGGTTGTTCCGTGTATCAGTGTCAGCCACGTATCTCCATCCAGGAGCTGCAGCTATGCAGTCCCTCCCACACGGTCCAATCTCATCGGAAACAAATCTGAGCACCTACATATTCTACTGGTACTCAAGGTACAGTTGAACATCCTCGACTTCCAGCGTGTTTCACCCGTGGTGACATGTTAGTTACGTGCAGCACTCGCCACACCAGCAACAAAAGTATCAGCAATCTTCAAAAGCATTTCTTCAGCATCATCATCAGCTTGCTCATTCAGATCAATGTCGCACACCAGGTCCCGCAGTGTCTTCTTGCTTCAAACCTGATTGCCTTCTGGACTCATACATTTCCCTGAGCCGGTGTTCCAGGTATCTTAGAAAAAAAATCATCCTTTCAGACCACAGAAAAGAAGGAAACCGCAGCAGCAGCAGCCTCCAAGCTTTTGCAGCAGCAAACACAACCTGCAGCACCACTTGAGAATATTTTTATGAACTGTCAACAATACCTTTATACAAAAGGATAAAAACAAACAACTTAATAACAGTCCGCATATCACATTAACCATGAACTGAAAAGAAAAAGTCACCGTGCCATACCTCTTCACTACAAAATAGAAGTCATAGAATCCTACAGTGTAGGAGGCCATTCAGTCCATCGAATCTGAACGGACTCTCCAAAAGGACACCCCACCTAGGGCCACATAGTCTATCCCCCTAACCCTACCTAACCTTTTAGACTGAGGGGCAATTTAGCATGACCAATCCACCGAACCTGCACATTTTAGGACTGATGGGGAAACCGGAGCACCCGGAGGAAACCCAGGCAGACACTGGGAGAAAGTGCAAACTTCACACACGCAGTCACCCAATGCTGGAATTGAACTTGGGTCCCTGGTGCTGTGAGGGGACAGTGCTAACCACTGTGCCACCGTACAACAGCAAAGTCACAATAGTGTAGCTACAAAAGAAACTAAATACACTTTAAACATGAAGCAGTCAACACTACAAAGAAGTTACCAGTATCCAAATCAACCGACCGCTCCCTCCCCCTCCTGAAGCTCCCAGCAGCAGACTAACTGGACTGTCACACTGATGCGGAAGAGCAAGAAATCACCCCTTTCTGGACCCCCGCAACAGACAGAAGGGCTGAAGCAGACAATAACACGACCTCCAGATATTAAATAACAAACAAAGAAAAATTACTGCATAGGAACTGGCCCTTGGGCCCTCCCAGCCTGCGCCGGTCCAGATCCTCTATCTAGGTTAGGTGGATTGGCCATGCTAAATTGCCCGTAGTGTAAGGTTAATGGGGGGATTGTTGGGTTACGGGTAGAGGGTGGATACGTGGGTTTGAGTAGGGTGATCATTGCTCGGCACAACATCGAGGGCCGAAGGGCCTGTTCTGTGCTGTACTGTTCTATGTTCTATGTAAAGCTGTCGCTTATTTTCTAAGGATCTGTATCCCTCTGCTCCCTGCCCATTCATGTATCTGTCTAGATACATCTTAAATGACGCTATCGTGCCCACCTCCACCGGCAATGCGTTCCAGGCACCCACTACCCTCTGTGTAAAGAACTTTCCACGCGTATCTCCCTTAAACTTTTCCCCTCTCACCTTGAACTCATGACCCCTAGTAATTGAGTCCCTCACTCTGGGAAAAAGCTTCTTGCTATCCACCCTGTCTATACCTCTCATGATTTTGTAGACCTCAATGAGGTTCCTCCTCAACCTCTGTCTTTCTAATGAAAATAATCCTAATCTACTCAACCTCTCTTCAGGCAACATCACAATGAAGTTCCCAGCATCCGAATCAACCAGCTGCTCTCTCCCCCTCCCGCAGCTCCCAGCAGCTGGTTTGCATTAGTGGAAAGTGGCTTGGGGGTAGCGCAACAACGCATTAGAAAGTTGCACTGATGCAGAAAATGGCAGAAGAACGAGAGAGCCCCCCTTTTTTCTCCTGCCGTAGACAAAAGGGACTGCAGCTGACAAACACACGGTCTCCAGGCATTAAATAACAAACAGGCAATAGTACAGTGAAGTTACCAGCATCCAAATCAATCCGTCACTCTCTCCCCTCCCACAGCTCCAAGCAGCAGACTCACATCAGTGGAAAATCACCTGGAGCCAAAGCAACAATACACCGAAAACCACATTGGTACAGAGCTTGGTGGAGGAGTGAGAGAGCATCCTTTTCTGCACTCCCACCACTGGCAAAAGCAGCTACAGCAGACTAACATGGGATGCAGACATCAAACAGTAAACAGTCAACAGTAAAATAACTTTCCCCCCCCCCCCCCCCCCCCCCACAAACTGCTCCAGCAGTAGGCCTGCATTAGTAGAAAGCTGCTATGGAATGAGCGAAATAATACACAGGAAAAGTCACACTCACACAGAGCATGGCTGAAGAGCGAGAGAGCACATCCTCCCCCTCTCCGGCGCTGGCAGTGGTTCTGGACTCCAGGCCACAGAAGCAAAAGGGGTCGCAGCAAACAAGCCCACAGCTTCCAGGCATTAAACACTAAACTGCAATAGTACAACAACAAGCATATGGCTCTTGAACATAAAACATAAACAAGCAACAGTACAAAAAGGCACTGGCAATTTGCAACGCTTCTGAACCTAAAACAGTAAACAGTCACCAGCACAATAAAACCATCAACAATCTTCAAATGCAGTTCTTCATGCACTCAAGATGCTCAATTGAAGCGAGTTGCCACTCTTTCCCTCTAGTACCGGCATCTGGTCGCCAACTCCACCCAGTCCTTAGTTCAGGCCACAGAAGCAAAAGAGGTGGCAGCAAGCAAATACACACAAGCATGAAACAGTCAGTAGCACAACAAAAGCACCAGCAAATTGCAAGAGCAAGTCTCCATACCTTCAACAAGTTCCTTAGTCGAATTGAGCAGCCACCTTTCCACTCCTGTAGCACTAGCTACTGGTCACCAACTACACCCAGTTCTTGGTCCAAGCCACAGAAGTAAAAGGGGCAGTAGCAAACAAACATGTTGGGCAGAATTTCTCCGTTGCCCAACTCCAAAATCGGGAATGGTGATTAGGCGGAGAATGGCTCCTGACGGCCAAATCACGGCAGGCACCAGTTTGACGGCAGGTGTGATCTGCATCATCGTGACGTGCACCGAACACAGTTGCAACCCCATTTGAATGTCATTATCACGCCCAGCCGTGATGCTCCGCCTCCGATGGGCCGAGTTCCCGACAGCGCGGACAACGTGTGGTCATGAGCCTGGCATGGGACCTGCATATAGAGAGAGAGGTTGTGCAGACATTGTCCAGCACTGCCATGCTACTGGCAGGGGGGGGGCTCTGCCAGAGTTGGGGGGTGGCCAGGAGGTGGGCTGTGGGGTCGGGTTGGACTGGTACGTGGACCGGCACAATCGGCACCATCTTTTCTGGCAAACAGGAGCGCATCTCACTCCAAAAGTCCCCCTCATCCCACCTCACTCTTACCCATATTCAATTTGTATCCCGAAAACCAGCCGAATTCCTCTAATATCCCCATAATCCCTCCAATTTCACCAGCGGATCTGATATGTACAGAAGCAGATCATCTGCGTAGAGAGAGACCATGTGTTCCCACTCCCCCCCCCGTACTATCACCTGCCAGACCTTTAACGCTCTTAATGCCAATGGCTCTATAGCCAAGGCAAACAACAGTGGACAACCCTGCCTCATCCCCTGGTACAACCTGAAGTAGTCTGATCTCACGCGATTCGTTCGCACACTCGTCACTGGTGGGTGCCAGGTATAGCAACCAAATCCAGAAATCCCTGCCCAATCCGAAACCGCCCCAGGACCTCCCATAAACATTCCCACTCCACCCGATCAAAGGTCTTCTCTGCGTCCATGGCCACCACCACCTCAACCTCATGCCCCTCTGGAGGCATCATAATTACATTAAGCAACCTCCTAACGTTGGTCGCCAAGTCCGCTCCTTAACAAACCCCGTCTGCTCCTCCCGTATTACCCCTGGGATGCAGACGGGGTTCGTTAAGGAGCAGACTTGGCGACCAACGTTAGGAGGTTGCTTAATGTAATTATGATGCCTCCAGAGGGGCATGAGGTTGAGTGTCCTTGTGGCCAGGACCTTCACCAACAATGTGGCATCCACATTTAACAGGGAGATCGGCCTATACGGCCTCCAATTTTCTGGATCCTTATCCCATTTTAAAATGAGGGAGATCGACACCTGTGACAATGTTGGGAGGGAGCACTCCCAACTCCTTTGCTTCATTTTAGACCCTTACCAACAGTAGTCCCATCAACACCGAGAACCTCTTATAAAATTCCACTGGGTACCCGTCCAGTCCCGGGGTCTTACCCGTTTGCATTGCCTCCAACCCCTCTACTACTTCTACAAGCCCAAGGCTCTCCACCAGCTTCTCATCAACCTTCGGGAACTAAAAGCCTCCCAGAAACCACCTCATCCCCTCCTCCCCAGCTGGGGGTTCCAACTTATACAATTTGCTATAAAACTCCCTAAACACCCCATTTACGCCCGCCGGGTCCAAGACCGTGTTCCCTCCTGTGTCCTTCACTTTCTCAATCTCTCTCGCCGCCTCCTGCTTCCGCAACTGGTGTGCTAAGATCCTGCTCGCTTTTTCCCCCATACTCATATACCGTCCTTCTCACCCTTAGCAACTGCCCTACCACCTTACCTGTGTTTAACAACCCAAATTCCATTTTCAGCCTTTGGCCAACCTTTAACAGCCCTTCTTCCGGGGTCTCTGCATATCTCCTGTCCAGGATTTCCTCCACTCGCCTTTCTATCTCCACCCGTTCCGCCTTCTCCCTGTGTGCCCGAATCAAAATAAACTCTCCCTGATCACTGCTTTCAGTGCCTTCCAGACCATACCTGACAAAACCTATGCCGTGTCTCAACATATCCCTGAATGGCCTTCCTCACCCACTCACTCCTTCCTCCGCTAACAGTCCCACATCCAGCCTCCATTGTGGGTGCTGGCCCCCCTCCTTGCTCACTCGTAAATCCACCCAGTGCGAGGCATGGTCCGACACCACAATTGCCGAATATTCGACATCCATCACCCCAGCCAACAACGTCTTATCCACCACTAAAAAATCTATTCGGGAGTACACTTTGTGTACATGGGAGTAAAACAAAAATTCTTTCGCCCTCGGCCTCCCAAATCTCCACGGACCCATCCCCCCCACCTCCCATGTGCTCCATGAACCCCCAAAGCTCCTTGGTTGTTGCCGACACACTCCCTGACCTCGAGCTTGACCAGTCCAGTCTCGGATCCAGAACCGTATTAAAGTCCACCCGCCATAATCAACCGCTGAGAGTCTAGGTCTGGAATCTTCCCCAGCACCCGCCTCATAAATTCCACGTCATCCCAGTTCGGGACATAGATGTTGACTAACACCACCGACATCCCCTCCAATTTTCCGCTTACAAAAACGTACCTCCCCACAAAGTCCGCCACTATATTCCCCACCTCGAATGCCACGTGCTTATTGACCAAAATCGCCACCCTGCTCTTTTTAGAATCCAACCCTGAATGGAACATTTGCCCAACCTATCCCTTCTCAACCTAATCTGGTCCCCCACTTTCAGGTGCGTCTCTTGTAGCATGGCCACATCTGCCTTCAATCGCTTTAAGTGTGCAAACACACGGGCTCTCTTGACTGGCCCATTCAATCCTTGCACATTCCACCTGACCAGCCGGTTCAGGGGGCACCCTGCCGATCAACTATAGCCCCTCTTGGGTCAGCCTCCAGCCAGTGTCCCGCACCTCCCCAGGCCAGTCTTCGGGAGCCCACCATCATCGATCCTCCTCCCCTTACACTTTAAAAGCCCTCCCCCTGTCAGTAGTAAGTCCCCCCTCACCCACCACCCCCCCCTCACCCCCCCAGAGATCCCAGCAACAACCCCTACCCCCATCTACCCACTGACCTTCCACTCACATTGCGCTTCCGTGAACTAGCCCACCCAGCTAGCCTGGCGGCCCCCACTCATGGCGCTTAGCTCATTCCCCTCCCCCCACTCGAATATTAGTGCAAATAAACCAAAACCAACCCCTCCCTAAACCCAAACAAAGAGACCAACCTCCCATCCCTTAACAAAGGACCAAAAAAACCTGAAGCAGAAAAATAAATATAACATTTTTAAAAATTAAATAAAAATAAATTGCCCCAAACATAAGTTAACTGCAACATCATAACAACATCTCCACCAAATGCTTCCTCCGTCGATCTAAAGTACAATTCCCGGCGTTCCTAGGTCACCCACTGACATGCCGGGTACAGTAGCCCAAACCTCACACCCTTCTTGTAGAGGGCTGCCATGACCTTGTTGAAACTCACTCTCCTCTTGGCCAACTCTGCACCCAGGTCCTGGTACAGTCGGAATTCACTGCCCTCCCAGGTGCAGCGCCTCATCTGCCTAGCCCACCTTATAATTTGCTCCTTGTCCAGGAACCGGAGCAGCCGCACCACCATTGCCCTCAGCAGCTTCCTGCCCTGGGGCTTCCTCATTTGCGCTCTGTGCACTCGATCTATCTCCAACGGCCGGGCAAACCTGCCCTCTCCGAGCAGCTTCTCCAGCATCCTTCCCACGTATGCACCAGCATCAGCTCCTTCACTCCCCTCCGGCAGGCCCACAAACTTTGTATTCTGCCTGCATGATCGGTTCTCTCGGTCATCGACCTTCTCCTGTAGCCGCTTCTGTTGATCGTGCATCAGCCCCATCTCCGTTACCATCGAGGCAAACTGCTCCTCGTGTTACCCTGCCACCTCCTCCAACCTCTGGAACGGCTGACCCTGGGCTGCCAGTTTCGTTTCCACGCAGTCGACCACCACCCTGATCGAATCCACCGCCTGGGCCAGGTCCTCCAGACTCTCCTTCCACTGCTGGGTGAGCTTCTTGCTCAGGAAGCTCACCAGCTGCTCCATCAACCACTGAGTCAGCAGGGCCACTCCCTGCCCATCTGCCATCTCCATGTGCGTCGCAGGCACCGCGCCAGCTACAAGCAACTGACTCCCTCTTTTTCGACCACTTCCGGCCCTCAGTTCCATACAACAGAGGATAAATCTTCTCCCCTCACTCTCCTGCGCCTTTCTTTCCACCTCACATCCATCTATTAGCCGGGGAAAAGGTCCGAAAAAAGCGCCACGAGCGGGAGCCACCAAATGTGCGACCACTCACTCCATGGTGGCTTCCGGAAGTCGCAAACATACAATTCTTAAGCGTTTAACATAAACTGGCAACAATTAGAGCAGCATTGATGGTTCAGTGGTAGAAATCTCACCTGCCACGCGGGAGGCCCGGGTTCGATTCCCAGAAAAAGCAAAGCCTGCCGGTGTTTCATTGTTATTTCTCTTCTTTACACTGCATCTCTGTGCTGGTTTACTTTGGCTGATACTCATCAACATCTGTTAGGACAGCACGGTAGCACAGTGGTTAGCACAGTTGCTTCACAGCCCCAGGTTCCCAGATTCGATTACCGGCTTGGGTCACTGCCTGTGCGGAGTGTGCACGTTCTCCCCGTGTCTGCGTGGGTTTCCTCCGGGTGCTCCGGTTTCCTCCCACAGTCCAAAGATGTGCAGGTTAGGTGGATTGGCCATGCTAAATTGCCCTTAGTGTCCAAAAAGTATTAAATCGGGGCTACTGGGTTACGGGGATAGGGTAGATACATGGGCTTCAGTCGGAAGCTCTTTGTGAGGGCAGGTGCAGACTCGATGGGCCAAATGGCCTCCTTCTGCACTGTAAATTCTATGAATATTTTAAAAAGCACCAGCAATTTGTATAGCTTTTAAACAGGAAACCAGCACGAAAAAGCCACCAGCTGTTCACAAATAATAATAATAATAATCTTTATTAGTGTCACAAGTAGGCTTACAATAACATTGAAATGAAGTTACTGTGAGAATCCCCTATTCGCCACATTCCAGCGCCTGTTCGGGTACACTGAGGGAGAATTCAGAATATCCAATTCTCTTAGCAAGCACTTTTGGGACTTGTGGGAGGAAACCGGAGCACCCGGAGGAGACCCATGCAGACACAGGCTGAACGTGCAGACTCTGACAGACAGTGACCCAAGCCGGGAATCAAACCTGGGTCCCTGTCACGGGGAAGTAACAGTGCTAACCACTGTGCTACCGTGCCACCCAACCGTAATGTTGCTCAGTGGAATCTGGCCGCCACCCTGCCAATCCTGTAGTATCAACATCTGGTCACCTGACGCCACCCAATCCTTAATCCAGGCCACAGAAGGAAGAGAGGCAGCAGCAAGCAACCCCACAGCTTCCAAACATTGAACTTGGAACAGGCAACAGTACAACAAAAAGCACAAGCAAGCTGCAAATCAGTTCTTCATACCTTCAGCAAGGTGCTTCGTTAAATCGGGCAGCCATTCTTCCCTTTCATTAGCACTGGCAGTAGTTGCATCTCACTCTCTCCCTTTCCTCACTTCAGGCAAATTAGATGGCAGTCAAGCAGACACACAGCTTCCAAGTAGCATCAACAGCATTCCGGCCACTCCACCTCTCACTCCCCCACTGGCAGCATCCTATCAGCAAACTCTCAAGGCAGGAACAATTATTCCCTGTGGTGACTGTGATTCACAACGGACTATAACCTGTATATACATGTGTCTATATTGTAAGTGCAGTTGCACTATCTGACCTCCAGGGGGAGTAGCTCTGGGAATGCTCGAGAGTTGTACGGGACTTCTCCCTTGGCTCCGCCCAGGACTCCTCCCCCGGGGGCTGCTGCATAAAGTTCAGTGCCACAGGGTCAGCCGGCCAGTTCACCGAAAGTTCAACAGCTAACAGGCTGGCTCTGTTGTAAGTATATTAAAACCGCTATTCTAATCCTACAAGCACGTGTCCGTAGAATTGTTGGTTCCAACAAATTAATATACTTAGGAAACAGTCGAAGAAATCATGGAAGCAGCCCTCAAGCCCGGATGCCTAGAACTTGACCCACAGGATGCAGAGGCTAAGGAAATTTTTTCCCACTTGCTGAGATGTTTTAAAGCCTACCTGGCAGAAGCCAGCACCGCCGGAACAACGGAGGAACAAAAACTCAGCCTACTGCATGCCAGGGTAAGCCACAGAATCTCCACACAGCTGAATCCGGCCGGTTCTTACACCGCAGCGCTGGCAATATTGGACAAAATGTACGTTAGGCCCATTATCGAGGTTTATGCACGCCACGTGTTTACGACTCGCCGTCAACGGCCTACAGAAACGCTTGCCGAGTTTGTAAGGGAATTGAACAATCTTTTCAATGACTGTAATTATCAAGCCATTACCGCGGCTGAACATAGGGAGCTTGCCGTGCGGGACGTTTTCGTAGCGGGCCTTAGGTCTAACTATGTGCACCAAAGACTGCTAGAAAAGGGGGTCCAGGACTTAGACACTGCTGTGGAGGCTGCTACCACTATGGAAGTTTCCTTCCGCAGCCTCACGTCGTTTCCCGCGGACCCCGCGACCTCATCGTGGACCCCCGACCAACAGTCCCCCCAAGCCTGTGCCGCATGGCTCCCCAGCTACCGCGCTGCCAAAGCCAGCTACTCAGCTGCCCCAGCCTGCCATTTCTGTGGCCAAAGCCAGCACCCGCGGCAGCACTGCCCAGCCCGATCCGCGACCTGCAGCAGCTGCAGGAAGAAAGGCCACTATGCCAGAGTGTGCCTCGCGAAAAGGGCCCCAGTTTTTAACTCCCCTGCAGAGAGAACAAATCGCTCCCAACACCAGCGGGCCCGCGGGGCCCGAAACGCTGCGGCCTACGCCCCGATTCCGCCCCCTCCTGCCACGTGTGATCCATGGGGGCCGCCATCTTGGCAAACCCCCACCATGCGGGCGGCCACGTGCGACTCATGGGGGCCGCCATCTTCCTCGCCGCTCACCACGTGCGATCCACGTGCCCCATCTGCATCGGCATGCTCAGAAAGCTCATCTGAAGAATACGACTTCCCCGGGCACTCACCACGCGGCCCGCAACTTAACGCGGTCACCCTGGATCAATCCCGCCCCAAGCACCTACGAAGGTCGATAGCGGAGGTCCAGATCAACGGGTACAGCACGCCATGCCTTTTTGACTCCGGGAGCACCGAGAGCTTTATACATCCAGAACTGGTAAGACGCTGTTCGCTTTCTATTTTTCCGGTGAGCCAAACTATCGCCCTCGCTTCGGGCTCCCACTCAGTCCAAATCCAAGGACGCACCGTCGCTACGCTCACAATTCGAGGCGCTAGTTATTCTAAATTTAAACTTTATGTCCTGCCCGACCTCTGCGCGCCACTCTTATTAGGCCTGGATTTCCAGTGCAACCTCAAGAGCCTCACCCTCAGCTTCGGCAGGCCCCTGCCCCCACTCACTACCTGCAGCCTAGCCACGCTGCGCATCTCCCCCCCCCTCCTCTCTTCGCCAATCTCACTCAAGATTGCAAGCCAGTAGCTACTCGCAGCAGGCGATACAGCCTACAAGATAGGGTCTTTATCCGATCGGAGGTCCGACGGCTGCTCAGTGAGGGGATCATAGAGGCCAGTAATAGTCCCTGGAGAGCTCAGGTGGTGGTCGTCAAGACCGGGGAAAAAGTTTGCATGGTCTTCGACTATAGCCAGACCATAAATCGCTTTACGCTCCTAGACGCGTATCCCCTCCCCAGGATTGCAGACATGGTTAATCAGATCGCCCAATATCGGCTATTTTCCACGGTGGATCTGAAGTCTGCATACCACCAGCTCCCAATCCGCCCGGAGGACCGCCACTACACGCCGTTCGAGGCCGATGGCCGCCTCTTCCACTTCTCCGGGTTCCCTTTGGCGTCACTAACGGGATTTCGGTGTTCCAACGAGCAATGGACCGAATGGTAGACCAGTACGGGCTGCGGGCCACGTTTCCGTATCTGGACAATGTTACCATCTGCGGCTATGACCAGCAGGACCACGACGCCAAACTCCACCGTTTTCTCCAAACAGCACAGAAATTAAATCTCACTTATAACAAGGAGAAATGCGTTTTCCACACAAACAGACTGGCCATCCTTGGCTACGTTTTGGAGAACGGAGTTCTGGGCCCAGACCCGGACCGGGTCCCCCTCCCTCATTGCCCCAAGGCCCTCAAACGGTGCTTGGGGTTCTTTTCATACTATGCCCAGTGGGTCCCTCAATATGCGGACAAAGCCTGCCCACTCTTTAAGGCCACACAATTTCCCCTGTCTGCTGAGGCGCGCCAGGCCTTCAGCTGCATCAAGGAGGACATCGTCAAAGCAGCCATGCGGGCGGTGGATGAATCCACTTCCTTTCAGGTTGAGAGCGACGCCCCAGAGGTAGCTCTAGCAGCCACTTTAAATCAGGCAGGGAGGCCCATTGCATTTTTCTCCCGTACCCTATCCGCTTCAGAACTCCGACACTCCTCAGTCGAGAAGGAAGCGCAAGCCATCGTGGAGGCTGTTCATCACTGGAGGCACTACCTCGCAGGTAGGAGGTTCACCCTCATCACCGACCAATGGTCGGTTGCCTTTATGTTTGACAACTCGCAAAGGGGCAAAATAAAAAATAAAAGCCTTCAGTGGAGGATCGAACGCTCCACCTATAGTTACGATATTAAATATCGACCGGGGAAGCTCAACGAGCCCTCGGATGCCCTATCCCGCGGGACATGCGCCAGCGCGCAGATCAGCCATCTGAAAGCCATCCACGTGGACCTATGCCATCCAGGGATCACCCGGCTCGCCCACTACATCAGAGCCCGAAACCTGCCTTTCTCCAACGAGGAGGTAAAAGCGGTCACCAGGGACTGCCCGATCTGTGCGGAGTGCAAACCGCATTTCTATAGACCAGACAGGGCCCACCTGGTCAAAGCTTCTAGGCCCTTTGAACGCCTCGCGATTGATTTCAAAGGGCCACTCCTCTCCACTAACCAGAACATCTATTTCCTCAACATCATCGACGAGTTCTCCCGATTCCCTTTTGCCATTCCATGCCCTGATATGACCTCCCACACAGTCATTAGGGCCCTGCATAGTGTCTTCACCCTGTTCGGTTTCCCCAGCTACGTGCACAGCGACCGGGGTTCGTCCTTTATGAGCGACGAGCTGCGTCAGTACCTGCTCGACAAGGGCATCGCCTCGAGCAGGACTACCAGCTACAACCCCAGGGGGAACGGGCAGGTGGAGAGGGAGAACGTGACGGTCTGGAAGACCGTCCTGCTGACCCTCCGGTCTAGAAAACTCCAAGTCTCCCAATGGCAAGAAGTCCTCCCAGACGCGCTCCACGCAATCAGATCCCTCCTCTGTACAGCTACAAATCAAACCACTCACGCGCGGCTCTTCATTTTTCCTAGAGGCACTACCACGTGAGTCTCACTTCCGGCGTGGCTGAAGTCACCAGGCCCAGTCCTCCTGAGGAAGCATGTCAGGGGGCACAAAACTGACCTCCTTGTTGAAAAGGTGCGCCTCCTCCATCCCAACCCCCAGTACCCATTCATATTGCAGTTGTATTTAACCCTGTTATGGGTATCCACAATATTTAAAGATTGACGGCCTCACAGGCGAAAAAACCCCAGCCACCCCCCACCTCCACCATCCCTGGCCCAGGGGTGACCCCTGACCTGGAACGCTTCAGCACCCCCCCCCCCCCCCCCCGACTAAGCCCAACCCTCCTGAGGGTACTTCCCCCCCCCCCCCCCCTAGTGCTCTTGAACTGTGTACCCAAAAATGGAAATGGCTACACAGCTCCTCAGTTCCAATCAGCAGCCATTGGGCCAGCTTCACGTTTTTAAAAAGGAGTGCCAATGACACACGAGTGATTTCCTGCTGGTGGGCCGGTCAATTCCCTGGATGCCGTTACATTTGACTTCAATCTCACTAATGAGATGGAAATTAATGCAAATTGGAGTTAAAGATATGCTCGCCATATTTGGGCGACATCCGGAACTCCCTATCAGGAGCGGGTGGTGTAGATAGCAAACTGTTTTGCACCCTGCATGAATCTCAATTTTGGCCTTTCCTGCTATTTGACCAGAGTGCCCAGATCTGCACCAAGCGCAACACAGTGTCTGCTCCAATGTAGTTTAACTCCAAGCCTTTAACCTCAGATTTTCTCAAGTAAGGTTAGCTTCCCAGGGTGGTTCAATTTAGGAAAATCAGGAGAGGCCTTTAACAGGTGACTGAGCTTATCTCAAGAATTTTACACTATCATCCAAAGTGCATAATTATTTAGCCCAACAAAAGGGCATAGCAAACCACTGGCATTCATTCATGCTCAGTAGATCCCATTTTCTTTCTTCACAGCCACACCACAACCCTATGTGGAACAAGCCAGCCCACTGGGACAACAAGCCTCAGTCCAGTGTCACCAACAATGGCTAGAAGCAAGCACCAGTTCTGGTGTACGCGATTTAAATGTGAGATAGAAAAGCAGCACAATATGAGAGTGCGGACGTTATAACTGAAGAAGGGTTGGTTATTGTTGGATAAAGGCTTAAAATGGTCATCAGCCTTGCTGAATAATAGTACAATTCCAAATTCATGGAAAAAAAAGAAAAAACTCATATTTTGCAAGCAGAAACATTATGCCAGTCATTCGTTACCTTGCAAAACATGTGGAAAGCTTATCAGTAGCTGGGGGGGCATTGGCATTGCCAAACTTGCTTCATTATTATTGGGTGGCAAATGTGGACAAGGTGCGGTGATGGTGGGAAGGAGAAGGGGTAGAGTGGGTTAGGATGGAGGAGGAATCTTGTAAGGGGTCTAGTTTGAGGGCTATAGTGACGGCAGCATTGCCAATGGCTCCGAGTAGGTATTCAGGGAGCCCAGTGGTGCAGTCCATGGTGAAGATATGGAACAGCTGAGGAGGTATTTTAGGGTGGAAGGGATGTCAGGGGCTAATGCCGCTGTGCAAGAATCATGGGTTTGAGCCGGGGGGATGGATAGTGTAGACAGGAGATGGAGGGAAGTGGGGCTGGTCAATGTCATAATATACACCACTATACCATGGTGCAGACACACACACTGATTGACACACAGCAAGACCAATCAACACACACAACACCGCAGCCAATCACCAGTTAGAGCACACTCACGATAAAGACAGAGGACATCAGTTTTCCCGCTCATTCGGGATGCAGCCTCTCAGAAGGACAGATCTCACAGCTTACAGCACAGATCTTCACCATGTGCTGAGTGCATAGACTGGTTAGGATTGGCATAGGTCTTTAGTTTAATCTAACATAGTGTCGACCCACAGTGCAAGTTTGTTCAAAAGTTTCTAGCTTAATAAAATAGTGTTGTACTATTTAAAGTGTTGGTAGCCTGCATGTGTTACTGCTGAGGTAAACGCAGTCTCCACGGATCCAGAGTACCCAACACATCATGGTACCAGTAGTTGATGTAGAACTTCTTAGACCTACCTGCAAGTGATCTTCCTTCCAGCAGCATACAGCCATCCTGCAAAATGGACAGCGTCCGCCTGATACCGCCGCTCCGCATCACCAGTAACCTAGGGGCCAACTGGAAGATCTTCAAACAGCGCTTCCAGCTTTACCTTGAAGCCACAGACCTGGAAGCTGCTTCAGACGCCAGGAAGATCGCTCTCTTCCTCTCCACGGCCGGGGGTCACGCCATCCACATCTTCAATTCTCTCACCTTTGCTGATGGTGAAGACAAATCAAAATTCAAGACTGTCCTCTTCAAATTTGACAGTCACTGCGACATCAAGGTGAATGAAAGTTTGGAACGCTATGTCTTCCAAAAGCGTTTGCAGGGTAAGGATGAACCTTTCCATCCTTTCTCACTCACCTCCGCATCCTTGCGCAGTCCTGTAATTGTGGGTCCACCTCTGACTCCATGATACGCAACCAGATCGTTTTCGGTGTTCAGTCGGACCCCCTACGCCAGCAGCTCCTCAAGGTTAAACAACTCACCCTTGCGATTGTCATCGAGACCTGCGTGCTGCATGAACACGTCACTACTCGGTATTCCCACATCCAAGCGGCTGAAACAGCGCGGCAAGGTCCCCAGGAGGCAGAACGGGTCCAAGCAACCAAGCAACACCAGGGCCTCAGCCTGGATGAGGGCGGCCATTTTGCGTGCTTTTCACGGTCTCCCGCTTGTGCGCACCGAACGAGGGGATGGCGACGTTGACGAACGTACTGCGCAAGTGCGCACCATGTACAACCGCACGGGGATTTAAAACCGAAGACATAATGAAAATTAGCTGAAACACAATTTGCATCTTACTCAGAAAAATCATCAGGGAGGCTTTTAGAAACGTTGGTAACCCCCTGCTAGTGCAGATGAGGTACCTGAAGGATTTGGCCTTTAACTGTTCCACAGAAACAACAAAATAGCTTTGAATCTGTATCTAGTACTTTACCATCAAGTGCTTCTGTACTAGGGAAGCATGGTGGCGCAGTGGCTAGCACAGCTGCCTCACAGCGCCAAAGACCCGGGTTCGGTCCCGGCCCAGGTGGAGTTTGCACATTCTCCCCATGTTTGCGTGGGTCTCACCCCCACAACCCAAAGACATGTAGGGTAAGTGCATTGGCAATGCTAAATTGCCCCTTAATTGAACAAAAATTGGGTACTCTGAATTTATTTTTTAAGAAGTGCTTCTGGACTTATATATGGTGCTCTTTCAAGGACCGGTGTAGACTTGATGGGCTGAATGGCTTCCTTCTGCACTGTAAATTCTATGATTCTGATAATTGCCGCCAAATCTAATAGATGTAAGCGCAACCGATATCTAGAACAAAATAACCCCTCCTGGCAGTTGCATTAATGGCATCTTTAATGTAAATAGTGCAGCCATCTGGGATGGTCTCTTCCAGAATACAAAATGGATGATCGCAATGACTAGGGAAATATGGACAATGTTAAGAAAGCAAGCAGGCACAGAGCCTGCATGCATATTGGAGAAGGCAGCTCCCAGACGAGACTGAAACTGTAGGTCAATTAACATATTGATGGCCCATCTCCGGGAACAAAGGAAAGACACTCAAGCAACCGATCTAGCTCCAGACAGCCCGGCGCCAGTTCCCCAAACCAAAAGCGTAAACAAAGCAAGGCCAACGACCACCTAGGACACACCCAACCATCAGGCACCCACCCTTTTATTGGTCAAAATCAATACCAGTGATGAAGATATGGCCCAATTAATCGGGGCCAAGTTCAAGGCCCGACCAAAAGCGCGCAAAGCCCCTTCAGGTATAAGAAAAAACCCCCGAGAGAGAATCGCTCTCTTGAACTTGGCTCTCAAAGCGGAGAGACCCATCCACCAGCTGCACCAGAAGCAAGTAAGTCCAAGGTCAACCCTCGATATCAGACGGATGACCTTAGCTGTTCTCCTGTTACCTCTTCGTACCCAACAGCCTCAGATCCGAACAATGGCCATTGTTCCTCTGACTGAGTGGGCACCTGAAGTTAAGTACAGGCGTTAGCGTTAGAGATAGTTTAGTTTGTCGTATTTTGTGCATGAGTAGATATTATTGTGTGTGTAAATAAATAGTATTGACTTTGAACTAACTAACTGCCGCATTGGTTCTTTGATCAGTATTCGGGTTTGAACCTTGTGGCGGTATTGAAAGATACCTGGCGACTCTAGAGCAAACATAATTAGGATTAAGGAAGGTGACCATATTGACCGCCATATTTATAACCAGATAAATATAGCAACATTAGCATCCCTAGATATTTCGCCAGTGGTGAGCACATGTAAAACTACAGAATAACAGTTTAGGGGGCTACCTGAAGGCTTGAGCAAAAAGGTGGGTCTTTTCAAAGTGAAGATCTGTAGGGGTTTAAGGAGGGATTTCTAGGAGGTTAATCCAAGATGGGTGGAAACTCTGGCAGATGATCTGGAGAGAGCAGGAGCACACAAAAGGCTAGAGTCATTGGAGTCTATCACACATGGAGGTAGATAATATATGACATCCGCTCAGGAGTTTTTCACAGCATCCAAAAAGTACACTTAATAGAAATATACCAGAAATACCATTTGCACTAGTTCATGTTTTCCTAAATGGCAATAGTGCGACATCCATTTAAACAGCCGACTTATCGCTACCTTCTCAAGGGCAGTTTGTGATGGGCAATCAATGCTGGCCTAGCCCGAGACATCCAGACCCCATGAAAGAATAAAATAAAACACAGTCAATACTATTCAATAATAAAAACAGAAAATATTGGAAACACTCTTCTCTTCTGATGAAGGGTTATTAACCTGAAACCTTAACCCTATTTCTGTCTGCTATTGCTGCCTGACCTGCGGAGTACCTCGATCATTTACTGTTATTTCAGATTAGCAGCAGCTATTGTATTTTGCCATATTATTCAGTGTTATTCCACAAAGTTTATCAAGGCAGAGATAGATGGCTCTTTTTAAATTGCTGTTCTTGTACAAAAATGACAGGAATGAGGAATGTTTTTAAACAGGAATTAAAATGCGCATGAAACAAAACAAATAGATATTTGAGTTCATAGCATTATTCCAGGGAATTGTGCACTCTCAAGGGAAAAACTCTTCAACCAAAGTTGCTACCCAAAAGGTGCTATTCGGCTTAAGGTGCTTTTTTTGTTGATTTTTGTCAATGCCAGTTATTCAGGATCATGTGTAAGCCTCTTTGAAGCGCATCCATGATGAAGCTCAAACATCAAAACTATTGTTTAAGTAGTTTCAACGTGTGAACTTTACATTTCCGATCTCTCAAGTGTTCCTCATTTGATGCTACTTGATGTGGCATATTGGAGTTGTGTAATGGTGTCACAAGTCTTGTTTCGAGCAGGTAACACATATCTCTAAGGAGCTAACCATTCAAACAGCTGTCATGGAAAAGTTGTAGAAGCTATGGTTCTCTTGGGATTTGTGTGTTTAGATGCTGCTTGGAAAACAGGTATAATCCATTGCTTGTGAGTGCTCCATTTCAGAACTCGGGGTGTTTATCTATTTCTGCTAATGAGCTCCATGGGATTTCTCACTATTGCTTGAAACCAAGTGGGTGCAATTGATGATGTCCCATACCTATGAATGTGTTACTTTTTAAGAGAACTGTGCTTGCCCCTCCATCTCCTTCTGCATCGATACAATGGTGTCATGTTAAGACATCTCTGGAGAAATAACACAATGCTTGAATGGTGTTGTGGTAAAGCATAGCCTGTCAACATATAGCTTCCCTGTGAAGTTAAGGTTTTTCACTTGTTTATGCAAGGCATGATGTTTGGGGTAGAGGGTAGTTCTCTTGGTCTTCCTATGGAATACAACCTCTCTGGCCCTCCTACCTCATCCTCCTCTTCTAGCATGTTGACCAAAGCAGTGTTTGTGCTGTACAAATACTGATGCATGTCCATTAGAACTAATCAATGTGTAACTACACAGTGGCCAAGATATTTAGGATGGTGGGATTTCCCTTCCCACTATCTGAAGAGTCAGTGGGGAACACATCCCCACCGATGCTGCTTGCTCCCCACCAGTAATTTTGCTCTCTAATGAGCTTGCATTGCCTGGAGATGGGACTTCTGCCCCTCACCCGCAAATAAATCCTGCCTTAGCTACTGGTAAATCTGATTGGCCAACTGGGACTTTAAGAAGTCCCCAGATTCTCAGTTCCAAGACCAGGTAGGTTTTGGGGCCTCAGGGCGGGAAAATGGGGGAGGTCTGATGGGAAGACAGAGCAGGATTGTCATGTTGATAGAGAAGCTGGGGGAGGAAGGAGGTCTTTTGGTTACCAGACCTTAGTTGGGGGGTTGGAGGGGGGTCGAGGGTGTCCAATGTTAAAAGGAGGATGTTGATGGAAGATAGGATATTGTTATGATTGATGGAGATTCGCTGAAGCGTTAATTTATGAGTGTTGCATTTAGTCCTAGCTAGCAGATCATGTGACATCTATGGGCAGCATGGTAGCATAGTGGTTAGCACTGTAGCTTCACAGCGCCAGGGTCCCAGGTTCGATTCCCAGCTTGGGTCACTGTCTTTGCGGAGTCTGCACTTTCTCCCCGTGTCTGTGTGGGTTTCCTCCAGGTTTTTCGGTTTCCTCCCACAAGTCGCGAAAGACGTGCTGTTAGATAATTTGGACATTCTGAATTCTCCCTCTGTGTACCCGAACAGGCGCCAGAATGTGGCGACTAGGGACTATTCACAGTAACTTCATTGCAGTGTTAATGTAAGCCTACTTGTGACAATACAGATTATTATAAAGATTATTATATTATTAGTGCGATATAGATGATGTAATTAATAGGAGGAGCCAGGTCTATCTATAGTTTTACAGTTTGCGTCTGACAAGACAGAGTGATTTTCAGTTGAACAGCAGTTTTGCCAAACGGTGTTAGGTTGAGCAGAAGTGCACTGGTTCTACAAGAGTTCTACTGGTACTGCAAGAGTTTCTTTCTCCTAAAGTCTCTACACAACTAAGAGAGTAATCTGCTTGTTAACTTTATTTTTAAGTGACATTTGAACTGTATTGGGTTGCTTAATTGGAGTTTGTCACAGGTATAAATTTAAGTTTTTCCTTGTGTTTCAGAACTGTTTAGCTGATAACTATAAAGCTATTTTCTTTGATATTAATGTGGTTCATTCTGTGTTAAATTAAAGTTTGTTTGAACATAAAAGATATCTATCCTCCTGGGGTAAAGTATCCTTTCCTCACAGTTTTACAAATATAACAAAATGATTTTGGGGCTCTTGTCCAATATCTTAACAAATGAAACGTACATATTGACAGATCACCATAAGACCATAAGACAAAGGGGCAGAATTAGGCCACTCAGCCCATCGAGCCTGCTCTGCCATTCAATCATGGTTGATATTTTTCACATCCCCATTCTCCTGCCTTCTCCCCATAACCCCTGATCCCCATATTAATCAGGAACCTATCTATCTCTGTCTTAATGACACTCAGTGGTTTTGCCTCCACAGCCTTCTGGGGCAAAGAGTTCCACAGATTCACCACCTTCTAGCTGAAGAAATTCCTCCTCATCTCTGTTTTAAAGGATCGTTTCTTCAGTCTGAGGTTGTGTCCTCGGGTTCTAGTTTTTCTGACTAGTGGAAACATCCTCTCCATGCCCACTCTATCCAGGCCTCGCAGTATTTTGTAAGTTTCAATAAGATCCCCCTCATCCTTCTAAACTCCAAGTACAGACCCAGAGTCCTCATACAACAAGCTCTTCATTCCAGGGACCATTCTTGTGAACCCCCTCTGGACCCTTTCCAAGCCCACAACTGCTCACAATATTCTAAATGGGGTCTGACCAGAGCCATATACAGCCTCAGAAGTACATCCCTGATCTCATATTCTAACCCTCTTGACATGAATGCTAACATTGCATTTGCCTTCCTAACTGCCGACTGAACCTACACGTTACCTTAAGAGAATCGTGAACAAGGACTCCTAAGTCCCTTTGTGCTTCTGATTTCTTAAGCATTTCCCCATTTAGAAAATCGCCTATGCCTCCATTCCTCCTTCCAAAATGCATAACCTCACATTTTTCCACATTGTATTCCATCTGCCACTTCTTTGCCCACTCTCCTAGCCTGTCCAAGTCCTTCTGCAGCTCCCCTGCTTCCTCAATACTACCTGTTCCTCTGTATATCTTTGCATCATCTGCAAACCTAGCAACAGTGTCATCAGTTTCTTCTTCCAGATTGTTAATGTATACTGTGAAAAGTTGTGGTGCCTACGCCGACTCCTGAGGCACACCATTAGTCACCGGTTGCCATTCTGAAAAAGACCCCTTTATCCCTATTCTCTGCCTTCTGCGAGTCAACCAATCCTTTATTCATGTCAGTATCTTACCCTTAACACCATGGGCTCTTAACTTATTTAACAGCCTCCTATGCGGCACCTTGTCAAAGGCCTTCTGTAAATCTAAATACATCATGTCCACTGGTTCTCCTTTGTCTAACTTCCTTGTTACCTCCTCAAAGAACTCTTAACAGATTTGTCAGACATGACCTCCCTTTGACAAAGCCGTGCTGACTCAATCCTATTTTATCATGCACTTCCAAGTACTCCACAATCTCATCTTTAATAATGATCTTTAATATCTTACCAAAGACCGATGTCAGGCTAACCAGCCTGTAATTTCCCATGTTCTGTCACTATCCCTTCCATTTTTTAATAGAAATTTAGAGTATCCAATTCATTTTTTCCAATTAAGGGGCAATTTAGCGTGGCCAATCCACCGACCTTGCACATCTTTGCGTTGTGGGGGAGAAACCCACGCAAACACGGGGAGAATGTGCAAACTCCACATGGACAGTGACCCGGACCTGGGACCTTGGCGCCATGAGGCAGCAATGCTAACCACTGCGCCACCGTGCTGCCCTCACCCTCCCTTCTTAAACAGGGGTGTTACTTTAGCCATTTTCCAGCCCTCTGGGGCTGTCCCTGCCTCCAGTGATTTCTGAAATATCACCACCAATGCCTCCATAATCTCCTCAGCTATCTCCTTCAGAACTCTGGGGTGTAGTCCATCCGATGCAGGTTATTTACCCATCTTGAGACCTTTCAGCTTCCCCAGCACTTTCTCCTTAATGATGGCCACCACACTCACCTCTGCCCCCTGATGTTCTGATATCCCACGTGTTTTCCACCGTGAAAGTAACTATTCAGTTCGTCTGCCATTTCTTTGTTTCCTATTACTATTTCTCCAGCCTCATTTTCCAGTGGTCCAATGCCTATTTGTGCCTCTCTCTTACCTTTTATATTTTGAAAAATAGTTTTCCTATCTTCTTTTATATGACTAGCTAGCTTGCACTCATATTTCATCTTCTCCCACCCCCCCCTTACTGCTTTTTAGTTGTCCTCTGCTCACTTTTAAAGGTGACTGACTTCCCACTAATTCTCGCCACTTTGTATGCTTTTTTGTTTGCTTTTACGCTGTCTTTGACTTCCCTCATCAGCCATGGATGCCTTGTCCTCCCCTTGTTTCCTCCTCATTGGGATGAATTTTTGTTCTGCCTCCGAATAACCCCCATAAACACCTGCCATTGCTTTTCAACTGTCTTTCCTGCTAGGCTCCTTTTCCAATCAACCCTGGCCAGCCCCTCCCTCAAGCCTTTGTAGTTAGCTAGCTAGCGTAGAGCAGGAAGCTCCATGCCAACTTTCCCAGGGGGTGATGGGGGACTTAGGAGCCATCTGCCCCCCTACCCCCTCTTTTAAAGTGCACTGACAGTTGGTGTATTGGAAAGTAAATGTAGCCAAGATAATAGGGACCCCAACAATCCACAGAGCGTTTGTCTCAGTGTATGTGTAAGTATGCACCTGCCAATAACCCCTGTTGTTGATCCCTAACAAAATGTGCAGAACCAATAAATTAACTAAAGGCTACATTTCATATGCCCCTGCGGTCCATCTTTGGTAGGGGTGCACCACCTTCCAACCCACCCCCATAATACGGGGTAGGGGGGGGGGGGGGGGCTGAAATTGGCAGCCCACTCACCATATTGCAATAGATAATCAAGGGTCTTGTTGCCAAACCAATTGACCCTAATGATATACCATAAAATGTTTGGAAGCCGGCCAGGAGTTGGCAGGCTGATTTTTAAAAATAATCTCTTCAAAGGGCAGCAAGAAAGGGAGGGTTGTTTCTTGAGGGGCTGCCCTTTGCATACGAGGCAGCAGGCCCCCTAAATACAATCCCTCCCCCTTCATATCTGCCCACTTCCTTAAACCCACCCACACCCCCAACCCTCTCCCTGACCTGCCCAAACCCTCCTCACTCAATACGCCACGCTTACCTGTTTCCAAGAATGTATGGGCCTTTTTCCACTTTCCCTTGCAGTCCTGGCACTGCCCACTAATGTGCTCTTGGAGCTGCTGGGATTGATGAAGCTTCCAGCCAATCTGATAGGCCGTCAGCTCCCGAGGGTGGGACATCATCCCCAGTGAGTGGTGGGAGTCCCGGTGGACCCTTGCGTAGCTTTCCCTCTGAATGCTTTGACTGTGGGACGGCTAGCATGGAGCAGGCAGTTCCATGCCAACTTTGCCTCTGGGGTGGTGGGGGGATTTGCAAGCCATCTGCTCCCCGCACCCCCCCCCCCCCCCCCCAAAATCTGGCCCTCCTTTCCCCTGCCCCCCACCCCCAATTTGTAATATTCAGCCCTAAGTCGAGCAATTCTCATGCTCCAATTAAAGCCTATTGTATGAAATTGGAATTGTTCGACCAAGGTCTACCTGGTTTGCCTTTCACCATCCTGGCAGTTGGATGAAACAATAATGTAATTAGTTATTGACTAATAATAGCTATCAATCTTTATTAATTAATTTTCAACAATCTCAGAAATGACACAAGAGAACACCCAGTGCTAGAGAACTTTGGGAACAATGAGAAAGATCATGACTTTGTGCAATAATATACACCGGCCGATAGTGAGTCAGTTGCTGCTGATTTCTCATCACTCCCAAGATTTATTTTCATTAACTTCAGGAGAATTCAAAATGGGCTGTTTTATTGCACAAGGTCAAATCTACCCCCACTGGTCCAAATTACATTTTTTCTCCTAAGTATGCCACACCTACTGAATGTGTTGTCTCAATTTGCCCAAAATGTTCCTTTCTAAAAGAAATCTATTCAATTTGCTGACAATATTAACTATCTTCACAGTCTTTTTTATAGACTTACTAGTGGCTCACAAAAATATTGTTTCCACTGAAGGGAAAGGACCAGCATTTCAGAGTCTTAGACCTAATTTCTAGCCATTCCCATATATTGCTGCCAGATTAATGGCATGAACACCGTAAAGGGGCTGCGGATCTTATGGCTACTGATTTTTTTTAAATGTTTAATCACTTTTCTATGCAGTTTTCAGGAAATCTGAAGTCAAGCCTTCCTGATTTAAAAAAAATATTCTTTCATAGCATCTGAGCGTTGTCCCCCACAAGGCCTGCATTTGTTGCCCATCTCTAATTTCCTTCTCAGGACAAGTAAGGATGGAGAACAAATGTTGGCCTTGCAGCAACACTCACATTCCATGAAAGGATAATTTAGCAAACTAAGTTAGCTATTATTTATTGCTTCATACTGCAACACAAAATACATCCACTCAGGTGGATGTCTCTCTTCTATCTGGGGTAGAATTTCACCAGGCAATTGGAGGTGGAATTGGTGTTGGGTGAGCTGACAAAATCACAGAAATGGATGATGGGCTGGGAACCCAACATCTTCTTGCCTCCCACAGTTTTCTTGGGATGAGGTTGACAGTGCAGTTAGAAACCCCCATGGCGGAAATGCACAGCCATTTCAGGCAACTCAATCCCCAATAAAGAGTCATTTTATGGCTATAATGGCTCTTTCCCAAAGGCACATATGTTGCACATGGTGTCAGTGACACCCTTCCCAAAGTAAGGGAGGCAAGGGCACAGTGGAAAATCATGGACACGTCAAGCCACCATTATCGCAGCACTACAAAAGAGGAATGCGACATTAAATGGGCCAACCACCGTGAGGGCAAATGCTGGTTGCAGCAGCTCCTTGATGCAGTTATTTTGTATATTTTGAAGGAATTCAGAGCAATGAGATAGACAATGTCACATCCCAGGAAGCAACACGACATGGGTCTGTTTGAAATAAAGGCTTATTTGAAATAATGGCAACCTGTGTGCCTTTGGGAAAGAGCCACTTTACCCAACAATAACATAAGTAACGTCAACACTAACGTAAGAAGCCGCACCTAAGTGAATAAATTTGAGCAACTTTTGACTTTTTTGACAGCTTGTTTTGCTTCTATATGGTGCTTTCCCTTTTGTTGCAACTGAGCTGGAGGAAGCCTGCTTCACCTGCCCATGCCTCCTAATTGTTCGCCAAACCTGAACACGCCCGTTATTTGGCTGGTTGCTCCAAAATTCACCCAGCAGAGCTGCTACTCACAGGGTCAGGTTGGCAACCTGGATTTGGTCCAAAAATTCTGTCAGACTCTAAGGGCATAAAATTCCATCACAGTATTACTGCTGGTTTTAATACTTAAGCGTTTTTATGTGCTCAATCTCAATAAATGTCTGTTGTTTGTTTTATGTAACAAATACCAAGATTTAGCTGTTTAATTAAATTAGCCTATATGAACTGTTCGCTCAACTGTGAAGTCTATAATACTTATATGATAATTGAGCCAAAGGGTCACAATATTTTATATTGTATTTTATCCCCAATAGAAAATGCATTGGACAATGCAGATGAATGAATTTTGATCCATATATTCCTCTTTTTGCTTTCAGTATTTCTGAATACAAACCAATTGTTAGTAATGGTGCAAAATTTGTGTCTTGTGGACCTTTTTTCATGCAACATTAAAACGGGTTGAAAGAATGCTTTGATTATGCAAGCAGTATTTTAAAAGCAGCTGAGACCAGACTAATTTGATAAAACCTTGCCCATTCATTATATTTCTCAAATAAATTTGTAACTATTTGCCTTCAGTGATTCGTCTCTACGAGATCTTGTATTGTCCCGGGAAGCTAAACGAGCCTACTGATGCTCTATCCCGCGGCACATGTGCCAACGCACAAGTGGACCGACTCCGGGCCCTCCATGAGGACCTCTGCCACCTAGGGGTCACTCGATTCTTCCATTTTATCAAGACCCGCAACCTGCCCTACTCCATCGAGGAGGTCAGGACTGCCACCGGGAACTGCCAGATCTGCGCGGAGTGCAAGCCGCACTTCTACAGGCCAGAGAAAGCGCACTTGGTAAAGGCTTCTCGTGCCTTTGAACGCCTCAGTATGGACTTCAAAGGGCCCATCCCTCCACCGACCGCAACACGTACTTCCTGAACGTGATTGACGAGTATTCCCGGTTCCCATTCGCCATCCCCTGCCCGACATGACCGCAGCCACCGTCATAAAAGCCCTCCACAGTGTCTTTACCCTGTTCGGTTTCCCCGCCTACATACACAGCGATAGGGGGTCCTCCTTCATGAGCGACAAACTGCGTCAATTCCTGCTCAGCAAGAGCATTGCCTCGAGCAGGACGACCCCCAGTTATAACCCCCGGGAAAACGGACAGGTAGGGAGAACGGAACGGTCTGGAAGACCGTCCTACTGGCCCTACGGTCCAGGAGGTCCTTCCCGATGCACTCCACTCCATTCGATCACTGCTGTATACCATGACCAACAAAACACCTCATGAACGTCTCCTTGTCATCCCTAGGAAGTCCTCCTCCGGGACCTCGCTCCCAACCTGGCTGGCAACTCCTGGACCCATTCTGCTCCGCAAACACATGCGGGCGCACAAGTCGGACACATTGGTCAAAAGGGTCCACCTCCTTCACGCTAACCCTCAGTACACCTACGTGGCATACCCCGACGGCCGGCAGGATACGATCTCCCTACGAGACCTGGCGCCCGCTGGATCCCCACCCACACCCCGCACACCAACACCACCCTCCCTCCCACCGGCGCACCCCACGGCTGCCCCCTTCCTAGGTGGATCGGTTCTTCCACTGGTCCCACCCAGGGGTGATGAAGCTACCGAAGAAGCCAAAGTCACGCTCCCGGAGTCACGGTTGCCCGAGCCGGCGCCTGCATCACCGCCGAAACTGCGACGATCACAGAGGACGACCAGGGCCCCCGATCGACTAATTGCTTCATTTTGATATGTGCATGTAAATGAATACTCAAAATAGTTATGACATGTAATAAGGTAAAACACTGTACCACCGACGGGTACCACCATAATCTCAACCTCTACCACTGTACAACGCAAGACCACCACCCCCACCGGACTCTTTTTTTTAACAGGGGGTGAACGTGGTAGTCGGAATTAGAGGTATTATGGTACCGAGGATGATGCTGTAAGATCATTGGTGAAGCCTGCCTGCTGGTTCTGCCCAGTGAGGCGGAGTATAAGAGTCTGTGTCTCCCTAGCATCTGCATTCTGTACCTGCGCTGCTGGGGGAAACATCTAGTCCAATAAAGCCTTCAATTGTACTCCAATCTCGCTTCAAGAGTTATTGATCGTGCATCATCCTGGAGCTGTGAAGCATCTGTGCTAACCATGTTGTGCTAACCACTGTGTTACCGTGCTGACAATGGAGGAAGAGTATCACCATTTACTGAGAGGGAGTAGGAAGAAGTTAGATTGCTAGTCTGACAGGGCAAAGACTGTCAGCATGAACTCTGTAGAGAAATGGAAGAGTACAAACCCGATAGCGGGAAAGTAGGTGGTATGGTAGCACAGTGGTTAGCACTGCTTCCTCACAGTGCTAGGGACCCGGGTTCAATTCCAGCCTTGGGTGGCTGTCTGTGCTTCCTCCAGGTGCACTGCTTTCCTCCCACAGTCCAAGGGTTTGCAGGTTAGGTGAATTGGCTATGATAAATTTGCCCCTTCGTGTCCAAAGGATAGATGGGTTTATAGGGTTATGGGGATGGGGCTGGAGAGTGAGCCCTGGTAAGATCGGTGCAGACGCTATCTCCACCATCTGTTGAAAAATTGTGCATGCAGACGATATTCCAAAAGGCAATCTTGTATTGTGGAAAAGTAATTTGTGTGTGTTTATTGTTGCATATTTCTTCGAGCCTTTGTCCAGTTCAAGTTGCAGGTAAGCATGAGCATGTGTATGTGAGAAACCACACCACCCAGCCCCTCCCTCCTCGCCACCTTTGCGTAAAGATCTTCTATCCGAGTGTGGTAGGCTATATTAGGGATATCGCGGTACCTAGGTGGGATGTACCTTATACTGCAGTATGAGTGGTAGAACCTGCCTGCTGGTTCCACCCAGCAGGTGGAGCATAAGAGTCTGTGTTTCACCTACAGCAGTCATTCTGCACCGGAGCTGCTGGGGTAATTACTTGATCATTAAAGCCTTCAATTGGACTAGAATCTCACTTCAGTAGTGATTGATCATGCATCAATTTAATGAACAAAATTGAAGAATGGCTGCTCTCCGCAACAAGCCAGAGTGTCTACAAATCATTGTAGACAAATACATTGACTGGCATGTTTCAACGGGTACATCAGGACAGCCCCGACTACCCCCAGGAAGGAACAGATAATGCAAGTCCTCCACTCAAGGGTGAGCCCAGAAATCTACACGCTTATCGAAGACGCGGACAGTTTTGAGGATGCAATGACTTATTTAAAAGAGCACTACGTCCACACTGAATCAGGTTAACGCTCGGCATCTTATAGCTACCAGACGGCAGATCCCAGGGGAATCACTGGACGATTTTTACCGCGCATTGTTAGTGTTAGGTAGAAACTGTAACTGTCCACAAGTCTCAGCCAATGACCACACAGAATTCTTAATACAGGATGCTTATGTTGCGGGCTTGCTGTCCTTTAAAATCCGCCAGCGACTGCTGGAAAACGACATGTTACAGCTTAAAGAGGCCTCATTAGAGGTCGCTTTTCAAAGTTTAAACTCGTTCCCAGCCGACAGCGCGACCCCATCGTGGACCCCCGACCAGAGACTACCCCAGGCCTGCGCCGCGTGGCCACCCGCCCACCACGGAGGGCTATCGAGCCATTTGTGCGGCCAGCCCCAACACCCCCGGCAGCACTGCCCGGCCCGCAACGCGATCTGCAGCAGCTGCGGGCTGAAAGGACACTTTGCAAAGGTATGCCTGGCTAAAACTAAAAATGCTAACCAGAACAATTGCCCCTCCAACTCACAGGCCCGCAGACCCCGCAATGTGGCAGCGTGTCTGCCGACTCCGCCTCCGCACGACATGTGCGACTCATGGGGGCCGCCATCTTGGCAACCCTCCCCCACGCGGCCCGCCACGTGCGATCAAAGGGGGCCGCCATCTTGGCCATCAGCCGAGAGGCCACTCGACGACTACCACCTCCACGGACAGTCATCACGGGGCCGCTCCAGCACCGCTGACCACGCCACCGACTAACCGCAGCTCAGTGCAGTCACTTTGGACCAGTACCTCAGAAAGTACCTCAGAAGCTCCATGATGTCTGTTCACGTCAACGGATATAAGACACCGCGCCTCTTCAACTCCGGGAGCACTGAGAGCTTCGTTCACCCAGACCTGGTAAGATGCTGCTTGCTCTCAATATTTCCAACACAGCAAACTATCTCCCTCGCCTCGGGGTCGCACTCTGTCCAGATACAAGGGCACACTATTGCAACACTAACGACACAGGGCGCCAACTCCTCCAACTTCCAATTGTATGTACTCCCAGACCTCAGCGCCGCTCTCCTACTCAGACTGGATTTCCAGTGTAACCTCAGGAGCCTAACACTCAGCTTCGGCGGACCCCTTCCCCCTCTCACTATATGCAGTTTAGCAACACTAAAATCGACCCCCCTCCACTCTTTGCTAATCTCACCGCTAACTGCAAACCGGTGGCCACTCGCAGCAGGAGGTATAGTCTGCAGGACAGGGTATTCATTAGAGCCAAAGTCCAGCGGTTCTTACATGAGGGAGTCATAGAGGCCAGTAATAGCCCCTGGAGAGCTCAGGTGGTGGTCGTCAAGACCGGGGAAAAGTTCCGGATGGTGGTTGATTACAGCCAGACCATTAACCGGTTCACGCACCTCAATGCGTACCCTCTCTCCCGGATTGCAGACATGGTAAATCAAATCGCCCAGTACCGCATCTTCTCCACGGTGGATCTGAAGTCTGCATACCACCAGCTCCCAATCCGCCCGGAGGACCGCCACTACACGGCGTTCAAGGCAGACGGCTGCCTCTTCCATTTCCTCCGGGTTCCCTTTGGCGTCACGAATGGGGTCTCAGTGTTCCAACGAGCAATGGACTGAATGGTGGACCAGTACGGGCTGCGGGCCACGTTTCCGTACCTGGATAACGTCACCATCTCAACCATGACCAGCAGGACCACGACGCCAACCTCCACCGATTTCTCCAAACCACCCAAAAACTCAACCTCACATACAATAAGGAGAAATGCATTTTCCGCACAACCAAACTAACCATCCTCGGCTACGTCGTGGAAAACGGGGTCCTAGGACCCGACTCTGACCATATGAGCCCCCTCTTACAACTCCCTCTCCCCCACTTTTCCAGGGCCCTTAAGAGGTACCTAGGATTTTTCTCCTACTACGCCCAGTGGGTTCCCCAGTATGCGGACAAAGCCCGCCCACTATTTAAGACTACACTCTTCCCACTGTCAGCAGAAGCCCACCAGGCCTTCAACTGCATTTTTTTTTTCTTTTTTTATATAGGTTTAGAATATCCAATTCATTTTTTCCAATTAAGGGGCAATTTAACGTGGCCAATCCACCTAACCTGCACATCTTTGGGTTGTGGGGGTGAAACCAATGCAGACGCGGGGAGAATGTGCAAACTCCTCACAGACAGTGACCCAGGGCCGGGATTCGATCCCGGGTCCTCAGCGCCGTAGGCAGCAATGCTAACCACAGTGCCGCCCTGGCCTTCAACTGCATTAAGGAGGACATTGCCAAAGCTGCCATGCGGGCAGTGGATGAATCCGTCCCATTTCAGGTGGAGAGCGATGCCTCAGAGGTCGCTCTCGCTGCCACTCTGAATCAGGCAGGTAGGCCAGTAGCATTCTTTTCCCGAACCCTCTCCGCTTCGGAACTTCGACACTCCTCAGTTGAAAAGGAAGCCCAACCCATTGTGGAAGCCGTACGGCACTGGAGGCACTACCTCGCAGATAGGAGGTTTACCCTCATCACCGACCAGAGATCGGTTGCCTTTATGTTCGATAACTCGCAGCGGGGCAAAAATAAAAATGACAAAATCTTGAGGTGGAGGATCGAACTCTCCACCTATAATTATGATATCGTATACCGTCCGGGGATGCTCAACGAGCCCCCAGGTGCCCTGTCCCACGGCACATGCGCCAGCGCACAAGACGACCGATTACAGGCTATCCACAATGACCTCTGCCACTGGGGGTCACCCGGCCCGCCCACTACATCAAGGTCCGCAATCTGCCTTTCTCCACTGAGGAGGTTAAAGCTGTCACCAGGAATTGCCCGATCTGCGCGGAGTGTAAACCACACTTCTATAGACCAGACAAGGCCCACCTGGTAAAGGCATCCCGGCCTTTTGAAGACTGAGTATTGATTTCAAAGGGCCCCTCCCCATGACCAACTGTAATCTTTATTTTCTTAATATCATAGATGAATTATTTTGCTTCCCGTTTGCCACCCCGTGCCCCGATATGACCTCCCATACAGTCATCAGAGCCCTGCACAGTGTCTTCACCCTGTTCGGTTTCCCCAGCTACGTCCACAGTGACAGGGATTCGTCCTTCATGAGCGACGAGCTGCGTCAGTACCTGCTCGACAAGGGCATCGCCTCGAGCAGGACTACCAGCTATAACCCCAGGGGGAACGGGCAGGTGGAGAGGGAGAACGCGACGGTCTGGAAGACCGTCCTACTAACCCTATGGTCCAGGAATCTCCCGACCTCCCACTGGCAGGAGGTCCTCCCCAACGTGCGCCTGTGTACGGCCACAAATAAGACTCCTCACGAGCGATTATTTGTTTTCCCTAGGGGCACTACCACGGGGGCCTCGATTCCATCCTGGTTGAGGACAACGGGCCTGTCCTCCTTCGGAAGCACGTCGGGACACATAAAACAGACCCGCTGGTAGAGAGGGTCCTACTCCTGCATTCAAACCCCCACTACGCATTTATCGAGCACCCCGACGGCCGACAGGACACTGTTTCCCTCCGGGACCTGGCACCTGCAGGATCTACAACTACTACTACCACTACCGCCGAGGTACCCCTCACACCACACCCCACCCAACCCCCCCCCCATGCCCAGCGCCCCAGCACCTACAGGTTTCCTGCGCTCCCTTTCACCCATCACATCGGTCAGGAACGAAGCTCTGGAAGGACCACCCCCAGAGTCCACCCTCAGATTCACACCGAGCATCTGCACACAGCCATCCGAAGCGGCTGCAACTCCGGTGCTCCGCCAGTCCCAGCGAACGATTCAAGCACCGGACCGACTAAACTTATAGACCTGTCACCCCCGCCGGACTTCATTTTTTTAACAGGGGGTGAATGTGGTGAATGTATAATATTAATTCACACTGTTTCTCACTGTGTCCCTGTGGGCTCCATCTATGAGCCGTTGCGCGGCTCTGCCTACAGGGGGAGATGAGGAGCATGTACAGGGCTCCGCCCTTGGCTCCGCCTATGGCTCCGCACAAGGCTCTGTCCACATCCGGAAGTATAAAGTGCTGCGGTCTTGCGAGCCTGCCTTCAGTTCAGCTAGTCGCAGGCAGGCTCAGTTGTAAGTCGATTAAAGCCACAGTTTACTTCTACTCGTGTCTTTGAGTGAATTGATGGTCGCATCAATCCTGCTTGATCGACTCTGGGAGCACGGAGAGCTTCATCCATCCCAATAAGGTAAGACACTGCTCCCTCGCTGTACACCCGATTAAGCAAAAGATCTCCCTGGCCTCTGGGTCCCACTCTGTGGAGATCCGGGGGTACTGCATAGCCAACCTCACGGTCCAGGGTGTGGAGTTCAATAACTTCCGACTCTACGTCCTCCCCCATCTCTGCGCTGCCAAACTCCTGGGACTGGACTTCCAGTGTAACCTGCAAAGTGTAACGTTCAAATTCGGCGGCCCCATACCCCTTCACTGTCTGCGACCTCGCGACCCTCAAGGTCGACACGCCTTCCCTGTTTGCAAACCTTACCCCGAATGCAAACCCGTCACCACCAAGAGCAGACGGTACCCAGTGCCGTGCCCAGACAGTGCCCAGGACCGGACCTTCATTAGGTCCGAAGTCCAACGGTTACTAAAGGAAGGCATTATCGAGTCCAGCAACAGTCCCTGGAGAGCTTAAGTGGTGGCTGTAAAGACCGGGGAGAAACATAGGATGGTCATAGACTACAGTCAGACCATCAACAGGTATACGCAGCTCGGCACGTACCCTCTCCCCCGCATATCTGTAATGGTCAATCAGATAGCGCAATACAAGGTTTTCTCCACAGTAGACCTTAAATCAGCCTACCACCAGCTCCCCATTCGCCCGGTCGACCGAACGTACACTGCATTCGAAGCAGATAGGCAGCTCTACCACTTTCTAAGGGTTCCCTTTGGTGTCACAAATGGGGTCTCGGTCTTCCAACGGGAGATGGACCGAATGGTTGACCGGTACGGTCTGCGGGCCACGTTCCCGTACCTCGACAATGTCACCATCTGTGGTCGCGACCAGCAGGCCCACGACACCAACCTCCGCAAATTCCTCCATACCGCAAAAATCCTTAACTTAACCTATAACAAGGACAAATGTGTGTTTAGCACCGATCGCTTTTCCATCCTCGACTACGTAGTGCATGATGGAGTTATAGGCCCAGATCCCGAACGCACGCGCCCCCTCATGGAGTTTCCGCTCCCCCACTGCCCCAAGGCCCTGAAACGTTGCCTGGGCTTCTTTTCTTATTACGCTCAGTGGGTCCCCAATTATGCGGACAAGGCCTGCCCACTAATCCAGTCCATGGTTTTTCCATTATCGGCAGAGACCCGCCAGGCTTTCAGTCGCATCAAAGCAGACATCACCAGGGCGACGATGAACGCAATCGATGAGTCCCTCCCCTTCCAGGTCGAGAGTGACGCATCAGATGTAGCTCTGGCGGCCACCCTCAATCAGGCGGGCAGACCCGTGCCCTTCTTTTCGCGCACACGCCACGCCTCAGAAATCTGCCATTCCTCCGTCGAGAAGGAGGCCCAAGCCACCGTCGTAGCTGTGCGGCATTGGAGGCATTACCTGGCCGGCAGAAGATTCACTCTCCTCACTGACCAACGGTCGGTAGCCTTCATGTTTGACAATGCACAGCGGGGCAAAATTAAGAATGATAAGATCTTACGGTGGAGGATCGAGCTCTCCACCTATAATTACGAGATCTTGTATCGTCCCGGGAAGCTCAACGAGCCTCCTGATGCCCTGTCCCGTGGCACTTGTGCCAGTGTATAAGTAGACCGACTCCGGACCCTCCACGACAACCTCTGCCACCCGGGGGTCACCCGGTTCTTCCACTTTGTTAAAACCCGCAATCTGCCATACTCCATCGAGCAGGTCAGGGCCGTAACCAGAAACTGCCAACTCTGCGCGGAGTGCAAGCTGCACTTCTACAGGCCAGAGAAAGCGCACCTGGTGAAGGCTTCCCGCCCTTTGAACGCCTCAGCGTGGATTTCAAAGGGCCCCTTCCCTCCACCGACCGCAGCACGTATTTCTTAAACGTGATTGATGAATACTCCCGGTTCCCTTTTGCCATCCCCTGTCCTGACATGACGGCTGCCACCGTCATTAAAGACCTCCACAGCATCTTTGCCCTGTTTGGTTTCCCCCACCTACATCCATAGTGACAAGCTGCGTCAATTCCTGCTCAGCAAGGGCATTGCCTCCAGCAGGACGACCAGTTACAACCTCTGGGGAAACGGGCAGGTAGAGAGGGAGAACGGGATGGTCTGGAAGGCCGTCCTACTGGCCCTACGGTCCAAGAATCTCCCAGTATCCCAATGGCAGGAGGTCCTCCCCGATGAACTTCACTCCATCCGATCACTACTGTGCACTACTACCAACGAAACACCTCATGAACGTCTCCTTGCCTTCCTTAGGAAGTGCTCCTCGGGGACCTCACTCCCAACATGGCTGGCAGGCTCCGGACCCGTCCTACTCCACAAAGACGTACGGGCCCACAAGTCAGAACCACTGGTTGAGAGGGTACATCTTCTCCATGCTAACCCCCAGTACGCCTATGTGGCGCACCCCAACGGCCGACAAGACACGGTCTCCCTCTGGGATCTGGCCCCCTCTGGATCCCCACACTCATCCCCCCACCAACCCCAACCATTTTTTCACCGGCGCACACCACCGCAGCCCCCTTCCCAGGAGGAACCGTCCTCCCACTGGCCCCATCCAGATGCGATGAAGCTGAAGACGACACGCTCCCAGAGCCACGGATGCCCAACTGACGCCAGCATCGCCGCCGGGACTGCGACGATCGCAGAGGATGACCAGGGCCCCCGACCAGCTGATAGTCTCATTGTAAAATGAACTTGGAAATAATTGTCTGTAAATATGTGTATTGCATGTAAAGGCACCGAAGGGTACCGCTATAATCTCTACCACTGTAAAAGTAAGGCCACCACCCCGCCGGGCTCTTTTTTAAACAGGGGGTGAATGTGGTAGGCTATATTAGGGGTTTCGCGGTACCTAGGTGGGATGTACTTCATACTGTAGTATGAGTGGTAGAACCTGCCTGCTGATTCTGCCCAGCAGGCGGAGCATAAGAGTCTGTTTCACCCACAGCATTCATTCTGTACCAGAGCTGCTGGGGTAACTATTTGTTCATTAAAGCCTTCAATTGGACTACAATCTCGCTTCAGTAGTGATTGATTGTGCATCACCGAGTAATCGGATACTCGTCGACCTGAGCTGATGATTTATGGTGATTATGTAATTGCCACAGATCCTGACAGTGCGGTTAGGTTTTAGGACAGGAACAATAGAAGCTGCCTACTTGCAGAACTGTATCGGTCTTATGATCCCTAATTCCCCCAAATATGTCAACTCGGCCTCAACTTTATGTTGTAAAGCTTCTGGGATGGGCTGAGCTCTGAAACATTTTGCTGTGGAATCGGAGTTCATGCATGACATAAAATGCAGAGGCAACTAAGCCAATTACAAACTAAGCAGTAATCCACAAATTGTGGCCACAAATTGCTGGCATAAAATGCAGAAATGGCATGCCAATCAGGAGTCACACCTCAGGATTACTAAACCAGTGGGGAACAAAGGGGGCTGGGGTGTTACCAAAGACATGCATGTTTAAGAAAGCTTAACCTTCAGTGCACTGTAGGTTTTTTCTTTGTTCCTTTGTTTCTTTTTTATATCTGACTTTGTACCAACTACGTTTTGCAATAAACTCAATCGAAACCAACCACTGGACTTTGACTCTTATTAGAAAATAAGAGATCTACTGTACCTAATATCTTTAGGGTTTCCCCCTATAAGTTACTAACTTAGCAGCTGTGCTGCTTAGTTCCAGAGGTTGTACTCCTCCTCACAGCTACAGGTCTGTTTACCCTCCACCATGGCCAAAGCACCTGTGTCAACCTCCATACTCAATGGTTGCCTGTTCACCATAAGTACTATCTCAGTCAGAGCCGTCTTGTTCACTTTAACCATGTTCAACTTATAAGTTTTGGATTCTTCCTCAGCATTTATTTCTACCTTATGTATTAGAGTCAAGGGGCAGCACGGTGGCGCAGTGGTTAGCACTGCTGCCTCACGGCGCCGAGGTCCCAGGTTCGATCCCGGCTCTGGGTCACTGTCTGTGTGGAGTTTGCACATTCTCCCCGTGTTTGCGTGGGTTTCGACCCACAACCCAAAGATGTGCAGGGTAGGTGGATTGCCCATGCTAAATTGCCCCTTAATTGGAAAAAATGAATTGGGTTGTCTAAATTTTTTCAAATGTATTAGAGTCGAGGTGTATTTTTTTTAAAGTGGGTGCGCCCTTCCTGGCGACAACATGCTTGAATGTGGCCCTTCCTTATTTAGACATTGCAAGCAAATCGTTGCAATGGCACATCTCTTGAGAGTGGTCTCCTCCACATCTGTAACACTCATCAAAATTCCTGGGCAGATGGCCCGTTTTCCTTCTTTGCTTCTTCACGATCCTGCTCCTGGGACTGCAGTTCAACCTCCCCTCTGCCCACCACTCAGAGTCCATGTCTCGCAACCGTTCGACTTCAAAGTTGATTCATCCTCGCCTTCCTGCATGCACTGTAGCTCAGAATAGCCCTTTTTGGCACACTCGGTGGTTTGCTTTAAGGATATTTTTGTTTTGACTAATAGTTTCCTTTGGACGTGAGATTGTTAACGCCACAAACAAGACGATCATGTAACATGTCACATAATGAAGAGCCAATTTTGCAGTGTTCAGCCATTTGACAAAGCCTGGCTACAGATGCAGAAGTTGTCTCCACGGGTCCCGGAATGCCAAATTAAATTTATACTGTTGCACTATGATGTTTGGGATTGTATTCTTCCCCAATGTGACTAACTGATCAAACAACTTGGTATCTGGGGCCTCTGGGGATTTTAAATTCCTAATGAGATTCTGGGCGGGATTCTCCGACCTACCCACCGGGTTGGAGAATCAGCGGGGGTCGGCATGAATCCCGCCCCCGCCGTCCTCCTAATTCTCCAGCGCCCCCAAAAATTTGCGCGCCGTAAGTTGCGCCGCCCGCCTCGGAGAATGGCGGGGTCCGGCACGACTCAATGGGTGCCGGGGCTGCCCAAATTCACCCAGGATGGGCCGAAGTCCCGCCCGTCTTTTGCCAGTCCCGCCGGCGTAAATTATAGTAGGTCCCTTACCGGCGGGACTTGGCGGCGCGGGCAGTCTCCAGGGTTCGTGGTGAGGCGCAGGGGATCTGGCCCAGGGAGGTGCCGCCATGGTGGCCTGATCCGTGATCGGGGCCCATCGATCCGCAGGCGGGCCTGTGCCATGGGGGCATTCTATCCTTCCGCACCGTGCGGAAACGAAGCCCTCTGTGCATGCGCGGGGATGACGCCAGCACGCGCTGGCGCTCCAGCACATGCGGCAACGCGCGCCGACCGCCGGAGGTCCTTCGGCGCCGGTTAGCCAAGCCCCTTTCCCGACGGCCAGCAGGGCGCAAACCACTCCGGGGCGGGCCTAGCCCCTGAAGTTGCGGAGCATTTTGCAGCTTTGGGGCGGCCCGACGCCAGAGTAGTTCACGCCACTCCGTCCCGCCAGGACCCCCCACCCCGCTGGGTAGGAGAGAATCCCGCTCTCTAAGTCTGGGGCCTGCATACTGTCAGCAAAATGACCTTTGTTTGTCTTCCCCAGTAATCCCATTAGCTGTGATAAAGTACCGAAGCCTCTCAGTGTACTGGCCCCAGTCTTCGCTCGCCTCGTCAAAAGAATCAAGTTTTCCTATTACAGGCATTATTTCTAACTCACTGTTACTGTAGAGACCACAGGTGGGACTTTCAGTCGGCCGACGCCTAAATTGGGAAACACAACTGTGCGGAAAATCGATTCCGACACCAAAATTGTGGCGGGCGCCGGTTTCGCCAAATCGCAATTCTCTGTTTCAACAGGGAACATCATTGCCGCAGCTGGCAAGACAGCCATGTGGCTGCGCATGCCGCTGACTGCTCACTGTGAACCTAGGGCCACGAGTCGTATGGGTCCCCCCCCAGGGAACCCCACCGAGGTGCCCTCTGGCCCCAGCTGATCCATAAGCGGGATGGGCATGTTCCAGTGCAACCAGTGCCATTTCATTGGCTGGGATGGTGTGTGTGGGGAGTGAAGTGTTGTATGCGGCTGCAGCTTGTCAGCCTCATGAGTGTCAATCACGGACCCGGTGAATCCTGCACCGTTTCTCATTGGAATCAATTGTATTCCACGTGGAGCCAGTGGCTAGCCCCTCAACGGTCGCTGAATCGGTCCAGGTGCATATCCAGTTTTACTGTTGTGGAAGTCCACAAATCCTGCCCCGGCGTCAACACTTCGTCTCGGGATCGGAGAATCCAACCGCACTTCTCTTCTCCTGAGGTGTCTTATGGCCAACCCTTCCCCCTTGGAATTTTGAAGCTCGTGACGGTTGTCGATTTACTCTTGTCGCCAATGTAATAGTCGCCAATGTCAACAAGGAAGCTTCTTAATTAACAAAGTGATTTATTGGAACAAACAAAAAGGTTAAAGTATGTACTGTCATGATATGCAGACATGCAGATAATGATATACAGACAGGCAGCTAATGAACACAGAGAACAGGACATGACCAATGAGCAGGCAGGCCGCTCAGGGATGGTATCTCACTATAAAAGGCACGAGGCGCTCACACTCCACCTCTTTCCAATGATGAACATCTACAGAGTGAGTCAGGGTGTATGTACAGTTTCACACCTCCAACACGTGGCTAAGAGCTAGTCTGGTTCAGTCAGACAGAATAACCACACTTAGGTTAGCAGAGAGTCGAACTCATAGAGAACTGTGCTAACTGTGCTATTGGTTCAATAAATCAGATTGAACTAACTTCAAGGTCTGGAGTATCTTTTGGTCAAAGCTGCATCCAGTTGCAGCCTGTGTTATCCCAGAGTACATAACATATCATGTACAGGAAGAGCAGTTGAAATACAGCTCTTTACTCCTTGACGTTTCGGTGCACACTCCCTGGACCCCTGCTCTCCAGACCACACGGTTTTGTCCTATTGGCCAGGGTTTGCGCACTCCCATGTGATAAGCTCTGGGTGGGTCACATGACCAGCGAGCGATCACCCCTTATTGGGGCCTTACTAGCACACCCACAGTTCTACATTACAGAACCAATGCCACTACTTGTTTCCACATATTAGGTTCAGTCTCAAAATGTCTGCTTTTTGGAGGCTATTGAATAGCTTTCACTAATTTTCTAAACTGACATTAATGCCATCATATGATAAAATCTTTGCATTACAATGTGATTTATTTTTGTCTGGAATGCTGACATTTAATTCTTTTTTCAATTCAGCAGTTTTCTTTCTTTTCTAGCATTTATAATGCCACCAGTTTTCCATGTTTGGCAGGCAGGGAAATGTAACTATTCCAACTCTTCAAAAATAAGTTGCTGCTTCTTAATTTGGGCAAAAGCATTCCACCGTCTGCAAAGCAACTGGTAACTTCTTGGTAAATTTGCAATGAGGAAGTAATTGCACTTCTTTATGCAGGTGCATTTCATGTGCAGAGGGACAGAAATTCAGGGACAGGGGCCTTGCAGTGAAAATTGACAGTGCTTTGCCTGGGGTTTTCCATCTGTACAGTACGAGAGAAGCAGGAGATTGACACTGCAGCATGCAGATTATGACAATTCCAAAAATATGCAAATAAGGAAAGTGCTTTCCTAGCCTAGCATTCCTTTGAGTTTGTGTTGTGTGGTGAACCACGTTCCACTGTTACTCATTGCTGTATATATATATTCACTGTTACTGTTTGTTCCATTGTTACTGTTGCTGCTTCTGTTGGCTCCGCCTGTGGCTCTGCCCCTTGGGCTTTATATATAGTTGGCTGATCTGTGGCCCTGCCCCCAGTGAGGGATCAGCAGCAGGCAGGCACACATCTCAGTGTATTAAAGCCACAATTTAGTTCTTTAACTCGCTTTGTATGTTTATTGATGGTCCATCATGTTGATAGTACATTGTCACAGTTCCCTTCAAAGCAGGTGTCCAGACAATAGGAAATGCACCACATACATTGCTGTAAATTGGTAAGAGTGTTTTGGATGTGTGTGGGGGTGAGGTAGTAGTAATCACTTTTTAATCTTCAATTTGTTGCATTTGATTAAGTGAATTTTGATTTTTTTTTGTGGCCTTGCACTTTCATTTACATTTTCTTTTTCTTTTGCTGTTACCACAATCAGCCAAGCTTCATTGTGATATTAAATAGCTGCTAATCTGGGAATTCCTTTTGAAAAACCCTTTTCCCCAAAGAAGCACACCCAATCCCCTCTTTGAACCTGAGAGCACGTTCCCCCTGTGTCTGTGTGGGTTTCCTCCGATTGCCTTGGGAGTTTTCTCCCACAGTCCAAAGGTGTGCAAGTTAAGTGAGGTTACAGGGATAGGGCGGAAGAGTGGGCCCAGATGCGGTGTTCTTTCAGAGGATTGGTGCAGACTCGATCGGCCGAGTGGCCTCTTTCTGCACTGTAGGAATTCTATGGTTCCATGGTTCTAAGTTAAATGAAAGTAAGGGTTCATAGAGGGTTCTTCATATGAGCTAGTGGGCAAAGGCCCATCATTAATCCTGTGGATGTGTTCACAGAACACCCGGACATATCATTGCAGATATGCCTTTGCCACCTGTATTTGCACTGGATTGTGTCCTCAAGGTGACATCTAGTTTGACCACCGGAAAGGTCACCTAGAAGTTGGAGGTGCACATGCAGTGACAGATGTATACAAACTGCACATCAAGCTGCATGCCAGTATGTGACTGTACACCGTGCAGCTAGATTGTTGTAACATTGTAACTTTTGTCACCTTAAAATATATGTAAATGAACGTGGCATGGTTTTCAGTTCTCCTTTGCATCTTAAAGATATGCTTGCCTAAGGCATGGGTGTGCATTGAATTCAAAATGAGAAATGTATGTAGTAAAAGGTTAGTACAAGTGAGGAGTGCATGTGGAATGGGTAATACTTTGCAGCAAGCACTTTTTAAACCACCCCAACATACATTGTATAGTTGGATATTCTATCGTTGGCAGATTACTTTAAGTCTGTCCTCTTCTGTATCTGTTCCTAAGTAGTGTACGCAGCATCCAGCCTACTTACTGAAGTGTTGGCTAGTGTAGACTTGAGAGATGAACAGACACTACCAGCACTGATGAAGGTTCAACTCAATTTTATTAACTAACTTCCAACTAACACACGATGACTGCGGGTCTAAATGATGCTAACTTAAATTAGAGACCTAAGCCTTGTCTGAACCAGTTGATTCTCTCAGCACGTGGTGTGAGTCTGTGCTGGGCTGGATGAGTTCTTGTTACACTGAGAGGCAGCACCCAGAATGAGCGGGAACCGTGGTGCCCTCTGCCTTTATAGTGTTGTGTATTCTAACTGGTGACTGGCTGCGGTGTTTGTACATGTTGATTGGTCCCTCTGTGTGTCCATCAGTGTGTGTCTGCACCATGATATACTGGTGTATATTATGACACTTACCATCTTGTGCCATGTATGATACACTGGTATCCTGCGAAGAGGGTGCCTTAAAGTCTCAAATTGGGTAACAAGCCCAGTGCCCATTCAGCTGCACATCCATTTAACTGTGCCTCAAACGTCAGATTGGGTGCTGTGTAACTCTGTCACTGACCACAGTACCTGTTTTGTGTCTCCCAATTGGTAATTCATTTATCATGAACAACACTCCCCCCACCAAGCCATGTTCAAGGCTCAAAGTATATTTTTAATTAACTTTCAAACTCGAGAAAAGCTGAAATTATTTTGCCCACATTTTAATTCACTTACATTTAAGTTCCTTTTGTTTTGTATCCACTGACATAATTTCTGCATTGAGCTTGATCCCTGTGCATGGACATAGTTGCATTGACAACTATGCATAATTATTCAAATTTGCAGAAAGATCAAGACCATCAGTGCACTGCCTTGCTGGTTCAGGTGTGCCATCAGTGTAGCTCTCAATTGCACAGATTCTAGAATTCCACCCCTTGTGTTGAGTGTAATATGTATTGCATTTCCCCACAGCAGACAGCATGGGCGTGATTCTCTCAGCCCGGGGCCGGGCCGGAGAATCCCCGGCTCAAATCGTGCCACGCTGCCCCGACGCCCGCACGCGATTCTCCACAGAGCGGAGAATTGGCACCATTGGCGCGGAGCAGGTCGGGGGCTGCTCTACGCAGCCGGCTTGTCAATTCACGGCCCGGGATGGGCCAAGCAGCCATCATTAAAACGCCGAGTCCCGGCGACGCCGTGCACACCTGCTCTCAGCCGGCGTGACCTCGGCGTGGAAGGGTCAGGGGGCGGCCTGTGGGGGCAGGGGGTGGGGGGGAGAAGGCCCGACCCCGGGGGGGCCCTCCTATGTGGCCTGGCCCGCGATCGAGGCCCACCAATCGGCGGGCGGGCCTCTCTGGCTGGTGGCCTCCTTTCTTCCGCGCTGGCCCCTGTAGTCCTGCGCCATGTTGCATCGGGGCCAGCACACTGACGGAAGCCACTGCGCATGCACGCGTTGGTGCCGGTGCCACTGCGCATGTGCACGTTGGCACCGGTGCGCAGCGCCCAGTTCACACCGGGATCAGCAGCTGGAGTGCCGTGAACTGCTCCAGTGCTGTGCTGGCTCCCTGTAGGGGCCAGAGTTGCTGATCCTGAGGCCGTGTTGACGCCCTCGAGAAAGGCAACGGCGTTTCCAACGACATCAACACTTAGCCTCAGGATCACAGTATCCCGCCCCACATTTTGAATTTTATAAGGAATATGTGTGAAATTAACTGAAATGCCATTGATTTCACAATAGCAAATAAGCATCTTGTAGCAACACATGTGAAGTTGAGAAAATCATTTGGTTCAAACATTATTTGATGATCATAGAAATGCTGACGAAAAGTGCAGTTTTGGCTGAAACTGACATTTATCCCTGCATATCAGAGATACAGAGAGACTTTTCTTTACCTTTGTGGTTTTGGGACCAAGTCTATGGCCGGAATTCTTTGGGGAATAGTGGGTGAAAGTGGCACCGGCTGAAAAGTCAGGGTGCACCTGCTTCCATCGGCACAGGAGCCAATACTGGATTTGACGGTTGTCAGTTTGGACCCAGTCATCACTAACTATGTGACACATGATGGAGCTTCCAAGATTACCCAAGTTCTCAGGCAGATTAGGTGTGTTAATGAGAGTTTGTATGTTAATGAATCTCCCATTTGTTGGAGGTCCGTGTGTAGTCGTTAAATTAATGGATCACACAGAAATACATGGGGTGGGATTCTTCAGTTGGCAAAGCTGAAATCGTGTTCACAATCGGCCAGAGAATCAACATTCTTGCCGAAATCAGGGGTTTTCGTGTTGCTCCATCCCCTCCTAAGGGGCATACGCCGCACGTCATATCGACTGCCTCACCTTTCGGATGCTCCGCCCCCGACTGGCCAAGTTCCTGACGACGTGGGTCTCTAATGCTATTATTTGTTGGGAACTCGACGTGGCGGCTGCGGAATCAGTCCAGCGCCGCCACATACGAGGCAGAGCCGATCTGCGGGCAGAGGGGACTTTAGCAGGGGCTGGGGGCACTGTTGGGGGGGTGGTCCAGTGGTCGTGAGCCAGCCAAATGGGGGGCACTACGGGTGCTCAACGCTGTCTGTCTGCTATCCCCCCACCAAACGGAGGATGGGTGACCGTTTTTGTGCCGGATTTTCAGTTGTAAAACGCCACCAATCCCACACCGACGTCAGGACATAGCCTGAAAATCGGAGAATCCAGCCCATGGTGTCAGGACTGGCAGAATGACAAAGGGGAGGGATTTTAATCCCGCGTTAACTATCAGCGAGAACAGCGACATGGGTGGAAAACCCCACGAGAATCAGAAAAATGTTATTCCCACTGGTGAAATTGTGTTTTCCGATTTTTCACGCCCCTCATCTTGATATAATGGGCTTCACGATCAGAAAGTGCGGGAGCCTCATTTAAATACATCTTAATACAATTACCGAGCCTCTCCCCACCACTACCCCCCACCCCCACCCCCACCACAAGACTCCCCCCCTCACTAACTATTCATACCATGTCGACAAGATTTATCTGAATCAGTTGAGGAAATTTGAAGAGGTATGCTCCCCACTTAAAAATATAATTTTGAACTGTCACATATTCCATTCTACTAAAAAGAAACTGTTTGAATCAATCCAGTCCTATGTGGACATTTGCAGAAGAATGTATAGAACATACAGTGCAGAAGGAGGCCATTCGGCCCATCGAGTCTGTACCGACCCACTTAAGCCCTCACTTCCATCCTATCCCCATAACCCCTCCTAACCTTTTTTTTGTACACTAAGAGCAATTTTGCATGGCCAATCCACCTGATCTGCACGGGCGCGATTCTCCGCACATCGACGGTGCGGAGAATAGCGTGGCTCGTAAAATTTTACGGCCATGCTGTTCCGACGCCCTCCCACTATTCTCCCCCCCCCCCCCCCCCACGCCCGACTCCCGATACGAATCGCTGCCGCGTTTTTTTACAGCCGGCAGCGATTCTCAGCTGATCGATGGGCCGAGTTCCCAGCCCTTTACGGCTGTTTTTACGAACGGCAAACATACCTGGTCTGGCCGTTCGTAAAAACGGCCGTAAACTCTCGATTTTTAAAACCATGGCACCGATTGGCACGGCAGTACCACGGCCGTGCCAAGGGTGCCATGGGCCCGCGATCGGTGGGCACCGATTGCGGGCAGCGGGCCCGATGCCCACGCACTCTTTGTCCTTCCGCCGCCCCGCAGTATCCATTCACGGGGCGGCTGAGGGGCATCCCGGCCCGCAAATGCGCGGGTTTCGCGCAAATGCGCGATGACGTCATCCGCGTATGCGTGGGTTGGAGTCTTCCAATCCGTGCATGCGCGGCTGACGTCATATGACGCGTCAGCCGGCGCTAACTCTGGCAAGTGGGCTTAACAAAATTCGTTAAGCCCGCGATGCCGGAGTTTACGGCGTCGGGCTGCTAGCCCCGACCGGGGACCAGAATCTTTGGACTGTGGGAGGAAATCGGAGCACCCAGAGGGAACCCACGTAGACACGGGGAGAACGTGCAGACTCCGCACAGACAGTGACCAGAGGGGAATCGAACTTGGGACCCAGGCGCTGTGAATCCACATTGCTAACCACTTGCGCTACCGTGCTACCCACGTTTACTGACAAATCTATTAGAGATCAGCTGGTAGGGGTCATGGGAAATTATGTACTCCAAAAACAGCTATTGAAACAGAAGGACCTGTAGCCACCTGGGGTGACCACTGCCCAAACACAAAATGGAAGATTGCAAGGAAAGCAGGGAAAATTGGACAGGTTGTAAAAAGCAAGCAGCTTGCAGAGTGCTTGTATATTTGGACTGCTGCAGAAACCAGTTTGGCTGTTGCTGAAACCAGACAACGCTATGAAAAGAAACAGTTAGCATATTAACGAGGCGATACCAGGCGATCCCCAGGCACAAAAGAAACAAGTTAACACTAACCGATACATTAAATGGAAGGCCAGACTTTTTGGCGCCAAAGAAGCCCAAAACAATAAATCCCAAGAACCGCCCCAGTGATCGAGATACTGTCCCGTTATTGGGGAATTCAAATCAATCAATTGGGAAGAGACCCAATCGATTACAAGAGTATAAAGGGCCCGCCCAGGTGGGCGCAAGACCCTGAGAGGTGTATAAAACAGAGACCCCGACCCCAGCTCACTCTGTCAGCCTCTCCTTGACCAGCTAGCCCTCCCAGCAGAACGCCATTGCAGCAGAAGAACTTTGTGCAGGAGAGGTCTGGACAGAAGCCGCCAGCGAGTAAGTCACAACGCACGCTACGGGAATAGACACTCCTGACCACTTTAGACCATAACCACTGGAAGCCTGCGGACCCAGGACAAAGCTAGAAGCCGTTGTTCCCTGATCCAGCAATTCCCTTATCCAGATAAGTATTTGGCCTAGTAGTGGTAGGGTTAGCCTAGTCTTATAGTTTATATGCATGATTAGTAGTACTGTAATATAATAAACGTGTCTTGTTTGAACTTACTAATTGGTGTATGGTTTTATTGCTTTGAACTTGACCTTGAAACTTGTAGCGGTATCTTAACGATACCTGGCGACTCCAAAGCTAAGTAACGAAACAGAGCCAAATTGAGTATTAAGCCCACTCACCCAGAACGAGCAACAGACCTGACTTTAGAGTCTACTTTAGAAATGTCCATTTTTTAAAAAATGTTTTTATTGGGTTTTGTACATGATATAAATACAGATATATACATAGAAAAGCAAAACGCAAAGGAACTTGAAAACACATAACAGGAAAGGATGTCTTCCCCCCCCTTTCTTCTATTTTCTTTTTCTTTTTACAAAACAGCAAACTAGGGTGGTGCCCCTAATACTATTTACATTTTTCAGTTCAGATGCCCTGGCCGCGACCCTTGTTCATTTCTTCTTCCCGTTCTTTATTACTTTCTCTCGCCCTGATGTGGATGTTATGTGCTATGGAGGATAAAGTTGAATCCATTTGGGTGGAAATCAGGAATAGTAAGGTGAAAAAGTCACTGATAGGAGTAGTCTATAGGCCACCAAATAGTAACGTTATGGTGGGGCAGGCAATAAACAAAGAAATAACTGATGCATGTAGAAATGGTACAGCAGTTATCATGGGGGATTTTAATCTACATGTCGATTGGTTTAACCAGGTCGGTCAGGGCAGCCTTGAGGAGGAGTTTATAGAATGTATCCGCGATAGTTTCCTAGAACAGTATGTAATGGAACCTACGAGGGAACATATGTAATGAAACCTACGAGGGAACAAGCGGTCCTAGATCTTGTCCTGTGTAATGAGACAGGATTGATTCATGATCTCATAGTTAGGGATTCTCTCGGAAGGAGCGATCACAATATGGTGGAATTTAAAATACAGATGGAGGGTGAGAAGGTAAAATCAAATACTAGTGTTTTGTGCTCACACAAAAGAGATTACAATGGGATGAGAGAAGAACTAGCTCAGGTAGACTTGGAACAAAGACTTTATGGTGGAACAGTTGAGGAACAGTGGAGAACCTTCCAAACGATTTTTCACAGTGCTCAGCAAAGGTTTATACTAACAGAAAGGAAGGACAGTAGAAAGAGGCAAAATCGACCGTGGATATCTAAGGAAATAAGGGAGAGTATCAAATTGAAGGAAAAAGCATACAAAGTGGCAAAGATTGGTGGGAGACTAGAGGACTGGGAAATCTTTAGGGGGCAACAGAAAGCTACTAAAAAAGCTATAAAGAACAGTAAGATAGATTATGAAAGTAAACTTGCTCAGAATATAAAAACAGACAGTAAACGTTTCTACAAAAATATAAAACAAAAAAGAGTGGCTAAAGTAAATATTGGTCCTTTCGAGGATGAGAAGGGAGTTTTAATAATGGGAGATGAGGAAATGGCTGAGGAACTGAACAGGTTTTTTGGGTCAGTCTTCACAGTGAAAGACATAAATAACATGCCAGTAACGGATAGAAATGAGGCTAAGACAGGTGAGGATCTTGAGAGGATTGTTATCACTAAGGAGGTAGTGATGGGCAAGCTAATGGGGTTAAAAGTGGACAAGTCTCCTGGCCCTGATGGAATGCATCCCAGAGTGCTAAAAGAGATGGCTAGGGAAATTGCAAATGCACTAGTGATAATTTACCAAAATTCATTAGACTCTGGGGTGGTCCCGGTGGATTGGAAATTAGCAAACATGACACCACTGTTTAAAAAAGGAGGTAGGCACAGAGCGGGTAATTATAGGACAATGAGCTTAACTTCAGTAGTAGGGAAGATACTGGAATCTATCATCAAGGAAGAAATAGCGAGGCATCTGGATAGAAATTGTCCCATTGGGCAGACGCAGCATGGGTTCATAAAGGGCAGGTCATGCCTAACTAATTTAGTGGAATTTTTTGAGGACATTGCCAGTGCAGCAGATAACGGGGAGCCGATGGATGTGGTATATCTGGATTTCCAGAAAGCCTTTGACAAGGTGCCACACAAAAGGTTGCTGCATGAGATGAAGATGCATGGCATTACGGGTAAAGTAGTAGCATGGATAGAGGATTGGTTAGTTAATAGAAAGCAAAGAGTGGGGATTAATGGGTGTTTCTCTGGTTGGCAATCGGTAGCTAGTGGTGTCCCTCAGGGATCTGTGTTGGGCCCACAATTGTTCACAATTTACATAGATGATTTGGAGTTGGGGACCAAGGGCAATGTGTCCAAATCTGCAGATGACACTAAGATGAGTGGTAAAGTGAAAAGTACAGAGGATACTGGAAGTCTGCAGGGGGATTTGGATAGGTTAAGTGAATGGACTAGTGTCTGGCAGATGGAATACAATGTTGACAAATGTGAGGTTATCCATTTTGGTAGGAATAACAGCAAACGGGATTATTATTTAAATGATAAAATATTAAAGCATGCTGCTGTGCAGAGAGACCTGGGTGTGCTAGTGCATGAGTCACAGAAAGTTGTTTTACAGGTGCAACAGGTGATTAAGAAGGCGAATGGAATTTTGTCCTTCCTTGCTAGAGGGATGGAGTTTAAGACTAGGGAGGTTATGCTGCAATTGTATAAGGTGTTAGTGAGGCCACACCTGGAGTATTGTGTTCAGTTTTGGTCTCCTTACTTGAGAAAGGACGTACTGGCACTGGAGGGTGTGCCGAGGAGATTCACTAGGTTAATCCCAGAGCTGAAGGGGTTGGATTACGAGGAGAGGTTGAGTAGACTGGGACTGTACTCGTTGGAATTTAGAAGGATGCGGGGGGGGGATCTTATAGAAACATATAAAATTATGAAGGGAATAGATAGGATAGATGCGGGCAGGTTGTTTCCACTGGCGGGTGAAAGCAGAACTAGGGGGCATAGCCTCAAAATAAGGGGAAGTAGATTTAGGACTGAGTTTAGGAGGAACTTCTTCACCCAAAGGGTTGTGAATCTATGGAATTCCTTGCCCAGTGAAGCAGTTGAGGCTCCTTCATTAAATGTTTTTAAGATAAAGATAGATCGTTTTTTGAAGAATAAAGAGATTAACGGTTATGGTGTTCGGGCCGGAAAGTGGAGCTGAGTCCACAAAAGATCAGCCATGATCTCATTGAATGGTGGAGCAAGCTCGAGGGGCCAGATGGCCTACTCCTGCTCCTAGTTCTTATGTTGTGACCATTGTCTTTCCCTGTGCTCTCCACCCCGTTTGTGTTCCCTTATCTTTTCCCCCTTCTGTCTCCCCTCTATCATTCTCCCGACCCCGACCCCGCCTCCCTCCCTCCTTTATTCTCTGCTACACCCCTTTCTTTCCTGCTGGGTTTGGCTACCTCATCTTGCTTCCACCCGCAGGGTCGTCCCTCCCTTCTATCATGTCCTGGCTACTTTCTCCTGGCTCTTGACTACTTGTTTATTTGTTTTTTGGCCACAAACAGGTCCAGGAACAGTCGGGTGAATGGCTCCCATGTTATGAGGGAGCCTCTTCCGACCCACGAATGGTGAATTTGATTTTCTCCATTTGGAGAAATTCCGATAGGCTGGACAGCCAGTCTGCAGCTTTAGGTGGTGCAGCTGACCACCAGCCCTCCCCTGGATTTTGTTTTCTGTAGGACCTTTTTTTTGGATCCCAGCATTCTTCCCCCTCTTATAAATGCCACGATTAATTTGTCCAGAGAGTTCAAAAAAGCCTTGGGGATATGTTTCTTACTTAGATCCATTCCGATCTATATCCCCAAGGCCTTTTTTAATTCACTGGACAAATGAGAAATTCCATTTTAATGAGCAGTCCGAGAGATCGATCAGAGAATTCAGGTGGGAAACAGTGCGGTCTAGGTTGGAAATGTGCAGCACAGGGGGCGCTCTGCTTCAACCACCATCATCCTGTGTGCACAATTGATTAACAATCTAAAACATTGCATAAAGATTTTCAGCAGGAAACGGCACCATTTTGGCGGGATACTGAAGTAGTTTCAGTTCACGGGGCACCCTGTACTGACTGCAATAGCCAGCACCCTCCAAACAGCACGATGTTTCACCTTCGGGGAAAAAGTGTCAGCACTGTGGCAAGTGGAATGCTGCAGAACCAAACAACAGCGGTCTTTCTTCTATGCCAGCAGAACCCCTACTTGTCACTTTCCCAGGGATAGATGTGTAACTAGGATCAGTGAATTGCAGCGTCATCTGACTGAAATAACCAAGGCACCATCAAGGCAATCATCCATGCTATATTGCAAAAGTGTGGAATCGGCCACTCAAAAAGGAGGAATATTCACGACATTACAGATAATCTCAACCAATGCCAAGTTAAAATTAGAATCAACACAGGGGCAAAGTGCAATGTTCTATTCCAGAGAAATGGATCTGAAGGCAACACTGGATCCCAATCAATAGTGCTCCCTCGTGGCTTCGAGTGGACTGACAATCATTACCAGGGGCGTGGCCACATTTTACTGGGTATAGGGAGACTTTGGGCCACATTGTGGTCCAATTTCTCAAGCCACTACTAGGACCCCGGGGCAGCATTTCATTAGGGGTCATCCGACTTGGCCCAGAAGTCCACGCTGTGCCACTTCAAGCCCCAGCATACTGCAACCCTGCCACTAGTAAAATACTAAAAATGGCAGGAAGAGGCCTTTAAATGGCCCTCAATTAGACAAAGGGCATATGCTGCCATTGGTAAAATCCCAGTGGAGGCAGGTAAGCGATTGACTCAGCACCTTCCCACCCACCCATCCTGATTTAATGCCCCATCCCCCACCGCGCTTTCATTGCCTCAGTTGCACCACCTTCACTAGATGGCAGCCTTTATCATAGATAAACAGCTTTAAACTGAAAGTGATTGTTCCCAAAAGCATTTGTTCTTGTCATGTATGCATTACATAAATTGCTAAATTTATTATCTATCTCAACTTGTCCAGTGGGCATTAAATGTCAATCATGTGGTGTGGGACAGGAATTACACAAAAGCTGGGTCGGATGGGGAATGTAGGTCACTTCATAAACTAAATTAATGAATTAGTTGTATTTAAACACCTATGAACTATTGCAGTAGGGAAGAGCTTGTTTATAAATGTGGAAGACTATTCCGCGAGTTTGAAAACATTCGCTTGCCTTGTCAGGGAAGAACAAAAATTGGATTGCACCTGACCCATTCTACTGATGAATAGTAAGTGTTTAGAGAGATGTTTCAAATCAGGGCCGGGATTCTCCGAGCCTGCGCCGGCTCGGAGAAACGCCGTTCACGCCGAGACGGCCCTCGATGCCATCCCGACAACGGGACACGAACCTCCGAACCAGGTAAACCGCGCGAACGTGGCAGGTGCCGCACGACCCGGAGAATTGCGAGAGGTGGCCTAACATGCGATACTCTGGGCCCCCAAAGACACTGCGGCCCAGATGGGCATGGTTCTAACATGGTTTAAAAAAGCATCAGCCAGCACGACTGCGGCCGGAGGAGGTAGGGGTCGGTATGGGGGACTGCAGGATGGCAAGACGGCACAGCAGCGGCAGCCGGGAACGGCCCGCCATGACAGGGTGGTGCCAACGCCACGGACGACATGACGGCGGCCACGCAGATGGGCACCCATCCCGGGCGCTGGCTCAGCCCAGGCCTCCCGGCCGTCCTTTGTGTGCCAGCACCCCCCCGCCACTCGACCGGCGGCACCCACTGGCGGGCAGATCTAGGGCCGCACCCACGGCAGCCCCAAGTGAGGGCAGTGCCATCAAATGGTGGCACTGGCAGGAGGGACGGGCAACAGGAGTCAGGGCACCTGGGGGCAGGCGGGGGTGGGTGCATGCGTGGTTGGGGCGTGAGCTGCCAACCGGGGCAACCATGTAGCCCATGGCACCTGGTTGTGGAGGGGGTTATGCACCATAATGAAACTTTGTCTACCTCCACCCCCTGCAGATCATAATGTTTGGGCATCTTCCAGCGTTGTTGGCCACCATGGCGGGGGCTGCTGCCCTGCATGCAGCCCTGTGGGAGCTGGAGCAGGGGCGTGACAGGGAGGCGGCGGAGATTGCAGCAGAGGAGCGTGCCGCAATGGGTCAGGTGCCAGCCGCTCAGGCTGGAGAGCCGTCCGCCCGACAGGCGCTGGAGGAGAAGAAGGACCACGATGAGGGAGAGCCACAGGACAAGGATGCCAGTGAGGAGGAGGAGGACAGGGGAGAGGAGGAGGCGGTGCCACTGCCACGGAGGTGCCCAATGAGGCCTCGTGTGTACCGGCGTTGCATGTCCTTCCAGGACCTCGTGGACAGGGCATGCAGGAGGAGACTCCGGATGAGCTGTGAAACCGTCGCCATACCTGCCACCCGACGGTGCACCTGGTACCGCATGAGACTGGGGTGGGACACCCTCTCCCAGTGGCCGTCAAGGTGACGGTCGCTCTGAACTTCTGCGCCATGGGCTCGTTCCAGGCGCTGAGTGGGGACCTGTATGCCATCTCTCAAGCATCGGTGCACAGGTGCATCCGTGCAGTGACCGATGCCCTATATCACATCACGGACCACTACATTCAGTTCCCCGTGGACCGTGCACACCAGGATGCCCGGGAAGCAGGGTTCGCCACAGTCGCCAGGATACCCCTGGTCCAGGAGGCGATCGATGGGGTGCACACGCCATGCGGCCACCATTGGATAACAGGGTAGGAATAGGAAGGGGTATTTTTATTCCACAAATGTTCAACAGCTTTACAATTCACAACAACCCCACAAAACCCCCCAACCCACCAAACCCCCCCCCCCCCCAACAGTCAATGGTAACTAACTCCCGAAAATGCATGAAAAACAAACCCGAGCAATCATAGAACCCATCACTCGCTCCACTTAGAGTAAATTTCACCTTTTCCAGGGTCAAAAACACCAGCAGGTCCCACCTCCACACCGAGGCACAAGGTGGAGAAGCTAACCTCTGCCCCAACAAGACCCACCTATGAGTAATCAGTGAGACAAAGGCTAAAACATCTGCCCCCACCTGCGGCTCCAACCTGTCCGACGGTCCAAATATGCCTTCTAGGGAACCGGACTCCACGTCCACATGCAACACCCCCGGATAGTGCTGAACACCCACCTTCAAAACCTTTCCAATTTCAGGCAGGACCAAAACATATGTACTTGGTTTGCAGGACCCTCCCACATTACTCACAGACATCATCCACACCTTTGAATAGTTGGCTCATCCAAACTTTGTCAGGTGCGCCCTGTACACTACCTTCAACTGTATCAGCCCCAGCCTCACGCACAAAGTCGAGGTATTTACCCTTTGCAACACTTTGCACCACAGTCCCTTTTCCAGTGCTACCCCCACTTCCTCCCACTTTGCCTTAACCTCCTCCACAGACACCCCATCCCTCTCTAAAATCCTCCTGTAAATCGCTGAGATGGCCCCCCCCTCTCCAACCCATTTAAAGACAGCACCGCCTCCAGCAACGAGGAGGCAGGTGCTATCGGGAAGGTCGGAAAGATTTTCCCCACAATGTCCCGCACCTGCATATACCTGAAACATTCACCCCGCGTCAGCCCAAACTTCTCACCCAGCTCCTCCAAACTCACAAATCGCCCTCCTAGAAACAGATCTTTCATTTCCTTAATTCCCCCTCTCTTCCCATCCCCGGAACCTTGCGTCCATCCTTCCCTGCTCGAACTCATGATTCTCCCTAATCGACACACCTCCCTGACCCAGCACCCAACCTAAAATGCTTCCAGATCTTCAAAGTGGCAACCACCACCAGACTCACTGTATACGTCCCTGGGCCATCAGGAGCAACGGTATTGCCAGCGCCCGTCAACCCCGACCCCCTGCAAGAGCCCACCTCCAACCTCACCCACAAAGCATTCCCCCTCCCTGCTCTATCCCCGAGCCTTCTCTGCATTTGCTGCCCAATAATAGTACATCAAATTTGGGAGGCCTAACCCCCCCAACCCCACTGCCGCTACCCCCCCCCCCCCCCCCCCCCCCCCCCCCCCCAGCCTGCCGTCTCCTCTGCAATATCACCTTCCTAATCCTAACTATCTTCCCCGCCAAACAAACAAGAAGATCAGCCCGTCTAACCCCCTAAAAAGTGCCTTGGGCAAAAAGACCGGCAGGCATTGAAACAAGAACAAGAACCGGGCTTTACTGCCTGCACCCGGCCCGTCAACGACAGAGGGAGATTGTCCCACCTCAGCAAATCCGCCTTCACCCTCCCCACCAAGCTAGTGAAATTAAACTTCCGAAGCCCTGCCCAATCCTGGGCATATCCCAAGTGTATTAAACTTTTTAAGTACATTTTTCATGAAATGCCTATTTTGTTAAATTCTAAAGTCACTCTCCTGGCCAATCAGCATTTATCTTTATTTTCTGTTTACTAATAAGCTAAATTTATTGGAGCCCAATTTTGTCCTAGATATAATTTCAGTTCACTCACATGTGTCCTTTTATCAAACTACATGAGGGGCTTTTCACAATAACTTCATTGAAGCTTACTCGTGACAATAAGTGCTTATTACTATTAGTATGCAGCACTTAAAGAGATGCCAACTTAAGACTTTCTTCACATTGTATCCCAAAATTCACAATTTGTACGAATCATACATACAAAGTAAGACTTTTCTTCACATAGCTTATGTTGGGTACAATTAGATAATGTAAACATTATTAATTACACAAATGTGCCATGAGATGAAATTTAACGCCCTAATTGAACAGGGAACTGGCCGATCCAGTTTCTCTTATTTCTTGCTTGTTCTTTCATTGAATGTGACATCACTGGCAAAGCCGGCATTTATTGCCCATCCCTAATTGCTCTTGAACTGAATATTTCAGAGAATTGTTAAAAGTCAACCACATTGCTGTGGATCTGGAGTCACATGTAGTCCAGACCAGGTAAGGATGTCAGATGTCCATTCCTAAAGGACATTTGTGAACCAGATGGGTCTTTGTCACAATTGATGATAATTCTTGATCACCGTTACTTAGGCTAGCTTTACAATTAGAACCACTAATAATGATAATCTATATTGTCACAAATAGGCTGACATGAACACTGCAATGACGTTACTGTGAAAAGCCCCTAGTCACCATATTCTGGCACCTGTTCGGGTGCAATGGAAGGATGCAACTGTTATTAGTAGAGCAGGGAAGGCCACTGGAAAGTATAAACATTGGTTGAATGTACAGCATTTAGGGGAGGAAGTTAAGACAATGGATTGGGAAAACAAAGTTCAAAAATGGAGGGCACAGATACGCTGTGCTAGTTCAGATAGTACATCGGATAGTGAACAGGTTCGCAGGAAAAGGTTGAGAACTATTGAAAGGACACCCCGCTACAGAAGAGAAAGATCAAGCAGTAGCAGTACAGAACGAGATACCAGGCAGGAAAGGGGACGTAGTTTATCAAGATCTCGGACCAGGAGTAAGACTACGAATACTAATAGAAGTAGAAGCCCACATGCACGTGAGATTTTGGTGGCTTCAAATAAATTAGATGAAAAATTTATCAAAGATGCTAAACAGCAAGAATTGCATAGTTGGAGTGAATTTGGGGTATACACGGAAGTACCGGATAGGGGACAAAAAGCTCTATCCCACAGATGGATTTGTACAGAAAAGGTTCTTCCAGATGGAACTTATAAGGCAAAGGCCAGGCTTGTGGCAAGGGGATTTGAAGAAAACGTAGATGATCAGGACTTAAGGGTAGATTCACCTACAGCAAGAAAGGTTATTTTAAAGATCTTCTTGGCTCTATTAGCCACAAAGGCACGGGACTGAAAATCTATAGATATAAAAGCTGCCTTTTTTCAGGGGCATCAGCTCCAGAGAGACATTTTTCTCCGTCCTCCTAAAGAAGCAGCTAACACAGAAGGGGTACTCTTTGAAGTTGAATAAATGTGTATATGGATTAAATGATGCATCTAGAGTGTGGTACTTTTCGGTAAGGTCAGTCTTGTTAAAGTTAGGCTGTTACCAGTTGAAAGCAGATCCTGCAATGTTTTACTGGCACTATAAAGGAAATCTTGCTGGCATCTTCATGATGCATGTCGATCATTTTTTGTGGGGTGGGACTAGTGATTTTGAAGCTATTGTAATCTCTGGTTTGAGGAAAGAATTCAGGGTTGGAAATCAGGCTTCCGGTGCATTTAAATATGTTGGTTTGGAAATCGGACAGACTCAGTTAGGGGCAACTTTACGTCAGCAATCTTACTTGGAAAGCATCAGTCCAATAGCAATTAGTCGTGGCCGGGTTTCACGAAAAGACGCAATGGTTTTGAAGATAGAAAAAGGGCAACTGCGAAGTTCAATTGGGCAACTGAACTGGTTAGGAAGACAGACTAGACCGGACATGAGTTTTGATGTTTTAGAGTTGAGTACAAAGGTGAATGATCCCAAAGTGGAAGACATAATAAGAGCAAATAAAGTGTTGGCCAAACTTAAAATGCAGGAATGTGTTTTAAAGTTCCCTGTTTTAGGTGATCCTAGGCAGCACGGTAGCATTATGGATAGCACAATCGCTTCACAGCTCCAGGGTCCCAGGTTCGATTCCGGCTTGGGTCACTGTCTGTGCGGAGTCTGCACATCCTCCCCGTGTGTGCGTGGGTTTCCTCCGGGTGCTCCGGTTTCCTCCCACAGTCACAAAGATGTGCAGGTTAGGGGATTGGTCATGATAAATTGCCCTTAGTGTTGGGTGGGGTCACTGGGTTACGGGGATAGGGATGAGGTGTTGACCTTGGGTAGGGTGCTCTTTCCAAGAGCCGGTGCAGACTCGATGGGCCGAATGGCCTCCTTCTGCACTGTAAATTCTATGATTTGAAACTCATAGTTTATAGTGATGCGTCCTATGCAAATTTATGTGATGGAGTTTCAACCGCAGGTTTTATAATTTTTCTTTTGGGGAACAATGGTGAATGTTGCCCTCTTGTGTGGGAAACAAAGAAAATAAGGAGAGTGGTCAAAAGCACTTTGGCTGCTGAGACATTAAGCTTAGTGGAAGCGGTGGATATGGCCTTTTATATAAGTCAGATATTGACAGAAATTTTGGGATTAGAGGATTTAGGTAATATTCCTATTGACTGTCACATTGACAATAAATCTCTGTGGGAAAATGTGCACTCTACAAAAAGTGTTAATGAAAAGAGGTTACGGATAGACATCGCAAGTTTAAAGCAGACGTTGGACAGAGGGAAAATAACAAAAATTAAATGGGTTGACAGTAGCTATCAACTGTCAGACTGTTTCACGAAAAGAGGGGCTAGTTCACAGAAAACTTTAGATATCGTGAATGAAGGGCGCCTGTTTCTGTGAATGTTTTTTTTTTCTACTTAAAAAAAAGGGGGGGAATCAGGTGTGTGTTTTAGTTTCTTGAAATTTTAGTTTCTTAAAATTTTATTTTTACCTAATTGTTTTTTCTCTCCAAGGAAGGGGAGACTGTTAAGTAATGGGTTAAGAGACATTGCAATTAGTTGTCTCATTTATGTTAAGTGTTCAATGATTGTCTCATCTATGTTGTGTTCAGTGATTGACACTGATATGAAAAGGGGCTTCAGGTGGACTCTGCAGCTTGTGATGATTTGTAGAGTTCTGTGCAGAGTGAGTTTGAACCATTAAAGGTGTGTTGGTGAAAAAGGAGCTGAACTCTTGCCTCTTCATACCACAGCATCTAGTACATGTTAACAATTAGAAGGGAGCTGATCGCGATACGGGCCCACAGGGATAAGGCAGACAGAGCAGAGACGGAGCGACTGGTAAAGGAGATACTGCAGGTCGACAGGAGGTATGTGGAGACCCCAGTTGCAGGGCTTTTAAGGGAACGGCGGAGGCGACAGGCGGAGTTTGGCTTGTTAACCACAGGGAGGCGGTAGAGCAGCTGAGAAAGGTGAGGGAGTGATTTATGAGCATGGAGAGAAGGCCAGTAGAATGTTTGCAGCTCAGAAAGAGGGAGGCAGCCACGGAGATAGGGAAAGTAAAGGATGGAGATGGGAACCTGGTGGGAGACTCAGCGGGGTTGAATAAGGCATTTAAGGAGTTTTATAGTAGGCTGTATGGGTCAGAAACCCCACCTGGGCTGGAGGGGTTGAGGCACTTCCTAGGGGGGCTGAATTTCCCGAAGGTGGACGGGGAGCTGGTAGAAAGGCTGGGGGCCCCGATCGGGATCGAAGAGATAGCGGAGGGGCTGAAGGCCATGCAGTCGGGTAAAGCCTCTGTGCCAGACGGAGTGGAGTTCTGTAAAAAGTTCTCTGGGATATTGGGGCCGCTGTTGATGATGACGTTCAATGAGGCAAGGGAGAGAGGGGTGCTTCCCTCTACGATGTCACAGGCCACAATCCTGAAGCGGGTCAAGGATCCGGAGCTGTGTGGGTCCTGCAGATCGATATCCCTATTGAATGTGGACGCCAAACTGCTGGCAAAAATGTTGTCGTCTAGGATTGAAGACTGTGTTCCGGATGTGATTGGGGAGGACCAGACGGGGTTTGTTAAGGGGAGGCAGTTGGTGGCCAATGTAAAAAGGTTGTTAAATGCAATCATGATGCCCCCAGAAGGTAGGGAAGAGGAGGTAGTGGTTGCAATGGACGCAGAAAAAGCTTTTGATTGGGTAGAATGGGAATATCTGTGGGAGGTATTGCAACAGTTCAGATTTGGCCTTTATTGACTGGGTCGGGTTGCTCCTCTTACATGAGCTATGTACATCCCACTTTCTCTCTGTAGGGAAATTTCTCCCAAATTGTTAATTTGAATTGTTAGACTGTATACATGTTCCTTTGTTTTGCTCTCACCCAGAGAACTGTTCCCTGATGTGTTGGGTAAGCTGGGTCTACGAGGACTGTGTTTACTGCAGCAGTGACAGAGACAGGCTTCCAACACTTGAAGAAATGCAACTCGATTTTATTGAACTCTTAACTATCATACATACTTAAACTGTGCATTGACACTATGCTGAGTTGACTGGAGACCTGAGGCTAACCTGACCAGACTATCTTACTACCACATGGTGTATGTTCTAGCTGTTGCACACGGGCTCTGACTGTCTCAGAGGCTGGATCCCAAGAGATCGGGAAAACTAGTGCCCTCGGGCTTTATAGTGGTTGTGTCCTGTCTGGTGATTGGCTGCTGTGTTCTGTGTGTTCATTGGTCATCCTGTGTGTCAATCAATGCCTGTCTGTGCACTATCATACACTTGTGTGTATATTATGACATCGCCCCTTTTGTTTTACTTTAAAAAAAATGTATAGGTCAATAAATTATGAGTGTTTGTAGGAGCCTGACTATATACAAAGTATGTGAACGTATATACATGGGAAGGTGTCTAGTGCAGATAGAGGGCATACAACAAATTAGGAAGAAACAATATGTACAGATGTGTAAATGGATCACAAGGTAATGCAACATTCGGTCTATAAATTCAGTCTCTGTGGCGGGCGACGAATTCGGGTTGACCGCCTCAAGGATGAGTCAGGGGCCACCTGCACTGGAACGGGTGGAGCTGCCTCCAATGTAGAAGGCGGTAAAAGAACAGGTAGATCGGTGGCCTCGTGGAAGGGCACGTTCTGAGGAACCAGCAGGCAAGGCGGGACATCGCGTTCAGGTGGCGAGTGTGGAAGTAGCCGCAGTGCCCGCCTATTACGCCGAAGAAAGGAGCAATCATGCATGTGAACGAGGACCACTCGGTCAAGCAAGTGGGGCCACTTGCTTGACCACCACAGCTGTGGCAGACCAGCCACCGTCAGGTAGCTGAACACGAACCCGGTCAGCAGGGACCAGAGCAGGGAGATCTGTGGCGTGGGCGTCATATGCCGACTTGCATTGAGCCTGAGACTGTTGCACCCTTTGCAGGACCGGAAAATTGTCACGGTCCGGGATGTGGATAGCCGGCACCATTGTCCGTATTGTATGGTTCATCAGCAGCTGTGCTGGGGACACGCCAGCGGACAAAGGAGTCGCCCTGCAGGCTAGCAGTGCCAGGTTAAAAGCTGAACCCAAATCAGCAGCTTTGCACAAGTCTTTTAACAATGTGGACCCCCTTCTCAGCTTTCCCATTCGACTGGGGATATAGGGGGCTTGAAGTGACGTGCGTAAAATTGTACTGCCGGGCAAAGTCCGTCCACTCCTGACTGAAGAAGCACAGGCCATTATCAGTCATGACTGTAAGTGGAATGCCATGATGGGCGAAGGTCTCTTTGCATGCCTTGATGACTGTTGCTGATGTGAAGTCAGTCAATCTGACTACCTCGGGGTAGTTAGAAAAATAGTCCATGAAGAGGACATAGTCTCGGCCCTTTGCATGAAAGAGGTCAATACCAACTTTGGTCCATGACGAGGACACCAGTTCAAGCGGCTGCAAAGTCTCTTTCGGCTGAGCCGGCTGGAACCGTTGGCACGTTGGGCAATTGAGGACAGTGTTGGCGATATCCTGACTGATGCCTGGCCAATATACTGCCTCTCGGGCTCGACGGTGACATTTTTCGACCCCCAGGTGACCTTCGTGGATTTGGCTGAGGACCAGCTCTCGCATGCTCTGTGGGATTACTATCCTGGCTAGTTTCATTAGTATGCCGTCCACTACCGCCAGATCGTCTTTAATATTATAGAACTGGGGCAGCACGGTGGCACAGTGGTTAGCATTGCTGCCTACGGCGCTGAGGACCCGGGTTCGAATCCCGGCCCTGGGTCACTGTCCGTGTGGAGTTTGCACATTCTCCCCGTGTCTGCGTGGGTTTCGCCCCCACAACCCAAAGATGTGTAGGGTAGGTGGATTGGCCACATTAAATTGCCCCTTAATTGGAAAAAAAAATAATTGGGTACTCTAAATTAAAAAAAAAAATATTATAGAACTGTGGGCACTGCCCCTTTTGCCAACCATCTGTGAGATGGCGCATGACCCGCTGGAGTAAAGGATCCCTGGCTGTCTCCTGATGAATCTGCACGACCCTTTCATCAGTGGCCGGAATGTTGGATGCACAAAACTTCACATGAGCGTCGATCTGACAGACGAAGTCCAACTGCTCACACAGTGTGGTGATGGATCTAGAGAGTGCATCGGCCACAATTAGCTCCTTGCCCAGGGTGTACACCAGGTCGAAAGCATAGCGGCGGAGTTTGAGGAGGATACGTTGTAGGCGTGGTGTCATATCATTGAGGTCTTTCTGGATGATGTAAACCAATGGCCTGTGGTCCGTCTCGACCGTGAATTTGGGGAGTCCATACACGTAATCATGGAATTTGTCAATCCCTGTGAGGAGGCCCAGGCATTGTTTTTCAATCTGAGCATATCGTTGCTCAAAAGGTGTCATGGCTCTGGATGCCAATGCGACTGGGGCCCAGGAGGAGGATTCGTCCCGCTGGAGTACTGCCCCAATGCCAGTCTGGCTTGCGTCGGTGGAGATCTTCGTCTCCTTGGCAGGGTCAAAAAACGCCAGTACCGGGGCCTTGGTGAGTTTCGCCCTGAGCTCACGCCAATCTCGCTCATGAGCAAGGAGCCACTGGAAGTCGGTAGTCTTTTTAACAAGATGGCGGAGAGCTGTGATGTGTGATGCAAGGTTGGGGATAAACTTCCCAAGGAAGTTGACCATCCCTAGGAAGCGGAGGACCGCCTTCTTGTCCCCCGGGGTCTTCATGGCGTTGATCGCCGACACCTTGTCTGCATACCAAACTGCGAAATATGGTCGCCGAGGAACTTTATTTCTGCTTGACTGAACGAGCATTTGGCTCTGTTGAGTCGGAGGCCATGCTCGTGGATCCTATGGAACACTCGTTTGAGGCGATCGATGTGCTCCTGAGGAGTTGTGAACGAGACAATGATATCATCGACATACACTCGCACCTCCATCATTTGCTCCATTATTCGGTGGAACACCTCCGAGGCGGAGGTGATGCCAAAGGGCATCCGGTTGTAACAGCAACTACCAACCAAGGTGTTAAATGTGCATAGCTTTCGACTGGACGCGTCCAGCTGTATTTGCCATAACCCCTTGGAGGCATCCAGCTTAGTGAAAAACTTGGTATGAGCCATTTCGCTGGTGAGCTAATCTCGTTTAGGTATAGGGTGGTGTTCCCTCATGATGTTACGGTTCAAATCTTTGGGGTCAATACAAATGCGAAGTTCCCCTGACGGATTTTGACACAAACCATGGAGCTAACCCAGTCCGTGGGTTCCGTGACCTTAGAAATGATGCCCTGGTCCTGGAGGTCTTGCAGTTGCTTCTTGAGGCGGTCCTTAAGGGGTGCCGGCACCCGACGCGGTGCATGAACCACAGGTATGGCATTCGGTTTCAGAAGTATCTTGTATCGGTAGGGGAGTGTGCCCATACCTTTGAAGACGCTGTGGTATTGTGCGATGATGTCATCTAATTTGGTTTGGAAGTTGACGTCTGGTGAGGCTGATGCCTCAGCGGATGACATGGTGTGAACCTGCTGCACAAGATTCAATATTTTGCGGGCCTGAGCACTGAGCAAGGAAGCTCTGTTGGATCCTACAATTTCAAAAGGTAGGGTTGCTTTTGAAGAACGATGGGATACCGCAAGCTGGCATGAGCCACTGGCAGCAATGGCATTGCCATTGTAGTCGAGAAGCTGGCAGGCCAGTGGAAGAATGCTCGGCTTGATGCGGATGATATCAAGGTCAGACTTTGAAATGAGGTTCGCTGAAGCGCCGGTGTCCAGCCTGAAGCGTATGCGAGCCTTGTTGACCGTAAGGGTGGCACACCACTCGTCATCCAGATGACTGCTCATCACTGGGAGCTGTTTTACCATCTTTGCTGAAGGCAGCGTATGCTTGGTGATGATGTCCACCCGGAATGTGGATGTGAGGCCCTCGGTGTCGGGATCTGGAACCATGTCAGAGTCAGAGTCTGCAACGGGTTGCTGTACTGACCGGACGTTCCTGCACTGCGGCTGGGATTGCTGTGTGTTGGGCAGTTGAGCAGACCTGCACAGGGCTGCGTAGTGGCCAAGCTTGCCATACTGGAGACAGCGTCGAGATTTTGCGGGACATTGCCGCTTTAAGTGGGCAGAGCCACAGTTGTTGCACGTCATGGCGCCGACGTCAGGACGCTCCGTGCGCCACCGCGCATGCACGGTGCAATCGAACGATGTGCACACCTGCGCAGTTCGGTCGTCGGCTTCGCCGTCCCCTTGGTCGTTGCGCGCATGCGCAGGAGCCCTGGAAAAGCGGGCGAAATGGCCACCCTCATCCAGACTCAGGCCCTGGAGCTGTCCCACGGCCTGCACTCTCTCCGCATCGTGGGGGCCCCGCCGCACCGTCTCTGCCGCCCTGATATGGGAGTACCGGTTATTAGCGTGCACATGTAGGACCCAGGTCTCGATGGCGATGGTAAGGGCGAGCCTCTTAACCTTAAGGAGCTGCTGGCGAAGGGGATCGGAGTGGACCCCGAAAACGATCTGGTCGCGGATCATGGAGTCGGAAGTGGAGCCGTAGCTGCACAACTGCGCGAGGATACGGAGATGGGTTAAGAAGGACTGAAAAGGTTCACCCTTACCCTGAAGCCTCTGCTGGAACACATAGCGTTCAAAGCTCTCATTGACGTCGATGGCACAGTGTCTGTCAAACTTCAGCAGGACTGTTTTAAACTTCGTCTTGTCCTCGCCTTCAGCAAAAGTGAGGGAGTTAAAGATGTGGATAGCATGGTCCCCGGCTGTAGCGAGGAAGAGAACAATCTTCCTGTCATCCGTGCGGCTTCGAGGTCGGTGGCTTCAAGATACAGCTGAAACTTCTGCTTGAAAATCTTCCAGTTTGCACCGAGGTTGCCGGCGATGCGGAGCGGCGGCAGAGGGTGGACGCTGTCCATGTTACCGGATGGCTGATCAAAGGCAGACTACCTCAAGGTAGGTCCGTCAAACTCGAACATGACCCCACACCTGGTACCATGATGTGTTGGGTAAGCTGGGTCTGCGAGGAATGCGTTTACTGCAGCAGTGAGAGAGACAGCTTTCAACACTTGAAGAAATGCAACTCTATTTTATTGAACTCTTAACTATCATACATACTTAAACTGTGGGTTGACACTATGCTGAGTTGACTGGAGACCTGAGGCTAATCTGACCAGACTATTTTACTACCACATGGTGTGTGTTCTAGCTGTTGCTCAGAGGGTCTCAAAGGCTGGATCCCAAGCGAGCTGGAAAACTAGTGCCCTCTGGCTTTATAGTGGCTGTGTCCTGTCTGGTGATTGGCTGCAGTGTTCTGTGTGTTCATTGGTCATCCTGTGTGTCAATCAATGCCTGTCTGTGCACCATCATATACATATGTGTATATTATGACATTCCCCACATCCTATTAAACATCTTCACAGTTTTAAAGACTGTTTTCAGGTCACCTCTTTTCTCTCTCTTTTGTCCTAACTCAGCTTGTCCTAACTTTAAAATAGAACTTGCATTATTTATGTAGCACCTTTCACAACCTCAGAGTGTCCCATAACATGTTCCGATGTTTTTGAAGTCTCGTCAACATTAGGAAAATGCCGCAGTTCATTTACACATTACAAACCCCACAACCATCAATTGGATAAATAGCCAGTTTATTTTCGCAGAGATAAGCGTTAGTCTGCTGTTCCTCTGCTCTTCTGAATAGTACCATGGAATCTTTAGTGACATCTCGCCCTAAAGATAGCGTCTCGAAGAGGCCAACATTCCCTCAGTTCTGGATTAGTCTTGAGCCCGTCCTCACGTCTGGCATGGGGCTTCCGTATAAAATCTGATTCACGGATGGTTGCGAATAGAATCAGCAGTTTTCAATGCGGTGTAACTACAATCGTATTTTTACACAATGTCAAATGGGTCGCAATCATGAAAGAAGGCATATGAAACGAGTTCGAATTCCAGATGAGAGAAGTGCATTTTTAAATAAAAGTTTTGCACACAAAATAATTTTTAATTAACAAAAAATCACCAAACTGAAAGCTCGTGCAAAACAAAAATCCTGATTGATGGATGTGAAGCACATTTGCTGAATCAACGAAGTAACATGGGAGAAGACCATTACTTCATCCGATTATGCTGCCTTTTCTTTGCTGCAGGAGACTGTACAAAGTTTTATAAATCAATGCATGCTGCCGTACAGCTTCAGTAGTTTGCTGCCGGGACTGGGAGGGGAAACGCGCGCGCCCCCGCCAGCGAAGCTCAGCCGCTCGAGCTCTGCCCGGCCGCGGTTACCAGACGATTTACAATCTGCGTCAGCACGGGAGCGGCGTCAGTGTGAGCTCGAGCCCTGAGCCGCCGCGGTCCTGAACCTGATCCGGCCCAGAGCAAGGCCCCGCCCCAGCCCCAGCCGAGCCCAGCGGCTTTTTCCCCCCCATTCCCTGTACTTTTACTGCGAGTTCGCAGATGACATCGAGGCAGCGGGAGATCGGTGGGTCCGAGTGAGAAGGCAGAGCGGGAGAGGCGAGGGGGACAAACCGGCTACCGGGAGAGGCGAGGGGGACAAACCGGTTACCGTGTGGGGGAGGGGGCCAACCGGCTACCGGGAGAGGGAGAGACACTTGAGAGATGACGGAACCGAGGAGGAGAAAAACAGAGAAGGAGCTGGAGAACCTGAACGACAAGGTAAGGAATTACCTGTCTCGTCGATAGGAATGTCTGTATGCAACCAGGTAGGAAACCTGGTGCAGTTCTTGGTTTAACCTGCTAAATGTAAGGAGTTACTGAGGAAATGTATTTGAAGCAGATCTGTAACCTTAATGTAGTTACCGAGGTAGAACAACTACAAGTGAACGAGCGTGTTTAACGCAAGAGGGAACCTGACAACACTTTTTGCTGTGTATATTCAATGCTGAGAAAATGTCTGTAAAATCACTGTTTAAACCATTGAGCATAATTAAACAGGAATTCAGCCAATTGTGTCAGTATTGTGTGTAAAAAGAAAAGAATACCAGCCTATTCTTATAAATCACTAAGCAATCCAAAAATAAACAATCTTAGTTGAGCTACACATTTTGACAATAGCAAGACCGAAAGATAATACAGGGTTCTAGTCCTCTGCACTTAGCAACTACCAGGGTCAGATTTCACGAGACATCTGTATTCATTACACTGATTGTCAACTGCATTTCTAACATATACAAGCCATATAACTTAAAGTACTGCAAGTGAGAATGAATTTTAGAATGTTCAAGTATTATGTCAAACTTGAGTAGAAAAATAACCAAAGTATTCCCTACAAATTTTCTGATCATCTGCAATAAACTTGCAGTGATTATGGTGTAGTCTTCAAATTTCCTCATGAATGTCACCCTGGAGCATCTTTTACTGTTCATGTCGATCTTAAAGCTTGTTACCAATGCCTTGAGTGAAAACAAATGATTAATGATTATTTGAGAGTAGGACTGGGCTGTAATATTATTGCTAGATGTGAGTGCCAATAAAAAAAACTATTTGCGATACATTTTTGTTTTGGCTATCATTTGGTTATCAACAAAAGTTACTGCCTTGCAACATTCTTTCCTGACTATTGTAGTTATGATAAATACTGATGAGGCAGTAATATTAGTGATATGGCTTATGTTACCACTGAGCTATCGCATTGGAGTGGACTTTAACTGAAGTTATTAAATGATCATAAAACTTGAGTGATTTGTTTGAGTTCTTGAAATACTATTTTCACTGGACTGACTCCATCCGTGTGTGGGTTTGTGGTCCTACAAACTGTTGGTTAGTATTTTGCTATTTTACTGTTGTTGTGCTGCCTGATTGATATCAAATTGTGGATGAGGCTGAACTTTCCGCAACTTGCCATTGCAAGACCGAAATAAAAGCAAAATATTGTGAATGCTAGAGATCTGAAGTTAAACCAGGAAGTGCTGGAAAAACTGAGCAGGTCTGTGGAGAAAGAAAAATAGTTAATGTTTTGACTTCTAATTAATTAATAATTAAAAAAATATAAATCTAGAATACCCAATTCATTTTTTTCCAATTAAGGGGCAATTTAGTGTGGCCAATCGACCTACCCTGCACATTCCACACGGACAGTGAGTGACCCAGAGCCGAGATCGAACCTGGGACCTCGGCACCGTGAGGCCACAGTGCTAACCACTGCACCACCATGCTGCCCCTAATTAATTAATAATAATCTTTATTGTCACAAGTAGGCTTACATTAACACTGCAATGAAATTACTGTGAAAACCCGCTAGTCGCCACGTGCTGGTGCCTGTTTGGGTACACAGGGGGAATTCAGAATGTGCAAATTACTTAATAGCACATCTTTCGGGACTTGTGGGAGGAAACCGGAGCACCCGGAGGAAACCCACACAGACATTGGGAGAACGTGCAGACTCCGCACAGACAGTGACACAAGCCGGGGATCGAACCTGGGACCTTGGAGCTGTGAAGCAACTATGCTAACCACTGTGCTATTGTGCTGCCCACATTCTTTAGATGAATAAAAGTAATGTTCGACATAGAACATTAACTCTGTTTCTTTCTCTGCCAATGTTGCTAGACATACTGAGCATTTCTGATATTTTCTGATCCGGAAGCATGTCTTCCTGTAAGATAGGGTGCTGCTAACAGCTTTGTCAGAAAGAAACAAGTGATAAAATAACTTGTGATATCCAGATTTTAGTGAGATTATAATGAGTATAATAGCAATGGGTTGTGAAGGGCATTAGAAAAATTGAGTATGAAGTTGATAAAATTACAAATTAATGTTGTAATGGTTGGGGTTGAGGTAGGGATGGAGACAATCAAGATGTTAGGGGTGACAATGGTCAATTTTAGAGAAAGATTGGAACATTGGATTTGAAACTTGACACAGTTGAGCATGCCTCTCCGTGCATTCAGTTAAACCATGAACAAGGATGAATTTGAGATAAATCTGAGAGCTTCAGTGAAGGACCAGCCAACTTCAGTCTTGCAATAAAATCAGGAAGTCCCTGAAAAACTCAGGGCAAGGGTTTGAATGTGGGAAGATGTGGCACATCAAAGTGTAGGAGACAAGAGCCTGGCATTTTAAAAAAAAAATATTTCTTTATTCTCCTTTTTCACATTTTCTCCCAAATTTACACCCACCAACAATAAACAATAATTCGTCACAAATATGTCTGGAGAGAGAACTGGGAAAGATGTTCCGCATAAACTGTATGAGGAACTAGATACTAAATTAGAAAAGTAGAACCTTAAAAGGTTTAATCTCTGGATAAGACTATAGAGACTTGTGCGATTCTAACAGGACTGACAGGGTAGATGCAGGGAAGATGTTCCCAATGATGGGTGTGTCCAGAACCAGGGGTCACAGTCTGACAGAGATGAGGAGACATTTCTTCACCCAAAGAGTGGTGAGCCTGTGGAATTCATTACCACAGGAAGTAGCTGGTGCTAAAACATTTAATATATTAAAACGGCGGCTAGATATAGCACCTGGGGAGAATGGGATCAAAGGCTATGGGGAGAAAGCAGGATTAGACTATTGAGTTGGATGATCAGCCATGATTGTGATAAATGACAGAGCAGGCTCGAAAGGCCAAAAGGTCTCCTCCTGCTCCTATCTTCTATATACCTATGTATTACCTAAACCACATGCAAATTAGCATAGGGTGCGTAAAATTAGAGAGATTAAACATGGCTCAAAGATTGGTGTGGGAGAAATGTGTTCTGGTTTGTGAAGCACTGGCAAAAGTCCTGGGAAAAGTGGGGACTGTACCTTTTGGGATGGTCCACACCTGCATCTTACTGGGACAGTGTTCTTGTGAACCGCATAACTAGGGGAGTAGCAAAGATTTTAAACTAAATAGTGGGGCAAGAGCTCGCATGTGGGAAGATGTGGCACATCAAAGTGTAGGAGACAAGAGAACAGAGCCTGGCATTTAAAAAAAAAAATTTCTTTATTCTCCTCCTTTTTCACATTTTCTTCCAAATTTACACCCACCAACAATAAACAATAATCAGTACTAAATATGTCAATCCCCATATCAATAACAACAATCCCATCCTCCCACCAAACCCCAAACATTAGCCCGCATGTTCACATAAACAAACGACGAAAAGGAATCAGGAATCACCCATAGTCACCATCAACACACACCACCCAACCCCCACCCCCCCCCCCCCCCAAACTAATGTTCGATGTTATCTAATTCTTTTTTTAAAATAATTTTTATTCAAAATTTTCATAACATATCAACAACAAAAAGTAAACATTTTTTACAAAGAACAGAAAAAACAGTACCCCCCCCCCCCCCCCCCCCACGCATACACAAAGGAAGAGGTAAATTAACACCTGCCATTCGCACAAAACACGCGCCCGCCCCCACGACAAACACGTGTATACGTAGAGAAATAAATAAATCCACGCCCGCCATTAGCATAGAGCAACTATACCCGTCCCTCTGTGTTATCCAATTCTTGAAAGTGAATGATGAATAATGCCCATGAATTGTAGAACCCCTCCATCCTTCCCCTCAGTTCAAACTTAACCTTCTCAAGAGTCAAGAATTCCAACAAGTTCCCCCGCCACGCCTGGGCACAGGGTGGAGAGGTTGCTCTCCATCCCATCAGGATCCGCCTTCGGGCGATCACCGAGGCGAAGGCTACAACATCTGCCTCCGCATCCGTTTCCAACCCTGGCTGGTCCGACACCACTAATATGGCCACCCGGGGGCCCGGGTCCAATTTCACGTGCATCACTTTAGAAATTACCCAAAAATCCTCCTTCCAGTAATCCTCTAGCTTTGGACAGGACCAAAACATATGAACGTGATGACCGCAACACCCACACACATCCTCCACTCACTCAAAGAATCGGCTCAGCCTCACCCTCGCGAGGCACGCCCTGCACACCACCTTCAGCTGTATAACTGTATAAGCCCCAACCTTGCGCACAAGGTGGAGGCACCCATCCTCAGAGCACCTCACACCAGAACCCTTCCTCCACATCCTCTCCCAACTCTTCCTCCCACTTTGCTTTGATCCCTTCCAGTGGTGCCTTCTCCTCTTCCAAAATAGCTCCGTAAACTGCTGACACTACCCCCTTCCCCAGTACCTCCTCCAGCAATGCGGAGATCGGCTCCTCCGGGATGCTCCGCATCTCCTCTTCGGCAATACCCCGAATGCACGTATCTAAACAATTCCCTCTGCTCCAGCCCACACCCCGCCTCCAGCTCCCCCAATCCTGCAAACCGATCCCTAAGAAACAAATCTTTACCCTGCCCCCCAACCCGAAGTGTTGGCGAAACTGAATCCAAATTCTCAATGAAGCTATTATTACCGGACTCCGAGTACTTCTCCGGGGCCATCGGGAGCGGCATTGTTGCTAGTGCTTTCAATCCCGACCCCCTGCACAAACTCTCCTCCACTCTGACCCACCGGGAATCAACCCCTCCCACCCAGCTCCGCACCCCCTCCACATTTGCCGCCCAGTAGTAATACATCAGCTTCGGAAGACCTAAGCCCCCTGCCTGCCCTCCCCTCTGTAGTAGCACCTCTCCAACTCTGGCCACCTTCCCTCCCCATATGAACGACGCAAGCCCTCCCTCAATCTCTCTGAAAAAAGCCTTTGGCAGGAAAATCGGCAGGCATTGAAAAATAAATAGAAATCGCAGCAACACATTCATTTTAACCGCCTGTACCCAACCCGTCCATGACAGAGGGAGACTGTCGCACCCTGTCAGACCAGCCCCCATTCTCCCCACCAAACTAGAAATGTTGTACCTAAGGAGGCCCCCCCCCACCCCCACCCCCACACTCTTCCGGGCAACCTGCACCCCCACGCACCTAAAGTGAGTCCCTGCCCTATGGAATGGCAGTCCCCCCCCCACCCCACCAGTGCCCCCACCCCCGGCTGAGACACCACCAAATACTCACTCTTGTCTCGATTTAGGTTGTATCCCGAGAAAGACCCAAACACTCAAAGCAGCTCCAATATTCCCCCTATCGACACACTCAGTTCTGACACGTATAACAGCAAGTAATCGGCATACAGAGATACCCTATGCTCTATATTCTCCCCCCCCCCCCCCCCCGCCCGCACTATTCCTTTCCATACCCCCGAACCTCTTAATGCGATGGCCAATGACTCAATCGTGAGTGCAAACAGCAGGGCGGGGGGAATAGGACATCGCTGCCTAGTCCCACGGTGGAGAGAAAAGTATCTTGAGCTGATGTTGTTTGTGTGGACACTCGCCCTCGGCTCCTTGTATAGTAGCTTCACCCAGTTCGCAAATCTTGGTCCAATCCCAAACCGCTCCAGAACTGCCATCAAGCACCCCTATTCTACCCGGTCGAATGCCTTCTCAGCATCCAATGCCACAACCACCTTTGTTTCCTTCCCCTCTGCCGGTGCCATAACAACGTTCTAATGTTTAAAAAGAGATGCCTCCCTCTCAATAACCCTGTCTGATCTTCACCTATCACCTTCGGGAGGCACTCCCCCAGCCTACCCGCCAGTACCTTCGCCAATACTTTTACGACCACATTCAGAAGTGATATGGGCCTATACGACCCATACTCCTTCGGATCCTTATCTTTTTTTAGCAACAGGGAAATCGATGCCTGCCCCAAGGTTTGTGGCAACACCCCCTTCCCTATTGCCTCTTCAAACATCCCCACCATCAGGGGTGCCAGCTTATCCTTGAATTTTTTATAGTAACCACCGGAAACCCATGCGGCCCTGCCACCTTCCCCGAGGTGGCTCTGACCTGTACAACCTCTCATAAAATTCCTCAAAAACCTTGTTAATCAGATCCAAAGACATCACCAACTTCCCTACCCTATCCCTCACCTGCACAATTTCCCTTGCCGCTGCTCTCTCCGGAGCTGACCTGCTAACAAATGCCTCCATGTTCGTAAACTGCACCCCTTGCTCGTCTCAGTTGGCGCGCCGCCTTCCTGGTAGATAGTCGGTCAAAGTTCGCCTGTAGTTCCTTCCTCTTTTCCAGCTTTGCTGGGTCCCCATCCTCTGCATAACTCCTATCTACCTCCAACATCTCATCTATTACCCTCTGCCGCTCCAACCTCTCCTCTTTGTCCACCCTGGCCTTAAACAAAATCACCTCCCCCATCACCACAGCCTTGAGAGTCTCCCAGACGACCGCCTTCGACACCTTACCCATACAGTTGAAACGTACATATTCTTTAATTGCCTTTTCAATTTTGTCACAGAATACTTAGTCCCCCAAAAGTCCCACATCTAATTTCCACCCGGCCTCTGCGCTACCCCCTTCTCCAGCACCATATCCACCCAATGCGGAGCATGATCTGACATTGCAATTGCCGAGTATTCCGACCCCTTAACTCCAGCCAGCAAAGCCTTCCCCATCACGAAAAAGTCGGTCTGCGAATATACTTCTGAGAAAAACGGGTACTCCCGCTCCCTCGGGTGCCCCACGATCAGTTCGCGTGTGCCCAAGTCGGGGATGGCCCCAAACACCTTCTTTGCGAATCCCACATCATCCCAACTGAGGCCGTATACATTTAACAGCGGCACTAACCTCCCCTCCAGTGCCCCTGTCACAATCACATATCTACCCCCCCTGATCTGCCACCACCTTCTCCATCTGGAAGCGTACTCTTTTGCTGACCATTACCGCTACCCCTCGAGCCCTTCCGTCAAGTCCAGAGTGAAACACCTGACTAACCCAGCCCTTTTTAGTCTCACCTGGTCATTCACCCTCAAGTGAGTCTCCTGCTGCATTGCTACATCGGGTTTCAAACTTTTAAGATGCGCAAGCACCTTTGACCTCTTGACCAGACCTCCTAACCCCCCTCGCGTTCCATGTTACTATCCTAACTGGGGGTCTCTCTCACTCCCCCCCCCCCCCCCCCCCCCCCCCCAAATCCACCATCATCATACCCCCCGGGCCCTGCCCCATGAGCCTGACCCGCCCCTATCCATTCTTAAAATCAACCCCCCCCCCCCCCCCCCGCCAACCCCACCCCCCACATTTCCTCTCGAAAAAAACATCTCCCAGCATCAATCACCCCCCCCCCCCCCCCCCCAAACACCCTGCTCGCCTCGTAGGCCAATCGAAACCTGCTAACCAGACTCCAATGTCCGCAGCCTTCCTCTCACCTCACCTCCGTTCACTCACCAACTTTAGTTAGCTAGTGCGGGTGGCTCCCCCCGCCAAGATATACCGTCCCCTCAAACCCAGTCCCAGAGAAAGAAAAAACAAAAACAACAATCAAACCCATACAATTCACTAAAATAAGATATAACCGTCGCAACACAGAATGCCAATCAACCCAAACAATAACTTGAACACTGTAACAATGTGAAGAGAAGTAAATTACAATAAACGTCAGTAAAAAGAAAGTTATGACATTTGTACATTTTCCAGCTCTCCAATCACAGTCTACAGTCTCTGTTCCAGCTCCACTCCTCATATCTGTCTTAAGCCCTCACGAACGCCTCAGCCACCTCCACTGTCTCAAAATAAAAGTCTTTGGCATTATACGTTACCCTCGGCTTCGCCGGGTGCACCATACCAAATTGCACCCCCTTTTTGTACAGTGTCGCCTTCACTTGCCCGAACGCAGCTCGTCTTTTTGCCAACTCCACCGCCAAGTCCTGATAGAGTCGAACTCCAGCACCATCCCACTGTACCTCGCGCTTCTGCTTCGCCCAGCTTACTACCACCTCCTTCATGCAGTACTTATGGAAGCAGATAATTACTGCTCCTGGTGGCTCATTCACCTTGGGCTTCAGCCTTAATGACCGATGAGCTCGGTCCAGCTTGTACCGGGAGGGGTTCTCACCCTCCCCCCTCAGCTCCGCCAACGTCTTAGAGAAGTACTCTGTTGGCCTTGGGCCCTCTGTCCCTTCAGGCAAGTTACAATTCTCAAATTGTGCCGTCTCGAGCAGTTCTCCAAGTCCTCGAGCTTTGCTTGGAGTCCTCTGTTGACCTCCACCACTCTCCGCAGCTCGTCCCCCATCGAGGTGAACTGGTCGGTGTGCTGCGACACAGCCTCCTCCACTTCCTCCATCTTCTCGCCCTGCTCTTTCACCTCGGCCGATCTCTTTGCCACAGCTACCTTCACTGGAGCGATTGCCTCCTCCACAATGATTTCAACGCGACCGCCGTCTCCTCATGCCTCACAAACTGCTTTTCCAGCTCCACCGCCATCACCTCGGTCACCTTTTCCACCGTAAGTAGTGCGGCCCCACCTTACGGTCTGGCATTCCCATCTTGTCAGCGCTTTTGCTGGCCTTCTCATTCAACGGCGAACCCGGGTTTTCTTCCTTCTTAGCTGCTTTTCGCATCGTCTAACGTCTTATTATTTTTTCTTTCTTTCTTTCTTCAATCTGAAAATAAATAAATAATTATTTTCAAATTTTTTTTCCAAGAATTCCAAAATCAAAAAATCTCTTCCCCCGGGGACGGGACTTCAAACTCCTCAAAAATCCATTTTCAGTGGGAGCCACCCAATGTGCTCTACTCCCCCTCTACATCGCGTTCTGGACTCGAGCCTGCCATCTCGATTGCCTCGCCTCATGTCAAGCTCCGCCCACGCATCTGACCTCTGGACTGGTGCCCCCCCCCCCCCGCTCTGGCCGCCGGACACTCCCACGGGGCTCCTCACTGGCTCCAAACTGGACCGACCCGACGCCCGTCCCTCAGGCCCCAAAGGCCGAAGAAACTCAGGAACAAAGAACAACAGGGAAAACCCCAAAAAAGTCCAAAATATCGCGGACCGGCGGGAGCCTCTTCCCGATGCAGCCACTCTGCTCGCGAGTGCCACCGGAATTCGAACAGAGGCTGGCATTAATATGAGAAATGATAAATGGACCAGGACAGGGAGTACAATTCAACAGATAACGCTAAAGGTTACAAAAATAACAAGGACACAAATTAAGGCTCTATATCTGAATGACGTAACATTTGAAACCAAACAGATGAACTAATAGTGCAAGTAGAGATGAATAAGTATAATCTAATAGGCATTACCAAGGCATGGCTGCAAGAAGGCATAGATTGGGAAAATATCAACGGTTATGTAATTTGTAGGATAGGAGGTTTGGAAAAGGTGAAGGTGTGATTCTGTTTTTTTTTAATATAAATTTAGAGCACCCAATTTTTTTTTCCAATTAAGGAGCAATTTAGCATGGCCAATCCACCTACCCTACACCTTTTTGTGTTGTGGAAGTGAGACCTACACAGACATGGGGAGAATGTGGTGATTCTGTTAATAAAAGACAACAGAGAAGGATGACCTAACTTCGAAAACAAAGATATAGAAGAAGTTTGGTTAGAGATTAGGTTTAATGGAAGCAAGAAGTAATTTGTTGGAGTCGTCTACGGGCCCCCTCATAGTCATCATTCGGTAGAGCGGGTATCAATAAAGAAATGGTGGGAGCTGTCAGTGAAGGTCTGGCGATTATCATGGGGGATTTTAACCTGCATGTAGACTGAAATAACCAGATGGACAAAAGTAATGTCAATGCCAAATTCATAGAATGTTTTCGGGATAATTTCTTAACACGTTCTGGAGCCAATCAGACAGCTGGTTATATTAGACCTTGTATTGTGCAAAGAGATGGGGTTAATTGATGACCTCCTAGTGAAGGCACTCCTAGGTAGCAGTGATCATAAATGTGATTTCATTTTACATTCCGTTTGAGGGAGAGTGTGACTTAGCCTATTATTTTAAACATGGGTGGCAGGTCAGAAGATTGGACAGACTATATAAAAAAAGTAAAGAATAGCTAAAAGATTAATAAGGAGGAGAATAAAGAGTACGAGAGAAAGCTAGCTAAAAATAAAAAGGCAGATAGTGAGAGTTTCTATAGATATTTTAAAGAGAAATAATTAATAGAGTGAGCATTGCCATAGAAACTTGCCATAGAAACTGAGTCTGGGGAGTTAATCATGGAAAATAAAGAGATGGCAGATCATATTCCTACAGTACAGAAGGAGGCAATTCAGCCCATCGAGTCTACACTAAGCCTCTGAAAGAACACTCTACCTAGGCCCACTGCCCCGCCCTATCCCTGTAACCCAATAACCACACCGAACCTTCGGACACTAAGGATCAATTCAGCATGGTCAATCCACCTAATCTGCACTTCTTTGGACTGTGGAAGGAAACCGGAGCACCCAGAGGAAACCCACGCAGTCACGGGAAGAACAGTTACCCAATGCCTGAATGAACCCGGGTCTCTGGCGCTGTGAGGCAGCAGTGCTAACCACTGTGCCACTGTGTTGCCCTGCATTGGTATTCTGCATTGGTCTTCACTGCAGAGGATATAAGTAACATCCCAGAAATAGCTCAGGAATTGAGCAGCACGGTAGCTTGTGGGCAGCACGGTAGCAAAAGTGAATTGCACTGTAGCTTCACAGCGCCAGGGTCCCAGGTTCGATTCCCCGCTGGGTCACTGTCTGTGCGGAGTCTGCACGTTCTCCCCGTGTCTGCGTGGGTTTCCTCTGGGTGCTCCGGTTTCCTCCCACAGTCCAAAGACGTGAAGGTAATGTGGATTGGCCATGGTAAATTGCCCTTTAGTGACCAAAAAAAGGTTAGGAGGGGTTATTGGGTTACTAGGATAGGGTGGAAGTGAGGGCTTAAGTGGGTCGGTGCAGACTTGATGGGCCGAATGGCCTCTTCCTGCATTGTATATTCTAAAAAAGAATTGGAAGGAAGTGAGTACCACAAGAAATTTAAAATCACCAGGAAAGTGGTGCTTAGCAAATTGTTGGACATGCGGGTGACAAAGTCCCTGCGTCCTGATGGATTTCACCCTAGTGTCTTTAAAGAAGTGGCTAGTGAGATACGTTGATGCGTTGGTTTTAATTTTCCAAAATTTACTAGATTTTGGGCAAGTTCCATTAGATTGGAAAATACCTAATGAAACTCCTTTTATTCAAAAAGATAGGGAGACAGAAAGCCGGAAATTCTAGGCCAGTTAACTAGACATCTGTTACGGAAAATGGTGGAAGCTATTATTAAAGATGGCACTCAAATTCAAGGTAATGAGATGGAATCAATATGGTTTTGTGAAAGCAAAATTATGTTTAACCAATTTATTCAAGTTCTTTCAAGAAGTAGCAGGTGCTGTGGATAAAGAGGAACTGGTGGGTGTACTATACTTGGATTTCCAGAAGGCATTTGATAACGTGCGACTTCAAAGGTTATTGCAGAAAATAAAAGTTCATGCTTTAGGGGGTTATATATTTTGGCATGGATGAAAGATTGGCTAGCTATCAGAAAGCAGAGTCTAGGCAAAACCTGGGTTATTCTCTTGTTGGCAGGATATGACGAGTGTTGTGCCACAGGAATCTGTACTGGGATCTTGACCTTTTTTACAATTTCAATAAATGATTTGGATGAAGTGACTGATAGTGCTGTTACTAAATTTATTGATGACAAAGATAGTTAGGAAAGTAAGTTATGAAAAGAAATATGGATATAGAAAGGTTAGGTGAATGAGTGAAGATCTGGCAGTTGGTCTATAAGGTGGGAAAATAGGTCATCTGTTTTGGCAGGATGATAATAAAGAAGCATATTATCTAAATGGTGAGCAGTTGCAGAGGGATCTGGGTGTCCTAGTGCATGAATCACAAAAGATTAGTATGCATGTACAGCAAGTAATTGGCAAAGCTAATTGGTTTAGCACAGTTGGCTAAGACAGCTAGCTTGTAATGCAGAACAAGACCAGCAGCGCGGGTTCAATTCCCGTTCCAGCCTCCCCATCAGGCGCCGGAATGTGGCGACTAGGGGCTTTTCACAGTAACTTAATTGAAGCCTACTTGTGACATTAAGTGATTATTATTGCATTATTATTACTATAATATTATTATACTTGTTTAATACCTGGAATGGGGAGCTGTCTTTTGAGAAAAGGCTGAGTAGGCTAGGCTTGTATGCACTGATATTTAGAAGGACATGAGTTGACTTGATTGAAACATCTATTACCCCAAGAGGACTTAACGGGGTGAATGTGGAAAGGATGTTTCTTGTGGGAGAATCTAGAATTAGAGGCCATTGTTTAAAAAACAGAGGTTAAAACAAAGGTGAGGGGAGAAAAAAAATTCTGAGGATTGAAAGACTTTGGAATTCTCTTCCTCTAAAGGGAGCTGAGGCAGAATGTTTACCTATTCAAGATTTTTGATAACCTTTCACCACCTTGCTGATTGGGGGTAGGTAAGAATGTGAAGTTGAGATTAAAATTAAATGAACCATGATCTAATTGAATGGCCCGAGGGGCTGAGTGGCCTACTCCTCCTCATTTGTATGCTTATATCTAAAATGTGAATAATTTCATAGCATAGTATGCTGCTGTTTATGTTTACTGCATATGCTTGTTCAAAGATCATTAGGGATCGGTGTAGTTAATTATAAATGAGAGAGAGGAAAGGGCAAAAATAGTTGTGGGTGAATTTTATAGACCATTTAACTGATGACTCAGCAGAGGAAAATATATAATATATATGTATATATGTATGTTATGTAATATGTGTGTTTAAATCACCCTTGCATGATCTCCAATCACTGTTGCAAGCCTCGCACCAACAACTCCAGCTCTGTAAATACCGGCAGCAATTTAACCATGACAGCCACAGACAGTGTATTGTGCATTGACCTTTACTGAAATTGGGATAAGAGAATTACTGTCTGAATATTTTTCTTACATCTGGCTCTCCTGTCAATGCCCTTCTCTGTCCCTTTCCCATCCTCTTCTAGCAGCTTGACCTGCTCTGGGTGGCCTTCCTTCATCCTGTCAGTCGTGTTTAATTCCCAGGGAGCTCTACTAGAACATTCATTACTGGAAGCAACTAATTTTAGTACAAGAAAATAACCAAATAATTATTTCATGACCTGCCGGATAACACCTGTAACCTATTCAAACTTTAGACCGGCATAAGATATCTCCCAAAGCATGTGCGATTGCACCAGCAGCCGGAAGAAATTAATCCAGCAACTAACCTGGAAGTAGTTCATGATCCCTGTAAATATTGCTGGAGGATGTACTTTGTTCTGTCTAATGTAATAGTCATTTGCGCGAGGTTAAGACAGGTTGTTGGTTGGATTATGAAGTTTGAAAGTGGTAATGCTGAAGTACAATCAGCATTGCGCACTGCTCATCATGTAGATGCCGATTGTTAGGCTTGCACGTACAAGCAAATCCCTTTACCAAGGCAGCATACTGCCCACTTCCATCAGAAGTGTGCATAAGTTTCTTGGATCCCATTTTTGATTCTCATATGGTCATGTAGCAGCACCTTTTTAAAAAAAAATAAAAAAAATAATAGGAATTACGCAGCCCAATTATGTGCCCAATCTTTTTTGAAAGCTTAAAGTAGTTAAGAGAATTGTTAGGTGAATTGCGAAAGACTCTTCCCTCTGGTAAGAGAATGTAAAATATGGGAGGGAGATACGCCCTTTAGATTTATGTGCTGGTTTTGTATTGTACTGAAAGATTCAATGGAAACTTCCTATTATTTGTTGCTGATCGATCCTGCTCTCATCTGCTAAAAATGCTCACTATTCTAGGAACATCCTGAAAGGATAGGTAAAAAAGTAAGTTATGAAGAGGACATAGGAATCTGCAAAGGAACATAGTTTAAATGGTTGATAGATGTTTAAATGGTTGATGGATGTATAATGTGGGAAAATGTGAACTTGTGAACTTTGGGAGGAAGAATATAAAAACAGCATATTATTTAAATGGAGACAGATGACAGAACTCTTTGAGGTACAAAGGAATCTGGGTGTCGTGGTACATGAACCAGGAAAAGTTACTATGCAGATACAACAAGTGATTATGAAGGCAAGTGGAATGTTGGTGTTCATTCCAACGGGAATGGAGTACAAAAGTAGGGAAGTTTTGCTCCATTTGCACAGGGCATTGAGGAGACCACATTTGATGTACTATATACAGTTTTGGTCTTATTTAAGAAAGGATATAAATGCATGAGATGTCGTTCAGCAAAGGTTCACTCAACTGATATCTGGAATGGGGTGGGGGATCTTATCTTTTGAGGAAAGGTTGGGCCTGTATTAAATTGGAGTTTAGAAGAATGAGGGGTGACCTTATTGAAACATACGAGAGGGGACTTGACTGGGTGGATCCTGAAATGATGTTTCCCCTCATGGGAGAGACTATAACTGTGGGAATTCGTTTACAAATAAGGGGTCTCCCATTTAAGATGGAGATAAGATTTTTTTCTCTGTCCGAGTATCATAAGTCTCTGGAACTCTGATCTCTAGAGAGAGGTGGAGGCAGGGCTGTTGAATATTTTTAAGGCAGAGAGGTAGATAGGTTTTTTGGGGTAGGTGAAATGTGGAGTTGAGGGCGCAGTCATATCAACTATGATATTATTGAATGGTGGAGCAGGCTCAAGGGGCTAAATTGCCTCCTTCCCATTTGTATGCTTGTGTGAATGGAAAAATGTCCCCAACATTTTTTTCTCTACTGCAAACCACCTTCTTCTTTCTCTGTCTCTCCCACCCTTGCCTCCAACGATGTGAGTAGCTCCTGGAATACTGTGAAAAGTTGTGGTCACATTATCTATGGAAAGATACACTGGCTTTGGAGGCATTGCAAAGAAGGTTTACCAGGTTAATCCCATGTATGGAGGGATTTTCTTATGAAGAGAAGTTGGACCTGTCCTCATTGGAGTTTAGAAGAATGAGAGGCGACCTTCTTAAGATATAGGATTGTCAGTGGGCTTGACCGGGTAGATGCTGAGAGGATATTTCCCCTTGTGGGAGAGTCTAGAACGGAGGACATAATCCCAGAGTAAGGGGTTTCTCTTTTAAGACAGAGATGAGAAGGAAGTTCTTCTCTGAGGACAGTGAATCTGTGCAGTTCTTTACTGCAGAGACTGTAAAGGCAGGGTCGTTAAGTATGTTCCAGGTTTAGATAGATATATTTTGAATCAGTAATAGATACAAGAGTTATGGGCATAAGGAGGGAAAGTAGAGTTGAGGATTATATCAGATCAGCCATGATCTCATTGAATGGCGGAGCAGACTTAATGGGCTGAATGGCCTATCCCTGCTGCTATGTCTTATGGTCCATTTCTTTGTCAGTAAGATTAAGATCAAGTTATCAGCTGCCTCTGTTGTATCCCTCCCCAACTCCTATTTCTCAAACTCTCCATGGTCTTTGACATGGGTTGACCACACCACCCTTCTCCAACATGCCTCCACTGTCATCTGGCTTCGAGGGAATGTTTTCACCTGGCTTCATTTTTTTTCTAATTGTAGCCAGAGTATCACTTGCAATGGCTTCCTGCTCCTGTGTCATTACCTCTTGTGTCCTGAAAAGAGTTAGGCCTCTTTCTATTTCTCATCTACATGTTGTTCCTCAGTGGCATCATCTGAAAGCACAGCAGTAGTTTTCACATGCACGCTGAAGCCACCTGCCTCTACCTCAGTACTCTCCCCACAACTGCTTCACTTGCTAAATTATCATAATTCTTCTCTGACATCCAATACTAGGGAAGCAAAATTTCCTCCTATTAAACATTGGGAAGCCTGAAACCATTTTTTACAGTTCTTACTCCAAACTCTATTCCACGGCTATCAACTCCAGCCCTCTCCCGAGAAACTGTCAGAAACTAAGACAGACTGCAACCTTGAGATGAGCTTCAGACCACATACTCGCGCCATCAGTAAAACTACCTAATTCCATCTTCATAATGTTGCCTGGCCTCTGCTCATCTGCTGTTGAAGCCTTCATTAGGCCTTTGTTACCTCTAGACTTCACTTTTTCAACACATTCCTGGCTGATCTCCCCTACCTGCTGCGGCCGTTGTCCCTGAATTCACGTGATCGGGAACACTGCGATGGATGGCTCCGCGACCCGACACCCGCCCGCGGGTCGCGACCCCCACTTTGAAAATGCCTGTTCTACATAGTTCCCTATGCCTATTCAGCCTGGCTGAAGTCCTTTCTTTCCATAATTGTAACAGTGTGTGATGTGTCATTACTGCTGCTGCTCCTAATTTGAGTTTCCCAATTTCCCTGCGCTTTCTGGATTGTTTAGCACTCTATGAAGCCCAACTTGTTGTTGGGCATCTGGGATGGACAATACATCATTTCCTTTCTGCCAAATTTGTGCTTCAGGTTCATTAATATCTTCTATTCATGAATGTAACACCTTTTTTGGGTAATTCACCCCTTGCACAAATGCCCCAATAGTGTATTTTCCAAACTTTTTGACCAATCATTTATTTGATTGTATTTGCTTGTACATTGTTTTACAGGCATTGTAATATTTTTTATTTTTCTTCACACTTTTAACAGGTATTTTGTTACTTCCAACACATTTTCTGTTCCAAAGCATAGATTTTAGCTCCTTTCGTACCCTGGTCTATGTTCTTACTCTAAAGATAAAAAAGGGTTATTTTTTTCCACCCAGACTGATGGAACCATCAATTCACGAGACACGTGCTTTAAGATATGAACAGTGGTTTTAATCTACTTACTACAGAGCCAGCCTGTTACCCGTTGAACTCTCGATGAACTGCAGGGTGGCTCTGGACAAGGTTATTTATACAGCAGTCTAGGGGGAGGAGTCGTGGGCGGAGCCGAGGGTGGAGCCCTGTACAAACTCCTGAACATTCCCAGAGCTACTCCCCCTAGTGGTCGGATAACGCTACTGCGCTTACAATGGTATTGGTCACAGTGTGAATTACTAAGTTACGTTCACCCCCTGCAAAAAAATCAAGTCCGGCGGGGGTGGTGGTCTACAAAGCAAGTCTGTCCGGTGGTCGAACTGTCTGCTGTGATCTGCGGAGCACTGGGGTTTCAGCCTCTTGCGGTGATTGGATGGGTGTTGTGTGCTGGGGTACAATGGCGGACTCCAGGGAGGGTTGTGTCTGAGCTTCATACTCTTCTGGTTCGACTGGGGGCTGGTGGAGCGAGCTCGTGGGCTCGGGAGCGCGAGGGGGCGGCAGCATGGGGTGTAGGGTGAGGGGTCCTTCTGTGGGGGTAGAGGGGACGCTGGATCCGCCGGGTGTCAGATCCCGGAGGGATACTGTGTCCTGGCGGCTGTCAGGGAACTCGACAAAGGCGTACTGGGGGTTGGAGTGGAGCAGGCGCACCTTCGCAACCAGGGGGTCGGTTTTGTGTGCCCTGACTTGTTTCCTCAGGAGTACCGGGCCCGGTGTCCTCAGCCATGCTGGAAGTGAGACCCCCATGGTAGTGCCCCTGGAAAAAATGAAGAGCCTCTCATGAGGGGTCTGATTGGTCGCTGTGCATGAGAGGGACCTAATAGCGTGGAGCGCGTCTGGGAGGACTTCCTGCCACTGGGAGACTTGGAGCTTTCTAGACCGGAGGGTCAGTAGGACGGTCTTCCAGACCGTCGCGTTCTCCCTCTCCACCTGCTCGTTCCCCTGGGGTTGTAGCTGGTAGTCCTGCTCGAGGCAATGCCCTTGTCGAGCAGGTACTGACGCAGCTCGTTGCTCATGAAGGACGAACCCCGGTCGCTGTGTACGTAGCTGGGAAACGAAACAGGGTGAAGATACTATGCAGGGCCCTAATGACTGTGTGGGAGGTCATGTCGGGGCACGGGATAGCAAATGGGAAACGGGAGAACTCATCTACGGCGTTTAGAAAGTAAACGTTCTTGTTAGTTGAGGGGAGTGGCCCTTTGAAATCAATCGCGAGGCGTTCAAAGGGCCTGGAAGCCTTGACCAGGTGGGTCCTGTTTGGTCTATAGAAGTGCGGTTTGCACTCCGCACAGATCGGGCAGCCCCTGGTGATCGCTTTTACCTCCTCGTTGGAGAAAGGCAGATTTCGGGCTCTGATGTAGTGGGCGAGCCGGGTGACCCCCGGGTGGCAGAGGTCGTTGTGGATGACTTTCAGTTGGTCAATCTGCGCGCTGGCGCATGCCCCGCGGGATAGGGCATCCGGAGGCTCGTTGAGCTTCCCGGGTCGATACTTAATATCATAATTATAGGTGGAGAGTTCGATCCTCCACCGAAGAATTTTATCATTTTTTTATTTTGCCCCTTTGCGAGTTATCAAACATAAAGGCAACCGATCTTTGGTCGGTGATGAGGGTGGACCTCCTACCTGCGAGGTAGTGCCTCCAGTAACGAATAGCCTCCACAATGGCTTGTGCTTCTTTCTCGACTGAGGAGTGTCGGAGTTCTGAAGCGGAGAGGGTACGGGAGAAAAATGCGACTGGCCTCCCTGCCTGATTTAGTGTGGCTGCTAGAGCTACCTCTGAGGCGTCGCTCTCAACCTGGAATGGAGTGGATTCATCCACTGCCCGCATGGCCGCCTTTGGCGATGTCCTCCTTGATGTAGTTGAAGGCCTGGCGTGCCTCAGCTGACAGAGGAAATTGTGTGGCCTTAAAGAGTGGGCGGGCTTTGTCCGTATATTGAGGGACCCACTGGGCGTAGTAGGAGAAGAAGCCAAAGCACAGTTTGAGGGCCTTGGGGCAATGGGGAGTTCTAAGAGGGGGCGCATACGGTCCGGGTCTGGGCCCAGGACTCCGTTTTCCACGACGTAGCCGAGGATGGCCAGTCTGTTTGTGTGGAAAACGCATTTCTCTTTGTTGTAGGTGATGTTTAATTTCTGTGCCGTCTGGAAAAAACGGTGGAGGTTGGCGTCGTGGTCCTGCTGGTCATGGCCGAGATGGTGACGTTATCCAGGTACGGAAACGTGGCCCGCAGCCCATACTGGTCCACCATTCGGTCCATTGCTCGTTGGAACACTGAGACCCCATTAGTGATGCCGAAGGGGACCCTTCGAAGGAGCAAATGGAAGAGGCGGCCATCGGCCTTGAATGCCGTGTAGTGGCGGTCCTCCGGACGGATTGGGAGCTGGTGGTATGCAGACTTTAGATCCACCGTGGAAAAGAGCTGATACTGGGCGATCTGATTTACCATGTCTGCAATCCTGGGGAGGGGATACGCGTCGAGGAGCGTAAATCTATTTATGGTCTGACTATAGTCGACAACCATGTGGAATTTTTGGAATTCCAGAGCCTTTGGACCTCTGATTTGATAAATACCCTATCCTGCAGGCTGTATCGCCTGCTACGAGTGGCTACGGGTTTACAGTCCTTTGTGAGTTTGGTGGAGAGGAAGGGGGGGGAGATTCGCAGCGTAGCAAGGCTGCAGATAGTGAGTGGGGGCAGGGGCCCGCCGAAGCTGAGGGTGAGGCTCTTAAGGTTACACTGAAAATCTAGGCCTAATAAGAGTGGCGCACAGAGGTCGGGCAAAACGTAGAGTTGAAATTTTGAGTAGCTAGCGCCTCGGATTGCGAGTGTCGCGGCGGTGCGCCCCTGGATCTGGACAGAATGGGAGCCTGAAGCGAGCGAGATAGTTTGCCGTACGGGGAAAATGGGGAGAGAATAGCGTCTGTGTGTATGAAGCTCTCCGTGCTCCCGGTGTCGAAAAGGCATGGCGTGTTGTACCCGTTGATTTGGACCTCTGCCATCGAATTCCGCAGATGCTTCGGGCGTGATTGATCCAGGCTGACTGCGCTGAGTTGCGGGCCGCGTGACGAGTGCCCGGGGAGGTCGTACTCTTCCGATCAGTTGTCCGAGCGTGGAGATGCAGGTCGGGCCTGTGGATCGCACGTGGCGGGCGGCGAGGAAGATGGCGGCCCCCATGAGTTGCACGTGGCCGGCCGCTTGGTGGAGGTTTGCCAAGATGGCGGCCCCCATGGATCGCACGTGGCGGAAGGGGGCAGGGTCGGGGCATAGGCCGCAGCGTTTCGGGCCCCGTGAGCCTGTGGATGTGGGGAGCGATTACTTTGTGCGCTGGGGAGTTGGAAGCTGGGGCCCTTTTTGCAAGGCACACTCTGGCGTAGTGGCCTTTCCGCCCGCAGCTGCTGCAGGTCGCGCTGCGGGCCGGGCAGTGCTGCCGCGGGTGCTGATTCTGGCCGCAGAAATGGCAGGCTGGAGCAGCATAGTGGCTGGCTGGAGCAGCATAGTGGCTGGCTGGAGCAGCATAGTAGCTGGCTGGGGCAGCATGGTGGTTGGGCAGCCGCGTGGCACAGGCCTGGGGGAGTCGCTGGTTGGGGGCCCATGATTGGGTCGCTGGGTCCGCGGGGAACAAGGTGAGGCTGTGGAAGGAGACCTCCATCGTGGTAGCAATTTCCGCAGTTGTTTCTAAGTCTTGGGGCCCCCTTTTCCAGCAGTCGTTGGCGCACATAATTAGACCTGAGGCCCGCTACAAAATCATCGCGTCCAGCAAGTTCTCTATGTTCAGCTGCGGTAACCGCTTGATAGTTACAGTCATTCGATAGATTATTGAGCTCTCTTAAAAATTCAGCGAGTGATTCTGTAGGCCGCTGGCGGCGTGTCGTGAACACATGGCGTGCGTAAACTTCATTAAAGGGCCTTACATACATCTTATCGAGTATCGCGAGCGCTGCAGTATATGAACCGGCCGAGTTTAGTTGCGTAGTGATTCTGTGGCTCACCCTCACGTGCAGTAGACTTAACTTCTGTTCCTCTGTTGATTCGGCTGTGCACGCTTCTGCCAGGTAGGCCTTAGAGCATCGCAGCCAGTGGGAGAAGATTTCTTTTACCTCTGCATCCTGTGGGTCGAGTTCCAGGCGTCCAGGCTTGAGGGCTGATTCCATGATCGATCCTGACTGTTCTTGAGTAGATTATATTGATGGAACCATCAATTCACGAGACACGTGCTTTAAGATATGAACAGTGGTTTTAATCTACTTACTACAGAGCCAGCCTGTTACCCGTTGAACTCTCGATGAACTGCAGGCTGGCTCTGGACACGGTTATTTATACAACAGTCTAGGGGGAGGAGTCATGGGCGGAGCCAAGGGTGGAGCCCTGTACAAACTCCTGAGCATTCCCAGAGCTATTCCCCCTAGTGGTCGGATAACGCTACTGCGCTTACAATGGTATTGGTAACAGTGTGAATTACTAAGTTACATTCACCACACAGACTATGTTATATTCTCTCTCCCCCCCCCCCCCCCCAAACATTTTCGGGTTTATTGTGTTTTTCTACAATGCTCTTTATCATTTTATTTAGGACCTCAGCCCCTGATTGTTTAGAGAGTGGCGTCTCCCATTACTGGTGCCAGTTTCCATTTTAAAAAAAACTTAAAACAAATTCCACTTTGAACATCAATCAACCAGGATTACTTTCTTTATCTGTTTATCCCTTCACCAATTAGCATGCAGTCTGGTAATTAATTGCCATTATCAAGGTTCTGCTTTTTCATTTAATCACTAGCTTTGATATTCCCTTAGCAGTAGCTCCTCCCATGTCCTTTCCTATGATATTTGATTCTCCTATAAATTTCAAAAATTGGCTTTCCTCCTTCCCTTTCAAAATTCCTTTCCTGATGATTTGATATATCCCTTGGCATGGAACAGCATAGACAACATACCCTTCTTGACACTCAATGGTGATTGCAGAGGATATCCTCATTATTATATCTCCTAAAATGGCAATCTTTCTTTAATGCTGTCTCTTGCCCTCCTGGACTGCTTCGTGCAGAAAATACAGAGGCATGGGATTGAGTTGATTTAGTGGTTTGGATCAGAAATTGGCTCGCTGAAATAAGGCAGAGGGTGGTGGTTGATGGGAAATGTTCAGCTTGGAGTTCAGTTACTAGTGGTGTAAAGATGGGTGAGTAAATTTCCGGATCACACTAAAGTCGGTGGAGTTGTAGACAGTGCGGAAGGATGTTGCAGGTTACAGAGGGACATAGATAAGCTGCTGAGCTGGGCTGACGGGTGGCAAATGGAGTTTAATGCAGAAAAGTGTGAGGTGTTTCATTTTGGAAGGAGTAACAGGAAGACAGAGTACTGGGCTAATGGTAAGATTCTTGGTCGTGTGCATGAGTAGAGAGATCTCGGTGTCCATGTACATAGATCCCTGAAAGTTGCCACCCAAGTTCATAGGGTTGTTGAGAAGGCGTATGGTGTGTTAGCTTTTATTGGGAGAGGGATTGAGTTTCGGAGCCATGAGGTAACGTTGCAGCTGTACAAAACTCTGGTGCGGCCGCATTTGGGGTATTGCGTGCAGTTCTGGTCGCTGCATTGTAGGAAGGATGTGGAAGCATTGGAAAGGGCGGCGAGGAGATTTACCAGGATGTTGCCTGGTATGGAGGGAAGATCTTATGAGGATAGGCTGAGGGACTTGAGGCTGTTTTCGTTAGAGAGAAGAAGGTTAAGAGGTGACTTAATAGAGGCTTACCAAGATGATCAGAGGATTAGATAGGGTGGACGGTGAGAGCCTTTTTCCTCGGATGGTGATGGCTAGCACGAGGGGACATAGCTTTAAATTGAGGGGAGATAGATATAGGACAAATGTCAGAGGTAGGTTCTTTACTCAGAGAGTAGTAAGGGCGTGGAATGCCCTGCCTGCAACAGTAGTGGACTCACCAACATTAAGGGCAATTAAATGGTCATTGGATAAACATGTGGATGATAATGGAATAGTGTACATGGGCTTTAGATTGGTTTCACAGGTCGGCGTAACATCAAGGGCTGAAACGCCTGTACTGCGCCGTAATGTTCTATGCTCTATAATCTCTTGGTTAGCATTCTGACCATCCTCCTCCCATCTTTTTTCTTTATCCCCACAGGTACCAAATACATTGTGGTTTCTCATTTCTTGACCCACTTAAGTTTTCCTTATCCTATTGACTAAGCCCCAATCATTCCTGTAGCTATATCATTGTGGTGTGCCTGTATTCTGTAGTTATTATCCAGACATTGTTCCCTCTTTCCTTATATGTTGGAGTATCCCTATTTTGCATTCAAACTCTGACTGAGCTGGAGTCACTCAAGTCATAGGCATTTTCCTCAGCTATGGTTATCTAGGATAGCCTTTCCATCTGCGAGTTCTGAAGCCCTGACACACTACTTATACTGCCATTATCTATCCATATATTCAATTAATTACATCAGTGTTGATTTGCTTTTGTACTAATTATAATTATTAGATGGATTTAACGACTTCTATCTGTTGCTGGCATTGTTCAGTTTGGAATACAAGGCTAATACATCTATTAACTTAAACAATATGTAAGAGGCAAGCACAAAAAACATTTTATCAGCTTTAAGCAAAGTAATTCCTTAAGCTATTATATGGTTAAATATTAAAGCATGAATGAATAATTGAATACTTGGCTTTTATTCCTTGGGCACCGCCACTGCTTCCTTCACTTTTCAGGTTCTTTATTTTGTCGCAGTGCTGCCACTACTACTTTCCTCGCACACGGTTTTAAAATGCTCTTTCCAAGTATCGATCACTCCTTGTGTGAAGAAAGCTGAATGCAACCCTTAATAGAAGAGTTCGCTGCCCATCAGGAACAGCGGGAGGATAGTTTGGCCTGGTCCAGAAATCTGAAGTTTTGTAGCGGAAAATGGAATAACCCAGCGAAGGGGGCAATGAATGGGAAGGAAGGGGTTGAGGGAAGGAGACAGTGGCTAGAAAGGTGAAATATTTTGTGGCTGGACTTGTAGGAAAGGAAGAACAAAGGGAGAGTGAACTGAGGGAGTCTGAGATTTTGACAAATGTTGCAACTTGAATCAGTGGCAGGTGGATGTTAGAGTGCGCTGAGGGTGTGTTGGGGGTTGGTGTTTTGTCATGTTGAATGGAAGAGGTCAGAGGTTGAAGACTGCTGGCCTGAACTGGGAGGTTGGCGTAGGAGCCAAGGAATTGGGTGAAGAATTTCTCTGGGTGTACTTGGGTGTGCATAGAGTGGGATTGTCACTTGAGAAATTATAGTTTTGGGTTGTGTTTTTTAAAAATCTGAATATTACTGTTTTACATGATGTGCCAAATTAAAAATATCAATCATGAAGTGTAAAAGTGTTTAGAATTAACAACATGTCCGTAGCTCTCCATCATGACTAATTTTTTGCTTGCATCAATTGGATTTCACTTGTCATTCATTCATTTTTTTTTTCTCTCCACTCAATGTTGAGCAAATCTACAGTTAATAAGCTACAAAATATGCGTAGCAATGTACTTGTGTCAAAGCAGCTGATCAGGTTTTTCTTGGTTTCCAGGTTATATATATTTCTGTGATTGTTGATTTCGAAATTGGGAAGAGAGATTTTCTTCCTCATCCCCTGGGCGAGCACTATGGTGCTGAATTGAACCTGCAGGTTCAAATAATGGTTGGGTTTAGTTTCCTTCACAGCAAGCAGGTATTCTCTTACAGAAGACTTTGGGCGGGATTCTCTCAGCCCAGGCCAGGCTGGAGAATCGGCAGGCCGGGCACGAATCACGTGACGCCGCCCGACACCAGTCCGCCGATTCTCTGGAGAGCGGAGAATCGCCGCCATTGGCATCAATGCGGTCGGCATCAATGCGGTCGGCACGGCGCTGGTCGAGGGCCGCTCTACGGTATGGGGCACCCCCCCCGGCGATTCTCGGCCCGGGATGGGCCAAGTGGCCGTACAAAAAAAAAACGCGTCCTGCCGGTGCCGTTCACAGCTGGTCTTACCCGGCGGGACCTCGGCGTGAATGGATCCGGGGGTGGCCTGGTGGGGGGTCCGACCCTGGGGGGAGGGGGGGGCTCCGCTGTGGCCTGGCCCGCGATTAGGGCCTACCGATGGGCGGGCCGGCCGGCCTCTCGGGCTGGGGGCCTCTTTTTGTTCCGCGCTGTCCCCTGTAGCCCTACGCCATGTTGTGTCAGGGCCGCCACGGTAAAGGGAGCCACCATGCATGTGCGGCAATCGGCCGGTCCCACTGCGCATGTGTGCGTTGCGCCGGCCCCACTGCGCATGCGCTGACCCGCGCTGCCTATCTGATGCCGGGATCGGCAGCTAGAGCGTCGTGGGTCACTCCAGTGCCGTGCTGGCCCCCTGTAGGGGTCAGAATCGCTGCTCCTGAGGCCATGTTGACGCCGTTGAGAAACGCGACGGCGTTTACGACAAGTCAACACTTAGCCTCAGGATCAGCGAATACCGCCCCTAATTTATATAGCGCTTTTCATGACCACTGGACATTTGAAAATACTTTGCAGCCAATTCAGGACTTTCTGAAGTGTAGTTGTCACTATTGTAATGCAGTAAATGTGACAGCCAATGTGAGCACAGCAAACTCTCAGAAACAATATGATAATAACCAGATAATCTGTTTTATGTGATGTTGATTGAGGGATAAATATTGACCAGTATACTGGGGGTATCTTCCCTGCTCCTCTTCAAAATAGTAACATGGGATCTTTTGCATCCACCAGAGCAGGCAGATAGGGCCTGGTTTAATATCTCATCCAAAGACGATCCCTTGGACATTGCAACATGCCCTGAGTACTGCACTGGAGTATCAGCATTGATTTTGTGCTCAAGACCTAGAGTAGGACTTGAACCTGAGGTGAGATTCCTCCCAACTGAGCTCTACATGTGCAGTTTAAAGTATACTTCTCACTGTCACTATAGAATGTAATATGTGCTGTTGCAAAATATACCTAATGAAGTGTCCGAACGGAGAATTTTTTGGGAGTGAGGTACATTATTTTGTTTGCTATAGTGTAAGGTACATTAACTGCTTAAGAAGTTTCAATAGCCAGCACTAGAGATTGTATGAAAAGTTTAGCTACCTAGAGCCAGTTTACTATATGACCTGTGTGTGGATGATGAGCAATATTCTTGCATTGAAAAGGCAGCAACCACGTTCAACAGATTGACTGAGCATATGTAGAATAATGGGAAATTACCATTGAACACTAAGGTACACCTAGAGAAAATGATGGTGGACTATTTAATAACTCTTCACAAACATTGCTGCTTCCAAGGTTGAGTCATCTATGTCAGAAGGAAAATGAGTATACTCCAAAGGAAGTATTGTATGGAGAATTTGTGGGTGCTTCAAAGCCACTGGGAAGACATGAGCTCAGTTTCAAAGGCATTTGTAGGAGGAACTCAAAACCAAATCTATCTAATTTATGACTAACAACTAGTTACTTCTGTAGCATTGTTTTGCATCAGGGAATTGAAGAGAAGTGGATGAGAGACTTACCATCTGACTTATACCTGCACCATCGGTAGCAAGGACTATCGCTTGAGATATGATTCTCAGCTGCTCACATTGTAGCATGACAAAGTAACTGAACTGCTTGGCATATAGATCAAAACTGATGCCTGCCATACATCCCGGATGGGTTGTTTATTTTTATTCTGAGATAAATCTAACAATGTTTATATTGCATCTGCTAATATAATACCAGCAGCATTTGATTAACAAGGTTTTCCAAACTTCACTTTTGCTTCTTGCTTGCATTATTGGTGGAGTGGGGGCTGGTGACAGATCTCTTGCATGTTCCCTCAAATGTCTCCAGTTTTACAGTTTTAAAAAAATTAAGTTAATTCGGCTGTCAAATTTGTTGAATTGTCATGGGTAAACCGAAAGTACTGGACTTCAGTTTTCCTCACTTCGTTTTTCTGAAGGCATCTTGGGGTCCATTTCCACAAATGGCAGCATTCCTCCACTAACTTGAACTCAAGTATTCTAAAATGTTGGGACTGTAAAGTATAAAATGAAATGTTGGCTAGGAATTGATGGTTTTCTGTTAATACAAAAGAGCAATAAAGGCGAAAGGCTTGAAGAATATAGATAAATAGCTCTTATCTACCTAATAATTCGACCTATGTGAAGCAATTAATTGTTAATGGTACTATGGCATAACTATCTTGCTAGGTAAGGAATACCATAGATTGCAGTGTCTGTCGACTTGGTGGATAAGATGGCTTTTATGAGAAGGTAAATTATTAGGTTTACTAACAGAATCTATTGGGGCAAACAACAATTATTTTGAATTTATATAGTGTCATAGAGTATACTAAAGCAGTAGAGGACAATTTTACCAAGACGTAAGCTAAAAGCTGATGTGGCACCATCTGCAGTAGTCAGAATAAGAGTGAAGGAAGATGTTTCGAATTTAACTGGTTTTAGTGATCGTAACAGCTTGTTCTTATGACAGTCTACAAGTAGTCAGGATAAAGGTTTCCTAACTCTACTGAAGGACCACAGACATCTATTGGTCTAACACCAAGAAAGGAGGTAGGGGAGGAATCTATGGAAAGATGAAGGGTAGATAAAAGTAGATAACACTTACTCTGACTGGGTGCACACATGCATCTTGTTTAACGTAAATTTTGAACCAGATAATGCTCAAATGTAAACTATCTATGCTTGCATAACCTGCACTGTAAATGTTAGTTGATTTCATGTGTTGGGCAGAGTCAGGTACAGAGGCCGTTTGTGGAAAAGAGAAAAAACGCAGCAATGACCCAATTTTCCTAGCCCCAAAAAACATGTTTTTGCATTTATTCAGCAGATATATTCAACCCACCTTTTTAAATACAATATGCTATGCTTGCATTAGTAGGCAGCCTCAATTTCTCATGCCACAAATGGATATTTTACTTATCATTTCCTTATAACTGAGTGCAAGTGATCAGGCAGGTGATATGGGCAGTTTTGCGAAGGTGCACAGGAATTAAGACCGAGTGGCCCCTGCGTGGTGAATGACAACGATGGCAACCACACACACCTATGCCAGCAGTTCACTTTTATACTTGTGTGTATAAGTCGACTGCTGTTTTGGGAGTTTTTTCGAGGTTATAAAGGTTGTCTTGTATGCTGACATTCATGGTGTCTGTTTAGTGTAAGAAGGTATCGAAACGTAATCTACTGCAGGTCGAGTAACCTTTATCCATAAATCCGAATACCAAAACCACTTTTTTAGAACCTGATTGATTTGATTTGATTTGATTTATTGTCACATGTACTGAAGTACAGTGAAATGTATTTTTCTGCTGCTGAGGGAACGTACACCGTACGTACTTAGTAGACAAAAGAATAATCAACAGAGAAGATTGACAAATGGTACATCGACAAACAGTAATTCATTACAGTGCGGAACAAGGGGTCAAACAAAGCAAATACATGAGCAAGAACAGCATAGGGCGTCGTGAATAGTGTTCTTTCAGGGAACAGATCAGTCCGAGGGGGAGTCGTTGACTGTGGGGAAGAAGCTGTTCCTATGTCTGAATGTGCGAGTCTTCAGACTTCTGTACCGTCTGCCTGATGGATGGGTCTGGAAGAAGGCTATGCGTGGATGGGAGGGGTCTCTGATAATGCTGTCTGCCTTCCTGAGGCAGCGGGAAGTGTATACAGAATCAATGTGGGGGTGGCAAGCGAGTGATGCATTGGGCTGAGTTCACCACGCTCTGCAGTTTCTTGCGATCTTGGACCGAGCAGTTGCCATACCAGGCTGTGGTGCAGCCGGATAGGATGCTCTCTATCGTACATCTGTAGAAGTTTAAGAGAGTCGATGCAGACGTGCCAAATTTCTTTAGCTTCTGTAGGAAGTAGTGACGTTGTTGGGCGTTCTTGACTGTTGCATCAACGTGAGTGGACCAGGACAGGTTGTTGGTGATCAACCATCTCCACTTCGGAGCCTTTGATGCAGACGGGAGTGTGTGTGTCATGCTATGCTTCCTGAAGTCGATGATCAGTTCCCTGGTCTTTCCAACATTTAGAGAGAGGTTGTTTTCGGTACACCATGCAACCAAATGATTTATCTCCCTCCTGTAGTCTAATTTGTTGTTTTTTGAGATACGGCCCACCACAGTTGTATCATCTGCAAATTTATAAATTGAGTTGGAGTTAAATCTTGCCAATCATCGACCTTTAGTGTGGGGAAAGTTTAATAGTTTGACTTTCACTGTTTACCATGCATTTTTTATGGCGAACATGTAAAGAAACTTATCACAGGTACTCTTCATTTATTATTCAGTGATTCATTTTAACTTTTCTAGTCATTCTACTTACTTCAGACTGTAGCTAGCCTAGGCTTGGGCTATTATAATGCAAGTTTATATGCTCTATCCAAAAAACTAAATTGTCTGAAATATGCATTGCATTTAGCTCAGAGAGTTTTGGATAAAGGATACTCTACCTGCATTGTAGTTTTTTTCTTACAGAATCCAATGGTTGTAGTTTACATTAAAATTTGTGCAACTTAACTTCTGTGGTTTAGTGATAGTTTACTGAGTTTTAGAGACCATGAAGATAACATGGCAAGACTCAGTGGGTAGCTCTTTTGCCTGAGTGTTATAATGTTGTGGGCTCAACTCCCACTCTTGAGACACGAGCACAAAAATCTAGTAAATATCAGTGCATGGTGGGGAGTGTTGCATTGTTAGAGGTACTGTCTTTTGGATGAGCTGTTAAATTGAGGTCCATTTGCTCTGTCAGGTGGATGTAAAATCTTCCATGACACTATTTCAAAGAAGAAATTGTCTTGGTCAATATTTATCCCTCATTAACAAATCTGTGGGGGTTGGATTTGGTACTGTATAAAATATCAGATTTGAGGAATACTTCATGTTGAAATTGGAACTTGAATGGTTGTTTCCCAGTTGAATATATTTACTACTTTATATTCAACCAATCACGGGTCTTTACCCTTGAAGAGGTATGATGTGCCCTCTCATGAAAGGAGCACCAATCTTAACAAAAAAACTAAGCTTTAAAGGAAAGTTAAATCAAATTAAAATACCATTCTCTGATGCAATGATCCATTCCAGAAACAAGAGAGTTGGGTATGTCATGAAGGGGCAGGTTGGCCTCTTTTTATTTAGCCAGACGTTTTGTAAATTAAACATTCTACAAATAGTAATTATGGGGCAGCACGGTGGCGCAGTGGTTAGCACTGCTGCCTCATGGCACCGAGGACCCAGATTCGATCCCGGCCCCAGATCACTGTCCGTGTGGTGTTTGCACATTCTCCCCATTTCTTTGTGGGTCTCACCCCTACAAACCAAAGATGTGCAGGATAGGTGGATTAGCCACGCTAAATTGCCCCTTGATTGGGGAAAAAAAAGAATTGGGCTCTTTAAATTAAAAAAAATAGTAATTACAAATAAATATTCCCAGAGAGCAGGCAGTAGGACTATCAATCGTGCTCCTTTTATTTCTCCAATGTTCTGCTATCTAGCCTGATTTTTGCTGCTGGTGCCCCTAGATTTTCTTTTTTCTCTGTCGCTCTTCCTTCTTGGAGGGTAAATGCCAATATGGTTGGGCCAAATGTATTCTTTCCTTGCTCTGCTGTGTTTTTGTGTCACTAGTATTTCTCACTCTTGTCTCCTGGGCTGCATTATTAAATTGTCCGTTTACTACATGCTTTAAAATTATATTTCCATGTTTTTGAATTTATTGTTTTGAAATTTCCAAACCTGGTGAATTAGAAAAGGACACTAGTTTTTCCTGAGTGAAGTGTTAACTTGTTAACTTTAGGAAGTTCAAAAAGGCAAACCTGATTACTGATATATTGAAACAAGACAAATTGGGCCATAACTCCCTGGTTCCCCAGTTGCATTTAGGGGGTACCCCAGTGATATGCTGGGGAACCCATCTTGGAAGTTCCCATGTAAGGGTTACTGGGCAGATGTCCAGAAGGGCTAACTTCTAGACAATTGCACAGGACTGGGAACCATTACAAGTGATACAATTGGCTAATTTTGGATAGCTCTGCTAGTTTTACCCCCATAGTTACTGTGAAAGAGTTAGAAGGAAAAAAAGCACTTCAGTGTAACTTTTAAACACCTTGACCGAGCCCCGGATGGGGTGCATCCTAACCTCCGCATCCACCTGCCCCCTCCACCGAGGACCCCCTTGCTCCTCCCGGTCCGCGTGCGAATCTCGCCCCCCCTCCTTGCTCAGCTAGTGAAAAGTTGAATTTGCAACATACTGATGCAACCAGGGGCGTGCTTCTCTGTTCCTGTCTCCTCTGGCCTGAGTGAGGAAGGTCGGGCAAGACAGGGTCTTCGGAATTTTAACAAAGGCAAGCCCCTCTGGAATGGCAATCTACTAATGATTGCCAGTCTGATGAAGTTATGGGCCAGTGTCCATTTAAATTAGGACCTTATGGACCTTCTCCCAAAACAGATTTAGACTGTGGGCTGTAGTTTGACCATAATATTTCATAAAAGAATGCAGAGAACTTTTTCTTTTAGAAATTTAACTGTTAAATCTTGGAGATGAGTCAATTACAGCTTGTTGGTGAAAACTAGATTTACATTTATAGTTGGGCAAAAGCTTCATCCATGTTACACCTTATACATTGGTTGTTGCATAGTAATTGAGTTATTATTGAATTCAAGTTGCAGAATGGCTAATTCAGACAAGTGCTGTGTCTGTATTTTTTACTAAAGTGAAGTAGCGGAATACACGTCCGCTCATTGTTGGGCCTTGGAGTTCTGTAAATTCTCATCTGGCAGTGAAGTTTATGCTAAGCTATTCAATTGGGATTAGATCTAAATAAAGGTTTAATTGAGACTAATGCAGAGCAACTTAATTAAGACTAACTGGAATTCATCAAGGAAGAAAAAAATTATGTACAAATTTTTTGTTCAACATTGATTTTAAAAGATTGGTTCTAAGGATGAAATATTGCATTCGCCAAGTTACACATTGATTTGCAATATTTTGATGTAGATTCGTTTATGTAGAACATAGTTGTTTGAGGGAGGTGAACCATGTGGTAGAACTAATTAGACTGTGTTTGTTAATACCTTTGAATATAGTATTGTAACTATTTTCACTGCTTGCGAATCAAAATGGAAATGAATTTGTTGAGCGATTCAACAGGAAGATGAAAAAAACCCAATTAAGGTAGTATAAGATGATGATTCATTCGTACAGTCACTACGTGACAACTTTGAGTGCATCAATTTATATCTATACTGCGTGTAATTTTTGATTGAGGCAGAATGGAGGAAACGAGGGGTTGGATTCTCCAGGCGCCGAGTCTGAAATCGCGTGCGGCGATCGGCCGGAGAATCCCCTTTTCTGACCAAATCGGGGGTGACGTTGCTTTCGCGATGCCTGCCCTTCCAAACCGGCATACTCGCAGAGTACGCTGGGTGACGTATATCGACGGCCTCAGGACATTGCCTGAGGCCCACCACCCCCCGATGCTCCGCCCCCGACCGGCCGAGTTCCCGACGGCGTAGGGGTCTCATGGTCTTGCCTGTCTGGAACTCGACGTGGCGCTGCGGACTCAGTCCAGCGCCGCCACGGTCGGGGGAGGGCCGATCACCGGGCAGGGGGTACTCTGTCAGTGGCTGGGGGCACTGCTGGGGTGTGGTCCGGGTCTCGTGATACGGCCAAAGGGGGGGGGGGGGCACGATTTAGCAGACTGGGTCCGCGCGCAGCTGCTGCTCTGTTGCACAGCGTGGCTGCTGTAGGCCGCCGCCGTCCGCATGGGCGGCCACGGGCCCTGCAGTTCTCAGGGCTGTATCGGCAGCTAGAGCCGGGTGCTCTACGCTGCCTTGATGCTAGCCCCAGCCAAACGGAGGATCGATCGATGACCATTTTTCACCAATGTCCGGGCATAAAACACCGACGTTAGGACATAGCCTCACAATTGGAGAATCCATCCCAAGGTGTCTGAAACAGGAACGTGTTAACTCCAGTTCAAATATTATTAACCTCGATGAGTCCTTTCCTAACGAAAATCACCCCCAAAAAGTGAATATCATATCCAAATGCCTAATTATATATCCCACAACTATCTAAGATTACAGAAGTAGAATATCCATATGATATTTCTATGAATATATATTTGGGTTCTCTTGTGCAGTATTTCAGTGTAATTCTCATGTCTTTATGTTTTGGTTACTGTAATCTGCAATTGTGAATTTGTGTAAGTACTTTTCATGTATGCTATCGAGAGCAGGGTTGTTATTTGATTAGCAAATACGTTTGGGAATCCAGATGCAGCTAAAGGCATTTTGGATCAAGTGAGCATGAGACACTTTTGGGTACATGATCTCAGTACTGATTCACTTAGTGTATGCATATGTAGTTAGCATTTTATCAACTAGTGTATAAAATGTGAAGCAGAACGTCCAAGAGTGGGAATATTAGCACTGTATGGAGAGGCGAGGTGATGTGGTCAGGTTGAATGATTGGATTGACTCCACCTGGCCAGCAGAAGAAAGCTAACCCAGTCAGTATCCAGCAGCTTCAATTGTGTATGTAGTAGGGAAGGATAAGATCTATTACGATCCCAGACTAGACCCTCAACAGTGGCTAGAATACTGGACCGAAACCCCAATATTTTAGTTTATTTTAAGACTGTACATAAGGAAGTATTCGTTACAGGAGTGATTGCATGAAATAATAAAGCTTTTGTATTTCTAAAACAAAAGTTTATTATGAATACAATATTAAACTTTTGACTTCACACCTGAAAAGAACAGCTTACAGTAACCCCTTAACACAACTGTACAATTTCCCATTAAACAACAGGAAAAGAAACGTACAGTTCTTAACCCATCTTAAAATTAGCAGAGCATAGAGTAATACTTGCTTTATAAAACAGATTTAGCTTCAGTTGGAACCCCTTCAGACTGTGGGTGAATATCTTCAACTATCTGCTTCAACTGAGTTGTTTCAGCCTCTTCCTTATCTTCAGAAAATACTGCTCTGCTTTAAAATATTACATTTTTTAACTATCCCACTTGGAAAAAATTGGTGATACCCAGTCAGGCAGATCAGAACTCAGACCCTCGCTCTCACAGCTTCTCCAAAGTTTCTGACTTTCTTGGCTCCACTCAGCAATGACCTCATCTCCCCAAGCTAACAATCAAATTATCTCTGCAGGTTGCAAAGCACATTAACTCCCCAGGGAACTCACCAAACAAACCACTATGCATCATTAGCCCAGGCTGAAAAACAGATTCCTTTGCCAATTTCACCTGCTGGCTGCTAAAACCACCGGGGCCCTGCGGAACAGAATTCTTTTCAAACAAATAATTAAATTATTGAATAAATATACACATTAGGTCAATTGCATGCAGTAATACGCATAATTAAGCTTTAATGACTAATTGCTATCATGATGGAGCATTTCGACATTTATGCAGTTTACTACCAAAGTGTGTCCCAAAGTGATCACAGTTAATGATGGATTTTCCAAGTGTAGTCACTATTGCAATGTAGGAAAATATAGCAGCCAGTGTATGCACGGCAAGATCCCACAAACATCAGTGATATCAATTATATATTTTTTTACTGCACTGTGTACTTAGTGGCTGTTAACCAGATACTTCCTGCTGCTTTTTAAACCAAATGAACTTCATTGAACTGAGAATCCAGGAAATTCACTTTGTTTCTGATTATTCAACATCCTGGAATGAAGAAAAGAACAGGATCGAACCCATAACTGGATATATTTATATTTTTTTGCTGCAGTTTTTCAATTTCTATTTACTTATCCTGATATTATTTTTTTATTTAATTGAAGAATGTTTATGTTTTATTTATCGTGCAAAGGCTTGTACTAATATAACTTTGTTAAAAAAGCAGAATCTTCAGGTACTGTTTATCTAATTCTGCTTTCTTCCAGAAGAGTGTTGAGAATTCTTGTGATAATTGTTTTTCATTTGTAAAGTATTTGGTATATAATTAATTTAGCTATACATAGAGCAAATGGGTCTACTGTTTTATCGCAAATTACATGGAAGTATCTGATTGCGCTGTCTGTTATCTTATTCCACCTCTGGGTATGTGAGTGTCCTCGAATAACACATGACCCCATTCACTGAGTAACCTGTAGAAATGTCAGGATTCGGATTTTAAAATAAAAAGAATTGCATCCACGATGAGCATGAGCAGAGCCCCTGGTGTTACAATCCCTGTGAAGCACGTGAAGCCAAATAACCAGATTTGCCAAAAGACCCGAAATGAAGAGCTCATCAACAAGTGGCAGGATTAAAGTGTTGATGCCGGGACTGAATCAAGAGCGGTTCCCGTTCCTGTTGGGGGTGCTATTCAGTAAGAGAGTCAGGACATGAAAATGGACCAGCACTCTGCTGGTGTGAATTGAGAGCAATTCCTGGTCCAGCGGGCATCCTAACTGCTGGGGCAGGAGTTAGCGCTAAAGAGCCTGGCAGCTGGAGCTGTTTTTAAGCGCACCACTTAACACACACTCACTGCAGTAACCAAGGTGGCTCAAGTGGACCACAGCACCATGCCTGTGAGGAACGGAGGGTCACCCTCTTCCCCAGGGTCGAACACTGCTCTCCTGAACACTGCCTGGGATGTGGTGACAGAGACAGTCAGTTCTGCAGCCTCACCAGGAGGAGACAGGTGGTTATCCAGAGCGGTGGGGATCACTGCTGAGGCCTCTGCCCTGAGAGGGGCAGAGAACCAGGGGAGGCTCCAAAGGCCACAGTGCAGGTGTCGTCTGGTTGGGATGAGCTCTGGGGACCAAGTGTAATATGTCAAAGTTTGCAGATGACGCCAAGATGAATGGAAGAGCCAGTGTGAAGAGGACACTGAAAGTCTGCAGAGGGATATAAATAGTTAAAGGGGCTGGTTTAGCTCAATAGGCTAAATCGCTGGCTTTTAAAGCAGACCAAGCAGGCCAGCAGCACGGTTCGATTCCCGTACCAGCCTCCCCGGACAGGCGCCGGAATGTGGCGACTAGGGGCTTTTCACAGTAACTTAATTGAAGCCTACTCGTGACAATAAGCAATTTTCATTTCATTTCATTTCAAGTGAGTGGCAAGGGTCTAGCAGATGGAGTACAGGAGTACAATATTGGTAAATGTGAGGTCATCCATTTTGGTAGGAATAACAGCACAAAGGACTATTCTTTAAATCGTAAAAACGTTCAGCATGCTGCTGTGCAGAGTCACCTGGGTGTCCTTGTGCATGAATCACAAAATGTTAGTTTGCATGTGCAGCAGGTAATTAAGGCAAATTGAATTTTGCCCTTCATTGCTGTTGTGTTATGCTGCTTTGTGTAGCATAAGCTGCTTCCTTGTTGTATGCTTTGACAAAGGAAGCTCCAGACTATGAAATGAGTTCAACTTGTTTATTGAACTATTAACACAGTTCTTAAATGAGTTTGACTCTCTGCTAATCGAGCTGTAGTAACTCAGTCTATCTTTACTAGCCTGCTGTAAGCTGGGTGTGATGCTGTTGATCAACCCTGATGTACTCTCTAGATGTCTGTCTGTGCAAAGAGGCAGAGCATGTATGCCCTGTCCTTTTATTTGGGTTGTGAAGTGGCCCCTTGTGGAAATGCCACCTCTGGGCGTCCTGATTACCCATTGGTTGTGTCCTGTTGTAATGACCCATTAGCTGTATGTCTGCATGTCATGACATCTCGGGGTGCTCCCTCTAGTGGTTACTTAGTTGTAGTGTATTTACATTAACCCCTTGTGTATATACAGTGATGCATATCACCACAATTGCTAGAGGGATGAAGTTTAAAAGCAGGAAGTTATGTTGCAGCTGTATTGGCTTGTGAGGTCACACCTGGAGTACTGTGTACAGTTTTGGTCGTCTTATTTGGCACTGGAGAGGTTGCAGAGGAGATTCACTAGGTTGATTCCGGAGATGAGAGGATTAGTTTATGAGGAGAGACTGAGTAGACTGGCTATACTCATTGGAATTTAGAAGATTGAAGGGAGATCTTATGGAACATATAAAATAATGAAGGGAATAGATAGGATAGAAGCAGGGAGGCTGTTTCCACTAGCGGGTGCAACTAGAACTAGGGGACATAGCCTCAAAATAAGGGGGAGCAGATTTAGGACTGAGTTGAGGAAGAACTTCTTCACCCAAAGGATTGTGAATCTGTGGAATTCCCTGCCCAGTGAAGCAGTTGAGGCTACCTCGTTGAGTTTTTTTAAGGCAAAGATAGATAGATTTTTGAACAGTAAAGGAATGAAGGGTGATGTGTTAGGCAGGTTGGTTCGATGTGGACTGCACTCGATGCAGGGAAGTTAGAAACAGACGTCTAACATTGGAGAAGATCCAACACTGTTTTATTCAACTATAGAACTGCTATACATATTCAGCTGTGGGTCGACAGTATACTGATCTGACTGGTGACCTTGTAGTAAGCCTGACCATACTTACTAGCTACCGCATGGTGTTTGCACTTGCTAGCTCGTGGACTCTGACTGTCTCAGTAGCTGGGTCCCCAGAGAGCGGGAAACCTAGTGCCCTCTGGCTTTATAGTGGCAGTGCCCTGTCTGGTGATTGGCTGTACTGTGTTGTATGCTTACTGGTCATCCTATGTGTCAATCACTGCCTGTCTGCATCTCATTATATACATGAGTGGATATTATGACAAAGGGTTATGGTGAGCCAGTGGATAAGTGGAGCTGAGTCCACAAAAAGATCAGCCATGATCTTATTAAATGGCAAAGCAAGCTCAAGGGGCCAGGTGGCCTATCCTTGCTCCTAGTTTTTATGTTCTTATGATCACCTTCCTTCGCAGTGGGGCAGCGCTTCTGAGGAGTGCCAACACCTGCTGGACCCCAGAATAAGCTTGGCCACGCTCATCCCCTTGATGAGCGTAACCAAGCTCATTCAGGGGCCCTCGGGTATTAGGGTGTTGTTAGACTCGAAAGAGTGGACAAGGATCAAGTGTTGTATTTCGTTCAGATGATTTATTAAAGATTGTAAAATGGCCAGGAGAGGTCTGCCTTAACCCTCACATAACAACAGATCAGAAAGCACTCATTTCGGCTTGCAGATGCGAGGGCACAATTTATATACATTTTTAGACAGTCTTATCACTCCTCTTTGCTCCTCCCACTATTCTGTAGCCTTGCACTTCCCTAACAAGTAATGTTTATTCAAGACCCTCAAAATCTCCATGGTGACGGGTCTCCCGTGACCTTTGGAATTGGTAATAGGTCCTGCTTCTAGATATTTGCTAGCCGGAAACTCCTTCATCCTGTAGGTGAGGAATCTATGGCTTCCAATTCCTCTCCTCCAATACCAGCTAATGCCAGCAACTTGGATTCTTACAAAAACAAAGAGTCGGTCTCTCTTATCTGAGGCCCCAACTAATTTCTTACTGTGAACCTAAAAGCTGCCATGAACCATTTTACTTATAATACAAAGGATATAATATGATCAGCACTCCTAATTCACAGAATATTTTATAATGCTTGGTGTATTAGATTATAATACAAATTATACTTGAGATTAAATAAGGTGTGTCCTTAATACAAGTGTGTATCCATGATTACCATTTATAAAGGTTATACAGAGTGAATTCATAACATAAATGTATGGCATTAATCACAGTTTATAATATGGCCTTCTACACGTCTGCTGACATGTTTTAGTTAATACATAGTGTCAAAATAATAATGACAGCTAAAATTTGTGTCATTACAAATTAACCATATACTGTTACAGAGTCCAATAGAATCGAAAGTAATTGCTTCTTTGTACCAAGTAGGTGTAGGTCTCTGATATCACAAGTCCTCACTAATTATTGTTTCAGCTGATCGCAAAAGCGGACAGTCAAGTTGCATTGACGGATTAACACTCCTGTCATAATTGTCTCAGGCCTTGAATCAATGGGTATCATAAGCAGCCTTTTGATTTAATGACAGTCTCATTCGGCTAGGCCATTCAGATAACGCGTATCCCGCAAACGCTGGGCAGGCTGCTCTGTTTTTCGGGGGTTTCCTGGCGGCGTGGGGCTACCCCACATTGACCAGCCGGCGTAACGGAGCATCTTACTGGCGTGGTGAGGCAGGAATGTGGCATGGTGGGGTGGAGCATCCCGCCCGTTGTCTCTAGTGGAGATCCTTGTCTGTTGCCTCTGAGTTATCTCCATTAGCCAACCAGACAGATGTGGCTGAGGCAAAAATTAATGAAGTTTCTTTCAGAAAACCATAAGTTATTTCTAAAGGCAAACAGAACAACAACTGTTCATGAGCAGTAATGTCAGATGGCCATGAGCTACTCCTGAGAGTGAACATAGCAGATAAGTGGGGCCAGCCTCCTTAGGTTATGTTTGCTGTGCATGTTTTGTCCAAAATGAAGTTGAGCTGAATAAACAGACAATCTGTTCTAACCAATGCAAAAATGGAGGAGCAATCCAAAATGGAGGAAAATTCAAATATTTCCATGTCCAGAGGGGCAGCCTGGGTGGGATTCCAGATGACCAGAGGCCTTCTGAGCATTCAAAGAATACAAACTGCACTCGGCAGCGTGAGCCAGAAGCCTGTAAAAAGCACCGAAGAGGTGCGTTTAAAATACATACTGCTGCAATGACATCCTGATCCTGGGCGGGGGGTGGGGGGGGAGGGTGTGTGTGTAAATGGGGGAGAAGAGAAATACTACGAGTCCATGGACTCAGCACTGACATCCCGATCGGGGGTGGGGGGGGGGGGGTGTGCGCGTAAATGGGGGAGAAGAGAAATACTACGAGTCCATGGACTCAGCACTAAGTCACTGGCCTGGGCAGCCACCCCCAGCAAGCCTGACAGTTTTCAATGGTTTTTCAGTGTTTTTTTAGCCACCCGCTCACACTCTGCACCCAGTCCCTGTTTGTAAATACTTGTAATTTGTGCCTGCGTGACGTCCACCTGAGAGGGGCAGAACATTGCAGAAGGCAGGAGCATACTGGGTCCAACCGGGTAAGTACATTTAAATGAGAGGCGGGAAGAGTTGGAATTCACATTGGGCCCTGAGGAAAGGAAATGTATCGGGTTGATGCAGGCGGTAAATTTCCTGGCCCTGATGGTTTCCCCATTGAGTTGTATAAGAGGTTTGCGCAATAGTTAGTCCCTCTAGTTTTAGACATATTTAACGACTACTTGTCCCGGGGTTTGTTGCCATTACACTTACGCGGGCCTCTATTACCCTTATCCTTAAGAAAGACAATGAACCTACTGAATGTTGATCAGGCCGACCGATTTCGCTTTTAAATGAGGAAGCTAAGTTGCTTGCAAAGATGCTGGCACAGCAGTTGGAGTCCTGCCTTCCAGAGGTGATTTATTGGCCAAAAGACGCTGGTTGTTCTCTTCCCTTCTTCAATGCCAGAGGTGATTGTTACCCTGGATACTGAAAAGGCATTTCATAGGGTGGAGTAGGGATATATTTTTGAGATTCTTGGGAGGTTTGGATTTGGACAAACGTTTATATCCCGGATTCGTCTATTGTACAGGATCCCTAATGCTGTGATGTTGGGTTTTTTATCGTTGAATAGGGGCACAAGGCAGGGATGTCCATTGCCTCCGCTTCAGTACTTAGATCTTCCAGTTAGTAGAGGGGGATAAATCGGGGAGGGGTGGAACATAGGGTGTCATTGTGTGCGGATGACCTTCTTTATATTATGGAACCGGTATTCACTATGGATGATGTAATGAAGCTGCTTGGGAACTTTTGCTCCTTCTCTGGAAATAGGTTGAATTGAATAACAGTGAAATACTTTCCAGTTAAACTCCCGAGGAAGGGAGTCCATCTGGGATGTTGCCGTTTCGCTTTGCCAGTTCTAGCTTTCATTATCTGGAATCCAAGTGGCCCACGATTGGGCCTCCTTCCATAAATTAAACTATACTAGTCTGGTTAATGGGATTAAGTCTGACTTGCAGAAGTGGGATAATTTCCCTCTGTCCCTGGCAGGCAGAGTCAAAGATGAATGTGTGCCTGAGATTTTGATTTATTTTACAATGTCTCCCCTTTATTCTCCCCAAGTCCTTTTCTGTCAAGATTAATAAATTAGTGCCTTTTTTTATTTGGGTGTGTAAGATCCAAGGATGGATAGGGCGTTTGTCCAGAGATAGGCAATCAGGAGATTTGGCTTTACCCAATTTATTTATTATTTGGCAACCAAATTGAGAAGGTACCTGATGAAGGAGTTGTGTTCCGAAAGCTAGTGATTCGAAACAAACCTGTTGGACTTTAACCTGATGTTGTAAGACTTCTTACTGTGCCCACCCCAGTCCAATGCCGGCATCTCCACATCAAGTACTGTGGATGGTTTAGTGTTTTTATTCATTCATGGGATGTGGGCGTTGAAGGCTGAGCCAGCATTTATTGTCCATGAGGGCATTTAAATGTCAACTACATTGCTGTGGATATGAAGTCACATGTAGGCCAGACCAACTAAGGAGATTTAGATGGGTTTTTATGACAATTGACAATGGGTTCATGTTCATCTTTCGACTTTCAATTCCAGATTTTTATTGAATTCAAATTTCACCATCTGTCATGGCGGGATTTGAACCAAGGTTCCCAAAGCATGACTCTGGGTCTCTGGATTACTAGTCCAGCGATAATATCACTACGCCACTGCCTCCCCGAAGTGACCCGGGATTAAATGGGGGCAAGTGGAGGTGAGTTTCTGTAAGGGTTCTAAGTCTTGGTGCATTAGTAAACGGCATCGTAGTCATTCTCTCCAACAAGATTTTCCTCCAGTGGTGGTGTCCATTCTGAGAATCTGGAAGCAGTTCAACAGCATTTTAAACTTTAGTTCCATGTCTATGTTGACCCCCTAATAATCACTTTTTACCAGCGTGTTTGAGTCTATCTTTAGGTCATGGGAGGGGAAGGGTTTGGAGAGGTTTTGGGGACTTGTTTGAGGAGGAAGGTTTGCCAGCTTTAAGGAGCTTTCGAAGAAATTTCAACTCCCTTGTTCAAACCAGATTCGTAATTTTCCACGTAAGGCTTTCTCTCTTTCCCCTTGGCACCACCCTCCTCCCTATTGAAGATGCTTTTGTCTTTAGTTGGAGAATTCCAGTTTTTCGATAGCTGGGTGGGATTCTCCATTGCACAATGCCGAAATCGTATTCGGTGATTGGGTGGAGAATCCCCGTTTGCAATACGAATCGGGGCCGGTGCCATTTTCGGATGCTCCACCCCCTCCAAATTGGCATCATCGAGGCGCATGCTGTTGCGATGGCGCCAGCGCATCGATTTGAGGCCCTCCCCGATGCTCTGCTCACGATGGGCCGTGTTCCTGATCGTGCGGGTCGTGTGTGGGCGGCTGTGGACTGTTTAGTGCCGCCACATTCAGGTGGAAGCCGTCCTGCTGGCAGGGGTGTTCGGCAAGGACTGGGGGGGGGGGTCAGGTGGGGGGGAGGGGGGGTCAGGTTGGGGGGGGAGGTGGCGAGGGGGTGTCCAGGGGGACACTATTTGACCGCCCCTGTCTGTGCGCGGCCGACACCATGTTGTACGATGCAACTGCTGCAGGTCGTCGCCGTGTGCATGCGCGGCCACGGAATCGGCAATTCTCCGGCTGTTAATGTCGGGAATGCCGGGAGTTTGACGTGGCGTGGCTGCTAGCCCCCAACTGGGCGGAGCATCGGTGTGACGGTGCCGGCAACGTTTTCATTGTAAAACTAGACATTTTCTCAGGTCATAGCCCTGTATCTCCACAATGTTTTCCTTTCCAATATTGTCCCCACTCTTAGGATTCATGAGCTTTTTAATTTCTTGTCCAGTATCCTGTATAATTGTGCTATATTTCTACAACAATTCCTCTGGTCTTCAAGTTGGATTTTTATTAACAACTAAGTAATTGGAAGCTTTCAACATGTAGTGTATTATGTGACTGACCATGTGTTGGGAGATTTTTCTGCTCCTGTGTTCAATTAAATCTACAAGTTGTTTGTTTTCCATATCAGCCAATGGAGCACACCCTTGAGTGAAGCTGAGAATTTGTTAGTGTTTTGATAGTAGCCATCAGGGAACTGAAGTTGGAATTTGCCAGAGCCCTTTCACAATTGACCTTTTCAGTCATAGAGTAAAACTTATGTTTTCAAGCTCGGGTCCCAGAACTGAAAAGCTTCCCCATTACTGTGTTTACTAATCTACTGTGTCACATAGTACTGGAACTGTGGAACATAGTATTCTCTTGGACCATGCATTACAAATGTTAATATCACCCAATATTATTGGCTTGTTCTTGCACATTTCCCTAAATTGTCTGTAGATTCCATATGTCTATTTGTTGACTTGTAATGCATGGCACATTATTGTACCATTTCCTAAATTGTATGCAGTTGGATTCTGTATTAATTCAGCTCTCCTTTACTTTACTTTAATGCTGGATGAGTGCTCCTTCCTTAACTCTTTTGATATCCTCTGTTGTTTCAGTGGCATCTTTAATGTTAACTACTTCATGGTATCTTCTTTTCCCTTTAGTTTATTTTCTCTTGCTTTCTGCTTCTATTTCAATAACAATGTTAATTAAGCACTCCTCTAGTCTCAACATTTTACCACCCTTTGCCATGTTAACTTAATCTTCCTACACTGTTCAGTTTGGCCTCTTCACCAGGACATGGTGCTTTTATGTTCAGGAGAAAGCCATGCCTTTACAATAACTGTACATTATTACACATTTCACTTTCAAGAATATGTGCCCGTGCATCATCAGTTCTAATCTTGATCTCTTTAAACATGTGCTTTGCTCACAGACCATTATCCATAGAATCCCTACAGTGCAGAAGATGATGTGCAGATTAGGTGGGGTTACGGTGGTAGGACGAGGGAGTGGGCCTAGGGAGGGTGCTCTTTCAGAGGGTCAGTGCAGACTCGATGGCCAGAAAGGAATGCATTTTCATAAACTCTTGAAATGTAGTCACTGTGTTGTAATACACTGCAGCCCATATGCACACAACTAAACTCACCAAACAGCAATATGTTAATGACCAGACAATCTGTTTTTGTGATAATTAAGGAGTACATATTGGCCAGGTAATTGGGGATTACTCCATACTTCTATAAATAATACTGTACATGGATTCTTTTATATCTACCTGAGTAGGCAAACAGGGCTTGTGATTAATATCTCTTCCAAAAGGTGATATTTTATGCAGTGCAGCACCACCTCAATTCTGTACTAGACAATCAGCCTTCATTTTTGTGCGCAAGCTTCTGAGTAATCTTGAACTCTGACCTTGTGATCCTTTTTAAAATTTAGAGTACCCAATTAATTATTTTTCCAATTAAGGGGCAATTTAGCGTGGCCAATCAACCTACACAGCACATCTTTGGGTCATGGGGGTGAGTCCCACGTAAACACGGGGAGAATGTGCAAACTCCACACGGACAGTGAAACCGAGCCGGGATCGACCCACAGTGCCGCCATGCTGCCCCGGACCTTGTGATACCTGAAGCAGAAGTATTGCCAACTGAGTCACGTCTGACACAGTCTCCAAGATTTGAGAAATTTTGAGTTGTTCTAAAAATAAAACTTTTGATTATTTAAACAATACATTGCCAATGTATTTATTTGGTTTTGCAATCTAGGAGGTTGATGTTGATGATAAAGCTGGACTGGAAGTTGATGGCGATCTAGATTTGAAATATGATTCGGATATTCCTGATGTTCCAGCCTCAAATGACAGCACTCCAGAAGTATTCAATAAGGCCCTATCAGGGTTATCTTCAAGGTACTATTTTAGTTTGGTGTGTGTGAAATGTATTAATATGTATTTAAAACCCTCTTTTGTTGAAAACCACCAAACCTAATTGCCTCCTCTTAACAATGTGGCAGAAACCCAGAAATTCAAAGAGTGAGGAATAGATGATCCCAAAACTATTCCACAAGGTGAGTCTGTAATCATCTCCTTTGGATTTGTCACAACTAGGCGATTCCATTTTTTCTCCATTGATACACAGAGCAAGTCACTCTAAACCTATATGTACCTCCTAGTGGCAGAAGTAATTTGCCTGTCACCCTGTCTGTCCCCACCAGCACCACCCCATTCCACCTCTAGTTATAGAATTGTTGTGTGATGTAAGGAAGCTAAAAGAGGGAGTATAGGGGATACAATGATAAAAAGTGGATTTCATAGTGCAGCGATTTAGCATAATATTCTTTCATCAGCTGTTTCCATGAAAGTCATTTTGGTCATTGGAATTCTGAAAATTCTAAGCAGAATCCTTTTTCATCTATTTTGACATCTCTGTATCCTTTAACCTCCATATTAAAGCTACTTACAAATGTTTGTGGTAAACATTTCTATTATCCCCAGCTGTTCCTAAAGTCAAAGGTCATCCAGAATTTTAAATCTGCCATGTCTTGGAAAGCCCTTCTAAAATGATCTGTTTTGAATCCTGGACAGGAACCAAAAAAGCGTGTTGCCTGATGGCCAATCCCTCTCTCCTCTGTTTCTCCATCCAAACTTTCTTGATATCAATATGTTAAATTCTTCTCTAAATTTAACCTTCCCCTCCCTTGTAAATTGCTGTGGATGTACTTCCCTACAAGTGTGTGTAAAATTCTGAGCTTTGTTTTCAAATCCCTCCACAGTTTGGCCTTTCTTTATCTCCACAATCTCCTCCAGTCTGCCAGTTCTCTGATATAGCTGTGCTCCTTTATTTCTGGCCTCTTTTTAAATCCTTTAATTGATGACAGTAAGACGTCTAACAACACCAGGTTAAAGACCAACAGGTTTGTTTCAAACACTAGCTTTCGGAGCACTGCTCCTTCCTCAGGTGAATGAAGAGGTATATTCCAGAAACATATATATAGACAAATTCAAAGATGCAAGAGATAGGGGTAACCCCAGGTTAAAGAGGTGTGAATTGTCTCAAGCCAGGACAGTTGGTAGGATTTCGCAAGCCCAGGCCAGATGGTGGGGGATGAATGTAATGCGACATGAATCTCAGGTCCCGGTTAAGGCCGCACTCATGTGTGTGGAACTTGGCTATAAGTTTCTGCTCGGCGATTCTGCGTTGTTGCGTGTCCTGAAGGCCACCTTGGAGAATGCTTACCCGGAGATCAGAGACTGAACGCCCTTGACTGCTGTAGTGTTCACCGACTGGAAGGGAACATTCCTGCCTGGTGATTGTCGCGTGATGTCTGTTCATTCGTTGTCGCAGCGTCTGCATGGTCTCGCCAATGCACCACGCTTCGGGACATCCTTTCCTGCAGCGTATGAGGTAGATGACGTTGGCCGAGTCGCACGAGTATGTACCGCGTACCTGGTGGGTGGTGTTCTCACGTGTAATGGTCGTTTCCATGTCGATGATCTGGCACGTCTTGCAGAGATTGCCATGGCAGGGTTGTGTGGTATTGTGGTTGCTATTCTGAAGGCTGGGTAGTTTGCTGCAAACAATGGTTTGAGGTTGCACGGTTGTTTGAAGGCAAGTAGTGGTCATCTTCATTGATGATGTGTTGAAAGCTGCAAAGAAGATGTCGTAGTTTCTCCGCTCCGGGAAAGTACTAGACGACGAAGGGTACTCTGTCGGTTGTGACCTGTGTTTGTCTTCTGAGGAGGTCGGTGCGGTTGTTTGCTGTGGCGCGTTGGAACTGTTGATCGATGAGTAAAGCGCCATATCCCATTCATACGAGGGCATCTTTCAGCGTCTGTAGATGTCTGTTACGCTCCTCCTCGTCTGAGCAGATCCTGTGTTTTCGGAGGGCTTGTCCATAGGGGATGGCTTCTTTAATGTGTTTAGGGTGGAAGCTGCAGAAGTGGTGCATCGTAACGGCAGAGTCTCTCCGTGTAGTCTGTGTTGTAGGTCGACTTGAGTGGGCTTGTGATCACAAATAGATCACAAACCCACTCAAGTCGACCTACAACACAGACTACGCTGAGAGACTCTGCCGTCGCACCTCTCGCACACTCCTCAACCACCTCGTATGCCAGCTGTACAGCAGTTGACACAACCTGGGAACCAAGATAGAGGCCATATTCTCAACTTGCGCTCAGGACGCAGCAGACCAGCTGCGGAACACTGCCAAACAGATGAGACAACGATACTATGCCACCTATATGCACACCAAGAACAGGAAGCTTGAGAAACTCAGCATCACCACCAACAGCAACCAAGCCTCCTCCGGTACCACAGTAGAAAACAATACAGGGAAATCTATTGTCAACTTGTCAGACTACACCCTTTAACCAGACGAAATCGAAGTCCTCAGCAGAGGGCTCAATTTCTGCACCACCACCAAAATGGACCCCATCAGTCTCGCGGCAGACACGGAGGAATTCATCAGGCGAATGAGGCTCCGGGAATTCTTCCACAGACCCCAAGAGGCCGACAGCGAACCCAAGGAGACTACCAATGAACTGGAACAGCAGACCGAGAGATCTGCGGTGCGGCAACCAAAGAGGAAAGAGTCGAATTGGACCCCTCCGGAAGGCCGATGCCCTAGACTCGACATGTATGCTCAAGCCGTCAGGAGTCGCGTCAATGCCAGATTAATCAGTCGCATTCACAAGACAGCCCCGAACATCACCCAAGCACAACGCAATGCCATCCGCGCTCTCAAGACTAACCGCAACATCGTCATCAAGCCAGCAGACAAAGGAGGGGCCACCGTCATACTGAACAGAACGGAGTACTGCAAAGAAGTATACCGACAACTCAACAACCAGGAAGACTACAGACAGTTACCCGCAGATCCGACCAAGGAACACATCCGCCACTCAACAGACTGATCAAGACCTTGGATCCAGACCTTGAGAGCACCCTATGTGCTCTCATCCCACGTTCTCTCCGCATTGGGGATCTCTACTGCCTCCCGAAAATACACAAGGCCAACACACCAGGCCGTCCTATTGTTTCAGGCAATGGGACCCTGTGTGAGAACCACTCTCGCTACATCGAGGTACAAGGTATACCCAGCTTCTGTCGCGACACGACGGACTTCCTACAGAAACTCAGCACCATGGACCAATTGAACCAGGAACATTCCTCGTCACAATGGACGTCTCTGCACTTTACACAGGATCCCCCATGACGACGGCATTGCTGCAACAGCCTCAGTACTCAACACCGACAACTGCCAATCTCCAGACCCAATTCTGCAACTCATCCGCTTCATTCTAGATCACAACGTCTTCACCATCGACAACAAGTTCTTCATCCAGACGCATGGAACAGCCATGGGGACCAAATTTGCACCTCAATATGCCAACATCTTCATGCACAAGTTTGAATAAGTCCTCCTCACTGCACAGAACCTTCAACCAAGGTTATACACCAGATACATCGATGACATTTTTTCCTTTGGACCCACGGCGAAGAATCACTGAAACGACTACATGATGACATCAATAAAGTCCATCCCACCATCAGACTCACCATGGACTACTCTCCAAAATCAGTTGCATTCTTGGACACACTCGTCTCCATCAAGGATGGTCACCTCAGCCCACGGATAACCTCACGATGCTCCACTTCTCCAGCTTCCACCCTAAACACATTAAAGAAGCCATCCCCTGTGGACAAGCCCTCCGTATACACAGGATCTGCTCAGACGAGGAGGAATGTAACAGATATCTACAGATGCTGAAAGATGCCCTCATACGAACGGGATATGGCGCTTGACTCAGCGATTGACAGTTCCAACGTGCCACAGCAAAAAAATCGCACCGACCTCCTCAGAAGACAAACGCAGGACACAACTGACAGTGTACCCTTCGTCGTCCAGTACTTTCCCGGAGCGGAGAAACTACGACATCTTCTTCGCAGCCTTCAACACGTCATCGATGAATGTGAACATCTTGCCAAGGTCATCCCCACACCCCCACTACTTGCCTTCAAACAACCGCGCAACCTCAAACAAACCATTGTTTGCAGCAAACTACCCAGCCTTCAGAACAGCGATCACAACTCCGCACAACCCTGGCATGGCAATCTGCAAGACACGCCAGATCATCGACATGGATACCACCATTACACGTGAGAACACCACCCACCAGGTACGCGGTACATACTCGTGCGACTCGGCCAACGTTGTCTACCTCATACGCTGCAGGTGTTTGAAACAAACCTGTTGGACTTTAACCTGGTGTTGTAAGACTTCTTACTGTGCTGACCCTAGTCCAACACCGGCATCTCCACATCATCTTTAATTGATGGCCATACTTCAGCTGCCTAGGCCCTGTTTTGGAATATCTTCCCTTGATCTCTCCTCCTCTCTATCTTTAAAGGCACTCCTTAGCATCCAGCTTTTGATCATCTGCCCTAACATCACCTAATGTGACTTGGTGTCATACTTTTGTTTCATAATGCCTCTGTGAAGTGCTTTGGAATGTCTTATTATGTTAAGGCACTATATATGCTGTGTAGGCAACAACATTAATTTCACAATATCCTACTCTAACTGATTCTTTACTGGACTTGTTACTTCCACTCATAATTGTCAGTCTTTTAAAACTGTAGTTTGATATAACCTCATTCCTGTTTCCTAATTTAGCCTCTGCGGTAGGTGTTTAGAAATATGGCATTACCTCTTGCCTGTTCATATTAATGTACTCAAATTTTAAAAAAGAATAGTAGTTGCAACCTATGTTCCAAAAGAACTGCTTGTAAGCTACTAAGACTTTAGAGCCAACCACAAGTTTGGTGGGCATGGGAAAATAGATTTTTTTTTTCTGGTGCAATTAGAGATCCTCTTCTGAGATTTCAGTCAATTAATGCTGTTCAGACAAAGTTGAGGGGCCCTTGATCAACAAGGCATTGCTACACTGAGTGCTTAATGCCGATAATAGTGGTGTTTCACAATTTCAATTGAAAGCCCCGCCTGCTGAGAATCTCGATTGCTAATTCAAGGGTGTATGATTTTTACGACCATTTGATCAAGAGATTATGTGCAACATGTACTTTGCATTATAGATTGTGCATCCGCTGATGAAACTCCTTGCCAATAATGCAGTGTTGGGAAATAAATAACAACTTAATTGTCCAAAGTGGAAGTTCCGTTGTTTGCACTGACATCTTTCACCTTAAGCACAAAGATTTTAACAGAGAAGAAAAATGTTGCAATTTCAATTTGTCTTAATGGGTGGCACAGTTCACCAATTTAAATCCTAGGACAAGAATTTAAATTCTTAATCCACTTTTAATTGGCCAACCATAAACACCGTGGTTGATGTGACAGTTGCTTGAATATGGTAGAGCAAAGGTTCACAGAGTTTATTTAATCATATCCCCTTCCAGACCTACCAGTTGCCTGTGTATCCCTACCACCTTAGAGGTTTAATATTTTATTCCTTCAGACATGGACGTAGAATTTACAGTGCAGAAGGGGGCCATTCGGCCCATCTCGTCTGCACCGGCCCTTGGAAAGAGCACCCGAGTTAAACCCGCACCTCCGCCCCATGCCTGCAATCCAGCAACCCCACCCAACCCCTTTGGCCACTAAGGGCAATTTAGCATGGCTAATCCACCTAACCTGCATGTCTTGGACTATGGGAGGAAACCAGAACTCTTGGAGGAAGCCCACGTGGACATGAGGAGGATGTGCAGACTCGCACAGACAGTGACCCAAGCCGGGAATTGATCCTGGGACCCTGAAGCTGTGAAGCGACAGTGCTGACCACTGTGCTACCGTGCCTTTAATGTCCAAACATTTTATGAAACTTACAAATTGTAGTATATATGTACAACATGAGCAATGTCTTGATAGTGATGTGAGATTTTTTAGTTTGAAAATAAGCACATGTTTAGAGTAATAGTTTGAGTCCTTGTTTCTCAGTAAATTGGACACGGAAGTTTTGGACAGTATTTTAGCCCCTGGATAGGGGTGAGCACAGGGCTGTGAAAATACTCTAGGCAAGCTTTGAAGTCCTGCCTGGCCACAGCTGCACGCTGCCCCTTCGTACTCTTGTCCCAGCTGCTGATGGGATTTTTTCAATTAAAGATTTCAGAAGTTGGAAAGCTGGTGCCTCAAGATAGAGGCTCTCTTCCCTTACCTTACCTTTCTGTCCTTCAGTGCTAATGGGCCTTCTATTTGCATACCTGCTGTCCTTAATTTGTAGACGAGCCTGTTCTCTGGCCAGTAATTAGTCAATTCAAGGCAAATCATTGTCGGGTGACTGTTCCCCACACATACATGATTGTGACCCCCAATTCAACCCTGATTTGTCCTCCCCATCCAAAATTCTGCCCTTAATGGCAAACCTTTGTGCACTCTACAGTTGGATAAACCAAAATCACTTTTTCCATTGAAATATTATGTATTCTTTGTTGGCGAAAGCACAGTTATTCCAATCCCTTACTCCACAAACTCCCATTTGTCCAGAGCCCAAAGTTAGCAGTTGAGATCAGTGAGTTGGAACCGTTGAGGTTCCTGCTCCTTCGGATATAATAAAAACCATCCCCGCTGGAGTGTCCTGTTTTTAGGAGACTGCCAGCAGTCTCCTAAATAAGCCAAGCAAGTGTGGGTGATAGTCTTGTCCTGGAAAGTGCATTGCTCCAGGTTGTTCGGAAAGACAGAGCCCTCTGTGGAGGTCTCCAATCTGCCTCAGAAGCTCAGTGTAAGCTGAGGGATCACTGACGACCAAGTGGCCTTTTCCCTTGGGCAAACTCTGTTATATGACCTTGCATTCGGGGAAAATAGAAAAGGCAGAGTAAACATCCATTGGGAAGCATCCTTTTTTTTGCTACACACATGCAATAGAAAAGCTGTGGGGAAAATAATAGTTAAATTTGCCATTAGATAATTTATCTTGCACAGCTCTAGAGAAGTCTTGTGTACCCTCTCCCATGCTTGAAGCTGAGTTAAGAAATGTTTTAAAATTGAGAGAGCTTTATTTTGCATGTAATTTGTCTTGTACTTAGTTTGGTGTTGGCTGTATTTAATACACCACCCATTATCATTAAAAAGATTTTATATTGATATCACCAGGAAATGACGGGACGATGATCACCCAGCACTTTTCATGGAAATTGTAATTTGACTTTGTCAAGCTGCATCCAAGTTACCCTACATGTTTTTGTGTAATTTCATCAAATCATTGTGAGGCAAGGCCTAATGCCAACACTCCTGAGTTCAACTAGTGCACATTGCTAGTGTTTCTGGATTCCAATAACAAACTGTGCTAATGGTCTTGAGTTTAGGTAGCAATTCTATATTGGCTCTTGGATCCATAATTAGTTTCCTAACTGCAGCGAGAGGCCTGATAAATTAGGAATTGTGCATGGTTGTCCGAGAACTTCTGGCATTTAACTATATTATTTCAATCTGCTTCCATTAGGTTCATCACCAACTACACATCTATAAGCTCTTCCAAAGTCATTGCTGGTGTGAAAACATCCAAATAAGCCAATCACATTCATGTCTCATATGTTGCAACCATCATGACCGTGTTCATTTTGCATGAAATAATATCAGGTGAAGGCCATTAGCCTCTCGTGCCGATCCTACTGTCATTATTGAGATCATGGCTGAATGTGACCTAACTTCCTATATCTGGCTTTGTTCCCCCATCCTTTAATATGCTTAGGTAACAAAAAGCTGTCAATCTCAGATTTAAAATTAGCAAATGATCTAGCAACAATTGCTGTTTGCAAAAGAAGATTCAGACTATCGTTGTATGTAGAAGTGTTTCCTAATGTTGTAATATTAGGCTGTTCGGAATTTGAGGGTTAACGTGGAACGGTGGGAAAAAAATTAACGCCTGCATTTTGATGTGAACAGTCATATGAGAGTAGTAGAGTGTCGTAGTTAGTCTGGTAGAAGTCAGCACCTAGTAAGAACTGCATCCTGTATATACACATATAGTTTGTGTTAGTTGAACCATACAAGCCTCTAAACCTCTTCATGAGACAGCATACAACTTTTCAACAAACATCACTTCTGAAGAGTCTGCTGGCTCTAAATTTTAATGATGCCCTCCAGTTCTAGACTTACCAACAGGCAGAGATAGTTTGTGTGTCTATCTATTCCCCGTAATGTTTTTTGAAAATTTCTGTCAAATCAACCCCCCCCCCCCCCAAAAACCCTACCTTTAACGTTCTAAATTCCAGAGAATACAATTCTAGTTTATATGTCTTCTCATACCCTTGGTATCCATGGATCATTCAAGTGATTCTACATAGAACTCCCTCCAAGGCCAATATATCCTTCTTGAGGTGGTCATGGAAAGGGTAAATGTTTCTTCTCTAATTATGGTGAAGATCATTCTCACTTCAGGTGATGGCCACAGTTGACTCTGCTTCCAGACAGTATCTTCAGGTCCTAAATACTTGCTTGTTTTTTAAAAAAATGTTTTTCTTCATGTCACCTTTAGTTTGTCACCCTAAACCTGTGTTCTCTGTTTCTGCCAATAGGATTGATTACTTTTCATCTGCTCTGTTTAAACCCTTCATGGTTTTGAACAGTTTTATTAAATCTTATTATATTACCTTGTGTAATATATGTTACTCATTTGCTTCTTACCAAGATGATCCTTTACTCGATGTTCATTAACACTCAAAGTCTTCCAATTAAAGCAAATTATTTATTGAGTAACATTAACAAATAAACTGAGTTTGTTCCCTCTTCAACAACTAAACTAGAGATTAAATAAACAAGATTAAATATATATTAACTATGATTAAGAACACCTGCACTCTGAGCTATCTCTCTACCTCTGGTTACTAGTCACTACACACACGAGTCTGTCTTTTATACCCATCTCTAGTGCTGCCAATCTAGTGATTACTTAGCTGTTACATCTGTACGTTAACCCCTTATATATATGCAGATCACGACAAATGTTATCTCCACCTTCTTTTCTCAAGCTTCTGCAATCTGTCCACATGAGTCCTTCTTGTAAATCTTTTCTGCAAAAGTCTTCACATCTTTCCTAAAGTGTGGTGTCTAGAATTGGACATAGTACTCTATGTCCTCTACCAAGCTAAACCAGTGTTCTATAAAGGCTCATCAAAACTTCCTTGTTTTTATTCTCTATGCCTCTATTTAGAAAACTCCCGGATTCCATATATCTTTTTAACCATTTTCTTGATCTGTCCTGTCACCTTCAATAATTTGTCATATAACTCTGTTTCTGCACCCTTTTTAGAGTTGTATCCTTTATTTTCTATTGTCTTTCTTCATTCTTCCAACCACAATATACTTCTTTGCACTGCTGTGCATTAAGTTTGATGTGCTCTTTGTCCACCCATTCCACTGTATTTGCCCTGTTGTAGTCTATCACTATCCTCCTCAATGATCCCAACATATTGAAATTTTGTGTCATCTGCGAATTTTGAAAGTCCGAACATTAACATATCAGGAAAAGGAGAGGTCCTAGTAATATTTCCTGTGGAAATCCACGACATAACTTCCCCCCACTCTTGCGAAACAACTGTCACCACTACTGTCTGTTTCCTGTTCTTTACTCAATTTTGTATTAGTGTTGCCACTGCCCTTTTCATACCATGGGTGTCAAATTTGTTGCTAACTTTATGATGTGGCACTTAAACCTTTTGGAAATCCACATTGACCACATTACCTTCATCAGCCTTTTCTGTTCCCTCATCAAGAAACTAAAGTCAAGTTAATTGATCATGGTTGCTTTTAACAAATCAATGCTGGTTATCCTTAATTAACCCACATATTTCCAATTGATTGAATTTTGTTCCAGATTATGATTTCTAAAAGCTTTCCCACACTGCCATTACATTGACTGACCTGTAGTTGCAGGATTTATATTTCTTTTTAAATTTAGAGTGCCCAATTCATTTTTTTCCAATTAAGGGGCAATTTAGTGTTATCAATCCATCTACCCTACACATCTTTGGGTGGGGGCGAAACCCACGCAAACACTGGAGAATGTGCAAACTCCACACGGACAGTCACCCAGAGCCGGGATCACACCTGAGACCTTGGCGGGTGAGGCAGCAGTGCTAACTATTGTGCCACCGTGCTGTCCTGCAGGATTTATCTTTACATCCTTTTTGAACAAGATCTTTTAGCCATGACTTTATCAGAAAGAAAGGTCTTGGCCTGTTCAGACTTTCGGGTTTAAAACTAAGACTCGCATTTTCTAACAATAACAATTTGTATTGACACAGCACTTGCCCATCTCCCCAATATTCCAAAGTGGTTCGCAAGAATGCCACAAAACAAAATTTGACACTGAGCCACACAACAAAACATGAGGATGGAATACCAAAATTCAGGTCAATGAGGCTATTTAATATAAAAAGTGAAAGCTGATTGAATTTTACGGTTTACAATAGGAAGCATAGAAATGCATAGAATAGCCACATGGTCCTGATGAGCAGCTATGTAACACAAGGGGCTGGATTCTCCGCACCCCGGCGCGAAATCGTGATTGGTGCCAGGCTGGAGAATCCATTTCCCCGCATGGAATCGCGACCGGTGCCAGTTCCCTGCTTCTCCAGGCCCCAGAAAAGCGACGTACCCACGAAGTACGCCGCACCGCATATCTCCTATCTGCGGCCATTGCTGGAGGCCTACCCCGCTATTCTCTACCCACGACAAGCCGAAGCACCGAAGATGTGGATCTAACATGGTCCTGCCGGTTGGGATACTAGCCTTGCGGCTGCGGACTGAGTCTGCAGCTGCCCTGGTCTTGGGAGGGCCGATCGGAGAGCAAGGGGGGGGGGGGCCTTGTACGCGGTGGGCGATCAAGTAGATCTAACCCTGTTTTCTCTCCCCATCCCCCGAGCCCTGGCCTGCCAGGTCAGCCCTGCGCTGCTGATCGGGGGCACTATGTTTAGGGTCCAGCTCCGCGGACTGAGTCTGTTATGGAGCATGGCGCGGCTGCTGGTGTGCGGGGTCCCATATCTGCAGCAAAAGCTGCAAGTTTTACGCTGGTTCACTGCTAGCCCCCTGCAGGGCTAAGAATATGTGACTCTTTCACGGCAGTTTTTCTCGCATGAAAGTCCACAGTTTTTACGACGGCGTGGGGACATAGTCCCAAAAACAGAGAATCCAGCCCAAGATTTCAGTTAACAGTACTGTGAGTAGTATTAGGCTTTACAGTGTAGGAGTGCACACATTCACCAGGTATAACAAAATACAGATCATGGATCCTTCTCATTAGAACAATGGCCTTTAAGGGATGATGGCTGTTTTAAATTACAAGATAATGGGACACAGTAGACAGAAGCAGACGGTTTTTATTTATTTTATTTTATTTTTTTTGGGGTTTTTTTATTTAACACAAATTTGTAACAGTTACAGAGAGAAATATGGCCCTGTGCAAAGAGCCTTAACATAGTGAAAACGAACAGTGGGAAAGAATAAACATGTTAATAAGGCACTTCCCCTGCCAGCTCTGTTTGCCCATGCCACACGTGTTCACTAAACTAACGTGGCCCTAACCCTCTCTCTCTTCTCTTCTCCCCCCCCCCCCCCCCCCACCGGCCTCCCCTGCCCGCCACACAAAAGCTCTGAGAGCCCACACCTAATCAGAGCAAATTAGGTTAACAGACCACCGCCACTGTACAGCACTGAAAGAACCAAGTGCCCATTAGTTCAAGTCCAGTTTCTTATCTTTAATAAAGGTCCAAACCTGTTCTGGTGTCTCAAAGTAGTAGTGGAGTTCTTCAAACGTAACCCAGAGCTTTGCAGGATACAGCATTCCTCCAAACCTCACCTTTTTGTAGAGGGCTACCTTTACCTTGATGAATCCTGCACGCCTCTTGGCCAGCTCCGTTCCCAAGTCCTGGTAAATGCGCACCTCGCAGTTCTCCCATCTGCTGCTCCTCTCCGCCTTGGCCCATCGCAGCACACGTTCCCCGTCAGCAAACCGGTGAAAGCGGACCACCAAGGCCCTCGGTCACCCGTCCTGGGCTTCCTTGCGGGGGCTCCATGTGCCCCATCCAACTCCAGGGGTTGAGGGAAGGCCTCCGGTCCCATCAGCGCCTCAAGCATACCCGTCACGTATGCGCCCACATCTGACCCCTCGCAGCCCTCGGGGAGGCCAAGGATCCTTAAATTCTGCCTCCTGGCTCTGTTCCCCAGTTCTTCAAGCTGCTCCTGCATCCTCCTCTGACAGGCGTTCAGCTCCTCCACCTCGTGCTCCAGCTCCGTTACCGTGTCCGCCTGGCTGGAGAGCTTCGCCTCGACCTCCCTGAGCGTCTTCCCTTGGACTGCCTGTGTCTCGACCATTCGGTCCATCACGCTCTCATCGGGTCCAGCGTGTCCCTCCTCAGCTCGGCGAAGCAGTTCTTGAAGAACTCCATCTGCTCCTCCCTTGGCCAGTGAGTCCCCGGTCCCCGCCGTCCGCCATGCTTGGCCGCCCGGTCTGGGGTCCCCGCTGCTCCTGCTTCGATCCTTGCCGCTCCACTCGACCACTTCTAGTCCAGCTGCCCATACCCCGGAAAGGAAGCCTCTTCCCTATCGTCTCCTCCACCGATGCAGGCCGCCAGGTCCCAAAAAAGTCTGTTAAAAAAGGTCCGTTTGCCCATCGCGGGCGGGAGCGATCCGACCTGCGACCTGTCTCCTCGAGGGCGCCACCGGAAGTCAGAAGCTGACGGTTTACAGTAGCCCTCACTACTATGTTAAATATAGGGGATATTAAAAAAAACCCTGAGTTGAGAGTCTGGGATTCACTTCATGATTAGTGATTGAGACAGAAACTGCCAGAATTCAAAATTCAATTAGATGTATGGGTGAAGGAAAAGGTCTTGAAAGGATTTGGGAACATGTTAAGTAAATTAATGAAAACTAGGGTAAATACTGATCTGAAGATGTTGTCTGGGTTATTGGTTTATGTTGTAACATCTATACATCTTTGATCCAGTTGCTGAAAATCTAGCTGATACTGAAAGAATGCATACTTTGCTGTGTTGTTTTCCCAAGGAATGTTTCTCAAATAAAACAGAAAATTCTGGAAACAGTAGGTTAAGTAGCAAATGTGGAGAAGTTAAGAAATTCGACATGTCCACATTGAATCTTACCAACTTTTACAGATGCACTATAGAAAGCATCCTATCTGGCTGCATGACAGCCTGGTATGGCAACTGCTCAGGCCAAGAACGTAAGAAACTACAGAGAGTTGTGAACATCTCCCAGTCCGACACATGAACCCGCCTCCCATCCATTGACTCTGCCTCCTGCTGCCTTGGGAAAGCGGGTAGCATAATCAAAGACCCCTCCCACCCGGTTTATTCACTCTTCCAACTTCTTCCATTGGGCAGGCGATAGACAAGTCTGAGAACACGCACTAACAGATTCAACAACAGCTTCTTCTCTGCTATTAGCAGAATCCTAAACGACCCTCTTATGGGCTGATCTGATCTCTCCACATATCTTCTCTACTGAGTACTACTACACTCCTGTTTGCTTCACCCGATGCCTGTGCCTATGTATTTACATTGTGCTACCGTGCCCGTATAAAATACACAATGTGTAGATACACAGTAGCACAGTGGTTAGCACAGTTGCTTCACAGCTCCAGGGTCCCAGGTTCGATTCCCGGCTTGGGTTACTCTCTGTGCGGAGTTTGCATTTTCTCCCTGTGTCTGCGTGGGTTTCCTCCGTGTGCTCAGGTTTCCTCCCACAGACCAAAAAGGTGCAGGGTAGGTGGATTGGCCATGCTAAATTGCCCTTGATGTCCAAAAATGTTTGGTTGGGTGGAGTTACTGGGTTACGGGGATAGGGTGGGGGTGTGCGCTTAGATAGGGTGCTCTTTCCTAGGGCTGGTGCAGACTTGATGAGCCGAATGGCCACCTTCTGCACTGTTAATTCTATGTTTACCCTAGGTATTTTCTTTTCATGTATGGAATGATCTGTCTGAACTGTACGTAGAATAATACTTTTCACTGTACCTCGGTATATGTGATAATAAACAATTCCAGAATTCAATCAAGCTGATGACCTTTTGTCAAAACTGGAAAAGTTAAAGATGTATTAAGTTTTAACTAAGTACAGAGGTGGTTGAGACGGGGAAGCGCAAAAGGGAAGGTCTGTAACAGAATGGGAGGCAGGAAAGATTAAATCACTAAGATGATACTGATGCAGGACAAAACAAAATAGTAATGAGACAGGTTAAAAAACAAGATTAATGTAGAGGAAATGTAAGTGGGAATAATCGAATCAACACTAAATGCTGTAATCCACAGAATGAAAGCAAAGGTTATGATATGAATTCTTGAATTCGGCTTTGAGCCTTGAAGACTATAATGTACTAAAAGATGATGTATTGTTCCTCCAGCTTGTGCTGACTTCATTGCAACAGATGCCAAAGGTACATGTGGGAGTGGGGTGGAGAATTAAAATTACATGTCAGGGTCACTTTTCCAGATTGAAGAGGTCCAGTGTAGTGGAGATCAAATTATAAGGAATGAATCAGTACATTAAATTGAAGAAAGTTCACCTGCATGGAGGCCTTCTCGTGGAGAGAGGGTTCAAAAGACAGGTCATGAACTTCCCGAGATCACATGAGAATGTGTCAAGGGAAAGGGACGGGTGTGTTAATGATTGAGAAGTGGACTAGGCTGTTGCTGGGGGTACTCAATGGGAAGCCCTTGCTAACAGTGGTTAGCAATGCTGCCTCACAGCGCCAGGGACCCGAGTTCAGTTCTGCCCTTGCCTGACTGTATGTGTAGAATTTGCACTTTCTCCCCGTGTCCGCATGGGTTTTCTTTGGATGCTCTGGTTTCCTCCACAGCCCAAAGATGTGCAGTTAGGTGGATTTGCCATGCTAAATTGCCCCTTGGTGTCCAAGGATGTGTAAATTAGCTGGGGTTACAGAGATGGGGGAGGGGAGTGGGACTAGGTAGAGTGTTCTTTCAGACGATTGGTGCAAACTCTGGGCTAAATGGCCTCCTTCTGCACTGCAGGGATTCTGTGGTTCTATGGAAGGAGAGCAAGAGATAGTCAAAACTGATGAATGGTCATAGACCTGAAATATGTTGAGTTTTTCCAGCATCTGCAGTATTTGGCTTTTGTCTTTCCTTTCTTCCTTGATTTCACTGTCTCCATTTATGGAGATAGCTATTGACCAGTGTCTTCTGTAAAGCCCACTGACTCCCAGTTACCTTGACTGCACTTTCTCCCACCCCACTTTTTTCCAAGAACCCTATTTCATTCTCCCAGTTTCTTTGCCTCTGTCACTTCTGTTCTGATTATGCCACATTCCCTTGCATCATTGTTGGCGGGCCCATTGACTATTTTCTGCAGTTCTTTCATCTTTTGCATTCCCTCCCAGATAATAGTGTTTCCCTTATTTACCCTCCTACCAGCCTCTACCATGTGCCATTTCCCACCTCCAATGTGATGTCACCACAAACACATTTTTCCTTCTCCTTCATCACTCTTCAATCTAACACCCTTCCCACAGGGCTTTGCCATGCAAGCGCAAGAATCCAAGTGAAAAAGTGATTCAGTTGTATATGCAATTTAGCATATTGTATTCACTGTGGACTCCTGTACATTGGAGGGACCAAACACAGATGGGATGACCATTTTGCTACAACTGGAGTGTAACAGAGAGCTTTCGAATCCGGAATCATTTTAATTCTCTGCACCACTCCCGGACTTAAATCTTTGTCCGCGGCTTCCTGTTGCAATGAAGCTTACAAGCCTTTGGAACAGCATCTTGTCTTCTGACTTGGCACTTTAAATCCTATGTTTTTACTTATTTTGAGATTGTATCGGAGATTATTTAAAATTTCCTTTCAGATTTTTGTTGCAAATTCAAAGCCCCCATTTTCATTTTGTTTATTTTGTGATACTAATGATTACTTGGTATAGCTGAAATAGTTAACGGTTTAGGTAAGGTTTGTAGATTTTGTACAGAGGGTTTACTGTAAAGTGGGAACTTCTAAGAAGATTGAATTTATTTTTTGCCTGTGATTTAACTTGGATTTTTCAATTCACTTAGTGAAAAATGTCATTTTAATTATGCTTTGTTTTGCAGATGGAAGAACTGGTGGATTCGAGGGATCTTGTCACTCGCTATGATTTCATTTTTTTTTCTAATCATTTACCTGGGACCCATTGTACTCATGCTTGTGGTTAGTACACTAATTTAGTGGAAATAGTTTATTTTTCTAACTTAATAAAATTTAATTTATTAAAAATATTTCACTTGCAGCAAGGCATTAATCCCCTGCAATACAAGCCTAAATTTGAATAGCAGTTTTGATTATTGCTAAAACTCACCTGCTATCAGTAGATTAGATTAATTTTGCAGTTCTCAGCCAGATGAATAGAGCCAGATGAAGAGAGCATAAGTTGTTATATAGAAACAATTTTACCAAAACAGGAGGAACCAAAATAAATTGTCTCTGGTGATACTTGCTTGAAAGGCTTAATGTGACAATTGGGATTGCATTAGATGTTAAGCATTGCGATGGGGTGAAAAGAAATGCAAATAATTGGCGATTTAAAAAAAAATTAAAAATAATTTAAATGCTTTTTTTCTGGAAATATTACTTTTAATTGAATATCAGTTCCAAATTTTCAGGAACAGTGCTTATATTTATCTGTTATCCTTCATCTTGTTTATTTTAATGTTCCACTGTTACTCCCATAACTCTTTTCATCCACCTTTAGGGGTGGGTGATTCAGTTATGTTTGCAATTTAGTATATTGTATTCACTGTAGTTATTCCCCAGTTTTATCTCAAAGCTCCAAATATTATTTCCACCTTTTTATGACCCATCTATTGTAGTTGGTTCTCCTAACTATTCTTCACCTGGATACCTGGAATGAGCAAGATGTCTTATAAGAAAAGGTTGGACAGAATGGGCCTCTCTAGCATTTTAATGTGAAAGTTCTTATTCAGAACCAAGCTGCTGTACGACCATCTTCTCAATCCTCTTTCCCTCATTTCCTTGATTCTCACTTATAAAATCAAGTGCATTTAAGTTTATGTTTTTGTCTTTCTCAAGATCATGACTGCACTTATCTCCCCCATTCTTCCTGATTTTGATCTTTTCCTGCATCTTTCTGACTTTTATCGCCGTCTGCATCTTCCTCCTTCCTTTGCCTCATGGTGGTGGCATTATCAGTGACTTTGGCTCCATTCTCTGGAGCTTGCTCATTAGCCTCCTTACCTTTTCAGCACTTGCTCTATTGGTAACATTTATAATCCACTGCTTCCAGTTCTCCCACCATAGCTTGGCATTCTTGTATTTAAAATGTTCCCTCTAAATTGTGATTTTTTTTCTGTGTTTTTGACTGTCAGATGTCTTTGGAGATCATCATTAGTTAAAGATAGCATAATGGAAAAATAGTGTCCATGTGCCAACTTTCTGTTTATGTTCCTAAAACCATGGTCTGCAATTCTACCATTGAGAAATAAGAAGCCACTTTTAACTGTGGTGGATGTGGTTTTTGGGGATGTTCACTGATGCAGAGAAATTGATTTCCCATGACTTGCACCAAATAATTGCAAGTAAGAAAATAATCCATATGTGAGGCATTTAATTTGGCTGTACGTAGCAAGATGTTATTTATTAGTGCAAGCCTGCAACCTGAAGGTGACCGCCTGATAAAGTCTATTTGTTAAATAACTTTGTGATATGGAACTTTCTGGATCATTATGTTGACTCTGCCTGTTGTATTCCAAATTCCCTGCTCCTCTGGGCTTTGTTGCAACGCAATATGGTGTTGCTTCCAAATAGAATGGTTTCTTTGGTATATAGTTTGTTTGACGATGTTGCAAATTCAGCACCAAACTGACAGCATAATAGCGGCAACAGGCAAGTGTTTCTAATGTCAATTGGTCAATCATTGCCCTGCCCAGTTGAAGGTTAAGATTTTCCGATTGAAAGCGGGGATTTGATGCCTGTTTTGTGTTGCAAATTTCTTTTTGGAACAGCAGAGACTGGTTGTTTTGGAATCTATTTTAGGTTGTAAACTAATTCCTTATATTCTCTTTTAGGTTCTCTATGTTCAAATCAAGTGTTTTCATGAGATCATCACTATCGGCTACAGAGTGTATCATTCTTATGAACTGCCTTGGTTCAGAACCTTGAGCTGGTGAGTGTGGTTGAACAAATGAAGTGCTTTTTAAAAATTAATTGTGGAGGCGCAGGAGACCGATAATGGGAAACATCTTTATTAAGCATTCGGTGTAAACTATAAGAGGAAAGCATATCTTAATTGATTCTATGGAAGCCATGAACATAGCATCCAAATGAAAATATCATTACAGATGACAATGCATTTTGTGTCACAGCAGCTGCTGTTGAATTGGGATAAATCCTCAGTCTGTCCATAACAGAAGGTTAAATTAGAAAGAAATAGTAATAATCCGTGTAACCAGCCGTAATTTCTAAAATGGTCCAGTCTGAATTCTCATCCTTTTCAAGCTTTCTTTTCAAGATTTGGAACCTTGTTTGATGAATCTTTAGAACATGCATAGAAAAATAATCATGTCTTTATTAAGGTGTGCATAAAAATAAAATTTGGGTTCATGCATAATATTTATAAACCGATCACATGTTTCTCGGGTAGCTAGCTATCAACAAACCACGAGAAGGAAAAGTACTGGTACCTGTTACACCTTGGCTTTTCAGCCTACTCCGAGAAATTCTACATATGGCACAAAACCAAATACAAATATTCCTTTAAGGAAATGAATGAACAACTGACAAAGTAATAAGTGCTATAGAAAGTAGTTATTTTTTTAAAAGGCTGTCATTTTACTACTGCAGTGATAATGCGGGTCGGAGTAGACCCACTGCCACTTTTCAATGAGTCTCCTTGGAAACACAAATAGATTTTTTTCCTAGATGCAAGGGTAACGGGATTCACTTAATATGTTTATCTGAGAAAATGCATTGATTTCTAATGTCTGAGTTTGAAATATACTTGTCTTCATATATGAAGCGTAATCACATTTCCGGTAGAGAATGGATGAAGGTCATGAGTCTCTTAATAACTCCATTCATACTTTGATTCAGTTAGAGTCATCTTTTGTGCAGCAGAGGGGATCACTGCAACTCCCTTTGTGTTAATCTAAAAAGTTTCCCTGAGTATTATACAGATCAATGGGGAAAAACGATCTGGAAGGATGTGATTGCACTGGAGGGGGTGCAGAAGAGATTTACCAGGATGTTGCCTGGAATGGATCATTAAGCTATCAAGAGAGCTAGGGTAGGCTCAGGTTGTTTTCAATGGAGCAGAGAAGACTGAGGTTTGACCTGATCGAAGTGTACAAAATTATGAGGGGCACAGACGGTAGATAGGGAGCAGCTGTTCCTGTTAGTTAAAGGTCAGTCACAAGGGGACACAAGTTCAAGGTGAGGGGCAGGTGTTTGGGGGGGGAGAAATGTGAGAGAAAATCCTTTTTACCAAAGGATGGTGACAGTATGGAATGCACTGCCTGGAAGGGTGGTAGAGGCGGGTTGTCTCACATCCTTTAAAAAATATAGAATCACTACACTACAGTTTAGCAGCCCTTCGAGTCTGCACCAACCCTCCCAAAGAATACCCTACCTAGGTCCTCAACCCATCCTATTCCCATTACCCAATAACCTGACCTAACCTTTTGAACACTTGAGGGGTAATTTATCATAGCCAACCCACCTAACCTGCACATCTTTGGACTGTGGGAGAAAACTGGAGCACCCGGAGGAAACCCATGCAGACATGGGGAGAACGTACAAACTCCATACAGACAGTGACCCATGGCGGGAATTGAACCCGGGTCCCTGGCACTGTGAGGCAGCAGTGCTAACCACTGGATGAGACCTTGGCATGCCATAACATTCACGGCTATGGGCCAAGTGCTGGCAAATGGGATTAGGTAGGTAGGTCTGGTGTTTTTCATATGTCAGTGCAGACTCAATTGGCCAAATGGTCTCTTCAGCATTGTATTTTCTGTGAGATTCTGTGATTCTTTTTAGAGAGAGGAACATGATAATCTGAACTGCCTAACAGTACTTCACGGTTCAAAATTTAGAAGGTGTAATATAATCTGTCCACTTACCATTTTACATTGGAGCCTTTGCACCTTCCGGTACTGGCTCGGAGCCAGTACCGGAAGCCAAGTGGCAGGTGTAATTTTGGTGAGCACTTTTCATCATGAACTGAAGACGTGGCCCTTATGGTCTGTCTTCAGTTCACTGACTTTCACTCTTTTCAGATGGAACTATCACCCCAACACTCACGATCGCGTCACCTTCCAACAATGCTCTGCCAGTTCTCTCCCTGACGATGCTCACCCTCGTCCCACTCACCCTCAGCATGAATCTAACTGTGGTTTTACCCTTTCAGGCACAGGAACATTAAATTAAACATTTAAAACTATACATTATTTCTGATGTTTACCAATACAAATATAAACTCTGTGAAATAGTTTTTTCTCAACTAAAATTTCATCGAACATACAGCTTAGATATCGGCCATTTGGCAAACTAGTCTATGGTGGTTTGTATGCTCCACACAAGTCTCCTCTCATTCCATCTGCTTCATCTCAACCTTTTACCTTATTTTTCTATTCCAATTTCTTTCTGTTTCCTTTTGAAAACCCCTAATCTATTTGCCTCAACAATTGTCTGGGGGAGCATTTTCCAGATCCTAACCACTCAGGGGAGTAAAGAAACTTGCCCTTATTCCCCTAATGGAGTTGTTGGTAATCACTTTGTATTTATGGCCTCTAGTTTTGGATTCTGTCACAAAATGAAACATTCGCTCAACGTCTACCCTGTACAACCTATTCATAGTTTTAAAGACCTTCATTAACACGCCTCGCAGTCATCTATTTTCTAAAGGGAAAAAAATGCCTGCTCAATATTTTCCAGTATCTCTCAGTTCTAGCACCATACATCTTTGTGCTTCTGTGTCCTTTTAGACCATATGGAGACCAGAACTGTGTAGAGTGCAGCCTGACCAGTGTCTGGTATAAATTTAATATAACTTTTTCTGTACCCCTATAAATAAATTCCAAAGCTTTGTTAGCATTTTTAATTGTGTTGTTTGCCTGCAATGCTCTTTGAATAATTTTCACCTCTATCCTAAGATCTCTTTGTATTTGTTATGCGTGCAACTACTGTAGCTACAAGGCTCCAGAGGCAACAGTGAGATACATGACCAGATAAATGTTGGCTGGGATATTAGAGGATCTCCTCTGCTCTTTGAATAATGCTATGGGGATTTAAGCTGGCCTAAATAGGGACAGGGTCTACCGTTTAATGTCCATACCCAACATGGCATGTGCAGTATTGTGGATGTGTCACACTGATGTGTAACAGCAGTTAGATTATTTTGTTAAGTACTCTGTTCAATTTCATTACAAAATACCACGTTAAATGTAACCAGAACAAGTATATGATGGTAGTATTGAAAAAGGTTAATAGAATACACAGGCCATAGAAATGTGGAAAATTGGTAACAAATGTTGAAGAGGCAGCAATCAAAGGGGTGCACCAACAATTTGTATATGGCACAAAGAAATGCTCAGAAATTATAGTTCTGTCATGGTTGAAAATTAACACAATAATTAAACATATGCCACAATCATTGTTTGCTTATTCAAATTTTAGGTATGATTTTTGTTTTCTCCCTACCCACTGTCTAATCAAACTGCCCAAAAAGGGACAAGGCACAACTTGGTAGGAATGTGTGGGTGTGATTCTAATATATAAAATATCCAAAGGACGTACATTAAATTTTAATTTCCCTTTAGTAAAATCGAGGGGTGTGTGTCATCTTAAATGATGCTCGTGGACTGTACCACACAGTGACAGGATACAGATTCCTGGTCATAATTCCCTTCTGTAAATTGCTGTTAGGATGGCAGATCAGATCCTTTCTCAAGGGGATAGAGAGAAAATTGGAGGGCAGTGTGCTGAAGAGTGACATTGTAATTACCCACTTACCCAACAAATTATGTTGAGACTGGAAAAGGAGAAAAACTTTTATCTTTTTTCATGGATTTGTATTGGATGTGAGGTTGTCAGCCCAAAATGCAACCCGTGTCAATCTGATGAGAGTCATAAAATATATTTAGTTTAATTTTTTTCACGATGTATAAAATTATAAAAAAATTCAGGCTGAAATCTTAAGATAACTGAATAGCAAACGTTAAAATCGTGAAACATCATAAATGAAGCATGCTTACAAATTTATTTTCCAATTAAATTTTTTTGGTAGGTACTTTCTTCTCTGTGTAAATTATTTCTTTTATGGAGAAACAGTTGCTGATTATTTTGGTGGTCTGGTGCGAAGGAAGATGCCACTTCAGTTCCTGGTCCGCTATCATCGCTTCATCTCCTTTGCTATGTATCTTGCAGGTGAGTAAAAGTTTAGTATACCTGTATCTTCAAAGTGTTGTACGTCTTTGAATTACTTAAAATGTTTTTGCTGCATGCATGCGATAAATCCAACTGGAATAAAATGTTCTTTTAAAAAATACAGCATTTGTCACTAGAAAATCTGGTCTGTAACTCGAGAGTTTCCAGTGGCATTTCCTCTGAACCAATACATTGGGTTTCATTATGTCTGCTTATTTTTGGAACAAGTCAACAATTTATTCAACATTGAGTAAAAGCATTCAACAGAAATTGAAGTTGATCTAACCTCCAAGCCTTTCATTTGTGTGCATGGGCACACATGTTAATCTGTTTAATTATTCAGTGTTATATTTTAGTAATCTATTGTGGTTAAAAACAAATCTGAGCCTAACCTTTCATTTGCTTTAAAAAAAAGTATGCTGATTAGAACTTTATGAGAATAATTAGTACAAACCAGAACAAAGGAATGCTAAAAAAACAGGAGCAAATATGAAAGTTTTTTTAAAAACACAACACATAATTAACTTAACTAAAACTAACCTAAACCCTGATGGCGACTAAATCCTTAAAAAAGGAAATAAAGGGGCAGCACGGTGGCGAAGTGAATAGCACTGCAGCCTCACTGCGCCGAGGTCCCAGCTTCAGTCCCGGCTCTGGGTCACTGTCCATGCCGAGTTTGCACATTCTCCCCATGTCTGAGTGGGTTTTGCCCCCACAACACAAAGATGTGCAGGGTAGGTGAATTTGCCACGCTAAATTGGCCCTTAATTGGAAAAATGAATTGAGTACTCTAAATTTAAAAAAAAGAAAATAAAGGGACTTCTGGTGGTGGCCATGAGCTGAGGGGTCTCACAAAAGGTGGCTCTCATCTAAGAAATTTGGTTAAAACCCTTTAACCCCAACAAACAGGTGCCAAAAGGACAGAAAATCCCTAAACCAACTCCCATCAACTGCAGTGCCAACCAGCATACTGAGGAACCAGCAACCAGCACAGAAAAGCAGCAAAAATGTGGCAAATTCCCATCGTGCGGCTAAGTGCCAACGGCAGAGTAAAAAGGGGAGTGTTTTACTCCAATGCCGGCGCCTATTCCAGCTGCCGATCCTGGCCTGAAGCCGGCGCTGCGGGGTCCGCGCATGCGCAGTTGGGCCAGCGCATGTGCAGTTGACTTTTTCGCCAAATAGGGCAGGGCTATCGGAGCTGGCGCGGAGGAAAGGAAGCCGGGGGGCAGAGAGGCCGGCCCGCCGATTGGTGGGCCCCGATTGCGGGCCAGGCCTCTACGGAGGCCCCCCCCCCGGCCGCCCTTGGTCCCTTCAATGCCGAGATCCCGCCGGCTCAGAGGATGTTGGAACGGCGGCGGCGGGACTCGACTGTTTGATGACGCGCCCATTCGGGCCGGATAACCGGCGTGCCGGCCCAGGCCAGAGAGTCTGCACATACCCCGACCAGCGCCACGCGACCATGCCGGCGCCGATGGTGCCAATTCTCCGCACCGCATAGAATTGCTTGGGGGCGGTATGGTGTGATTCAAGCGGCGCCTCGCCAATTCACTGACCCAGCAGGGGGTCGGAAAATTCCGCCTGTGGAGAGAGAAATCTTCGCCTTGGAGCAGGGAAGCCCGCATGGCGATACGGAATCAGCGACGGCTGACCTCAAGGAAATTTCCAGCGCAGACCCTGGCGCTGATGGAAAAAATTGAGTTTCATCATATTTGAGTTCCAGAAACACAGGGGAGCTATGAAGAAGGATCTCCTAGCAGCTGTGGGAATAGCAGTAGAAGCTATGACTGCCCCCACGAAGGAGGTTATGGGCAAAATGGAGCAAAGGCTGAAGGAACAAGAGGTAATAGTGTGAGTTCTTGAGAAAGCTGTCATGGATCAAGGTGATTGGATTGTGGCACTCGAAGCCGAGTTGGTTGAGCTGGTCAGGACTCCAAAAGAGCTGAGGGAAAAAGTTGACGACAAGGGAAATGAATCACATCGACAAAACCTGCGGATCGTGCGGCTACCGGAGGGCAAGGAGGGGAGGAACCCCATGGAATGTGTTGCAGTGATGCTTGGGAAGCTGGTCAGCAAGAAATGCTTCGCCAAGCCCCTGGAGGTAAACGGCATCCACAGGTTGCTCTGGCAACGGCCAAAGGCTGGGGAACCATCATGGGAGATGATTGTGAGGCTCCACAGGTACCAGGATAAGGAGTGGATCCTGAGGTCAGCGAAAAGCGCGAAAGTGTGCAAGTTGGTAATACAGTCCATCCGCTTATACAAGGATATTGGAGCAGATCTGGCCAAGTGCCAGGCAGAATGTAACGACGCCAAATCCGTGCTGTATATAAGCAAGGTGCGGTTGGTATGCTCTACCCCGCCAATCTATGGGTCACCTATCAGGGCAAGGAGTACTACTTTGCCCTGGAGGAGACCAACAAGTTCATGCAGAAAAATGAACTGGAGAAACAGCAGTAGCAGACAGCGTAGGGTGGGCTTTAGGGACTCGAGGAACAGGGTCGACCACATATGGGGATGGAAGGGGGAAAGACGGGGCTAAATTGCGGATTTCAGTTGTTATGGGGAGCTGCTATATTAGCGAACAGGCTGGTGCACAGAGGTACAGCTTAGGAGGAGGTTGTGGCACCCCTTCCAGAAAGGGGTGCCTGTCAGGAGGGAGGGGAAAAACACATGTTTAGGAGAAACAAAGAGCAAGAATGGAGGGAACGAGGGGTGGTGTAGGGGTGTAGAGCCAAAGGAGCCTGGAGCAGGGAGACGAGGAGGGGTGAAGCACAATTTGGCGGGACCGGGAGGGGCGCGCGGGCGAACACAGTGACGGACTTGGTGGTGGCGGGGGTTTGTTGTGGTTAGCGGGGCCCTGGAAGAGACTCCAGTAGTTCTGGTAAATATATACGGCCTAAACTGAGACCATGTGTAGTTTGTCAAGAAAACTATGCCGGAATCACTGACTTCAACACCCACCAACCTTTCATGGGGAGGGAGGGGAGTCTAGGGACATGTTTCCTCCCTGTTCATGTACCCATCCAGATGCCTCTTAAATGTTGCTAATGTGCCTGCTTCCACAACATCCTCTGGCAACACGTTCCAGACACCCACCATTCTCTGCATGATAAACCTACCCGGCACATCTCCCTTAAATTTTCCCCCTTGAACCTGTGCCCCTTTGTAATTGACATTGCACCCTTGGAAAACGCCTCTGACTATCCACCCTGTCTCATCCTCTCATATTTTGTAGACCTCAATTTGGGGCAGCATGGTAGCACAGTGGTTAGCACAGTTGCTTCACAGCTCCAGGGTCCCATGTTCGATTCCGGCTTGTCACTGTCTGTGCGGAGTCTGCACGTTCTCCCCGTGTCTGCAAGGGTTTCCTCCGTGTGCTCCGGTTTCCTTCCACAGTCCAAAGATGTGCGGGTTAGGTGGATTGGCCATGATAAATTTCCCTTGGTGTCCAAAAAAGGTTACCTGGGGTTACGGGGATAGGGCGGAAGCATGGGCGTAAGTAGGGTGCTCTTTCCCAGAGCCGGTGCAGACTCTATGGGCCGAAGGCCTCCTTCCGCACTGTAAATTCTATGAAGTCTATGAGGTCTCCCTTCATCCTCCGTCTTTCCAGTGAAATCAATCCTAGTTTATTCAACCGCTCCTCATAGCCAATTCCCTTGACACCAGGAAACATCCTGGTGAAGCTTCCTTGCACTCTCTCCAAAGCTTCCACATCCTTCTGATAATGTGGTGGCCATAACTGCACACAATACTCCAAATGCGGCCTAACCAATATTTTATACAGTTGCAACATGATTTCCCAACTTCTGTACTCAATGCCCTGGCTGAAGAAGGAGAGTGTGCCATATGCCTTTTTATTCTTCTTTGCCACCTGTGGACTTGCACGCCCAGATGCATGCCCAGATCCCTCTGTATGCTAATGTTGCTAAGGGTTCTGCCATTTACAGTATAATTCATACCTCGATTTGATCCTCCAAAATGCATCACCACGCATTTGTCCGGATTAAACTCCATCTGCCATTTCTGTTCCCAAGTCTCCAGTGTATCTCTATCCTGTTGTATCCTCGGCACTATCAGCAACTTCGCCAGTCTTCGTGTCATCCACAAACTTACAAATCAGTCCACGCATATTTTCCTCCAGATCATTTATATATGTGACAAACAACAGAGGTCCCAGCACCAGTCTCTGCGGAACACCACTAGCTACAGATCTCCAATTTGAAAAACACCTATCCACCACTACTCTGTCTTCTATGACCAAGCCAGTTCTGTATCCATCTAGCCCGGACCTGCAGGAGATGTTCAACAATTCACCCTCACAATCAAGCAGCTGACAATCGTCCTTAGATCGGCGGAGTGGTGGACCGGCATTCGGAGAGGGAGCAGGGAGCAGTGTCTCACGCTATGCAGATGACCAGCTCCTCTAGGCTTCGAACCCCCTGGCCAGCATTGGAAAGATAACTAGACTCCGTAGAGCGTTTGGTGCCTTCTCGGGTTACAAACCTAACCTAGGAAAGAGCAAAATCTTCTTGGTGAACTCCCGAGGGGGAGGAGCGGAGCCAGAGGAACTACCGTTTCAAGATGGCTCAAACCAAGTTCAGGTACTTGGGAATGCAGGTGGCTCACAACTGGACAAGACTCCACAAATGGAACCTCTCCAGCCTGGTGGAGCAGGTGAAGAGGGACCCACAAAGATGGGACTCACTTCCTCTCTTGCTAGCGGGAAGGGTACAGACGATTAAAATAAATGTGCTGCCCAGGTTCCTCTTCATATTCAGATTACTCCCGATCTACATCCTCAAATCCTTCTTCACTGAGGTTGATAAGCTAATCGTAGCCTTTGAGGGGGAAAGATCCCCAGGGTACGATAAGCTATCTTGCAGAGAGGGCAACAAGTGGGAGGCCTGGCACTGCCAAACCTCCTATTCTACCACTGGGCGGCAAACGCAGAGTGGGTGAAGGGGTGGCTGAAGGAACAGGACGTGGACTGGGCCCAAATTGAAGAGGCCTCTTACATGGGGACATCTCTCCGGGTGCTAGCCACAGCCCCACTCCTGGCCCTCTCGCACGCATACTTTTAGGAGACCGGTGGTAGTAGCCACATTAAAGATCTGGAACCAGTTCAGGTATGTCAATAGAGGCCCCCATCTGCAATAACCATAAGTTCACACCGGCTAGTATTGACGTCACGATTAGGATATGGAAGGACAGAAGCGCCCTGAGGGTGAAGGACCTGTATGTGGACGGTACAGTAGCGAGCCTGAGGGAACAATCGGAGAAACTCCAGTTCCCACAGGGGAATGATCTTCGGTACTTGCAGCTGCGTGACTTTCTCTGCAAAGAGACAAAGATGTTCCCCCAGTGACCAGGACACACACTTTTGGACTGGCTAGGAGGAGACAAATGAGGCGACATATATACGGACGACTCAAAGAAAAGATTAGGACCCCATTAGATGAAACGTGACGGAAATAGGGGGAGGAGCTGGGCGCGGAGATATAGGGAGGACTCTGGATAGAGGCGGTACACGGGGTCCGCTCCACCTCCTCATACACAGGACAAACCCTGGTGCAGCTTAAGGTGATGTGCAGAGAGTATCTAACTAAGAAAAGGATTAGCGGATTCTTCTCAGAGGTGGAGGACAAGTGCGAACGGTATCGGGGGGGGGCCCGGCCAATCACACGCACATGTTCTTGTCCTGCCCCAGGCTCATTGGGTTCTGGACAGCCTTCTTCAAAGCCATGTCCATGTTGTGGGGGTTAAGGTGGAGCCATCCCTACTTGTGGTGGTCTTCGGGGTGTCGGAGCATCTAGAGCTCTTCACAAGGATTGATTGGAAAAGGAGCCTAGCAGGGAAGACAGTGGAAAAGCAATGGCACGAGTTTTTGGGGGTTGTTAGGGAGGCACAACAGAAATTCATCCCAAGGAGGAGGAAACATGCTCAGGGGAGGACAAGGCATCCATGGTTGACTGGGGATGTCAAGGACAGCATAAAGGCTAAAGAAAAAGCCTACAAAGTGGTGAGGATTAATGGGAAACCAGAGGATTGGGAAGCCTTTAAAAGCGAGCAGATGACAACCAAAAAAGCATTGGGGGGGGGGGGGGGGGGGGGGTGGTGAGAAGATGAAATAGGAGTACAAGCTAGCTAGTAATATAAAGGAAGATCGGCAGATTTTTTTCAATTTATTTATAAGAGAGAGGCAAAGATAGACATTGGACCACTAGAAAATGTGGCTGGAGAAGTAATAATAGGAAACAAAGAAATGGCAGAAGAACTGAATGAATAGTTACTTTGCATCAGTCTTCACGGTGGAAGACACCAGTGGGATGCCAGAGCTCCAGGAGAACCAGGGGGCAGAGGTGAATGCAATGACCATTACTGAGGAGAAGGTTCTGGGGAAACTGAAAGGTCTGAATGTGGATAAATCACCTGGACCGAATGGACTACGTCCCAGGGTCCTAAAAGAGTTAGGAAATTGTGGAGGCATTAGTGATGATCTTTCAGGAATCACTGGAGGCAGGAAGGGTCCCAGAATCTCAAATAAATACTGCCATTCCACTGTCAACTGCCTTTTCAGCATCCAAAGATACTATCATCTTCGGTTCAGGTACTAGGGAGGGGGAAAAGATGACATTTAGCAGGCAACATATATTGGCCGACAATTGTCGTCCTTTCAGGAAGCCTGTTTGATCCTCAAAAATCATATTTGGGAGGCAAGGCTCCAACTGGAGAGCCAACACCTTAGCAAGCAGCATGATGTCCACATTCAAAGCCAGATAGGACGGTATGAACCACACTATGTCAGGCCCTTGTTCCTTTTAAGGAGCAGGGAAATAGAGGCTTAAGGGTTGGAGGCAACAACACCCGGGATAGGGAATCATGTCTAATAATAAAAATACACTCTGCTCCAAGAACTTTTATAAAATTCAATCGGCAAGCCATCCGGATCAGGGGTCTTGCCAGACTGCATCAGCCCAATACATTTTAAAATCTCGTTGGGATATAACGGGGAGTCCAACTCTCTGCTCTTATCCACCTCGACCATTGGGATGGGTAGACTGTCCAGAAAGTCGGGAATAACCGATTTATCTGAAGAGGGCTCTGATCCATAAAGATCACGGTTAAAGGATTTAAAAGTCCAAGTGACCTGGGGCGGGACAGAAACGAGGCTGCAATCCGATTTGAGTATCTGAGTGATCTTGACATTTGAGTTGGTGAGCCAGAAAATGACTAGCCTTCTCCCTGTACTCCTAAAAGGTGCCCTTGGTGCGTTGTAACTGGTGTTTCGCCCTGCTAGTAGACAATAGCTTGAACTGGGTTTGTAATTTGTTTCCTACTTGCCAATCGCTCCAGAGTAGAATCAAGCAAGTATCGATGATCCATCACTAGATGGAATCCACCAGCCTCATTCTCTTTAACATATGCACTGTAAAAGATAACTTTTTTAAAATATAAATTTTGAGTGCCCAATTATATATTTTTCCAATTAAGGGGCAATTTAGCGTGGCCAATCCATATAACCTGCACATCTTTGGGTTGTGAGGGTGAAACCCACGCAGACATGGGGAGAGGTGTGCAAACTCCACACGGACAGTGATCCAGGGCCGGGATTTGAACCGAAGTCCTCAGCGCCACAGTCCCAGTGCTCACCACTGCGCCACATGCCGCCCTTAAAAGATAACTCTTTCTCCCCCTCCAGGACTGGCTTAAGAGCCTCCCACAGCGTGGAAGGTGAAATTGAATCAGACCTGTTCTAAAATCATCTATGGAGGTGGGCACACACTTCAAGGTTTATTTTTTCAGCTGAAAATGTTATATCTAATCTCCAAGGTGGACATTGGGTGGGGCCAGACTCTAGCAACAAATCAATAAGTGTGGGACATGGCCTGAAATAACAACTGCTGATTACTCACCACTGAAGGGAGGGGAACCCTATCCAAAACAAAAAAAAATTAATATAGGAATATGCATGGTGGACATGTGGGGGGGAAAAACAAGAAATCATTCAGGCACAAAATGCGGGAGGGATCACCCCCCCGCCCCGGTCCACCTGCGTATAAAAGAAGACAAAGCCCTGGCCATCCCAGATGAATCAAGAGATTCAGGTTTGGAACGATCAAATCTAGGATCCAAAATACCGTTCACGTCCCCACCCAAAGTATGCTGATGTGTGTCAAGGTTGGAGATGAAGGCCAGCGGAGAGTTAATAAAATTCGTGTCATCCCAGTTGGGAGCATAAAAGTTGGCAATCACTACCAGGGTGTTTAACATGGAGCCACAAATAATAACATTTCGGCCATTGGGGTCGCCTGTTGAGAGGAGGAAAACGGAACTCTTATTATGAATTAAAATTTCCAAACCCCAGGCCCTGCCATTTAAACAGGAATGAAAAACCTGACCAACCCACCTCTTGCGCAGCCTGGTTTGATCCCTGACACAAGTGGGTCTCCTGCAAGAAACCAACATTGAGTTTAAGCTCTTGAGGTAGGCAAATGCCCTCGGTCTTTTCAGTGGGCCATTCAAACCTCTAACTTTCCAGGTGACCAAATGGATTGATGGTCTCCCACCACTCCTTAATCCGGAGTCAGCCATTCCCATCAAGAGAGATCAACCAAGGGACACTGAAAAGATAAAGAAAAAAGATCCAGCCAAGATGGCCACCGAACCAAGTCAGAAAACTGAACAAAAGAAAACTAACAGACCTAACCTTTCATTTGTATTGGAGCTAGTGTACATACAAATTACATTTAGAAGGTTGGTTTGGAACTTGAACCCTAAGGTGTCAAAAGTTTGAGTTGCAGTGTGAATTAACGCCCTCTAAAAGAACATTGAACATAGAATTTAGAACATAGAATTTGCAGTGCAGAAGGAGGCCAATTGGCCCATCGCGTCTGCACCGACTCTTGGAAAGACCACCCCACTTAAGCCCACACTTCCACCCTATCCTCGTAAACTACTAACCCCTCCTAACCTTTTTGGACACTAAGGGCAATCTAACATGGCCAATGCACCTGATATGCACATCATTGGACTGTGGGAGGAAATCGGAGCACCCGGAGGAAATCCAAGCAGACTCCGCACAGACAGTGACCCAAGCCGGAAATCGAACCTAGGACCCTGGAGCTGTGAAGCCACAGTGCTAACCACTGCTACAGTGCCACCCAATAAATCAAAAAGCTTTGATTGAATGGACTTTAGTTGACTTCTGTACATCATGTAGAAGTATTTAAGTTCTAGAGCAAAATCCCTCAAGTCAAGGGTTCACAAACTGAATTCCACAGAGGTCTGGGGTTCTGCAAGAGGCCTCCATGGGTTCTGCAGATACCCAGGCTGGCACATGACCATGAGTCGCACATGAAACTGCAGAGCAACGTTTCAAAATTAAATGGACCTAGCGGAGTAGATACATTGGTGCTTTATAGTTTGTCTCTTTTCTTCTTTCCTTCCTCCTTCACCATAAAGAAAACACAGGTCCCTCATGAGCATCTTCACCTGAAAGCACAACTGAGATTGCAGATTTGCTGTTGTAAAGTTGCACCTGAACTCAAAATTCCATTGCACAAAATATTGGTGTCTAAATGGGTTTATTAAATTAAGTTTTGGTTCTATTTGTATCTATTGTGGTCACATTGCTGAACAAACAATATATGATGTAATTGCTGAATTTATATAATAGAACTTGATCTTAGAATTTTCTCGGAGTGCAAAGAGAGATTTCCATTGCAATTTATGATCACAATGGTCGACATCAATAACTATCTTCCCCATAATCATTCTGAGGGGATCAGTATATTTTATCCTGCTATGTTTTATAAAGTAAATAATGTTATTAAAATTTTAATTACTAAATTAACTTTTCCAATAAAGGTTTTTTAGACAGTGAGCTGTTTTATTACAGTTGGGTATTAGGTTAAGACTGACCACTAATCTCAAGTGATTGTGGCCCGGATGACGGGTGTGGGCGACGTGGGGGAACTCCTGCGAATCATGTACGCATGTTCTGGGCGTGGCCGAGACTGAGGGGCTTTTGGCAGGGATTCGCGGACATCATGTCAGAGGTCCTGCAAGGGACGGTGGTGCCGAGTCCAGAGGTGGCAATCTTTGGAGTGTCGGAAGACCCGGGATCCCAGGGGGTGAGAAAGGCTGATGTTTTGGCCTTTGCTTCCCAGGTGGCCCGGCAATGGATTTTACTGGGTTGGAGGGACTCAGGGTTAGCGACACGTCGGGGTTTTTTTAGGCTTGAGAAAATTAAATTCGCCTTGAGTGGTTCATTACAGCCATTCATCGACTTCTTCGAGAAAAATTAGACTGTCAGCAGAGGGGGAGGGGAGGGGGTGGTTGATAGGGGAGGCATGGAAGTGATGAGTAAGGGTAGGAAAACCAATGGTGGGATGGCCGGGAAGGGCCTGTGGTGTGACATTATAAGCCATGTTGGTTGGGGTTTGTGTTTGGGGTAGTTGATCGTTATTTTCATTATGGGTTCTATTGGATGTTATTGTCGAGAAGTGTTAAAATTATAAATGCCTCAATTAAATATATTCTTTAAAAAAAATGATTGACCACTAATAATGAGATAATGAGTAGTAAATTTATAAAATTTGCCTGAAAGAGTTGCATGAGATGCTGTATTAGAATAGCATTCACCATAATTCGGTTGTGTATTTTTTTTTTGTTGAATATTGAAACGGCTAATATATTTCTTGCTGTCACTTTTCAGGCTTCTGCATGTTTGTACTGAGTTTAGTGAAGAAACATTACCGACTGCAGTTTTACATGGTGTGTATGCAATATTTATTTTGTAGTCATTAAGTAGGAAAATGCTACACGTTTAAAAATGTTTTCTTCAATAAATGACCAACTGCATTTAGATAATTGAATTGGGAGCTACTCTGGGACCTTAGTTTAAGATTAGCACAGAAAAGTATTTTTCTGCCAACACCAAGAATTCAAGATTCAGCACAAAAGTACTGGCAATTTGATTAATTCTAAAATTGGCAGCCTTAGTCAGAGGTCATAAGAATTATGTGGAAAGTGGACAAGTTCACCTTGGTGTAGTGCTGTCAGGATGCTATTATGAGGTTGAAGCTAACACATTGTTGAAGAAAACCAAGACAATGTTGTATGTGCAGTGGTTACTACCTGTTCCGATTTAGACCTGATAAATGAGACATTTCTAAAATTTCTATCAGACAGCAGAAGTCTATTATTAAAGAGAACTCTGTTCTATTTTTCTATCCTTTATAATATGAAAGCGATAGTTATTAATTAAATATGACAACAAAGGAAACATGAGAATTCAAATTATGATACCACCTCATAAACCACTTTTATCCTGTCCTTGCCGTTTGTCAAATGGCAAAACATTATGACCTGCCCTGCGGAAATGCTTCAATCTGGCCCTCGATCCAATTTGAAAGGGTTTCATTTTACACTACTGACTTCCTTGGTCCCACTGAACACAGAAATTAGCAAAGTAACTTTAGCAATTAGTCCTCTGTATAATAACAAATAATTGTTTTTAGAAATCAAATTGTTAGGAGTTCAGTCTTTGTATATCTGTTCTAGATTGGTGGGCGGAGTTCAGTCTTTGTATATCTGTTCTAGATTGGTGGGCGGAGTTCAGTCCTTGTATATCTGTCTGCTATTGTGAAGATGAGTGGTAAACAACTAGATCATTAAAATTACCAAATGCGTACTTGTTCTTGGGTTTAACAGCCAATACAGCGGAAATTGTCTAGTCAGTTTATGACCCAATTTATCAATGACAGCTTGCCCCATATTTTTCAGTAGTTTACCAGGGTCTTAATGCATGTGAACTATTGTAAAGTATGAAAACCCATCCACTTATAATCAAGGGATATTGTGAGCTGGCTCGCCATTTGAGATATATGTACCACTTTAACTGCGGAGCGTCAATGTGAGGGCTTTATTGTGAGGACATAGTCCATTGAGTAAAAATTGTGTGCAGCTGAGTCTTCCGTACTTTCATTGGCAGCAGACTGAAGCTCTGGACCCCCTTCATTTTCTATTTCCACATCCCCGTCCTCCTAATCAGATGTAGCTTGTGCCTCCACTTCTTCCTTCAGGTGGATGTTCTTGCCCCTTTGCATTGCCAGGTTATGTAGTGCACAGCACATGGTGATGATCTGTGAATTACTCGCTGGGTCATATTGCAGACCTTGATCAGTCTGAGCATGCTATCAGAAGCACATCTTAGAAAACTGATAACCTTTTCTATTGTGGCCCTTGTTTTGCTGATTACAATTATACCTCTTTTCTGCATCACCCGTGCTTTCAGTAACCCACCCAGTGAAAGTAGTTACATACTCTTTGTACATTGAATGAATAGAAATTCTTCCTGATTTTTAAAAAATAAATTTAGATTACCCAATTCATTTTTTCCAATTAAGGGGCAATTTAGCGTGGTCAATCCACCTACCCTGCACATCTTTGGGTTGTGGGTGCGAAACCCACACAAACACAGGGAGATTGTCCAAACTCCACACTGACAGTGACCCAGAACCGGGATCGAACCTGGGACCTCGGCATCGTGAGGCAGCAGTGCTAACCACTGCACCACTGTGCTGCCTTAAATTCTTCCTAATACAAAAGCCGCTGGCTGTTCTAATGGTACTTTTGAGATAGTCAATTATGCCTTGAACATGCAGAAAGTTCGCCATGCAGCAAATTCCATTAGGGCTGCCCTCATCTGTCCATTATCTGATGTACTTTGCAGCTCCTTGAACAGTATGTTGGTGATCTCCTTTATGCTGCAGTGAGTGGCTGCCTCAGAGATCCCACATGATAGCAACTTAAAAATTGCCAGCATTCACTGGGTGGGCTACTGAGGGCCAGTGTGACTTCCATTAAATTCAAGAAGCAGTGTTAAATCCTGGAGAATTGCATGCTAATTAGATTTAAGTGGGCCATTAACTATTTTAATTAAGTTATCGCTGCTAACGGGCGAGCTCCTTGCGTTGGGTCCTTGCTGCCGCACAGTTAATGCTGTTGGGAGTCAGATGTGCAGCCTCCTGTGCGATTCTTTGGGCCTATCCATCATCACTCCACAGAGCTGCACGAAGTTCAGCCCAATGATGGCTTCAAATCTTGTCCAGGTGATTTCTCCCTTTCCAACACAATTACACGTCTGAAGACGTGTTGGCACCTGCTGTTCTAAAATAAGCTGCAGCTTGAATTTTGGCCAATACTGATTATAGGGAAATAATTGTTGACAAATGTATACAGTATTGTTATTTTTTCATTATATGCAACAGAAATCCAGCATTTATAATCAATACCATGTGCCCATGTCCATTTTAAACTTCTAAAATAAATCGAGGCATTTAGCAGTCTCTGCTCAATGGAAAAAGCATAAAATGGAGTACTGAATCACATTGTACTTTGGATGCACTATTTCAGCCTCATCACATGGTGATTGTCAGATGCTAGAATAATACTGTTTTGGATAAAGTGGAATCCTATGTGCACAGTAAACCCATGCTATTGTAACAGCTTGGTGACAATGAATAAAGCAAATCAAATGTTGAGATATATTAAAAGGTTATTTTTGAGCTAAAATATTGAGGTAAGCCTGTCATTTGCCAAATCATTTGTGCCATTACATTTTGAAAATGTTCTGATCACGAATACAAGAATATTTCAGCTGTTGTAAAGATGTAAAATATTCTAAAACTAGAATGATTGAATGATATTATTAGGAGTGATTATATATTGAGCAGATTCGTGCTTGAAAATAAAAGGTTGAGAGGTGATGGGATTTCTGTTTTTAGGAACTAAATGAATTAGATAATGTAGACTATGGTGAGATGTTTAACCATATTCAGGACAGTAGAACAAGTGGAAATGGTGAATGCACAAAGGCAAATAAATTCAAAACTAATGGATTGGATTGGATTAGATTTGTTTATTGTCACGTGTACCGAGGTACAGTGAAAAGTATTTTTCTGCAAGCAGCTCAATAGATCATTCAGTACATGGGAAGAAAAGGGATTTAAACAAAATTCAAGAAAATACATAAGAGGGCAACACAAGATATACAATGTAACTATATAAACATTGGCATCGGATGAAGCATACAGGGTGTAGTGTTAATGAGGTCAGTCAATAAGAGTGATTTAGGAGTCTGGTGAAAGTGGGGAAGAAGCTGTTCTCAGACTTCTGTATCTCCTGCCCGATGGAAGAAGTTGGGAAAGTGAATAAGCCAGGTGGGAGGGATCCTTGATTATGCTGCCCGCTTTCCCCAGAAAGCGGAAGGTGTAGATGGAGTCCATGGATGGGAGGCAGGTTTGTGTGATGGACTGGGCGGTATTCATGACTCTCTGAAGTTCCTTGCGGTCCTGGGCCGAGCAGTTGCCATACCAGGCTGTGATGCAGCCCGATAGGATGCTTTCTATGGTGCATCTGTAAAAGTTGGTAAGGGTTAATGTGGACATGCCAAATTTCCTTAGTTTCCTGAGGAAGTATAGGCGCTGTTGTGCTTTCTTGGTCATAGCGTCAAAATATTGGGCATGATTCAGCGGAAGAGAGTTAAAGTCCGCTGAATGCCGCATTTAGCGAGATGTTTCTTGGCAGCCGTTTTATTTGTCCTCGGGGAGCCTGCACATAAAAGAATTTCAGCTTGCCAGCAGGCTATTCACAGATCGGGACGCCATTTTAGAAGGCTACAACCCCCCCCATACCCGTCTTTTTCCAGGCTCCCACCAGGCCCAATGTATGGCAGTGCCAAACTGGCACCCTGGCAGTGCCATGGTGCCCAGGTGCCATGCGGAGTGCCAGGGTACTACCCTTCGCTGTCCTGACTATCCATGGGTCTCCAATGGCCTGGGACCAGTACTAAATGATGCCTTGGTGAGGTCTTCCAGGCGCATAAGGCTCACTTAAGTATGCGCACCTGGATCTCGTCTAGTGAGAGCGAGATCCAGATCACAATGCCGTGCAAGATTCCGTTGAATCTCGTACGACATTTTGAGCGGCGCAAATCACGTGATAGGCCTCGAGATGTTTAGTGGCCTCGTCCTGACACCAAGTTGAGCACGACCAGGCTGCTGAATCGTGCCCATTATTTCAGTGTTAGTGAAAAATCTAGGGAATAGTTTTTTAGGGAGATGAAGGAAGCAAATCCTATTAATTCATTCAAATTTATTATGATCCCAGACCAACAATGGCTAGGATACTGGACCAAAACCCCAATATTTTAGTTTATTTTGGAAGACTGTGCGGAAAGAATTATTCGCTCTAGGAGTGATTGCACAAAGAAATGGGGATTTGATATTTTTAGAACAAAACTGTATTATGAATACTATGAATATTAAACTCTTTAACTTCACAACCGAAAATAATAGCTTAAAATTACCCCATAAACAATCCTACTCAATTCTCCATTAAATAGCAAGAAAAGAAACATGCAGCTCTCCATCCAGCTTAAAATCAGCATGGTGTAGAGTAATACTTGCTTTACAGAACAGATTTTGGCTCTTGTTCGAACCACTTCAGACTCTGGTTGAATATTTTCAGATAGGTGTTTTAGCTGGGTTGTTTCAGCCTCTTCCTTGTCTTCAGATAAGACTGCTCTGCTTTGACTATTATTACTCTTTTTTTAACCTATCCTACTGGGAGGGAAAACTGCCTTTACTTATGGTCAAAAGAAGGGTTGCCAGATCAGACTTCAACTCTTCTCCAAAGCTTTCTGAAAATGTCTCTGAATTCCTTAGCTCCACTGACATCATCTTCCCAAGTTGGAAAAACAACATAACTCGCCAGGGACCTCTCTTATCAAACCACAGTGCATTCGCCCAGACTGTAAAACACATTCCTCTGGTGAATTTAATCTTCTAGTTCCTAAAAGCTCGCAGGCCCTGCAAAACAGAGTTTTAAAAAAAAACATGACCACACACTCTTCACCCCAGGCTTTTTACCCTTTAATTGCCCAATACATATAATCCTCAAATCCTCTATTTGTCACAAATACCAATTCCTTTTCAGTCAGAAAATAATATTCTGGGGAGACGGTGTGTATGAGTAATTTAAATAACACATGATTGAAGCATACTAGGGAGGTACAGGTGGTTTGCACTTAAGGCTCTCACAACTTTTCAAAACTGGGGTGTTTGCTTGCCTCATCCCATTGTCTGTTATAGCCTAATTGACATCAATTACCAGGATTAGTGAACAGCCCCCTTAGTGTGTCATTGCAGTTATCTGCATGGTAAAAGATGAACTGAAAGGAATTGCAAAATGAATAAAGATCAAAATTCCTATGTTACTAAAGGAATAAACAAAACAAAAGTCTTGCATTATTAAGCACATTCCATAGCCTCAGAAGGTCCCAAAGCATTTTAAAGTCAATAGTACTTGCGAAACAATTATTGATGTAATATAGGATATGTGGCAAGCAATGTATGCACAACAAGCTCCCACAATGTGGTAATGACCAGATAATCTGCTTTAAGTGATGCTGAATCGAAGATAACTCTCTTGCTGTTTTTCAAAATAGAGCCATGGAATCTTTTACATTCACCTGAGAGAGCAAATTGGGCCTCAGTTTCATGTTTCATTTGAAAGATGACACCGTTAGAGTACAGCACTTCCTATTAAAATAATTGGGTACTCTACATTTAAAAAAAAAGAATCGCTAGCATGGTGCTAAAGAAGGAGACCCAAAAGCTTACTAGCTTGTTTCATGACCAGAACATATGGGTGTGATTAGCCAGCCCTCGAGTACACCATTCATACTTACCTCCTACCTCGGAAAGAAACTTAGTTAGGTGAGCCCTATGTACGACCTTAAGCTAGCTCACGCTGAGCTGTGTACAGGAGAACGTGGATTTACCCTGTGAAAGGCTTCACTCCACATTTCATCATCCAAAATATGTCCCAGTTCCCCCTCCCATTTCACCTTCACCCCATCCACCAGGGTCGAATCCACTGGCGTGATCGGCACAAAGATACCTGAAATACTCCCCCCTCCAGATTCTGCTAAAGATCGAATTCTCCTCAGCAGAGACGTGGGTGGTGCCATGGGAGTCGAAACTTTGTCGACAGCTCCTCCAGACTTGCAAACAGTCCCTCCACGAATAGATCTCCAAATCTCTCAAGACTCTTCTCCCTCCCCAACAACCTGAATGTCGAGTGTAAGCTGAACGGCAGAAATAGATGGTTATCACTGTTATGGGCCAGTGACAACATGGATCTAAGCCCAAATTGCTTCTATATCCTGACAGAGGATACAACCATCGATTCGGAGAATACTTCACCAAAGACAACGGCAGCAAGACCGTCACAAGCGCACCCAGACTAGAGCCCCGGCACAAACTCTCCTCCATTCCCTCCCAAATGGCAGTTGGACCACTGAACCAAGCCAAAGCCTTCTCAATATTGGCCGTCCAATAACAAAATAGCAAATTAGGCAACATTAGACCCTCCAACTGTCTGTCCATTTGAAGAAATATCCTACGAATCCTTGGGGTCTTATCCACCCATATAAAGGAAGCTATCAACATATTGATGCTAACAAAAGAGGATTTGGGGAGAAAAGCGGGGCGACACTGAAAAATAAATAAAAATCTTGGGAGGATATTCAAATCTGATAGTCTGGACTCTGCCCTTTAAGGACAGGGGAAGACCATCCCACTTTTGCAAGTCGGACTTACTCATCAGACTGGTGTAGTTCAATTTATGGAGCAGGGCCCAGTTGTGGGTCACCCGGATACCCTAATATCAGAAGCTAGACCTGGCAGGACAAACAGATTGACTCTCTTCACCGGGGGATTAACTGGAAAGTACTCACTCTTCTCCAGATTCAACTTTTACGCCAAGATCAGTAGCTTCATTATTTCATCCATGGTGGAGACTATTATAAAGTAGCAGGCTGTCTGTGTAAGCAGACACCCCCGTCCCCCGTCCACCTTATCCCCCTCCACTGACCGGAAGATTTAAACGCAATGGCCAAAGGCCCAATTACTAAAGCAAACGACTGGAGACAATGGACACCTGTCTCGTACCCCTGTTCAACAAAAAATACTCTGAACTCAAGGCATTAGAATGGGCACTAGCTGTGGGGGCCATACAATAGCCAAACACACAAGATGAATCTTTGCCCCAAACCGAACCTCCCAAAAAGGTACCCCCACTCTACCTTATCAAACACCTTCTCAGCATTCAAGTATAAACTCACCTCTGGCTCGGGCATGGGAGAGGGGAAAGAACAATATTCAACATCCATTGAATATTGGCCAACAACTGCCGACCCTTATCGAAGCCTGTCTGGTCTTCTGCAATTACCTCAAAGAGACAGGGCTCCAGTCGCAAAGACAACACCTTGGCCAATAGTTTGGCACCTCATTTAATAGCGAGGTGGGTCAATCTGACCCAGATACCGTGGGGTCCATATCCTTCTTCAGTAAAAGAGAGACAGAAGCCTGCGATAGCATTGGGGCAATGAAGCCCGGGATAAGGAATCATTGAACATAAAAGCAAATTACTGCAGATACTGGAATCTGAAAAAAAAAATGAAACGACTGGACAATCTCAGCAGGTCTAACAGCATCTGTGGACATAAAAGGAAGCTAACATTTTGAGTCTTGATATCTCTTTGTCAAAGCTTTGATACCCATCTAGGAAAAGGAAAAAAAGTCTGTAAACACTGTCCAAATCCCTTCCAAATGCACATATTGATCTCAAAACTGAACAGTACCCTGTCCCAGCCAACCCCAACAAAACAAAACAAAAAGCTCATTAAAGGCATTTGTGTCCTCCGGCCCATCAAAATACTGGTCTTTCGACTTGTAGGTCACAGCGCCTCGCCTGGTACATTAACCTAAACCGAACCCCCTATTGTATATGGTGGCTTTGGCCTTGTTAAAGGCTGCCTGCTTCCTCGCCAGCTCAGCTCCAATGTTTTGGTATATCCTGAGGCAGTTACCTTCCCATTTCCAGACCCTGTTCCTTGTCCACTTTAGTACCCGTTCCTTCTCCTTAAAGCTGTGAAACCGAATGATGACTGTGCAAGGTGGTTCTTTTAGTCGGGTCTTCTGCTGGAATGTTCTTGAGCACTGTCCAGCTGCAGAGGGGACTCATGTCCGCCCTCCCCCATCATCTTCCCAAACATCTGGAAAAAATATGCTGTGGGAGTCGGGTCTTCCACACCCTCCGGCAACACCATGAGGTTCGGCCTCCCCGATCGGTTCTCAAGGTCATTGACTTTAGCCCTCAGCACCTTATCCTCACTGCCACAATGGTGATATAAGCCTTCAACGAGGAAATTTGCTCACTGTGCCTTGTCGCCGTCTTCACCACTCCCACTAACACCTCACCGTGGTCCTTTACTGTCTCTGAGGTCTTCTCCAATTTCGATCGGATCGAACCCAGCGCTGTCTAGATCGACTTTCGGAGACCCTCCTACAATGCTCGCCATTGTTTGTCAAATTACTTATCAACAGCACGTAGGCAAGCATGTCCGTTGTTGTCGCAGCCACCGCAATCACTGGAGCAGCCTCTGCCAGTGTTTCTACAGAAGAGCCTCGCAAAGACATCCGGTGACGACTATGAGCAGCGGGTGCACAAAAGGTGGCTCTCTCCTAGAATTGGACCTTTTTAACCTGTCAAACATAACTCTGCTCACTACCCAACCGACCGAGATGCCAGCTAAGCAGCAGCTAGGCTGGAAGGCCAGCAAGAGCATAGGTAGACCCCAAACCCAGAGCAGGAGGACCCACTTGGAGACCCCAACCTGAACATGGCAGACCCAGCAGGATCGCCACCACTGGCCTAATCATTGACCATGAACTGATGGAATTTATCTCTGCTGAGTTCCAAAAACACAGATGATAAAAAAGGACCTCATGTCTACTCCTTGCTTCAGTGAAAACAGCCTTAATCAGGACTAGTTTTAGTTACCTGGGAATACGGGTGGTTCATGACTCGGCCTCGTTACAGAAGTTGAAAGTGGCCCGTCTGGTAGAGGTGGTGAAGGTGGACTTGAAGAGGTGGGATACTCTCCCGTTGTCCTTGGCGGGAAGGATTCAGATGGTTATGATGAACATTCTTCCAAGTTTCTTGTTTGCATTTCAATGTCTCCCGGTATTTCTTCCTAAACCTTTCTTTAGTTGGGTCAACAAGTTAATTTTGACTTTTGTTTGGGCAGGTAAGATCCCCCAGGTTCGAAGTACTTTCTTGCTGAGCGATAGACAGTTGCGGGGGTTGGCACTACCTAATTTGATGTATTATTACTGTGTTGCAAACATTGAGAAAGTGTGGGGCTGGTTTAAAGATCTGTGGTCGGTATAGGGGCAGATGGAGGAGGCTTCTTGAATAAGTTTGAGCTCCTCTTCTTTTTTTTTTTTGTTTTTTTAATAAATTTAGTGTACCCAATCATTTTTTTTCCAATTAAGGGGCAATTTAGCGTGGCCAATCCACCTAGCTTGCACGTTTTTGGGTTGTGGGGGTGAAACCCACGCAGACACGGGGAGAATGTGCAAACTCCACACGGACAGTGACCCGGAGCCGGGATCGAACCTGGGACCTCAGCGCCGTGAGGCGGTTATGCTAACCACTAGGCCACCGTGCTGCCCTGAGCTCCTCTTCTGTTCTCTTTGCCTAGGTTCTCTTCGAGCCCAATGGTAATAGCCCCCTTGAGAATATGGAATCAATTTTGTGCTGTGAAGCGAGGTTCTGCATAGCGTCAATTTTACCTCCTCGTGTGCAAGGCCGAGTTCGATATAGTTTAACATGGTACATGGGTCAGGGGGTCGGGATTGAAAGCACTAGCAACAGCGCTGCTCCCGATGGCCCCGGGGAAATACTCAGGGAGTCCGGTAATAATAGCTTCATTGAGAATTTGGAAGCAGTTTCGCCAACACTTCGGGTTGGGGCAGGGTCAAAGGAAATGCCAATTCGGGGGAACCACAGGTTTGAGCCAGGGAAGTGGGATAGAAATTTTCGGAAATGGAAGGAGAAGGGGATTAAGACACTAAAGGTTTGTTTCTTAGGAGTTGGTTTGCAGATTGAATGAGCTGGAAGCGAAGTATGAGCTGGAGCAAGGGGAAATGTTTTGATACGTGCACGTTCGAGATTTTGCCAGAAACTAGATACAGAGCTTCCCGGTGGAGCCTGATGTGTTGGGTAAGCTGGGTCATTTACTGCAGTGGTGAGAGAGACAGGCTTCCAACACTTGAAGAAATGCAACTCGATTTTATTGAACTCTTAACTATCATACATGCTTTAACTGTGGGTTGACACTATGCTGACTTGACTGGAGACCTGAGGCTAACCTGACCAGACTATCTTACTACCACATGGTGTTTGTTCTAGATGCTGCTCACGAGCTCTGACTGTCTCAGATGCTGGATCCCGAGAGAGCAGGAAAACTAGTGCCCTCTGGCTTTATAGTGGTCATGTCCTGTCTGGTGATTGGCTGCTGTATTCTGTGTGTTCACTGGTCATGCTGTGTGTCGATCACTGTCTGTCTGTGCACCATCATATACCTGGATGTATATTATGACAGAGCCGGCCTCCACATTGCTGGGGGAGATGCTGATGACAGGGGGACTGGAGAAGGAGGTAGTGTCGGTGGCTAACGGAGCTATTTTGGAAGAGGAGAAGGCACCACTGGAAGGGATCAAAGCAAAGTGTGAGGAAGAGTTGGGAGAGGATATGGAGGAGAGATTCTGGTGTGAGGTGCCTCAAAGAGTGAATGTCTCCACCTCGTGTGCGAGGTTGGGGCTGATACAGCTGAAAGTGGTATACAGAGCACACCTCACGAGGGCGAGGATGAGCCGATCCTTTGAGGAGTAGAAGATGTGTGTAAGCGTTGCCCGGGGGGGGGGAGGGGTCCTGCTAATCACGTTCATATGTTTTGGTCCTGTCCAAAGCTACAGGATTACTGGAAGGAGGTTTTTAGGGTAATTTCTAAAGTGGTGCACGTGAAACTGGACCCGGGCCATATTCGTGGTGTCGGACCAGCCAGGGTTGGAAACGGGTGCGGAGACAGATGTTGTAGCCTTCGCCTTGTTGATCGCCCGAAGGCGGATCCTGATAGGTTGGAGAGTAACCTCTCCATCCTGTGCCCTGGCGTGGTGGGGGGACCTGTTGGAATTCTTGACTCTTGAGAAGGTTAAGTTTGAACTGAGGGGAAGGATGGAGGGGTTCTACAATTCATGGGCATTATTCATTATGCACTTTCAAGAACTAGAGAACATCGCACATTAGTTGGGGCGGGTGAGTGGGAGGAGGGGGGCTGTGTATGTTAATGGCGACTGTGGGTGATCCCTAATTCCTCTTTGTCATTTATTTGTGTGAACATGCGGACTAATGTTTGGTGGGAGAATGGGGTCGTTGTTATTGATATGGGAATTGACATAGTTGTTGCTGTTTATTGTAAATTTGGGAGAAAATGTGAAAAAGGAGGAGAATAAAAAATATTTTTTTAAAAAAACATGGTACAAGGGCGCACTTGACCAAGGTACGTATGAGTGGGTTCTTCCTGGCTTTAGGGAATGGATGTGAGCGTTGTTCCCGGGGCGTGGCGAATCACTTGCATATGTTTTAGTCTTGCCCTAAGACTACCCAAGACTACACATCAGCCTTCTTCCCCTCCAGTGCTTGCCCGGTTGGTTAGCATAGTGGTTAGCACAATTACTTCACAGCTCCACTGTCTGTCCGGAGTCTGCACGTTCGCTCCGTGTGTGCATGGGTTTCCTCTGGGTGCTCTGGTTTCCTCCCACAGTCCAAAGATGTGCAGGTTAGGTGGATCGTTCATGCTAAATTGCCCTGAGTGTCCAAAATTGCCCTTAGTGTTGGGTCGGGTTACTGGGTTATGGGGATAAGCTGGAGGTGTGAGCTTGGGTGGGGTGCTCTTTCAGAGGGCCAGTGTAGACTCGATGGGCCGACTGGCCTCCTTCTGCACTGTAAATTCTATGAAATGAAATAAGCTGATTAAGTCCTGGGCCTCTTTCTTCGAAAGAAGGTTGGAGATTTTGGGACTTAGAGTGGAGCCATGCCCAATGGTGGCAATCTTTGGAGTGTCGGACTTGCTGGGGCTCCTGGAGGGGAAGAAGGCTGATGTGTAATCTTGGCCTTTGCCTCTTTAATAGCCCCAAGGTGAGTTTTGCTTGGATGGAGGGCAACAGCATGCCACCTAAGGCTTTGGCGTGGTTGGGGGATTAGACGGAATTTCTGCATTTGGCAAAAATAAAGTATGCCATAAGGGGATCGGAGGAGGGATTTTACTCAAGGTGGCTGCCATTCATTACCTTCTTTAAAGAGCTGGTTGTCATCAGCAATTAGGGGGGAATGGTTAGGAGGTGGGGTGGAGGAGGGGCTGGATGGAGGGGGAAGGTTCTGGGTAAATCCGTGCTCGGTGGGGCTGGGTTGTGGGGATATTTTTATAAAAATTGTATAAATGTGTTTGACCATTTTGTATGTTAGAATTGAAAATTTACTGAATAAATTGTTTATCAAAGGAAGTATGGATTTTTTTCACCTAAACTCCCCCTGAAATCAGGCATAAAGGGCCAAGTGCCCTGGTGGGAGTTACCTTGTACACATCTCCTTGCATGCCGCCACCGGAAGCACCTTTTCAGTTACCCACCAGCTAAAAGTGGTTTTACTTCTAACTTTTTCCTGCATAACTATTGCTGTATCACTATCTGAGACATCCAAAGTTTGTGATTTAAATCGTATTATTGGACTGTTCCCTGTGTAGGGCACTTTCTCAAAGAAAGTGTGAACACCCTGGGCAATTGCCCTGTATTCCTTACCTGGGAATCTCCGGAGAGGGTTCCCCAGCTCATCTTTGGGGCTCACTGGCACACACTTTGTCTACCCGCAGGTACACTGCAACAGAGTTCAGAGGTTATGGGCCACTCATTTATTATCTACTGCAACAAGCCCTTTCATCACTTTGGACATTTCTGTAGAATTTTCACTCTCACTCCATGCTTCAGTGAAAACAGCCCTGTTTTTTCTAATCTCTCATTAGAATTCTATTTACTCAACCTTTCTGTCATTCTTTTGATTCTTCATTTCTTAGACCAACAATTCAAATGGAGGAGACTGGAGACATGAAAAAGTGCAATGTGCAGATTTGGTTATGACTACTGTATTTCTATTCAATGTTTTGCTTTTTACACATCCAAAGCTGCTTCTAGAAACCTGATCATTTGCACACATGAGAACTTCTATTCCTTCATTGAGAGTTTTATAGTTTGGGGTAGCTGTGTTGAAATGTTTGTCTTTTATGGGTTGTGTATTTGTTTACAACTTGCAAAATTGGCGAGCAGGAAAAGGCTAGCTGATCCATTGAACCTGCTCCATTGAATTTGCCGCATAAAGTCATGTTGCAGTTGAATGCCTTGAGCTTCAAAGCTGCAAACCATCATGACTTGGCAGTTGGAAAAAAAACAATATCTTTCAGGGATACGATATCTGGCAAATTCCTGCATGCAACCCCACCCCATAACCTGCTGAATGTGACAAAATGGCTCAAGAGAGCATAATGGCTCTTGGGCAAGTCGCTTAGCAATACACAAGGTTTGAATACATGGTGGTATGTGTCAGTCAGAAACTTGTCCTGCTTCCTTTTCAGTGTTTGCTGAAAATCTGCACTCACTGCACAGACCAGCAACTTGTTTGAGGTCACTGTGCCATAACTATTTTAAATATCTCAATCAAGTCTATGCTTTTCAGGAGCCAATTAACCTAACTCCCTCAAAATTGTTGGGATAACTTTTAAACTGATATCAATTTTGTGACCCTGCTCTAAACCCTTTCCAGGGCTTTTATGCTTTTTTAAAAAAAAATGTATTTTATTCCAAACATGTGTAAAATAAAACAGTAATACGTACAACAACATACTCCACAACCTCACAGTCTGTAGTGAGTGCAATTTTTCCCCTTTTTTAGCCCCTACCCTTCCCATCCCCCATAACAAACAGTTCCACAAACATTGACATGTACAACCCTCACTGTGTCTCAAAGCGCTCAACTCAAATTTGATCTTTTCAAACCGGAGAAAGCCATACAGGTCCCCCAGCCAGGATGTGCCCCCCACCCCCGGCGGCACATCCGACCTCCAATTCAGCAAGATCCTTTGCCAGGCAATTAGAGAGGCAAAGACTACAACATTGACGCCCACCCCTCCAGCAACTCCTGCATTTCCAATACCCTAAAGATCACTACCATTGGGTCTGACCTGACATCCACCCCAACAATTTTAGATAACGTCCCAAACACCGCTTTCCAATATCTCTCCAGCTTCTCGCAATCCCATAACGTGTGTGCATGATTCGCCTGTCCTCGCCCACACATCTCGCTCTCATCGGCCACCCCTTGAAAGAACCTACTCATCCTCGCCCAGGTCATATGTACCCTATATGTCCAATGACATGCAGGTTGGGTGGATTGGCCATGCTAAATTGCTCTTAGTGTCCAAAAAGGTTAGGTGGGGTTATTGGGTTAGGGGGATAGGGTGGAAGTGAGGGCTTAAGTGGGTTGGTGCAGGTTGATGGACCAAATGGCCTCTTTCTGCACTGTATGTTCTATATGACACCTTAAACTGCTGGCTCAAAGTGGAGAGGATCTCCAGAAAGATTGCGCATATAGACACTGACATTAAGTTTCTACAAAGATGCAAGAAAGCAGACAAGATCCCGAAAGGGCTACAGATCACAAACCCACTCAAGTCGACCCACAACACAGACTATGCAAAATCCTACCAACTGTCCTGGCTTGAGACAATTCGCACCTCTTTAACCTGGGATTACCCCTATCTCTGGATCTGTAAAGATTTGATTACCCGCAAATGCTCGCATTCCAAGCATTGTCTGGCATCTTTGACTTTGTCTATATATATATGTTTCTGGAACATATTTCTTCATTCACCTGAGGAAGGAGCAGTGCTCCGAAAGCTCGTATTTGAAACAAACCTGTTGGACTTTAACCTGGTGTTGTAAGACTTCTTACTGGGCTCACCCCAGTCCAACGCCGGCATCTCCACATCATTCAGAGTCTGGCTTCTCCTTGGCCTAATGTAGAATCTTTCCTTCTCAACAAATTTGTGCAACTACGCAATCGCATCCCGCGGCAGTTCCCCTGCTCCCGACCTCTGCCTTAAAGACCTGTGGGGTCTGTCCACCTCTGGGACCTTTGTCAGCACCCCCTCCTCCACCAGCCTGGCCAGCATCTTCGGCACATATTTTGTGGTGCTCATTTCTTCCACACTTGCAGCCCCACAGACCCCAGGTTCTGCTGCCTGAACCTATTTTCCAGCACCTCCATCTTCACCCTTAATGATTTGCACAGGACCCCCACCTCCATCTCCAAGGACATGATCCGATCACTGTTCAGACACAGTGCCTCAAGGCACTTCTCTACTAAGTCCATCGGTCCTCACAGAGGTACTACTGCTCCCTCAGTGGCCTTCGACCAGCCACCATGCATCTCCTTCCTTTGCGAAATTCGTCTTTGATGAAGACCATTAACTGTTCCATCTGTGCCTTTCCCACTGGCAACGACCCTTCCCCCCCCCCCCCCCTCCACCATTTTTGCAATTGTTGCTGTGCCACAGGTCCCCTCCAATTCATCAGACAGGTCTTCAACAGTTTTTGGTCGGGTCTGGTAACCAACAGACATGCCAATCTTGGGAAGAACCTCTCCCTCTACACCTTCTGCACCACTTGCCTGCTGGAGCTACCCCACTAATGGGTATAAAGTGCCCAAACCAACACCTCAGAGCCAGTGCTGCCCTGTACCACGCTCTCCATGGCTGCCACCGGAAGTCCCAGGGCTTGTCTGCTTTCCATCATGTGGGAGAGCCAGAAGTACAATTGGTGTTCAAGATGAGGTCTAACAAAAAACCATGTGCAGATATCATGGTACTATTTGTTTTATATTGGATCATCCTTACAAAATATCAGAGTATTACTAGCAGCCTTTTGAGACTTGCATGTAAAGTTTAAATTAATGATACAGGCAAAAGGGCCTTGAAATTTGACTAAATAGGTACTTCTTTTGAAGAGGCATTCTATCCTGAATTGCCTTCTCAGGAGCATAGGTATGTATAGGATGGGAAAACACCAACTACTTGTATTTATGTAGTGCCTTTACTTTTGAGGCATACTTCATGGTACTTCATGGGAGAGTAAGGCTGGCAAGCTAAAGAAGTGTTTGTGATTTAGGGTGAATTCCAGAGAGTGGGTGCAAGGCAGCTGAAGACACAGCCACCCATGGTTGAGTAAAATACAAAGGTATTGCATGAGGCGGGAATACACTGAATGGACCGTTTTTTGGGAAAGGTTGTATTACTGAAGAAAGATGAGAAGGAGGGAGGTGAAGGAAAAATTTAGACAAGCCATTTAAATTTGAGGCATTGAAGGACCAAGTCCCAAAGTGGGTCAGTCAGGACATGAGTCGGTTAATGATGGATATAGGCTAGGAAATGAGCAGCAGAGTTTTGGGAGAGCTACAGTTGAGGAGGGTAATGCATGGAAGACCAGCATTGAGAATATTGGAACATTTTTGTGTGGAGTTGACAGAAAAATCTGGTTTCATCAGCAAAGTAAGGATGGTGATCTGTGTATTGCTGAGATAAAAGTTAATGGTCTTTGTGATGAAGTGGATGCGAAGTTGGTAGCTCCGCTCAGGATCAAACAGAGCATTGAGGTTGTAAATTAATTGATTCAACTTGAAACAGTGGCTAGGAAGAGAAATTGAATTAGTGTCAAGTATGAAGTTTGTAGTAGGGCGGGGGGGATACTCAAAAATGATAGCTTCATCTTTCCCAAGTTTTAGCTGGAGGAAATTTCAAGTCTATTTTCGTTCTCTGTTCTTTTTCCTAAAATATATGATTTTCTATTGATCTACAGCTGGCCACTCTCGGCTGGTTTAGCACAGGGCTAAATAGCTGGCTTTTAGAGCAGACCAAGGCAGGCCAGCAGCCCGGTTCAATTCCCGTACCAGCCTGCTCGGAATGTGGCGACAGGGGGCTTTTCACAGTAATTTCATTTGAAGCCTACTTGTGACAATAAGCGATTTTCATTTCATTTTCTAACCAAGCATTTTCCAAACTACTTTCTTATTTGAAACATTTCGAAAATTATAATGACCCAAGTAAGCCAACAAAACAAAACAATAATAGATCAATATCGTAACATTCATGTATAATTATTGAAGTTTTCTCATTATTGATAACCCTAGAAATACATCATAAATATTAAAATCAATTCTTAATCTTCTTTGTAACAATCTTATTCATGTAGGTTTTAATAAAGCTCTCCATATTCCCCAGTGACACCATATTCGGTGAAGGCCCTCTGTTTCTGCTTCCAGAGCTAGGATGGCTGGTTATGCACTTTGTCCTCTATGAAGATGGTGGCCATGCAAAAACCCTGGTTGAATCCTTATGAAGACAGTGGCTGTGCAAACATTTTGCAGCACATTTCCCACTGTAAATATGGCGGGCACACATGTGCATTGCTGCACATTGTCCCCCATGCAGATGTTGACTGTTAACCTGTGCCTGCCAGTGGGAGAGGCCCCACAGCTACCTTTTTCTTTCCCCCTTCCCCAGTGAAAAAGCAGATCCAATAGCAGCATCTTCAGGGTTTGCAGCCTATGTTAGATGTTTATGAAGCTCCTCTGCCTGCTTGCAGGTCCTTCGCTCTCTTCTGCCATGCCTGAAACAGAGAGCAAGAGAGGGGCAGGGCCAGATGCCACTTGGGCCTCAGTGCTGGTGCGGGGTGGTGGGGTGGGCACCAACCCATTCGCTGTTTCTGTCACAGTTTGGGAGCTACTGCCCTAACCTAACTATATTCTCCAAAAGTCTTCTGCATTCTTCAGTTTTCCATACTGTCTTAATTTAATATCACTCACAATTTGGGTTATATTCCTTAGATATTTAGTTCCAAATAATATATGCATGTAGAATGAAAGGCACATCACAGCCCTTAGGGAATCAAAAACAAAAAGGTGAAAGTAAGTGCAAGACAGGTTCATTCGAGATATAGCTTCCTAAAATACGAACTAAAATATTCCTAGATTGAATTGACTTGGGGGTTGTTTTGCTTTGTATTTGAATCTGCTAAATCAATAGGATGATAATGTGAAATGTAGAGGATTATGCTTTAATCACAAATTAGAATTTAGAAAACAAGTCATTCTGGTTTGATTGTGATTACAGTTTGGCTGGACTCATGTAACACTGCTAATTATCGTTACTCAATCTCATCTGGTGATCCAAAATCTATTTGAAGGCATGATCTGGTAAGTGAATTGTGATTATTCTACTGGCACTTTTTGTCACCCTACATAAGGATGCAGTATTTTTTATCTTGCTTTCTGTTTTCAACTTGTTTCTTGCCCCATTCATTTTACTTCTAGGTGGTATCCTGTATTCACCCTGTTGTGTTACAGGATAGCCTGATGCAATTGTACTATTTTATTTCCTCCCAAGTCTTGATCAGTCTCTCAGATTGTATTATTTTTTTATAAACATTTTATTGAGGTATTTACAGTTTTACACCAAAATAAACAATAAGCATGAATTTATAAACATAGTGCAAAAGTTGTCTTCCTCCTTTACTAACCCCCTACTCTAAACTAAGCTAACCCCCAGCCCCCCCCCCACCACACGGATAATTTTTCGCAAAGAAGTCGATGAACGGCTGCCACCTTCGGGCGAACCCCAACATTGACCCTCTCAAGGCGAAATTGATTTTCTCCAAACAGAGAAAGCTAGCCATGTCAGATAGCCAGGTCTCTGACTTTGCCGGCTTTGAGTCCCTCCAAGCTAATAATATCTGTCTCCGGGCTACCAGCGAAGCAAAGGCCAGAATGTCTGCCTCTTTCTCCTCCTGGATTCCCGGGTTTTCTGACACACCGAAAATCGCCACCTCTGGACTCGGTGCCACCCTTGTTTTTAACACGTGGACATGACATCCGCAAACCCCTGCCAGAATCCCCTAAGCTTTGGGCATGCCCCAAAACATATGGACATGGTTCGCCGGCCTCGCACACACCTTGGACAGCTATCTTCTACCCCAAAGAAGTTGCTCATTTGGGCCAATGTCATGTGGGCCTGGTGAACGACCTTGAATTGTATCCGGCTGAGCCTGGCACATGTTGTGGACGCGTTGGCTCTACTCAACACATCTGCCCAGAGACCATCCTGTATCTCTCCTCCCAACTCCTCTTCCCACTAGCGCTTCAGCTCCTCAGTCTGAGTCTTCTCTGACCCCACAAGTTCCTTGTAAATGTCAGAGATCCTCCCTTCTCCACCCACACTCTGGAAACTACCCTGTCCAGTATCCCCCTTGGTGGTAGGAGCAGGAAGGTTGAAACCTGCCTGCGTAGGAAGTCCCCCACCTGCAGGTACCTAAATTAATTTCCCCTCGCCAATCCAAATTTCTCCTCCAGCTCCCTCAGGCAAGGAAAGCTCCCCTCTATAAACATATTCCCCATCCTCCCAATCCCTACTCTCTGCCATCTCCAAAACCCTCCATCTAACCCTCGGGGCAAACTGGTGGTTATTACAGATTGGAGACCACACCGATGCTTCTTCCGCTCCCACATACTTCCTCCATTTCCCCAGACCCTCAGGGCCGCCACCACCACGGGCTGGTGGAGTACTGTGCCAGCGGGAATGGCAGAGGCGCTGTTATCTATGCTCTCAAGCTGGAGCCCTTGCATGAAGCCACCTCCACATGCTTCCATACCAGCCCTCGCCCCACCACCCACTTCCTGATCATGGCTATATTCGCTGCCTAATAATAATTACTGAAGTTCAGCAGCGCCCGCCAGCCCGCCCTCTCCCCGGCTCCGCTCAAGCATGCCCTTTTTTACTCATGGGGCCTTAACCGCCCATAAAGCCAGTGATTACCTTATTGACCCGTTTAAAAAAGGACCATGCAATAAAGATGGGGAGACACTGAAACACAAACAGGAATCTCGGGAGGACCGTCGTTTGCACTGCACAGCTAGCGACAACGGGAGCACGTCCCACCTCCGAAAATCGGCCTTCATTTGGTCTACTAATCAGGCAAAATTTAACTCGTGCAGCCGTTCCCATTCCCGTGCCACCTGAATGCCGAAGTACCGAAAGCTTCTCCCTACCACCCGAAACAGCAGTTCCCCCAATCGCCTCACCTGCCCCCTTGCCTGGACCGCAAACATCTCACTTTTCCCCATATTTAGTTTATACCCCGAAAACCGGCCAAATTCCCCCAGAATCCTCATAATTTCTTCCATCCCCTCCAATGGGTCCAATGCATACAGGAGCAGGTCGTCTGCGTAAAGCGAGACTCCGTGTTCCACTCGCTCCCTCCGGACCAGCCTCTTGAGGCTCTCAGCGCAATCGCCAGCGACTCTATGGCTAACGTGAACAACAGTGAGGAGAGGGGGCATCCCTGTCTCGTCCCCCGATGCAGCCTAAAATAGTCTGATGCTGTTCTATTCATCTGTACGCTTGCAACAGGAGCCTGATACAACAACCTGACCCCGTCAATAAAGCCCTGCCCAAATCCGAACCGTCCCAGTACCTCCCACAGATATTCCCATTCTACTCGATCAAAAGCTTTGTCTGCATCCATTGCGACCACTACTTCCACCTCCCTACCTTCCGGGGCATCATAATCACATTAAACAACCTTCTTACATTGGCCACCAACTGCCTTCCCTTAACAAACCCCGTCTGGTCCTCCCCAATAACATCCGGAACAGAATCTTCAATCCTAGAGGACAAGATTTTGGCCAGCAGTTTGGTGTCCACATTTAGTAGGGATATTGGCCTATAGGACCCGCATAGCTCCGGGTCCTTGTCCCACTTCAGGATCAATGAGATCGTGGCCTGTGACGTTTTCGGGGGAAGCACCCCATGCTCCCTTGCCTCGTTGAACATCCTCATCAACAGCGGCCCCAACATTCCAGAGAACTTTTTCTAGAACTCCACTGGGTACTCGTCCGGCCCCGGGGCTTTACCCCACTGCATGGCCTTCAGACCCTCCGCTATCTCTTCCAACCCGATTGGGGCCCCCAGCTCTTCTACCAACCCCCCCCCCCGTCTACCTTCGGGAAATTCAGCACCCCTAAGAAGTGCCTCATGTCCTACGGCCCAGCTGCGGGTTCCGACCCATACAGCCTACTGTAAAACTCCTTGAACGCCTTATTCACCCCTGCTGTGAGTCCAACCAGGCTCCCGTCCCCATCCTTTACTTTCCCTATCTCCCTGGCTGCCTCCCTCTTTCTAAACTGCTGGGAAAGCTTTCTGCTGGCCTTCTCTCCATGCTCATAGATCGCCCCCCTCGCCTTTCTTAGCGGCTGTACCACCCTCCCTGTAGTTAACAAGCCAAACTCCGCCTGTAGCCTCCGTGTTTCCCTTAAAAGACCTGCCTCTGGGGTCTCCGCATACCTCCTGTCAACCTGCAATATCTCCTTTATCAGTCGGTCTGTCTCTGCTCTGTCTGCCTTCTCCCAGTGGGCCTGTATCGAGATCAGCTCCCCTCTAACAACCGCCTTCAATGCCTACCAGACCACCCCTGCCGAAACTTCACCCGTGTCGTTGACTTCCAGGTATTTCTGAATACATTTCCTCAGCCGCCCGCACACCTCTTCGTCAGCTAAAAGTCCCACGTCCAGCCTCCAGTGCGGGCGCTGGCTACTCTCCTTGCTACCCTGTAGGTCAACCCAGTGTGGAGCATGGTCTTAGATTGTGATCGCCGAGTACCCCGTGTCCACTACCCCATCAATAGAGCCCTGCTCAAAATTTAAAAATTCAATCCGGTAGTGCACTTTATGCACGTGTGAGTAGAAGGAGAACTCCTTCACTCTCGGCTGCCCAAATCACCATGGGTCCACACTGCCCATCTGCTCCAGGAACCCCTTTAGCTCCTTTGCCATTCTGGCATCCTGCCCATCTTTGAACTCGACCGGTCTAACCCAGGGTCAAAGCTGTGTTAAAGTCCCCTCCCATGACCAACTTATGCGAATCCAGGTCCGAGATCTTCCCCAGCATCCCCTTTATGAAATCCACATCATCCCAATTTGGCGCATATACATTTACTAATACCACCTGCACCCCCTCTAGTTTCCCACTGACCATGATGTACCGGCCTTCCACATCCATAACTAATCTTCCCGCCTCAAACACCACTCGCTTATTAATCAGGATCGCGGCCCCTCTAGTCTTCAAGTCCATCCCCGAGTGAAAAACCTGTCTGACCCATCCCTTCCTTAATCTGATCAGCTACTCTAAGGTGTGTCTCTTGTAGCATTACCACGTCCGCCTTCAGTCCTCTCAGATGCGTGCCCCCTTAACCAGCCCATTTAGCCCTCTGACATTCCATGTGATCAGCCTAGTTGCCCCCCCCCCTCTTCACCGATCAGCCATCACCTTTCTTGGGCCAGTTTCCAGCCCGCGCCCAATGCCTCCACCGGTCCGCCCCCGCCCCAAACCTCCTCTCTGTCCCACAGGAAAAGTCCCTCACCCGTCAGCAGAACATTCCCCCCCCCCCCCCCCCCCCCCACCCCCAGCAACAGCACTGTGTAAACCGACCTCTTTGACAAGCAATAACATCTGCTCACCCCCCCCCCCCCCCCCCCCCTGCGCTTCCGTGAGCTAGCCCGCCCAGCTAGCTTGGTGACCCCTGTCCATTGCGCCAGACATTCACCCATCTATTGTTCCCTCCCCACTCTTCCCTTCCCTGCTCGGACACACATATTCAAACGAAAACCAGTCCCAACACAATTGCCCTAGAAAAAAACCGATAAGCAAAGGAAAGATCAAACGGAAGATCCAGCATCTAACAAACACACCTCCAGCCCCATCAGTGCAAATGTAAACTTTAACTCACTCAGCTCTGCAACTTGCCCCAAATCAATTCAGAAGGCATTACAAATAACGCCCGAAAAAGGAAAAACAAGAAACTTTTTTAACGTGAACGCTGCAGCAAAGTTCAAAGTCCTCAGTCCGCCACCAGTCCTTCCCTTCTCGCGAAATCCATCGCTTCCTCAGGCGACTCAAAATAAAAATATTGCTCCTGATATGTGACCCAGTGACGGGCCAGATAGAGCAGTCCAAACTTCACCTTTTTCTTAAAAAGGGTCGACTTTTATCTGATTGAACCCCGCTCTTCTCCTGGCCACCTCTGCACTCAAGATCCTGATAAATCCGCAGGATACTGCTCTCCCATTTACAACTCTGTGTCTACCTGGCCCACTGTAAAATATGCTCCTTGTCCAAGTACCTGTGGAATCTCACCACCATTGCCCTCAGGGAGTCCCTCACACGCAGCTTCCTCGCGAGCGCTCTGTGAGCCTTGTCCACCTCCAAGGGTCAGGAGAACGTCCCATCCCCCAGCAGCTTCTCGAACATGCCCATTATGTATGCCCCAGCGTCCGATCCTTTGCACCCCTCCGGGAGACCGATGATCCTCACGTTCTGCCGGCAGGACCTATTCTCTAGGTCCTCCACCTTCTCCAGGAGCCTTTTCTGCTCCAACTCCACCCGCCTTCTCTACTTTCTGGATCGCCCGATCTTGGGCATCCAATCTGAGCTCCAGCCGCGCAATAGATTTTTTAATCGGGTCCAAGCATTCCTGCTTTTGCTTGGCGAAGCCCTCCTGAATAAATTGCAGCAGCTGCTCCGTTGACCACTGGGTCGACAAGCCAGGACTCCGGTCATCCGCCATGTTTTCTCCCGCTGCAGCTTCAGCCCAAGCCTTCTCTGTTCGTCTGTTTCTTCCTTTGCGAGCACTTCTAGTCCGCCTTTCCATGCACCGATGTGGGAATCCACTCAACAATTGCCGCCTCCATCAATTTTCCAAATCAAGTCCGATTTTAAAAAATCGGGGGAAAAGGTCTGACCCGAGCGGGAGTCTCCAAATGTGCAACCTACTCCTTCATAGCCGCCACCGGAAGTCTCCTCTCAGATCAGGGCAGCACGGTAGCATTGTGGATAGCACAATCGCTTCACAGCTCCAGGGTCCCAGGTTCGATTCCGGCTTGGGTCACTGTCTGTGTGGAGTCTGCATGTCCTCCCCGTGTGTGCGTGGGTTTCCTCCAGGTGCTCCGGTTTCCTCCCACAGTCCAAAGATGTGCAGGTTAGGTTGATAGGCCATGATAAATTGCCCATGGTGTCCAAAATTGCCCTTAGTGTTGAGTGGGGTTACTGGGTTATGGGGATAGGGTGGAGATGTTAACCTTGGGTAGGGTGCTCTTTCCAGGAGCCGGTACAGACTCGATGGGCCGAATGGCCTCCTTCTGTACTGTAAATTCTATGAAATTATAGTTGATCATTTTTGAAATTACAGTTTTTGCTATGTGAATGTGGAAATCTGGCAGGGTCAAACTCCAGTTATGATCTCCGTAGAGACCAACAACTTAATAAAAATAAATCCTTGGTATTTATTAAAATAAATTCTTGGTATTTACTAAAAGAATAAAGTCACACGATTCCACCGAGTCATCAAAGCAATCATTAAATACTATCTATCCTACACTCTAACATTCGGAATTAACATGAATTAGCAGCAAATTGTAGTTGTATATAAACTATGAATGAGACAATAAATGGCAGATATAATTAAGGCAGATCTTGCAAATTGGCTCAGCAGTCCACTCAGACTTTACTGATCACATTTACTCCGGAGGAATTTCAGCTTCTTTCCTTCCAGGAATTAGTCTTATCTCAAGCTAACAGCAGAACACAGGTGACCTGAGTTCCATGGGCACGGTCTTCAGTATAAAATGGCGAGTTGTCTGCAAAACCTGTTCTACATAAACAGCTACAGCAACTTGTTCTCAGCTTATGTATCCAGACTCTACCATCAAAACTGGCCAGTTCTGCACCACAGGACTAATCAACTACTACTGCACTGCTTGTACTATCTTTGTCTGCATATATTTTTGAACCTGAGTTAATTTGCCCAGAAGTTTTGGTTTCAAACCTCAAGTTTGTTTTTGTTTCTTTAGAACCCGGTGGGTCAGTTTCCATTCTATATTCCCCTGTTCCATTTCGTTTTTTGTTCCCATTTTAGTTCCATTCCCGTTTTAGTTAGGATATGCCTCAAAAAATACAAATTGAATTCACAGATTCCCTTGCACTCGCATATCATAGCAAACTCCTTTGTTTATGGTACATGCCAAGCTGCTTTGTATTCAATGACTGAACCCAGTTTCTCATATTTTATTCCAGGTTTATTGTTCCAATCTCAATTGTAATTTGCAATGATATAATGGCATATCTATTTGGTTTCTTCTTTGGAAGAACTCCATTGATTAAGGTAAGTCATCCTGTGGAAAATGGTGCATCAGTGTTGCAGTTGAAACATATAATTTTTTATTAATTCATGGGATATGTTCTGAGGTCAATGCTGGACAGTCTATCCAGTTTTATTTTTACGTATTGAATTCCCATCTTGGATTAAAAGTAATTTAAAACCTTATGCAAGTCCATATGATTCAAACAGCTTATACTCTTTCTTTGGTGGGGTAGCTAGGGGTGGGGGTGGGGTAGCTAGGGGTGGGGGAGAAGTTCTAATAGTTGGATAAAAAATAACATCAAACTTTTTTGAAATAGTGTTTGAGGTCAAATGTATATACTATGAAAAGACTTTGCAATTCATTTGATTCTATGGATAATCTATTTAGATTATATTTGTATGGAGCACTTCATTAAAAAATGATTACACAATGGGTTGACTTAAATTTGACACTTAAGACTATATCCAGTGCAGTGGGTGTGTCGCACTTCTGGCAGTGCTGCCTTTTGTCTATGCAGTTGAATCAAGGTCCTGTTTTCTCTCTAAGGTGGACATTAAAGATCCAATGGCATTATTTTGAAGAACAGGGGAGTTATCGCTCATGTCCTTGTCAATCTTTCTCAACTAAATTGGCAGTAATTATACTTCAAAAATAATTAATTAGCTGTAAGGTACTTTGGGATGTCCTAAGACCATGAAAAATTTGATTTTTGGGCCAGGGAGGATCTTAAGAGGTGGGATACATTGCACTTAACGTTGGCGGGGAGAATCCAAGTGGTTAAAATGAATATTCTGCCGATCTTTCAGGCTCTGTGGACACAATCATCTCTGACTTCGTATGGGCGGGGAAGGTGCCGAGAGTGGGGAGGACCCTGCTGCCGGGGGGGGGGGGGGGTTGGCGTTGCCAAACTGCTTCATTATTATTGGGTGGCGAATGTGGACAAGGTGCGGTGGTGATGGGAAGGAGAAGGGTTAGAGTGGGTTAGGACGGAAGAGGAATCTTGCAAGGGGTCTAGTTTGAGGCCTATGGTGACGGCAGCATTGTCAATGGCTCCGAGTAGGTATTCAGGGAGCCCAGGGGTGCAGTCCATGGTGAAGATATGGAATTGGCTGAGGAGGCAGTTTAAGGTGGAAGGAATGTCGGTGCTAACACCGCTGTGCGAGAATCATGGGTTTGAGCCAGGGGGGGAGGGGTGGACAGTGTATACAGGAGGTGGAGGGAAGTGGGGCTGGTCAAGGTGAGGGGTTTGTATTTGGAGGAAGGGTTCGCCAGTCTGGAGGAGCTAAGGGAGAGGGTAGAGCTGCCGAGGGGTAGTGAGTTCAGGTATCTACAGGGTGGGGACTTTGCACAAAAGGTCTGGAAGGGGTTCCCTAGATTGCTGGGATACACCCTGCTGGAGTGACTGATGCTTCCAGATGTGGAAGATGAGGAAAGAGCTGGGGATATATATAAGTGGCTGGGGGAGCAGTGTGGTGAAGATCAAGGAGAAATGGGAAGCGGAGTTGGGAATGGAGATCAATTGGGGGCTATGGAGTGAGCCACTGTGAAGGGTAAACGGGACCTGCTCTTATGCAAGGATCAGCCTGATACAGTTTAAGGTGGTGCACAGGGTGCATATGACTCGGGCGGAAACGAGTGGGTTCTTTCAGGGGGTAGCAGATGAGTGTGAGAGATGTGGGCGGGGGCCAGCGAATCATGCGCGCATGTTTTGGGGTTGTGAAAAATTCGGAAGATTCTGGGCGGGAGTGTTCGCGGTCTTGGCCAGGATAATAGAGGAGGGAGTGGACCCGGACCCTTTGGTGGCGATATTTGGGGTTTCAGAGAAGCCGGAGCTCATGGATGGATGGATTTGTTTATTGTCACGTGTACCGAGGTACAGTGAAAAGTATTTTTCTGAAAGCAGCTCAACAGATCATTCAGTACATGGAAGAAAAGGGAATTAAACAAAATTCAAGAAAATACATGAAAATACATAATAGGGCAACACAAGATATACAGTGTAACTACATAAGCATTGGCATCGGATGAAGCATACAGGGTGTAGTGTTAATGAGGTCAGTCAATAAGAGGGTCATTTAGGAGTCAGGTGACTCGTCGTTATTCGAGATCCGGCCCACTATGGTCGTATCGTCAGCAAACTTGTAGATGGAGTTGGAACCAAGTTTTGCCACGCAGTCGTGTGTGTACAGGGAGTAGAGTAGGGGGCTAAGTACGCAGCCTTGCGGGCTCCGGTATTGAGGACTATTGTGGAGGAGGTGTTGGTGTTCATTCTTACTGATTGTGGTCTGTTGGTCAGAAAATTAAGGATCCAGTTGCAGAGTGGAGAGCCAAGTCCTAGGTTTTGGAGCTTTGATATGAGCTTGGCTGGGATTATAGTGTTGAAGGCGGAGCGGTAGTCAATATATAGGAGTGTGATGTAGGAGTCCTTGTTTTCGAGATGCTCTAGGGATGAGTGTAGGGCCAGGGAAATGGCGTCTGATGTGACCGGTTGCGACGGTATGCGAATTGAAGTGGGTCAAGGCGTTCCGGGAGTATGGAGGTGATGCGCTTCATCATCAGCCTCTGGAAGCACTTCATTACAACTGACGTCAGGGCCCGGGCGGTAGTCATTGAGGCACGTTGCCTGGTTCTTCTTTGGTACCGGTATGATGGAGAGGAGGAAGGCCGATGTCTTCGCCTTCGCCTCTCTGATTGCACGGTAACGAATTTTGCTGGAGTGGGGGTTGGCATTGCCACTGGGGGTAGCAGCATGGTTGGGTGACCTGTATGGCTTCCTGCGGTTAGAGAAGATAAAGTATGAGTTAGGGGGCTCAGCAGGGAAGTTTGAGAAAAGGTGGGGGATGTTTGTGACTGTGTTTGAGGAGCTGTTCGTCGCAGGGGGGTGGGAGGGCTGGGTGATGGGGAGGGGGTTGCAAAAGGAGAAAAATCTGTACAAACTGTATCATTGATTGTTGGGAAGAATGTTTCCTGGGGTGTTTATTTGCTGTTACCTACTTTGATACAAGTTTTTTAAAAATGTGTTTTTAAAAAAAAAAGAAAAATGTAAAAAAAAAAGAAAAATGTGATATAAATGCAAGTCTGTCTGTTTTTATCACTTGCAGTTTATTGCATCAAATTTAATTATTTATGTCAATACTCAGCAGGGTAGCATGGTGGTTAGCATAAATGCTTCACAGCTCCAGGGTCCCAGGTTCGATTCCCGGCTGGGTCACTGTCTGTGTGGAGTCTGCACGTCCTCCCCCTGTGTGCGTGGGTTTCCTCCAGGTGCTCCGGTTTCCTCCCACAGTCCAAAGATGTGCGGGTTAGGTGGATTGGCCATGCTAAATTGCCCGTAGTGTCCTAATAAAAGTAAGGTTAAGGGGGGGGTTGTTGGGTTACGGGTATAGGGTGGATACGTGGGTTTGAGTAGGGTGATCATGGCTCGGCACAACATTGAGGGCTGAAGGGTCTGTTCTGTGCTGTACTGTTCTATGTTCTATGTTCTATACTCGGGCAACAGGTACTGCTAAACTCTGAGGAACAGTAAATAGTAAACAAGAAATGCTGGAAGTGATAGCAGCAATTAAATCAACATTATGTCTGCTTTGCAGGAACTTTAAATGAAATGCTACATTTATAGCAGGTGGCCTAACCTGTAAATAATCTATGCTGTTTTACAGTTGTCTCCAAAGAAGACTTGGGAAGGTTTCATTGGTGGTTTCTTTGCAACTGTTGTGTTTGGATTTCTGGTATGCCTATTGCCTTTATTTTAATCTTTGTAGCAAGTGAGAGATTGGGATATCACATTACAATCATCTGACCAACAGGCACCCTCTTTGTTTTGTAGTGCACAAGCCCTTTAATTTTCTTTTGCATAGTTTTGCATGCCCGGTAACTTAAGAGGTCAACTTGCACATGGCCAGGACAGGAACATTTAATTGCTGCATGGCCATTTGGCTGTGCATCTTCGAGAGAACATATCAGGTCATCTGTCTATGAGCACGAGCTTGTAGCTTTACTAAATCTCAAACACAAATGTCCCCACAGAGCCCCATTAACTTGATCCAAGTCCATGATCTTGAACAAAGGCATCAGCCTTCTCCGAATTATGGAAATAATAGTCCTTTGACTGATAGGTAACCCACAGGCTTGCCAGATACACCACTCCACTCCAAACCGTACTCCGTTCTTGTACATTGCGTCGGTAGCCATATTAAAGGATGTCCGCCTCCTCTCAAGCTCCGCTCTGCTACCTTGATAAATTCTAATGAGATTCCCTTTCCACCTCAAATCACTGTGCTGCTTGGCCTACTTCAGGACCCGCTCCTTCTGGAACCTATAAAATCTTACAATGACTGCCCATGGGGGTTCATTCGCTCTAGGCTTCTGCCGGAGTGTTCGATGGACCCTGTCCAGCTCTGGGGGGGACGCGAGTTCACCCTCCCTCATCATCATGGGGCAGCATGGTAGCATAGTGGTTAGCACTACGGCTTCACAGCTCCAGGGTCCCAGGTTCGATTCCCGCTTTGGTCGCTGTCTGTGTGAAGTCTGCACGTTAGACCATCAAACATAGAACATACAGTGCAGAAGGAAGCCATTCGTCCCATCGAGTCTGCACTGACCCACTTAAGCCCCCACTTCCACCCCATCCCCATAACCCCTCCTATCCTTTTTGGTCACTAAGGGCAATTTATCATGGCCAATCCACCTAACCTGCACGTCTTTAGACTGTGGGAGGAAAACGGAGCACCCGGAGGAAACTCGCGCAGACACGGGGAGAACGGTGTCTGCAACAGTGCTATCCACTTGTACTATCGTGCTGCCCCCCACGTTCTCCCTGTGTCTGCGTGGGATTCCTCCAGGTGCTCCTGTTTCCTCCCACAGTCCAAAGATGTGCAGATTAGGTGGATTGGCCATGCTAAATTGTCCTCAAATTAGGTGGGGTTGCTTGGTTACGGGGATAGAGCCGGTGCAGACTCGATAGGCCGAATGGCCTCCTTCACTGTAAATTTTATGATTCCCAAACAGAGACGCAGTAGGATTCAGACCCTCCAAATGCTGACTGAGGTTTTGTCTCCTCGACCAATTCTCAACGTCGCCCACCTTCGCCCTCAGACTTTTATTTTTCTCTGTCATCAACGTGATCCACCCCCCCCCAGAAATGATAGCCCCATCCAGAAGCCCCACGCACAAAAGAGGCTGCGTCAGGACACCCACCCCCATGCCCTCCGAAAGGAGAACCCTGTCAGAAACCTCACCCCCAGGAAAGAGACTTCTGTCAGGAAGCCCACAGAAAAGAGACCGTTGTCAAAAATCCCCTCCGAATAGAGACCGCTGTCAAGAAGCACACCACGCAGAAAAGAGACCCCTGTCAGGAAGCCCCCAGAAAAGAGACCCCCCCTTCTGAAGCCCCCCGCCCTCCAGAAAAGAAGCCCCTGTCAGTAAACCCCCATCACCTTCCAGAAAAGAGACACTTGTCAGGAAGCCTCCTCCTTCCGGAGCCCTATCAGGATGCTGTGCCTCCCACCCTCAAAAAAGAATCCCCCCCCCCTGTCCGGAAGCCCCCCAGAAAAGAGGCCCCTCTCGGGAAGCACTCCCAAAAAAAACAACCCTGTCAGGAAGAGACCCCAGAAAAGAGACCTCTGCCTGGAAGCCCCCGCCCCTGCAGAAAGATCCCTGTCAGGAAGACGCCACTCCACCCCCAAAAAGAGAGCCCTGATGAAAGCACATGCCAGAAAAGTGACCCCTGTCGGGAAACCCCCCCCCCCTCCCCCCCAGAAAAGTGACCTCTGCCAGGAACCCCCCCCAGAAAAGTGATGTCTGCCAGTGTGGTGAATGTAACTTGGTAATTCACACTGTATCTTCGTAAGCGCAGTAGCGTTATCCGATCACTAGGGGGAGTAGCTCTGGGAATGCTCAGGAGTTTGTACGGGGCTCCACCCTTGGCTCCGCCCACGACTCCTCCCCCTTGTGCTGCTGTATAAATACCCTTGTCCAGAGTCAGCCTGCAGTTCACCGAGAGTTCATCAACGGGTAACAGGCTGGCTCTGTAGTAAGTAGATTAAAACCACTGTTCATATCGGAAAGCACGTGTCTGGTGAATTGATGGTTCCATCAGCCAGGAATCCCAGCCCCCCCCAGAAAAGTGATCCCTGTCAGGAGGCCCCCCTCCCCAGAAAAGTGACCCCTGTCAGGAGGCCTCTCTCCCCAGAAAAGTGACCCCTGTCAGGAGGCCTCCCTCCCCAGAAGTGACCCCTGTCAGGAAGTCTTCCCAGGAAAATGACCCCTGTCAGGAACCCCCCCCCCCCACCCCCACCCCCAGAAAAGTGACCCCTGTCAGGAAGCCCCCCCTCGAAAAGAGACGCCCGTCATGAAGCGTTCCCCTCCCTTGCCATGATGTCCCGATAATAAGTTGAAATCTCTTATCTCCCAAATATTCCCTTTGTTTGCAGAAACCATATGAATAATTTGAGCCCCTTATGAAGACAGCTGTCTTATGTTTAAATTTCAATCTCCAAATTATTAATACTTATTACAACATTTTCACAAAAAGTGAATGCTTTCATAAATCTTTACATGTATGACAAAAATAAATTTGAATGATATCCACATTTTTTTTTAGAAGAAAGTGATTTTTGTACAATTTTTAATGAGTAGTAGGTCTTCATGAAAAATATTCGGATCAGTTTTATTTATTAATTCTCATTTATCTTTTTCCAGTTTGCCTACACATTATCAAGCTACAATTACTTTGTGTGTCCAGTGGATTACAACAGTGAAACCAACAGCTTTATTGTTGACTGTGAGCCTTCACTCTTGTTCCACCTACAGGAATACATGCTTCCATCTGTGCTGCAATCTGCCCTTGGATGGGTGAGGCCTGCATTTTTCATTAATCTTTATATCTGTGACTAGCAACACTAAATTTTTACAGTTCTCTCCATAAAAAAATACCCGAGTGCTTTATATGGCAGAGAAATGAATACCATGCATCGAGGGCATAATTAAGACAGCATTGATCAAGGTAGGGGTGAGCATGTGCAATGTTTGAAAGCACGCATAGATACAAAGCTAATCTTGGGGTTAAACAATTTGTTGTCTTTATGCTGCTACTAAATTTATCATGAACATGAAATCGGGAAGTTTGATGGAATGGAACCGAAAGGCATATGGAGACGGTAACCAAGCCAAGAAATTTTATTTTATTGACATTGAACAGGAATACAATTTAACTTTTCCAAAATTTCATGTTGACAAGCCACTGGATTTTTACAGCAGTAACTTTGCATTCTTTGGTAATGTAGAAGCACAGGGTTGGATGCTCCTACAATATATGTGGAACCTGACTGTGTTTGCGATTTATCTCCGAAAGGAGGTACCATGGCAAATATGAATAAAGGGAATCTGGAGCACTGTGAATGACAGTGCCACAGGAGGAAAATATATTTTGAGGTGTATAGTGGTTATTTTGGAAAAGATAAGGAATAGAACAGTGAGAGAACCGTGTGCAGAGATGGACTACGGAGAAGAATGGAATATTCGTTCTTGTCACAGGAGGTAGACGTGATGAGGAGACATGGTGGGCTGTTGGTCACAGTGAAAACTAATTATCATTGACACTCATTGTTTTGGATGGATCAGGTCAGCGCTGGCATCTATCCAACAATGGAAAATGGCCCAGGAATGACCTGTTCACAAATAAGCTGGACATATCCAACCCAACCAATTACTGTTTCGCCTTTCTACTCTCAATCATCAGCAAAGTGATGGAAGGTGTCATCAACCGTGCTAACAAGCAGCACTTGCACAACATTAACTTGCTCAGTTTGGGTTCTACCAGAGGAACTTGGCTCCAGATTTCATTACAGCCTTGGTCCAAACATGGACGAAGAGCTGAATTCCAGAGTTGACTGTCCTTGACAACAAGGCAGCATTTGACTGAATGTATCATTAAGAAGTCTTAGCAAAATTGAAGTTATTGAGAATAAGGGGGACGATTTGCCAGTGGTTGGAGTCATACCAAGTGCAAAGGAAGATGACTGTGGTTGTTTGAGCTCAATCAACTCAGGCCCAAAAGATCACTGTAGGAGTTCCTCACTGCAGTGCCTGAGTAGGCCCAACCATTTTCAGCTGATTCCCTCCATCATAAGGACAGGTGGTGTTGCTTGCTGATGAATGCATAGTGGTCAGTTCCATTTGTGACTCCTCAAATGTTGAAGTAGCCTTTGCCTGAAGATGCAACACCTGGACAATATTCAGGCTTGGACTTGTAAGGAGCAAGTAACATTCATGCCAGACAATGACCATCTCTAAAGAGGAAAAAACTAACCATCTCCTTTGACGTTCAGAGGCATTTTAAGATACACCATTGAATGTTCAATTTTCTTTTTTTTTTTAAATAATTTTTATTCAAATTTTTCAACAACAAATTTTCTCCCAACAATAAAATAAACAAGGCATAGAGAAAACAGAAAGAAAAGCCCCTCCCCCAATACAAAGCAATACATTAATAACAAAAAAGAAAGTAACAAACAAGTAGTTGCAAAAACAAACCCCCTTAACAGACCCATAATCTACCCCCCCCCCCCCCCCCCCCGGTTGCTGCTGAAAATTGACCACCCCCTAACACTCCGCCAGGAAATCAAGAAAAAGCTGCCACTGCCGGAAGAACCCCTGCACCGACCCCCTCAGGGCAAACTTGACCCTCTCCAGTTTGATGAACCCAGCCATGTCGTTAATCCAGGATTCCGGGCTCGGGGGCTTCACGTCCCTCCACTGTAAAAGAATCCTTCGCCGGGCTACTAGAGACGCAAAGGCCAGAATACCGGCCTCTCTCCCCTCCTGCACTCCCGGCTCCGATGCTACCCCAAAGATAGCGAGCCCCCAGCCCGGTTCCACCCTGGAACCGACCACCTTGGACAAGGACCCCCGTACAGAACCCCATCAACGCCGGACACGCCCAGAACATGTGGGTGTGATTCGCCGGGCCTCCCGAACACCTCCCACACCTGTCCTCACCCCCAAAGAACCGGCTCAGCCTGGCCCCAGTCATATGCACCCTATGCAGCACCTTCAGCTGAAATAAGCTGAGCCGTGCACAAGAAGAGGACGAATTCACCCTCCCCAGGGTGTCCGCCCACGTCCCCTCGTCGATCTCCTCCCCTAGCTCCTCCTCCCACTTCACTTTCAGCTCCTCCACCGAGGCCTCCTCCCCCTCCTGCATCACCTGATAAATTGCCGAGATCCTACCCTCACCGACCCACGTCCCCAAGAGCACCCTATTCTGCACCCCCTTGGCGGCAATAGCGGAAACACCGCCACCTGCTGCTTAACAAACGCCCTAATCTGCATATACCTAAAAGTATTCCCGGGGGGAGACCCCACTTCCCCTCCAACTCCTCTAAAGTCGCAAACTTCCTGTCGAGGAAAAGGTCCCCATCCGCCTGATGCCTGCCCTCTGCCAACTCAATAACCCCCCCCCCCCCCATGCCGCCTCCACTGCCCCCAGATACGTTGCGGGGGGTAGTGGGAGCGGGGCCCTCACCAATGCCTCCAAACTCGTACCCACACAGGACGCCACCTCCAACCTCTTCATGCGGCACCCCCCCCCCCCCCCCCCCCCCCCTCCATCACCAAAGTCACCTACCTCCCTGCCTCGCTCCAGGAATACCATCCTTACTCTCTGGGTCTTCCATGCCCACATGAACCCCAGAATACTCTTATTAACCCTCCTAAAGAAAGCCTTCGGAATCAAGATGGGGAGACACTGGAAGAGAAACCAAAACCTCGGGAGCACCGTCATCTTAACCGACTGGACCCTGCCTGCTAAGGAGAGTGGCAGCGAATCCCACCTCGTAAACTCCTCCTCCATCTGTTCCACCAGCCTCGAAAAGTTTAGCCTATGTAGGGCCCCCCCAGCTCCTAGCTATCTGGACGGCAAGATATCTAAAGCTCCTCTCCGCCCTCTTCAACGGGAGCTCCTCTATCTCCCTCTCCTGGTCCCCCAAGTGCAGCACAAACAGCTCACTCTTCCCCACGTTGAGCTTATAGTCCGAAAAGTCCCCAAGTATCTTCAACACCTCTGGCATCATTCCCCCCCCCCCGCCGGATCCGCGATGTACAACAGTAAATCATCACTCTCAACAGTAAATCCCCCCCCCCCCCCCCCCCCCCCCCCCAGCACAAGCCCCCTGCAGTTCTTCGAATCCCTCAGCGCCATGGCCAGGGGTTCAATCGCTAACGCGAAGAGCAGGGGAGACGAGGGGCACCCCTGCCTCGTCCCCCGGGACAACCGAAAGTCCTCCGACCTCCTCCCATTCGTCACCACGCTCGACACCGGGACACTATACAGCAGCCTCACCCAGCTAATGAATCCCTCACCAAACCCAAATCTCCTCAACACCTCCCACAGGTAGCTCCACTCCACCCTATTGAAGGCTTTCTCCGCATCCATCGATGCTACTATTTCCGCCTCCCCATCCGCCGCCGACATCATCATGACATTAAGAAGCCGCCGCACGTTGACATTCAGCTGCCTCCCCTTCAAACCCCATTTGGTCCTCATGGATAACCAGCGGGACCACATCTTCCACCCTCCTGGACAGTATCTGAGCCAGCAACTTTGCGTCCACGTTGAGGAGCGAGATCGGCCTGTAAGACCCACACTGGAGGGGGTCCTTATCCCGCTTCAGAATCAGTGAAATTATTGCTCTAGACATCTCCACCCACTCCTCCTCCACTCTTGGGAACCCCAGCTTATCCAGAAAGCGGTCCATCCCGCCCACCTCCCTAGAGGGCACCGACCGGTACAGCTCCTCGTAGAAGGACATGAACACCCCATTAATGTCCCTAGTACTCTGCACCAGGTTCCCTCCTGCATCTGTGACTCCCCCAATCTCTCTCGCTGCCTCCCGCTTCTGGAGCTGGTGGGCCAACATCCGACTTGCCTTCTCCCCATACTCGTATACCGCCCCCTGCGCTCTCCTCCATTGCGCCTCCACCTTCCGGTTGGTCAGTATATCGAACTCCGCATGGAGACTGCGACGCTTCCTCAAAAGCCCCTCTTCCGGGACATCCGCATACCTCCTATCCGCCCTTACCATTTCTTCCACCAACCTAACCTTCTCCCCCCTCTCCCTGTGCGCCCGAATAGATATCAGCTCCCCTCTAACCACCGCCTTGAATGTTGAATTTTCAATCATTAGTATCCTGGAGGTTACCTGTGGCCATACGTTTATTTGGACCAGCCATATAAATACTGTGCCTAAAGTGCAGGTTGGAGGCTGGGAATTCTGCGGCACCTCCTTACTCCCGAAAGCTTATCCACCATCTTCAAGCCACAAGTCAGGGGTATGATGAATACAATCCACTTGCGAGGCGGAAGATGCATGGAAATGGCACCACCTGCAAATGCCCTGGCCAGACCCCATCCTGACCGGAATCTATATCGCTGTCCTTTCTCAAACATTGCATCAAAATCCTGGAACTCCCTACCTAACAACACTGTGCATACCGCATGTACTACAGTACTTATATAAAGTTGGTTCCCCACCACCTTCTCAAGGACCATTAGGGATGGGCAATAAAAGCTGGCTTCACCAGGGACATTTGCCCCCTGGGAATGAGTTTTAAAAGCAGGAATCAAATTGAATAAACTCCCAAGATTAGTGAGTGAGAGAAATATAAGTATATAGTTGCATAATGGTGAAGTATTTATTGACCTTGAAAGGACTAATTAGTAAGACATGAGACTGTATTTTTAACAAATGTGATGCAAATATAGACTTTTTAATAAGATGAGTGTTACTAGTTGTCAGTTGGCTGAGAACAATGATTGATGAGAGAGAGAGAGAGACTGACAGCATTGGCAAGTATGTTTGGCAATTGAGTGAGTTTCAGAAGAATTTGAGATATAGGGATATATGCAATGAGACTAGAAACTGAATTGCGCTTTCTAGGATGGATTTGTGAATTTAATATTGACGAAAAAGATATATGCTGAATGGAAGGAGGTTCAAAGGGTGGAAATTTGTAAAAGTTCGTTTGAGGTTGCTCAATGCTCTTGAGGAATGACCCTGGAATAATAAGAGGATTTTACAGCAGCGAAGGAGTGTTGTTGCCTGAGGTGATTAAGCTACTTCTCGCAATATGCATTCAGGCCTATAATGCATCTAGAGTACTATAATCTGTGGCTCACAGGATTAAGTCTGGAGATTACTGCTGTACTGGGAGAATGGTGTATTTTAAAAGAGCATGGACATCGATGACTCAGAACAAAGCTACATTAGAAAATGTGGAGAAATGTATTTATAATCAGCTATGTTGATCGATATCTTCCTACCTTTCCCCATTTTATGTAAAAGTTTATATTTTGCAACAATAGTTGATGCACACAATTTGCCAATTAGTGCAAATGTCATTGCTCCTTGTGATTCATGAATTAAACAACCAGCTTTGAATTTTTTAAAAGCCTGGACAAAGATGACTGGTGCAGTGGATTTTAAAATCTAAAATTTGAAAATCTTTCAAAATATTTTTCAAACTTCCATGTTTGTCTAACCAATGAATTATGTTTGTACAAATCTGTTGTTTTATTATGCATAAGAATTTAGTTTGACATTAGTTGGGGTTAAATGTAAAATCTTACTTCCAGGGTATTTGCTTCATACCTCGGATACATTGAAGATTCAGGCTCCTATGAATCATGGCATCATAATTGGAATATTGACTCCATTATATACGCATTGCCAATGTAATGGTACAAGTTAATTTATATTGCTTAATTTGGGTTGGGAAACAATTAAAATTTAGGATATACTAGAGCATAGAATTAGAGGTCTATTTTGAGTGAATGATTTTAGCACCTGTGCCATTTGCCTCCACAAATGGAATCACAGTGGACCGGAGATGCAACATAATTTTGATCATTATCAAAGCATGCCCAGAAATCCAAGACTAAAGGAAATAAGAGTTTTAAGGTGTAGGCCCACGCATTCTGATGTGACCTTTTATAAATCCAGCACAGGCAAACCTGCAATTCAGTGGTCATTTTAAATCTGAGACATTTTATTTTTCTAATTATTTGGTCTGATATTTTGTTTCCTTCACTCACTCAGGAAACAGTGCACCTCTACCCGTTTCAGATACACAGCATCGCTCTTTCTACATTTGCATCCTTAATTGGGCCTTTCGGAGGCTTTTTCGCCAGTGGTTTCAAACGAGCTTTCAAAATCAAAGCAAGTATCATGATTAGATTAGTTATGTTATTTGTAGCCGAATATAACATACAATGTTTTTTAGACTATTGCTTTATAGGAGGAGCATACTTAAAACGATCAACTGTCCTATGTTATTGTACACTCATTCAAGACATTTCAAATGGTTGTACTGTTATGAAAGCATTTGTGCTTATTTTGAAATCAGGAAGATGATTATAAACTATTATTGCCTAAAGATTCATTGTTTCATTTCAACAGTTTGCAGCATCAGATTTGATAACTATGTGGCTGCCAGCATAAAACCTTTCCTGGTTAAACTCCTTGATCTGCCTGTGTTGGTTCTCTAAAGTAGAATTAAGCCATATCTGTAGATGAATGATCTGAGTGAGGTGTCTTTGTTTTTCTAATTTTTATTTTTGTGATTTGTTCATGTTTAATATATATTTGCAAATTCCTTGTTAGATTCACATATTCAAGTGGGATGTACTTTTGTTATCATTGGCGGGGAGGGTGCAGACGGTGAAGGTGACGGTTCTCCCGAGGTTTCTATTTGTATTTCAGAGCCTCCCTATTTTCATCCCCAAGGCTTTTTTTAAGAGGGTGAATGCTGTGATTTCTGGGTTTGTGTGGGTGGGTAAAGAAGGTGCGACTGGAGCGGGGTCGAGGTGGGGGGGTGGGAGCTGCCCCTACTGAATTTTCTAAACTACTATTGGGCATCGAACATACCAATGTTCAGGAAGTGGATAGTGGGGGAGGGGTCGGTGTGTGGAGCAGGTGGAGGCCGCACCTTGTAGGGGCACGTGTTTTGGGGCACTTTTTAATTTAATTTTTTAAATTTAGAGTACCCAATTATTTTCTTTTCCAATTAAAGGGCAATTTAGCATGGCCAATCCACCTATCCTGCACATCTTTTGGGTTGTGGGGGCGAAATCCACGCAGACACTGGGAAAATGTGCAAACTCCACACCGACAGTGACCCAGGGCCTGGATTCAAACCCGGATCCTCAGCGTCGTAGGCAGCAGTTCTAACCACTATGCCACTGTGCTGCCCCGTTTTGGGGCACTGTTAACGACGCCTCTGCCTTTCTCACCGGCTCGGTACTCTACAATAATGATAGTGTCCTGATGATGGATTTTATTTATGTAACAGTGAGCACAGAATTAAAACTGTGAACAATTTTCTATTTGGTAAGTTTGACTTGTGTTTTCACTAGGATTTTGCTGACACTATTCCAGGGCATGGTGGGATTATGGACCGCTTTGATTGTCAATATCTGATGGCTACCTTTGTTCATGTTTACATCACTAGTTTTATCAGGTAAATCAGTTTCCCTTCCACTCTTTTGTGCAGTTGCCTATATACGTACACAAAATGTGTTCTTCTCATTTAGAAGATTCATGAATAGAAGTATATATAAACGCCCATGTAGGTTTTTAGGGTAATCTCTAAAGTGGTGCAGGTGAAACTGGACTCGGTCCCTCGGGTGTCGGACCAGCCGGGGTTGGAAACGGGCGTGGAGGCAGATGTTGTAGCCTTTGCCTCGTTAATCGCCCGAAAGCGGATCATGTTAGGGTGGAGATCAACCTCTCTACCCTGTGCCCTGCCGTGGCAGGGCGACCTGCTAGAATTCTTGACGCTTGAAAAGGTCAAATTTGAACTGAGGGGAAGGATGGAGGGGTTGTAAAATTCATGGGCGTTATTCATTATGCACTTTCGAGAATTGGATCACATAGAACATTAGGGGGGGGGTTGGGGGGACTATATGTGTTAATGGTGACTATGGGTGATTCCTGATTTCTTTTTGTCATTTGTTTATGTTAACATGCGGGCTAATGTCTGGGGTTTGATGGGAGGATAGGATTGTTGTTTTGGATGTGGGGATTGACATTACAATCGTTATTGATTATTGTTTATTGTTGGATGTAAATTTGGCAGAAAATGTGAAAAAGGAGAATTAAAAATATAATTTAAAAAAAATAAAAATAAACGCCTATGTACCATTCTTCTGTTTAGTTATTCAATTGTACATTAAAAACACCTGCATCAGTTTAGCACTGCCTCAACACTGCATTGAACTGTCAAGTTGGATTTTTTTCCTTTCATGGGATGTAAGCATCCCTGACGAGGCCAACATTTGTTGCCATCCCTAATTTCCCTTGAACTGAGTGGCTTGCTAGGCCATTTCCGGGGGCAATTAAGAGTCAACTGCAGTGCTGTGGATCTGGAGTCACATGTATGCCAGACCAGGTAAGCTTAGCAGATTTCCTTCCCTATAGGACATGGTGAACCAGATAGGTTTTTATGGCACGCGGTGAGTTTCATGGTCACCATTGTAGTGATCTCTGTATGTAGTAATACATGATCAGACTATGTTAAGCTGGAACACTAGATGGCCACACTGCGTCCGATCACAAACTTCAACAGATACGTGATGAGACACAGAAGGATGCCACTTTGACCAGAGTAATCCATCACTTGCTGAATGGATGTCCAAAAGGTCACTGTCCACACTACCAGAGTATGCAGTCTGAACAAATGGTATTAGATGGTATTCTACTGAGACATGACAGAATCGTCATTCCAGAGAGTTTGAAGTCAGAGGTGCTAAGCAAACTTCACGAAGGTCATCTAGGCATCGAGAAATGTAAACGAAGAGCGAGGCAAGCTATTTATTGGCCAGGTATTAATCAAGACGTCACAGACATGATTATGTCCTGTTCTACTTGCCAAAAACACCAAAGTCAACAGTGCAAAGAAAAATTGCAGCAGCATGACATCACCTTGTCACCATGGGTGAAAGTAGGTATCAACCTTTTTCATTCATATGGTAAAGATTACATTTTGGTCATCAAAATTTTCAAATTTTCCAGAAGTCATGGAACTGAATGATCTCACGTACACAACTATTATTAAAGCATGCAAAGACATCTTTGCAAGACATGGAATACCTCAACCCATAATGTCTGAAAATGGTTCGTGTTTTACCAGCTGCGAATGGACAGAATTTGCAATGACATACAATTTCAGACATATCACCTCAAGCTCTCATTTCCCACGGAAAGGTTGAGAAAGGCATTCATATTATCATGCAGTTATTAAGTAAAGCCAGAGACTCGCAATCTGACTTCTACTTAGCCTTGTTAACTTACAGATCATCACCTTTGACCACAGGATTATCCCCATATTGTTTAAAAGAAACAGTAGGACAACATTACCTCAACTGCATTTTACTAATCCTGATCAACATGATGTTGTACAAAAACTTAATGGCCAATGTCAGAAACAGTAGTATGATCAACATGCCAAGAATCTGAAACCTCTTGAAGTTGATGCTGTTCGCATCAGGCTTCCTGAAGGAGGTTGGTCAGATACTATCACTTAGATCAAATCTGGTAAAAACATCAGATGATGTACTAATCCGAAGAAATCGTCGTGATCTTCTACAAGTTAAGGTTCACACCAGTTTTTCCTGATCTTGATTTACATCAATCTGTTTCAAGACATGTTGAACAACAACATTCTACTCCATCACCGAGCAAGAATATTAAAACTTCTACCTCACCGTTGAAATAAAGAAGATCCACAAGAAGTAGAAGAAAACCAAATAGACTCAGTCTCTGAACTTTGAAATGATTCTAGTTTAAACCACTGCATTTCTTATGTAAATTTTCTTTTGTGTATACAAGAAAATATTTTTTAAAAGGAGGATGTAGTGATCTCTGTATGTAGTAATACATGATCAGACTGTTAAGCTAGTACAGGCAACTGAACACTAGATGGCCATACTGTCAGGACCTATAAAAAGGTTTCCCCGTTGTTTCCTAGTGGGGAGTGTGTCTGGAGTGCAGAGAGTATAGAAGAGAGATGGCTAGAGAGAAGAAGTTAATAGATATCAGTATTTCACATTATCCTATTTAATAGTTTAATCTACAGTTACTTGTTTGTTTACTAGTTTAGTATTAAGTAAAAAGAACACACAAGATTATTTTATATTACTCATTAAATTACTTTATCATCACTGGACAACTATGTCTATATTTCAACAACTCGGCTAGACAAAAAGAGGAATATATATATATTATAATATCCAAACAACAACCATCACTGTGACAAGCTTTCAGTTTTAGATTTTGTTATTGACTAAATTTAAATTCCAGCTGCCTTGATTACATTTGAACCCACGAGCCAGAGCATTAGTTTGGGATTTTGGATTACGAGTCCAGTACCACAAGGCCAGGATCTCCCATGTACTCAAACCTTCAGTGATGTGGAGATGCCGGAGACCGCAGACCATAGGGGATGGCTTCTTTAATGTGTTTCGGGTGAAAGCTGGAGAAGTGGAGCATCGTGAGGTTATCTGTGGGCTTGCGGTAAAGCAAAGTGCTGAGGTGACCGTCCTTGATGGAGATTAGTGTGTCCAAGAATGCAACTGAATTTGGAGAATAGTCCATGGTGGGATGGAACTTATTGATCTCATCGTGTAGTCGTTTCGGTGATTCTTCGCTGTGGGTCCAAAGGAAGAAATGTCATCGATGTATCTGGTGTATAACGTCGGTTGAAGGTCCTGTGCGGTGAGGAAGTCTTGTTCAAACTTGTGCATGAAGATGTTGGCATATTGAGGTGCAAATTTGGTCCCCATGGCTGTTCCGTGCGTCTGGATGAAGAATTTGTTGTCGAAGGTGAAGACGTTGTGATCTAGAATGAAGCGGATGAGTTGCAGAATTGCGTCTGGAGATTGGCAGTTGTCGGTGTTGAGGACTGAGGCTGTTGCAGCAATGCCGTCGTCACAGGGGATGCTGGTGTAGAGTGCCGAGACATCCATTGTGACGAGGAATGTTCCTGGTTCAACTGGTCCATGGGTGCTGAGTTTCTGTAGGAAGTCCGTCGTGTCGCGACAGAAGCTGGGTGTACCTTGTACGATGGGTTTCAAGATGCCCTCAATGTGGCCAGAGAGGTTCTCTCACAGGGTCCCATTGCCTGAAACGATAGGATGACCTGGTGTGTTGGCCTTGTGTATTTTTGGGAGACAGTAGAGATCTCCAATGCGGGGATTACGTGGGATGAGAGTTCGTAGGGTGCTCTGAAGGTCTGGATCAGTCCATTGAGTTGGCAGATGTGTTCCTTGGTTGGATCTGCGGGTAACTGTCTGTTGTGTACCTGGTTGTTGAGTTGTTGGTATACTTCTTTGCAGTAGTCCGTTCTGTTCAGTATGACGGTGGCCCCTCCTTTGTCTGCTGGTTTGATGACGATGTTGCGGTTGGTCTTGAGAGCGTGGATGGCGTTGCGTTGTGCTTGGGTGACGTTCAGGGCTGCCTTGTGAAAGCGACTGATGAATCTGGCATTGACACGACTCCTGACGGCTTGAGCATAAATGTCGAGTCTTCCGGAGGAGTCTTCCGGAGGGGCCTTCCGGAGGGGTCCAATTTGACTCTTACCTTTTTGGTTGCTGCACGCATACAGGATACTCCGTATACACAGGATCTGCTCAGACGAGGAGGAGCGTAACAGACACCTACAGATGCTGAAAGATGCCCTCGTACGAACGGGATATGGCGCTCGACTCATCGATCGACAGTTCCAACGCGCCACAGCAAAAAACCGCATCGACCTCCTCAGAAGACAAACATGGGACACAACTGACAGAGTACCCTTCGTCATCCAGTACTTTCCTGGGGCGGAGAAACTACGACATCTTCTTCGCAGCCTTCAACACATCATGAATGAAGATGAACATCTTGCCAAGGTCATCCCCACACCCCCACTACTTGCCTTCAAACAACTGCGCAACCTCAAACAAACCATTGTTTGCAGCAAATTAGCCAGCCTTCAGAGCAGCGACCACGACACCACACAACCCTGCCAGGGCAATCTCTGCAAGACATGCCAGATCATCGACATGGATACCACCATTACACGTGGAAACACCACCCACCAGGTACATACTCGTGTGACTCGACCAATGTAGTCTACCTCATACGCAGCAGGAATGGATGTCCCGAAGCGTGGTACATTGGCGTGACCATGCAGACATTGCGACAACGAATGAATGGGCATCGTGCGACAATCACCAGGCAGGAATGTCGGGGAACACTTCGCAGTCAAGGGCATTCAGCCTCTGATCTCCGGGTAAGCATTCTCCAAGGTGGTCTTCAGGACACGCGACAACGCAGAATAGCGAAGTTCCGCACGCATGAGTGCGGCCTCAAAAGAGGAGCTGGTAGAGGGGCTGGGGGCGCCGATAGAGTTGGAGGAGCTAGTCAGGGGGATTGGACAAATGCAGTCAGGTAAGGCGCCGGGGCCGGACGGGTTCCCGGTGGAATTTTATAAAAAGTATGCGGATCTGGTGGGCCCCCTGTTGGTGCGAGCCTTCAATGAGGCATGGGAGGGGGGGGCTTTGCCCCCGACGATGTCGCGGGCACTGATCTCTCTGATCCTGAAGCGGGATAAGGACCCCTTGCAGTGTGGATCATACAGGCCTATCTCGCTCCTCAATGTTGACGCTAAGTTGCTGGTGAAGATCCTGGCCACCAGGATAGAGAACTGTGTGCCAGGGGTGATACACGAGGATCAGACAGGATTTGTCAAGGGACGGCAGCTCAACACGAATGTGCGGGGACTGCTAAATGTTATTATGATGCCGGCAGTGGAGGGGTGGCGGAGATAGTGGTGGCGCTGGATGCGGAGAAAGCGTTTGATAGAGTTGAGTGGGGTACCTGTGGGAGGTGCTGGAGCGGTTCGGATTCGGGGAGGGATTCATCAAATGGGTGAGGCTGCTCTACGCGGCTCCGATGGCAAGTGTAGTTACCAATGGAAGGAGATCGGAGTACTTTAGGCTCTACCGTGGGACCAGGCAGGGGTGCCCCCTGTCCCCCTTGCTCTTTGCACTGGTGATTGAACCTTTGGCTATGGCGTTGGAGTCAGGGAGATGGAGGGGTCTGGTGCGGGGTGGGGAGGAACATCGTGTATCGCTGTATGCTGACGACCTGCTGTTGTATGTGGTGGATCCAGAAGGGGGAATGCCGGGGGTGACGGAGCTGTTAGCGGAATTTGGGGGCTTCTCGGGCTATAAGTTAAATTTAGGCAAGAGTGAGGCATTTGTAGTACACCCGGGTGATCAGGAGGAGGGAATTGGGAGACTCCCATTTAAGAGGGCAGTGAAGAGTTTCAGATACCTGGGGGTGCAGGTGGCCAGGAGTTGGGGGACTCTCCGTAAGCTTAATTTTACCAGGCTGGTGGAGCAGATGGAGGAGGAATTTAAAAGGTGGGACATGGTGCCGCTATCGTTGGCGGGTAGAGTGCAGTCCATCAAAATGACAGTTTTCCCGACGTTCTTGTTCCTTTTTCAGTGTTTGCCCATCTTTATCCCTCGGGCCTTTTTTAGAAGGGTGACTAGCAGCATCATGAGCTTTGTTTGGGCGCATGGGACCCCGAGGGTGAAGAGGGTCTTCTTGGAGCGGGGTAGAGATGGGGGGGGGGGGGGGGGGTACTGGCGTTACCCAATCTCTCGGGGTATTATTGGGCGGCCAATGTGTCGATAGTGCGCAAGTGGGTAATGGAGGGGGAGGGGGCAGCATGGAAACGGATAGAGAGGGCGTCCTGTGGAGATACAAGCCTGGGGGCCCTGGTAACGGCGCCGTTGCCGCTCCCTCCTACGAGGTATACCACGAGTCCGGTGGTGGCTGCTACCCTCAAGATTTGGGGGCAGTGGAGGCAACATAGGGGAGAAGTGGGAGGCTCGATGGAGGCTCCGTTAAGGGGAAACCATAGGTTCGTCCCGGGGAACATTGATGGGGGATTTCAGGGTTGGCACAGAGCGGGCATCAGACAGCTGAGGGACCTGTTTATTGATGGGAGGTTTGCGAGCCTGGGGGAGTTGGAGGAGAAATTTGGGCTCCCCCCGGGGAACATGTTCAGGTATCTGCAGGTAAAGGCATTTGCTAGGCGGCAGGTGGAGGGATTCCCTTCGCTTCCCGCGACGGGGGTGAGCGACAGGGTGCTTTCGGGGGTCTGGGTCGGAGAGGGGAAGATATCTGATATCTACAAGGTTATGGAGGAGGCGTCAGTAGAGGAGCTGAAAGCTAAGTGGGTGGGGGAACTGGGGGAACAGATCGAAGACGGGACATGGGCTGATGCCCTGGAGAGGGTTAATTCTTCCTCCTCGTGTGCGTGGCTTAGCCTCATCCAATTCAAGGTGCTGCACCGGGCTCACATGACGGGGACGAGGATGAGTAGGTTCTTTGGGGGTGAAGACAGGTGTGTCAGGTGCTCGGGGAGTCCAGCGAACCATGCCCATATGTTCTGGGCATGCCCGGCACTGGAGGAGTTCTGGAAGGGGGTGGCGAGGACGGTGTCGAGGGTGGTGGGATCCAGGGTCAAGCCAGGATGGGGACTCGCGATTTTTGGGGTTGGGGTGGAGCCGGGAGTGCAGGAGGCGAAAGAGGCCGGTGTGCTGGCCTTTGCGTCCCTAGTAGCCCGGCGAAGGATCTTGCTGCAATGGAAGGATGCGAGGCCCCCAAGCGTGGAGACCTGGATCAATGACATGGCGGGTTTCATTAAGCTACAGAAGGTCATATTCGCCCTGAGAGGGTCGGTACAAGGGTTCTTTAGGCGGTGGCAACCTTTTCTCGACTTTCTGGCTCAACGATAGGGTACGGGGACAGTAGCAGCAGCAACCCGGGGGGGGAGGGAAAAGGGGGGGGGGAGGGGAAAAGGGAGGGGGGGGGGGAGGGGAAAAGGGAGGGGGGGGGGAGGGGAAAAGGGAGGGGGGGGGAGGGGAAAAGGGAGGGGGGGGGGGGAGGGGAAAAGGGAGGGGGGGGGGGAGGGGAAAAGGGAGGGGGGGGGGAGGGGAAAAGGGAGGGGGGGGGGAGGGGAAAAGGGAGGGGGGGGGGAGGGGAAAGGGAGGGGGGGGGAGGGAAAAGGGGGGGGGGGAGGGGAAAAGGGGGGGGGAGGGGAAAAGGGGGGGGGGAGGGGGAAAACGGGGGGGGGGGCCGACGATGACTATGTTTGTTTATTTAATTTAAATTTATTTTAAAGTTCTTTTGTTGTTCATTGGGGTTGGGGGGGGGGGGGGGGGATGTGATACATGCGTCGATACGGCCTGGGGGTGTTAGAGTTATTATGGGTTATTTTGTTGAATTTCATTGTTTGTCGTTGTGTTTTATATTTTCTGTAAAAGATTCCAATAAAAATTATATTTTTAAAAAATGAGTGCGGCCTCAACCGGGATCTTGGATTCATGTTGCATTACATTCACCCCCCCCCCCCCCCCCCCCCCCCCCCCCCCCACCATCTGGCCTGGACTTGCAAAATCCTACCAACTGTCCTGGCTTGAGACAATTCACACCTCTTTAACCTGGGGTTACCCCTATCTCTGGATCTGTAATGATTTGATTACCCGCAAATGCTCGCATTCCAAGCATTGTCTGGCATCTCTGACTTTGTCTATATAAATGTTTCTGGAACATACCTCTCCATTCACCTCAAAACTTCAGTGACATGAATGTAACCTGGCAATTGTCAGTCCATACTTGAATATTTATCGAAGTCCTGCAGTAAATTGATATAGATTGCCTCATTACTGAAACAATTGTAAATGCAGCTGAGTAGGATAAAATAACGAGAAAACAATCCCACTTAAAATGGAAGGTAGGTTATTGATAAAACAGCTGACAATGGTTGAGCCACGATATTTTCTTGAGGAATTCCTGCATTAATATCAACAGCATATAATGCCTAGTCTCCGACAGCTACATTGTCTTTCTGTCAGAACACAATAACACAAGAATTTGAAGCAGCAGTTGGCATTTTGTCCCCTCAAGCTTACTTTACTGTGGATTTTGTGCAGTTATTTTTACAATAGGTGTGCAAAACCTTATTTTAGTTTGCTTCTTAATATGATTATGATACTGTAATTTATCTTTTTGATATCAGAAAGAAATGAGTGAAACAATTTAATGGGCCATAACTTCCTGGTTCTCCAGCATAGGATTTGGAAGGTAGCACAAAATGCACTGGTAAATCCCTCTTGTAAGTTCCCACGTAAGGGTTTGCCTGGCAATTGACCAGAAGAGCTAATTTTCCCAGGACAATTGCACAGGGCTGGGAACAATCTGACAAAGCGATTCAAATCGCTAACTTCGGATGGTTCTGCCAGTTTTACACTCATAGTTACTCTGAGTTAGAAGAAAAAAAATCACTTTTGACTTAAAAGTAATTATTATTTTAAAGACCCAGACATCCGATCGTGAGACATATGACCTGATTTGAGATCAACCCCACGCCAGTATGTGCCAACCCCCGCCCATGTCCCAGGCCAATCCGACCCCCCCCCCCCCCCCCCCCCTCACCCCCACATACATCCCATTCACTTGCCTTTGAAGCTTCCCTTTTATTGGCCACATTAAACTCACCTACTTTACAGCTAGTGCTATAAAACGGGAGCGTGGCCTCCTTTGCTCTATTCCTTTTACACTTTGCTGCTGGAGCTCCTGAGCTGCTTCACTTCTTCGGTCTCACCCAGTCTGAGTTGGAAAGGCCCCATGAGACAAGCACTTTGGATTTCAAGCAAAGCTAAGTCACTATACGATAGCAATCCACTCCAAGGAAGTCATGGGCTAAATATTCAGGAATTCGTAACAGCCCAGATTTATATCTGAAATCCCTGCTAGTGGAAAAAAAAGCTACATTGTACAAACACCTAACTATATTTCATCCTCGCGCAGAGATGTACAGAAAGGGAATAGATCACAAACCCTCGCTCTACTTTGCTCCTCTCTCCTGAGCATTCCAAATTTGCAGTTTGAAAATGAAATTTGAATGCAATTATAAATATAATAGTGTCTGCAACTAATATTCTTCTTTTCATTCTCGTCTTTTGCAGAGGACCAAATCCCAGCAAAGTCTTACAGCAGCTGTTAGTACTTCAACCAGAACAGCAGTTGCATATCTACAATGTTCTGAAATCTCATTTAGTAGAGAAAGGAGCACTTCAGCCAGCAATAAGTGAACAATAGCATTTGGGCATCTTTTCTTCATCAGTGCTGAAATCTGCATGAGTTCCAAGTCGGGAATCGTTTGGAATTTCTGAAGCACCCAGTTTAAGGTTGTTCATGCTAGTCACAATGCCTAACGCTTCTGTGACTGAGACTTACTTACACTCTTTAACTGTAATGCTTTAACCTCCTTGTAGAAATGCAGATTCAGAGTCATATGATTGGCAGTCTTTAGTTTGAAATATACTCAGTAATGTAATCTCAATGAAATATCCTGCAATTAATTTTAATATCTTGGATCCAAACCAAATTCTTCAAACATTAAGGTTTATATCCTTTCAATTTTGACAGTTGGGGTTGAACTTGAATGTATTATATACAAATAGTTTCATTACTTTCGAGCATGAACTCTAATGGAAATATTATAGACACTTCTATGGATTTAGTCATGTAACTGCATCAGAATTTATGCTTGTAGCAATGGTGTTAATATCGGGTAACTTTAGAAGGTAAATTAATTTTAATGGCTACAAATAGAGTACTGGTTGACCTCTAGTCTGTTTTGCAAAATGTTGGGGAATTCACCTGCAGTTTATGTTTTGGATTGAGATTTATGGTACAACTTTTATTTTAAAAAAAGTAACTTGAGTTTTTGCAAGAGTGACCTGATTAAAGCCAATGTTCTGTGAGGATTAACCTTGTGGCAGATGGCATGGCACTGAGTGTATATAATCTGTAAGTATATATGAATATAGATGCAAGTATGTAACTATTTGTAACCATTTATGAACTTGAATGTATTTAAGAAAAAGAAAACAATTTAAGTTTGGATTGTGCTGCAAAGCTGAGAGGAATTTTAATTTTACATAGCATGTATAAATTTGCCAAGTGATAGATGCAGGTGCATATTCACAAAGTGAAATTGGAATGCGCAAAATAAGGAATGATTCTCCAATCCAGCGATTCCAAGGGAGAAACACTGCTTATGGGGTCCACTTGTTGCGGATAGGGCTACAATGTTTATAGCCCTAATTCTCTGACCTGCAACTCCTCGCTGGTAGCATAGAACCATGGATCATCCTTTTGTGAACTACTGCAGTAGCGTGCCTTTAGAAAACAAAGATTTTGTTGATTATTAAAATGTATTGTAAAATAGCTTGTGAAATGTACATTTGGACCATATTTGGACCACCATTGACAGGTTTATAATACTTCGGCAAGGCAGTACACCTTTCATTGATCTATGTAGGCTGCATTCTAAAAGTATTCATAATTTTTACTGCATAATGCATCTCTGTTAAACTCTGTTAATTACTGATCCGGTTTGAATTATGAAGGAAGTTCTGATGGTTCAAATATTTTTGGAAGTTCCCTTTCATAGTTTTATTAGTTTTATCATTGCAGGATTTCTCAATTGTTTGGCTCTGTGAAGTATGTTCTCATTATGCAGGTTTTAAATCCTAAGTGCACAAGAATAAGGTGATGTACTGCTGCAAAAAGAACAATAAATTGATGTAATTTAGAAGGCATTTAGCTTCAACCTCACTACATGTCTGTGATGAGGCTGGAATGCACTGATCTCTTGATTTTCCAAAAAATCAGTTATTGTTGTACAGATAGTTTATGTAATTGTCCTAAATAATTTAAGAAATTTTGCAAGTTGTCTTTGAAAATTTGAAAACTTTAAACCCGGGTTGGAAGACTTTGCTTGATGAGGATGATCTAACAAGTAAGATGAGCATTTCCACCAGGATGGATTAGCGGGTGACAGTTTTATTTTTTGCAAGGTATACCACTTAGCCACGTGATCCTGTTCCACTATTCATTTAGATCAAGGCTGGTGTCTATCTCCAATTGCCTTGATATCATACCCTTAATATGCATGTCTGATAAAACTCTACCCTCAACAGTTTTTTGTAGGAAAAAGTTCCAGATTTCCATAATCTCTTGCTTGAAGAAATGATTTCTGGCTTCACCCCCTGAATGGCCCAGCTCTAATTTTTAAGGCTTTGTCCCCATGCTTGGACATCACCCACCAGAGTAAATAGTTTCTACCCCGGCAACTCCTTTCATAATCTTAAGCACCAAAACTAGATCTTCCTTTCATCTTCTATATTCAAGGGAAATGAAGAATGAAAGCAATGTAAGTAAGTAAGTAAAGAGCAATGAAGGATATAACGTTTTGTAATGGAAAAGCAAAATACTACAGATGCTGGAGATCTGAAATTTAAAACAAAAATATGCTGAAAGTACTGTGGTCAAACAGCACCTGTGGAGGGAAGCTGTGTTTAAGTTTCAGGTCATGATAACCCTTCATCAGAATGGCCATTTTGTAATGGTTAGGGCACGGAACTACAGGTTTATTGCCTGCCGACTTTTATTTTTTTTTAAATAGTCTGCAATATTTTTTGGTTGGTTTGTGTTTCCATGTTAGTTTTGGAACATTTTCTTAAAAACCTGTTTTCTCTTCCAAAGGCTTGAGACTTGCAAAAGTTCCTGAGTATTTTGTCTACTTCTGGAACTTGATGTTTTTTCTTCTGAAGATTTAAGTATTTTTTAACTTCTTTTAAAATTACCTTGTGTGAATACTCGTAAACCAAAGTTTATCTTTAATTTTTGATTCTTTTTAAATTAAACAGAGAGAAACTTGCAATTTGATATACACTCATCTATCCGGGTAGTTTCAGTATAGCATAAATGAAGTCAGTTAACAATGATTGTGACTTTTGAGGTGAAAAGGAAAATCAACAAATGGAATTCTGAAGTTAAAATAGGAAATTATAGCTGATGAGGTAGTTCACATTTATCTTTTGGATGAGATGTAAACCCAAGTCTGCCTGTGAAAATGGATGCAAAAGAGCAGGGGACTTTTTCAGGTATCTTCGCTAACATTTATTTCTTAACCAACCCTACTAGAACAGATTATCTGGCTATCTATCTTGATTTTTGTGCTATTTTGTTCTGCACAATTGACTATGAAGAACTTTGGGACATATTGAGGGTGAAATGGTGCTGTGTATAAAAAAAATGTTCAATGCAATTTCTTCAATGCAATGTTTGAAATAGCTGTTATAAAACCATGTAAAACATTTTTGAAATTGAGTTTTCAAGACCATTATTTAGTGCAGTTACTTCTGGCAAAGTGTGACTGGAGAAATATTAGTAAATATGGCAGGTGTAATTGTCTGATATCCTAATAAGGAGTTTTATCTGGTGGGAGCACACATTGGAAATTAGGTTGTATACAATGCATAAGTGCCAGTGAGTGAAGTTTCACAGCAAAGTTGGAACTTAATCTGATTTGTTCAAGAACCATCTTCTCAGACTTTGGCATAAAGCAACTCCATCTTAATGGCTTAGAAAATGTTCTACTTCCATCAATATCTCTGTACAGAGACTTGTGAATTGAGACCTGTAGCAATATGCTTGAGGATTGCAGACAAGGAGAGTCAATAAAAAAAATTACTAGTAGCTGATTAATCATTTAAAAATTGAAACATTACACCAAATACACAGTAAATATTTTGCTCTTCATGTGAAATATAAATTTTGCATAGTGCATAAATTAGCATAATCTTAATTTACTAAATAAAATACAATGTGTCACTAGTGCAAAATTTGCACTCATTAAAACCTGTGTTACAGATTGGTGTACCTGCATTTAAATTTTATTTCCTGCTTTTGTGTTGCATGTTTAGAATTTTTTTTAAAATTCAATTTAAAACTACTTGTGAAAATCACTCTCTGCATACATTTTACTTGTTTCTTTTGGCACAGAATTGCGTGTGCTTATTAAGTTTTAAATGTTTTGGTATATCAGTTTATGATCCTTGGCCAGACCCTAGGTCATGGAAGGTGGTGATGGTGATGGAGGAGATTTGGTTATGGAACAACAAAGTTTTTTGTTTAAAGTAAGTGAAGTTTGAAATTCAGGATGCTTACTAAGTGAAGAAAACCACAAGATTCCACCAGTTTTGAACAAACAAAAATAAACTTTACTACATAAGTTTAGAAAAACAATTTACAATATCTATCTTATACTCGAGCATTCAGTGTAAGTTTGAGGTACATGTGAATTAACTAATGAACTGTCGTCGGATGCACCATGACAGATGCAACCACCCAGATGTTTGTCACACTGCAACACAATCTCGCTGAAGCTTTGTCTTTCTTTCAAGGGCTTCCAATCTCCATATTTGAAGATCTTGCCTTGAAATTCTTTCCAAATTCTTTCCACTCCCACTCAGACGGCTTCAACCACAACCCACATTGCAGGGTTTTACTCTCGCCTCCTGAAATTCTTATTAAAAAATGTTTCCAATGTGGCGTGGCCAATTCACGTACCCTGTACATCTTTGGGTTGTGGGGGGGTTAAGACCATCGCAAACACGGGGCCGGATCAAACCCGAGTCCTCGGCGCTGTGAGGCAGCAGTGCTAACCACTGTGCCCCCCCCCCACCCCCCTTCTGAAATTCTCCCCTAGATATCTGAGTACACTCGAGCTTCACTTTCCAAGCACTCTCTCAGATTTTTGGCCCATGCCAAGTAGAAAACCACTGCTCCAAAGTAGTACCTTAGTACCTTTGTCCAACAGCCTGCAACACAGAGCCACAAATCTTCAGCTGCCTTCTCTCATGTCAACTTTGGTTAAAATCTGCTCCCTGCAGCTCTTTCATTAATTAGGAACCTATTTCTCTGCTCTTTCCTTTTAACTTAACTTAGTTGGACCTATTTCTGTCCCGTTTTTGTCCCTTACCTGGGCCTTCCTTTCGGGGACTCTCCTTGCACTCCCTCCCATGACCTGTTCCCTGGGGCACCTCTCACAATGGTGGTGCATTCCATGTCATCTGACTTTCCTTTTTACATCATCCTTCAACGCAGGCACACAGGCCCACTCATTGGTCGAAGAATGAAAAATACCCAGACTGTGCATGTGCGGCCAGTTTCTGGCTGGCACACGTGTGGAGCGGCCGAGGTTCATTGGAAATCGAAGTTCCGGACCTCCAAAGTGCAGGTTTCTTAACGTTTAAATTCCATTCGAATCTGTGTGTAGTTCATTGGACTTTTTCTACTCTAACAAAACCCTATTGTAACAAAATGCTGATTTTAGACATGGAACTCTGTACTGTTCAGACACTTGATTATCTAGTTAGAGAGTGCATTTGAGCAGAATCAGACTCAGCTGTGAAAACTCTCATCATTGAGCTATTACAATTCATAGAATTGTGCAGAAATTACAGCACAGAAACAAGGCATTTCCACTCTGCTTCATCTGACCCTTCGAACATAACATTTGTTCCTTTCTCACTCATGTGTCTCTAACTTTCTCTCCTACGCAATTCACCTTAACTACTCCCTGGAGAAGCGAGTTTTGGATCCTAACCATACTTCTGGGTTTAAAAAGAAAATCTCCTGAATTATTTATTGTACTTGTCTACAACTGTAAACATCTTCTCATTGTCCACAAATCCCTTCATAATTTTGTTAGGAACTTGTTAATTTCTTGTCTTTTGTGTTTCTCTTTTTAACCCCGGTCCCTGCAACATTGCAGTTTTGCTTTAAAACCTGCAGACTCTGGTTAAACTGAAAACACCTCTAGTCTAATTACTTGCCCAGCTCACCCCATGTTGCTCCGTGGCATAGAATGTGATGTCATTTTGATGGACTTGGCAAGCAGTCAATGGGTGCCTCTGAGACTGGGACATATTCTGTTCTCGTTTGGGATTGGACAAGCTTGTCAAGGAGTTGCTGGAAGATTCTGGAAAATCCGGGCCAGCTCCATTTTGTTCTTGTTCTATGAAATACTAGGAAGCAGCACACAGCCAGCTTGGGGAAGTAACTTCTGCCTTGGATGTCTCCAACCAGGTTGGCAAAAGTGCCAACTCTAGTTGCTTATGGCCTGGTGATTTGAATGCTTCCTGCTAGCCTGTGAAAGTGCCTTTGAGAAAAACTGTGGGAAGTAGACATTTCTATCCTCATTAAGATCTGTGAAGTCAGTGTTCAAAATCATCTCTCCTTTGTTAGATTCTTCCTGAGAGTTCAGAACAAGGAGGGGCTGTTTAAAAACCCACTTTAAAACCTAATGCTAAGAAGTGTAGTTTTAACTCAGTGAAACTGATAGCCCATCTAGTGGACGCAGGCTGGAATTGCACAGACTTCGGAGGTTGAATTCTCAATGTGAAGACCTCGATTGTTAAAAGTGAAAGTGACTTACCAGAGAGCATTCTACAGCCTGCAGGTTCTGGTTGAAGACCAACATTAGAAGATTGCTGGCTACAAAGACTGCTACCTCAGCAGCGAAGATCTGCAAATCTCTCATACCCTTCTAATCCTTGTTTTTTTTTTTAAACCTTTCCTGCTCCCACTGTGTCTGGGGAGGGTGTTGTGGGAATAGTTGGAATAGTAGATCATTGTTCCATTATTTCCAATATTTGTTCATCTTTTACTCTTGTTATAAATAAACGTTTTCATGTTTTACTTATAAATCTGGTGCCTGTAACTCATTGGAGCAGTCAAGGATTAAAGATCTCAGGCATATACACAAATTATTGGTTATTTCACTTATTGTGGGACTCCAGGGTCTGTGGGGCTGGAATTGACCGCACCCTCGTCCAGGGTGTCATAACAAGTTAATAATCTGCATTCGGTCACCCGTTAGTCTGTTTTTCAGAGAAAATAAACCCATTTTTAAAATCAATTATTACCTCTTGGGTATTTTTTTGTGCTTTCTCCATTTCCCCTCTATCCACTTTCTTTTATTCGCTCATGAGATGTGGGCATCATTGGCTGGGCCAGCATTTATTGCTCCATCCCTGAGGGAATTTAAGAGTCAACCACATTGCTGTGGATCTGGAGCAACATATTGGCCAAGCCAGGTAAAGATGGAAGATTTCATTAGTGAACCAGGTGGATTTTTATGATCATTAGACTTTTAATTCCAGAATTTTATTGAATTTGAATTTCAGTATCTACCATGGGATTCGAACCTGGGTCCCCAGCGCATTACCCTGGGTCTCTGGATTGTTAGTCCAGCGGCAATACCACTACACCACTGTCTTCCCCTTTGTAATAAGGATTTCAAAGTTCTGCACATGGCTCCGAGTGTGGTGTAACCAAAGTTCTGTATAAGTTTAACATCTCTTCTCTGCTTTTCAATCTTATTCCTCTTGTTTTCAGTGCCTTACGAGAATTATGAAGGCTTCTTCTTTAATGTTTTCTGTTCACACTGTTTTCATTGTGGAATATTGATCCTTTCCATGAACCAGGGCAATGTAGCTAGGGACCAATAAGATACCTAAATTATATCTTGCATCATTTTGATTTCACGATTTTTGTGACCAAAATTTTAGAATCGAGCTTTATTGTCTACGCAAAAGTGGAAATTTGTCTTTGGCTTCATCTCCAGTATAACATACAGTCCTTAATTAAAAACAGTAAATATTTCATGTATGCCTGGATTCATACATTTGTGCACCAATAACACACATCCATACCATACAAATATTGGCTCTGCCATTAAAATACTTCAGTTAAAATAAATAAAAACAGCAAAAGCTGTTTAAAATTTATTGCAGGTTCTTATCTGCCGTATATGTATGCCCACGGGTAAAATTTAGGACCTCTAATCTTGGCTACAGCTTATCCGTTTCCATACAGCGCAATTCCCCGCCCCCACCAAGTGCCTTAGCATTCTGGACTCCAGGAGCCACCTAGCCCAGTCTACCCTCGCAACTTCACGGTCTCCACTTGGGCAACTGATTGTCAATGCTATTAAGATTCGACACCTGCCTGCCGGTCTCCAATATGAAAGAGTATGTTCTCTAAAGTCATGAAAGTTCTAATACATGCACAACAGTAGAGACTGTTTTCTACAAATGGCAGCCTTCAAGTGTGTATTCACAGGAGTGAATCTGCAGCAAATGAACTTTTGATCTTATTACTGACACACAGTCACAGTATCTAATTTCACTAGTTCTCAGCTCCAGCCTTTGTCCTTGCTGCTTCTCAATTCCCAAGTAGGTCTGACACATGCTTCACCCTTTCCTAAACAGCAGTATATTACAGTCATAATTATGTAGGTAAAAGTCCATCCTACCACTGATAAAATAGAATTATGAAATGAAGCATAACAGTATGTAGTAAGTCAAACTGATGTACAATAAATATAACACACAACATGAATCAGAGCTGAATCCTATGCTTTTTTCCTTCAGTCTCTTTTCTGGTGCCCTGTGGAATGCCATATTTGCTGTAACATCGATTGGCCATAATGGGTTATTTCAGTCAGTGTTTGAGTTTATCTTTCATGTGAGCGGTAGTCACAATACCACCAGCCTGCCCTATTCTCATATCCTTTACTCCCCTGTTTTAGTGGTTAGCACAAATGCTTCACAGCTCCAGGGTCCCAGGTTCGAATCCCGGCTTGGGTCACTGTCTGTGTGGAGTCTGCACGTTCTCCCCATGGTGCGTGGGTTTCCTCCGGGTGTTCCGGTTTCCTCCCACAGTCCAAAGATGTGCAGGTTAGGTGAATTGGCCAGACTAAATTGCCCTCAGGGCCCAAATTGCCCTTAGTATTAGGTGGGGTTATGGGGATAGGGTGGAGGTATGGGCTTGGGTAGGGTGCTCTTTCCAAGAGCCGGTGCAGAGTCGATGGGCCAAATGGCCTCCTTCTGCACTGTAAATTCTATGAAAAAATCACCAATCTAACCAATGGCTACACAGTACCACTGTGTAGCCCTGATCCTCAGCTGCTTTGTACAAATGTAGCCGATAACACCACTGTCAAAGTAGGTCATCTCTTTTGTTCTCAGAGCTTTAGAGCTCTGAGTCTGCCTCCAGATCTCTGGTGATTGAGCAGACGAACAGTTTGAGACATGCAGGAAAAACAGACAGGTAGCAGTGGTGAGAGAAAGTTTGTGGAGCACCTGCAGCAAGCAGAGCAGAGACCAGAAAAACTAAAAGCAAGGAGAGAATGAAACAAAGGCTAATGGAGATGCAAATAATTATGGGGTAGATGAGTGGCAATGGTTAAAAGGGATAATTAAAAATATTTATTTTCACAAACATATCAAAAACAAAAAATCTATTGTGGCAAACTCCAAAGAAATTGTGTGAGATAGACAGTTTTTTAATCCCTTGGGGAAGCCAGGGATATGGAGAGCAGGAAGGAAGTGGAATAAAGCCAGAATCAGGCATGACCTTATTAAATGGCAAAGCAGGTTTGAGAGGTTGAATGGTCTACTCCTCGTCCTATTTCCTATGTTCTTATAAGATACTAGAGGCTTTAGCTGCCAACCTTAGCTTAATTGTGGCCCTCTTATGTCTGCATCAGATGATTGTGGGTTCAAGTTCCACTCCAGAGAATGAGCAGATAATATAGGCTGACACTTCAGAGCAGTACTGAACAAATATTACACTGTTAAATGTTCTGTCTTTTGAATGCGATATTAAATCAAATTCCCCATCTGCCCTTTCAGGTGAACTCCTTCCCAAAGAACAAAGAAAAGTACAGCACAGGAACAGGCCCTTCAGCCCACCAAGCCTGTGCCGACCATGCTGCCTGTTTAAACTAAAATCTTCTGCACTCCTGGGGTCCGTATCCCTCTATTCCCATCCTATTCATGTATTTGTTAAGATGCCCCTTAAATGTCACTATCGTCCCTAATTGGCAAGTCATGTTGCAGCTGTATAGAACCTTAGTTAGGCCACACTTGGAGTTGTTCAATTCTGATCACCACACTACCACTACCTAACTGGGTGCACCTACAGTGCAAGGACTGCAGAAGTTCAACAAGGTGACTAACTCCCAGTTCCAGGACAATTAGGGTTGGACACTGGATGCTGGCCTTGCCAGCAATGCTCTGAGCCCACGGACAAATTTTTTAAAAGTAGTTTTTCGAATGTTAACTGCAGCATGCTTGAGAAGTTACTTCATAGGTTTTTGTCATTTGAAATTAAAATGAAAATCGCTTATTGTCACGAGTAGGCTTCAATGAAGTTACTGTGAAAAGCCCCTAGTTGCCACATTCCGGCGCCTGTCCGGGGAGGCTGGTACGGGTATTTGATTGTATTGAATGCAAAATGATCTACAAACTTATTACATTTATTTTATGATCTAGTATATGATCTAGTATCCAAGGCGGCACGGTAACATAGCGGTTAGCACTGTAGCTTCACAGCGCCAGAGATCTGGCATCAATTCCCAGCTTGGGTCACTCTTTACAGAGTCTGCACGCTCTCCCCATGTCTGCGTGGGTTTTCTCCGGGTGCTCCGTTTTCCTCCCACAGTCCAAAAATGTGCGGATCAGGTGGATTGGCCATGTTAAATTTCCATTGTGTGTCCAAAAAGATTTTGTGGGGTTGCGGAGATAGGGTGGAGGTGTGGGCTTAAGTAGGGTGCAGCATCGATGGGCCGAATGGCCTCCTGCATTGTAAATTCTATGATTCTATATATTTAACCTCAGACGTAAGATGCATAAGACATCACAAGTCTCACCTACCAGCTTCACTAACAGCTGGCTCAGCTGCTGCTTTCTGACTTGTAGAAAATCATGGAGGTGCAAGCAGTCTGAATTTCATGTCAATTATTTTCGTTAGTTTAGGGCAAAGAAGCATGGACGATTAATCAGCCGAATAATAAAGGCAAAATTTGTAATCAATTCAGAAATGTAAAACAAAACTACGCAGAACAGACATCGAGTTGAATCAATGATGAGAATCTTGTTTGTGAAAAGGAAAGTTGTGACAAGCCATCTCATTTGTTTATAGCACAGAATGCACAGTGTTCTCAAGATTGTGTTTGGCATAAGATCATAGATCATAGAATTTACAGTGCAGAAGGAGGCCATTCAACCCATCGAGTCTGCACCGGCTCTTGGAAAGAGCATCCTACCCAAGGTCAACATCTCCACCCTATCCCCATAACCCAGTAACCCCACCCAACACTAAGGGCAATTTTGGACAGTAAGGTCAATACATCATGGCCAATCCACTTAACCTGCACATCTTTGGACTGTGGGAGGAAACCGGAGCACCCGGAGGAAACCCACGCAGGCACGGGGAGAACGTGCAAACTCCGCACAGACAGTGACCCAGCGGGGAATCGAACCCGAGACCCTGGTGCTGTGAAGCCACAGTGCTATCCACTTGTGCTACCGTGCTGCCCTTAATTAGATGGCTGCTCTTCCTGAATCGAAGTCTTGGAGGGGGTTTCTTTCAAAATACGAAAGGAAAATTGTGCCCTTGCTTTAATTTAATTGAATCACTAGGCCTGGCTGTTCTCTGAGTAACTTGTGTAATAATGGGCTATAATGACACTTGAATGTAATAGAACTGGGTCATTGAATGTACTTTGAACCAAAAGCAGGCATGCAGGAAGAAGCACTTCTGTTCTTTCAAGGAGCCAGTGTCGGCATGACTGGTCAAATGACCTCCGTGCTGCAAGTTTCTATGATTCTGTTTTGCAATAAGTGTTTTTCACTTTAGGACTGTCCTGTTAGGAATGCTTGGAAGTACTGCAGCAACAGTAATAAGCAATATTTATGCTGAATGATATCTCCAGGGATTAGCTAAACCTCGGATGGATTACATCAGTAGTATCCAGGAATGAGGATGACTGTCTAAAATGTTATCCTATCTATTTTTAGAATTCGTCATCTGCCTTTCTAAGCCCTTAGTGTTGAATACACTTCAGCTATGCAGTAAAAAAAGCTTTTGCCTATACAATTGTCAACACATTTCTTATTGTATATTGGTGATGTAAATTGCATTTTTCATACCTATCAATAGTTGAGAGGAAGTGGACAGTCCGTGCACAACAAACCCCATCATTCTACATTTTCCACATTGTAGAATAAATTTCAAAAATATATTTAATTTTGTCAAAGTATGTTAATTTAAAATGTAAGTCCTAAATGCACTACATTATAATTTTTATTGTAGTGGTGCAAGTTCTTGGCATCTCTCCCCCCCCCCCCCCCCAAAACAAAATCCAATCCCATTTCACCATCAAAAAATATATCTTCATTTGAATGTACATATGGCCTTGGCATTGACAGTTTCTGCCTAGTGTGCTTACCATGCCAACAGGCTGAACAGAATGCAAGATGACATGCCTTGGGTGACATAGCAAAGTGTCCTGTAAATTGCTGCTGTAGCTTGTTTATGTTATGTTGATAGGGTGAGCTGGAAGAAGATTCCTATTGAACATAAACACCAGTATAGACCTGCTGGCCAAATGGCTTGTTTCTCTGTGCATGTAAATCCAATGTAACCTTTGCCTTGGACCTTCACTGGTTGCTGCTTCAGTTTTGTGATAGTCCAATGTTCTTCAGGGAATGTGCAGGATATTCAAAATATCAAATTTCTGGCCACTTTAGATTTCATTGCATTTTCCACAACATTTTCAGTAGCCAAGCAGAAATGCCTGTACCTTGGCCAGGAGCATGCAAAGGAATCATTTAAAAGTTTCATCATATACACCTATTTCATGTCACTTCTCTTTCATAGGGCAGCACGGTAGCATTGTGGATAGCACAATCGCTTCACAGCTCCAGGGTCCCAGGTTCGATTCCGGCTTGGGTCACTGTGCAGAGTCTGCACATCCTCCCCGTGTGTGCGTGGGTTTCCTCCGGTTTCCTCCCACAGTCACAAAGATGTGCAGGTTAGGTGGATTGGCCATGATAAATTGCCCTTGGTGTTGGGTGGGGTTACTGGGTTATGGGGATAGGGTGGAGGTGTTGACCTTGGGTAGGGTGCTCTTTGCAAGAGCCGGTGCAGACTCGATGGGCCGAATGGCCTCCTTCTGCACTGTAAATTCTATGATATTGCTGCCAATATAATAGGCATCCAGGGTTTAAAGAGCCTCAATTCAACATTAGAAACTGCAGTTACTTCTGAGTCATGATTTTTTTTTACTGTTGCTAACTATTTTTTCATTTCGCTTGGTGCCACTAGCTTGAGGGGCCTACACTGTCTCACTTGCCCTCCCCTTGTACAGATAGAACACAATACTTTTCCTTTGAGAATTCTTGTGAGCTTAGCTTCCAGTGATGCCAGGCAAATGTGGCTCTCCTCTGGGGACATTGCAACATCAGTGAATCAAAGCACAGATGTGCTAAGCATGCATGGATGCATTATTCTCTGGAACTAACTTCATCATCTCAATTCGCAGCTAGTAATGTGACAAGGCATCATATGCAGTCTTAAGGAGAAGATTCTTCAATATCCATGGAGCTTTAGCTTGCACCAACATGATGCTATGTACTCCTTTCTCAGCATTGATATCGCCATCAACCGAAAAGGATTCAATTTTCTTAATATGTGGCTTGTTAGTGAACGGTGTTGTGTCATGATGCAAGTGAACACTTCCTTCTCTGGGAGCAGCTGCAATACTTTCATTTTACAATAGAAATCATTGGGTTACTTCCAGTAAATCAAGACTTGGTGACCTTGGGAGTGTACATTTCTCGTACACCAGCTGAACACTGATTATATCACCATGCCTTCACTGTCGCTGGGTCACAATCCTGCGACTCTAACAGCATTGTGGGTGTACCTACACCACCTGGACTACAGTGGTTCAAGAAGGTAGCTCACCAACAAATTCTCAAGCACACTTGAGGGTGAACAACGAATGCAATACCCACATCCTGCGAAAGAAAATAGATGAAGTCCATTCATGTACCATGCAGATTGTAATGGTGTATAAATACACAGCCTTACATAAAGGCCTCTTTTATAGAGGGCCAGGTGAACTGAAACTAATAAGCGGCAAGGGAACTGGAGAGAGGAGAGGCAGCCCGAGTGGTACATTATCGAAGTTTCTGCCTGAAAGACACATTTCTGCCTTATGATATAGCACACCTTGTCTTGACTACTATATCTGACCACTAAATTATTAGTCCTGCATACATCTTTCTCCTTCTCTTCACGTATGTGCTATTGACTGCAGCCCCATCTCAGAATTCTTACTGATATTTTTTCCAATTCTGAAAATTAAATCAGTTTTTATTAAAAATCCATACCTTCTGTGAGCCTAGTGTTATTCTTCTGCACATCCATTTAGTATGTGTGTGTAATTTTATGAATTTTGGGTTTAGTTCTGAGTTTCCAACATGTGGGGCTGGATTCTCACAAAATGGGACTATGTCCCCACGCCAGCGTAAAAATGCTGGTGTTTCACTCTCAAGATTCCTGTGAAAAAGATGAGCTAATTCACTGGCCTGCAGGGGGCTAGAGTGATTTACGCAGATTTAGCTGCTGATACAGGCCCCCGCACTTCCGGTTTTGAGTCTGCATGCGCACGGCGGCGGCCTCCAGTGGACGTGCCGAGCGCCATGACGGACTCCGACCACGGAGGCAATGAAGAATGTCGGCCCCCTGATCGGCTGCTCCAATCTGTCCCCTGGCCACCTATAACCCCCCCCCCCCGTGTGTCCGCAACCGCCACGCAAGCTTCCCAAATGGTGATAGGTGGTTAGAATCATGCCATCGGGAACGGAGGATCGCTGGGCGGACCTTTGGCAATGGCCCCCCAGCCGTGTGGAGTACTCCGCAAACACGCTGATTCTCAGGTCCCGGAGGATCGCCGGGCCTGATGTCAGCATGAAATTGGATTCTCCGCCCCCGTGCCAAACGTGGGTTTAGCACGGGGCTGCAGAGAATCCAGCCCGTGATCTGTGGCTGGTGCATATGAGTAGTTTACTGCTTTGTGCCAGTAGGAGTGCTAGAGAGTGAGCAAGACTGAGGTAGCCAAGCATTGGCTTGTCCTGTTCTGCAATATTTTGTTTCTAGCGAAAAGAACTGTGGAAGGCAACTGGCTATAGGGTGCTTATGTGCTGTGATCCTGAGATGGAGGTATCATCCTGATTGTTAGTTTGTTTCCATGTGACTAATACGAGGCATATTTTCCAAGTGGTCTGTGGGTAAGTAGACTTCATGGTTCCCATGAGATCAGTGAAGCCTTGTATGAAACACATACAACCAGCACCAATCCGGCACCTAAGTCTTCATGATAGCAGTCTGAGCATCCATGGAACAGAAATAAACTGCCCTTGGACTTCTCTAATGGAGACTTACGCTGCACTTTTCCTTGAATCTACCACAAGCAGTGCTGGAGTTGATTGCATGCTGCAAAATCAGTCAGTCTAGTGGATACAAGTGTAGATATTGGTTTGCTGCACCGTCTGCCATTGCAGCATGTTCTTTGATATGGCCTTCAGTGTTCTACAAGTATTTGTTTGAATCTCGGCGCTTGGATCTCTATTGCAGGCAATTTATCCATTTCGTATGGGTTGAGTCATCCCACCCCTTAGGACAGCAATATCTTCCTCCACCCAACTACTTATGTCCAGTTTGTGTACTCCCCTCTGGACCATGCTAGAATTCTCTGCATGAGGGCCACTGGACTACCTAAGGGGAGGAAATGATGGTGTGTGTTTGTAAATGTTGGCAGGCTAGATGGGCTACTTGCACTGTTACCAGGTTCAACCTTTCACTGACATCACCAAAGCTTTAAATAGCTAAGAAGGTGAACAGAAATGTAGGGAGTGTAAAATGAGGAGAGAGTAGTCATAAAGCTTCAGCCAGCATCTGTTCTCTAAATTCCAGCTGCCACCCCCCCCCCCCCTCCTCTTTGACATTTTATTGCCTCTCTCTGCCCAGTGGAGTTTCTTCCTGTTAGTGGGAGGAAGGAGGCAGCAGTTCTCTCTGTTATAGGTTGTCTTCTTTTCAAAAAAGAATGGAGTAAGAAATACCTTGATTACCATGACCGATAAAACCCCGATGTGGGCATGTAGCCCATATGATTAAGGGTTATGGTGTTCGAGCCGAAAAGTGGAACTGAGTCCACAAAAGATCAGCCATGATCTCATTGAATGGCGGAGCAGGCTCGAGGGGCCAGATGGCCTACTCCTGCTCCTAGTTCTTATGTGTGTTATGACATTGTGATGTTTTTAAATCAACAAATACTGTGATTAGGCTGGGAGTATCGGAGCGTCTAGAACTAGGCAGTTAAAACACCTGTGTGACGGGAACCATTCTAACTGGCTGATTTTATTTAGTACAATTCATTGGTTCTGTTTCGACTTACTTAGGCTGGGCTTAATTTTGTTTCCTGTACTTTGCCTCTTGCAATGACTTGGTCCTTCCTTGATCATCTTGAGCTGCTGTACCTGAAGTCTTTGGCATTCTGCCAAACCAAGCCTGATTTCACCCAGCAACATTTGCAATCCTGCAAAGCTGAATTACATTATTTTTCAACATATCTTTCTCCTCTGCTACAAACCTGTTTATTGTGAATAACTGCTCCTTAAAGCTGCAGAGGGTCATTTAAGTCCTATTGGCGCATGCCAGTTTCCTGCCCCCATCAATAGAAATCCTGAAGCTTGCTATAATTATTTAAATAAGGCTGACCCCCAAACGCTACGGCAGGGTCAGCCCACTTCTTCTCAGACTGACGCACTTTGTACAATGCTGTACTCCTAGATAAAGGGCAGCACGGTAGCATTGTGGATAGCACAATTGCTTCACAGCTCCAGGGTCCCAGGTTCGATTCCAGCTTGGGTCACTTTCTGTGCGGAGTCTGCACATCCTCCGTGTGTGCGTGGGTTTCCTCTGGATGCTCCGGTTTCCTCCCACAGTCCAAAGATGTGCAGGTTAGGTGGATTGGCCATGATAAATTGCCCTTAGTGTCCAAAATTGCACTTAGTGTTGGGTGGAGTTACTGGGTTATGGGGATAGGGTGGAGGTGTTGACCTTGGGTAGGGTGCTCTTTCCAAGAGCCGGTGCAGACTCGATGGGCCGAATGGCCTCCTTCTGCACTGTAACTTCTATGATCTATGATAAAATTTTGCCCAATTCAGTGCCCACGTCATACTAAAGAAAATCACACTAAATAGTACCGCAGATAACAACTAAAGCTTTTTTGCTTCATATATTTATTGTAATTTTAGTAATATCAGTTTCTTCAAAAATATGTCAAATAAAACTGATGAGAAGTAATGTTTGACAATGTGGCTTTCTCTCTTTGTGATGTGTGTCTCGGGAGAGTATTTTAATGTGATGAACCAAAATGTGAAACATCATACTGTGTGGATGTTGAAAAAGTTTCCACTGGATTATCACATAAGCACCTTCAAAAATAGTTTCAAATGAAATTTAAAGCACCACACAGTAGCAATAATGAGCTTGAATATGAAGCGATTTAAGGATTTTGGTGTGGATTTACTGATTTTCATGTGTTAACACTGTTTCATATATAAAGGTGAACACAAACATTTGTTCAAATGAAAGTTTGAAATGACATCAAATGGATTTCCATCTGAATAAAATTATGAAATATTGTGCACGTTATTAATGTTCCCTCTGAGATCATTGACTTACATTTGCTGCACATCTCATCGGGGGCCCAAAATAGTGAGAGGCTAGCATCAGTTAAAACTAGATAAAAGGGAGGGGCATTGTGGCACCACAGGTGCTGGGAGTCATTCTGTAACTGATTCTGACTTAGAGAATGACAGAAGAATAAGCAATATTGGAGAAAGCATTCTGCAAGATTTTGACATTGTGGAAGTGTTGGTTGAAAAGGTGCAAAGGAGGAAAAATGTGCTTTACCCAGATGAGGCCCTCCAGGCAAATGTCCAGAAGGTAGTGGGATCAGATAGACATGGTGGTCAATGCTCAGGTCAAACCCCAAGGGCCTGATTGCAGTGCAGCGAAAAGGTCAATAACACTACAAGTGGTATAGGTCAGTGAATGCATCTTGAAATAATCTATGCCAACAACTGCATCACTAGACTACGGCACTGTTAAATGTACCACATGTCCTATTACTTGCTGACCAACAATCTCTAGGGCACAATTAATATTCAAAACTTCACCGTCACGCACCAGTACTTGCATCTCTCAGTTTTCACACACTATTCAATCATGTGACTCATAACAATCTGCCCTCTCTTGCAGATTGAAATGGTAAAAGCCAGAGGTAGCAATTGCTAAGCGGATGGGTACGAGACGATCCGTGCCCTTAATCTCGTGGTGGAAGACGGTTCTCAACACCATTGGAGCAACCATTTCTGAGATAGCTGATATAGAACATAGAACATTACAGCGCAGTACGGGCCCTTCGGCCCTTGATGTTGCGCCGACCTGTGAAACCATCTGAAGCCTATCTGACCTACACTCTTCCATTTTCATCCATATGTCTACCAGCGACCACTTAAATGCCCTTAAAGTTGGCGAGTCTACTACTGTTGCAGGCAGGGTGTTCCACACCCCTACTACTCTCTGAGTAAAGAAACTGCCTCTGACATCTGTCCTATATCTACCACCCCTCAATTTAAAGCTATGTCCCCTCGTGTTGGTCATCACCATCCGAGGAAAGAGACTCTCACTGTCCACCCTATCTAACCCTCTGACTATCTTATATGTCTCTATTAAGTCACCTCTCAGCCTTCTCCTCTCTAACAAAAACAACCTCAAGTCCCTGAGCCTTTCCTCGTAAGACCTTCCCTCCATACCAGGCAACATCCTAGTAAATCTCCTCTGAACCCTTTCCAAAGCTTCCACATCCTTCCTATAATGTGGTGACCAGAACTGCACGCAGTACTCCAGGAGCGGCCACACCAGAGTTATGTACAGCTGCAGCATGACCTTATGGCTCCGAAACTCAATCCCCCTACTGATAAAGGCTAGCACACCATATGCCTTCTTAACAGCCCTATTAACCTGGGTGGCAACTTTCAGGGATTTATGTACCTGGATGCCGAGATCTCTCTGTTCATCTACACTACCAAGAATCTTGCCACTAGCCCAGTACTCTGCATTCCTGTTACTCCTTCCAAAGTGAACCACCTCACACTTTTCCTCATTAAACTCCATCTACCACCTCTCAGCCAAGCTCTGCAGCTTATCTATGTCCCTCTGTATCCTATAACATCCTTCAGCACTATCCACAACTCCACCGACCTTCGTGTCATCTGCAAATTTACTAACCCATCCTTCTACACCCTCTTCCAAGTCATTTATAAAAATGACAAACAGCAGTGGCCCCAAAACAGATCCTTGCGGTACACCACTAGTAACTGAACTCCAGGATGAACATTTGCCATCAACCACCACCCTCTGTCTTCTTTCAGCTAGCCAATTACTGATCCAAACCGCTAAATCACCTACAATCCCATACTTCCGTATTTTCTGCAATAGCCTACCGTGGGGAACCTTATCAAACGCCTTACTGAAATCCATATACACCACATCAACCGCTTTACCCTCATCCACCTGTTTGGTCACCTTCTCAAAAAACTCAATAAGGTTTGTGAGGCATGACCTACCCTTCACAAAACCGTATTGACTATCACTAATCAACTCGTTCTTTTCAAGATGATTATAAACCCTATCTCTTATAACCTTTTCCAACATTTTACCCACAACCAAAGTAAGGCTCACAGGTCTATAATTACCAGGGTTGTCTCTACTCCCCTTCTTGAACAAGGGGACAACATTTGCTATCCTCCAGTCTTCCGGCACTATGCCTGTCGACAAAGACGACATAAAGATAAAGGACAAAGGCTCTGCAATCTCCTCCCTGGCTTCCCAGAGAATCCTAGGATAAATCCCATCTGGCCCAGGGGACTTATCTATTTTTACACTTTCCAAAATTGCTAACACCTTCTCCTTGTGAACCTCAATTCCATCTAGCCTGGCCGACTGAACCTGAGTATTCTCCTCGACAACATTGTCTTTCTCCAGTGTAAACACTGACGAAAAATATCCATTTAACGCTTCCCCTATCTCCTCTGATTCCACACACAACTTTCCACTACTATCCTTGATTGGCCCTAATCTTACTCTAGTCATTCTTGTGTTCCTGATATACCTATAGAAAGCCTTAGGGTTTTCCTTGATCCTATCCACCAACGACTTTTTGTGTCCTCTCCTCGCTCTTCTTAACTCTCCCTTTAGGTCCTTCCTGGCTAACTTGTAACTCTCAAGTGCCCTAACTGAGCCTTCATGTCTCATCCTAACATAAGCCTTCTTCTTCCTCTTGACAAGTGCTTCAACTTCCTTAGTAAACCACGGTTCCCTTGCTCCTTTCAACAGTCTCCTATGATTAGATACTACAGGTGATCTAAGCATGCACCTCTTACCTTTCCCCTGCTGATCACCTAGCACTGTTCCTTTCTCCTTTCAGATAAGCAGGAAGATGATGGAGTACTGTAACTTGTTCTCACAATTGCAGCCACCTACTTGGAAACTGACACTACACCTTATTTGGAGGGTGGTTTAGCACATGAAAGGCTTGCAGGCAGTGGAGGGGGCAAGGGTAATACAGATACAAGCTCGCTGGAGGGCCAGATGGCACGTGAATTGTATGACAAGGGACTCGGGTGAGCATTTCAATGAGCAGACTACAGAATCATTTTTGTTACATTTATGCGGATAGATTGAAGAAGCTGGAGTTGATTTCCTTGGAGAAAAGAAGTTTTTAAAAATAAATCGAGTACCCAGTTTTTTCTTTCAAATAAGGGCCAATTCAGTGTGGCCAATCCACCTACCCTGTGCATTTTTTGGACTGTCGGCGTGAGACCCACAGAGAAGTGGGAAGAATGTGCAAACCCCACACGGACAGTGACCGGGGACTGGGATCGAACCTGGGTCCTCTGAGCCCAGCTGCCCCTATGAGAAAAGAAGTTTGAAAGGAAATTTGATGGAGGTATTAAAAATCATGAAATGTCTCAACAGATACCAAGCATTCCCTCTAGCAGAAGCATCAAGAAGCAGAGGACATCGCTTTAAGGTGGCTGACAGAAAAACCAACAGCAGCATGAGGAAAAGCCTTTCACCCAGGGAGTGATAAGGATCTGGAATGCACTTTTCAAAGAGTGCGGTGGAGGCGGATGTAATCCGAAGAGCACCTGAAGAGACAAAACAATAATGCAGCACTGCGAATAATGGGAAGGTGACTGGGATTAGCTGAGTTGATCTTGCAGCGAGCCTACATCGACACAATGGGCTGAACAGCCTGCTTTTGCACTGCAACCTTTCTATGATTCATTTACAGGCGTGCCACAGAGCCTGTAAACATGGAGGCACCAATTTTGCAAGTGTGAGCCTATCCATTCTAACATGCAAGTGGCGATAATTCAAATACAATGCAGAGTCTGATGGCAGAATGCCTGGTTCCATTACACCATAAGCCAAAGCCCTCCAGTGTCTGCTTGTTGTAGTAGATCCACAACTTAGACTTCTGTCATGCAAAATCAGTTTACTGCCTGACAAACTCACGCCACTGCCATCACGACTGCAGATACAAATGTTCAAAGATGCTAATCGGGTGTACACAGCAGTCCAGTAATCTGCCCTGCAACAGGTTACTAGGATTGCCGAGACAGCACAGCCATGGAGTGCAAGAGACTGTATTCGGGCCTGGTGTCCTATCTCAGAATGACAACATCCAAATGCGCCCCCCCCCCCCAACCGTACCGCACCAGTTCCCTCGCTGTGGTGGATAGCCAGTTAATTAACCTTCCAGCCCCAGAATGAGGGCACTCTGAAAGACTAACTTCAGACTCTTCCAGCAAATGTTAGCAGCCTTCCAACAGCCATATTGCAACCACTGACATAGTACTGCAGTCACACATGGGGACAGGCAGAGGCATGGGGGAAGACAGGTACTAATGGAAAGCACAAAGATAATCAGTTAACATTTGTATGCAGTATGGCATACTTTCAATTATAAATTTGGTTTAGAATGTTTATTTTTCTGTCTTTTATTTCTGCACACCAGATCCATGTGGTCAGTAGATTGGCCTTGTTCCCCAGTAGCCACCCTTGTGCTGGCATGGTGGCTGAAATGTAGATTTGACAGCAGGCTGCTACAGAATGAAAGCATCATGACTGCTGCCAGGATACTGCACATTGGCCTGTATGATTCGCTGCACATGTCACATAGCAGCAGAAAATTGAGGGAGTGGAATCCTTTTTGATTGCAGCACTCACAAAGCAATACATGTCCATGGCACTCTGGACCATTGGAAACTTATAAGGGGCGATTCTCCAAAATGGAGACGAAGTGTTTGCGTCATTGTGAACGTCGTCGTGTTTCACGATGGCGCGAACAGGGCCCGGGCAACTGTGGGGGGCAGCACGGCGCTGGAGCAGTTCACGCCACTCCAGCGTCCTTACGCGGTGCCAAATGGGTGCTGCGCCAACCCACGCATGCGCAGTTGGGGCAGCTCAATCCTGCACATGCGCAGTTGGGACCGCGCCACCCTGTGCATACACAGGGAACGTCTTACGCGCGCCGGCCCCGACACAATATGGCGTGGGCATTCAGGGGCCGGCCGCAGCGGAATGTAGGCCCGGGGAGCTGGCCCGCCAATTGGTGGGCCCCGATCGCGGGCCAGACCCCTTCAGAGGCCCCCGGCCCCCCCCCCCCCCCCCGGTGAAGGAGCCCCCCTCCTTCACCCCCCCCCCCCGAGCATTCCTGCAGAGTTCCCGCTGGCAGCAACCGGAGTGGACGGCGCCAGCGGGATCCTGTCATGTCGGAGCAGCCGCTCGGGCCATCCGGGCCGGAGAATTGCTGCTCACCGTTTGCGGCGATTCTCCGAGCGACCCGCCGCGATTCACGCGGTGCTGGTTTCGGGGGGGGGGGGGGGGGGGGCCGGGTTGGCGTGGCGCAATTCGCGCAGCCCCCCTGCGATTCTCCCACCCGGCTGGGGGGGGGGGGGGGGGATACCGCCCATACTTCTACACATTCACTTGCAATATTGTTTTGCCCTGATTCAAGGTTGCAGTTGTGGCTGTAATAGTTGGCAGATTTCAGTGAAGGTATCCTAATAAAACACAGACATCTCACACTCTGCATCTTGCTGAGGTTCAGAGAGGAGAATTGCTCCCTGCAACACCCTGGCTGAATATAGCTTCCTACCCCTCCTTCACCCTCATTGTGCAGCTTGCTCATTTCCCCAGTCATGCTGTATTCGAAGGGGAATGCTTACCACGACACCAACATTTGGGAGAATTTGTTTGTGCAGAAGTCTTAAAGTCAGGATCAACTAATTCCGCACCTGCCACAAGTTGCCAAAATCTACAAAAGCACCAAATATTTGTGCAACAGAGTAACAGCCAGTAAACATAGAACAGTACAGCACAGAACAGGCCCTTTGGCCCTCGATGTTGTGCCGAGCTTTGTCCGAAACCAAGACCAAGCCATCCCACTCCCGGTCATTCTGGTGTGCTCCATGTGCCTATCCAATAACCGCTTGAAAGTTCCTAAAGTGTCCGACTCCACTATCACAGCAGGCAGTCCATTCCACACCGTAACCACTCTCTGAGTAAAGAACCTACCTCGGACATCCCTCCTATAACTCTCACCCTGAATCTTATAGTTATGCCCCCTTGTAACAGCTACATCCACCCGAGGAAATAGTCTCTGAACGTCCACTCTATCCCCCTCATCATCTTATAAACCTCTATTAAGTCGCCTCTCATCCTCCTCCGTTCCAAAGAGAAAAGCCCTAGCTCCCTCAACCTTTCCTCATAAGACCTACCCTCCAAACCAGGCAGCATCCTGGTAAATCTCCTTTGCACCCTTTCCAATGCTTCCACATCTTCCTATAGTGAGGTGACCAGAACTGCACACAATACTTTAAATGTGGTCTCACCAGGGTCATGTATAGTTGCAGCATAATCCCGCGGCTCTTAAACTCAAGCCCTGTTAATAAACGCTAACACACTATATGCCTTCTTCACGGCTCTATCCACTTGAGTGGCAACCTTCAGAGATCTGTGGACATGAACCCCAAGATCTCTTTGTTCCTCCACATTCCTCAGAACCCTGCCGTTGACCCTGTAATCCGCCATCAAATTTTTCCTAACAAAATTAATCACCTCGCACTTATCAGGGTTAAACTCCATCTGCCATTTTTCGGCCCAGCTCTGCATCCTATCAATGTCTCTTTGCAGTCTACAACAGCCCTCCACCTCATCCACTACTCCACCAATCTTGGTGTCATCAACAAATTTACTGACCCACCCTTCAGCCCCATCCTCCAGGTCATTGATAAAAATCACAAATAGCAGAGGACCCAGCACTGATCCCTGTGGTACACCGCTGGTAACTGGTCTCCAGTCTGAAAATTTTCCATCCACCACCACCCTCTGTCTTCTATGTGATAGCCAGTTACTTATCCAATTGGCCAAATTTCCCTCTATCCCACACCTCCTTACTTTCTTCATGAGCCGCCCATGGGGAACCTTATCAAACGCCTTACTAAAATCCATGTATACGACATCAACTGCTCTACCTTCATCTACACACTTAGTTACCTCCTCAAAGAATTCAATCAAATTTGTGAGGCAAGACTTACCCTTCACGAATCCATGTTGACTATCCCGGATTAAGCTGCGTCTTTCCAAATGGTCATAAATCCTATCCTTCAGGACCTTTTCCATTAACTTACTGACCACTGAAGTAAGACTAACCGTCCTATAATTACCAGGGTAATTATTCTGACATCAATCAGCGACTTAGCTAAATATTGTTTCATTAAATTTAGAGTACCCAGTTATTTTTTTCAAATTAAGGGTCAATTTAGTGTGGCCAATCCACCTATCCTGCACATCTTTGGGTTGTGGGGATGGAACCCATGCAGACACTGGGAGAATGTGCAAACTCTACACGGAACAATGACCTGGGGTCGGGATCGAACCTGCCGTGAGGCAGTGGTGCTAACCACCACCACCATGCCACCCAACGTAGCTAAATAGTTGATGATCCTTTTAAATAGCATTGGTGGGGAGGGGATTCTTCCAGCTGCTGATGTGTTCAGTGGTTTTGATTTAGCGATTGTGTTCATTGGAGCATTGATCTCCAAAATGGCAGTGATGGCAATAAGTCAAACTTACAAGCTAATCTATCTGCCTTCTGCATACGTCTGGTGCATGCTATCAGCGCCATGGTCTCTGGCCTGACTGGCACATGGACAACATTATGAACCTGTAAGGCCACACATTACCCCCCAAAAAACAGTTGGTACATTTTGAAATTTGTGCAGATGGATTCTTGCAATAGCGAACACCTAATGTGATCTACCTTGGTTAATCAGACCAGCCAAAAATGGAGATGCTTCTAGGCAAACAGAACTTGCAAAATTTCTCACGTTGTATTCCGATTCAATGTCAAAGTCGCAGCATTATTTATTATTATGATCGTACTAAACAAACTTCAGTATTTTATATCAAAACAGAAAAGTTTTCAATCCTATTAAGTGCTGGTATATTTATAAATTAGTGGAATATCAGCTTTATTCATTTGCTCCAGGTCCTAGTGTTTGTAGATGGTGAAAATAACAAAAAAAGTTAATGTAACACAATAGAAGGAAAAACTCAACTGGTCAGAGCGCATTTGTTGAATGAGAAATGGTACTTTGGAACTAGGAGCAGCAGCAGGCCATTCAACCCATCGAGCCCGCTCTCCATCCATTGCCCTTTTCCCACACTATCCCCAAATACCTTTACACCACTGGTATTTAGAAATCTTATCAATCTGTACCTTAAACATACACAATGACCGAGCTTCCAAATGTTAGAACAAAGAACAAAGAAAAGTACAGCACAGGAACAGGCCCTTCGGCCCTCCAAGCCCATGTCGACCATGCTGCCTGACTACACTACAATCTTCTACACTTCCTGGGTCCGTATCCCTCTATTCCCATCCTATTCATGTATGTCAAGATGCCCCTTAAATGTCACTATCGTCCCGGCTTCCACCACCTCCTCTGGCAGCGAGTTCCAGGCACCCACTACCCTCTGTGTAAAAAAAACTTGCCTCGTACATCTACTCTAAACCTTGCCCCTCGCACCTTAAACCAATGCCTCCTAGTAATTGACCCCTCTATCCTGGGGAAAAGCCTCTGACTATCCACTCTGTCTATGCCCTCATAATTTTGTAGACCTCTATCAGGTCGCCCCTCAACCTCCGTCGTTCCAGTGAGAACAAATTGAGTTTATTCAACCGCTCCTCATAGCTAATACCCTCCATACCAGGCAACATCCTGGTAAATCTCTTCTGCACCCTTTCTAAAGCCTCCACATCCTTCTGGTTGTGTGGCGACCAGAATTGAACACTATACTCCAAGTGTGGCCTAACTAAGGTTCTATACAGCTGCAACAAGACTTGCCAATTCTTATACTCAATGCCCCAGCAAATGAAGGCAAGCATGCCGTATGCCTTCTTGACTAACTTCTCCACCCGTGTTGCCCTTTCAGTGACCTGTGGACCTGTACACCTAGATCTCTCTGACTTTGAATACTCTTGAGGGTTCTACCATTCACTGTATATTCCCTGCCTGCATTAGATCTTCCAAAATGCATTACCTCACATTTGTCCGGATTAAACTTCATCTGCCATCTCTCCGCCCAATTCTCCAATCTAAATCCTGCTGTATCCTCTGACAGTCCTCATCGCTATCCGCAATTCCACCAACCTTTGTGTCGTCTGCAAACTTACTAAGCAGACCAGTTACATTTTCCTACAAACGATTTATATATACTACGAACCGCAAATGTCCCAGCACTGATCCCTGCGGAACACCACTAGTCACAGCCCTCCAATTAGAAAAGCCCCCTTCCATTGCTACTCTCTGCCTTCTATGACCTAGCCAGTTCTGTATCCACCTTGCCAGCTCACCCCTGATCCCGTGTGACTTCACCTTTTGTACCATGAGGGACCTTGTCAAAGGCCTTACTGAAGTCCATATAAACAATATCCACTGCCCTACCTGCATCAATCATCTTTGTGACCTCCTCAAAAAGCTCTTATCAAGTTAGTGAGACACAACCTCTCCTTCAGAAAACCGTGATGCCTCTCGCTAATACATCCATTTGCTTCCAAATGGGAGTAGATCCTGTCTCAAAGAATTCTTTCCAGTAATTTCCCTACCACTGACGTAAGGCTCACCGGCCTGTAGTTCCCTGGATTATCCTTGCTACCCTTCTTAAACAAAGGAACAACATTGGCTATTCCCCAGTCCTCCAGGACATCACCTGAAGAACCACTATGAACCACATTTAACATCAGTTTGTTTTGTAACACAAATTGGGGCTCTTAGCTGGGATTTTAAGAAGCATAATTTCTTGGTATGTTTAAATCCCTAAACCCGAGAGTGTGGAATGGGAGTAGACAATATAACCGTGGAAAGTTTGAAAAGTGTACCTAAAAATAAATTGATGGAATTGGTGAATATATTGCAATTAGGATTAATTACAGAGATCAAGAAACATGAGGTAGTTGAAGAAATAGCAACGCATTTAAATGTACAAGAGTCGTCAGACCGACAAAATATTTCAAAAAGTGAGAGAATTGAACTATCTAAAATTCAAGAACAATTAGATATGAAAAAACTTGAAGTTGAAATGCAGTAAAAGCAAAATGAAAGAGAAGACAGAGAAAAGGAGATCTTTTCAAAGGAGATTGGAAATGGAGAAATTAGCAATGACAGGGAAAAGGACAGGGAGAGAGAGAATTTCAACTTTAAACGCTCTTTGTCAGAGGAAAGGACTGGAGTATGATACAGTGAAGAACATAGAATTTACAGTGCAGAAGGAGGCCATTCAGCCCATCGAGCCTGCACCGGCCCTTGGAAAGAGCACCCCATTTAAGCCCAGAACTCTGCCCATACCCGTAACCCAGCAACCCCACCCCTTTGGACACGAAGGGCAATTTATTATGGCCAATCCACCTAACCTGCACGCCTTCGGACTGTGGGAGGAAACTGGAGCAGCCGGAGGAAACCCACGCAGACACGGGGAGAACGTGCAGACTCTGCACAGTGACCCAAGCCGGGAATCAAACCTGGGACCCTGGAGCTGTGAAGCAACGGTGGTAACCACTGTGCTACCGTGCCACCAAGAAAGCTATATTGAGTGCTTAGGAGTTAATAATAATAATCTTTTTTGTCACAAGTATGATGTTACTGTGAAAAGCCTCTAGTCGCCACATTCCGGCGTCTGTTTGGGTAAGCCGAGTACAGAGTGATAAATTAAGTCACACCAAATCATCAAGCTGGAGGTTAAACGGAAAACCGGTTGGAGTTATAAATCTTAAGAAAAGAACTAATAAGTCCAAGACTGGGGAATAAGATAAGTCAATAGGGTTTATACACAGAAGACCAAACAATAGGGGTGAAAATGTGCACACAACTTGTACAGAGGTAGACTGACCAGCAAGTGGCTGATGTGTTTAGAAATGCTGTACATGAAAGGAAAGTCTTTCCACGTGTAAGAAATGGCATGGCGAAATAAATTAAACTTTTAAGAGAAACAGGAGTGAGTCAATCCCTCATGTTGTGGGATAAGGATATTCGGTGTCCAAAGGAAGAGGTTCTGGTTAGCAGTATTCTTGGCGAAACAAGAAAAATTCCTTTGGTGAAAGTGAACTTTAGGAGTAGCTTGAAGACTGAAGAAGTTAGTAGTAGAAACGTTGCCCATTGCAAGTATTCAATTCACTCTCAGGAATGGTATAGCTGGAACACAGATTTGTGATGCCCACTGTGGTGGAACAGCTGGTAGAAAATCCAGATACAGAAAAATTGTAAACGGGCCACCCCAGGGTGTTTCTGATTGTGCAGTAACAAGGTCACAGGCACAAAAGAGAAGACAAAGAGGCGGAGGAATGAAGGAGTTAAAGAGCACAGGATGAGAAAAGAGAGATATCCGACACGATTTTTAATAAGCACAGAATGAAGATGGAACAAATGAAGGGAAATAAACTGATGTGTTTGGTTCAAAGTGATTGATAGAATGACAGTAGAGTGATTCCAAATTAAAACAAATTTTCCCTGAATTGGAGGTTCAGTGTATTCCTGAATATTATTACGTAAAGGATTATATGCTTATCAGAAAATGGCATCCCACAGAGGCGGGCTGGCGCTGCCCAACCTTTTGGGGTACTATTGGGCGGCCAATGTGTCAATGGTGCGTAAATGGGTGATGGAGGGGGGAGGGGCGGCGTGGAAAAGAATGGAGATGGCGTCATATAGAGGTACGAGCCTGGGTGCCCTGGTAACGGCGCCGTTGCCGCTCTCTCCTAAGAGGTATACCACGAGCCCGGTGATGGCGGCGACCTTAAGACTCTGTGGGACAGTGGAGACGGCATAGGGGGGAAACAGGGGGCTCGATGGAGGCTCCATTGGGTGGAAATCATCGGTTCATCCCGGGGAACAATGATGGGAGATTTAGGGGGTGGCAAAGGGTGGGCATCAGTAAATTGAGGGACCTGTTTATTGGCGGGAGGTTTGCGGGCCTGGGGGAACTGGAAGATAAATTTGGTCTCCCCCAAGGGAACATGTTCAGATACTTGCAGGTAAAGGCGTTTGCTAGGCGACAGGTAGAGGAGTTCCCTTTGCTGCTCTCGCGGGGGGGGGGGGGGGGGGGGGGGCGATGGACAGAGTGCTTTCGGGGGTGTGGGTCGGAGAGGGGAAGGTGTCTGACATCTATAAGGTAATGCAGGAGGTGGAGGAGTCGTCAGTGGAGGAGCTGAAGGCTAAATGGGAGGGGGAACTAGGGGAGCAGATAGAGGATGGGACTTGGGCGGATGCCTTGGAGAGAGTCAACTCTTCCTCCTCATGTGCGAGGCTTAGTCTCATCCAATTTAAGGTGCTGCACCGGGCCCACATGTCCGGGACTAGAATGAGTAGGTTCTTTGGGGGTGAGGACAGGTGCACCAGATGTTCGGGGAGTCCAGCGAATCATGCCCATATATTCTGGTCATGCCCGGCACTGGAAGTATTCTGAAAGGGGGTGGCGGGGACGGTGTCGAGGGTGGTTGGATCCAGGGTCAAACCAGGGTGGGGACTTGCGATTTTCGGAGTTGCGGTGGAGTCGGGAGTGCAGGAGGCGAAAGAGGCCGGTGTTCTGGCCTTTGCGACCCTAGTAGCCCGGCGGAGGATCTTGCTGTAGAGGAAGGATGCGAGGCCCCCAAGTGTGGAGACCTGGATCAGTGACATGGCGGGATTTATAAAATTGGAAAGGGTCAAATTTGCCCTGAGAGGATCAATACAAGGGTTCTATAAACGGTGGCAGCCTTTTCTGGACTTCCTGGCTCAGAGATAGGTATCTTGGTCAATCGCAGCAGCAACCCGGGGGGGGGGGTTCCTTATTATAGTTTCTATTTTTTTTTCTGCGGTTATGTAACTTAACATTGTGTTAATTTAAGTTGTTGTTAATATGTTGTGTTGTTCATTGAGGAGGGGCGAATGTTTATGATTGCTATCATTATTGTTACTGTTGGTATTTTATTATGGTTCGATGCTGTTGTACAAATTCAAAATTTTTCAATAAAAATTATTTAAAAAAAAAGAAAATGGCATCCCACACATGTTAATGCAGATGACAAATGGGCAAAAATACATCAAATCGTATTTCCCCGACTATAGGAAAGAAATTCTGAGGGTAGCTCACAAACTTCCATGAGGGGAATATCTAGGAATAAAGAAAACCCAAGCAAAGACACAGACAGTTTTACTGGCCAGGACTACATGAAGATGTAGTTAAATTTAGTCAAACATGTCACACATGTAAAGTAATAGGGAAATCACATGCTGCAATAAAGGGATCCATATTCCAGTTTTCAAAGAACCTTTTACAAGAGTTCTCATTGACTGTGTAGGACCATTGTCGAACATGCAAACTGGAAATCATTACTTGTTAACTATTATGGATATATTCACTAGATTTCCTGAAGCCATACTGTAAAGAACGATTACAGCCAAGAGTGGTAGAGGATTAACCAAGTTCTTTAAAAGAAAAGACTTACTAAAAGGAATAGAGGAAAAGAGTCAGAGGTTTAAGGAGAGAATTACAGGGGTGAGGATGCCTGAATTTGATGATCACAGCTATCTCAGAATGTTCTGGGGCTAGAGGAGATTACAGAGATAGGAAGGGGCAAGTCCATGGAAGGATTTGAAAATTAGGATGAGAATTATAAAATGTTTGGTCAGGAACCAAAGTAGATAGTAGACAGAGGTGAGATAGGTGAACGCGTCTTGGTGCGAGTAAGGGCAGCAGTATTTTGAATGAACTCAAGCTTAAAGAGAGTGGAACACGGGAGACCAGCCCAAATTTCACTGGAAGAGTCAAGTCTAGGGTAAAAAAGACAGGAATGCGAGTTTCAGTAGCAGATGAGCTTAAAAGGGCATGATTGGTGATGTTATGGAGGTGGAAATAAGTGGTGCAAGCTGGTCTCGGGATCAAATATGACACTAAGGTTGCGGCCAGTCTGTTCGAATCTCAGGTAACATCTTTAGTTTTCCCATTATTTTGTTGGAGGAAATTTCTGCTCATTCAGACCTGGATGTTGGGTGGCAGACTCAATTTAGTAATAGTGGGGGTGTTGAGAGCAGTGGTGATGAGATAGAGTTGAATGTTGGTCTTTGTGTGAAAAGTAATGCAGTTCCTTTTGAATGATGTTGCAACAAGCAGATGAGAAGTAAGAATGGGGCCAAGGACAGATCCTTGGGGATGACAGAGATGGTGCAGGAGTGGGAAGAAAGTCCCTTGAAAGCGATACTTTGCAATTAGAACGGTTAGGTAAGTACAATCCCACCCAGCTGGTTGACAGTGGGAAGGCTTCGGAGGAGCATGGTGTGGTCAACCATGTCAAAGGCTGCAGCCAAGACAAGATGGAGGATGAGACAAGTTAATGTTTCAGGTCTTATCCCTTCAACAGAATATTTTATTCTTGCCTGTTTACCATGTCAGTGCTGGCTGGTGTTCTCTAGGTCAAGTCTTATATAATACATGTCAGTTTAACTTGGGCAAAAAGAAAAAGGTCTGATGATGAACATTGGAGTTACAAGGAAAGATATTGGGTTTCCAGCTGAAAAATATTTTGAAGAACCAATCCACTCTTTTCTAAAATAGCAGGCCTGATAACGAATGAAAGAACCGATTTAAAAATCCAGGGAATTGTTCCTGACAATTATGGAAATTGTGCAGCAAGTGAGTCACCTCCTGGTTCCTCTAAGCCTGTCCACCATTTACCATATTTCAGGCAACTCAAAGAATCAATTCAAACAAACTGAGGGACAAATTAAAAAGCCAGCCCCATAAACTTAAAACACCAAGGCAAAACGTGATAAAGAGGTTCAATAAGGCACCCTAATTCCTGCGGTGCCCACTGGGCACAGAGCACCTTGACGTGCCAGTGGACCCCCTGCTGTGAATCCAGCCACGGTGGAGGGCCACACAGTTGGTTCAAACAATCCCCTTACTTGCCTGCTTCCTGCACCGGTTAATTGCAAGTTTGGTCACGCCCAGCAGCAGGTTCACAGGGGACAAGATCATCACAAAACTGCAGTACAACGTTTTTTAAATAACTGAAAAGGGAGTGTAGTTGATAGCAACCGATATGTGCATGGACCATGAACTCCACAAAGCTTCAAAAAAGGTAGGCTTCCTGGGCGTCCATGAACCGAGGCAACCTACCATTATATGAGATGTCTATGTGCAACCCCTCCACCCCAAGTCCCTATTGTTAAGGGGAAGGAGTCCTCCGACGTGAGACTTCCACCACTCTGGTGGAAGTGGCAGGGAGGCACACCAAGGGGTGTCCTGACAATGGGTCAGGATAAGGAAGTGAAAGGTGTGCACCAATAATCAATACAGAAAACTCTGAAAGGGCACAGAAGACATTTCCCCGAGGATTTTGAGGTTTGTGGGGGTGGGGAAGGTTCTGTGGGTGAGGAGTATTTGTTGGAGAGGGAGTGACATGGTTTGCCATGGTGTGGCCATGCTTGTTGCATTACTATAGGGCGACAAATATTGCGATGGTTAGGAAGTGGTCGTTGGAGCAGCGGTCGGTTTGGGGGTGGATGGAGGCGGCCTCGTGTAGGGGAACCAGTTTGAGGACACTGTTGTTGGCACCACTTCTGTTCTCGCCAGTTACTCTACGGGTTTGGTGGTGGTATCAGCACTGAGGGTTTGGAACCAGTGTCAGCAGCACTTTGCATTGGAAGGTGGGTTGTTGTGGTAATCACAGGTTTGCACTGGCCGATGTGAGGTTCCAGGGGTGGTGGCAGGTGGAGATAGACTGCTTTATGGATTCATTCGTGGGAGGGAAATTTGCAGACCTGGTGGTGCTGGAGGGGACATATCAGTTACCAAGGGGGAATAGGTTCAAGTATCTGCACATCAAGGACTTTATTAGGATGGAAGTGTCTTCGTTTCCGATCCTGCCGTCCTCGGTGCTGGAGAAGCTCTTGTCCGACGATGAAATTGGGGAGGGCAAAGTTGTGGACATGTATGGGGAGCTGATGGAGAGGTGCTCATGTGAAGGAGGTCAGGCTCAAATGGGAGAAGTTGGGGGTGTGCTGAAGTGTGGAGGGAAGCGCTGCGGGAGAGTGAATGCATCCTCATTGTGTGCCAAATTAAGTCTTACTCAATTTAATTTAGCAAGTGGTCGTTGGAGGAGTGGCCGGTTTTGGGGTGGATGGAGGTGGCATAGAGCCCAAATGACAGTGTCCAGGATGAGTTGGTGCTTTAAGGGAGTGGAGGATAGGTGTGGGGAGCAGCGAACCACATGTTCTGGTCATGTTCAAAGTTGAGGAGGCTTTGGAAGAGATTTTCGGATGTAATGTTAAAGATTTTAGGGGTGGAGGTCGTTTCCAGTCTGGAGGTGCCAATATTTGGAGTGTCTGAGGATCCGGGAGTACAGGTGGGCAGAGACCAACGTCTTGGCCTTTGCCGGAGGCAAGATGAAATCAAACAGATGATTAGCATCTTCACAGTGAAAGAAAGGACGAATATCCTTGAACATAATCTTTCGACCAATATTCATTTTCTCTGTGGGGACTTACCCTAGCCTCAATGTTCCATCTCAGAATAGAAACAGCATCGTAGGAAGGAATGGGACAACTCACTAAAGCCTACTAATTGCATCATTTGCAAAAAATTAAAAAAAAGAATGGGTCTAAATGAACATTTCAGACAAGCTACAAATTCAGTTGGTGGTGGATAAAAGATAATAGCAGGAAATTATCAAATTAGCAACAAAACAGAACATGTACAAAACATACCAAAACCCCACCCAAAAGAAACTCCTTTATTGACAAAGCATTCAAAATATCTATGGGTAAACTGACCTGGTAATACTGCATATTCATCATACACCTATTATTATACCAGATTGGCCTTTGATTAATTTAAGACAGTAATCCAATCTTGAACTGTTTCTTGCAGTTTCACATCTGAAGCCACATCATAGGTATTCAGAACCCTCTCCAGATAAATGTCTAGTAACTGTGAAATTCCTTAAGTTACACATAATGTTTGTTTTGATGAGCTTACAGTCCTCAGTATTTACTGCAAAATTCTTACACTTGTGTATTGTGTATTCTTGGACATTCTTTTTTCTTTATGTTACGCACGATTAAAAGAAAACGTGAACAGAACATGTTACATGTGCTTCGATTGACACGCTTCATTTTAAAAATACAGCATTGCTCTGCTGTTATACCTGAAGTAGATTGCCTAACAATCAGACAAAAATATTAGAATTTTGGTAAGTTATGCCACAGATAAAAACGTTTCTGAATGCATCTCACATTCATGTAAGTAAAAATAACAACCAACCAATTAATAAACTAACATTTGCTAAAGTGATCTTAAAGTAGGAAACAACATTTGGTGGTAAATAGCAGGTATTTATTTAAATGAAAAAGTTTAGTACCAGAATTTGTCTCTATTGCATTAGTTACATATGCATTTGTGTGACTGCAGTTCTTTTGCATTAAAGACAAATATACAATGAACATTCAGATACCACAGTTTACACACTAATATAATGCATCAGTCTAGCACAGGAACCACCAAAACAAGGATTTCAGTTCTCATATATAGTACAAAAATCCCACTCCAGTTCAGCCAGTTTTCTTCATTTCAGATTCATTACTGTACAATTAATTGTCATCTGGGGAGGGAGGGGTGCAAGTAATTGATTAATATATTAAACACAACAAAAAAAGTGGAAAACAATATACATTTTACTGACACAAAAAGTCAGCTGTGTTAATCATGCAACAAGTAACAAAACTTGCTGAAATTAAAAATACTTCAAAAACAGTATAATTGCATAAATATTATACAGTTCATTTACTGTAAAGAAATGCTGTCTTTAAAATGATTGAGGAAATGTAATGATAAAATGATTTCTACCAGTTTTATACACAATAGCAAGGTGCAAAATCATTGTAACTTTTAGTATCGATGTAGACAAGTGTTGCCCTTTAGCAGCAGGTTCTACTATTTTAAGCATGACAGTACAAAATGCACAATACATTATACAGATAAGTACACATGAATAATGTGTTTTACAAGGGGAAAAGGGAAGATGAATGCTAGTTACACACAAAGAGTACATTTGCTACAACATGGATTGTTCCAAATGTTTTCTACAGATTATGATATAGTACATGTTGATATGCCCATCACAACTTTAACACAAAAAAAGTCAATTTTAAATATACATGAAGATCAGTTACCCTCCTAAGAGGTGATCCTTGCATTGGTAGCAGCATTTAACGTGAAAAGGAACGTTTACTGCCCACAGTACCACTGCAATAGGGCAAGTGGCCTTTAACAGCCAATGAATCTACAACCTAGTCTGATTCCCAGAGACCCTCATTATACTTAACACACCAACAACTACCAGTAGTTGCTTCATTGCCCCAGTCAATGTGCTTACAGACACTGGCTGTTATTTAACAGCAACATTTTTGACAGCTAATACAAAATACTGAGGTTCATTATAAATGTGCTCTGTAAATGGAAGTAACTGTAGTATTTTCCATTTTTCATGTGTTTTTGCAGAAATTACTACCTGGAGCATTACACCAGCTGTCAGAGTCCATAAACACTGAACTGACTGGTACAATATAACATTTCTCAACAATTTGATCAACAGAACATGTGGAAACCATTTTCTGAAATAATTTGCTGTTAAAAGTGAGCTGGACAAACAAAATCACTTAATTGCTTTGACTCGTGGTGCTGTAATTTTAATAAGTTTGAAAGACCTAAGAACTGAAAAGGGTGTACACTGCAGTGAAGATTCTATCTCAGGGTTCATTTAACAACTGCAGCCTAACATGGCTCCTTGCTTTACCACCATATGACACTGGATACATTCTAAAATAACATTGTTTTAAATGATGTTGCTTGACTGTATTATGAATTAATATGCCATATATTGGTGTACAGAGAAAATACTGCTTTTATACTTGCTGGTCTAGAATACATTAACATCTTGTAAACAGCTTGGATAAGGTAGAAATGCAGCTACTCAAATTACAACGATATGACTTTTAATGTATTTCAATTTTCACTTTACCCTAATTGCAATGTACTGAGCTTGGTCGAACAGAATTTAATGGTAAGGAAGTCACCAGATTTATTTTTTCACTTCCCTACCCACCTGTCTTATTCCAGCTACACCCCCTCCGCATTGGTTCCCTACACACCTCAAAGCACACATGCAAAAACAAAGTCTTGCATCGTATAGTGCAATGCTGAAAGTACTACTTGCATTTCAAGCACTGCAAGTGTTCTATTGCTCCTAAGCAGGATAGGGTTAAATAAATGTATGTTAGAACACAGATGCTGTATTGCTATAGCACGTGAATATCCCCAGATAAATTTTAGTATTTTCAAGAAAGCATGAACACCAAGGAAGCTGTTATTCTGAAAATAGATGGGTACAATGACTGGTGTAAAACTGCTGCATGCCCCTTTTTCTTCGATACTGTGAACTGACGTAATGGAGTAAACAAATTAACTCACAAATCCATTATTGTTTGAATCAAACAATAATTAAAATTGAAAAAAAACAATGCAAGGTATTAATGCAATAATGATTAGCGTTTGCACATTTTCATTAACTCCTAAAATAGTTACTGAGTGATGCTGGACACAACTATTGATTTCTTAAATCACACAATTAGTGGTTATAGTAGGACATCTTGTAACAGGCAATTCAGAAGTTCCTCTTGTTAAAAAGGCCATTACAACTATTTACACTATAAACAAATAGGATTCTTGCAAAGGTGGCAGATTTACATCTAAAATCTTACAAGCCACTAGTTCCATGAATATGGGCGATATTATCAAGATGTTTGAAGGATGGTTTAAGTCCAGAACTACCAAAATCATACTCTCAGCACATTCCAGAACATTCAAACCATCTGAGTATAATAGTGAGATGAGCACATTAACTGCAAGGCAAGTGATCCCTTTCTATTCAGTATATTACAGTGCTTCAACACAGTACAAAGAAATTTATGTAAACTCTTTTTTTTCCTCCCCACAAGACTTCCTTTTGCATAAAATCATTTGAAATAGCTGGGAGTAATAATGATTCTGCTTGTCTGGTCACTGAGAAATCAATGACCTGCTAGTTCCTGGAGCTCTCCTCAGACCCCTTCTCCTGCTGCAGGTTGTAATAACAATTCTGACAGACACGGACTGGTGAGGAGATTTTCAAGCGTCTGATCTCAGACTGAAATCGACTGCACCTGTAAAATAAAGTAGAGTCTGTAACTATTGCAACCAGTGTATTTTTTGCAAAGTTGTCCCAAAACTTGATTTACAAACATTCAAAGATAAACCTTTAGGGTAGGCAGAGCAAAAGGTGGATCTGAATAAATATTGGACTGCTTCATGAAACGTGGATTTGAAAATCAAGCATTGCATTCTTTTTTTTTCTTTAAAATTTAGATTACCCAATTATTTTTTCCAATTAAGGGGCAATTTAGTGTGGCCAATCCACCTACTCGGCACATTTTTGGGTTGTGGTGGCAAAACCCACGCAGACACGGGGAGAATGTGCAAACTCCACACGGACAGTGACCCAGAGCCGGGATCGAACCTGGGACCTCAGCGCCGTGAGGCGGTTGTGCTAACCACTAGGCCACCGTGCTGCCCTAGCATTGCATTCTTGACAAAAGACAAAAGCTACTTGTCAATGAACTCTTTTACTGACAGTAACCAATGTTAGATTGCCAATTAAAACTAGTTTTTCATATATTTTGGGCACAGTCAACTCACATACACTAAATGAACACCTCTTCATGCAACAGAAGGATCATTAACAGTTAACTATTTCAGATAGTTTTTCGAATTTCCTTTTTATAAAAGGTCCGAATTGAATTACATTTCAAGTCTTCCCCGAGAAGAGAAAATGGGATCAAATAATGTGAGAATGCAACATTCCAGGTTAAGAGGTGTATCAGAAAACTCCAAGTTTTGTCGAGCTGGGAGAAAACAGAGAAGCAGGAAGGAGGGAATTGTATACATGATGGTTGAATGAAGAACCACAGAAATATTAGTGTGAGAGGGAGTTATTTGCCTTCTTGCCGTGTAAGTGCTAGAAAATTATGCCTAGGAGAAATAAACTTGTAGTCCGCTCATTTTATTCAATCTCCATTTATATTTATATTGGTAAACATGAGAAATAAGGTATAGTTTTAAGTGGGTTTAGTTTAATTTTGCTGTACCTGGAAGGATAAAACCTATAGTTAGATTCATGCTGGACAAAGATGTTTGTAAAAATGAAAGCAAATTACTGTGGATGCTGGAATCGGAAACAAAAACAAAATACCGGATAATCTCAGTAGGTCGAACAGCATTTATGGAGAGAGACGGGAGCTAACATTTTGAGTCTGGATGACTCTTTGTCAAAGCTGATACAAAGATGTTTGTATGTGTGGGTTTGGTTCAGTTCCAATTGTGTTTCAACAGAAGGCCACTTTCTAGAGGAAAGGATTTTCCTCTGTCCTTAGTTTTAATTGGAAGCCAGAGCAGTTGAAGATAGGACCTCGAGGCGTGAACATCTCTCAACTCAGCCAGAAGAAAGGCTCGACAGGATGGGAGTTGCAAAGAAGCAGGCTTCCCAAAGTGCAGACAACCAGGGCATTGGGACAGAAAGAATGTTTAAGACAACTGGAGTTAAGTGAACAGAGACCCAGGTATTATTCAAAAGAATTCAAGGAAGAGTAAACAAAGTGTTCTGAATTGAAGAGACAATTAAGTAACCAGATTTAAAGTGGGACAGCAGCCGTCAAAAGGTAAATCAACCATCTGATGCCATTTTAATATCGTCTGGGAGTCAAAAGTTAAAGCAATTCTGAGCAGTTTGCACAGCAGTCAAGCCAAAGAAAACCCTACAGGGGTTGGTGTAGAATCCTGGACTGGATTCACTGTTAAAGGGAGAGTGGAAGTTTTGTTTAAAATTGTCATTCGGAAAACCTGGTCTGGATTTTGGAATGCAAACCGCTTAGGGAAAGCGTAATAATGAGAGAAGATTTTAAAGTGAGTTTTTGGCAGCGGAGTTTGGAAACTCAATTATCTGCGGGGACTCTGAGGAGACACACACAAACATTCACTTGGGGTTCAGCGCGGAGAATGTATTTTCCCACAGTCATCTTGTGTACTCAAAAGGGACTGTGGTAATGAGACCATTTGTAGATTAAGATATACTTTGTAATACGTTAACCCTAAAACCTGCGTGTAATTGTTAAGCTAAGGTTGGGTGGGGGGGAAGGAGGAAATTAAAGGCCTATTGTATAATTTTTCATGTTTAATAAATGTTTTTTTCTTGTTATAACTAATTAGCGGTCCTATGACTCTGTTCCTCCACATTTTATTTGAAAAGGTTAGTCTTTTGAGTCAGGGTTCCATTCTGGGATCTTCCCATCCAGTTATAACATCAACTGGGATCACAGCAAAGGTAACGTGAATCATCTTGAATGCTAGGCACTTCTACAAGTGACATGCTTTAAATTACTCCATTAAACTCACAACAGCTTTCTCAAACTTGGAATTGCAGTCTACACATGCAATAACATTACAGGATCTTACAGCTTGAGCAATTTCTCGAAGGAGTGTTAAATTGTTGAGACAGGCCTTGCATCCCCAAGTGTCCTTGCAGCTCTCTTGTCCCAGCAGTTCCACCGGCATGGGGGAGCGGTGGCCACTCAATCCCAAGGAGGAAGAACCAGGAACTGGACGACATGTAGGTTGTGGGGGTTCAGGATAGGAAGTCCCTGGGGAAGTCAGTAAGCAGACATTGGGAGGGGGAGGGGCTGTGAAGGAGGCACCCACCCCTCCATTTTCCCACCTGTGATTCTAAAGGGCTTACCTGCCAGGATTTCTGCTCACTGCCAACCTCCTCCTACAGCTGAAAAATTGCAGCTGAATGGGAAGTAGCCATTAATTGGCCACTTAAAAACCTTAATTGGTGCGTGGGCAGGCAGGCCACCAATTAAATCACAGCCAGGTCAGGGCCGGGTGTGTCGGTGATGAGAAAGATAGCCACAGAATTTTAAGGACAGTTTCCCTCCCCCTCTCCCCCCAGCAAACCTACTCACAAGGAACCATAAAACTCGGTATTAGTGCATGGATTAAATATGAACAGAACTTCTAAAAATTTAGAAGGAAATTGGATCATCCAATATGTATAATCTATTTATTGTGGTTAACGTAACTAAATATAAATACCAATACAAGTCTACTGGCCTGGTTGCATTGTAGGCCCAAAGACTGCCTTGGGAAGCAGGTAGAAGGAAAATTGCCTTTAAGATGCATCCTGATAGTTTGTCATCAGTCATTTGGCTCCCCCGGAATCTGCTAAGATCCTCTGACCTGGACCAATCTTGGCATCAGGTTTCTATAGATAGTCCTACATTGGGATGTCCGTAATGGAAAGGTGACGTAGGAAACCAGAAACAGTCCTTTCTGCCTCATTAAAATAACACCGGGCTTGGTTTAACTTCAACCATAGACCAAGTACTGCCAAACAGGTACACTGAGGAACTGTGAGCATGATGCAATGGGGACAAAGTTCCAATGTGACGAGTTCCTGCCCAATTTTCCTTTGCACGTCTCCTACCAAGCACAGTGCAAAGAAAAACCTCACTACCCATATTAAAAAACTGTACAGGATACAATAAATAACCCAAGACATTTCATATATTTTTGCAATTACACTCATTAATGTGAATTTAGCTCATAAATGTGTTTTATGTTGCTATCTCACAAAATTATCAGTAACATTGAGTATTCTATTACTGAATTAGCACACAGCCATCTAAAATCAGATCTAATATCGAGATGTTAATGCTGATAAGGTAACATAATAAAGTTGAACTGCAACTGTATTTCACTGTATTGATTTAAATACAGTAAATAGGTCATTATGGAATACATGTCAAATGGAATATCCCAAATTCATGCAGAACTTATTATCTCTTACTTTTGACAGAAGAGCTGGCCACAGTTTCTGCAGTGATGCCGTCTCTCAGTCAAGGAGAAGCGCACTGAACATCCTAAACAGCAGTCGCCTCCATCATCTTTGATCCAGTGGTCAGCAGCTGCCCTCCCTGGCTGATCACTCACTGACCAGCTAAAGACCCGACCTCGTGCATCACCTATCAGAATTTTACTGTGATCCCTGCAGGAAAGGAAACAAAATAGAATGACCAAAATGACTGGATTAACAGAGTTATTAGTCCATTTAAGATGCTTCGTTATGAAAAGTGCTTTGAAAACCTGTAACGTAGACTAAGCATATTTTCAAAGGGCATTTTAACCTATTAAGTAACATTTTTCATGCAACAGTAGATTGTAATTGCAAATAATATGAAAATGAACTGAAAGCTGCATGCATTATGTGAGATTTTGGTGGGAATTCTTTATCTGATTTTTTTTTACCACTGCTCCTTGTCCCAACTACAACCAAGGCTCAATAGCAAATTAAGAATAATATTATGGAGCACAACTTTTATTTAAAAAATTACCACAAAGTAAATGCAAATTGTTTTAAAATCTCTTCTCACCTATTTTTTTTCCATCTATTCTTAATTATTCTAATTATTTCTCCCCTTGACTTTAGTACTCTGCCTATTATTTTCTGGTCAATTTTGGGCTGGTTGGTAATGATGCTGTTTCCTTTTCCACAATCAGAAAATGGATCAGTAAAATTTCACTTGATCATATCATTCGAGTGACAGGTTGGATGTATTAGGGGTAACTCAGCGAGTCCCATGAAATTTAAAAAAAGGCGGGCGAGTTAACGCAACGGAAGGAACTACCTAGAGCTGCAAACAGGGATTGGACTTTTGAGGATAGAAACGATTTCACTACAAAAACAAAATTAGTACTTGAAATTTCCAAATGGAATCCAATATCCTATGGAAGAAAGTTACTTTTAAACTTCAGATATTTAGCTAATGTCAGCCTTGATGGCAATAAATTGGTACAGGCATGGTAGTTCAAAACAGAACTGTAAAGTCACGTTTGATAAATCTGGTCATTTGTATGCTGCTCTAGGAGAAACATGATTGATAGCTGCTGGATCATTGTAAAACCTAACTGGGACTGTCATGATATGCATATTGACTAGGATGTAAAGGGTTAACAAGTTAATCATAATGATTCATACCACGAGAGGGAACCTCAGAACAGTCATATATATATATATCATGGACTTGGGGATTCTGGGAAGATGACTAGAAGAGGATAAGATGATTAGATAGTGAGGTGTGAGAGAGAGCAGTTGTATACTTGAGAGTTCTGTTGCCTTGCCCCACAGTGGAGAGAAAAGTATTCCGAGCTGACGTTATTTGTGCAGACACTCGCCCTAGGCTCCTCACACAGTAACTTTACCCAGTCCACAAATTGTGGTCCAATCCCAAACCGCTCCAGAACTGCCATCAAGTACCCGCTTTCTCGGCATCCAATGCCACAACCATCTCTGTTTTATTCCCCTCCGCAGGTGCGATAACCATGTTCAATACCATAATATAGTTTTGTTTGTTAACAATGCTTTGTGTTCTTTATTCAACACGATGAATCCGAGCCATCCAGGTAAAGCAGAATACAGAATACAACAGGAACAGAGCCTGCTACACCTGGCCCTGGTGTGGACTACAAGTAACTCCAACCCACAACATGTAGTTGTCTCTAAAGTGACCAATTGGAAAAACAATCATTGCAGAATGGCAACGATCATTATCCGAAAACAAGAGATGTGCCATAGATGTCACACTGACCATATATTGAGTGCACAAAAAAAATTAGCCATGAGTGGCCTCAGAAAAGGAATCCAAGCAATCAGGGCTCCGAGTCCTGATCATGATTCAGTAATCTGATAGAAGGAAGTATGGATTTTGGGCTTGGGATAATGAATGTAGCATTTTGCATTCTTTCTAAATTCATATGCAATAAATGATCATTTGGCAAAGCCAATGGAGGGTCTCCATGACCTTTACAGTGCTTTCAGATGAAAAAAATTGGAAAGAAAGAAATATTTAACATAAAAACTTCAGTTCTTAGGATGATTGAACATACAAACAAATTCATACAACTCCTTGTGCGTCCACTGTGTCAAGATGCATGATTTCTGCATTATATTTTTGTGCGAGTTTACACAGAGACAGTGTTTTAAAAATTAGCTTCAGCCAATTGCAATTTTAGGGGAAGCCAAGTGTACTTGTAGCGCAAGGACTGCAGCTAGGCTATCTGGATGATGCTCTGATAGACTTTGAAGTCAAGCTCATCAAATTCCTGATCCTCTGAAGGTTAAAAAATCTGATCCTACTCCGTTTGCAACTCCAGCAAGCCCGGCATCCCGAATATGGCCCCCAGGGGACTGGGCACCAAATCCACATGCAGGATTGCCGACATGGTGCTGCAAAATTACCTCCAGAATTTCTCCAGCTTTGGGCAGGACCAGAACATATGTACGTGATTGGCTGGACCCCTTAAAAAATATCCTCCATCGCATCAAACAGCCGGCTCATCCTCAAAATGTCAGGTGCGCTCTGTACCACCTTCAGCTGTATCTCCCCCAGCCTCGCACACAAGGTTGAGACATGCACCCTCCCCAACACCTCGCACCAATACCCCATCTCCAGCCCCACCCACAACTCTTCCTCCCACTTGGCCTTAACCCCCTCCAAAGGCACCATATCCTTCTCCAAATCCCATAGATCGCCGAGATGGCCCCCACCCTCTCCCTCCAGCACCACCCCGACATTACTCTCTCCAACGAGGAGGAGGGTGGTGCCACCGGAAAAGTCGGGAAAACCTTCTTTGCAAAATCCCAGACCTGCATTTACCTAAAGGCTCCCCCCCGTTCCACTCCCATAAAAACGCTTTTGGCAAAAAGACCAGCAGGCACTGAAATAAAAATAAAAACCGTGGCAAGATATTCATCATTGCCACCTGCATCAGCCCCCCCTCCCCGTAGGAGATGTGCAACAACAAATCGTGATAAAAAGACACCCTGTGCTCCACAGGCCCCCCCATACTATCCCATTCTACTTACGGAGTCTCTCAGCGCAATGGTCAAGGACTCTATCACCAGCACAAACAGGAGGCGGGACATGGGACACAGTCAACCAGCTACCCCTCCCCTTCCCAGAACTTCCCCCAGCCACTTCCTCTCAAACCACTTCTCTCTGCATAATCCTCATCCAGCCACCGTTCACATCTCCCAGGACCATCGAAACCTATCCACACAGGCTCAGACATCCATAGCCCCTCCCCTCCATCTCATTCCTGTTCACTAGCTAACCTGCGTTTGCGAGCAAGGATGCCCCTGTCAGAGGCCCCTTCTCCCCCCAAATACCCTACACTGAAAAATCAACATAAAAGCCCACCCACACCCAATCCTTCCAAGCAACCCAAAATAATAGACCCCCAAAGAAAGGGAAACAAACCCCAACATATTACCCCAATGTCCCCAAAGCCATTCCCTCCCAACCACAACATGAAAGAAAACAAAGTCCAAAGTCAGTTCAGTCCCAGTCCTTTAGGCTTCACGAATGCCTCTCGCTCCCCGCTGTCTCAAAGTAATGGCCCTTGGTGTTATATGTAACTCGGTGTTATATGTAACTTCGCCAGGCAGACTGACCCAAACCACATGTTACTCTTGTATAAAGCTGTCTTCGCCCAGTTGAGGGCCGCCTGTCGTCTTGCCAGCTCAACCGTGAGGTCTTGGTATATTCGAATACCTTCCAACGTCACCTCTCTATTCTGCTTCCCCATCTCAGCACCTTTTCCATCACCTGATAGCTGTGAAAGCAGACTATCACAGCTCTTGGTGGCTCAATCGCTTTTGGCTTCGGCTGGAATGATCGGTAAGCCCTGTCCTGCTCAAAGAGGGAGGTGCTCTCCTCCTCCCCCAAAAACTTAGCAAACATCTCCGCAAAGTACTCCGTCGGCCTCCGGTCCTCTAGCCCCTCAGGCAGTGCCACAATCCGCAGATTCTGCTGCGTGACCTGTTCTCCGGGTCCTCCAATTTGGCTCTCAGCGCTTTGTCGCTCTCCTCCACACCCCGCAGCTCCTTTTCATCAAGGTGAACTAGTCACTGTGCAGCGACAATACCTCCACCACCCGCTTCAACACCTCCCAACTTGCTCCCGCACTGCCAATGTTTTTCCAAGAGCCTCCTTTATCCGGGGCAGTGTGTCATCCACCAACTATTTGACTGAGGCATCATCACCTTCCCATTCCACTCAATGTCTGACAAACTGCCGCTCAAACTCCACCACCATCGCCTTTAATAATAATCTAATAATAATCTTTATTGTCACAAGTAGGCTTATATTAACACTGCAATGAAGTCACTGTGAAAATCAGCCAGCGTATCCACCTTAATGGGCGTAGCCCTACCTGGCGAGCTTGCTCCCGTTAACTTTCCACCAACTGAACTCTCAGATGGATTATCGCTCGCTTTTTAAAAAATCCTGTATTTTTTTGTTGGGCTTTTGACATCCTTTAGTTGCCACAACTTTTCTGGAGATGAATCGTATGAAATTTCCCCCCACATCTGGGTGAAAAGAACCAAAAAAAATGATAGTTCTACCAGGAGCCACACAATGCATGGCCTCCACCTCCAAAGTGTCACAAAACTTGGGAGTATTGTGAGCTGTGAGGACAATAGTAATAGTCTTCAAGAGGACATACAGATTGGTTGAATGGGCAGATTCATCTAATGCAAAGAAGTGTGAAATTACAAATTTTGCTAGGAAGAATGAGACGTGGCCGTATGAAATAAAGGAAAAAGTCTAATGGTGGAGCAGGAACAGAGACCTGGGGCCATATGTGCACAAAGTTTTGAAAGTGGCATAGCAAGTTGAGAAAGAAGTTAGAAAAGGGATCCTGGGTTTTATAAATAGAGGCAGAGTGTACAAAAGTATGCGGGTTATGATGAATCTATATAAAAGACATGGCCTATCTATTGTGTCAATTATTTGGAGAGGATGCAGAAAAACACTATGGGAATAGTTCCAGGGATGAGGGGCTTCAGTTGAGTGGAGATTTTGGAGCAACTGGGGCTTTTCTCTTCATAGAAGATTGAGAGGAGATTTGATAAAGGTGTTCAAAATCATAAGGGTGTTCATAATCATAGACAGAGTATATAGAGAGCAACTGCTCCAATTGGCAAGAGGGTCGAGAACCACAGGACACGGATTTAAAGTGAATGGCAAAAGAACCAGCAGCAAAATGAGAAAAATCATTTTTACGTAGCAAGTAGTTAGAATTTCAAATGCACTGGATGACCCTGTGGTGGAGACAGATTTAACTGCGCTTTTCAAAAGGGAACTGGATATTGATTGGCAGGGGCTAGGAAATGAGACTAGCTGATTTGATCTTGAAGAGAGCTGGCACAGAGGCGATGAGTTGAATGGCTTCTTCCCGTACTGCAAGCATTCTATGACTCTATGTAGACCATCAGACACCCAGGGATTACGGTTCATAAGCTTATCTGTTCAAGCGTTCAAAAAAGCTAACATCTTGCTCGCTTAACCATTGAGAAGAAATCATTTCAGCAGCAATTTGATCTGTACCTAAATAAAGGCATTAAAATAATGGATGAACTGCCTCAGTGTCTCTAGTTCCTTAGTTAATATTGTCTGAACCATGAAGTAGCTTTGCTTGAGAGCCGTCTTCCATCAGAGACCCAGAAAATAATGGAATGAACTACACAAAGAACTGGCCAATGGGCAGATTGTGTCACACTAAAAATCCTCTACAGGAGACATAAATACTGCTCACAAATGAGAAAATGTAAATACTGGAACTCTAAAAATAAAAATTAGCAGCTGGTCAATCAGTATCTGCACAATATTTGTATGGAATAGCGGCTGCTCCTTTCAGTCCTATGAAAAGGTGAGATTTTCCAGCATTTTCTCTCCTATTAGTTCCGATACTTAAACCTGAAATATTAAGCTATCCTTCCCTTAGAGATGCTGACTGGTCTTTTAATAATACACTTTATTGTCACAAGTAGGCTTACATTAACACCACAATGAAGTTACTGTGAAAAGCCCCTAGTCACTACATTCCGGCACCTGTTTGGTACACCGAGGGAGAATTCAGAATATCCAATTCACCTAACAGCACGTCTTTTGGGACTTGTGGGAGGAAACTGGAGCACCCGGAGGAAACCCACGCAAACACAGGGAGGACATGCAGATTCCGCACAGACAGTGACTCAGCTGGGAATCGAACCTGGGACCCTGGAGTGTGAAGCCACAGTGTTAACCACTGTGCTACCCACTGTTTCTCAAGTTTCTGTATGTGCTGTCTATCTTGCCACAATATAAGTTCACCATCCATCAAGAGACACTACTGGCAGAGGCTGAGGAAATATCCACAGTTCCAGATTAAGTGACTGGAACCAGAAGGGAAATTTCTCATTAGAAGATCTGAAGTAGTGGACCAAACATTGATATTTTTAAAAAACTTGCTTCAAATGAATTTGATTTGCTAACAACACTCACTTTGAAATGCCTAATGCAGTGATTTCGGCAGGGTGACCATTGTCTTTTCGATCAAACGCAGTGTGCATAGTTAACTTGCTTCGGAACACCAACTGCCGTTCCCATCTGTATCCTGAAACCAAAAAGAAAACCACTTGTAGTCATTGATTCACAATGGAAATATAACCTGTTAAAGGTAGCTCAGAGTATAAACAGCTTTTATGATGATAAAAATTTGTCGCAGTTAAGCTCATTTAAATACTCTAGTTCACTTAACTGTAAGTTATAACACTCCTATTTATAGTCAAAACCTAAGGTTTAAGATGATAGAAATTTACAGTACAGGAGGCCACCCATTTGGCCCATTGTGGCTGCCCTGGTTCCGCGAAAGATGTGTCCAACTTATTCCCACACCCCATTTTCCCCCCATAACTCTATACTTTAGTCTTCTTCGGTACATGTCCAATTGCCTTTTGAAAGTTCTTTGGAATTTGCTTCCATCACTCATTCAGGTACTGTGATCCAGTTCTTAACAATTCTCTGTATGAAAAAAATGTCCACTTTGCCAAAGATTTTAAATCTCAGGTTACTGACCTATTTGCCAAGAGAAATAGTTTCTCCCCATTTGCTCCATCAAAATTCTTATTGAATATCTCTATTAAATCTCCCCTAACTTTCTCTGCTCTGACAAAAATAATCCCAAGTTCTCCCCTTAACTTAACATAAATGCCATGCTTAGCTCCTATAAATAGTGGAAATGTGCATACAGATGCATAGGAACGTGTGCTTACATTCAGAAACAGCTAATTTCAGTATTGAACAATTCTTTTTATTTATTCATTTACAAGATGGGATGTGGACGTCGCTGGCCAACATTTATTGCCCATCCTTAGTTGCCTTTCAGAAGGTGATGGTGAGTTGCCTTCTTGAACCATTGCAGTACTTGAGGTGTAGGTACACCCACTGTGCTCTTAGTGAGGACGTTCCAGAATGTTGGCCCAACGACAGTGAAGGAAAAGCAATATATTTCCAAGTCAGGATGGTGAGTGACTTGGAGGGGAACCTCCAGGTGGTGGGCTTCCCAGGTATCTGCTGTTCTTGTCCTTTTTGATGGTAGTGGTCGTGGGTTTGGAAGGTGTTGTCTAAGGAACCTTGGTGAGTTACTGCAATGCATCTTGTAGATGGTACAAACAGTTGTCACTGTTCGCCGTGGTGGAAGGTTTGAATGTTTGTAGAAGTGGGAGCAATCAAGCGGGCTGCTTTGTCCTGTCGAGTTTCTGGAGTGTTGTTGGAGCTGCACTCATCCAGTGTAGCCATCTGGGATGGCCATTTCCAGAATACAAAATGGATGATCGCAATGACTGTAGGGTAATATGGACAATGTTAAGAAAGCAAGCAGGCACAGAGCCTGTATGCGTATTGAGAAGGCAGCTCCCAGACAAGACTGAAATTGTAGGTCAATTAACATATTGATGGCCCATCTCCGGGAACAAAGGAAAGACATTCAAGCAACCGATCTAGCTCCAGACAGCCCGGCACCAGTTCCCCAAACCGAAAGCGTAAACAAAGCAAGGCCAACGGCCACCTAGGACACGCCCAGCCATCAGGCACCCACCCTTTTATTGGTCAAGATCGATAACAGTGATCAAGATGCGGCCCAATTAATTGGGGCCAAGTTTAAGGCCCGCCCAAAAGCACGTGAAGCCCCTTCGGGTATAAGAAGAACCCCCCCCCCCCCTCAGAGAGAGAATCGCTCTCTTGGAATTGGCTCTCAAAGCGGAGAGATCCAGCTGCACCAGAAGCAAGTAAGTTCAAGGTCAACGCTCGCTACAAGACAGACGAATTTAGCTGTTCTCCTGTACCTCTTCGAACCCAACAACCTCAGATCCGAACAACGGCCATTGTTCCTCTGACTGAGTGGGCACCTGAAGTTAAGTATCGGCCTTAGCGTTAGAGATAGTTTAGTTTGTAGTACTTTGTGGATGAGTAGATATTATTGTGTGTATAAATAAATAGTATCGACTTTGAACTAACTAACTGGTGTATTGGCTCTTTGATCAGTATTCGGGTTTGAACCTTGTGGTGGTATCGAGAGATACCTGGCGACTCTAAGTGTAAACATAATTAGGATTAAGGAAGGCGACCATATTGACTGCCATGTTTATAACCAAATAAATATAGCAACACCAAGCAAGTGGAGAGTATTTCATTACACTCCTGACTTGTATCTTGTAGATGGTGGGGGGTGAGGAGGTGAATTACTTGCCATAGGATTCCTAGCCTTTGACCTGTCCTGGTAGCCAGAGTATTAATGTGGCTCGTCCAGTTCAATTTCTGATCAATGGTAACCCCCAGGATGTTGGTTGTGGGGGATTCAGTGATGGTAATGTCATTGAATGTTATGGGGCGATGGTTAGATCCTCCTTTTAGGAGATGGTCATTGCCTGGCACTTGTGTGACATGAATGTAACTTGCCACTTGTCAGTCCAAGCCTGGATATTGCCCAGGTCTTGCTGCATTTGGACATGGACTGCTTCATTATCGGGGGAGTCGTGAATGTCCTGAACATTGTGCAGTCATCCGCAAACATCCCCACCATTGACTTTATGGTGGAAGGTGGTCACTGATGAAGCTCCAATTGAAGATTAGAATTCATAGGTGCAAGGGGAAAAAACTTAAAAGATGGTAAAGTAGTTATCTTGCTAAAGGAAACAATGAACTCTAAAAGAGTCAACGCATTTGTGGAACTGATGCACCAACCAGAGCTATTAATTTTCCATCAAGGTTATTTCAGAAATTTAAGAGAAATGTTTGTCATTTTCATGTTGAAACTCGATATTGTTCATAAATTCCTCTCTGAATGCCCAGTCTCTCAATTTCTTGCTGTAATAGCTATATCACCCCCTTCTTCAATCTCTTAATTTCTTCTACCATCTCTGGTTTCATTAACACAATCCCCACCCTCCCCACTCAAATGTTGAATTCTTTTCTTCCCAGCCCAAGTCGGTCTGCAGTTGTAGTCTCGTACAGCCTTTGTCTGGCCTCTTCCACAACACCCTTTACCAAATCCTGAGTTTACCTTTTCTTTGAACGAGAGTTGTTTTTCTCCCATGCACAGCACTGCACATTTCCAAACTGTCACATTTGCCATTGACCTCAAAACAGCTTTATTCAAACCAGAAAACAGCACCAAACCCAGCCGTTGCAGGTTGTAAAATCGTGTCACTTCGTAATACGAACCTGCTGCTGTATACATTAGCCATAGTATGGCAGGATTAAATGTTTGAGTCATCTCCCTTCAACACAAAACTAGGGCTAATTCTAATTTGGAGGGAAAACCGACACAAAATAAACATCTGCACGCAACCAGTCTCTAACTGGAATATAAATGCTCCCTCCACAGTTCATTCAAAGTTTGTAATGTTCCAGCTTGGTCAGTAATACTGCTACTGAGTCATTCTTGTTGAGATTGAAGTCCCCCATTCAGAGTAATTTACATAGATTTACATGGAATTTACAGCGCAGAAGGAGGCCATTCGGCCCATCAAGTCTGCACCAGCCTTTGGAAAGAGCACCCCACTTAAGCCCCATACCTCCACCCTATCCCCGTAACCTGTTTTAGTTCAGTGGACTAAACAGCTGGTTTGTGATGCAGCCCAAGGCCAGCAGTGTGGGTTCAATTCCCGTACCAGGTTACCCGAACAGGAATGTGGCTTTTCACAGTAACTTCATACTTGAGACAATAAAAGGTTATTATTACTATTATTAACCCAGTAACCCCACTTAACCTTATTGGACACTAAGGGCAATTTTAGCGTGGCCAATCCACCTAGCCGTTGGACTGTGGGAGGAAACCGGAACCCATGCAGGCATGGGGAGAACTTGCAGACTCCGCACAGACAGTGACCCAAGCTGGGAATCGAACCTGGAACCCTGGCACTGTGAAACAACCGTGCTAACCACTGTGCTACCGTGCTGCCCCTGTGTCTTTGCTACCCTCAGTGCTTCTTACAAGTGATATTCAACTTGGAGGAATGCTGATACATCAGGTGACAAAAGGCAGTAGATGGTAATCAACAGGAGGTCTCCTTGCCCATGACTGAGTTGATGCTATGAGAATTCATGGGGTCCAAAGGTAATGTTGAGGACTCTCAGGGTGAGTCCCACCCATAAACAACAGTGCTGCCACCTCAGAGACAGGACATAACCAGGGATGGTGAGAGAGGAATCTAAGATATTGGCTGTTGCTTGACTAGTCCGTAGGCCAATTCACCCAACTTTGGTACAAGTCCCCAGATGTTACTGAGGAGTACTATACAGGGTTAACTGTTGATTCTGCTGTCTAGAGGGCCTGTTTAGCTCACTTGGCTAAATCGCTGGCTTTTAAAGCAGACCGAGCAGGCCAGCAGCACGGTTTGATTCCCGTACCAGCCTCCCCGGACAGGCGCCGGAATGTGGCGACTAGGGGCTTTTCACAGTAACTTCATTGAAGCCTACTCGTGACAATAAGCGATTTTCATTTCATAGATTGATGCCAGGTGTCCCTTCCAGTTTTATTCCAATTTAATTTTTCTGCAGCAGTTTCATATAACGGAGTGGCTTGCTGGGCCATTTCAGAAAGCAGTTAAGCGTTAACCACATTGTTGTGGATCTGAAGTCACATATAGGCCCGACTGGTCCAGTCCTTCCCTGAAGGACATTGGTGAACTAGATGGGTGTTTGACATTTGGTAGTATCATGATGCCAGTTCCTGAGACCAGCTTTATTATCCTACATTTTATTTATTAATTAAATTTAAATTCTAGCAGCTGCCATGGTGGGATTTGAACTTGTGAAGTATTAGTCCTGGCCTTTGGACTAAAAGCCTAGTAACATCACCACCATGCTACCGTTTTTGATTTCTAGCAATAAAGTTTGAAGCATGCATAAACAATGGGCGGAATTCTCCCAAAGGGAGACAAACAGCCGACGCCGGAGTGAAACTCGGAGTGTTTCACTCAGGTGTCGGAGGCTGCTCCTCGCCCCCTATTCTCCCCCCCTCCCTGGGGGGCTAGGAGCGGCAGCGCGTGAATTTCACGCCCTGGGCCTTGACGCTTGCGTCAAAGCAGCACGGCCGGAATGACGCGTCCGGCGGCGCCTAGGTGATGTCACCCGCGCATACGCAGGTTGGCCGGCGCCAACCCGCGCATGCGCGGTTGCCGTCTTCCCCTCCGCTGCCCCGCAAGACATGGCGGCTTGATCTTGCGGGGCGGCAGAGGGAAAAGAGTGCGTCTTTTAGAGACGCCGGCCCGACGATCGGGGGCCAGACACCTCCTGAGCACACCCCTGGTGCTCGATCCTCCCTCCGCCCCCCACAGGCCCCACATGCAGCAGTCGCGCAATGTTCACGCCGGCAGCGACCAGGTGTGGTTGGCGCCGGCGTGAACCGGTCGGGGTCGGCAGGCCGCTCGGCCCATCCGGGCTGGAGAATCGCCAGTCGCCGTTGGAAACGGCGAGCAGCGATTCTCCGAGTGGCCTGTCGCAAAACAGGACACACCATTTGGGGGGGCGGGGAGAATCGTGTGGGGGTGCCAGGGTGGCATGGCGTGATTCGCCCGGCACTCCCGCGATTCTCCCTCCCAGCGTGGGGGTCGGAGAATCGCGCCCAATAACTTTCCTCTTGTCAATCGCCAGGCCTTGCTACAAACTTCAAACATCAGTTCTCTGCAGCTTTGAGGATAGAAGCTTGCTGCATAATGGATTCAATGGAAGTTGTAGACAGTCTTAGGGCTTTGACAAAGAACCACCTAATTACCAAGAATTACCACAATTTAAGAATTAAAGATAAATCTGCAGCTCATTAAACATTTCTTGCTGAATCATTTTCGATTATGGAATCTTAAAATTACAAGTAATCGGAGTCAATTACACTGCTATATCATCATAAATGAACATCTTTCACAAAAAGGGGTAAGAAACTTAGTCTATGCTGAAGAATGATAAACGTCTCAACTGAAGGCAGATTAACATAAAACCATAGGAATTAGGAGCAGAAGTAGGCAGTTCAGCCCTTTGAGCCTGCTCCACCATTCAATCAGGTCATGGCTGATCTCTTCCTGGTCTCAAATCCAAGCTAAATTAGTGTGCTGAATGATGTTTTCTTGACTCATGTTTTGTGTACTTATGGCAGCGATTCTATGAAGTAGTAAAAAAGATATAAACTCTTGGCTTTGAATATTCATCTGAGAACTAGTGTTGAGAATCCATTCATGAGGATGGGCATTTTCCTATAACAAGTTAGAGCAAGGTGCAGTATTACTTACTGGATAACCATTTGATGGAACAATGAAGAATCTTTTGGAAAACAGTGCCATTTGTTTACTCAAGTTGAACATGGCAACATGTTGTCTATTTAAAGAACCGTTTTGTCTCAGAGAAAATGCAGTTAGCAGCTCTAAGAAATTTATATGGCCACTGCTTCATTTGTTGATCTGGACAATTCTGACTTCTTAAAACAGTTTTAAAATTATACATTAATAGTCTCAGAGCAGCAAATGCCAGTATATTATTAATAGTTAACTGCAAAGACAAACATTTGAAATTATGAAAGCAATCTCTATTTATTTTATAATTTAACGTTACAATTAAACTGTCCCTTATTTTACATTGTATTTGAATATTAATACCATATATTGTATTTGTACTCTTTAAGCACACAATACTTTCAGCTTGCTATATTAATACACTGAGTACAAGAACAAAATACATCGTTATACAATTTTTCATTTTGGGCGAATCACTCAAAGGGAAAGAAAAAATAACATTGATATTTAGAAAAAGAAAGAAAGAAAATCGCTTATTGTCACGAGTAGGCTTCAATGAAGTTACTGTGAAAAGCCCCTAGTCGCCACATTCCGGCGCCTGTCCGGGGAGGCTGGTACGGGAATCGAACCGTGCTGCTGGCCTGCTTTAAAAGCCAGCGATTTAGCCCAGTGAGCTAAACCAGCCCCATATTGTCTCATTAACGCATTGTCACAACCAAAGGAAAATTTGAAGACAAATGTTGCAGTGCTCTTGTAGCCTTGACAGACATTTGTTGAGGGAAACAGGAAGGAAATATATCAAAAACTAACTGCTTTAAATGTAGAAACACAAGTTTATCAACTTACTTTGCATATGTTAAAGGTCATTTATACTAATACTCAATAAATAGAGCTTGAATTAAAAACTACACTCAAGATATCCTATCTTTAGCAGAACAGGTCATAAAATGAAGCAAAAATTATGACGAGCTGCTCCTTACTGAAATAAGCTACTGAGTGGAGTACAATGTACAAGTAGTTTGTTTACCTTGTCTTAGCTGGTGATGCCGTTTAATTTCATTCTGCATTGATTGTTGATGGAGTTGGTGATGTTGAATATGACTTTGAACTTGAGGCTGCTGTTGTGTTTGTGACTGCAGTTTAGGCTGGCCTTCTGAGTAATTTACAAAAACAAACCCATCCTTCTCATCCAGGCTGAGTTGATCTGCCCAGCGTTTTGATTCATCCCCATCAACAAACCATGCTGCTCGCCCTGATATGGCCTTTGCTTTATTTGTTGCAGAGCCAGATAGAACTTGCTTGGGTTTTGGATCCTGGATGCTGCTCTGATCCTCCAGGTCCGAATCACTGCTTTCCTCATCCTGGGCATCCCCATCTAAAAGTACAAATATAAATTAAATATTCAATACCGACAGAATTACAGCAACAGGGAAACAACAATCAGAATCCAAACTGTTCTATGGGATTTGTAAGCATATCCAATTTGCCAACAGCTGCAATTTATTTTAATATTACTTCCATACTACAATTTTGATCGACATGGTATTGCACTTTTCAAATACATTTAGAACAGTTTTAACCGACAAGGGGCTTTGATTTTATCAACAGCCAAAAGTGGGAATCTAGAGTTGTCATTTTTGCTGCCTGTTGAAGTTGCCTGTTAAATATTGAGGTCCACAGCTTTGACTGAAACCATCAATCTTTCATAATTACAAAATAGCATTGTGCAACTTTGCATTATGTAAGTAAATGGCAATATTTTGTCAGACGATGACGAGACCAAAATTACAACAGGGTTACCAATTTATTTAGATTTCCAGAAGGCCTTTGACAAGGTGCCGCATAGGAGACTGTTAAATAAGTTAAGAGCCAATGGTGTTCAGGGTAAGATCCTGGCATGGATAGAGGATTGGCTGACTGTCAGAAGGCAGAGAGTGGGGATAAAGGGGTCTTTTTCAGGATGGCAGCGGTGACTGGTGGTGTGTCTCAGGGGTTGGTGCTGGGACCACAGTTTTTCACAATATACGTTAATGATGTGGAAGAAGGAACTGAAGGCACTGTTGCCAAGTTTCCAGATGATACAAAGATCTGTAGAGGGACAGGTAGTTTTGAGGAAGCCGGGGGTCTGCAGAAGGACTTAGACAGGCTAGGAGAGTGGGCAAAGAAGCGTCAAATGGGATACAATGTGGAAAAGTGTCAGGTTATGCACTTTGGAAGGAGGAATGGAGACATGGACTATTTTCTAAATGGGGAAATGCTTAGGAAATCAGAAGCACAAAGGGACTTGGGAGTCCTTGTTCAAGATTCTCTTCAGGTTAACGTGCAGGTTGAGTCGCCAGTTAGGAAGGCAAATGCAATTTGTTATGGGCCAGGGTTTAGAGAACCCAAAGTGTATCATTCAGTTCACCAGACCCACAACTTTTGATAGATTGTGGTATGGGAGCACACAGTCCACTCTGCAGGTGTGGTACAGCAGAAACCGAAAAGTATTTTTTAAGCAAAACAATGTTTATTCTATGAACTCAAGTTAACCTTTTTAAAACATAGTGAACATCTTAGCAACCATTAATTCATATACAACCCCCAAAGAATACAACACTAAGTAATCCTTAATAAATTCCCAAACAACATCCAGAAGACAAAAGAAACACCTTTTAACAGAAGCACATCAGGTTTAAATTCACTACTGAGAACATTTATAATTTTGAATTCACCAAATGATCAAGAGACAGTCTTTTCATGGCAGAGAGAAGAACAGTACACCTGCTTTGTCTGGTTTCAACTCCAACACTGACAACGAAACCAAAAAGACACAGATACACCCAAGCTTTTCTCAAAGTGAAGCTAAAAAGCAGAGCCAGAGCTCAGCTACACCCAGACTCTGACATCACTGCATTAACATGAGCAGCCAAACATTTCTTAAGGTGACATTCTCATGACAAATGCTAACATTCATGTGGAGAAGGCTAGAATACAATACCAGGGATGTACTCTGAGGCTGTATAAGGCTCTGGTCAGACCCCATTTGAAGTATTGTAAGCAGTTTTGGGCCGTATCTAAGAATGCATGTGCTGGCCTTGGAAAGGGTCCAGAGGAGGTTCACAAGAACGATCCCACGATGAAGAGCTTGTCGTAAGAGGGACGGTTGAGGACTCTGGGTTTGTACTTGTTCGAGTTTAGAAGGATGAGGGGGAGATCCTATTGAAATTCTCAGGATACTGCGAAGCCTGGATAGAGTGGACGTGGAGAGGATGTTTCCACTTGTAGGAAAAACCAGAAGCAGAGGACACCATCTCAGATTGAGGGGGCGATCCTTCAAAACAGAGATGAGTAGGAATTTCGTCAGACAGAGGGTAGTGAATCTGTGGAACACTTTGCCACATAAGGCTGTGGAGGCCAAATCACTCAGTGTTTTTAAAACAGAGATAGATAGGTTCTTGATTAAGGGGTCAGGGGTTATGGGGAGAAAACAGGAGAATGGGGATGCGAAACATATCAGCCATGATTGAATGGCGGAGCAGACTCGATGGGCCAAGTGGCCTAATTATGTTCCTGTCTTGTGGCCTTATGGAAAGATAAGGGGCTGGATTATTCCAAAATGGGGTTACGTTCCTGGCGTAAAAACACAGGCATTGCACTCCCGAGTTTCCAGAAACAAATACCAGGATTCACTTACGTTCAGGGGGCTAACGGGGACCCAGAGTGATTCATGCAGCTTCGGCGGTGGATACGGCCCCACGCACTTCCAGTTTCGGGGTCCGTGCATGTGCAGTGACGGTCACGCCGGGCGCCATGGCCGGCTCGGAAAGCGGACCCACACAAAGCAACTAGGCCCCCCGATCGGCCACGCACCCCTGCATCGGACCAGCCTGATCTGTGCCCTGGCTGCCCATAAGGCCCCCCCCGGTGCCCGATCCCCCCGCCCCCCCCCCACCAGACTGAGTCCGCAGCTGCCACACGAGTGTCCCGACCAGCCATACCATGTTAGTTCCACGCCGTCGGGAACTCGGCCAGCCGGTAGCGGAGTATTGCTGGGCGGGCCTCTAGCAATAGTCCCCCAGCCGCACGGCATAATTCGCGGATATTCGGTGCCCGGAGAATCGCCGGAGCGGCCCGATTCCGTCACGAAAGTTGATTCTCAGCCCCCGTGCCTAATGTGATTTTGGCGCGGGTCTGCGGAGATGCCAGCCCAAGGATTTTACTCAATAACTACTCAAGTTAAAGGCAATGCATTCCTGCATGCAAGTTTTGAAAGCATTCAAGTTTGAAGATTCCTGAAATAGAACGTTCAAGTCCAGAAAGCCTGGAACAAAGTTTCCCATCAATTCATAAAAATGCACTATGGCGTAGATATTTGGTTCATCTTACATCGTTAACAGAAAAGTGCAAGTTCTTCTTGCACTGAGTTCTTACGATCAAACATACAAAAACATATGCTAATTGCACTAACACTTCATTAGAACACTTTAATTCACAGGCACTGAGACCTTTGACCTCATACCCTGGTGGGCTTTCCAGGGTCAGGCAGAAACTCTCTCAATTACCTGCAAATAAGGAGCACTCGTACTAATATCTGGAGCAGTCACCATAGAACCAAGCCAGGCACTGGGAATAAGGGCTGGGCCTGGCATATCACTGCAGGTCATGGACAAGACCTTGGACCGGAGGTGGTTCTCATGTCCCTTTCTGAGTTAGCTTGCACCTGTTAGACATACCCAAGTCAACTGTATGTTGAGCCTCTTTGTGGTTGTGGAAACTCCCTGTTGCAGGGAGTTCCTGTGTCTGCCTCCACAAGGCTGTTCAGGAAAAGTTGTCACGCAGGTACGGTGGAAGCACACTGAAACAGCTAAGGATTTTTCAGCACTTAAGTACACAAACTTTCAGTTTCCAATTCAATCAGCAAATTAGACATATCAACTTTACCTGGTCTGGTCTACATGTGACTCCAGACCTACAGCAATGTGGCTGACTCTTAAAAGCCCTCTGAAATGGCCTAGCAAGCCACTCAGTTGTACTCAATGGCTACATTAGTGTAACAAATTTCTTGCACAGCTTTCTGGAAATTCATGTCAATGACATCCACCATATCTCCTACCTTTGCCAGCACCGTCATCCTCTTCGAATCTCAAAGTACTTTTCTTGTGCATACCTATAGCAGTTAAGGCTGCTCCTGATGATGGGAGTATTGGAACCAAGTGCGAACGGGAGGTCACGTAACTAAAACAGCAGCATGATGCTATTTTTTACCCCTCCTGTGTAACCCTTGATTGCCCGTGGATGTTGAATAAATCAGGACGAATACATGCATCATTCTTCAGTAACTAATCTGTAATTTCTTCCGCAGTTCAAAAAGTCTAAAGGTAAGCCATGAAAAATGAAGCCAGGATTTCCAGTAATGTTATATATTTCATTCTGCTCCTAGGGTAAAATATCAAAGCAAATCTCCCTACAGCTCGGTACCACACGTTTCTCACCTATTTGTGCATCTGCAGAAGATTCATGAATGTTTTCTGGAAGTTTGATAGGCTCTTCTGGAACTGGGGTTTCTGGTACCTGCAGAAACTCCATTCTCCAAAACTACAGAAAGAAGAATATGTAGATTAACAAAGACCAATAAGAAAACAAAACAGCAGTAAACAATTCATTAAGAAGCCTTCATAATGGGCAGCATGGTAGCGTTGTGGATAGCATAATTGCTTCACAGCTCCAGGGTCCCAGGTTCAATTCCGGCTTGGGTCACTGTCTGTGCGGAGTCTGCACATCCTCCCCGTGTGTGCGTGGGTTTCATCCGGGTGCTCCGGTTTCCTCCCACAGTCCAAAGATGTGCAGGTTAGGTGGATTGGCCATGATAAATTGCCCTTAGTGTCCAAAATTGCCCTTACTGTTGGGTTGGGTTACTGGGTTATGGGGATAGGGTGGAGGTGTTAACCTTGGGTAGGGTGCTCTTTCCAGGAGCCGGTGCAGACTCGATGGGTCAAATGGCCTCCTTCTGCAATGTAAATTCTATGATTCTATGTGCCTTTATTCCCCCCCACCCCAAGAGTTAAAAGTCTAAAATAAAGGGGAAACCAAAAAATATCTTGAGCAAATGCCTGCAAAGAGTTTCTAAATATATTCAATGCACTGCAAAAATAAGGAATCTGCAATTCTCATAGAGAACAATTTAAATCACTGCCTCAGACGCAGTAAAATCTCATATTTTGCATGATCTGGCAGGTAGGAGTAGAAGCAAAAATATGTATTCAAAATGCAGCTCAATATTATTGAGGGAGAATTGGGATCCTAGATGGTGGAGGTTTAATGGGTCACATGGCCATTTATTGTCATTGATTTTTATCAAAACCCATGAATAGATTTGCAGAGAAAAGGAAATCACGGTCAAAGGGACCTTGATTATTTGCTACAATGCATCTTTTAGATTGTACCTACTGCAAGACGATTTGGCCGATGGCACTCCTCAGGAATCTGTGTTGGTACATCTCGTTTTCCATATACATATTAATAATATGGACAGAGAGGAATTGTCAAGATTTCCTTATGAAATACGGCAAATTGTGAGTAAGAATCCAAGAGATGGCAGGATTTGCACACGTTAGTGCAGTGAGCAGATATATAGCATAAGCAATTTAACTGGTAAATGTGAAATACAATGCTTAAGAAAAGGGGGCTGAAACTGGAAAGATAACTTGTATAGTAATATTGTCCATGGAGTGGAAGAAGAGAGAATTAGGGAACAGGCAGACATATTGTTAGAAGAATTTTTTTTTGGAGATTGGGGGGGGGGGGGGGGAAGAAACATTTTATCCTCTTAAATGGTTGCATTCTTGGACACGCGCATCTCTATCAAGGATGGACACCTTAGTACTTCACTCCACTGCAAGCCCACGGATAACCTCACAATGTTTCACATCTCCAGATTCCAATCTAAACACGTTAAAGAAGCCATCTCCTGCGGACAAGCCTTCTGTATGCAGAGGATCTGCTCGGACGAGAAGTACTGCGACAGACACCTTCAGAAGCTGAAAGACGCCCTCGTAAGAACGGGAAATAGCGCTCGACTCATTGATCAACAGTTCCGACGTGCCACAGCGAAAAACTGCACCAACCTCCTCAAAAGACGAACACAGGATACGACCGAAAGAATACCCTTTGTTGGCTGGTACTTCCCCGGAGCGGAGAAACGACAACATCTTCTTCAACACGTCATCAATGCCGACGAACATCTCACCAAGGCCATCCCACACCTCCACTACTTGCCTTCAACAACCGCGTAACATCAAACAGACCATTGTTCGCAGCAAACGACCTAGCCTTCAGAACAGCGACCACAACACCACACAATGCTGCCATGGCAAGCCCTGTAAACATGCCGGATCATTGACATGGACACTACCACCACACGAGAACACCACCCACCAGGTACACGGTACATATTCATGCAACTTGGCCAACGTCTACCTGATACACTGTCCAGTCGGAAAACACTTCAGCAGTCAAGGATATTCAGCCTCCGTCCTTCAGGTAAACATTCTCCAAAGTGGCTTTCAAGGCACACGACAACGCAGAATCGCCGAGCAGAAACTGGTAGCCAAGTTTCGCACACATGAGGACAGCCTCAACCGGGATCTCGGGTTCATGTCATATTGCATGTAACCCCCACCATACTGTCTGGGTTTGCAGAATCCTACAAACTGTCCTGGCTTGAGTGAATTTACACCTCTATTACCTGTGATTATCACTCACACTGCTTGTTCGTGTAAAGACTCACATGCCAACCATTCTTCACATTCCAATCTGTAATTATCTTGCAATTGCATCTCTCCTCATACCCTACAGTGCAGGAGGCCATTTGGCCCATTAAGTCTGCTCCGGCCCTTGGAAAGAGTATCTTTCTTAAGCCAACACCCCACCCTATCCCCTTAACCCAGTAACCATACCTAACCTTTGGACACGAAGGGACAATTTAGCATGGCCAATCCAACTATCCTGCGCATCTTTGGACTATGGGAGGAAACCAGAGCACCCGAAGGAAACCCATGCAGACATGGGAAAACGAGCAAACTGCACCACAGACAGTCACCCGAGGCCAGAATTGAACCCGGGTCCCTGGCGATGATAGGCAGCAATGCTAAGCACTCTGCCGCCATGCAGCCCTATATATGCTGGAATTATAAACCTGCCTCCACTTCACCTGATGAAGGAACAGTGCTCTGAAAGTTTGTGATGTCAAATTAACCTGTTGGACTTTAATCTGGTGTTGTAAGACTTCTTACTGTGCCAACCCAAGTCCAATGCTGCATCTCCACATAATGGCCCCTTAAATGGAATTGCAGAGCCTGGAGGTTCCTCCAGCAATGCAGCACTCCCTCAGTACTGCAGTGGAGCAGAATAGATTTTTGTGTTCACGTTTCTGGAATGTGATTTGAACCCAGAAGCTTTTGACTCAGAGAGTTATCCACTATACCAATAAACAATTGTGTAAACTGCATGTCATCCAGCACAAGATAAAGATAGTTGAGGGCAGCCAGTCGGTTCTCTCATTATGTCACTTACCTGGATAGTGAAAATGAAAACATTCGCAGTTCTAAGTTTGAGGTTTATTATATTTACGAAGTGCCTGATCAGCACATCATTACAATCACTCTTTGTCTGAAGATATTCCTATTTCATCTGTCCGATATTGTTCTTTTTCCAATTTTAACTATGTCACCTTGTTCCAGAATCTGGCACGCCATGAAATAGTATCTGGAATTACCCTGCTCATTAAATGCCCATTCTTTTAGAAGATCCCTCCTTGGTCACCTATTTTCAAGCCCGAAAAGCCCCAGATTATCTAGCCTTTTCCTGTGGCTCTATCCTTTGACCACTCCCACCCAGAGATTGACCTGAGGATCTTCACTGCACTGGCTCTAGGATTTTCATGTTCACCTTATGACAAAACCTGATCACTTTGCTCGAAGTTAGTTTGACCATGAAAGGACAGTTTTAGCATGGCATTTCCAAATTTACACAAAACTGATTTCATTGTCCCTTAACCTTCAATATTCCAGTTTGTGTACTCAAGCTTTTGCTAATTGCTTAATTTTATACTATAATGTCCCTGTGAAACACCTTGAGACTTTTATTGTGTTAAAGGACTATATGCTATTGTTGTATTGTAACCTTTGGAGTCCAGCTATCATTCTGGTAAATTTATGTTGCAATCCTTCCAAGGTCAATATATCCTTCCTAAATTGCAGTGCTCAAGTCTAAATATAGTATGTGTGGTCTAACTAAGGGTTCAGATAATTGTAAGCATGAGTTCTACCCCTATGTATCCTAATCCTCTAAAATATAAAGGCCAACATTCTATTAGCCTTTTTTATTTTAGATAGGAACTAAAATACTAAACATTACAGAACATACTTTAGATATAGGACAGAAATAAATGTAAAGCTTTGTAAGTTTCCATGTGCCCTCTCTCCAAGATATTCATGTAAGACAGATAGAATGATTATCAATAATCTTTCTGCTCTGGAGCAAAGGAGAATACAGTACTTACCCTGACGACACCATCTGAATGCCCTGTGACTATAACATTCTGTGTGTCCCACTCGTTCATCTCAGATACACAACAGCACAGGATCTGTTGACTGCGTCCCGTAAATGTATTTACATTCACCACTGGGTTTCCATTGATGTTCCAAACATGAATATACGTGCCAGCACAAGATACAATGTCCCCCTGTTGAAAATTGTGTGAAATCGACAAGACTTTAGTAAACATGGAGAGACATATTACATTACCAGGCATTGGGACCAGTTCTGGGGGAGGTAGGGCCAGTGCAAACTGGATGGGTTACACCTGGGCAGGACCAGGACTGATGCCCTTGGGGAGGGGGTATTTGTTGGAGCATTGGGAGAGATTTTAAACTAATATGGCAGGAGGATAGGGACCTTTGTAAGGATTCAGAGCAGATGGAATCAAGAACAAAAAAAAAGGCAGCAAGGAGAATAAGAAAAGTGATAGGCAGAGAAATCAAGGGCCAGAATCAGATAAGGACACAGTAAAAAATAGTAGGGACGGGACAAGGAACAAGGAAGGGGCATCATGGTAGCAGAGTGGTTAGCACAGTTGCTTCAGAGTTACAGGGTCCCAAGGTTTGATTCTCGCTTGGGTCACTGTCTATGAGGAGCCTGCATGTTCTCCCCATGTCTGCATGAGATTCCTCCGGGTGCTCCGGTTTCCTCCCAGAAGTCCTGAAAGACGTGCTATTAGGTGAATTGGACATTCTGAATTCTCCCAGTATACCTGAACAGGCGCCGGAATGTGGCGACTAGGGGCTTTTCACAGTAACTTCATTTCAGTGTTAATGTAAGCCTACTTGTGACAATAAAGATTATTATATTGTATTAAAAGGACTAGCTTTAAAGTTTTGCACCCAAATCATAAAACCCATGCAGAGCAGGAGGAGGCCATTTGGCCCATCGAGTCTGCACCGACTCTCCGAAAAAGTACGCAGCCTAGGCCCACTCCCCCACCCCATCCCCATAATCCCACCTAACTACTGGACACTAAGAGTCCAGAATTTATCATGGTCAACCCACCTAACCTGCACATCTTTAGACTGTGGGAGGAAAACGGAGCACCCGGAGGAAACCCACGCACACACGGGGAGGATGTGCAGACTCCGCACAAACAGTGACCCAAGCCGGAATCGAACCTGGGACCCTGGAGCTGTGAAGCAATTGTGCTATCCACAATGCTACCGTGCTGCCCCATTAAAACTGACTGTAAAAGTTTCTGACTGTAGGTGTGGAAAAAGATTGACAAAAACATATGTAGGCCTCTTGCAGTCAGAAGTGGGGGAATTCATAATGGGGAAAGAAATGGCTGAGGAACTACATTTGTACTTGCTTCTGTCTTCACAAAGGAATACATGAATAGTGGATTGGAAGTTCTGAGAAATACAAGTTTTAGCGAGGAGCTGAAGAACTCAGTATTAGTAGAGAAATCTTTGGGGAAATCAATAGGATTGAAGACGGATAAATCTCCAGGATTTGATAAAGCTTCATCCCAGAGAAATTAAGGAAGTGGCCCTAGAAATAATAGATTTATTCATTAGTGGTCATTTCCCAAAATTCTTTGGACTCTGGAATGTCCAGGGCAGCACGGTAACACAGTGCTTAGCACTGTGGCTTCACAGCACCAGGGTTCTGGGTTTGATTCCTGCTTGAGTCACTGTCTGTGAGGAGCCTGCATGTTCACCCCGTGTCTGCGTGGGTTTCCTCTGGGTGCTCTGGTTTCCTCCCACAAGTCCCAAAAAAGACATGCATGTTAGGTGAATTGGACATTCAGTAACTTCATTGCAGTGTTAATGTAAGCCTACTTGTGATAATAAAATATTTTTAAAAATGATTCCCACAGATTGGAGGATGGCTAATATAAGCCCGCTATTCAAAAAGGGAGGTAGAGAAAACAGGAAACTATAGGCCAGTGAGCCTAACGTCGGTCGTAGGGATGTTGCTAGAGTCCATTATCAAGGATTTCATAGAACAGTACTTGGAAAGCAGTGGGAGAATCAGATAACGTCAGCCGGGATTTACAAAAGGGAAATCATGCTTGACAAATCTACTAGAATTCTTTGAACATGTAACTGATAGAGTTGACCAGGGAGAACCGGTGGATGTGGTTTCTTTAGAATTTCAGAAGGCATTCTAAAAGGTCTCACATAGCAGATTACTATGTAAAGTAAAAAAGCATGGGATTGCGGGTAGTGTCTGGAGATAGATAGAAAGCTGGTTAGCAGACAGGAAGTAAAGTATTGGAATACATGGATCTTCTTTCCATTGGCAGGCAGTGACTAGTGGGATTTGTGCCAGGGCCCCAACTGCTCACTTTCCATATTAATGATTTGGACGAGGGAACTAAATGTATTATTTGCAAATTTTCAGATTATACAAAGTTGGGTGGGAGGATGCAGAGATGCAGGAGGATGCAGAGATACTTCAGTTTGATTTGAGTGAGAGGGTATATGCATAGCAGACGCAGTATAATGTGGATAAATGTGAGGTTATCCACTTTGTTGAAAAAAATAGAATGGCATATCATTATTTGAATGGGTGTAAATTAAGAGTTGGATGCTTGCTGTCCTTCTGCATCAGTCACTGAAAGTAAGAGCGCAGGCACATCAGGCAGTAAAGATGGCAAATGGCATGTTCGCCTTGATAGCGAGAGGATTTGAGTACAGGATTACTGCAGTTGTATAGGGCGGTGGTGACGCCACACCTGGAGTATTGTGTGCAATTTTGATGTCCTTATCTAAGGAAGGATGTTCTTGCCATAGAGGGAGTTTAGCAAAGGTTTACCAGGCTGATTCCTGGGATGACGGGACTGTCATACGAGGAGAGCCTAAATCAGTTAGGATTATATTCATTGGAGTTTAGAAGAGTGAGAAGGGACCTCACAGAAACTTCTAACAGGATTAGACAGGGGCGACTTAAAAGGAATGTTCCCCTAGATAGGGGAGTCCAGAACTAGGGGAGTCCAGAACTAGGGGACATAATTTGAGGATAAGGGGTAAACCTGAGGTGAGGAGAAATTTCTTCACCGAGAGAGTGATGGAACTTTGGAATTCTACCAGAGGAAGCCGTTGAGGCCAAAACATTGTGATTTCAAGAAGGAATTAGATCTAGCTCTTGGGGCTGAAAAGGGTCAAGGGATATGGAGAAGGCGGGGGGGGCGACAAGATCAGGATATTGAATTTGATCATCAGCCATGATCACAATGAATAGTGGAGTGGGCTTGAAGGCTGAATGGCCTCTTCCTGCTTCTATTTTCTACACATGTATTTTAACTAGAAAATAGAAATGGATTCAAATGCTCTAAATAACACTAACCATTCATTATTTGTTACATAATATTTTCAAAGCTAACTCAGGCTAGTCAATAAACGTTGGCAATATCAATAATGCAATATCCTCAGAATGAAATAAAAAAAACTTCACAAAATAGGAGACAAACTTCCTTCACTGAGACCAGTGTTATGAATATTTTTCATTCATGCAGACAAATCTCTAAATTTTGAATTATCAGATGTGAATTTAACGATCTTCTTTACCGTAGCCAAATTCGAATTTAAGGTTTTTATTTCATTATGCAATCAGAAAGCATTGCACAAGGACATCTAATATACATTAAACTTGAAGTTCCTTATTGCCAACCACAACTTGTAGTATTCAAAGGACGTTGAGATGAAATCCAGTACTTACTGTTAACTCGTTAATGCACAAAGCAGACACTGGTGCTCTGTGGCCTCGAAGTTGTGTGACAAAAGATAGTTTATTCAAATCCCAAATAATACATGTCCGATCTCGTGACCCACTAACAATTATGTGATAGGCTGATGAAGCAGTCAAACAAGTGACTGCGTCTGTATGCCCATGGAGTGCCTAAAATAGAGAAAAATTGGACATAATTGGTATTATTTAAACTTACTATAACTGAATTCTAAAGGTTTGCAACAAAAACGAAATACAACAAATGCTGGAAATTTTAAATTAAAAAGTGAAAATGCTGGAATAATTCAGCAGTTTAGGCTGCATTGGTGGAGAGAAACAACTATGTTTCAGGTTGTCAGCCTTTCATCAGTACTCAGTTCTGATTAAATGTAGTTGTAATTTTTGTAAAACTCACAAATAAAGAAGTTAGGGCATTGTCCGTGATGCAGTGACATAGGATGAGAGTTCGAAAGCAGGAGTTGCAACCTCTGCTTCTGATGCCCACTCTACTATGTTAGAAAAATTCCACAGACCCCCCCCCATAACCAACGTATTTCTTTCTGTATAAAAAATATACTAAGTTTGAGGAAACATTTTGACACATTGCTGTTTAGGGCCAGATTAACTTAAGGTAGCAGGCAATTTCGGACATAACCAACATAATGCATGGTGTTGGGGCATTCAACAAGTTCTTTCCAGAATGTGAACATTTCAGAATGATTGCAATATTTAGAAACATATTTTTGAAAGAGTAAAACTATCCTTAATATTTATAAAGTTGCTAAATCTATTTATTGCACAGATGATTTTAAATCTAATCATGCTAACTCAACCTCCTTATTCAATGTCTAGAAATTAAATACAATTTTATTTTTCTCCTACCATCAAGTGCCTATGACCTGAACCAAGCACTAAACTCCAGAATTAATAGCCCCCACTGAACTGAGGGGGAAAAGCAGAAATTGTCCTTTGGTGACTCTATTGTTACTGTTGGTTATTTATTATTCACTGACTGCTGCTCCTTACTCAGTTCAGAGAATCTGGTATCCTTTTGATTGTGGTGGTGATAACCTCAAGATAATTCCTGTAGGCCCAGCCCTGGTATTTTCTTTCTCTCTGCATGAATACCTTGCTCCATTTTGTTTAAAGCACAAGGCACATTGAGGGGGCAAGATGCAGGCGGTGAGGTGCCCGGGTGCAGAAGGCAGAGGGTCCGGGTGCGAGAAGCAGAGGGTGGGGGATGAGGCAGAAGGTTGGCGGACAGTTGGAGGGGAAGTCAAGAGTGTCGGTGTTGTGCTTTTTGGTTTGTGGTGGAGGGGAAAATTCAAAGAATTGGCGGAGAGAATGTGTCGGTGTCAGGGAATGAGTGGGGAATCGGGGCTGCAGATGTATAGTTACCCAGGAATGAGGCGTGGTTTTTCTGTAACATTTCCTGGTAGCGATCCAGGTAAGCAAGTTGGAACTTTCCAAACTCTGACTGACTCAGAGTTACGGATTCCGGATGCAGAAGAATTGCCCTGCAGGTGCTGAAATTTCTAGGGTAATTCCCATGGAGTACTTGTGTTGTGATTTGAGGGGCCCAGTAGTGCATCTTCCAGGATATATCTGGAGATCCAGGGCCACCTGAGACCAGAAGATCTGGGCATCCACCTTTTTAAGACTCCAGATTTTCCTTTCAGTTCCCAGTGAGCAGTTACTAATAATCATTGGACACGGATTAACAAATCAGCACAAACTATCGTTACCCCATGTTGTGTCCAGAGACTGTAAAAAACAACCCAATTACCCATGCACAGAATATACTGGAAAGAATTCTCCCAAAGTAACACACCACTTTCACACATCATAGACACAGGAAATGACAGACATTTCCTCTATGGTAGTGACTTATTTACTTCACTTTTACAAGACAAAACACACAATACTTGATGAACTGAGTCACCTGCTTTAGGGTCAGAGCTTTAGCTTTTTCCTTGGAGATACCCATCTCCCAAACACAGATTGTCGTACTTGTTCCTCCAGAAACAACCAATTTAGGATTGGGACAAATTGTGCAGAAAATTTGTCCCCATTCACTCAGGCATTCATATACTATCAAGGCCTATAAAGAAAATAGGAATTATACAACTTTAGGTAAAAGCACATCATTCCATATTTTAAACACAAATGCAAATCTCAAATTAAAACATAGCGATGTCTACTGTTGAAAAAACCTCTCAATCCGCAATATCATTAAACACAGAACAGGAAGCATCCTTGGTTCAGTGACAGCACTCTCACCCGAGTCCTGAAGTTATGACTTTAAGCCCCACTTCGGAACTTGAGCACATAGGCCAAGCTGATATTTCAGTGAGGGAATGCTGCATTATGGAGGTATGGTTGAGGGCTTCTCTGCCCCCCAAAGTGTCCCATGGTACTTTTTAAAGAATAGACAGTGTCCCTCCCAGTGTCCTAGCCAGCCTTTCTCCCTCATTTAACATCACTAAAGCATAGGAACATTGGAACAGATGTTCATGGCTGATCTGGTTCTGGTCTCGACTCCACTTTCCTGTCTGCTCCCCATAACTCTTGATTGTCAAATCAAAAATCTGTCGAACTCAACCTTGAATAAATTTAAAGACCTAGAGCGGGATTCCCTAATCCCGCGGCAGTGTCCACGCCGTCGTAAACGCCGTCACGTTTTACAACGGTGTGAACAGGCCGTCCCACGACTAATTCTGGCCCCGTGTCCGCATGGGTTCCTTCCGGGTGCTCTGGTTTCCTCCCACATTCCAAAGAAATGCAGGTTAGGTGAATTGGCCATGATAAATTGCCTCTTAAGTGTCCAAAAATGTGTAGGTTAGGTGGGGCTCTGGAGGGGGGGGGGAGAGAATTAGGGTGCTGTATCAGAGGATCGGTGCAGATTTGATGGGCCGAATGGCCTCCTGCACTGCAGCAATTTTAATTCGCTTTAGGTAAATCACTTCATCCAAGATCCAAAGAGTTTGAACTTTGGGGCGACAATCATTATCTTGAATAGCAGTTGAATTTTCTGTGAAGTCATTGGTGGCACAGTGGTTAGCACTGTTACATCACAGCACCAAGGACATGGGGTTTGATTCCCGGCTTGGGTCACTGTCGGTCCCGAGTCTGCACGTTCCCCCAGTGTCTGCGTGGGTTTCCTCCGGGTGCTCCTGTTTCTTCCTCCAAGTCCCAAAAGGCGTATTTGTTAGGTGAATTGGACATTCTGATTTCCCCCACTGTGTTCGCGACAGGCGCTGGAGTGTGGAGAATAGGGTATTTTTGCAGTTACTTGATTGCAATGTTAATGTAAGCCTACTTTGGGCAGCACGGTAACAAAAGTGGATAGCACTGTGGCTTCACAGCGCCAGGGTCCCAGGTTCGATTCCCTGCTGGGTCACTGTCTGTGCGGAGTTTGCACGTTCTCCCCGTCTGCGTGGGTTTCCTCCGGGTGCTCCGGTTTCCTCCCACAGTCCAAAGACGTGCAGGTTAGGTGGATTGGCCGTGCTAAATTTCCCTTCGTGTCCAAAAAGGTTAGGAGGGGTTATTGGGTTACAGGGATAGGGTGGAGGTGAGGGCTTAACGTGGGTTTGTGCAGACTCGATGGGCCGAATGGCCTCCTTCTGCACTGTATGTTCTATGTACTCTATGTACTTGTGATGCTAATAAAGATTATTATTGTTTGTGGCATGATCACAACTGTTTATTTTCTGTAGATTTCAAAATACAGAAATATGCATCAAAGAAATTGGGAATCTTTAAAGAACTCAGATTGAAAAGACAACAGGTCCAAAACACTTGGAAAAGAATAATCCATTTCACAAAGGTTTTGTCCAACACAACTATATTTTCCATATCCTGGAGAATAATGCTGCGTTTAATAAAATCCTGGTTACATACCTTATCGGATTCGTAATTTGCAACTCTGCAACTGAGATCCGCATATCCCCATGCAAATGTTTTGTTCCAATTGGGAGGAATCAGCACTTTGTTTTGTTCTACTCCTAGAACACCTTTATCTGTGAAAATGATCTGTCCCACTGGTTCCTTGAGCTCTGTGGAAAAAAATGTTTATTAGGAGAGTTTTTTTAAGCTTGTCAGCATAATGTATTACTGCTTGGCATTAGACATGGAGAAAGATCTGGGACCTGAAGGGTTAACGGAGTACAGTACCATCCAGACAGTGAAGAAGCACATGACCTAGAGTAAGGCCAGTCTAGAGATGGGTAGCAACATATAAGGACCCAGTATGAGGTACTCTCCATACTGTTACCCTCCATTGTAAATATGTTCATAGTTCCATAAAGACTTCTTTGTAACGTCAAAAGGCTGCTTCATATGTCCAAGCAGAACACATTCTGAGTAGTGATAACAGAATCAGTACTGATGCCATTGGGCTCAGGCATTTAAAAATAAATTGGAAACTTTGCAAAGGACAATGCTAGACGACAGCTCATCAGTGATCATATCTAAAATACAATTAGAGTTTCTTTCAACAGAAATACACAACTAGCTATAATAAAAACAGAAAATGCTGGATAAACGCAACACTACTGCTGGCTACTCTTAACAAACAATTTCTAGCAGCTGTCACCTTTAACAGGTGTCAAAGATGGCCTGAGATTATCCAAATGATGGAAGAAGATCTTGTCAGTGGCACAGCTCAGAGAAATTGGTACACCCGAAGATTCTCCATTGTTCCGGCTACGGGTTCGTTTTGGTGGATGAGGCTTTTTAAATAGCTGTAAGAAATGACCAGAAATGTATTTAAATACAAAAAAAAACATTTTATTTAATCAATGCAATGTTCTATGCCTTTTTTGCATTTCTAGCTGCGGATTATTTTGGGGCTCAAATATTTAGAAGACTCTCAGGGGTGATTTCCAATTTCCAGAATTTGAGAATGTACATGCTGGTCAAAATCCAGGAAAGCTTTTGGTAATGTGCCCATGTTAACAGAACAGGAAACCCCTTCTATTAATTATTTTTAAATACTTGAATTTATCGCTCTTCAAAAGCAGGCAAGCATATCAGACTTTTTATTTACCATTTGTTACGGACGCCTAGTCAGCTCTTAACAATGGCCAAGATACTTTTTTTTTTTTAAATAATTTTTATTGAAATTTTTCGATACAAACATTTACCCCTACTACATTTTAAATTATAGCACAACAAATCCCCCCTGGAAAATCCTCCCCACGCCCTCCCCCGCGCGCACCCCCCCACCCTCCCCCCCGCGCTACCAGTCTAGCAACCAAACCGTTTTCCCCTTTCTGCCGATGGCCTCGGGCAGTCATTGCCCGCGACCCCCCGCTGACGTGCTCCCTTCGTTGCTATCCCCCCCCCCCCCCCCCTCCCTTCCCCCCCCCCCCTTTCTCCCCGGGTTGCTGCTGTTTCGGCCTCCAGTTCCTATCTCTGATCCAGAAAGTCAAGGAAGGGCTGCCACCGCCGGAAGAACCCCTGTACCGACCCTCTCAGGGCGAATTTGATTCTTTCCAATTGGATGAAGCTTGCCATGTCGTTTAACCAGGTGTTAACACTTGGTGACCTTGTGTCCCTCCACTGAATCAAGATCCTTCTCCGAGCTACCAAGGACGCAAAGGCCAATATTCCGGCCTCCCCTGCCTCCTGTACTCCTGGCTCCACCCCAACCCCAAAAATCGCTAGCCCCCACCCTGGTTTGACCCTGGTTCCCACCACTCTCGATACCGTCCCCGCCACCCCCTCCCAGAACTCTTCCAGTGCCGGGCACATCCAGAACATATGTACATGGTTCGCAGGGCTTCCCGAACACCTAACACACCTGTCCTCACCCCCGAAGAACCGACTCATCCTAGTCCCCGTCATATGGGCTCTGTGCAGCACCTTAAATTGGATGAGGCCCAACCTTGCGCACGACGACGACGAATTGACCCTCTCTAGGGCATCCGCCCATGTCCCATCTTCTATCTGCTCTCCCAGCTCCGCTTCCCACTTGTCTTTCAGCTCCTCTATCGATACCTCCTCCACCTCCTGCATTATTTTGTAGATGTCCGAGACCTTCCCTTCTCCGACCCAGACCCCTGACAGCACCCTATCACTCACCCCTCTATCGGGAAGCAAGGGAAATCCTTCCACCTGTCGTCTGGCAAATGCCTTCACCTGCAGGTATCTAAACGTGTTCCCCGGGGGGAGCTCAAATTTCTCCTCCAGCTCTCCCAGGCTCGCAAACCTCCCCTCTATTAACATGTCCCTCAGTTGCCTGATGCCCGCCCTGTGCCAGCTCTGGAATCCCCCGCCAGTGTTCCCCGGGACAAATCTGTGGTTCCCTCTCAGTGGCGCCGCCATCAGACCCCCCACCTCCCCCCTGTGTCGCCTCCACTGCCCCCAGATTTTAAGGGTGGCCGCCACTACCGGACTCGTGGTATACCTTGTGGGGGGGAGCGGCCATGGTGCCGTTACTAGCGCCCCCAGGCTTGTATTGCCGCAGGACGCCCTCTCCATACGTTTCCAAGCTGCCCCCTCCCCCTCCATCACCCACTTGCGCACCATCGATGCGTTCGCCGCCCAGTAGTATCCGGAAAGATTGGGTAGCGCTAATCCTCCACTGTCCCTACTCCGTTCCAAGAAAATCCTTCTCACTCTAGGGGTGCCATGTGCCCACACATAGCCCATAATGCTGCTAGTTACCTTCTTGAAGAAGGCCCTGGGGAGAAAGATGGGCAAGCACTGGAACAGAAACAAGAACCTCGGGAGGACCGTCATTTTGACTGACTGCACCCTCCCTGCTAGCGACAGCGGTACCATGTCCCACCTCTTGAACTCCTCCTCCATCTGCTCCACCAGCCTTGAAAAGTTCAGCTTGTGGAGGGTCCCCCAGTTCCTTGCCACCTGCACCCCCAAGTACCTGAAGCTCTTTACTGCTCTCTTAAAGGGGAGCCGCCCAATTCCCTCCCCCTGATCTCCCGGGTGTATCACAAAGACCTCACTTTTACCCACATTTATGGCCAAGATACTTAACCGACGCCTAACGCTTTTAAGTTTTAATCTGGTGCGGAAAGATTGATTTGTTCCAGGTGTGATAACCCAAGAAATAGGCGACGGTTATTTTATAAACAAATTTTATTAAAATGAAAGAAAAGAAAACAAGATTTAAACTTTTACTTCAATTATAACACTAGACCATAAGACATAGGAGCGGAAGTAAGGCCATTCGGCCCATCGAGTCCACTCCACCATTCAATCATGGTTGATTTCAACTCCATTTACCCGCTCTCTCCCCATAGCCCTTAATTCCTCGAGATAAGACCATATCACTAAGATTTCATGCAGTTTCTTAACCGTAACATATTAGTTAGCATTAAACTACATATCCAATAAACATACAGCTCTCATTCAATTTACATAGAGAGGCAAAGATAATGCTTGTATCTATGAAGCAATTCTCTGCTGCAAGTCAAGTTCCTTTAGAACCCTTTTTGAAAGTCTGTAATTTGGAGCAGCTCCCTTCATGACCTCTCTGGATGATCTCCACAGCCTTATCCTTGTAACTGTTTAAAACAGCATTTCCTGTCTCTCTAAGCTCTGTCCGGCTCTTCAGACAAAGATTATCCCCGGAGATGGTCAGACTTGAATCTATTCCCATTATCTTGGATGATTGCCTACTCCCGTTTATACACAAGAATAGAGTTATGCCATTTATATGGAACTAATCTTCCATTGACGGACATACAAGTCATCAGATTCTGTTGTGGGCTGATGGCTGGTCAAACAAGGCTGTCCTGAATGACAATGGATCGTGAGTGGATCATCCTGGATAATTGCATCCTGTGAGGTTAACTCTGAATGGGACAAGGTAACTCAGGTTGCGGGTATTTCCCTCTAACTCTCCTGCTAGCGGTCTTTTTAATCTCTAAATTGCCTGCTACGCCCTGGACACCATTTCTGGACCCTATATCTCCCTATCATGACACTTTTTAAAAATCCCAACTAGTAAATAAATTAACTAAGTTTAAATTAGAAAATATGCTGGGAGGAAAAACAAACAAAAAAGCGAGAATCGTAAAGCAAAACCATTTCTCTATTCGTAGATAATATATGCCGAGTTCTTTTCTTGTAATTTCTTTCTGGCAAGGGCAACTTGTAAGTCTATGACAATTTCAATCAGTTTGGCTATCTTTCATGAGTTTTTTATATTTTTCAATTGGTTACATTGATTAAAAAATAATTGCAGACCATGTTTGTTCAACATTATTCCATTCTTTCCTTCAGTTCTAAAGATGAGAAGCACTTTGGAAAATTTGCAAGGTCAGTTCAATTATCTAAACTAGCATGTGTATGCAGCTGGTGTTAAACTCCTTTAATGTTATCCCTGGATCTACTAGAACAGCCACTAAGCCAAACAAAAAAAATGTATGGGTCAAACAATGCTTGGCTGTTGTAGTAAATTTATACTATTACTCCATGGAATTACCACAAATTCCACTGCATCCTAGATTAGTGCCAGTTTCCAACATTGTTTGGAGATACTGCCAAGGGCCAAGACTACCTCCAATGAAAGCCCCATGCTTTTGACTTCAAAGAATTCAGCATAGGTTTGGAGATTGTGAGGTAATGTACACTGGCCTCACGTAGAGTTCCAGTCCAGTGAATGCCAACGAAAAAGACGTTATTTAAAAAAAAACTAACATTTGTAGCTGGTCTTGCTGTAAATGTAAAGTAAATGAATCAAAGTAACAACATTACATTTATTTGGTGCCTTTAACATAAATAAATATGCCAAACACTTCAAAGAAGCAAAATCAGACAAACATTGACACCGAGCCATGGAAGGTGCTATTAGGAGAGGTGAATTAAAGCTAGATGAAAGACATAGGATAGGATTTTTAGGATGGCAGGGATTCCCTTCTTGCCACCCAAAAAGTTGGTGGCCAATGCATTGCCACCAATACTGGCTGCCCGCAGATATTTAGAAGCGTTGCATGGTTGGAGGAGGGACCTCTGCCCCAGTCTTTAGAAAATCCCCCCCTCCCTCAAAGCCGCCAATCTTGCCAGACTGCAAGCAGTCCCAGTCCAGGTCCTGGGAGCCTCAGGGAAGGAAGGGGAGGGGAGGCCTGGGGAGAGTTAGTGAAAAGACTGTTGTGAGAAGGGAGTACCCACAGAGGCCAGACCTTGTGAGTGAGACACCAATGTCAAAAGGGGGGCCAATGATGGAGGTGACTCCTCTCCCCTTTCCTGCCCTGAGCAGGGTCACGTTTTGGGCTTCCCCTCATCTACAAACTCCTCCCACCAGCCTGAAAATTGAAGTTGAGTGAGAAATGGCCCTGAAATGTCAGATTAAGTGGCAATGTAATGGCCTCAACTGGGGCAAAGGCAAACAAGTAGGCTTAGGCTTTGCCATCCCACTGTAGAATCGCAGAGGTTGGGACAGGTGGGAGTTCTTGGAGAAGTTTTACGGAACAAACCCCTCCTACAAACCCACCAGCGGGGAAATATAAAATATTGCCCATATGTTTTATGGAGGACCTTTAAAGAGGAGAGAGACAAATGTGGTGGTTTAATGTGGGAATTCCAACAGCTTTGGACCGGGATGTTTGAAGGTATGGTCGTCAATGATGGAATGAAGGGAAGGTGGCATGCACAAGAGGTGAAAGAACACAATTTCTCAGAGGGATGTAGAAGGTTACAAAGATAGAGAGCGCAAGGTCAAAAAGGGATTTGACCATAACAATGAGAATTTTTAAATCAAGTGTTGTGAGACATAGACCCAATGTAGGCCAGCAAGGAAAAATTACGGAACTTGACTTGATGCAGGTTAGGACGTTGACAGCACAGTTTTAAATGACTCATGTTTATGGAGGGTGGAAGATAGGAGGCTGGCCAGGATAGCATTGGAACAATCAAGCTCGGAAGTAACAAAACACATCAATGAGGGTCAGAGTTGTGTGTTATACAATTGATCCCCTGTAACATGGGTGCTCGATTATGTGGTGCCAGTTGGCACATGCCTACATTCAGTATATTGAACTACTGATCTCAGGTTGCTAATGCGGTGAAGGGCCCAAATTTTACCACATAGGGGAGGAAGCACGTAATAAAGGTTGGTTCTTGAAAATACCACCGAGGAAGAGGGAGCGAGAGAATATATGGAAAAAAAATCAGAGGCACATAACCTCATAAAAAAGTAATAAAAATCTCAACCTGTGTGCTTTAACATAGAATAGAAGAGGGGCTGGTTTAGCACAGGGCTAAATTGCTGGCTTTGAAAGCAGACCAAGGCAGGCCAGCAGCACGGTTCAATTCCCGTACCAGCCTCCCTGAACAGGCGCCAGAATGTGGCAATGTGGGGCTTTTCACAGTAACTTAATTTGAAGTCTACTTGTGACAATGAGCGATTTTCTTTCTTTCTTTATCTGCAATGCATAAAGCAATATAATGTATAAACAGAATGCATGTACTGTACAGAATGCAGGAAATTTCTGACCTGTTTTGGAATTTGTCCAAAATTGTTGATGAAGCCAATAGTTGCAGTTTCCTTGAGTGGATCATTGATATTATAAATGTCCACCTGCCCTTCGTAAAAGAGATGATGGAAGACATTGACTGCGTCTATCGCAGGTCCACCTTGCTGTTTGTAACCAAAGATCAAGTCGATCCATTCATGTAAATGAGAACTGACATAGTCACATTCCAGTGCCTGAAATTAAGACATAAATTAAAATAACAGCAAAATTATAACTGGTCAAATAAGGTGATGTAAAATTAACATTTATTCAAAATGTTAACATCTGTCTTTGTTTATATTTAGGAATTTAAAACTTTCACTTAACACCAAAGGCAATGAGTGTATTCAAAGCACAAATTTACAAATATACAAATTTGATCATTGTTGTTTAAAATAGAGTATTGAACACCATTCTGAACTCAAACATTTAAAATTAATTTAAGATAAATGCATAAAAATACTTTGACCCAAGAATCTCTCTGCTAAATAGTACACAACATAGTCAAAGAAAAATGACTGCCACTAATATATTACCTTACGATGAACTCTGATGAATTCTCTTGGGTCCCCTTTAGCCCATGGTGGTAACAATACATCACCCAATTTTGTACCATTTTGCTTATAACCTAGGGATAGAAGATTATTGAATTTGTAAAACACAATTAAAAACATATCCAATTTTACATCCACTGTGTTTGTTCATCCAGACAGAGAACCATCTGTCATAATCAAAGGCTCCAGTAAGGAGTTGGTCTGTGCGCACATGTGAAATCCTGGGCACTTGGCTAAACATTTCATGAAAATTAAAACTGGAAATTTATAGGTTGCGCACCTTCAATTATCTGACATGATCCTTGCAAGCACAGCTCCTCACTGGGAGCAATGGTATTTTGACATTAACTCTGAAAGACTGTTCTGGCTGAGGTGAAATGCAAATAATGCTGGCACTCAACATTATCAACACCAATATGCCTGAGAATTTTACTCTAGCACACCAACTTCAATATTGTGCAAAATCCCTTTCATGAGAAATCTAAACTTATCATTTTAAAATGCTCCCATCACAATCAACAGCTCCTCCATGAGGGTCACGAGGTTGACAATTCAGTGAAAACTGATGTGGTTCCATGACCCTTACTATGCTGTACAGCTGTGTAGAAATTTGTATCTTGTCCTACATATTCCTCACATGATCCGTCTTTTGCTGTCTAGTTATTCTTCAGGTTCCCAAAGCATCAGGTATGCATGTGACAAAGTTCAAAGAGACACTTAATATCACCAATAACAGTTAGATGCCTTGCTAGTTTCCTTTCCTTTCAATTTTTTTTGGAAGGGGCAATTTTAGTGTGGCCGATCCACCTACTCTGCACAAATCTTTGGGTTGTGAGGGTGAAACTCACGCAGACATGGGGAGAATGTGCAAACTTCACACGGACAGTGACCCAGGGCCGGGACTGAACCTGGTCCTCAGCGCTGAGAGATAGCAGTGCTAACCACTGCACCATCCTTCCATTCCTTTCTTAAGAGGTAAAAACTACAACTGCACTGTGCATTGGATAACTAAGGGCAGTGGTGGGGGTTGGGTATTGGTGGCAGTTGAGGTGCTGTGTTGCCTGTACTTTGGACAGATGCTCTTTTGCCAGCTTCAAATAAGTAGTTTCAACATGCGTTGTTGATTTGTTTTGAATCTGCTCCCACTCTCCTGCCAGTGAGTTTTTATAACTTCAGCTAAATATTTACATGGCTGCTGTTTCATAATCAGCTAGGTGCCAAGGTATGGCATTAATTTCCACCAAATTGGTTAATTTAAGGCCTGAAATCAGTGTTGACCAGCTGTTTTTTTTCCACCTCAATGCAAATAAATCGTTTCCACGCAAGATGTGGCTGAACCACAAAGTGCTATTGGGCACGGTTCTATCGGACCTGCAAAAACTGCTCACTACTCTAGGATCACCCAAGAATGCAACGGTAAATCCTGGCTTCTTTTCTCTACAAACTCCCATCTTAAATTCCTCTTTTCCTTGTCTCCTCCAACAAAAGTGAGGAGCTCATGTATTGCTTTGTCACCAAGATTTAAATCATCCAATCAGCTTTTATGCCATTGCCCTCCCTTCTCCTAGCACAACAGGCCAAACTTCCTTTCATCTCCCCTCTGCACTAGTCCTGAACTTATATCTTTCTCTTGTTTCTCTTCCATTGCTTATTGTTTCCTCTGAGTTAATCTTGTCCATGAGATTCACCTCCTGCTTTTGACACCACTTGATCATCCAACATCCCCTCCTGGCTAATTGCGACATGTTAGTTGATATTATTAACCATTCTTTATCCTCGGGTACTGTTCCCCATCTCTTTCAAATCTGCCATCATCACTCATCTACTAAAATACCAACCAGATTCCTCCATTTTGTAAACAGTCATCTAATTTCCAACTTCCTTTCCTGTCCCAAGACCGTGAGCAACTGGTAACCTCCAAAACTTGAGCCCTGCTTTCTCAGAATTATATGTTTGAAACCATCCAATCACAATTAAGAGAAATGTACTCTCTAGAGGAATTTGCCATAACTCAAAGGTACACGTATTCCACTTTGGGAATGACTGATTTAGATTATTGTTAACTTAATTGAGTGCCCCTGTGGATGAACGCAACCTACATTGATACACCAACATGACTTCCCAATTCAGAAAAGTTTTCCACCATCTTTCAGGGACGTTGAATCATTTCAGCTTAGACATTAAACCGTGACCCCAACTGTCGACCCAGGTGGATGTAAATATTTCATATCATTATGCTATAAAGGGTCCTGGTGTCCTTTTCAATATTTATTTCTCAACCAACAGCATTAAAACAAATTATATGGACAGTACTTCTTGCCGAGTACAAACTGATTGCCACATATACCTGTATGGCAACAGTGTCCATTTCAAAAACACTTTAATGGCTGTCGAGCTCTCTGGGCTCGGAAGGGCTTTATATAAATGCAATTTTTTTTCTTTTATTAAGTGATACAAATAAAAATTTATAAATGGTAAATTCATAATCCTACATTTCTTGTAAGGAATGTTGCTCAAATAGACGAGTACCTGAAAGATTAGATGTAATATATAGCAGCACTATTTCTGACCCAAGGCCCCTTCAAGTACAGCTTACTGTTGGTGGTATGAGTCAGTGAATCTCCTCTATAATCTCAATGCTCACATGCACAATCATACCTAGATCAAAGTTGTTGGAGTTTAGGAGAAACTCTGGAAGGTAAAAGAATTCTGGGATGAGTTCTTTTACGTCAGCCATGTTGTGTTTGGATGCTGAGTACCAGGCTTCTCGTACACTGTGAAACATACGATCAGCTAGATCAAAGTGGCCACCCTGAGAAAGGAGAATGACACCAGCAAATTACATGAAAAGTTCAGCAATGAAAAAATGGTCTTTCCAAGAATTTAAAACGAGATGCATTGCTTGAAGTTGGTGCTATAATAACTTATACATTGAATTGCACATTAGTTACCTGGAGTCGGAGAAATATTTGAGTGAATGGCTCCATTCTTACTAAGTAGGAGGCGACAATCATGGCAGAAGAATAGTGTGTACCATAATGATATGCTGGTGTTTCACCTAGAAATCAAATCCAGGACACAAATTACCCACAATCAAATTACACTGTTTACCAAATAAATAGTTTATTCCTAAACAAATGCATGCAGCGCTATTTAAAAAAATTATACAATTTAAAGAATTATTTAATCCAGTTTGGTATTTCTTTTCCTATATCAAAATTTGTAACAGAAGTGCTCAAGAAACTTTGTGAGACAGGAATCAGAAAAACTGCAAGCACACACAAACATTTCTGCAACTAGAAAACATTATCTATATAGCATGCAAGTAGGATTATACTTTCATCTCTGTAAATGTCTTTACCATTTGGATCTTCCCAGTCCTTGTAACGTTTCTTATACTGAGCTAATCTCTCATCAGTCTGAGCTCCCATTGGTTTAGCCAGGTTCCTAAATGTTTTGGGATTTGTCAGATCAAGTTCCTATAAAAAGAAAAGTAATTACACACAAACATTTCTTTTGGATTTTTAGCAAATAAAGCAGTAAAATGATTGTCTTGGTGGGTAAAATGAAAAAGGAATTAATGAAGTTTTAAAATATGACAATATTTGGCAGTTTAGTCTTCTAATTCAATCTCACATACTCGTTGCTCATGAAGTCTAGATCTGACTAACTTTTAACTAATATACTAGTGCTGCTCGCTAAGGGCTGCATTTAAATTATATCCCCAAATGGACATGAAATGATGAGATTCAGGAAAGTTAGAAAATATTTCTAAATATTCCTAATATTCTCAGGGCTCGGTAATGATTACACTGAACTGTTAAGCCAGAGAACCTGAGTTCAAGCCATCATGGCAGTTTGAGAATAAGAATCAATTTTAAAAAGAAAATTAAAAAAGGAAATTAAAAAAGTGGTATCAACAAAAGATAGGTTGTAAAAAGCTGGTCCATTACAACAATAGTTTAGGGCAGCACGGTGTCACAGTGGTTAGCACTGTGGCTTCACAGCGCCAAGATTCCAGGTTCAATTCCCAACTTGGGTCAGTCTGTGCGGAGTCTGCATGTTCTCCCCATGTTTGTGTGGCTTTCCTTCGGGTGCTCCACTTTCCTCCCACAAGTCCCGAAAGACGCGCTGTTTGGTAATTTGGACATTCTGAATTCTCTGTGTGCCCGAAGAGGCGCCGGAATGTGGCGACTCGGGGCTTTTCACAGTAACTTCATTGCAGTGTTAATGTAAGCTTGCTTGTGACAATAAAGATTATTAATTATTATTATTACATTTATATAGCGCCTGTAACATAGCTTGAAGTTTCAAGGCATTTCAAACAACATTTAATTCAGAGGCAGGTAGACATTAAGACAGATGGCAAAACCAAGTTAAAGAAGTAGGTTTTAAAAAATATCTTAAAGGAGGTAAAGTTGAAGAGTTTGAGGGAGGGAATTTCAGAGCTTAGGACCTTAGCTGATGAAGCCAATGCTGACAATTGTGGAGGTTAAAATCAAGGATGCACAAGAGGCCACAATTAGAGAAATGCAGCTATCTCGGTGGATTCTAGGATATTATAGATATAGGGATGGACAGGGCTATGGAGGAGAATTTGAAATCATCAAGGAATGAAACCTGCCTTCCAATGAGATTGACACTTAACTATCTTCGATGTGATCTCGAAAGCAACTCAGCTGTATCAAAAATGCTGAGCAACTAGGGATGGATCTTGTCAGAGAAGCCCACATCTCCAAAATGAAACTAAATTACAATGTAGCTGCACACATTTTTAATAAAACTCAATAAGGTACAAATCAATTTTTCTTCTTAGATACATTTACAATATTGATTTCAAAAGCTTTCATACCTCAGAATCATAGTCTGCAAGGATCCATGGGAATACTGGATACTGCATCAAGTCATTATAGGATCTGCCTGCTAATGTGTTTAGATGCATGAGATATTGGAAATTACTGATCTCTCCTCTCTAAAGGAAAGACAATAAAGAATGCAATGATTTTGTTTCTTTTATTACAAATACAAAACAGCAAAGTTAAAATAATTTTATTCAGATGCATTAGATAGATCAAGGATGTCTAACTTTTTGGATCATATATTCTGCATGTCAAAACTAGTCAGCACGTTAAATACAAGACCCTCCCTCCATACACAGACAATGTGAGGCTCACCTCATCTCAAAATGTGACTTTTAAACTCCACATAGAGAAAATCATGAAGTGTCCCTTTCTACTGTCTTGTACTAAAATGAAAGGGGTCTTGATTTAATTAAAGTATAACCATGGGTTTAATCATTTGTACAAAGAAACCTTGTAGGATGAATGGTAAGAGGAGATAGTTAAGTTTGAATTAATAGAAGCCAAGGTTTGGTGTTCAGTGGTCAGATAAAAGGATGGTGTGCAGAAAGACTCATGTGGGAAGGAGGTGTTCCATTTCATGGAACTCTTACACTATTACTGAGTCTGGAAGGCACTGTACTGCTGTGATGTACTCCACCTAAACAGGAGTGGGAGCAGTGTACTAGCAGAAAGGTTCAACAGCGTTGTCAAAAGAGCTTTACAATGGCAAGATAGTAGTGGAGGACAGCTGTAATACAAAAGGACTGTTAAAAATATTTAAAAAATAAATGGAACTACTAAATACAAACTTAGTAAAACTTAGCAGGTCTTCCATCGGAAACCCTTTTTAAAAAATCCCATATCTATACTGTCTCAATGTAAAAACCCTCCATCCCCCCACCCTTGCATACCAGGCCACCTGCCTCATGTTCTCAAGGTTGCTACATCTTGTTGCAATCTCTCACAGCTAACATATTTTTCCCTCTCCTTAGTTCTGATGAAGAGTGTCAGGAAACCAAAGGTAGTTTTAAGGGATTTATATTTGTATTGATGAACATTAGTCACAAGGTCTAGTTTTCGGTGGGGTTACTTTAATGTTTTTGTGCCTGAAAGATGGATTTCATGCTGAACAAAGATTTTTGTATATTGGGAGTTAGTTTCAATTCCAGCTCGGATTCTATTGTGTTTAGAGAGCTGCGGTATGAGAAGTAAATATAGTTGCTTAGCAACTAGGGGCCCTTTTAAGGTAAAGCAAAAGGTGTTCTTTGTTTTTCAGTTTTTAGCTCAGGCAGTTGCAGACAGGTCACGGAGTAGTGACTAGATCTCGCTCAACTTTTAGAAGAGAAGCAGGAGAGATATTAGCTCTTTCACCTTTGCTAAAAGAAAAGCTGTATAATGGGAGTAATATGCATGAAAGCAAGTTCCAGAGGAATTAAGGGATTGTTGGGGCTGGAAACCTAGAAATAGAACAGGATTCTATTTCAGACAATGCTGAGGAGGAATTGGTTGGCGAGAATAATGGAGAAAGGTTTTGAAAGTAATCCTGAAGTTCGGAATGTCTTACTGCCATCTGTGAATAAGAAAGTATTGGCAGGATATCAAAATTTGTGTGATAGTGAAAGGCAAGCAATAAAAACGTAATGGGGTTGGTACATAATCCTGGAATGGACTCACTATTAAAAGTTCTTAAAACTGATTAGCGGTCCTGTTACTCTGTTCCTCCATGTTTAAAAAAAACTATAAGTTACGGTCTTTTGAGCTGGGGTTCCATTTTGGAATCTTCCCATCCAGTTATCTCATCAATCACAACAAGAGCCAAATGGTCTTGAAAGGTTAACTCTGTTTCTCTCCCTACAGATGCTGCCAAACCTGAATTTTTACAGCATCCTCTGTTATTGTATATAGGGGCTGGTTTGGCACAGGGCTAAATCGCTGGCTTTGAAAGCAGACCAAGGCAGGCCAGCAGCACGGTTCATTTCACGCACCAGCCTCCCCGAGCAGGCATCGGAATGTGGCCACTAGGGGCTTTTCACAGTAACTTCATTTGAAGCCTACAAGTAACAATAAGCGATTTTCATTTCATTTTCATTATGTTTTATCATTTGTATTCCACAAATGCCGATTACTTTCATCTTCAGACATTACTTTCACCAGATCTTTCTCCTCCCAACTGTGCTCCATTACCATCTTACTTGTGTAAAATTATATCAACATTCAAATAAAACAGATGAACTGGAGGCAATAACCCATAATGAGGAACCAGATACAGTAGGAAGAAAAGAAATAGGGCCGGCAACTAAATTTTGTAGATTATAACAATCAGAGAGGATAGGGAAGGGGGTGGGGTAGCTCTACTAAATAGAAACTATGTCAAAATACAGGAATACATTAATAAACTTGCAGAATGGGTATGTAATTGACAAATTAATTTAAACATACATCAGGTGGTTCATTTTGATAGGAAAATTAAGGGGTTATATATTTCATTGAAAATAAATATCTAATTAAGACAGAGGAGCAGAGGGATCTAAGGTTACAGGGATATAGCTCACTAGAAGTAGGGGCAGATTAATACGACCAAAAAACAAAGAACTGTGTTTCATTTCTGGAGGGATATAATTGGAAAGCAGAGAAATTACGGCCTCCGTTGTGACGAAAATCCCAGAAATCGTTGGAAATCCTAGGTCCCACTGCCAAATACAGCACCCATTTTTGCAGAGGTAGGAGTTTGTACATATGCCAGAGTTTGTACATAGGCAATTTCAGAGGCAGCTGGCCATTTAAGTCACTAATTGCCTCCACTGAAGTGGGATTTTGGAGGATAGGAGTGTGAAACCTAGAGTGAGCAGGTTAGATCAAGTCAGAGTAGGCCTGAAACTGGTGGATTCATTTGGATAGTCAGCGCACCCCTCTGGCGGGGTAAGGTACCTTTTTGGATCTGGTCCCTAGGCACTTTTTGGAGAGGTAAGACACTCTTTGGGATTGTTAAAAGTAAACATGAATATGCATTGTGTAAAGAGTGCATAAACTGAATGCAACTGTCAAGCAGCCAAAGAACAGGTCATTTGTCAAGGAACTACCAAGCTACCAATTAGCTGTCAAAGAAAAAAAGTGGGGATAAGGGCAAAGCATGGTGGGTTAGGGGTATGGGATGGCATAGGGGATGAGGGGTCACGGGGGTAGGTAGGTAGCTTGAGGTTGCAAAAATTGGCATGGGTGGGGTATGGGAAGTGCAGGTGGCAGTGAAGGCTTTAAAAAACAAAATATTTAATAGACGGTTCTGTGGCAGCGAAACAGATTCACGGATGGTATGTTGCCTCCCGGGTGCCAGGGTCCGTGACTTCTCTGACCATATTTTCAGAATCCTTAAGGGGGAGGGGGAAACAGTCACAAGTCGTGGTACACATCGGTACCAACGACATAGGTAAGTGAAGGGACGGGAATTTAAAACAGGAATTTAGGGAGCTAGGGTGGAAGCTGAGAGCCAGGACAAACCATATTGTCATCTCTAGTCTGTTGCCAGTGCCACGTGCTAGTGAGGTGATCAACAGGTAGAGTGCGCAGATAAACACGTGGTTGCAGGGATGGTGTAGGAGGGAGGGTTTCAGTTATGTGGATAATTGGAGCACATTCTGGGGAAGGTGGGACCTGTACAGACAGGACGGTTTGCACCTGAACCAGAGGGGCACCAATATCCTGGGAGGGAAATTTGCTACAGCTCTTCGGGGGGATTTAAAGTAATTTGTCAGGAGGCTGGGAAAACGAGCTGTAGTCCAGAAGCCAGTGTTGAGAGTAGTGAGGTACTGAGGAGGGTATCAAGGTCGCAGGAGTGTACCGGCAGACAGAAAGGTGGGTTGAAGTGTGTCTACTTCAATGCAAGGAGCATCCGGAATAAGGTAGGTGAACTCGGAGCGTGGATTGGTACTTGGGACTACGGTGTTGTGGCCATTATGGAGACATGGTTAGAACAGGGACAGGAATGGTTGTTGGAAGTTCCAGGGTATAGATGTTTCAGTAAGAGTAGGGAAGGTGGTAAAAGAGGTGGAGGAGTAGCATTGTTAATCAAGGATAGTTTAACGGTTGCAGAAAGGCAGTTCGAAGGGGATCTGCCTACTGAGGTATTATGGGCCGAAGTTAGAAATAGGAAAGGAGCGGTCACATTGTTAGGAGTTTTCTATAGGCCCCCAAATAGTAATAGAGATGTGGAGGAAGAAATTGCAAAACAGATTATGGATAGGTGTGGCGGTCTCAGGGTAGTTGTCATGGGTGACTTTAACTTTCCAAATATTGATTGGAACCTCTATAAGTCAAACAGTTTGGATGGGGCAGTTTTTGTACAGTGTATGCAGGGAAGTTTCCTGACACAATATGTGGATAGGCCGACAAGAGGGGCCACATTGGATTTGGTATTGGGTAATGAACCGGGCCAAGTGTTAGATTTGTTTGTGGGAGAGCTCTTTGGAGATAGTGACCACAATTCGGTGTCTTTCACTATTACAATGGAGAGGGATAGGGCCATACGGCAGGGCAAGGTTTATAATTGGAGGAGGGGTAATTATGATGCGATTAGGCAAGAATTAGGGAGCATAAGACGGGAACAGAAACTGTCAGGGAAAGGCACAAATGAAAAGTGGAGCATGTTCAAGGAACAAATACTGCATGTCCTTGATAAGTATGTTCCTGTCAGGCAGGGAGGAAATGGCCGTGTGAGGGAACCATGGTTCACAAAAGAGGTTGAATGTCTTGTCAAGAGGAAAAAGGAAGAGTATGTAAGGGTGAGAAAACACGGTTCAGTCGGGTCACTTGAGGGTTACAAGGTAGCAAGGAATGAACTAAAAAAAAAGGGCTTAGGAGGGGGCATGAGAAGTCCTTGGCGGGTCGGATTAAGATAAACCCCAAGGCTTTTTACTCTTGTGAGAAATAAAAGAATGACCAGGGTGAGGGTAGGGCCGGTCAAGGACAGTAGTGGGAACTTGTGCATGGAGTCAGAAGAAATAGGAGGCGTTGAATTAATATTTTTCTTCAGTGTTCACCAAGGAGAGGGGCCATGTTTTTGAGGATGAGAGTGTGATACAGGCGGGTAGGCTGGAGGAGGTAGATGTTCTGAGGAAGGATGTATTAGCAATTTTGAAAAACCTGAGGGTCGACAAGTCCCCTGGGCCAGATGGGATATATCCAAGGATTCTTTGGGAGGCAAGGGATGAGATTGCAGAGCCTTTGGCTTTGATCTTTGGGTCCTCACTGTCCACGGGGATAATGCCAGAGGACGGGAGAGTGGCGAATGTTGTTCCTTTATTCAAGAAAGGGAATAGGAATGACCCTGGTAATTATAGGCCAGTTAGTCTTACTTTGGTGGTCGATAAGTTAATGGAAAAGGTCCTGAAGAATAGGATTTATGACCATTTGGAAAGATGCAGCTTAATCCGGGATAGTCAACACGGATTCGTGAAGGGTAAGTCTTGCCTCACAAATTTGACTGAATTCTTTGAGGAGGTAACTAAGTGTGCAGATGAAGGTAGAGCAGTTGATGTCGTATACATGGATTTTAGTAAGGCTTTTGATAAGGTTCCCCATGGGATAGAGGGAAATTTGACCAATTGGATAAGTAACTGGCTATCACATAGAAGACAGAGGGTGGTGGTGGATGGAAAATTTTCAGACTGGAGACCAGTTACCAGTGGTGCACCACAGGGATCAGTGCTGGGTCCTCTGCTATTTGTGATTTTTATCAATGACTTGGAGGAGGGGGCTGAAGGGTGGGTCAGCAAATTTGCTGATGACACAAAGATTGGTGGAGTAGTGGATGAGGTGGAGGGCTGTTGTAGACTGCAAAGAGACATTGATAGGATGCAGAGCTGGGCTGGAAAATGGCAGATGGAGTTTAACCCTGATAAGTGTGAAGTGGTTCATTTTGGTAGAAAAAAAATTGAATGCGGATTACAGGGTCAACGGCAGGGTTCTGAGGAATGTTGAGGAACAGAGCGATCTTGGGTCCCACAGATCTCTGAAGGTTGCCAGTCAAGTGGATAGAGCCGTGAAGAAGGTTTATAGTGTATTAGCGCTTATTAACAGGGGGCTTGAGTTGAAGAGCCATGGGGGTATGCTGCAACTGTATAGGACCCAGGTGAGACCACATTTAAAGTATTGTGTGCAGTTCTGGTCACCTCATTATGGGAAGGATGTGGAAGCATTGGAAAAGGTGCAAAGGAGATTTACCAGGATGCTGCCTGGTCTTATGAGGAAAGGTTGAGGGAGCTAGGGATTTTCTCTTTGGAGCGGAGGAGGATGAGAGGCCACTTAATAGAGGTTTATAAGATGACGAGTGGGATAGATAGAGTGGACGTTCAGAGACTATTTCCTCGGGTGGATGTAGCTGTTACAAGGGGGCATAACTATAAGATTCAGGGTGGGAGATATAGGAGGTATGTCCGAGGTAGGTTCTTTACTCAGACAGTGGTAAGGGTGTGGAATGGACTGCCTGCTGTGATAGTGGAGTCGGACACTTTAGGAACTCTCAAGCGGTTATTGGATAGGCACATGGAGCACACACCAGAATGACAGGAGTGGGATAGCTTGATCTTGGTTTCGGACAATGCTCGGCACAACGTCGAGGGCCGATGTTCTGTGCTGTACTGTTCTATGTTAATTCAACACAGTGCCGGGGCATAGAGATTGGCCTCAGCCGCCCCTCTCAGTCCACCTCTACACTGGAATCCTCCACAGTTGTTCCGGGCGGCAGGCCCAACTTGCAACCTAGCCTGAGCCCTCAGAAAGAAACTCTGACCAGTAGGCAGCCTTTTTAAAGGTTTTCAGGGCCGCAAATTCACCCACCCCAGGAACGAAAATCTGAGCCTATATTAACTTGTACAGAATTTTGATTCTGCCCACAATTGGAATATTGGGAGCAATTCTGTTCACCATATTAAGCGGGATACAAGTCATGTCCCTCATCAAAAACACGAGGCAAATAATCAAAACCATAAACTAGGTCTAATCTGTAATTTAGATGTTAATTAACGTGACTGCAGATACAGCGATGCTTCCTAAAATGACACTGATTGAATGATGGCATTGTGAAACTTTTACTGAATGTTCTGTTGTTATATTTACATGCAAACTGGGAGAGGCAATGGGATCAGTAGAGGCAGTTCAGAAAATTTGAGTTGAAGAAATATAGGTGAAATTTAATAGAGACAAATACCACATGCCACATCAGAAGGAAAAAAAGCGAAACACGTACACCGGGAATGGTGTTGAAGTAGCTAAGCACAGAACTGATGACCTTGGAGTCTTAGTAGATTTGACTCTTAAAAACAATCCAAGCAATGAGGGACAATGGACATGCAAGGAATATCAAACTCCATAAATGAAACAGCAGAATACTAGTAAGAATTCAGTCAAATTGTTCAGACGAGACCGGTCAGATGACACCTTGTGTACTTTGTCCAGCTCTGGTCACTGAAACACAAAAGAAAAATTCTAGTGCTGGAGATTGTGCCAAAAAGTGTCATGGAGTTAACCCTAGTGTTAAGGGTCAGACTAGAGAAACTTGGGTTTTTCAGACTGCAATTGAGGTGGTAGAGGTGTGTACAAGATAATAAAAGTAAATCAATACATTTTACATTAAGTTAAATTATGAGTGTAGGCCAAGAGGACAGAAGTTCAAACCAGTAAAAAATCAGTAAAAAATTAATTCACATAAAGAGTGATCAACATGTACTATAGGCTTTCAGATAGGCAGTGAGGCAGAGCTTTGAAAATATTTAAGCAACAATATGATGCTGCAATAGGGAGATACTAAGTTTCATATCAATGAATTAAGATTATCTTGTATATGTATTCCACATTATGAACACCGTGACATATGTTAGACTATCTTGTTTAGCTTTCTGCTCTGTCATCCATTTCATTTTTACTTGCCTCCCATCTTTGTGTTACAGACCTCTCTCCAACCAATGTACTAAGCAAACCGGATCTGGGAACAGATAGTACACAATGTGTACTTAGAATCATTAAAAAAATACAAATACACAAATCAAAATCCTACAATTTTTACATTACTTGTTTCCTGCATGAAAAAATTCAGTGACTTAATTTAGCGCTTGTAACATTCTTTCCCATACTTTTAGCACAATACGATAGCAACAAGAATTCATACTTAATATTTTATTCTGTTGTTGGTTACCTGAATGCATGAAAGTCACTTAATCTGGTGTCTAATTTTGTGATAAAAGGTATACATATACTGAACAGATATGCAAAGATGGCAGAGTGCCGAAACTGAGAGTCCCTTTGATCCATCATGTCTGCTCTACCCATCAAGTCCCTATCTATTCTAATCCTATTTTCCAGCACTTCAGATTCCTATGACCCTCTGGGTGAAAATGTTTGTCGACAAATCCCCTTTAAATCTCCGGTCTCTTAATTTAAATCTATGCCACCTGATTATTGACCCCTTGACTAAGGGGAAAGGTTTCTTCCTGTCTACTCTATCTAGGTCCCTCATTGTTTTATATACCTCAATCAGTGAAAAGGATAAGAAATCTAAGAAAGCAGTAGTAATAAACAGCTTTTTATAAGGAACATGAGGCTCCACGATAATTGAATGGCCCAACAAAATAGATTTTGGCACCTCTACTCTAAACCACTAATGATGTCTCCTCGTTGCCTCTCTGAAGACCTCGTAGGCTCGCACCCCGATGTTAGGTCAGCAACTTTACTTCTGCCTCAGGCTGCCTGCCAGAACAAATGCCCGAAACCTAGCCGCTGCTTTGCACCTTTACTCAATAAAAGTTCAGAAACTTCACACCAATTCAGGAGATCAATGTCAAACTGCTCTAAGTCTTCACCACCTCTCAACATTTAGTAAACGGTTTCCTGTTCTTTTTTTTAAAAAATGTTTTTATTCTCCATTTTCACATCCCACCAAGCAGCAGTAAACGGTAACAAATACAAAGTCAATACCCTTAACATTAACAACGATCCCATCCTCCCACCACCCCAACCAACGGCCCACCTGTCAATATATGCATCAAATAAAACAAACCCTCCCACGGTGGGAAAAAAAACAAAGGAGAAAAAGAGAAAGGAGTCCGGAATCGCCCATGGTCGCCATTAGCCTATAGAGTCCCCCTGCCCCCCCCAACGACACTCAATGCCATCCAACCTCCGAAAGAGTACGGTAAATGACACCCAAGAGTTGTAAACCTCACCCCCCTCCCCAACTCCTCCCCTCCATTTCCTCTTGTAAAACTCCTCCCCCCAACCTCGGTTCCTTCCCCCCAACTTTCCACCCAGGCTTGACCCCTCGGACCCTGTTCTGCCAGGCTCCGATGGCCGCATCCCCTCCCCCCACCTCACCCCTGTTCACTGGCCGGCTTAAACCAGCCAGCGTGGAGGCCCCCGCCCTGGTCTCTTTCCCCCTTGCCTGGCCCCAGGAAAAACCCAGAAGTCCCCTTTAGCACACATACCCCGCACATACACCCACACCCCAAAGAACCCTCATTCCGACTGAAAGTCCCATTTCTTTCCTTGTCCAAATATATACAACGTTGGCTCCTATAACCCATACACCAGCACTCAGTGAAACAAAAAAGAAAAAATACAGTCATGAGCCTACATCGGTACATGACGATTTCTCAATTCTGCCACAGTCCTTCTGCCTTCGCAAACTCCTCCGCTGCTTCCGCCGTCCCAAAATAAAAGTCCTTGAACTTGTCGGTCACTCTCATCTTCGCTGGATATACAATGCTGCATTGCACCCTGCTAACGTACAGTGCCCTCTTCACCCGGTTGAAAGCAGCCTGCCTCCTCGCCAGCTCCACCGTAAAGCCCTGGTATATGCGTATACCAGCTCCAGCCCACTGCACCACCCGCTTCTGCTTAGCCCAGCACAGGACTTTCTCCTTTACACTGTACCTACGGAAGCACAGAGTCACTACTCTTGGCGGCTCGCTCACCTTTGGTACAGGCCTCCACGACTGATGAGCCCGATCCAGTTCATATCGGGAGGGATCCTCCCCCTCCCCCAATAGTTTTGCCAGCATCGCGGCAAAATACTCAGTCGGCCTCGGTCCTTGCACTCCTTCGGGCAGCCCCACAATCCTCAAATTCTGTTGCCTGGATCTGTTTTCCAGGTCTTCCATTTTGCCTCGCAGATCCTTATTGATCTCTATCACCTTCCGCATCTCCTTCCCCATCAAGATAAGTTGATCACTGTGCTGCAGTAATGTCTCTTCCACTTCCTTCAGCGCCTCGCCTTGCTCCCGCACCTCCGCCACTGCGCTCACCACCGCCGTCCTCACCGGGGTAATCGCCTCCTCCACCAGCACTTTCAAAACCACCCCCATCTCCTTCCTCATTTCGAATCCCACGGCCAGCACCGTAGTTATTTCTTCATCCGTAAGCAATGCGGCCTCCCCTGGTGCTCCAGCCTCCATTTTCTTTACTGACCCCGCGGTGACGTTTCCACTCTGCGACGGACTTTCAGCTGCTTTTTTCACGGCCGTTTTTTTGCTGGTCTTCAACATTTCCCTTCCCTGTGCTGTCTCCCGACCTTTTCTGCCTCCGCTGCCCTTAGGACTGGGCATTAACCCCCGACAATGCCGTTCCCGAACGGGAGCCCTCCAACGCGCGGCTGCCTCCCGCCCGTTGTCACCGGAAGTCTTCCTGTTCTTTTTAAAAAAATATTTTTATTCTCCTCCTTTTTCATATTTTCTCCGAAATTTACACCCACCAACAATAAACAACAATCAGCAACTAATATGTCAATCCCCACAATGATCCCATCTCCAACCAACCCGCAAACATTAGTCCGCATGTTTACATAAGTAAATGACAAAAAGGAATCAGGGATTACCCAGTCACCCTTAATACACACAGCCCCCCTCCCCCCACCCATCCCCCCCAACTAATGTTCAATGTTACCCAGTTCTTGAAAGTGCATAATGAATAATGCCCATGACTTGTAGAATCCCACCGTTCTTCCCCTCAGTTCAAACTTTACCTTCTCTAGAGACGGTTTCCTGTTCTAAAGGGGAGTCCACCAATCAAGAGCCCGATGTTCTGCATTGCGAGCCAAAAGCAAGTTTAGCGGCATCAAAGCTCTAATGGGTATTTCCACCAAACAGTCACCTCTTCGTATGGGGTTCCCTCGTGGGCCGAGGCTCTGTGCTGCAGCGCTATGTGTTTCACTGAAAGTCTGCCTCTGATCCCTTTGTTACTGATTCAATAGCCAGCACAAATATTTATTATCTTAAATAACCATCCACTGTTTACTCCCCTCAATCCTATTTTGCAATTTGGATACTTTTAGTAAATTTTCCCTTAATCTCTGCTTTAGAAATGTTCTCGTTATTCAGCCTGGCAATATTACTAAGGGGCTAATTTACTGATTTTGTACTCACAACACAGTGCAGCATTTCATTGAACTTTGCGTGCAGATAGCTCTGCACCCTCTTTGCAGCTGGCTAGCTCTTTCATGCATTCATTTACATGTATTAGGACTACAAAAGTGGAAAATTTACCCTTGTAAGTTTACAGTGCATCTCTTTCCAAGGTTGCAATATCTTCTCTAAACGAAATTGTACAAGGTATACCAGCAACAACATAACCACCCAAATGATCCAAGATAGGAGAGCAAACATTCTTTACAAAAAGGGAAGCCCGATAGTGTTGTGCTTTGGAGTAATAGCAAGATGTTTAAATTCTCAACCGTATGGAATTTTCAAAGAGTGTGATAAACTAAATTTAAATTATAACGGTGAAAATAATCTAAATAGGGAGAAGAGTATGGGGTGAATGGGCAAAGAGATGTAAAAATATGGTTTCTCCCTATGACAACAAATCCAGTTGCCACCATTGTAATTTCTACATGTACCTTCTTCCCTGTTCCAAACCAGTGGAAAGTGTAAGCTAGTCAACACACTGAATTTTTAAAGAGTTATGCTCCAAAAGCACCCAACAATTCTAAACTTTCAACAGTAGCAGAGGAAAATCAGGCAACAGATTTCATATCTTCATGTAAACATAACCAAACAAACAATTTCTATCCTATTAGTTTACAGCTCATTCTCATAAAACATTAGATAAACAACCAGTAAAAGCTACAGAAAATCCCAGGATACTACGGGTGGCTTTACTTACCCTTGTTCCACACTTGTATTGGGCCGTTGTCCAGAAACAGACTCAGAACTGTCAGTCAAAGAGGGAACCACAGCTAAAAATCTGAAAAACAAATTCAATAAATTCAAGTGATTATTTTTGCACAATAATTAGCCTCAAATAATCAAGTCACTGAGCTTTACTGAAAAATATAATGGTAAATTAATGGAAGGGATGCAAGAAAGGAAAATTAAAGTGAAAAAATAAATTGTCATATAATAATTTGTTATTCTTATTGTAGTAACACATGGAACTGAATCTTATTCTTGTTTCCTGTCACAGCAAGACTTAAAAAAATCAGTTTGAAGAGGGCTATTTGGGCAGCATTAAGTGATAGATATTACACTGAAACCATTTCAAACCTTTAGTTCCATTATACTGGGAGAAGGTACAGAGTTACACAGTTAAAAACAAACTGCTAAGTGTAATAATACAAGGACATGATTCGTCTCTGAAGAGGCCAGTTCCAGGGGCGGAATTTGCAAGTGTTAGGTCTCAAGGTTTGTTGTTTAGTGTGGGACACTGTAGCATTTGCTGTGGCTCCAACCTGTCTGCTGATAACAGCGGGGATGATAGATGGACAGCATCCATGCCTTGGCAGGAGCCAGTAAAACGGTAGGGGGAGGGGATGACCCACACCCTAAATGTCAGACCACCGATATCACAAATTGCAAACCAACATACATGCCTTTGTAATGATTGGATAGTTTAAGTAAGCATGCGGACCTTAATGTGATTGGTTCATTATTCTCATATACTATGCATGATGTAACCTTAATCGATAATCCTGATTGGACATAGATAACTAGTAACAAATGATTGGATGCGCTAATTTCTTGTAATCAAATTTTGAAGTATAATTGTCTGTACTATCATTAAATCTGAACTTTTCTAGTGTCCCACTTGGGATGCCAGAGGCCTCAGCTATAGCTTAAATAAACTGGATCCTTTCCTCCAAGAGTCTTCGTCTGGTTTCTCATGAGTGATGAGTGAAGTACACTAAAGTCAAATCGCTGTACTTTTCTCCGCAACAAGTTCATGAAGCAAGTCTCTGTTGAGCAACCACTTTAATTTCATGGCCTGCACAGATATATAAACAGCTAGTAAGTTTAGGTTAGTGTTTTGATGTTAATTTGGAAAATAGGAGGAGGTCATTCACCCCTCTGAGTCTGCTCCACCATTCAATACGATCATGGCTGATTCTATATCTCAAGGCCATACACGCGCTCTCTCCTCATACAGTTTGACGCATTTGGAGTCCAGGACTCGATTTAATGGCCTTGTCATGCCTGACTTGGTGATGCGAAGAGGCCACTGTAACTCCAGGAGCGGCCTCTTGCGAAATTCGCGACACTCGAAACGCTTCGCAAGATTAAACAAAATCTCCCAGATGTCATGATCAGACTCATTTAAATACGTCTACACCGGATTCTCTCAGGGCCTGGGAACCAATGCCTTGCCCGAGAGACCTTGCCATCGTGCCATTTAGCACTGATTTCCACAAACGTGGACCAGATGTAACAGCACCTGACTGTGTGTTACATTAGAGCCATTAGAGACCCCGGTCCGGCTCTTGGTAGGGTGGTATCCTTGCACTCCCACGCGGATACCTTGGCACTACCAGCCTGGGCACCCTGGCTGTGCCATCACAGCATTACCAAGGTGCCCGTGTGGCATGGCCATGCTGCCAGGGGCACTGTCAAGGTGCCTGGCTCCCAGGCTGCCTCTGCCAGGGATCGGGCCCAGGGGTGCCTTGCCCTTAAGTGGTGGGGTGAGGGGGGGGGGGGGGGGGGGGGGGGGGGGGGGGGGGCGGGGACGCGGACCCTGTAAGAGGTAATGTGGATGCAATTGGTGGTGGGTGTGGGGGAGGGATCCAAAGATGGGGATGCTGTGGGGGTCGAAAGATCAGTGGGTATTTAAAAATGGCAACCTGATCCACAAATACTTTTCCTGCACTGGCGAGCTGAGCAGGAAATTATGTAAGTGCGGCCTTGGCACCTTTAAGTAGCAGTGCCGCTTTTCGCGCTGCAGATGCCGAGAACCACCCTGCTAAATGCGCCCACAATGGAACTCTCGTTTCTGTCCCATTAAATCACACCCTAGAAATAGATTACCTTCTTACGTATATTCAAGGACTTGGCCTCCACAGACTTCTGTGGCAGAGATGTCCACAGGTTCACCACCCTCTGAGTGAAGAAATTTCTTCTCAACTCAATCCGAAACAGCCTACCCCATATATTGCTAACCAGTTCTCAGTCCATGCCAATATATTACGCCCAATCCCATGTGCTTTAATTTTTCCCACTAACTTCTGATGTGGAACTTTATCAAAAGCTATCTGAAAATTCAAATACACCACATCCACTAGTTCTCCCTTACTTATACTGCTAGTTAACGCCTCAAAAATCTCCAGTAGATTTCCCTTAAATAAATTCAGGTTGACTTCATCTAATAGAACATAGAACATGGAACGGTACAGCGCAGTACAGGCCCTTCGGCCCTCGATGTTGCACCGACATGGAAAAAAACTAAAGGCCATCTAACCTACACTATGCCCTTATCATCCATATGCTTATCCAATAAACTTTTAAATGCCCTCAATGTTGGCGAGTTCAGGTAGGGTATTCCACGGCCTCACCACTCTTTGCGTAAAAAAACCACCTCTGACCTCTGTCCTATATCTATTACCCCTCAATTTAAGGCTATGTCCCCTTGTGCTAGCCACCTCCATCCGCGGGAGGAGGCTCTCGCTGTCCACCCTATCTAACCCTCTGATCATTTTGTATGCCTCTATTAAGTCACCTCTTAACCTTCTTCTCTCTAACGAAAACAACCTCAAGTCCATCAGCCTTTCCTCATAAGATTTTCCCTCCATACCAGGCAACATCCTGGTAAATCTCCTCTGCACCCGTTCCAAAGCTTCCACGTCCTTCCTATAATGAGGCGACCAGAACTGTACGCAATACTCCAAATGCGGCCGTACTAGAGTTTTGTACAACTGCAACATGACCTCATGGCTCCGGAACTCAATCCCTCTACCAATAAAGGCCAACACACCATAGGCCTTCTTCACAACCCTATCATCCTGGGTGGCAACTTTCAGGGATCTATGTACATGGACACCGAGATCCCTCTGCTCATCCACACTACCAAGAATTTTACCATTAGCCAAATATTCCGCATTCCTGTTATTCTTTCCAAAGTGAATCACCTCACACTTCTCCACATTAAACTCCATTTGCCACCTCTCAGCCCAGCTCTGCAGCTTATCTATGTCCCTCTGTAACCTGCAACATCCTTCCGCACTGTCTACAACTCCACCGACTTTAGTGTCGTCTGCAAATTTACTCACCCATCCTTCTGCGCCCTCCTCTAGGTCATTTATAAAAATGACAAACAGCAACGGCCCCAGAACAGATCCTTGTGGTACGCCACTCGTAACTGAACTCCATTCTGAACATTTCCCATCAACTACCACTCTCTGTCTTCTTTCAACTAGCCAATTTCTGATCCACATCTCTAAATCACCCTCAATCCCCAGCCTCTGTATTTTCTGCAATAGCTGACCGTGGGGAACCTTATCAAACGCTTTACTGAAATCCATATACACCACATCAACTGCTCTACCCTCGTCTACCTGTTCAGTCACCTTCTCAAAGAACTCGATAAGGTTTGTGAGGCATGACCTACCCTTCACAAAACCATGCTGACTATCCCTAATCATATTATTCCTATCTAGATGATTATAAATCGTATCTTTTATAATCCTCTCCAAGACTTTACCCACCACAGACGTTAGGCTCACCGGCCTATAGTTATCTCTACTCCCCTTCTTGAACAAAGGGGCCACATTTGCTATCCTCCAGTCCTCTGGCACTATTCCTGTAGCCAATGATGACCTAAAAATCAAAGCCAAAGGCTCAGCAATCTCTTCCCTGGCTTCCCAGAGAATCCTAGGATAGCTCCCATCAGGCCCCGGGGACTTATCTATTTTCACCTTGTCTAGAATTGCCAACACTTCTTCCCTACGCACCTCAATGCCATCTATTCTAATAGCCTGAGTCTCAGCATTCTACTCCACAATATTATATTTTTCCTGAGTGAATACTGACGAAAAGTATTCATTTAGTATCTCGCTTATCTCCTCAGCCTCCACACACAACTTCCCACCACTGTCCTTGACTGGCCCTACTCTTACCCTAGTCATTCTTTTATTCCTGACATACCTATAGAAAGCTTTTGGGTTTTCCTTGATCCTACCTGCCAAAGACTTCTCATGTCCCCTCCTTGCTCGTTTTAGCTCTCTCTTCCTCGCTTCCTTGTAACTATCAAGCGCCCCAACTGAAACTTCACGCCTCATCTTCACATAGGCCTCCTTCTTCCTCTTAACAAGAGATTCCACTTCTTTGGTAAACCACGGTTCCCTCGCTCGACCACTTCCTCCCTGCCTGACTGGTACGTACTTATCAAGAACATGCAATAGCTGTTCCTTGAACAAGCTCCACATATCCAGTGTGCCCAACCCTTGCAGCCTACTTCTCCAACCTACACATCCTAAGTCATGTCTAATGGCATCATAATTGCCCTTCCCCCAGCTATAACTCTTGCCCTGCGGGGTATACTTATCCCTTTCCATCACTAATGTAAAGGTCACCGAATTGTGGTCACTGTTTCCAAAGTGCTCACCTACCTCCAGATCTAACACCTGGCTTGGTTCATTACCCAAAACCAAATCCAATGTGGCCTCGCCTCTTGTTGGCCTGTCAACATATTGTGTCAGGAAACCCTCCTGCACACATTGTACAAAGAACGACCCATCTAATGTACTCGAACTATATCTTTTCCAGTCAACATTTGGAAAGTTAAAGTCTCCCATAACAACTACCCTGTTACTTTCGCTCTTTTCCAGAATCATCTTCGCCATCCTTTCCTCTACATCCCTAGAACTATTAGGTGGCCTATAGAAAACTCCCAACAGGGTGCCTCTCCTTTCCTGTTTCTAACCTCAGCCCATACTACCTCGGAAGAAGAGTCCCCATCTAGCATCCTTTCCGCCACCGTAATACTGTCCTTGACTAGCAGCGCCACACCTCCCCCTCTTTTGCCCCCTTCTCTGACCTTACTAAAACACCTAAACCCCGGAACCTGCAACAACCATTCCTGTCCCTGCTCTATCCATGTCTCTGAAATGGCCGCAACATCGAAGTCCCAGGTACCAACCCATGCTGCCAGTTCCCCTACCTTATTTCGTATACTCCTGGCATTGAAGTAGACACACTTCAAACCACCTAGCTGAACACTGGCATCCTCCTGCGAAGTCAAATCTGTGCTCCTGACCTCTATACTCTCAATCTCCCGTACCCCAAAACTACAATCCAGGTTCCCATGCCGTTGATATATTTTAAGTGTCGTGTTATCACATTCTTTATAATAAACTAGCATTTTCCCCTACTGATGTTATGCTAAACGGTCTACAATTCCCTATTTATTCCCCCCCCTCCTTGTTTAAATAGCGGGGTTACATTTGCCACTCTCAAATCTGCTGGGACTGTACCAGAATCTCCAGAATTTTAGAAGATGACAACCAACGCATCACTATTTCCACGGCCACTTCCTTTAATGCCTTGAGATGTAGATTATCAGGCTCTGAGGGTTTATTGGTTTTCAGTCCCACTAATTTCTCCAACATTTCTTTTTAGTAATATTAATTTCCTTCAATACTTTCGCCTCATGAGATCCTTGGTTCCCTAGCATTTAAGGCAAATTGACAAAAAAAATCTGACTTCGTACTTTGTATGACTGTTCGCCTTATGCTCTGCAGCTGTTGCTGCACCCAAATAAAATATAATGTTAAACTTGCTACACTTTGAACACATATGAAAAGCTTTTAATGTAGTAAAATGTCACAAGGTACTTTACAGGAGCATTATCAACCAAATTATGAGACCAAATCAAACAAGCAGGTATCAGGGCAATGCACCGAAAGCTTACACAAGGAAGTAGACTTTAAGGAGAGTCTTAAAAGAAGAAAGAGAGGTAGCGGCGTGCAGAAACTTAGACGGAGATTTTGACAGCTTTGGACGAAACGCTTTGCTTCCAATGATGGCGTGATTAAAATTGTGGATGTTCAGGAAACCAGAACTGAAAGAGCACAGATATCCCAGAGGGCTGCAGGAAATTACAGCAAGGGTGGGGGGGGGGGAAGAGATGGGAAACTTGAAAACGAAGATGGGAATTTTAAAATCAAGGCATTGCAAGACTCGGAACCAATGTAGGTCAGCAAGGATAGGGTGATGAGTGAGACGGGTTTAGTGCAAGTTAATTTTTTAATATTAATTAATAGGATGTGAGCATTGTTGGCAAGGCTAGAATTTATTGTTCATCCCTAACAGTCCTCGAGTAGGTGTCAAGAATGGATTTTCAGGATTGTGACCCACTGAGAATGAAGGAAAGGTGATATAATTCCAAGTTAGTGTGTGGCTTGGAGAGGACCTTTCAGGTGATGGTGATTCCATGTATCTGCTGCCGTTGGGCTTTCAGGTGATAGAGGTTGTGGGTTTGGGATATGCTGTCAAAATTTTTTGCCGTTGTTGCAGTCCATCTTGTTGATGGTATACATTGTGTCATGCGTGAGTACCTTTAAGAAATGGGGGTTTATACAACAGCTGTAGTGGATGTACCGTTAAGAAATGGGTTTTTATCAGTGATGTCAGAGTGTTGGTGGCTGTATGTCTGCTTTTACTTTTGCTTTGGGCTATCTGCCACAGGCTGTGTTTAGTTTTGTTTCAGATTTGGAGAAGCTGCAGTCACAGCAAGATGTGTATCAATCTCTGAAAGCTAATGAATGTCCATTTGGTGATTTCAAAGTGGTAACTATTCTCAGTAGAGAAGTTAAACCTGATGTCTTTCTGTAAATAGGGTTATTTTTTGTCTTTTGGATGTTGCAAGGAAAGATTAAGAGTTACTTATAGCGTACTGTATTCTTTGGGGGATTTATTGGTGTTAAGACGTTTACTGTGGGTTTATAAAGTGTTAACTGGTTTCATAAATAAACATTGTTTTAATTTAAAAGTACTGTAGATCTCTGTTGCATCACACTTGCAGAGTAGGCCTGTGTGCTCCCCATAACCACAATCTATTAAAAGTTGTGGGTCAGGTGAACTCCATGATACACTTTGGGGTTCTCTAAACACTGACCCATAACAATTGCCACCCCTGTGCCCTGTTTGTGGAGTGAGTGAGTGTTTATGGTGATGAATAGGGTGCCAATCAAGTGGAGTGCTTTGCCCTGAATGGTGTTGAGCTTCTTGAATATGCAAATGAGCTGCATCATCCAATCATGTGGATAGTATTTCATTACACTCCTAATTTTTATACTGTAGATGGTTGACAGGCATTGGGGAAGTCACGAGGTAAGCTACTTGCAGAATTCCCAGACTAACCTGCTCATGTAGCCACAGTATGTATCGTGGTTGATCCAGTTAAGCTTCTGGTCAATGGAAACTTCCCCAGGATGTTGATATTGGGGGATTCAGTGATTGTAATATCATTGGTCATCAAGGGAAGCTGGCCAGATGCTGATATTAATTGCCTGGTACTTGTGTGACATGGTTACTTGCAACTTAGCAGCCCAAGCACAAACGTTGTCCAGGTCTTGCTGCATGCTGTCATGACTTCTTCAGTTTCTGTGTAATTGTAAATGGTACTGAACACTGCAATCATCAGAAAACATCCCCACTTCTGATCCTATGATGAAGAGAAGTTCATTCATGGTGCAGCTGAAGATGGCCAGGCCCAAGACACTCCTCTGAGGAATATCCTGCAACATTATCCTGCGGTTGAGCTAATTAGCTGTCAACAACCAGAATCACCTTCCCTTCACGTAGGATATACAACACAGAAATAGCCCATTCAGTTCAATGAGTCCATGTTTCTGTTCCACTAGAGTCTGTTTCTATCTTCCTCATCGAAATTTATCAATGCAATCCTCTATTATCTTCTCCCTCAGCCTCCCCTTAAAAGTAGCTATGCTGTTCCTGTTTCCATGGTTGGCTTTCGGCCTTCTTGGTTATGTCTATATTGACAGTGCCTTCAATAAAATGTTTTTCAATAAAAAAGTAGCTATGCTGTTCACTTCAGCTACTTAGGGACAGTTTAGCACAGTGGGCTAAATAGCTGGTTTGCAATGCAGAACAATGCCAGCAGCGCGGGTTCAATTCTCGTACCGGCCTCACCGAACAGGCGCCGGAAGTGGCGACTAGGGGCTTTTCACAGTAACTTCATTGAAGCCTACTTGCAACAATAAGCATAGAACATAGAACAGTACAGCACAGAACAGGCCCTTCGGCCCTCAATGTTGTGCCGAGCCATGATCACCCTACTCAAACCCACGTATCCACCCTATACCCGTAACCCAACAACCCCCCCCCTTAACCTTACCTTACTTTTTTATTAGGACACTACGGGCAATTTATCATGGCCAATCCACCTAACCCGCACATCTTTGGACTGTGGGAGGAAACCGGAGCACCCGGAGGAAACCCACGCACACAGGGGGAGGACGTGCAGACTCCACACAGACAGCAATTATTTTTATTTCCTTGTGGTAGCGAGTTCCGCAATCTCACCGCTCTTGGGTAAAGAAGTTTCTTCTGAATTTCTGATTGGATTTCTTGGTGACTATGTGGTGTTGATGCTCTCCAGTTATGTTCTTCCCCATAAGGAAAACAATTCTCTCTGTGTATTCCAGTTCTCTTCCTGCAACCAGTAGTGCACTAAGGCAGACTCGTCTATTTCCATAGCTCAAAATTCCTGGAACAGGTTGTTAGACTGCCACCAGCGGCTTAAAGCTGGGGGGGGGGGGGGGGGGGGGGGGGGGGGGGGGTGGGGAATGCTGGCTCGGGGACTCTCCGTTCTTACTGCCAACCATTGGTGTGTTTGGAAGGACTTGCAGGTTGACACACTCAATCTGAAACGCACCTTCCTTGGACATCAAGTCCTGGGGTGGAATTTGAACCGGGACCCTCTGGCTCAGAGGCAGGGATGTTACCCACTGCGCCACAAAACCTTTTATCTATGTATCCACACTATCAAATTCTTTCATAAATTTAAAGATCTCTATCAGGTTATCTCACAAACTTTATTTTTCAAGAGAAAAGTGACCAAACCTGTTGATCCTTTTCAGATAGGTATACCCACACATTTCCAGTATAATCCTTGCAAACGTTTCTCCACACCCCTTCCAGGGATTCAATGATTCTTCTAAAAAATATGGTGATCAGAACTGCACACAGCATTTGAAGCGAGTTCTTACCAAGGGTTGTTACAGGTTTAGTGTAACATTCTTCCTTTTTAATTATATCCTTTGCATGCTAGATTTCACCTTTTAAGATCTTGATAACCTCTAACGCAACTTTTAGTGATTGATGTATTTTTACTCTATGATTCCTTTGTTCTGCTGCCCCACTTCGAGTCACATCTTCCAAGTAAAAAGTGCTTTCCCTATTCTTCCTAACAAAATTTACTAACTTACATTTATTTGTGTTGAATTTCATTTGCCAGTTATTTGCTCATTCTGCAAATTTATTTAAAAAAAATATATTTTATTGGAGGTGTTTTCAAATATATACAGAACAGAAACTGGTAAACAACAACAGCAACAATTAACCATGTACAATTGCCCCATTCCCCTGTACCACCGCCTCCTTTTACACCCAGCCCCCACCCCCCAATCAGAACACACAAAAAAAACCTCCCCCTGACGTGATACAGTCCCTTAAAGTAGTCAATGAACAGCCTCCACTTCATGGAGAACCATTTCTCTTCCCCTCTTATGGCTCACTTCCATACCATGGCTATGCTCGCTGCCCAATAATAATTCTGAAGATTGGGCAGCATTGGCCCCCCTGCCCGCCTATCCCTTTCCAGAAAGGCCCTCCTGGCCCGAGGAACCTCGGTATCATCTTATTCACCCTACTAAAAAAAAACGTGAACACTATAAACGGGAAATTCTGAAACACGAAACAAAACTTAGGCATCACCGTCATCTTTACCGTCTGGACCCTTCAGCCAGTGACAAAGGCAACACATCCCACCTCCTAAAGTTCTCCTTCAGTTTTGTCAGATTCAACTTGTGCAGCTGGGCCAGCTCTGCGCCACTTGCATCCCAAAATTCCAAAAGCCCCGCCCCTACCAACCAAAACGGCAACCTCCTCAAACTACACCCCTGTCCCCGGGCGTTGATTGGGAATACCTCACTTTACCACATGGTGAGCTTATACCCTGAAAAATGACAAAACTGCCCCAAGATCCCCATAATCATGTCAAGCTTTCAACCGGGTTATCAACACATAACACGAGGTCATCAGTGTATAAAGAGACTCGGTACCCCCCCGCCTTCCGTTAAAGCGCTAAGTGCCATTTCGAACGGTTAAATCGCTCGGGCAAAGTGGAGAGTGGACATCCCTTCCTCGTCCCCCGATGCAGCCCAAAGTACTCCGAATTAACACTACTGGCCTACACACTCACTTTAGGAGACCTATACAGCAGTCACACCCAGTCGACAACAAACTCCTGCCAAAACCCGAACCACCCCAACACTTGGAATAAATATGGGTGCTCCACACGGTCAAACACCTTATCCGCATCCATAGACAGCACCAACTCCACCTCCTTGCTCGTCGAGGGCAGCATCATCACATTCAATAACCTTCGAACATTGGCCGATAGCTGCCGCCCCTTCTGGAACCTTGTCTGGTTCCCCCCAATTACCCCCCGCACGCAATTCTCTATCTGCACCGCCACCACTTTCGGCAGGAGCTTTGCATCCACATTTAACAACATCGGGTAGTACAATCCACACTGCTCCGGGTCCTTATTTTTCTTTAAAATGGACAAGATAAATGCTTGATACAGCATGGAGGGGGGGGGGGGGGGGCACTCGCCTGTCCCTATCGATTCATTGTACATCTCCACTGACAGGGCCCCCAGCTCTTTCCCAAACCTCTTATAAAACACCGCAGGGAACCCACCCTGGACCAACGCCTTTCTCAACTGCATCAACCCCACACATTCCTGAAGCTCCCAAAGACCAATCGGGACCCCCAGCCCCTGTACACGTGCCTCATCTGACCATGCCCCCCTAGGGCCTCCCCAAGATGTCTGCGCCATCACCCCCTAAGCAACTGCGCCGCACCAATTCCGTCCATGTCAGCATCCCACTCTCCCCCCTTCCCCCCACCATTCCCACAGTACAGCACAGGAACAGGCCCTTTGGCCCACCAAGCCTGCGCCAACCATGCTGCCCGTATAAACGAAAATCTTCTACAGTTCCGGGGTCCGTATCCCTCTATTCCCAAACTATTCATATATTTGTCAAGATGCCCCTTAAACGTCACTATCGTCCCTGCTTCCACCACCCAAATGGGAGTAGATCCTGCCTCGAAGAATTCTCTCCAGTAATTTCCCTACCACTGACCTAAGGCTCATCGGCCTGTAGTTCCCTGGATTATCCTTGCTACCCTTCTTAAATAAAGGAACAACATTGGCTATTCTCCAGTCCTCCGGGACATCACCCTAAGACAGTAAAAGAAAACAAAAACAACCCTCTCAACAGATCTAGCCTCCACTTCACTCCCGTTAACTAGCCTATCTGCTAGCTAGCATGGTGGCCACCACTCGAGACAACTGCTTCCCCCAACCCCCCCTACTCCCTTGCACCTCTCCTCCACCTTCCCCCTCATGCCCACAACTCCAATTACCCACATAATATACAACATGATACAAAATTCAACCCAACTAAAAAAATTCTAACACCCCCCCCACTGGTATCTTCACAGTCCAAAGTCCTTACAAGTCCCCAAGTCTATTGTCTTGCAAAAACCTGTTCGCCTCCTCCGCATGTCCATGTAGAACTCCTGGCGCTGGTACATGGCACACAACCGGGCTTGGTATAACACCCAAAACTTCATTCCTTCCTTGAACAGGACCGCTTTGACCCTGTTAAATCCAATCCTGCACTTCGCCAATGTCGCCCCCAAACCGTGGTAGATCTGAATTGAAGCCCTTTTGAAATCAGTGGGGAAGCAGTGGTATTGTCATTGGACTGGTGATCCAGAGAAGCAGGGTGATACTCTGGTAACCCAGGTTGGAATCCCACCACAGCAGATTGCAGAACTTGAATCAAATAAATATCTGGAATTAAAAATCTAATGATGACTATAAAACCATTGTTGGTTGTCGTAAAAACTCCAGCTGGTTCACTAATGTCCTTTAGGGAAGGAAATCTGCCATCCTCACCTGGTCTGGCCTACATGTGACTTCAGATCCACAGCAATGTGGTTGACTCTTAAATGGCCTCTGAAATAGCCTAGCAAACCACTGATGCTAGTTGTATCAAACTGTTACAAAGTCAATAAAAAGGAAAGAAACCGATCGGATCACCCTGCGTCGACCTGGCTCTGTAGACCCTGCAAAGTCCTCCTTGCTAACATCTGGGGGCCGGTGTAAAATTGTAAGTGCAGTCTCACAGACTAGCCACGCAACAGCCTGCTATAGTCATATTCACAGAATCATACCTTCCAGATAACGTTCCAGACACCACTATCATCATCCAGAGGTGGCAGCACAGTAGTATATAGTCGGCAGGGAGTTGCCCTATAAGTCCTCAGCATCGATTCTTGAGCCCATGAAGTCTCATGGATTCAGGTCAAACATGGACAAGGAAACCTCCTGTTGATCACCGTATACCATCTACCCTCAGCTGATGAATCATGCTAAACACCACTTGAAGGAAGCACTGAGGGTGGCAAGGGCACAGAATATACTCTGGGTGGGGAACTTCGATGTCCAGCACCTGGTGCTCCTGAGCTGGCTGAGTTCTAAAGGACATAATTGCTGGACTGGGTCTGCGACAGGTGGTGAGGGAACCAAGAGGAAAAACATACTTGACCTCATCCTCACCAACCTACCTGCTGTAGATGTATCTGTCCTTTATGGTATCAGTAGGAGTAACCACCACACAGTCCTCGTGGAGTCGAAATCTTGTCGTCACATTGAGGATGCCGTGATGCCATTGTGTGGCACTACCATTGTGCTAAATGGGATAGATTCAGAACAGATCCAGCAACTCAAGACTGAGTCATCAGCAGCAGCAGAATTTTACTCAGCCATAATCTGTAACCTCATGTCCCGGCACATTCCCCACTCTACCTTTACCACCACGCCAGGGGATCAACCCTGGTTCAACAAAGTGTGCAGGTGGACATGCCAGGAGCAGCACCAGGCATACCAAAAAATGAGGTGTCAACCTGGTGAAGCTATAACACAGAACTACAAGCATGCCAATCAATATAATTAGCAAATGATAGCCAGAGCTAAGCGACCCCACAACCAACAGATCAGATCCAAGCTCTGCAATCCTGTCACATCCAGGCATGAATGGCGATGGACAATTAAACAACTTACTGGGGGAGGCGGCTCCACAAGTATCCCCTCCTCAATGATGAGGAGCCTAGCGCTTGTGCAAAAGACAAGGCTGAAGCCTTCGTAATAATCTCAGCCAGATGTGCCGACTGGATGATCCATCTCAGTCTCCTCCAGAGGGCCCCAGCATCACAGATGCCAGTCTTCAGCCGATTTGATTCACCCCCTGTGATATCAAGAAACGGCCGATGGCACTGGGTACTGCAAAGGCTATGGGCCCTGACAATATTGCAGCAATAGTACTGAAGACTTTTGCCCCAGAACTTGCTGTGCCCCTAGCCAAGTTGTTTCATTACAGCTACAACACTGGCATCTACCTAATAATGTGGAAAATTGCCCAGGTATGTCCTGTAAACACAAAGCAGGAAAAATCAAACCCGGCCAATTACCGGTCAGATGTGGGGATGTTCGCTTATGATTGCATAATGTTCAGCACCATTTGGGACCCTTCAGACACTGAAGTGGTCCACGTGCAATGCAGCAAGGCTTGGACAATGTCCAGGCTTACTTGTCAACTGACATTTGCGCCACACAAGTGCCAGGCAATGACCATCTCCAGTAAGGGAGAATCAAAAAATCACCACTTGACATTCAATGGAATTATTTTCACTGATTCCCAGAGTGTCTATCCTGGGGTAATCGTTGATCACAAACTGAACTGGACGAACCATATAAATACGGTGGCTGCAAGAGCAGGTCAAAGGCTAGGAATCTTGTCGTGAGCAACTTGCTTCCTGACTCCTCAAAGCCTATACGCCATCTACAAGGCACAAGTCAGGAATGTGATGGACTACACCCCACTTGCCTGAATGAGTGCAATTGCAACACTCAAGAAGCTCGACACCATCCAGGACAAAGCAGCCCACTTAATTGGCACCCTCTGCAAGCATTCAACTCCCTCCACCACCAGCTCACAGCAGTGTGAACCATCTAGAAGATGCACAGATGCACTGCAGGAACTCAGCAAGGCTCTTAGGCAGCACAGTCCAAACCTACAACCATTGCCATCTAAAAGGACAAGGGCAGCAAATACATGGGAACACCACCACCTGGAGGTTTCCTCCAAGTTACTCACCATCCTAACTTGGAAATATAGCGCTTTTTCCTTCACTGTCGCTGGGTCAAAATCCTGAACTCCATCCTTAATAGCACAGTGGGGGCACCTAAACCACATCGGCTACAGCAGTACAAGAAAGCAGCTCACCAACACCGTCTCAAGGGCAATTAGATAATAAGCATACGTGTGGAAACTGACACTTATCAGATAAATGGCAGCAAAGAGATGAGAAATAATAGGAGGCCAATGGTGCTGGAAAAGGAAGAGCAACCGTTATGGGTTATTTTCTCTGGCTCCGACCTGATAGATGTGAATGGACCCAGGAAAGAGCAGTCCTACCCAGCTGAATGATGGAGGACAGCTCTTGGCAGAGGATGGTGTGGTCAATTATGTCAAAGGCTGCAGAAGAAAGAAAGAGGAAGGGGGAATAATTTACCATTATCACTGTCACATAGGATGGCATCTGTGACCTTAATAAGAGCTGTGTTGGTACATGAGCAGAAACCTGATTGGAGGCCACTGGGAAAGGTGATTGTGAATTTTGAAGGCAACAGTATGCTCAAAGAGACTGGAGACAAAAGAGAGGTGTGATGGGTATATGTAGTCTGCAAGAACAGAGGGGTCAAGGATTGCCTTTTTAAGGAGAGGTTCAATTATGGCAGATTTGACGGGGAAGGGAACAGTATCCGAGGAGAAGGGAACAGCATCAGCCAACATGGGATTCAGTAAAGAAAATTGGCTGGTTAGTGGGAATAGGGACAATGCAGCAGGAGATAGTTGTCATTGACAAGGTTAGTTCTGAATGGGAATGAGGAAATCATAAGACATAGGAGTAGAATTAGGTCATTCAGCCCAGTGAGTCTGCCCACCATTCAATCATGGTTGTTAAGATTTCTCATCCCCATTCTCCCACCTTCTCCCCATAACCCTGGATTCCCTTATTAATCAAGAACCTATCTACCTCTGTCTTAAAGGCACTCAGTGACTTGGCCTCCATAGCCTTCTGCAGCATTGAGTTCCACAGATTCATCACCCTATGGGTGAGGAAATTCCTCCTCGTCTCTGTTTTAAAGGATTGTCCCTTCAGTCAGAGGCTGTGGCCTCGGCTTCTAGTTTTTCCTACTAGTGGAAACATCCTCTTCACATCCACTCTATCTAGGCCTCTCAGCATCTTGTAAGTTTCAATAAGATCCCCCTCATCCTTATCAACTCCAACAAGTACAGACCCAGAGTCCTCAACCGCTCCTCATATGACAAGCTCTTCATTCTAGGGATCATTCTTGTAAACCTCCTCTGAACCCTTTCCAAGGCCAGAACATTCTTCCTTAGATTCAGGGCCGAAAACTGCTCACAGTACTCCAAATGGGGTCTGTCCAGTGCCTTATACAGCCTTAGGAGTACATCCCTGCTCTTGTATTCTAGCCCTTTCGACATGGATGCCAACATCGCATTTGTCTTCTTGAGAGAGAAAGATGCAAATTTAAGGCGAGAGAAGAAAAGACCCAAAAGAAAATTTGGGCCAATGTGCTAGGGAAAGGGAGGGAAGTTAGAAAGGCAGCTGATTTTCCTTAAGATTGAGATCATCCAAAAAAGTTCAAGAGTTGTTCACATTTGTTGAGTATAATGAGTCTGTGGCCTTGCAGTTTCATTAATTATACTCTTCATCATGTTTTCTGTGATGGTAAAATGGAAACTATACCCATCTGAAAAGGTATGGACATTCAGCACCAAGGCAAAGAAACAAAATTCATTTAATTATTAATTTAAAGATGACAAAATATTGCAGAATATTAGATCAAAAGACAAAGAAATAAGCCTCTAAATATCAAGTGTTGTATACTCATACTAAATTGGACTTGCCCTGAATCAACTTGTCAAACACTGCATGGCTTAAACTCTTACTACTTGGGTTTTTAAAATAACAGTGCAGAAGAAAAGCAAAATAGTTTTTCCTACCTTTGATACACTTTATTTCGAACACCTTTTTGGAAGGCCAGGAGATAGTTTCGCCCATCACCAGAGAAAACTTCAACTGCAATAGGCTGAAGGAGGGATTCATTTGTAAGACAGTAGAACAACTTATCTAAATAAGCAAATAATAGATTAATCAAAAGACAACATGATTCCAACCTGTAATAGATAACGTCTCTTATGCACTTCTTTGATGTCCTCGTAGGCAAATTTACTGCAAGTCCGCTTCAGCTGACTTTGTCCTTGCCGTGCTCCTCTGGGTATAATAGGCTCATACAAGCTAGAAAAGTCAGAACAGAGTAAACTAAAGCTGGGTGTGACAGAGTTTGCATCTCCTTAAACCAGACCTGCTGAATTAAAAAAATCACATACCTCTTTCCTCCTTCAGAAGCGATGGTGACACCAGTAAAAATTCCATTTGTAATACTTCACAAACAGAATGCTTCACTGTGGTGCAAATAATGATTCATGAAGACATTGTTTTATTAATTCATTTAAATTAGTTAAATACTTCACTAGCTGCACTTGGTAACTCAACCAAATCTCAGTCTCTGTTGAGTTACTGATTGCAATAGAGGACATTATAATTAGGCTGGCTTATAAAGCAGAAAAGCAACTAGTGTTCCTGTTCCAGTTTTTATCCAGTAAGTCCTACTGGAAATTGTGAGTGAACTACAAGAATTTCAGCAAGGCTTTTGACAGGGTTTCACATGGTAGACTGCTCAGAAAGAGTCCATGGGATCCCGGAACAAATGGATTCAAAATTAGCTCATGGACAGGAAGCAAAACATAATGGTTAGCTTTGGGACTGCAAGGCTGTTTCTAGTAGCATTGCACCAAGTTTAGTGCTAGGAGGGCAGCACGGTGGCCTAGTGGTTAGCACAGCTGCCTCACGGCGCTGAGGTCCCAGGTTCGATCCCGGCTCTGGGTCACTGTCCGTGCGGAGTTTGCACATTCTCCCCGTGTCTGCGTGGGTTTCGCCCCCACAACCCAAAAATGTGCAGGTTAGGTGGATTGGATACGCTAAATTGCCCCCTTAATTGGAAAAAATAATTGGGTAATCTAAATTTATTAAAAAAAAAAAAAAAAAAAAAAAAAAAGTTTAGTGCTAGGTACAGGAAAATCTCTTGTCTAGCATGCTCCAGAAATGAGAGGTGCCAGCTCATTAAATATGCCGGTTACCGGTTACCAATGAGAAAACTCCAGAATGATCCCAAAGGGTCTGAGGTTTCACAAGTGCTGTGGGAGTGCACAAATAGAGTGAGCGATGCAGAGGGGCGATGGCGCTGCAGAGCAGTGGGAGGCCGAGACTGGTGCTAGGACAGGCTGCCAAGACTATTCCAGGCTCAGCTGTGTTAATTCCCCTTTGGTTAAATAACCTGATAACATTCACTAGCTAAGTTCTCACAGAAAAGCTGGCAATATTGGCAAATCATTATTCGGCAGCTGGGGCACAGAAGACCATATCCTAATCTGAATTAATGCCTGCAGAAAAAATAAACCAAATAACGAATAAACTACACTCTAGATTCAAAAAAACATCTGAGCATACGCCGTGAATTCATGTCAATTCACTGTGAACATTAATACCAAATGTGGGAAGAAATACTAACAACAATAGATTAAAACTAGATGAATTCCAGAAGATGGGGGCCACGTGACGTATAAATAAGGTAGTGCAAACTTGCATATTACTTTTTAAATTCAGAATCTCATCTCAGACATGCTGTTCAAGGAAACCTGCAAAATTGACTGACTGTTTGAGAACAACCGCAGCCTCCATAAAACTGACAACCCAATAACAGCCCTGATAAAAGCCTGTGACATGTAAAAACAAATTTTGTTGCAGGATTTTTAAGTTAAAGTAGGAGCAGTATTGACAGAAGATGGACTTCTTCAGTCTGCTCACAGCCTGGCTACGAGCAGGGCTGAGCTCCGAAGGGATAGACTTTGTTGAATTTTGTCAGTAAACATTACAACACTGACGTCAAAACATTTGTCAATGTCTTATCTATTAAATTTTTAAGGTTTGTGAATGTCAATTCCATTTTTAAGGGAAATAGGTGATGGGTATTTAAAGACCTATAAACAGGGGATGTCTGGGACATGGGTTATGTGTGAAGTGTTGACGCTGAATAAAGTCAATAAATGTGCTAGCAATTCTGTGTCCTTTAGTTTTGACTTTACCATCTGATGTGGACCCAGTTAACATCAAATTCAGCATGAAATGTTGATGATTGACCTGTGCGCATGGACTTTTGGAAATCATCAACTCCATAAAGGAATCTTCCCTATAGTTATGCTCATCATTTATTGATAAGTATTAATAATAATTGCTTATTGTCACAAGTAGGCTTCAATGAAGTTACTGTGAAAAGCCCACGGGTCGCCACATTCCAGCGCCTGTTCAGGGAGGCCGGTATGGGAATTGAACCAGCGCTGCTAGCATTGTTCTGCATTACAAGCCAGCTGTTTAGCCCACTGTGCTAAACCAGACGCTGGCTGCATTGAAATTGGACTTCTTAATTAAAAAAACTAGATGTGGAGATGCCGGCATTGGACTGGGGTGAGCACAGTAACAATTCTTACAACACCAGGTTAAAGTCCAACAGATTTGTTTCAAATCACTAGTTTACGGAGCACTGCTCCTTCCTTAGGTGAATGAAAGGTATGTTCCAGAAACATATATATATTATATATATATATATATATATATAGACAAAGTCAAATATGCAAGACAATGTTTTGAATGCAAGCATTTGCAGATACGCAAGTCTTTACAGATCCAGAGATAGGGATAACCCCAGGTTAAAGAGGTGTGAATTGTCTCAAGCCAGGACAGTTGGTAGGATTTTGCAAGCCCGGGCCAGATGGTGGGGGATGAATGTAATGCGACATGAATCCAAGGTCCCGGTTGAGGCCGCACTCATGTGTGCGGAACCTGGTTATAAGTTTCTGCTCGGTGATTTTGCGTTATCGTACGCCCTGTAGGCCGCCTTGGAGAACGCTTATCCGGAGATCAGAGGTTGGATGCCCTTGACTGCAAAAGTGTTCCCTAACTCGAAAGGAGCTTGAGACAATTCACACCTCTTTTACCTGGGGTTACCCCTATCTCTGGATCTGTAAAGACTTAAGTACCTGCAAATGCTCGCATTCAAAACATTGTCTTGCATCTTTGACTTTGTCTATATATATGTTTCTGGAACATACCTCTTCATTCACCTGAGGAAGGAGCAGTGCTCCGAAAGCTAGTGATTTGAAACAAACCTGTTGGACTTTAACCTGGTGTTGTAAGACTTCTTACTGTCATCAATTAAAGGATTTAAAAAGAGGCCAGAAGTACAGAAGCACAGTGGTCAGCACTGTTGCTTCACAGCGCCAGGGTCCCAGGTTTGATTCCCAGCTTGGGTCACTGTCTGTGCGGAATCTGCACGTTCTCCCTGTGTCTGCATGGGTTTCCTCCGGGTGCTCCGGTTTCCTCCCACAAGTCCTGAAAGACGTGCTGTTAGGTTAATTGGACATTCTGAATTCTCCCTCTGTTTATCCGAACAGGTGCTGACATGTGGTGACTAGGGGCTTTTCACAGTAACTTCATTGCAGTGTTAATGTAAGCCTATTTGTGACAATAGAGATTCTTATTATTTTCCAGGTATAATTAATATCCCAGACACTGCTACAAAAAACAGGCAAAAAAGCCATTAAGGCATTAAAGCTGTGTGCTTTCTTTCAGTCTATTAGTAAAAAATATTGGAGATGTTAAAAGCTGCAAGACTGTGTGGGGCAGTTAACAGTCTTATGATAAAATCTCCAGAAATATACCCAATCAAAGCTGACAATCCGAGTGAATGGTTACTCTGAAACCTACAACAGCTTTTTAGGTCATTAGAGACATCTCATGTTCATGCTGTTGTGTGTGAGGTTTTTCAGATGGCTATATTTTAAACCATCTCTTCTGATTCAATGTAAAATGGAGCATGTGGCCTGCAATTAGTTCTGCCCAGTGATAAGGCGATGTCGCCCTGATTGTCATGGGCCAGGAGGCCCTATTTCAACAAGGCCTCCTTTGACAATAGACTCTATTGAAACCTAAGTGCCAGAATTCATTCCCAAATACAAAGGGAAAGGCAGCTATTCTGGCTTGACTGGGAGGAGACGCTGGAGAGGACAGCGCTGCTGGAAGTCAGGTCAAGGATTCTCAGAAGGCCAAGAGAAATGGCTTTCGACAGGCAATGGACGTTTTGACCGCAAAACAGCGAACAGAGATTTAATGGAAGCTGAGAGTAAATTTGAATTGGCTTCTGTATAGGCTACTTGCTGAGTAATGTATAAACACGGCATGAAGTTGCCAGTTGTGAAAAGAAACTAAAAATACCTGTTTGCAATTTAGAGAATTAGTTGCTTACGTAATGTTTAATTGTGTGGATTTCAATTTGTATATTACAGCAAAAGTCTTATAACTTGAAAGCTTGTTCAGTTCGATTAAACTGGCCACTGGGAATTCAAACCTCTTTTTCAACGTTATTAGCTTCTACAGGATCATAGAATTGTGACAGCGCAGGAGGAGGCCATTTGACTCATCGTGTGTGCATCAGCTCTCCAAACAACCACAGGACTTAGTGCCAATTCCCTGCTTTTTCCTTGTACCCCTGGACATTATTTCTATCACATAATCATCTAATGCTTTTTTGAATGCCTTGATTGAACCTACCTCCACCACATTTCCAGGCAGTGCATTCCAGACCCAAACAGTGCTGTGTGAAAAAGCTTTTTCTCACATTGCCTCTGCTCTTTTGCAAATCACTAAATCTGTGCCCTCTTGTTCTTGATCCTTTTACGAGTAGGAACACTTCCCCCCCTGTCAACTTTGTTCAGCCCTCTCATGATTTTGAACATCTCTATTAAATCTCTTATGAGCCTTCTTCTCTGATAGGAGAACAGTGCGAATCTCACCAATCTACTCTCATAACTGAAGTTTATCATCACTGGAACCATTGTTGTAAATCTCTCCTGCACTCTCTGCAGTGTGTTCACCTCCTTCCTATAGTGTGGCACCCAGCACTGTACACAATACTCCTGCTGAGGTCTAATTACTGTCTTTTATAAGTCAGCATAACTTCCTTGCTCTTGTACTGTATTCCCCTATTAAGGAAGCCCAGAATACTCTTTGCCTTTTTTATCTGCTCTCTCCACCTGTTCTTTCACCTTCAATGATTTATGCATATTTACATCCAGGTCCCTCTGTTCCTGCACCCCTTTAAGAATTTTACCCTTTATTTTACGTTGCCTCTGCATGTTTTCCCAGCAAAATGCATCACCTCACACTTCATCTGCCAACTCCACCAACCTGTCTAGGTCCTTTTGAAATTCTGCACTGTCCTCTTCACGGTTTATAATACTTCCAAATTTGTGTCACCCACAAACTTTGAAATTGTCCCTGCATACCAAGAGCTAGATTATTTCCACATCATAGATTATTAATATATATCAGAAAAAGCAAGGGTCCCAATACCAGCCCCTGGGGATACCATGATAAACCTTCCTCCAGCCCTAAAAATATCCATTGACCGTTATTCTCTGCTTCCTTTTATTCAGCCAATTTCCTATCCACATCGCTACTGTCACTTTTATTCCATGAGCTATAACCTTTCTCACAAGGGGCAGCACGGTAGCATGGTGGTTAGCATAAATGCTTCACAGCTCCAGGGTCCCAGGTTCGATTCCCGGCTGGGTCACTGTCTGTGTGGAGTCTGCACGTCCTCCCCGTGTGTGCGTGGGTTTCCTCCGGGTGCTCCGGTTTCCTCCCACAGTCCAAAGATGTGCAGGTTAGGTGGATTGGCCATGCTAAATTGCCCGTAGTGTCCTAATAGTAAGGTTAAGGGGGGGAGTTGTTGGGTTACGGGTATAGGGTGGATACGTGGGTTTGAGTAGGGTGATCATTGCTCGGCACAACATCGAGGGCCGAAGGGCCTGTTCTGTGCTGTACTGTTCTATGTTCTAAGTGTGTTGGGTGGGCCTGTATCCATTACCTTCTGAAAGTCCAAGTACACCACAAAAACAGCATTACTCATATTGACCCTTTATGTTACCCCATGAAAAACTCCAGGAAGCCAGTTAAACAGAAATTTCCCTTTAGAAATCCATGCTGGCTCTTCATAATCAACCTAGTAAGGGCATAACAATTGCAATTCTCCAGTCCTTTGGCACCTCCCCAAGTCTAGAGTAAACTGGAGGACTATGGCCAGCGTGCCCACCCTCCCAATTTCCAATGCCACTTTCTTCAATAGCCTTGGATGCGCCTCATCCAACTTTCAGTAGTCTATTCAAAATTTTTTCCTTATCAATTTTGAACTCTTCTAGGGACAGTTTCCTTTATGTCATCATGTTCTGGGTAGCATCTACCTCCTTGGTAAATACGGATGTAAAGTATTAATTTAATACCTCAGCCATACTCCCAGCAGCGATGTGTAAATTCCCCTTTAGGACCCCAATTGGCCCTCCTCAACTCTTTACCGCCCGTTCACTATTTATATGCCTGCAGGGGACTTTGGGATTCCCCTTTATGTTGGCTGCCAGTCTTTTCTCTTTATCCGTCTTCACTTCTCTAACGTACTTGGATTGGATTGGATTTGTTTATTGTCACGTGTACTGAACTATAGTGAAAAGTATTTTTCTGCGAGCAGTTCAATAGATCATTTAAGTACATGAAAAGAAAAGGAAAAAAAGGAAAATACAAAATAGGGCAACACAAGGTACACAATGTGACTACGTAAGCACCGGCACGGATGAAGGATACAGGGGTGTAGTGTTAATCAGGTCAGTCCATAAGAGGGTCGTTTAGGAGTCTGGTAACAGCGGGGAAGAAGCTGTTTTTGAGTCTGTTCGTGCGTGTTTTCAGACTTCTGTATCTCCTGTCCGATGGAAGAAGTTGGAAGAGTGAATAAGCTGGGTGGGAGGGGTCTTTGATTATGCTGCCCGCTTTCCCCAGGCAGCGGGAAGAGTAGATGGAGTCAATGGACGGGAGGCAGGTTTGTGTGATGGACTGGGCTTTGTTCACGACTCTCTGAAGTTTCTTGCGGTCCTGGGCCGAGCAGTCGCCATACCAGGCTGTGATGCAGCCAGATAGGATGTTTTCTATGGTGCACATGTAAAAGTTGGTAAGAGTTAATGTGGACATGCCGAATTTCCTTAGTTTCCTGAGGAAGTATAGGCGCTGTTGTGGTTTCTTGTTGGAGCGTCGACGTGGGTGGACCAGGACAGATTTTTGGTGATGTGTACCCCATAGAATTTGAAACTGCTAACCATCTCCACCTCGGACCCTTTGATGTTGACAGGGGTGTGTACTGTACTTTGCTTCCTGAAGTCAATGACCAGCTCTTTAGTTTTGCTGGCATTGAGGGAGAGATTGTTGTCGCTGCACCACTCCACTAGGTTCTCTATCTCCCTCCTGTATTCTGACTCGTCGTTATTCGAGATCCGGCCCACTATGGTCGTATCGTCAGCAAGCTTGCAGATGGAGTTGGAACCAAATTTTGCCACGCAGTCGTGTGTGTACAGGGAGTAGAGTAAGGGGCTAAGTACGCAAACTTGCGGGGCCCCGGTATTGAGGACTATTGTGGAGGAGGTGTTTTTTATTCTTACTGATTGTGGTCTGTGGGTCAGAAAGTCGAGGATCCAGTTGCAGAGTGAGGAGCCAAGTTCTAGGTTTTGGAGCTTTGATATGAGCTTGGCTGGGATTCTGGTGTTGAAGGCGGAGCTGTAGTCAATAAATAGGAGTCTGATGTAGGAGTCCTTGTTGTCAAGATGCTCTAGGGATGCATGTAGGGCCAGGGAAATGGCGTCTGCTGTTGCGGCGGTACGCGAATTTCAGTGGATCAAGGCGTTCTGAGAGTATGGAGGTGATGCGCTTCATGACCATCCTCTCAAAGCACTTCATCACGACTGAAGTCAGGGCCACCGGACGGTAGTCATTGTTTGAGGCACGTTGCCTGGTTCTTCTTTGGCACCGGAAGCAGCTGGGGACCTTGGAGTGGAGTAGGGACAGGTTAAAGATGTCGGCGAACACATCTGCCAGCTGGTCCGCACAGGCTCTGAGTGCACGATCAGGGATTCTGTCCGGGCCCGTCGCCTTCCGGGGGCAAAAACCCTGATTGTGTCCGGACCATTTATTTTGAAGATAGCCTATTGCTCAGCTACTGTTTTTCCTACCAACCTTTCATTACAATCTAATTAGCTTAGCTCTGTTCTTGCCCAGTTAATTATTTTTACTCTGGATTGCCTATTATTCTTTTATATCATCATTCAAAACTTAAATGTTCCCCCACTGACATTTCATTTCCAATACCAGGTCCAACAGTGCATCCTTTCTTGTTGGACTGGACACATACTCCTGTGGAAATTTTCGTGAACACAATCAAGGAACCTTGTCAGTCCTCCCAAAATGCATCACCTCACACTTTTCAGGGTTAAATTCCATTTGCCACTGTTCTGCCCATCCAGTCTAAAACCTCACTTTCCTCCTTGCTATTTAACACAACCAATTTTTGTGTCATCTATGAACCTAGTGATTATTCCCCTCCTCCCCCATGCCCAAAGTTGACATTTAGATCATTAATGTACACTACGACCAGCAAGGGGTCCAGCACTGATCCCTGTAGTACACCACCAGACACCGGCTTCAAGTCACAAAAACAACCTTTGACCATCATCCTCTGCTTCCTGCCACTGAGCCAATTTTGGATCCAATTTACCAAATTGCCCTGGATCCCATCTCTCTGGTCTCTTCAACAAGCATAAAATTCCACAAACTGTGACTGGTCACTCTCAATCTTGCTTTTTGACTCGATCAGTCTCCCTTGTGGGACCTTGTAAAAAGCCTTACTAAGTCCACATCAACTGCAATGCCCTCATCTATACACCTAGTCACCTCCTTGAAAAATTCTATCAAATTTATTCAACTGATTTCCCCCTGACGAAGTCATGCTGACAATCTTGATTACTACTTGCCTCTCGAAGTGGAGATTAATTCTGTCCCTCATTTTTTTTCTTCCAATTATTTCCCTACCTCTGATGTTAGACTCACTGACCTGTAATTACCTGGTTTTCCCCTACTTCCCATCTTGAATAACCACATTAGCTGACCTCCAGTCCTCTGGCACTTCTGTTGTCGGAGAGGATTTGCAAATTAGCGGCAGAACCCTGCAATCTCCTCCCTTGCCTCACACAGCAGCCTAGGATGCTTCTCATCTGGGAGAGGGGATTTATCCATCTTTAAGCCTTCTAAAACCGTTAACACTTCCTCCCTCTTAATGCTAATCTGCTCAATTATATCACAGTTCCCCTTGCTGCTTTCTATACCTAGATCATCCTTCTCCAAAGAGAACACAGATGCAAAATACTCATTTAACACCTTACCGGTCTGTCAGTTCCTAATGGGCCCTACCCTTTCCCTGGTTATCCTCTTGCCCTTCATATACTGATAAAACACTTTGGGATTTTCCTTTATTTTGCCTGTCAGTGTTTTTTCATGACCCCTCGTCTCTCTCCTAATTTCTTTTTTAAATACCCCTCTGCACTTTCAATACTCCTTCAGGCCCCTGAATCTGCCATAATCCATTTTTTTTTCTATTTCCAATGCTGTATACTCCTTCACAGCCAAGGTTCTCTGGATTTGTAGGCCCCAACTTTTACCTTTACGGGAACATGTTGGCATTACACTCTCTACATTTCTTTTTTGAATGACTCCCACTGCTCAGATATGGATCTTCCTACAAGTAGCTGTACCGAGTCCGCCTTGGCCAAGTCCTATCTTATCCTCTTAAAAAAATCGTCCTTCCCCAATTCAGAAACCTGATTTCCGACCTATCTTGGTCCTTTTCCAGAATTACCGTAAACCTTACAGGATTATGGTCACTATCATCAAAATGCTCCCCAACTGACACCTCTACTACCTAGCTGGTTTCATTCCCCAAATATAGATCAAGTTGCACCCCCTCTCTTGTCAGACTGCCTACTTGCTGTCTTAAAACGTCCTCCTGGATGCACTTTAAGAATTCAACCCTCTCTAAGCCTTTCACTTTGCGTATCCCAGCTAATATTTTGGATTGCCTGTTTGTCTTACTATATTGGCTCTAACTTTGCCTTATTCCAGAAGCTAGTTTTGCACATATTGGCCCTTACACCTTACCGGCCAATCAGCTCACCAGTTCCCTACATTATGGTTGTTATTTTTCCCACTGCTGTCCCACAACAGCAGAAATACTCACCAAACAACTAGCTTTGTCTCCTGCAGCAGGGCAAGACCACTTTCTGAATGGTGAAAAAGTTAGAAAGCAAAAAGAAAAGAGCACCTCTTTACCCTATGGACTGAATTCCCACTTGGATCCAAATTCCCAAATATACTCACTTGGTCTGGGTCTCACTCAGGATGAAGTCTCCCTCACTGCCCGTGCACCATCTACTGATCATGACAATGAGCTCAAACTCGTAACAACAGGCCAGTAACACAAATTACAGATAAAAGACACTATAAATGTTAGCTACTTAATCCAATAAATGAGTGAAAACTATGTAGGCCGTGTCCTTTTAATAAGCATATCCACAATTAGAAGATGGATAAAATTGTTCATTATAAAGTATTCAATAAATATACAACTTGGGGATTACAGCAAACATTTATTCAACAATACAGCCAAATAAAAGAAATATACTCACTTCAGAGGTAGAGTCTCAATGTCACGGATCTCCCTAGTGGCAGTCATTGTGAAGCCATCTATCACATAGAAATGCTCTTTTCCAAACAAGAGGAGTCCTTCATTTGTGTCCAGCCCCTGGACTCTAGCACATCTGTACATGTGTTGAATCTATAACAGGTCAGACACATGTTAGTGTACTTAATTATCTGACAGCAATAGGTCATTCCATAAGTTTGCAATTAAACACAAGCACCAGTCACCATAGTGCATCATTATTACATAAAAGCTTTTAAAATCAATATTTAACCAAATGCAATATTTTCTTCTTTCTACAAATGCTGCCTGATTTTCTGCTTAATTCCAATATTTTCTTTTTATTTCTAACAAAATATAGTGCTTCCCACAAATAAGCAGGAAAAGTTCATGTTCTCAGGGTATATAGATATTTACGTAGCTAAAATTTCCATTAATGAAATTGATAAATTAGTTGATAAATCATCGTTATAGATGCTGGCATATTTGAGTAACAAACAACTCGCTAAATTCTGCTAAAATTACAAGACGTACTCCAGATCACGATTATGGTGAATGTTTTACTACTGGCTGAATCTACCCATCCATTTTATGCACATATGCACTTTGGAAATGGCTACACAGAAGACCAAGATTTTCATCCATTTTTAGCAAGGGCTGGTAGGGGCTGGTTTAGCTCACTGGGCTAAATTGCTGGCTTTTAGAGCAGACCAAGCAGGCCAGCAGCACGGTTCGATTCCCGTACCAGCCTCCCCGAACAGGCACTGGAATGTGGCGACTGGGGGCTTTTCACAGTAACTTCATTAAAGCCTACTCGTGACAATAAGCGATTTTCTATTTCTATTTTCTATTTCTAAGTAGGGTTTCGCATTTGGGGCTCAAATTGGAAAATTTAACCTCATGACTTTGATAATTTATGATTGGAAATTTGATAAGAGTTGTAAAGATGTTAAGAGGAGATATTGTTCTCACTCAGCTATCCTTTATTACCCTGTTTTCTGCTTTACTGCTAGATAGTTTGAAAGATTTTTTGTTCCTATACTTTATACTTGCTGCATTGCAAAATCCATTTCATACATAAATAAACTCTATATTCAGCTACCGTAGGTGGCATACCTTTACTTTTGACCACCAGCGTTACTTTTCCATTCTGTGTTGTTCAGTTCTCGCTGGACAATAAATGTTCTGATGACAAGTAGTCACTTAAACGTATTTCCCTTTCATATGCTACTTATGTTGTATAATTTCAACATTTTTTCTTTTCACTTTACATTTTCTATTTTCCCTAATTTGTTTAAAACTTCCCTTATGTAAAATTATACCATTCGCAGTAGTATTCACAAATGAGTACAGCTGCACACAATCCACGACTTGTATCAGATCAATTGCAAATAAAAGAAAGCACTTAAAGATGAAAATTAAAATGCTGGAGGTGAAACTATTGGAGAAAGTGATAAATAAATCAAATCAATTTGTAATGATAGATCAACATTATTCATATTGGCACACTTAGAGCAATATATGCTTACTTTGACTTGCTGATCCATTTTCCACTAAAACAATTCTGTCAATTAGAACTTAATGAAATACAGTATTAAAAAGTTAAGAATCTTGATAATGAAAATCCTGCTACTGGGACTGCTCATACTTTTGTATGTCATTTCTGTTTACCCGACTCATGCAACGTGATAGGAAATTGAAAGTTAAAAGGCTAGTGATAACAAATCATCTAATGCTTGTTTCCGTCCTGAAAAAGGTGACAGGAAATAAACACCCTGATTTTGTTTTGTGTAAAGTATGCAGAGTGTGTTCAAAGCAGTAACACAGTTCCTTGGATCTAAAGGAACCAAAATACCACCCAAACCTTGATCCTGAGTTGATCGTATAGTGATTGCATTACATCTTTCTTAATAATCGCATTATAAAATTATAGAATCTGCAGCTTTCACTTTGTGGTCTCTCGTGCCAGATAACTTACATAATAACCTTGTAAGAAACTATTTGGATTTTTAAAAAAAATGTATTTTATTACAAACATGTGAACAGATTACATAAACACCCCAGGAAACATATTTCCCAGCAATCAACTGTACAGTCTGTACAAATCCAATTTGGATATTGGACCATGACCTTCCAATTGTCTGTTAATGCTATGAGTCTGCAATTAAGCCTCTCTCAACTCACAGTTTCTCCGGGTTTCTCTTAGCATTCTTTCAACGGTCCACAGAGGCACTCAACTCTGCTTCCTTAATCAATAACAACTGTTCCATCCTGCCCTTTCACCAATCTTCCCACCCTGCAGTTTGTTTGGTGGTGGTGTGGGAAGAGGGTGGGTCAGCTAATCTTTAAAAAATTTTTTAGAGTGCCCAATTATTTTTTCTCCAATTAAGGGGCAATTTAGCATGGCTAATCCACCTAACCTGCACATAAGAACATAAGAACTAGGAACAGGAGAAGGCTTTCTGGCCCCTCGAGCCTGCTCCACCATTCAATGACATCATGGCTGATCTTTTGTGGACTCAGCTCCACTTTCCGGCCTGAACACCATAACCCTTAATCCCTTTATTCTTCAAAAAACTATCTGTATTTATCTTAAAAACATTTAATGAAGGAGCCTCAACTGCTTCACTGGGCAAGGAATTCCATAGATTCACAACCCTTTGGATGAAGAAGTTCCTCCTGAACTCAGTCCTAAATCTACTTCCCCTTATTTTGAGGCTATACCCCCTAGTTCTGCTTTCACCCGCCAGTGGAAACAACCTGCCCGCATCTATACTATCTATTCGCTTCATAATTTTATATGTTTCTATAAGATCCCCCTCATCCTTCTAAATTCCAACGAGTACAGTCCCAGTCTACTCAACCTCTCCTCATAATCCAACCCCTTCAGCTCTGAGATTAACCTAGTGAATCTCCTCTGCACACCCTCCAGTGCCAGTACGTCCTTTCTCAGGTAAGGAGACGAAAACTGAACATAATATTCCAGGTGTGGCCTCACTAACACCTGATACAGTCGCAGCATAACCTCTCTAGTCTTAAACTCCATCCCTCTAGCAATGGAGGACAAAATTCCATTTGCCTTCTTATTCATCTGTTGCACCTGTAAACCAACTTTTTGCGACTCATGCACGAGCACACCCAGGTCTTTCTGCACAGCAGCATGTTTTAATATTTTATCATTTAAATAATAATCCTGTTTGCTGTTATTCCTACCAAAATGGGATAACCTCACATTTGTCAACATCGTATTCCATCTGCCAGACCCCAGCCCACTCACTTAACCTATCCAAATCCCTCTGCAGACTTCCAGTATCCTCTGCATTTTTTGCTTTACCACTCATCTTAGAGTCGTCTGCAAACTTGGCGAAGTCCTCAGCAGAGGGCTCAACTTGGCGAAATCGAAGTCCTCAGCAGAGGGCTCAATTTCTGCACCACCACCAAAATGGACCCCATCAGTCTCGCGGCAGACACGGAGGAATTCATCAGGCGAATGAGGCTCCGGGAATTCTTCCACAGACCCCAAGAGGCCGACAGCGAACCCAAGGAGACGACCAATGAACCGGAACAGCAGACCGCGAGATCTGCGGTGCAGCAAACGAAAAGGAAAGTGTTGAATTGGACCCCTCCGGAAGGCCGCTGCCCTAGACTCGACATGTATGCTGAAGCCGTCAGAAGTCGTGTCAATGCCAGATTCATCAGTCGCATTCACAAGGCAGCCCCGAACGTCACCCAAGTACAACGCAATGCCATCCGCGCTCTCAAAACCAACCGCAACATCGTCATCAAACCAGCAGACAAAGGAGGGGCCACCGTCATACTGAATAGAACGGACTACTGCAAAGAAGTATACCGACAACTCAACAACCAGGAACACTACAGACAGTTTACCCACAGACCCAACCAAGGAACACATCCGCCAACTCAACAGACTGATCAGGACCTTGGATCCAGACTTTCAGAGCACCCTACGTGCTCTCATCCCACGTAATCCCCGCATTGGAGGTCTCTACTGCCTCCCGAAAATACACAAGGCCAACACACCAGGCCGTCCTATCGTTTCAGGCAATGGGACCCTGTGTGAGAACCTCTCTGGCCACATCGAGGGCATCTTGAAACCCATCGTACAAGGTACACCCAGCTTCTGTCGCGACACGACGGACTTCCTACAGAAACTCAGCACCCATGGACCAGTTGAACCAGGAACATTCCTCGTCACAATGGACGTCTCGGCACTCTACACCAGCATCCCCCATGACGACGGCATTGCTGTGACAGCCTCAGTCCTCAACACCGACAACTGCCAATCTCCAGACGCAATTCTGCAACTCATCCGCTTCATTCTAGATCACAACGTCTTCACCTTTGACAACAAATTCTTCACCCAGATGCATGGAACAGCCATGGGGACCAAATTTGCACCTCAATATGCCAACATCTTCATGCACAAGTTTGAACAAGACTTCCTCACCACACAGGACCTGCAACCGATGTTATACACCAGATACATCGATGACAATTTTTTCCTTTGGACCCACAGCGAAGAATCACTGAAACGACTACACGATGAGATCAATAAATTCCATCCCACCATCAGACTCACCATGGACTATTCGCCAAATTCTTTTGCATTCTTGGACACACTCATCTCCATCAAGGACGGTCACCTTAGCACTTCGCTTTACCGCAAGCCCACAGACAACCTCACGATGCTCCACTTCTCCAGCTTTCACCCAAAACACATTAAAGAAGCCATGCCCTATGGACAAGCCCTCCGTATACACAGGATCTGCTCAGACGAGGAGGAGCGTAACAGACACCTACAGATGCTGAAAGATGCTCTCGTACGAACGGGATATGGCGCTCGACTCATCGATCGACAGTTCCAACGCGCCACAGCAAAAAACCGCACCGACCTCCTCAGAAGACACACACGGGACACCACTGACAGAGTACCCTTCGTCGTCCAGTACTTTCCTGGGGCAGAGAAACTACGACATCTTCTTCGCAGCCTTCAACACGTCATCAATGAAGATGAACATCTTGCCAAGGTCATCCCCACACCCCCACTACTGGCCTTCAAACAACTGCGCAACCTCAAACAAACCATTGTTTGCAGCAAATTACCCAGCCTTCAGAACAGCGACCACGACACCACACAACCCTGCCAGGGCAATCTCTGCAAGACATGCCAGATCATCGACTCGGATACCACCATCACACGTGGTAACACCACCCACCAGGTACGCGGCACATACTCGTGTGACTCAACCAATGTAGTCTACCTCTTACGCTGCAGGAAAGGGTGTCCCGAAGCGTGGTACACTGGCGAGACCATGCAGACACTGCGACAACGAATGAACGGGCATCGTGCAACAATCACCAGTCAGGAATGTTCCCTTCCAGTCGGGGAACACTTCAGCAGTCAAGGGCATTCAGCCTCTGATCTCCGGGTAAGCGTTCTCCAAGGTGGTCTTCAGGACACGCGACAACGCAGAATTGCCGAGCAAAAACTTATAGCTAAGTTCCGCACACATGAGTGCGGCCTCAACAGGGATTTTGGATTCATGTCGCATTACATCCACCCCCGACCATCAGGCCTGGACTTGCAAAATCCTACCAACTGTTCGGGCTTGAGACAATTTACACCTCTTTAACCTGTGATTATCCCTCTCCCTGGATCTGTAATGATTTGATTACCTGCAAATGCCTGCATTCCAAGCATTGTCCAGCATCTCTGACTTTGTCTATATAAATGTTTCTGGAACATACCTATCCATTCACCTGAGAAAGGAGCTGCGCTCCGAAAGCTCGTGTTTGAATCAAACCTGTTGGACTTTAACCTGGTGTTGTAAGACTTCTTACTGTGCAAACTTGGACACATTGCCCGTAGTCCCCAACTCCAAATCATCTATGTAAATTGTGAACAATTGTGGGCCCAACACGGATCCCTGAGGGACACCACTAGCTACTGATTGCCAACCAGAGAAACACCCATTAATCCCCACTCTTTGCTTTCTATTAATTAACCAATCCTCTATCCATCCTACTACTTTACCCTTAATGCCATGCATCTTTACCTTATGCAGCAACTTTTTGTGTGGCACCCTGTCAAAGGCTTTTTGGAAATCCAGATATACCACATCCATTGGCTCCCTGTCATCTACCGCACTGGTAATGTCCTCAAATAATTCCACTAAATTAGTTGGGCACGACCTGCCCTTTATGAACCCATGCTGCATCTGCCCAATGGGACAATTTCCATCCAGATACCTCGCTATTTCTTCCTTGATGATAGATTCCAGCATCTTCCCTACTACTGAAGTTAAGCTCACTGGCCTATAATTACCCGCTTTCTGCCTACCTCCTTTTTTAAACAGTGGTGTCACATTTGCTAATTTCCAATCCGTCGGGACCACCTCAGAGTCTACTGAATTTTGGTAAATTATCACTAGTGCATTTGCAATTTCCCTAGCCATCTCTTTTAGCACTCTGGGATGCATTCCATCAGGGCCAGAAGACTTGTCTAACTTTAGCCCCATTAGCTTGCCCATCACTACCTCCTTAGTGATAACAATCATCTCAAGGTCCTCACAAGTCATAGCCTAATTTCTATCAGTCACTGGCATGTTATTTGTGTCTTCCACTGTGAAGACCGACCCAAAAACCGGTTCAGTTCCTCAGCCATTTCCTCATCTCCCATTATTAAAACTCCCTTCTCATCCTCTAAAGGACCAATATTTACCTTAGCCACTCTTTTTTGTTTTATATATTTGTAGAAACTTTTACAATCTGTTTTTATACTCTGAGCAAGTTTACCCTCATAAATCTATCTTTCTCTTCTTTATAGCTTTTTTTTAGCTTTCTGTTGCCCCCTAAAGATGTCCCAGTCCTCTAGTCTCCCACTAATCTTTGCCACTTTGTATGCTTTTTCCTTCAATTTGATACTCTCCCTTATTTCCTTAGATATCCACGGTTGATTTTCCCTCTTTCTATCGTCCTTCCTTTTTGTTGGTATAAACCTTTGCTGAGCACTGTGAAAAATCGCTTGGAAGGTTCTCCACTGTTTCTCAACTGTTTCGCCATAAAGTCTTTGCTCTCAGTCTACATTCTCTCATCGCATTGTAATCTCCTTTGTTTAAGCACAAAACACTAGTGTTTGATTTTACCTTCTCACCCTCCATCTGTATTTTAAATTCCACCGTATTGTGATCGCTCCTTCCGAGAGGATCCCTAATTATGAGATCATTAATCAATCCTATCTCATTACACAGGACCAGATCTAGGACCGCTTGTTCCCTCTTAGGTTCCATTACATACTGTTCGAGGAAATTATTGCGGATACATTCTATAAATTCCTCCTCAAGGCTGCCTTGACCAACCCGGTTAAACCAATCGACATGTAGATTAAAATCCCTCATGATAACTGCTGTACCATTTCTACATGCATCAATTATTTCTCTGGTTATTGCCTGCCCCACCATAACGATACTATTTGGTGGCCTATTGACTACTCCTATCAGTGACTTTTTTGCCTTACTATTCCCGATTTCCACCCAAATAGATTCAACCTTATCCTCCGTAGCACCAATGTCATCCCTTACTATTGCCCGAATATCATCCTTAAATAACAGAGCTACACCACCTCCCTTACCATCCATTCTGTCTTTCCGAATAGTTTGATGCCCTTGGATATTTAACTCCCAGTCGTGACCATCCTTTAACCATGTTTCAGTAATGGCCACTAAATCAGTCATTCACGATGATTTGTGCCATCAACTTATTCCGAATACTACGAGCATTCAGGTAAAGTACACTTATGCTGGCTTTTGTACCTCTGTTTTCAATCTTAACACCTCGATCAGTAACCTCTCCTAAGTTATATTTCCTCTTAACTTTTCTCCTAATTTCCCTTGTCGTTGAACCCATATCTTCATGTAACAACCTGCCCCGTCGCTTACTATTCATGTTTTTACTTCCCGTTTTATTCCTTTTAGTATTACTGGGCCTATTCACCGAGCTCCCCTCAGTCACTCTACCTTGTACTGTCTCCCTTTTTGATTATGCCTTACACTTTCCCCCTTTTGTTTCTGTCCCTGTTTTACTACCTTCCGACTTCCTGCATCAGTTCCCATCCCCCTGCCACATTAGTTTAAACCCTCCCCAACAGTTCTAGCAAACACCCCCCCCCCACCACGGACATCGGTTCCAGACCTGCCCACGTGCAGACCGTCCGGTTTGTACTTGTCCCACCTTCCCCAGAACCGGTTCCAATGCCGCAGGAATTTGAATCCCTCCCTCTTGCACCACCTCTCGAGCCACGCATTCATCCCATCCATCCTGACATTCCTACTCTGACTAGCTCATGGCACTGGTAGCAATCCTGAGATTGCTACCTTTGAGGTCCTGCTTTTTAGTTCAATTCCTAACTCCCTGAATTCAGCTTGTAGGACCTCGTCCCATTTTTTAACCTATATCGTCGGTGCCTATGTGCACCACGACAGCTGGCTGTTCACCCTCCCCGCTCCAGAATGTCCTGCAGCCGCTCCGAGACATCCTTGATCCTTGGACCAGGGAGGCAACATACCATCCTTGAGTCTTGATTGCATCCGCAGAACCGCCTGTCTATTCCCCTTACGATCGAGTCCCCTATCACTATAGCCCTGCCATTCTTCTTCCTGCCCTGCTGCGCAGCAGAGCCAGCCACTGTGCCATGAACCTGGCTGCTGGTGCCTTCCCCTGGTGACCCATCTCCCTCAACAGTATCCAAAGCGGCATATCTGTTTTGCAAGGAGATGACCGCAGGGACACCTGCACTGCCTTCCTACTCTTGCTCTGTCTTTTGGTCACCCATTTTCTATCTCCCTCAGTAACTTTCACTTGCGGTGTGACCAACTCGCTAAACGTGCTATTCACGACATCCTCAGCATCGCGGATGCTCCAAAGTGAGTCCATGCGGAGCTCCAGAGCCGTCAAGCGGTTTAACAGGAGCTGCAACTGGACACACTTGTTGCACGTGAAGGGGCCAGGGACAGTGGACTTGTCCCTGAGCTCCCACATCGCACACGAGGAGCATGACACGGGTCTGGGATCTCCTGCCATGTCTTAAACCTTAGGTTAACTTATACAACTACAATTCCAAAAAAAGAAAGAAAAAAGAATAAATTAGACAATGAAAAGAAAACCTACTTACCAGAGTTTAAAAAGCAGCTCCTCCTCACCTAGCTTCAAATTCCAAAACTCACTCTTTGCCACTGGGAGAACACACTGGGAGTGAGTTACAAGTTGCTCTTTTCAATTGGCCCGAGTTGCTGTCTCACTATGGCTCACTGGGAGAACTCTCTGGGAGTGAGTTACAACTTGCTCTTTCAAATTAGCCTGAGTTAACTCCCCCCTAACTGCCATCTTTGGGTTGGGGGGGTGAAACCCACGCAGACACGGGGAGAATGTGCCAACTCCACATGGACAGTGACCCAGGGCCGGGATTCAAACCCGGGTCCTCAGCACTGCAGTCCCGGTGCTAACCACTGTGTCAATGCCGCCCTAAGAGCAGCTAACCTTGATGACATCCTTCCTGTCCTACTAACTCTCCAACATTCTATGTGGACTCTGACAGAGGATCAATAATTACTGCCTCTTCTTGCATTTCCCTCCAAAATGTTTGTTCACTTGAGGATGAGATCTTTGCCATTCATGTCCTTACTGTGGAAGATTGCATTATCATGGTGGAAACTTGGCTCACTGGTGATTATACTATGTCCCTTGCTGAAGTTATTTCACCAGGCTAGATCTTTGTGTGACCTGCCCCAAATGTAGCCCTCATCACCTAAACTCCTCTTGATCTGTCTCCTTGCTCCTCTGGCACTTTTCCATTCTGCATCCTTCTATCACCCAGCTAAGCCCTGTGCTATTTCTCACCAAGATATCCTCACTACCTCCTTCCTGCAGCACCAAGCAACTTTTCTGTTGTGATTTATAACTCCACCTGAATGCATTTTTCCTCCTTCCTCTCCCTACGGCAAGGAGAAGGGTGTGGCAGAACCAACGCTCTCCCTAGTGGAAGGGAAGGGCTCCCAACCCCAATTTTAACTTTTTTTTATTTAGTTTATCTTCGATCTCTTCATATGCTTCAGGCTCATCTTTCTAACCTTTTGCTCCCTTGAAACTTTTACCCACTAAACTGACCACCCAGCTAACCTCCTGGTCCTCATGATATTGTAAACAGTTAGGAACACCAGGAGCAGGTGGAGTAGGCCTTTCAACCTTCAACTCCACTCTACTGTTCAATTAGATCATATCTGATCTGCATCAAATAAATATTCCCACCTTTCTTCATTTCTTGAGCCCTTGATATTTTACCAAATAGAAGTCTATTCAGCTCTGACCTGTAACCTCCTATTCTTTTTGGGGAAGGGCTCAGATTTACTACAGTGCAAAAGAAGTGCTTCTTGATTTTGCCTTTGAATACCTAACTTCAAATGAAAAGATTATGTTTCCTTGTTTTCAATTTTCCATCCAGAGGAATAATTTTTCCATATCTACCCAATGAGCTGCTGAACACCTCACTCAGATTAGCCCTTAATCTCTTCTACTAAAGGGAATACAAAATAAGCTTATTTTATCTGTGCTGGTAATTTAACCCTCTAAGTTTTGGTATCAATTTGCTCTTCTCAGTATTGTCGCCCTCCCATTCAAATCTCCTCTACAAAAACATCCTTGACTCCACTTTTCTTGCAAATTATAGCCTCATCTTCAAACTCCCTTTTCTCTCCAAAGTTCTTGAAAGCATCATCTCATCCCAATGCCATAGTTCTTGTAACTATGTTTAGCCTCCCTAATCAGGTTCCGTGGACAGCATAAGAACTCTCTTTATTGCTCTGTTGGCATTTCTTCACAGATAAAGGTTTTTTGGTAGGTTGTATTTTTCTTCTCATCAGTCGTAGGCCCATGGCTAGACAGGCCTACCGTGAATGGCAGATTCAGCACAAAGCAGCCCTAATCAAAATCAGAAATGAGAGCCTCCGTGACTGTGACCATTTTGCAGGATCCTTCCTTACCCTTCTCAACATGTCTGTGTTCTTTGACCACATCAGAGAACATCCTGTAATGATTTCTCTCCTTGCACTGTTATTTCTGGTGCCCATAAGGAACCTCTCTTTATACTTCTCCTAATACTCACTAGTATTCTGCTCTCGGCAACATCATTGAACATTTGATAACAGTTTTAACATGTGTGCTGATAGCACCTAGCTGTACCTCAGCCCCTCCACTGCCTCTGTGATGTTAGATGAGTCCTGGATGCGCTGCAATTTACATCAATTAAACATTAGGAAGACCAAAGCCATTACTTTTGGCTCTGACACAAACTCTATTTATTCCCTAGCCACCAATCCCGTCTGTGCCAGTGCCTCAGGTTGAAAAATACTGTTTGAAACTTTAGTGTTCTATTTGAAACTGAGTATAGCTTCAGACTCTATAATCTGTCCAACAAAAACACTGGCTATTTGCACTTCCGTAACAATGCCCGATTTCATCCCTATCTCATTCCATCTGCTGAAACCTCATCTATGGTACACCAATGATCCTCTTATACATGAGCTCCTCCAAAGTTCTGCTGCCAGTATGCCAAATGCAACAAGTACAAGTACTGTTCATCCATCACCCGTTGCTCAAGTCCCCTGATCGGTCAATGCTCAAGTTTAAAATCATTCTTTATGTCCAAATTACTCAAGCTCTTGCTCCTCCCTTTTGCTGTTACTTCCTCCAACCCTCCAAGAACTCTGCATTTCTCAAAGGCAGGCTTCTTCTGCATCCCCCAATTCCCTTCACCACACCAATGGTGGTTAAGTTCTGCCATTTCCTTACTATACCTCTCTGCTCCTCCATCTCTATTGTACTTTAAGATGGTGCTTACAACTCTATCTCTTTAATCAAGTATTTGGTCATCTTTCCTAATCTCTCTTCTTTTGCTTAGTAACAATTTCTGCTGATTCTGCTTCTGCAAAGTAACTTATGAACTTTCCCTACATTAATAGCGATGTTTAAATGCAAGTTGTTGTTGCTGTTTCCAGAATGTCAAGGGTGCATCTATTGTCCGCAATGTTTCAACATACATTTTAAGATCAGGGCTGGTTTTTCTTAATTGTGCTGCTCATGCTTTCTCCACCCTTGCCTTTTGCATATAAACAGGGTGACTGTCAATTTTGAACTTTTCAACAGGAAACTGCATTTCAAAGGATAGTTCAAGTGAAATAAATAAAACAAACAACTAGATCATATCTTAAAATAATAATTAAAATACTGTATTTTAAAACACTCCATAGCATGTAATACCTTCCACATAACTAATCAACACTACCGGTGATCTGCTCTAGACAATTCCAGATTGGACTAGGGCTCTAAAACAGGCCAATGTAGTCAATCGGATCTTTCAACTAGTTTAGGAATTTAAATTTGATTCATGGTTAGGTGAATTGGACATTCTGAATTCTCCCTCAGTGTAATCGAACAGGCATCATAATGTGGCGACTAGGGGATTTTCACAGCAACTTCATTGCAATGTCACTGTAAGCCTACTTGTGACACTAATAAAGATTATTATCCCACCAATTCATTTTCAATAATAAAAATTAGTTGGCCAGGGTGCACTGAAAAAACATCCATACGAGGATTCATTTCAGAACCTTCTGGTTCGTGTGGCCAGAGAACAGGCCATCGCTAACAGTGCTAATTCGATTTGCGAGTTGCAGACTGCTATCTGTCGTATAACTACATCCCTAAGCAACACACCAGAGCAAATTTAACTACACTGAATAATCTTTTCAAGTTGAGTGCTTTAGTAGCTGATGTGGTAGTATACTGATATGGAGTCAGAAAAGATTGGGAATTCAAGGAACCCAGAGAATACAATGCTAAAAGTGAAACTTGAGACGGCTGAGCAAGACAACATCCAGGAGAGTCAAGAAATAACACCACTTCATGTGAAAAAATATAGTGGATATATCGAGGTACGCTCAAAAAGGTCAATAATCTTCCCTAGATAAACTGAAGATGCACATTATTTTTAATATATTAAATTTGGGCAAAACCGATTCCATTATGCCTACTGTGCAGACAAAGTGCATTTGTTATGAGTGGATCACAGATATGTCTGAGTTCATATCCCATGGGCAAAGCAATCGCATCTTTGCTCATGGGATATGAACTCAGACAAGGCCAACATTTATTGCCCATCCATAACTTCCTTTGAAAGGTGGTGGTGGACTGCCTTCTTGAGCTGTGATGAAAGTAATGTAAGGAGGGAGCACCAACATTTTGACTCCCGTGACAGTGAAAGATTGATGATAAATGTCCAACTCAGGATTGTGTGCGACTTGGAGGGGAACTTGTAGGTGGCGATGTTCCCATGCGTTTGCTGCTCTTAATCTTCGAGTTGTGGTTTGGAAAGTTCTGCAATGCATCGTGTGCATGTACATACTGCATGGTACACAGGTGGCTCAATGAATGAATGCTTAATGTGATGAGGTGTCAATTAAGAAAGCTACTTTTTCCTAGATGATGGTGTTGAACTTCTTGCAACATGTTGGAGCTGCAGGAAAATGAGTGTATTCCATTACATTTCTGACTTCTGCCTTGTAGGTAGTGGATAGGCTTGGAGAAATATTTGCTTATACGAAACAAGATATTGCTTTTTAAAAAATATTTTCCATACTGTCCTGCTGATTTGATTACAATTTAACTCAAAGTTAGAGGAGGTTATTTTCATTGACGTCAACAGAAAGGAGAACCTTGTGGTGTGCAATGGATGGCTGATTCTTTATTATGTGCTTTACAACCACCAAAAGTGAGAGTTACCCCCTTTAGAGTGTTGTAAATATTTAACAAAATAATTTAATCAGCGTAGTTTATAAGATAAATGGGTCAAGCCACTGTACCTTTTCCCCCTCCTCCAGTAATCGGAGAAGAGTTTGGTTGTCTGTCTTCTCTTCTTCATCCATTGAACTTCCTTCAGAGATCTGGTCAAGGAAAGGTTCTGTGTTGTCTTCATCACCACCATCAGGGGCAGAACGTGACCGCTTCAGTGGAGGCTTCACAATTCCTAAACAATTATATTTTATATTAATCTACAAATTTAAAGAAAATGCACTTGAATAGGCAATCTCTGAAAATGTCACAAATCCAATTTTACTTCTAAATAACTTATCTTTGCTAAACATACTTAGTACATTGCTGTAAAAAACATTTAGTACTGCAGTGCAGATCACATGAACACCCTCATGTATTTGGTTATTAATTTAATTTTTTTGCCTAATTTAATTGTTTTTTTTTATATTTTGCCTTAAACTTCCCTAGGACATTTTCACAATTGTAGGTAGGTCCTTGTTAATCAACTATGTACTATCATCTTCATAAATCTACTCTGATTGCTATAGAAGTGCATTAACTGCATCGGTTTCATGGACCTGTTCCTGTCAGTTGAGTGGATAGACGCCATGCAAGTTTCATTCTATAAACACATTTAGGTAGTCTGATGCCTTTAGTTTCAGAGTGACTGATGAGAATTACCCGTTTAAGATTTAGACTAATTTAGAGTATCAGAACATTTTATACCTTAGGTTTAAACTATTAAATCAATGGCAAGTTGTATAAACTTGGTTTGCATCCACTTGAGTTTAGAAGGTTGAGGGTGACCTAAGAAAGGTCTTTAAAATGATGAGAAGATTTGATAGAGCTAATAAAGTGAAACCATTTCGTCAATAGGGAAATCCAGAACAAGGAGCAATAATATTAAAATTAGAGCTAGGCCATTTAAGAATGCACCTTTTCACAATGTTATTGAAAATCTTAAACTCTTCCCCCCCACTAAAAGACCATCTGAAATTTAAGACTGAGATCAATACTTTAAATACGCAAGGATATCAAAGAATATGAAACAAAGGTGATTAAACTTCATTGCAGTGTTAATGTAAGTCTAGTTGTGACAATAATAAAGATTATTATTTTTATTATTACACTTAGTTGAATGGCACAACAGGCTCAAGGGTATAAGTGACCTGTTCCTGTTACCATTTTATTAGCAAATTCCAAATTGATCATATTTTCTGACAACTCATTGTATATTTTAACTATATAATTAACATAATCAATTACTGTAGAACACTTTCTATGGATTTATTAATATTTCCATTACGGTAAATGGAATACTTGTATTTATCAAGCATTGTGTCACTGGGATGTCTTAAGATGTTTCACAGGATTGCTTTGGAGTGTGGTTACATATTTATAGTAATGTCCTAGACCAATTTGAGATGGTGGGATAGTTCACAAGAAAAAACACATTCATCACTGAGTTATATCACAAAAAATACAGAGCATCCGTTTTCTAAAATTACAGCAATGTTATTCTTATGTTATGTGATGGCTGGAACATAGGCCCAGTCCTGTTGCTTAAAGGAGGTATATACATATTTTAGATTACAGATAATATAATGGATTAACCTTTGACTCTTGCAATTGTATCTTCTCCATGCTCTGGTTCATGCTGGGTAGTTTCACCCTCTGAGCTCTCTTCAATTGTATCTGGATACATGGTAGGATTTCCAGCAGACAGCCGCATGTAGTATTCTTTACTGTCATAGCTTATAGCTCTACGGTAGCGAGCAGGTTTCTATAAAACCAAAATACATATGTGCAAGATCTGATTTTATTGTTTTTTAAAATCCTAACATTGCTAACGAGATTTTGCTACACATCATATGACAGACATAAAAGGTGTTTGCAGGAGCCAGCTAAAGGCTTATGATGTGGGAGGAAGACAATCAACTGCCAAAACACATGAATATTCACAAGTGCTTTATGCTGAATACTACTTTGGTAACATGCTTTAGCAAATTTTGTGCTTTTCTTTGTGAGACAATAATTAAAACTGAAGGGATATAATATAAAAATTGCTTAACATTGCGTAGAAGTTCGAAAATGCAGTTGTATTTTATCATTTTTGTAGAGGGATAGGGTGAAAAAGATGATAAAAAAGGGCTGACTCAACTCAGACATTACATATTTCTGCTGACACTTGGTTTGAAACAATGCAGCTTGAATCACGAGGCCACACAGATAGCAATTATGTTATTCCAAGTGCTCAGGTGAGTCTCCAGCCCAAGAAAGCCTGTTAGTGTGCAGTGTAAAACAGTCTACAAGATCTATTTTGGTGACAAGTGCAAAGAGATAACAAATCCTGTCGTGAAGAGTGAATCATCACCTTATAGCTCAAAAAGATACGTCAGGAGAAGCCAATCATAAAGCTATGTTACAATGCCCATCATGCAGGTTCATTCACTTTCATTTCTTAATGGGCATAGCAACCACTGCTCTTGATACTTTTTTCTTGTTTACCTTCTCAGAAACCATATTGTCATCATCAAACCAAGGCACCCCAGGTAGTTTACTAGCGGTGACCGACTAAAATAAGGCATTGAGAATAATATGGGAAATACTCATCAGATTTTCAGCACAGTGAAGTAACTATATTAAGTATAGATACACACAGTAAACATTACAAGTAGATGGCAGTGCAGTTTAGAAATTACTCTTGAAAATGTATTGTGTCACCTCAAAGATAAGCAGGTTTGACAAGAAGCACAGTATATGAAGACACATGCAAACATTTGCCACTTGCAAAATTCTGAGCTACACAAGGTCAAATTCTAATCGTTATTACATTTCATCAACAACATTGAACTTGCCCAAAGTAAACACGAAAATCATAACCAACTTCAACTGCAAAGGAGTTTAATTCTAACATATTGCTCAAACATTGCTGTCTCAATAGCAGTGAATAATGGCGCCACATTTAGGGGCCAGAGGAGGAGCTGCAAGTAAAACTACATACCAAAGGTCTACAGATGGACAATTAGTACAGAGGCTGTCATTGATCTGAAGACAGACCTCAAGAAGTGTCTTCAGCTTGTGACATTCCCAATGCCACGCCGCTCAGCCTCTCCAGTTCATTCATTTCATAGAACAGAATCCCTACAGTCAGAAGGTGACCATTCGGCCCATTGAGTCTGCACCAACCCATTGAGTCTGCATCAACCCATTGAAAGGGCAGTTTACCCATGTCCACTCTGCCCTATCACCATAACCTAAACTGCATATCCCTGGACACTAAGGGACAATTTCTCACTGCCAATCCACCTAACCTGCACATCTTTGGACTGTGGGAGGAAACTCGAGCACCCAGAGGAAATCCACACAGACATGGGGAGAACGTACAAACTCCACACAAAAGTAGCCCAAGGTCAGAATTGAACCTGGATCCCTGGATCTGTGAGGAGCAGCACTAACCACTGTGCAGCCAATATTCACTGATGGATCAATCCTACAGCTGGGTGAGCAAACGGTAAGCATGTTTGAGTTTTAGATTTTATTTCAGTAGGATTTAGTTTTCCTTTTGAACTTGACAATTTTGTACTGACACAATGGATGCGATTTTCCCCCAAAATTTCTAAGTTAATTTATGGTGGGTTTCTCGTGAAGTTTCACGCTGGCTCTGCCAGCGAGTTCTCCACCACTATTCAATGACACTTAGTCATTTTTTCTGGGCCCTGGGGAGTTTCTCACTGGTTTAGACCACACTAGAATTTTTTTTAGCACTGGGGAGCTGAACTCCGAGGTCGGGCCGCCATCTTGAAAAGTAGCCCCGATCTCAAAGTGAGTTTGTGGGTCCCACCCACTCATGGGCAATGTCACCCCCCACACACATGGATACTACAACACCCCATCATCCCAATTGAGGACACCCTGCTGCGGGGTTCCTGGGGGGGGGGGGGGGTCACCGCTCTTCAGGCACCCCAAACCCCCTTACAGCACCCCCTCCCTTATAGGACCCCCACCCATCACCCACCCAATCTCCCAGAGGCCCCTATTACCTGCCCTGCACTCCCCACCCTTCAAGCCCCCCCCTCCACCCTCATTTCATGGGCTTGGCTCCCTTCACCCCCTGGTCCTTGCACTCAGACACCCTTGCATCCGGGCAGTGTTCCTGCCAGCTTGGCAGAGCCATCTGGGCACCTTGGCTGTGCCAGGGTGAAAGTGCCAATGTGCCCACGTTATAGGGGGAGGGCCAGGGTGCCACTCTGCATTATCCTGACCACCCAGGGGTCACAAATGACCCGAGAGACCCCCCCGGGGTGCTGTTCCGCCTGGTCCACGTTTGTGTGGACCAGCATGATCGGCGCCTGTCTGCAGCTTCCCTGGGAAGGCCGGTGGATCCTGGGCAGGTAGGTCGTAAGTAGGTTTAAGACATACTTCCGCGAGCGTCATTTGGTCCCGCCCATTTGGGGCAGAGTTCTGACTCCGATATCTCACGGAACTTAGGAGAATCTCGTTGCAGGCCTCTACTGGCATTCTCCGGCCGTGTTGTGGCCTCACTTGAGTGCAATGCGGCCGGAGAATCGCACCCTTTATCCACAGTCCATTATTAAAAATTAGATTGCGGAGTACTTGGAAGCGCATGATAAAATAGGATAGAGTCAGCACGGCTTTGTCAAGGGGAGGTCATGTCTGACAAAATCTATTAGAATTCTTTGAGGAGGTAACAAGGAAGTTATACAAAGGAGAACCAGTGGACATGATCTATTCACATTTCCAGATGCTGTATAGGAGGTTGTTATATAAGTTAAGAGCCCATGGTGTTAAGGGCATGGATAGAGGATTGGCTGCCTGGCAGAAGAGAGTGGGGATAAAGATGTCTTTTTCAGGATGGCAGGTTTCTTCCCTAAAGGACATTAATGATAGAGATGGGTTTTTACGACAATCAACAATGGTTTCATGATCATTCGACTTTTAATTTCAGATTTTTATTGAATTCAAATTACACCATCTGCTGTGGCGGGATTTGAACCTGGGTCCCCAGAGAATTACCCTGGGTTTCTAGTTTACTAGCCCAGTGCCACTCCACTGCCTCCCTCTGTGCTAAGTTTGCAGAGGATACAAAGATATGCAGAGGGACAGGTAGTATTGAGGAATCAGAGTAGCTGCAGAAGGACTAGGACAGGCTGGAACAGTGGGCAAAGAAGTGACAGGTGGACTACAATGTGGAAAAGTGAGTGTTTATTCACTTTGTAGTAATAATAATAATCTTTATTAGTGGCACAAGTAGGGTTTACATTAACACTGCAATAAAGTTACTGTGAAAATTTCTTTTTCACACTCCGGCGCCTGTTCAGGTACATGGAGGGAGAATTCAGAATGCTCAATTCACTGGACAAGCACGCCTTTCCGGATTTGTGGGTGAAAACCAGAGCACCTGGAGGAAACCCACAGAGACACGGGGAGAAGGTGCAGACTCTGCACAGATAGTGACCCAAGCCGGGAATCGAACCTGGGTCCCTGGCGCTGTGAAGCAACTTTGGTAGGAAGAATGGAGGCAAAGACTATTTTCTAAATGGGAAAAGGCTTACAAAATCAGAAACACAAAGGGACTTAAGAATCCTAGTTCAAGATTCTCTTAAGGTTAATGCGCAGGTTCAGTTGACAGTTAGGAAGGCATATGCAATGTTAGCATTCATGTTGAGAAGGCTAGAATACAAGAGCAAGGATGTACTTCTGTGGCAAAGCATTCCACGGATTCACCACCAAGTACTTCTGAGGACGTATAAGGCTCTGGTCAGACCCTATTTGGAGTATTGTGAGCAGTTTTGAGCCCCAAATCCATGGAAGGACGTGCTGGCCTTGGAAAAGGTCCGGATGAGGTTCACAAAACGATCCCTCGAATGAAGAGCTTGTCATGTGAGGAGTGGTTGAGGACTCTGGAAGGATGAGGGGTATCTTATTGAAACTTACAGGATACGTAGAGGCCTAGATAGAGTGGATATGGAGAGGATGTTTCCACTAGTAGGAAAAGCCAGAACCAAAGGGCACAGCCTCAGACTGAAGGGACGATCCTTTAAAACAGAGATGAGGAAGAATCACTTGAGCCAGGGGGTGGTGAATCTGTGGAATCCTTTGCCGCAGAAGGCTGTGGAGGCCAAATCACTGAGTGTCTTTAAGACAGAGATAGATAGGTTCTTGATTAATAAGGGGATCAGGGGTTATGGGGAGAAGGCAGGAGAATGGGATGAGAAAAATATCAGCCATGATCGAATTGCGGAACAGACTCAATGGGCCAAGTAGCCTAATTCTGCTCCTATGTCTTCTGGTCTCAAAGAAGCCATTTTGTGATTGAAAGGCGGAGCAGACTCGATGGGCCGAGAGTCTAATTCTATTCTAATGTCTTATGCCTTATGGACTAAAAGAAGCCATTTTGTGATTGAAAGGCGGAGCAGACTCGATGGGCCCAGAGTCTAATTCTATTCCAATGTCTTATGCCTTATGGACTAAAAGAAGCCATTTTGTGATTGAAAGGCGGAGCAGACTCGATGGGCCGAGAGTCTAATTCTATTCCAATGTCTTATGCCTTATGGACTAAAAGAAGCCATTTTGTGATTTGAAAAGTTGTTGCCAAACGGTGCAACATTTTAGTACACTAACCACTAGTATTGTAAAGTAGCAACTGACCAATAACAGATGCTTAGAAATAGCACCTCAATTACTCTGTAATTGAATAAATAATTATCAGGTATTTAATGTGAATTGGATTCTATTCATTTCTGTATTTTTAACCAACATTCCTAGCTGTACTTTAAACATGAGAGCATGTGGGAAGCAACTACGTTAATCCAGCAAGGCTCCTAGAGGAACATATCATCTCTGACTATTCTAGCACCAGGCCTGTGAGTCTGTCTAATATTGAGATGAGGAACACATACTGAAGTACGTCATTGTTTTCACGTATAAGGCAAGTGCGCAAATGAACAGATCCAAAGGAATTAACCCGCACATTATTGACTGATTTGTTGTTAATAACAAGATGGGGGGGGTGATGCCAGAATTAGGCAAAAGAGGTTTCAGTTACCATCTTATTTGTATACACCAGGTAAAGGGACCCTATACTGTGTGCAGTCTGCACGTCCTCCCCCTGTGTGCGTGGGTTTCCTCCGGGTGCTCCGGTTTCCTCCCACAGTCCAAAGATGTGCGGGTTAGGTGGATTGGCCATGCTAAAATTGCCCGTAGTGTCCTAATAAAAGTAAGGTTAAGGAGGGGGGGGGGTTGTTGGGTTACGGGTATAGGGTGGATACGTGGGTTTGAGTAGGGTGATCATGGCTCGGCACAACATTGAGGGCCGAAGGGCCTGTTCTGTGCTGTACTGTTCTATGTTCTATATTGCGTTTTGGAGTTTAGAAGAATGAAAGGTGATCTTATTGAAACATACAATATGGAGGGGGTGGGGGGGCGTGTGAAGGGGTAAGGGAGGAACAGATGGCAAAGTGAAGTTGAGACCACAATCAGCCACAATCTCACTGAATGGGGGAAGCAGACTCACTGGGTTATCGTGCTCCTAATTCCTATGTTCTCTTCGGGAAAGAGGTAGAATATCTGTTGGCGCCAGAATAAGTCATATAACACTGGGCCCAGGAACAGAGGTAGAATTCCCAGTGGATACCACATAGTGCAATTTCTTTCCAAAGCAGAATTCCTGTCAGTGAGAAGGGTTGAGGTTGTTTTCCACTTCTTCTGGATTGGTCATCCATTTGAAGTAAGGAAGTCTGCAGAGTATTAATGATGAGTATATATTTTTTGTCTTTTGCTTCTTTAGTTAATTAACACGTGTATTGTTGTTTTAATTTATCCTTTATTCAATTAACTTTGGTATTATTTGCTTATTCAAGTCTGTGTCTTTGCCTGATGGTTATATCTCTATCAAACTAAAAAAGTTTAAAGGGCTAGTTAGAATCCAGGAATTAGGCAGCATTCCACTTTGCTGCTGACAGCAAAATCAGGTCCAAAATGTTTCAAGATGCAACATTAAATAATTGTGCTTACCTTGTTCACGTAAATAAAATAAAAGATTTTCATAAAATTGTTACCAAGATCATGAAGACCTGATTGAATTGATTAGTTAGCCAGATCTAAACCAATGATCAAAATCAATTACACACCCTGGTGTTATGTATTAAATTGCAATGTGAGCTACAAGATGCAGAGAACTGGAAAAGTGCTTCCATCATAGGGTGAAGAAAAAAAATGGAAGATTGGAACCATTCCATCCAGATATAACTATCATAGACCTCTACTCTCGTGCCATAACCATATAACTAGAACCCACAGCCAAAGAGCAGATCCAAACATTATTTGTATATGCATGCATTGCTCTTGACCATAGCAATGGTAAAATAAAACATACAACCTTAAAAATTACTTGTGATTTAAAAAGTAACTGACAGTTAAACATCATCAACTGTGATACAGCCTCAAGAAATGAGAAAAAAAGTCAGTTGCAGGCACCATATCTTGAATTCTGATATTTTAACAAAGCAATAAGTAAAATTTGAGTTATAATATTGTTGGGAAACTAGAATTGTTACTGACATACACAAGAATGGGAAATGCTGTATTTTAATTAATTTGACATAATGCTTTATGTAAAGATGCATAGTTGAAGATTTAACCTATGCAAGGTCTTCATTATCCCACTCATGAAAATTATATTTGGAAAGTATTCTAAGATTTGCAGTTGATGTTGCTCTTGAATAGACCAGACTTCCACTTTCATGCTGGGCAGGATTCTCCGGTCCCCCGGCCGCAAGTTTCTCAGCAGCACACCTTTCGCTGGTGGCGGGATTCTCCCTTCCTGCCGCTTGTCAATGGGTTTTCCCATTGAAGCCACCCCATGCCATCAGGAAACCCAGGGGTGGGAGTGCGCTGCCAGTGAGAAAAGAGATTCCTGATGGCCAGAGAATTCTGGCCACTGTCTGAGAGACTGGCTTTGTGTTTGGCATATTAAAATAATTTAGCAAGTTAATTTCAGAAGAATAAACCACTTCAGATGAGTCTTACATAAAGTTTCTCAATATCTTACATTTCAAAATTGACAAACAAAACATGTCAATTAATGCTCAATTGTCACTGATCAAAAAGTGTTCAACTCCATTGTCTAGGAAATATATATTTCAGTGATAATTGACAGCTATGGTATACAGGATGTTTTTAAATAATTTTTTGAAGCCATGCATAAAATATTTGTTCTGTTTCAGCAGCAGCTTTCAAGACTCACCAGCAGACTGGTAGACTCCTGCTCATTGTCTGGCACATAGGGATAATGTATATAAAACATGTCATTTCGCACCATCTTCTTTCTCATTCGGCACGGTCCCTCTGGCATTTCCAACATCCATTTATCAAGATGTGATCCAATCGGAGGCCCCCACAAGCCTCTCTCTCGCAATAACTCATACTCTATCTGAGCCCATTCTTCAGTTACGTATTTTAGGGCATTTTGCTGACGCTGCAAATGAGAAAATTAATTGTTAACTACAACGAAGAGGGGAAGAAAAATTACTATAAACCGGGTGTGTCAACAATACATATTCATATTTTACCATATTGATACATTAATGCATAAAGCAGTGATATAAAATTTCAACTCAATAGTAATTATTTTTCAAAAAAGTCCCATCTGTGATGGAGGCGTGGCAGCACAATTCTATAAACTCCATTCAAAATAAAAATCATGAGGTCTGCAAATGGCTATCAAACTTAAAGAAAGAATCGATCATAATCAATTTCTATTAACTCAATCAAAGGGAAAATTAAAAGCTTATGCAGCTGCTAAGACCGAATTGTTGCTTAAAGGTCAACTGTTTCAATCACTTATCAATATGCAATACAATGAATATTTTTAATCAGGTCACTGGCTCGTATTTTCATTGTGTAATAAACTGCTAACTCACGATGACACAAAATACTCTGTATTTCCTTTTCTGACAGATTTCTTCCTACTGTTCCTCTCAAAAATGTTATTTGAATGTTGTAGCAGGATTTTACAGCTAATTATTACCCTTTGGTATCACTCACAAATAACTTTATTTGAGTGCCAATATTAACAGAGTGTTGGCAGATAATCCAATTGCGGGGAGGGCATCATAACCAAATTCCTCCCAGCATCCTCAAATTGTTGTTGATATTGCTCTCAAATAGACTAGGTTTTCACTATCATAACAACTGAGAGGTGACTTGATATCATTGAGGTGCCCTGGCAGATTTTTCATTTCTTACCCATTGGTACTAATTTAAAAAAACTTCATTCATATGAAATGGGTGACAGCATTTAATGCCCAACCCTAACGGGGCTTGAACTGAGTGACTTGCTCGGCCATTTCAGAAGACATTTAAGAGCCAACCACATTGCTGTAGATTTGGAGTCGCAGGTAGGCCAGACTAGGTAAAGTTGGCAGATTCCTTCCCTGAAGGACATTAGTGAATGAAATGGGCTTTTACAACAATAGACAATGATTTTATGGTCATCATTTGGCTTTAAATTCCAGATTTGTTGAATTCAAATTTCACTATATGCCCTAGTGGGATTCAACTCCAGGTCCCCAGAATATTACCCTGGGTCTCTGGATTATTAATCCAATGACAATACCACTACACCACTGCCTCCCCTCATGTCAATATTAATGCTCCTCCTGTTTCATAGCTAAGCTAGTTAACTCATGCCAGATCTATATCCCTCTTTATTGAAAAGGGAAATGTAAAGTGTAATGCCAGTAATATTAAAGGCAAATACTTGGATCAGATGTCAGTCATTGATGTTAATGCAATTAGTCTTTTCGCTACTGCCAAACCCCCCCCACATACACACAAGGATCTTACTGGCAAAAGAAATTCTGTTTAATAGAATCTAGAGTTAAGTATTCTGCTACCATGTTCTCTGGGACCAAAACATAGGGAGCACGGTAGCACAGTTGTTAGCACAGTTGCTTCACAGCTCCAGAGTCCCAGGTTCGATTTCCAGCTTGGGTCACTGTGCAGAGTCTGCATGTTCTCCCTGTGTTTGCGTGGGTTTCCTCTGGGTGCTCCGGTTTCCTCCCACAGTCCAAAGATGTGCATGTTAGGTGGATTGGCCATGATGAATTGCCCTTGGTGTCCAAAAAGGTTTGGTGCGGTTACTGGGTTAGGGTGAAGCGCGGGCTTAAGTAGGGTGCTCTTTCCAAGAGCCAGCACAGACTCGATGGGCCTAATGGCCTCCTTCTGCACTGTAAATTCTATGGTAAGCACTGCCACAGGTATAACATATGCAGTGTTACGATCCTAGTTGATGTTATAACTGGACGGTAAACTCCCAGAATGGAGCCTTGGCTCAAAAGATCCTAACTTTAACTTAAAACAAAATAAAACATGAAGGAACAGAGGCATAGGACCACTAATTAGTTTTAACAAGGAAAAACATTAAATATGAAAGATTGGATTATTATACAATACGCCCTTACGCCTTACGTAAAGGTAAAGTCACCATCGTCTAGGCTGCTTTCCTCTTTGAGGGAGAGAGCTGACTGGTGGTGATTTAACCTGAGGATCATCACACCTCAGGTGAGGGGCAAGGTTGAGAAGGGAGGGTCTCCATGAATAACCTCAGCTGGTACAGGAATTGAAACCAAGCTGCTAGTCCCGCTCTACATCACAAACTAGCTGTCCAGCCTAGTGAGCTAAACTGTCCCTCTTACTGCCCCCCCCCCCCCCTTAGATAAACAATTATGCATAGATTTTAAGGTTAACATGGATTACAAAGTACATCTTAGGCTACAATGGTCTCATCAACACAAAGTCCCTTTAAGCACACAGATTGGCTGTGGTCGAAAACACACTCAGTTCTAAACCCAAGTTCATGTCTGTGGATTTCTCCTCAGAATCCCCCCCCCCAGATGATTGTCAAGTCAGAATTTCCAAACTCGCCTCCCAAAAACATGCTTCTAAATCTTCTCTCAAAATTATGCTTTCCCTTAGCGGTTTCTATTCCAAATCCAGATCAGGTTTTCCAAATGACACTTTTAAACCAAGCTTCAGCTCCACTTTTAGCAGCAAATCCAGACCAGGATTTTACACCAATCCTTCAGGATGTATCTGGCTTGACTACTGTATGAACTGCTCACAATTGCTTTAACTCTTGATTCACAGACTGTATTGAAATGGCATCAGGTATTTGATTTACCTTTGAAGACTGCTGTCCCACTTTAAATCTGGTTCTGTAATTGCCTCTTTAACTCAGAATGCTTTATTTACTCTTCATTAAATTCTTCCGAACAATACCTTGGTCTCTATTCACTTAACTCCAGTTGTTTTAAACATTCTAACTTCCCCAATTGCCTGGTTATCAAGACTGTAACTTGTACTGAAGGTAGCCTGCTTTTTTGAGCTCCCGTCCTGTCTGGTCTTTTGTCTGGCAGTATTGAGAGGTGTTGACCCCCTGAAGTTCTGTCTCCAACTGCCAACAAATTCAACTAAAACGTAAAAGCTTTTTTTTAACCTTACAAGGGCCTTCAGTTTCTAAGCAACCCTTGCTAGTTCTATTTATTCTTCACGCCGTAACCCTCTTTAAGCACAATAGCATTGCAGTGGAATTGAAACCAACTCCCACACATACAAACACTTTTGTCCAGCATGACTCTAACTGTAGGTTTTACCTTTCCAGACAGAGAAACATTAAATTAAAGCCACTTAAAACTATACCTTATTTCTCTTGTTTATCAATACAAATATAAATCTCTGAAAATTACCTTTATTTTCCTTATGGTGGAGAACTAAACTGAAAATGCAACAGGCACAAAGTGATGGAAAACAGACAGAGAACATGCAGTGCAGAAGGAGGCCATTTGGCCCATCGGGCACAAATCCCTGTAACCCAATAACCCCTCCTAACCTTAAAACATACCTTCAACACAAGAATTATGCTGCACGGTGAAGATATTTTTCACATTTGTGTAGCAAAGCTAAATACATTTGGAGGGACTATCCATGATGGGCATGTACTATACTAAACATTTTCTCATATAACATAAAAGCAAATGACTGTGGATGCTGTAATGTGAAACAAAAACTGAAAATGCTGGAAAATCTCAGCAGGTCTAAGAGCATCTGCAGGGAGAAAACAGAGCTATCATTTCCTTTGACTTTTTATCCATGACACTTTTGCGATCTGTGTCTAGCCGCCATCTATCGCTAATCCTCTCTCCAGCCTTTACTACCCCACTCTCCCCACAACAGTATAAATCTCATCCCATTTCCAGTTCTCTCTAGCTCTGACAAAGAGCCATCCAGACTGTTCTCTCTCTGCAAATGCGGTCAGACCTGCTGAGATTTTCCAAAATTTTCTGTTGTTGAGGCATTCTCCCATCATTGGGTTATTATACTGAAACAGCAAGCAGGACAGAGCACACCGATCCGACAAGCAAGGGTCAAATCAAAGCTCTGCAGTCCTGCCACATCCAGTCATGAATGGTGGTGGACAATTAAACAATCAATGGGAGGAGGAGATTCCACAAACATCACAATCCACAACGATGGGGAAGTCCTGCATATCCCGGCCTTCTCCTGCGATCCCCAGCATCACAGATGCCAGTCTTCAGCCAATTCAATTCACTCTACACAAAACGACTGAAGGCACTGGATACTGCAAAGGCTATCGGTCCTGGGAACATTCCAGCAATAGTGCTGAAGACCTATGCTCCAGAACTAGTACAATTCCCAAGCCAAGCTGCTTCAGTGTGAATGTAGACCATAACAGCACCTCTGTGCTGTGATCATGGAATCTGCAACAAAACATCTACAACACTGATACCTACCCGATAACATGGAAAAAAGAGCTCTGGGAGGTGAGAGAGTGACTGCTCTGGACAGCAAAGCTGCATTTGACTGAGTGCAGAATCAAGGAGCCCTCACAAATCTGAAGTCAATGGGAAAATTCTTCAGCAATTGGAATCATTTCCAGCACAAAAGGAAGATGCTTGCGGCTATTGCAGTTCAATCATCCCTGCCCTGGACATTGCTGCAGGAGTTCTGGAGGGTGGTGTTCTTGGTCCAACCATCTTCAGCTGCTTCATCAATGACCTTCCCTCCATCAAAAGGTCAAAAATGGGGATTTTACTGATAATTACAGTGTTCAGTAGCTTTCGCTACTCTTCAGACACTAAAGCAGTTCCCGTCAACATGCAGTAAGACATGGACAACATTCAGACTTGGGGTGATGAGTGGCAAGTAACATTCATACCACACAAGTGCCAAGCAATGACTATCTCCAAAAAAAGAGAATCCAACCCTCTCCCCTTGACATTCAAAGGAATTGCCATTGCTGAACCAACACTATCAACGCCCCAGGAGTTGGCATTGAACAGAAACTGAACTAGCTGCATAAATATCACAAGAGATGGACAGTAGCAGGAAATTCTGCAGCAAGTAATCTACCTCCCTACACCTGAAAGCTTATTCACATCTACAAGGCACAATTCAGGAGTGTGATGGAATACGCTCCACTTGCCTGGATGAATGCAGCTCCAACAACGCTCAAGCAGCTGACAAAACACACAAGGAAAAGCAGCCAACTTAATTGGCACCCCATTAACCACTTTAAATATTCACTGCCTTCACTACTAATACACAATGGCAGCAATATGTACCATATACGAGATGCACTGCAGTAACTCACCAAAGCTCCTTCGTCAGCACCTCCCAAACCCATGATCTATATCACTTAGAAGAACAAGGTTAGCAGGTGGATGAGAACACCACCAACTTCATGTTCCCCTCCAAGCCACACATCATTCTGATCTGGAACTATATTGTCATTCCTTCATTGGCATTGGGTTAAAATTCTGGTACTCCCTTCTTAATAGCATTACGGATGTACCGATACCACATGGATTGCAGCAGTTCAAGAAGGCGACTCACCACCGCCTTCAAGGTAATTGAGGTTGGGTGACAAATTCAGGCCTGGCAGTCAGACTCACATTCCATGAAAGAATAAAAAAAGCAAAGTTTTGAATAATCTCTTAAATTAAGCACGATAAATAACTAAATGTTTGAATACCTAGATCGTGAAAGGCATCAGATTCTAACTCCTTAGGTCATCAGATTAAAAAATTAAGAATCTAGCTTTTCAAAAATATAGAGCATTTTTACCTCCTGATATTCTTTATATTGCATATCCACTAAATCCCGCACAACAGCAATATGAGTGAACATCCACTGGGAGATTTCCTTCAGGGAAGAAAAACAAATCAATAGCTGTGATTATGGAACAAATGCCAAAATTTTATAAGGCTACAGAAATAAAATGCTCCTAAAAGTAGTGTCTGATTTATGAAGGGAAAATCATGCTTGACAAATCTGTTGGAATTATTTGAAGATGTAACCAGTACAGTTGACAAGGGGAAGCCAATCACTATGGTATATTTAGACTTTCAGAAGGCGTTTGACAAAGTCCCACATAAGAGATTATTGTGCAAAATAAAAGCGCATGGGATTGGGGGAAATGTATTGAGGTGGATAGAAAACTGGTTGGCAAAGAGGAAACAAAGAGTAGGGATTAATGGGTCCTTTTCAAATCGGCAGGCAGTAACTAGTGGGGTACCACAGGGATCAGTGCTGGGACCCCTACTATTCACAATATATATTATTGATTTGGATGAGGGAACAAAATGTAACATCTCAAATTTTGCAGATGATACCAAGTTAGGTGGGAGGGTGATTGTGATGAGGATGCAGGGATCCTACAACATTATCTGGACAGGTTGGGCGAGTGGGCAAATCAATGGAGGATGCAGTATAATTTGGATACGTGTAAGGTTATTCACTTTGGAAGCAAAAATAGGAAGGCAGATTACTACCCGAATGGTTGTAAATTGGGTGCAGCAGGCCTTGTGCACCAGTCGCTGAAGGTAAGCATGCAGGTGCAGCAGGCAGTAAAGAAGGCTAATGGTATATTGGCCTTCATTGCGAGAGGTTTTTAATATAGAAGCAGGGATGTGTTGCTGTAATTATACAGGGCCTTGGTGAGGCCACACCTGAAGTACTGTGTGCAGTTTTGGTCTCCTTCTCTGAGGAAGGATGTTCTTGCTCTCGAGGGAGCGCAGTGAAGGTTTGCCAGACTGATTCCAGGGATGGCGGGACTGTCATATGAGGAGAGATTGACTAGGTTGGGATAGGTCTCGCTTGAGTTCAGAGGAATGAGGGGGGATCTCATAGAGACTTATAAAATTTTAATGGGACTAGAAAGGGTAGATCCAGGCAAGATGTCCCAGAACCAGGGGTCACAGTCTGAGGATTTAGGGTGAACCATTTCAGACAGAGATGAGGAGATATTTCTTCACACAAAGAGTGGTGAACCTGTGGAATTAATTCCTACAGGAAATAGTTGATGCTAAAACTTTGAAAAGGATATCAACCCTTGTATAGCGGCTGGTTTAACACAGAGGGGCTGTTTAGCACAGGGCTAAAGAGCTGGCTTTTAAAGCAGTCGAAGGCAGGCCAGCAGCATGGTTCCCGTACCAGTCTCCCACAACAGGTGCCGAAATGTGGCGACTAGGGGCTTTTCACAGTAACTTCATTGAAGCCTACTTGTGACAATAAGCGATTTTCATTTCATTTCATATGCATTCAGGCCATCTTCCAGAATAAACAAAAACACTATATTGTAAATCACAAATAGGTACACTTATTTAATCTAGTATTATCATGATAATTTCACAATGTAGATATATTAAATCTATAAAGTTAACATGTTATATTGGAAAGCCACTTTGTGTGAATGTATCTCAGCATGTGCAAATGTACTTTTTTTTTAAATCAATTGAATGGGTAACAGTGGATGAAGTATGTGTGGCAAGATGATGACTTTTATAGTCCACTGCCAGGTAATACTGGTATGCACCTGAATCAGAACCAATCCCCTGGAGTATATCTACTCTACACCGTCACACTTCAGGATTACATAAGCTTAAATAGAATGTGTCTGAAGTTTCATTCTGCCCGAGTTCATACTTATTTCGACCTTTAAAACACAAAATAGCTTGAGGCTACAGGATTGCCAGGCAAGATTCCTTGAAAGTTTCCTCTTTTTCCTTTGAGCATTATTCCTGCTGATACTAAGTGGAAGTTGGATACTATTGGACAGAGGCTGTGTTCTTATTTTCTTTATTATTCTTCTGGTTTTCTCAGTTCACCAAATTGTACCAAAAATTGGCAACAGATTACAGCCATTATCTCAATGACAGACGTACGAGTACAGACTAAAATTAAGTTAAAGGAATTAAGTCTACCTGTGAAGTAAGGTTATTTTTACAGATTCCAGTTTCTTTTCTATTTCGCCTGGATCCAGTCAACTTTGACAGGCCAAACCCACTGCTCACACGTGACAGTTTTGACTGTGTTACAGGGGCCATGGTTGCTTCTCCTCTACTAATATACTTCTTTTCATGGGCTATCAAAGAAAGAAACAAAGCAAACACATTACATTTCCAAACAGTTTTCCAGGATTTTCAACAGTACGTAAACATACAATAGCGTTCCATTAACCATTGAAAAGCAATAGCATAAAAGTCAAATAAATGTAGAAATAAGAACACAAAATCTATAAATATCAAGCCATGTCATTTTAATAATAGTTCCTATCATCACAGGAGTCAGAACAAAACAATATTTACAGATCATCCAATAGCAAACAATTTATGTACAAAATATGGCAGAATCTAAGTAAAGATGAACAAGCAAAAGACTTTGAATTCTGAAATAAAAACTGAAAATGCCGCAAATACTCAACAAGGCAGGCAACGTCTGTGGAAAGAATCACAGTTAATGTTTCAGATCAACAACTATATATCAGAACTAGGTTCCACTGTATGCAAGAGCCTCATCATCAAATTACTTTGAACAGCTCTAGTTGGCAATAGTCAACAGTATAAAACTGCACGTGCTGTGGCAATTTCACCCAGAAGCCTCAAGAGGGTTGGCATGCGAACAAGAACTGTTACACCAGAGCAGTAGTGATATAGTTCACTTTTAAGGTTGATATATTCCTGGTAAAAGGTGAGGCACACAGGATTGCCAAAGAAGTTTTCTTGAAAATTTCCCTTAAAAGCTGTGCTCAAATAAAAATATCTTGGGCTGGATTCTCCGCCCCGCCACATTTCTATTTCACCCCGCTGGTGGGATGCTCCGTTATGCCGGCTGGTCAATGGGGTTTCCCATTGTGAGGCAGCCCCACGCTGTCGGGAAATCCCCGGGCTGCCGGCAAAACAGAGAATCATGCCGGCAGAGAATCCAGCTCCTGAAATCTAGGAATGGGTGTACCATCCACTGCTCCACTGGCTGGAGTTATACCAGGCACAAAGAAAGATCATCTGAGCCCAGAACATCTTTGGAATAGTGATTAGGCTTCCTCCCCACAGCCCCTCCCTACCCAACTATACAATTAAAAGTGGGAAGTTCACTGATAACTACAGTGATCAGCTCCATTTGCAAATTCTCTGACAATGGATCAGTCCATGATCGCATCCAAGAAGGTCTGAAAAACATTTAAGCTTGGGCTTATAAGTGGTAAGCGACACCCAAGTGCTGGACAATCACTATCTCCAACATGAGGGAATCTAATCATTTCCATTTGGCATTCAACGGCATCAGCAACACTGAAGACGGCCCCCCCCCCCCCCCCCCCCCCCCAAAAAAAAAAATCAGCATTTGGGATGGGGGGTGGGTTGACCATTGATTAGGAAAACTGGAGCAGCTATATAAATAGACCGGGAAGGAGGCTGGGAGGGGGTTTGGACTGGAGGAGGGGGAAGGGATTAGATTGCACCAGGAAGTTGGGAGAGGTGTGGGAGAGTCGGACTGGAGTGGGATCGGGTCAGGGTAGTGTGGGGGATCCGCTGGGAAGTGGCATGTGTGTGGGAAGCCCTGTGTGAGGCTAGGTGTTCTAACAGTTACTCTGGAGTTAGAAGTGATTTTTTTTTCCCCTTCTAAGTCTTTCAGTGTAACTATCAGGATAAAACCAGCAGAACCATCCTAAGTTAGCTATTTAAATCACTTCTGTCGGATGGTTCCCAGCCCTTGTCCAGGGAAAGTTAGCACTTCTGGGCTATTGTCGGGTAAACCCTTAAATGGGAACTTCTTAGAGGGATTCCACAGTGCATCATTGGGTTACCCTTAAATGTGACGATGGGGAATCAGGAAGTTATGGGCCAATATCTTTACATAATTTGCTTAGGTTTCACGCAAAATTCAATTGCATCCCTCAGTCTCCATTAACAAGGCAATACATCAGCTACAGCAGAGTACTTTTTGCCAGACTGGGAGCAGCTGTTGTGAATGCTCATTCTGTTGCCAATGAGGCCTCCAACCTACAACACTTCTCTTTTCTGGCTTGGACTTGCTGGTGAATCAGATGGAAGAGAACTATTCAACAATACTTCATGAATTAAATGAATAGCTCCTCTATGAAATCCTGATGTAATACTCTTCCTGACTGCAAAGCTCTTTTCTGCAAGGTCATGGTCAGTGTCATTCTCTGCCCCACCCTCATCCCAACTTATTAACATTGGGCTAATTATTTTCCGATAGCCACAGACAGTTGTGCCTGGGATTAGAAATATAGTTGTGGATAACGGTTAGAACAATCCAAAGCATTCTTAGCATTGCTTCATCCATGCTCTTCTCGGATCTCCAAGAAAGATTAAGGAGTCTTGAATGCTAGATCGAATTTGATATTTTTCACATTTAAAAAAGTATTTCCTGTAAAGATTGAACGTAACTGATCTTTAAATTCATCCTCTCAGGAAACTATACATCTCTTTCTAAGTCTGAGATTGCAAGTGTCAATTTGGCTACCTTCAATTGGCTATCTTAAATGCCTCCTTTAGAAAATTATTACATGTGAAAGGAACAAGGAGCTTGCAAAAGTGCCACGTTCGTTATTTCTAATGTATGTGTACCTGGATCATACTCAAAGGATTCTCTACCATATTATATCTCTGTATTTAAAAATTACAGTATAGCTTTTAGAAGACAAGTGACATAGTACAATATTTCAAAAAGTTTAGTGAAACCAATATAAAACAGTTCCAACCCCACTATGATTATGATTCCCAATTCTGGGTACCTAAAGATGTGTGTGTGTGTGTGTGTGTGTGTGTGCGTGCGTGCGTGCGTGCGTGCATGCGTGCGTGTGGGTGGGGGGAGGAATAGATAATGGACCCAGAAACAGGAAAAGCACCATAATTTCTCTCCTTGGGCCTGGGCTCGACATGTGTCGTAGTACTTCCTACTCCTGACTGCTACTTCTAGTTTCATGTTGGGTTGTTTGTTCCCTTCTTAAGCATTATTAATATGGACATTCCCATCCAAGCCTCCCCGAACAGGTGCCGGAACGTGGCGACTAGGGGCTTTTCACAGTAACTTCATTTGAAGCCTACTTGTGACAATAAGCGATTTTCATTTTCATTTCATTAAGTAGAAGAGTAATAAGGTCATATTTACGCCTCATCTGGAGTATTGTGTCCAGTTCTGGGGGGCATACTTGAAGGATATGAAGGCATTGGAGAGAGTACAGAGCAGATTCACAAGAAGGATTCCAGGCATAAAGAACTGTAGCTATGAGGATAAATTGGAGAGGTCTGTTTTCCTTGGAGAAAAGTAGGCTGCGAGGAGATTTGGTAGAGCTAATCAAGATTTTGAGGGGTTGGACAGGGTAATTTGTGAGAAACCCCGACTAGAGAGAGCATCAAGAACTAGAGGGCATAGATTCAAAATAATTGGCAAAAGGAATTTGAGGAAAATAATTTTCGGCCACAGGGTGATTGAAGTTTGGAATGGACTACTTGGTAGAGGTAGGTTTAATTGAGGTATTCAAAAGGGAATTGGATTGCTATCTGAAAAGAAAGTATGTGTAAGGTTACAGGGATAAGGCAGAGGAGTGGGACTAGATAGAATGTTCTTTCAGAGAGCCAGTGCAGACTCGGTGGGCTGAATGTCCTCCTTCTGTACAGTAAAGATTCAGCGATTTTTTCCCCCCCAATCCTGGCTACTTTCTTCCTTCTGGTTGTTCTGTTGGCTACCTCTGCTGTTTTCATTACAAAATTTACTTCTAGTCTTGTCTTCCACTGACATCACCCAGTGATTCTCAGCTTGTGCTACTGTCCTACGGGTGCTGAAAGAAATCATCTTAATTTGTGCACGATCAATTGGTCTGTTTTTGCCTTCAAATGTTCCCACTTTTCTCACCTTCCATCTTTTCTGCTTTCCTAGCTTACTTTTCATGCTCAACTCATTCTTACACATGGATGAAGATTTGCAGCATGAATGCAGCTGCCATTTTGAAGAGTGGATAGAAAAATTTGAATCAAGAATATTAATTTCTACTAAAAATTGCTGAATAGGCAACAATAAACATTAAATACACAGGACCATAATTTATCAAGAGTGTAGCCAAGAGCATGATCAGTAATAGCCATAAAGACTGACAATAGGCAATTAAAATTTTACTGCCAAAAATATAATTTAAAACATTATGGTGTAATTAAAAAAATACTATCCAACAAGGCTACTGGAATTCATTTCGCAAACTTGCATTTTTTAATTTTAGTGTAATTTTACTGAATAGTGTACGTAAATCATTTAATTTTAAACTTCTCTGAAGATAAGACTGATGGATAAAATTGTGTGAGAAGTTTAACTCATTTCAATTTTATTGTATTTTTGAGTAGCAAGTACTTTACTGAATGCTAAGTGTCAATCTATTGCCTATTCAGCAATTTTGTCTTCACATCAACAAATGGAAGACAAATCCCATAATTGTCCAAAATGTAATTTTACATCTCCTTAACTATAATCTTCCAGTTGGAATAAGACAGATTAAGCTTCCCACTTTTCGGACAAGGTTATCGCAGCCTAATTAAAAAGCCATTACTGTATCATATTATTTGAATGGGAAATAATGAATATTGTCAGTAGACCCAACAACAATGAAATAACTTTTTATGAAGTATGGTACTAAATACCCCCAGCAGAAGTGTGGAAAAGTCAATGCCCACCATCATGTACTGATCATGTTGAAAAATCTCATAATATATGTTAATACTGGTGAATGAAGCATTCTGATTTTGAGCACTGAATCATCCTAATCACGACAGCCAATTCTTAGAGCACCTCAGTTTTCAATTAATTACTTGAGTAGTTTTTGCTCAAGGTCTCTGGAAGATGCTTAAGAACTGGAATATGTGTTCTGTAAAATGTTCATAGCCTGAAAATAGGTTTTATCTTGCGAGTCTGGATGGGATTCAAAACAAGTTCTCTATAATGCTACTGATGATTTTATTCTTTTGTCTCCAGGCAAGTCTAGATGCATCACTCATCCACCAGTTAAGATTTTGAACTGTAGTTTTAATACCTCCACACGGTAGCATTGTGAATAGCACAATTGCTTCACAGCTCCAGGGTCCCAGGTTCGATTCCGGCTTGGGTCACTGTCTATGCGGAGTCTGCACATCCTCCCGTGTGTGCGTGGGTTTCCTCCGGGTGCTCCGGTTTCCTCCCACAGTCCAAAGATGTGCAGGTTAGGTGGATTGGCCATGATAAATTGCCCTTAGTGTCCAAAATTGCCCTTAGTGTTGGGTGGGGTTACTGGGTTATGGGGATAGGGTGGAGGTGTTGACCTTGGGTAGGGTGCTCTTTCCAAGAGCAGGTGCAAACTCGATGGGCCGAATGGCCTCCTTCTGCACTGTAAATTCTATGATAATTATACAGCAATTGAACTTATTGTGCCAATAATGCTGTGAAACGGTGGTCCAATTAGTCCCACTCTCCTTCTATTTTGTCATAGCCTACAAGTGTTTCCTTTTCAAGTACATAAGCAATTCCATTTTTAAAGTTGTTACTGAATCTGTCACCATTACCCTTTCAGGCAGTTCATTCTAGATCATCACAACTCATTGTTTTTTACTCATTATCTTTAATCGGTGTCCTTTGGTTACCAATGCACCCAGTGATGAGATACCCTTCTCCTTATTACCCCATCAATACCCATTATAATACTGAATGTCTCTATTAAATTTCCCCTTAATCTTCTCTGCTTGAAGAACAATCCTAGCATCTGTGTTTTTTTAACATTACTGAAAACCCTGCTATCAGTCTGGTAAATCTCAGAATTGGACACAATACTCTAGCTGAGGCCTGATCAGGGATTTATAAAAGTTTAGCAGTGATTTACAAAGTTTTAACATGAATTCCTTGCTTTTGTACTCATTCCTGCTATTTTTAAAGCCAATGATCTAAATAAGTTTTTTTTTGTTTAAGCTTGATTATCAACTTGCCCATCATGAACCCATATGTGGTAATAATAATAATCACTTATTGTCACAAGTAGGCTTCAATGAAGTTATTGTGAAAAGCCCTTAGTCGCCACATTCTGACACCAGTTCGGGGAGGCCGGTACGGGAATTGAATTCGCTTTGTGCAGAAACTGTAGATCACTCTGCCCAGGTTTCAGGCAGGAAATGTACCCATATTTTCATTTTAAGTTGCAATAACAGGATTAAGTATGCTCCAAATGATTCAGTAGTCATATATTTTTTCAATGAAACTATATTTCAGCTGTGCTACAGCTAATATACGAGTAGTGTTGAATTTTTCAGATGGAGGGGTTTCTGCCCTGCCATGGGTGGGGAGGCTGCATGACCAGCTGCCCTGCAGCCATTTAATTGGCTGGAGGTGGGATTTCCACTCCACGCTTGGAAGTTCTCCTTCAGAGAACTGCCAGCTAATTTGACTGGCTGGCAACTCTAGACCCAGTCACACCGGTGGAAGTGATGGCTTCAGCTGGGACGAGAAGCAGTCCCACCAGTCTAAGTGTTGCAGCCCACAGGACAGGTAGGTGAAGGTCCTTGCAGCAGGAATGGGATGAGAAAGCAAGGAGTGAGGGTTGTAATGGTAAAGTCACATGGAGAGGGAATGCCCGATCTGGAAAGAGGGTGCCCCACCACTCCCATTTCTCAATCAAGGCCTGAGCAGAGTGTCCTAGCTTGCCTCGTTGTCTAACTTGAGGTGTAACTGCTGCAATATAGGAAACACAGCCAAATTGCACACAATAAGCTCCCCCAAATGGCAAAGCAATAATGACCAATTTGTTTCTTGAGAATATTGAGTGATAAACATAGGCCAGAACTCAGGCGATAACTCCTCCTTTCCTTTTTCTTTGAAATAGTTCCATGGGATCTTTAATATTCACCTGAGAAGGTAGATGGGTGTTCTGTACTGGACCCTTTACCAGGCCGCAGTTGGAATCAAAGAATATGCAACTTACGGAGCTCTATAACTCAACAGATAGGTTCTATTATTTTATGCTGTGCGCTGGGCAGCACGGTAGCATGGTGGTTAGCATAAATGCTTCACAGCTCCAGGGTCCCAGGTTCAGTTCCCGGCTGGGTCACTGTCTGTGCGGAGTCTGCACGTCCTCCCCGTGTGTGCGTGGGTTCCCTCCGGATGCTCCAGTTTCCTCCCACAGTCCAAAGATGTGCGGGTTAGGTGGATTGGCCATGCTAAATTGCCCCTAGTGTCCTAAAAAGTGGGGTGGGGTGGGGTGGGGGGGGGGGGGGGGTTTGTTGGGTTACGGGTATAGGGTGGGTTTGAGTAGGGTGATCATTGCTCGGCACAACATCGAGGGCCGAAGGGCCTGTTCTGTGCTGTACTATGTTCCCACTCTTACAGGCTTAAATACAAGAATGAGGCAAAAGCCTGTGCACCTGACTGATGTTGACATCATTGCTCATGTGACTCACCACTTAAAGGGACAGTGCCCCCACAAAGTATACGTTACAGATGGGGTCTCATTTAATCATCTCATCCAAAGTACAGTTGTTTAAGTTATGGTGAATTTTGATAGAATAAATAGTGAAAATCTATTTGCTTTTATTAAACTCTGTAAACTGAATAGCTTCTATCTGTAGTGTAGACCTCTGTGGTTCTCTGGTTGAAATTTTGGCATCCAAACTCTCCTGCCTGTGCCTGGACTTGCACCAAATACTGTCACCCATCACTCATGTGTTGTTGACCTACATTAGCCCTTGGTTGAACAAAGAACAGTACAGCACAGTACAGGCCCTTCGGCCCACAATGTTGTGCCGACCATTTATCCTAATCTAAATTCAACCTAACCCACACCCCTTCAATTTACTGCTGTCCATGTGCCTGTCCAAGAGTCGCTTAAATGTCCCGAACGACTCTGACTCCACCACCTCTGCTGGCAGTGCATTCCACACTCTCATCACTCTCTGTATAAAGAACCTACCTCTGACATCTCCCCTATACCTTCCTCCCAACACCTTAAAATTATGTCCCCTCGAGACAGCCATTTCCACCCTGGGAAAAAGTCTCTGGCTATCCACTCTATCCATGCCTCGCATCACCTTGTACATCTCTATCAAGTCACCTCTCTTCCTTCTTCGCTCCAGTGAGAAAAGCCCTAGCTCCCTCAATGTTTCTTCATCAGACATGCCCTCCAGTCCAAGCAGCATCCTGGTAAATCTCCTCTGCACAGTCTCCAAAGGATCCACTTTCTTCCTATAATGAGGCGACCAGAACTGGACACAATATTCCAAGTGTGGTCTAAACCAGGGTTTTATAAAGCTGCAGCAAAATCTCGCAACTCTTAAACTCAATACCCGTTAATGAAAGCCAACACACCATACGCCTTCTTAACAACCTTATCAACCTGGGTGGCAACTTTGAGGGATCTATGTACGTGGACCCCAAGATCCCTCTGTTCCTCCACACTTCCAAGAATCCTGCCTTTAACCCTGTATTCAGCATTCAAATTCGACCTTCCAAAATGAATAATTTCACATTTATCAAGGTTGAACTCCATCTGCCACTTCTCAGTCCAGCTCTGTATCCCGTCAATATCCTGTTGTAACCTGCAACAGCCCTCAACACTATCGACAACTCTACCAACCTTCGTGTCATTGGCAAACTTACTAACCCACCCTTTCCACTTCCTCACCCAAGTCATTAAAAAAAATACAGAGCAGAGGTCCCAGAACAGATCCCTGCGGGACACCACTAGTCACCGACTTCCAAGCGGAATACTTTCCATCCACTACCACTTGCTGTCTTCTTTCAGCCAGCCAACTCTGTATCCAGTCAGCCAAATTTCCCTATATCCCATGCCCCCTAACTTTCTGAATGAGCCTACCTTGGGGAACTTTATCAAATGCCTTACTGAAATCCATATACACCACATCCACTGCCCAACCTTCATCAACGTGTCTTGTCAGATCCTCAAAGAATTCAATGAGGCTTGTGAGGCATGGCCTCTCCCTCACAAAGCCATGCTGACTATCTTTAATCAAACTATGTTTTTATAAATAATCATAAATCCTATCTCTCAGAATCCTTTCCAATATTTTGCTCACCATAGGCGTAAGACTGATGGGTCTGTAATTCCCAGGGATTTCCCTATTCCCTTTCTTGAAGAGGGGAACAACATTCACCTCCCTCCAATCATCCGATACTACTCCAGTGAAGAGTGAGGATGCAAAGATCATCGTCAATGGCGCGGCAATCTCCTCCCTCGCTTCCCGTAGTAACCTTGGGTATATCCCGTCAGGCCCAAGGGACTTATCTATCCTGATGCTTTTCAAAATTTCCAGCACATCCACCTTCTTAATATAAATCTGTTTGAGTCTATTAATCTGGTTCACGCTATTCTCCCGAGCAACAAGGTCCCTCTCTCTAGTGAATACTGAAGCAAAATATTCATTTAGGGCCTCCCCTATCTCCTCAGACTCCAGCCACAAGTTCCCTCCACTATCCCTGATCGACCCTACTCTCACTCAGATCATCCTCTTATTTCTCACATAAGTGTAGAACACCTCTCATCTCTCACACCTTGGGGTTTTCCCTAATCCTTCCCGAGTGCTTTTTCATGCCCCCTTCGAGCTCTCCTAAGTCCATTTTTGAGTTCATTCCTGGGTACCTTGTAACCCTCTAGAGCCATGCCAGATCCTTGCTTCCTCAACCTTGTGTAAGCTTCCTTCTTCCTCTTGACTAGAAGCTCCACTTCTCTTGTCATCCAGAGGCTCCTTCACCTCACGATTCCTTCCTCGTCTCTGTGGGACAAAACTACCGAGCACGCGCAGCAAGTACTCCTTAAACAACCCTCACATTACTGTTGTGCATTTCCCCCGAGAACAACTGTTCCCACTTCATGCTCCTCAGCTCCTGTCTAATAGCAGTATAATTTCCCCATCCCCACTTAAAAACCTTCCCATACTGTTGTGGTCACTGTCACTGAAATGCTCTCCCACCGAGACAGCTGATACCTGGCCTGGTTCGTTGCCAGCACCAAATCCAATATGGCCTCCCCCCTAGTCGGCCTATCTACATATTGAGTCAGGAATCCTTCCTGTACACACCTGAGGAAATCTGCTCCATCCAAACCATTTGCACTAAGGAGGTTCCAGTCAATATTAGGGAAGTTGAAGTCATGAATGACAACAACTCTGTTTCAAAGAACAAAGAACAAAGAAAATTACAGCACAGGAACAGGCCCTTCGGCCCTCCCAGCCTGCGCCGATCCAGATCCTTTATCTAAACCTGTTGCCTATTTTCCAAGGTCTACTTCTCTCTGTTCCCCACCCGTTCATATATCTGTCCAGATACATCTTAAATGATGCTATCGTGCCTGCCTCTACCACCTCTGCTGGCAAAGCATTCCAGGCACCCACCACCCTCTGTGTAAAAACTTTCCACGCACATCTCCCTTAAACTTTCCCCCTCTCACCTTGAAATCGTGACCCCTTGTAATTGACACCCCCACTCTTGGAAAAAGCTTGTTGCTATCCACCCTGTCCATACCTCTCATAATTTTGTAGGCCTCAATCAGGTCTCCCCTCAACCTCCGTCTTTCCAATGAAAACAATCCTAATCTACTCAACCTTTCTTCATAGCTAGCACCCTCCATACCAGGCAACATCCTGGTGAACCTCCTCTGCACCCTCTCTAAAGCATCCACATCCTTCTGGTAATGTGGCGACCAGAACTGCACGCAGTATTCCAAATGTGGCCTAACCAAAGTCCGATACATGACCTGCCGACTCTTGTACTCAATACCCCGTCCGATGAAGGCAAGCATGCTGTATGCCTTCTTGACCACTCTATCGACCTGCGTTGACACCTTCAGGGTACACTGGACCTGAACTCCCAGATCTCTCTGTACATCAATTTTCCCCAAGACCCTTCCATTGACTATATAGTCCGCTCTTGAATTGGATCTTCCAAAATGCATCACCTCGCATTTGCCTGGACTGAACTCCATCTGCCATTTCTCTGCCCAACTCTCCAATCTATCTATATTTTGCTGTATTCTCTGACAGTTCGCCTCGCTATCTGCAACTCCACCAATCTTAGTATCATCTGTAAACTTGATACTAGTTGATAGTTTCTTCTGCACCCTTCCAACATCTGCCACCCAATCTGTTCCTCCATCTCTCTGCTGCTATTGGGGGGGTCTATAGAAAACTCCCAATAAAGTGACTGCTCCTTTCTTGTTTCTGACTTCCACCCATACTGACTCAGTAGATAGACCCTCCTCGACTGCCTCCTTTTCTGCAGCTGTGATGCACGTCCTAATTAACAGTGTCACTCCGCTTCCTCTTTTACCTCCCTCCCTATTTCTCTTAAAACATCTAAACCCCGGAACATCTAACAATCATTCCTGACCCTGTGAAATCCATGTCTCTGTAATGGCCACAATATTGTAGTTCCAAGTACTGATCCATGCTCCAAGTTAATCTCCCTTATTTCTGACACTCCTTGCATTGAAACAGACACACTTTAACCCATTCGACTAAGTGCAACTTTGCCCTAAAAGTTGGGTTGGGGAATACTTTTGATTTAAAAATTCTCTTCCTTGCACATTCTCTCCGTGTCTGCATGGGTCTCACCCGCATAACCCAAAGATGTGTAGGATAGATGGATTGGCCATGTTAAATTGCCCCTTAATCGGGGAAAAATAAATAATTGGGTAGTCTTGAAAAAAATTCTCTTCCTTGTTTACTATTCCTCCATAGCCCCGCCCTCCAGATTACGATAATATCAAATCTAACAACATTCATTAGATATCTGCGGTCCTATAATTCTGGCTTCCTGAGAATTTGATTTTAATTCCTCCACCAATTATGGCTATGCCTTCAGACCAAAGTTGAAGAATCCATCCCTCAACATTTATACCTCTCTGCCTCACTTAACTCCTTAAAGACACTCCTTAAAACCCTGCACTTTTGGCCAACTGTCTTAATGTCTCCCTATCTGGCTTTGTGGCATATTTTGTTTTATAATGCCCCTGTGATGTCCCTTTAAATATTTTATTGCATTAAATGTCCTACATAAATAGTTATTTTGAAATAGTCTATTCAATTCCGACTGCCTGTTTCTAATGTTAATAGCACTATATAGATACAAGTTGTTTTTGCTGTTCCTCTCCATCAACAGATAAAATGCTGAAGTTATTTTGAAAACTCATGCAATTAAAAATATTGTTTTGAAACTGGCAATACTTTTTAATCCCCTTACTCAGCAACTTGCCAATTCCAAACAGGATCAGATTAGTTAGAAATATGTTAATATTGATGCCATTCTGTTATCGCTATTTCGAGCAATCCTCCTTATAACTAAATATAAAGACTTATCTAAAAGATTTCACCAATTGTTGATCATAACTGTGGCTACTTATTTCACTTTAACACTATATTTTTTTAAACTGTAACAGATCATATAATTCCCATAATACATTCCAATTAAAACTATGCAGTAGTTCCTTACCCATATGGTTTTGCCAGCATTTTGAAGCAGCATCCTCAATGAATGACCGTGTAGTTGACAAATCCACCAGTCCACGTTCATTTGTAGGTAGCATTACTTTGAAAATCTCCTCCAAAGCTTGTTTTTTGTTGACGATTAATTCAGTCCAAACCCGATTCACAGCTTTGAGGAGAAGTTGTCGACCTAAAGATGTAAGTCCCAAGTTTAAAGTGGTTAAACAATTACTCTCAAATGTTTATATTTTCTGAAATACTATATATGTAAAACAAAATGAGCTGAAATACAAGTTTGTCTCTTACAAAAATAATGTTAATTCATTCATTTTCCTCAGACATTATGCCCCTATGCCTATTCATTTGCATAAGTCAGATGTCAACAAAATAGATGAAAGCATTGATTTCAACGAATGAAAATTAGATTTAAAACCAGAATTTTATTTTCTACCCAAAAGGTGATACTTTCTTGGAATAATTTGTTCTACCAGTTAAGGGGGCTAGTAAAAGATGGAAATTCAAATTGGAACTAGTTACTGATTTGGAAGTAGAGAAGTACTAAATTCCAGGAATTTCTCACTTCATCTGTTCTCTTCTGGAAGCACCAATCAAAAGTAACAGCAGGATTCCATCTACTATTTATCATGGACTGTTATTTCCTCCCTTCTTGAACACAACAACTCCCTGTGTTGTACAGTTTATAGTTGGTGGTTAGCATATTGTATCTTTCCCAATTAATATGTGAAGCTCAACAGTGCTTCACAGTTATTTGACTATGGAGCTATAACAACCAAGTTTGGTTCATCAGATGCAGAATTCTAGCTGTAATTGAAGGGTAGCATGCATAAGTAGGATCTCTGATTAATTTCCTTCTCTTTTCTTGGTGTGCATAGCTTAGCTATTTACTCGAACATCCAGAAAGTTTCTAATAAAGCTCCCACATTGTGATCCTGACCTAATGTTACTTGAAGATTGAAACTAAAAATAAGAGTTCATACTTGTATACCTCCAGGAACTGACATACGTTTGCCACTTTTGTATATATTACATCCATAGATAGATTTAATTTAAAAAGTGGCAAACCTTGTGCAGATCCACGATGTATGCTTGACATCCATGGCTGTCGCGAGGAGACATAATTTTAAGGTGATTGGAGAAAGGTATAGGGGCGATGACCTGCTACTGTATGTGGCGGACCCGGTGGGAGGGATGCTGGGGGTGATGGAGCTGCTAGCTGAGTTTGGGACCTTTTCAGGCTATAAACTAAATCTAGGCAAGAGTGAGGTGTTTGTGGTGCACCCTGGGGACCAGGAGGAGGGAATTGGTAGGCTCCCGCTTAGGAGGGCAGGGGAGAGTTTTAGGTACCTGGGGGTGCAGGTGGCCAGGGACTTGGGGACTCTTCACAAACATAATTTCACCAGGCTTGTGGATCAGATGGAGGAGGAGTTCAAGAGGTGGGACATGCTGCCATTGTCGTTGGCGGGGAGGGTGCTTCCGAGGTTCTTGTTCCTCTTTCAGTGCCTGCCCATCTTCATCCCCAGGGCCTTCTTTAGGAGGCTGACTAGCAGTATTTTGAGCTTTGTGTGGGCACATGGGACTCTGAGAGTGAGAGGTTTTCCTGGAGCGAGGGAGGGATAGAGGCGGGCTGGCGCTGCCCAACCTTTTGGGGTACTATTGGGCGGCCAATGTGTCAGTGGTGCGTAAATGGGTGATGGAGGGGGGCGGCGTGGAAAAGAATGGAGATGGCGTCTTGTAGAGGTACGAGCCTGGGTGCCCTGGTAACGGCGCAGTTGCCGCTCTCTCCTAAGAGGTATACCACGAGCCTGGTGGAGGCGGCAACCCTAAGAATCTGGGGACAGTGGAGACGGCATGGGGAGAAACAGGGGGCTCGATGGAGGCTCCATTGGGTGGAAATCATCGATTCATCCCGGGGAACACTGATGGGGGATTTAGGGGGTGGCACAGGGTGGACATCAGTAAATTGAGGGACCTGTTTATTGGCGGGAAGTTTGCGGGCCTGGGGGAACAGGAAGATAAATTTGGGCTCCCCCAAGGGAACATGTTCAGATACTTGCAGGTAAAGGCGTTTGCTAGGCGACAGGTGGAGGAATTTCCTTTGCTGCCCTCGCGGGGGGGCGATGGACAGAGTGCTTTCGGGGGTGTGGGTCGGAGAGGGGAAGGTGTCTGACATCTATAAGGTAATGCAGGAGGTGGAGGAGTCGTCAGTGGAGGAGCTGAAGGCTCCCCGAACACCTGGTGCACCTGTCCTCACCCCCAAAGAACCTACTTATCCGAGTCACAGACATATGGGCTCGATGCAGCACCTTAAATTGAATGAGGCTAAGCCTCACACATGAAGAGGAAGAGTTGACCCTCTCCAAGGCATCCGCCCAAGTCCCATCCTCTATCTGCTCCCCTAGTTCCCCCTCCCATTTAGCCTTCAGCTCCTCCACTGACGACTCCTCCACCTCCTGCATTACCTTATAGATGTCAGACACCTTCCCCTCTCCGACCCACACCCCCGAAAGCACTCTGTCCATCGCCCCCCCGTGAGGGCAGCAAAGGAAATTCCTCCACCTGGCATGCCCGGCACTGGAAGAATTCTGGAAGGGGGTGGCAGGGACGGTGTCGAGGGTGGTTGGATCCAGGGTCAAACCGGGTTGGGGACTCGCGATTTTTGGAGTTGCGGCAGAGCTGGGAGTGCAGGAGGCGAAAGAGGCCGCTGTTTTGGCCTTTGCGTACCTAGTAGCCCGGCGGAGGATCTTGATGCAGTGGAAAGATGTGAGGCCCCCGAGTGTGGAGACCTGGATCAGTGACATGGCGGGATTTATAAAATTGGAGAGAGTCAAATTTGCCCTGAGAGGATCAGTACAAGGATTCTATAAACGGTGGCAGCCTTTTCTGGACTTTCTGGCTCAAAGATAGCTATCTTGGTCAATAGCAGCAGCAACCCCAGGGGGGTTCTTTATTATTGTTTCTATTTTTTCTATGGTTATTTAACTTAATATTGTGTTAATTTAAGTTGTTGTTAATATGTTTTGTTGTTCATTGAGGATGGGCGAATGTTTCTGACTGTTATCATTATTGTTATTGTTGGTATTTTATTGCGGTTTGTTGTTATATAAATACAACATTTTTCAATAAAAATTATTTTAAAGTAAAATTGTATATATATATATAAAAAGTTTAGATTGTGTCCTTCCGAAACTGGGGCATCACGCTTTGGATAAATATAAAAAAGATAACTGAATAATCATACATTTGGAGAGGAAAGCTGTGATGGAGTGTTGGGGCAAAGAGAGAGAAATATTGGAGAGTGGGGGACAGAATGGGGGAGACAAGGTGCAGGACAAAAGGGGACACTGGGATGGCTGGAGTGATTCACAGAGAGGAAACAGAGGAGGAAGAAACTTGATTCCCCCAGTAACTAATAGTAACTCAATTCAATCGCATTCGTAACCAATAGTAAAATGGTAACAAATTGGGCTCCCCTCATAACCAATAATACATCACCGATAATAAAAGCAAATTACTGCAGATGCTGGAATCTGAAACAAAAACAGAAAATACAGAATGCCCTTTTTGTCTAATATTTAAAAACTACCTTGCTGAGGAGGAGTCTCATCCTCTTGGTTACACAAAACAATGGGGTCAGTCAAAAAGTAAGATACACTTGAATTAAATGATCACTTCTGTAATATATTTTACCTTCACTAATATCTTGACTATGAGTTCCATCTGGTTCAAGATCAGAAGGTATCATGATGTGCCATGTTGTCATTCTGGCTTCTGCTTCCAGGCCAAACCCTTCAAGGTTACTGTGTCAAAACATATGCATAATAGAAATGTTGCCATGTGAAATGTGGAAATAAAAGACAAGTTTTGACAAGTTTTTTAAAAAATGTAGATGCATACATAAAACATCAATCTGTCTATAATCTTAAACAATTGAGTAAACTGTGGTGAGGCCAAAAGATGTGTATGAGTAGTTTTTTTTGCAATCTTATCTAATTAATGCAGTTAGCTAAAACTCTTCGAGAAACAGTGGGCTGGATTTTACTCGTCTTATGCGGATGTTCAGGGGGCCAATAATATGGTGGCATGACCTTCAACTTCTTGCTGTCATGGCATCTTGTCAGCAGTGGGTGGCACTCCCACCCAGAGGCCAATTCAGCCAATCAAGGTGGAAAATAAGGGCTTCTGCCATGTAGGGAATCTGCCAAGTAAACTCTGCCAACCTTTTGGGTTGGGTGGGGGGCAAGAATAGACACATTCTTATTTGGACACAAGGCATTCTTTGTCACAAGGAGGGCCCCCAGCAGCAATGGCCACCTTCCATGGCGCCACCTGAACTCACCAACCCCTCCCCACTGCTACAGCCTGTTCAACAAGCTCTGGTACTCCCAAGACCTCACATATCTGATTGTGAGGGTGCATTTCCAACGTCCATCCTATTCCAGATGTAGCCCCAGCAATTGCTACTACTCCCAGGTGCACTGCTGAGTTACAGCCGTCAGATTGGCTGGTACGTCTTTGGGAGGAGGGGGGGTGCATGAGCAGTTTTCCTTGCTGCCATGGTGGCAGCCAATTAAGATACAGCCCCAGGTTCTGCTGACTGCCAAAGCATGGTTGGCCATTTTCATGTCTGTCGGTGGGACTCCCACTGCCCCCATCAAAACTCTGGCAGTAATTTTCATCACCGTAGTCTGACTAACTTACTATTAAACATGTGAATGACACGCAGCAACGTGCATTTAAATTGTACTTTTAACACAGTAAAATGGCCCAAAGCACTTCACAAAAGTGATATCAAACTAAAGTTAACATCGAGCCACATAAGGGGACACAGGACAGGACTAAAGGCTTGATTAAAGTGGTAGGTTTTATATAATTTCCTAAAATCAGAGAGATAGAGGGGTTTAGAAAGGGAATTTCACAGCTTAGGACCGAGGCAGTTGAAGTTACAGCCATCAATGGTGGAACAATGAAAAATTGGATTTGTAAAACCGACCAGGTTTGGAGAAGCGCAGATCTTTGAAGGTTATATAAGGTTGGAGGAAGTTACCAAGGTAGGAAAGATGAATGACTGGTAAAAAATGTATATCACCATTTATTTCCTGTACATAGACAAAGTTATTTCAAAATGGGATGCACATTTTGAGATTGTCTTTGAACACTTCATAAGGTAGAAAAATATAAAAACCATGTTTTGGCCAGAATATTAATACGTTACACTTATATCTGCATTGCTGTTCTTAGCTCATTTATTCCATGTAGTTACAACTTCCAATAAAGACCTAAATAGAATGAATGATTACAGTTCTGGAAGTACATGTGGTTTTCGAAAAAAATATTTCTATTCAAATTTTTGATATTTCAACATAGCAAAGAAAAAACAACAGAAACCACCCCCTCCACTAACCCTCACCAAGCACCCTACTGCCCCCTCCCCCCACAAACAGCTGACGGTAATCAGCTCCTTAAAATGTAGTACAAACAAACCCCATCTTTTATAGGTCCCCTCACTCGACCCCTCAAAGCAAATTCACCTTTTCCAGATACAAAAACTCGGACGAGATTCCCCAGCCGCACGGGTGGAGCAACTGAGCTCCACCCCAACAGGACCTGCCTGCGAGTGATCAGCGAGGCGAAGGCTAAAACCCGCTCCCGCCTGCAGCTTGGGCAAGTCTGACACTCCAAATATGGCCCCCAGGGGACTGAGCTTCAACTCCACGTGCAAGACCTCTGACAGGGTGAAGAATGACCTCCAAAATTTCTGCAACTTGGGGCAGGACCAGAACATATGCGTGTGATTGGCTGGGCCCATCCCACACTGCTCACAAGTATCCTCCATGCCTTCAAACAACTGGCTTATCCTCAATTTTCAGATGCGCTCTATGTACTACATTTAGTTCCATCAACCCCAGCCTCGCAAACTAGGTTGAGGCATTCATCCTCCGCAGCACATGAGATTGAGGCATTCATCCTCTGCAGCACCATAATCCCTCTACCAGCAGCTCTTTTCCCACTTGACTTTAACCCCCTCCAGAGACACCATATCCTCCTCCAAAATCGCCGGGATGACACCCCACCAGCCCCATCAGCGACAGCACCCCCCCGTCCAACAGCGAGGAGGGTGGTACCACCGGAAAAGTTGGAAAGAGATTTTCCGTGAAGTCCCCTGCCTGCATATGCTTGAAAATCACCCCCTGCGGGATCCCAAACTTCTCCTCCAAGTGCTCCAAACTCACAAACTGCCCTTCTAGAAATAGGTCCTTCATTTTTATTACGCCTTGCTCCTCCCATCCCCGAAACCTAGCATCCACCCTCACTGGCTCCCTCGGATCGGCAACAACCTTGACTCCGCCTCTAACCTAAAGTGCTGCCAAAATTGCCTCTAATATTTTTATAAATAATTTTTATTCACGTTTTCACAAATTAACAACAAAAACACAAAGAAATAAGAACAAAACACTCCTCCCTATTGCACAAGTAATAAATTTACAGAAATAATCAACATATAGGCAAATATACACGCCCAATCAAGAAAAACAAATGAACCTTCACACAAGCCGCCCCACCCATCCCAAACTCCCCCCCCCCCCCCCCCCCCCCCCCGGTTGCTGCTGTTGCTGACCATCACCTAACGCTCCGCCAGGAAGTCTAGAAACGGTTGCCACCGCCTGAAGAACCCTTGTACCGATCCCCTGAAGGCAAATTTGCCAATCCCCTTAAGGCAAATTCGACCTGCCTCTAATATTTTTAATGTGGCCACCACCACTGGACTCCTGAATATTTCCCCGAGGAAAACGGGTTGCCAGGGCCTGCAGCCCTGACCCATTACGAGAGGCCTGCCTCCATCCTCACCCACAAAGCCTCCGGCTCCCTGCTCTAACCCCACACCTTCTCCACTTTCGCTGCCTAATAATTACACATCAGGTTTGGAAGGGCCAGGCCACCAGGCTGTCGCCCACACAAACGACACCCCCATGAAAAACGTCCTTGGCAAGACTGGTAGGCGCTAAAATAAAAATAAAAAACGCAGCAAAATATTAATCTTAACCGGCTGCGCCAGCCTGCCAATGATAGAGGAAGGCTTCCTCACCTCAATAAATCCACCTTGACTTTACACCCATCAGGCTCGCAAAATTCAACTTATGAAGCCGGGCCCAATCGTGAGCCACCAGAACTCCCCCCTCACTAGCCCCTCCATTTATTCGAGTACCTCAGTACTATGCCTAAGGGCTCTATTGCCAGTACATGTAGGAGGGGGTACATGGGGCACACCTGCCTCATTCCCCTATGTACTGCAAAGTACCCCAAGTTCACCTCATTCGTGCGAACACTTGCCTTCGATTCCTTATACAACAATTTAAACCACACCACAAACTTGGTCCCAATCCCAAATCTCTCCAATACTGCAGACAAATAGCTCCGCTCCAAACAATCAAACACCTTCTCCACATCCAACGCCACGTCCACCTCCCTCCCTTCTGCCAGAGAAAGAACTACATTCAACAGATGCCGAACGTTCAATGACAACTGCCTGTACTTTACAAACACCGTCTGATCCTCCCCATCGCCTTCGGGAGACGCACCAAAATCTTTGCATCCACATTCAGCAGATATTGGCCTGTACGACACACACTGCACCGAGTCCTTATCCTTTTTTAACAGCAATGAAATGGATGCCTATTCTTTGTCTCTGGCAACGCTCACTTAGTCACCGCATCCTCAAACATCTCCACCAACAAAGCGCCAGCTTATCCAAAAGCTTTTTACAAACCTCCACTGGGAAATCATCTAGCCCCGGTGCTTTCCCAGCCTGCATCCTCCCTATTGCCACCCGCATCTCTTCCATCCCCACTGGCTCTTCTAACCTTGCCCTCGCCTCCTCTCCTGCTTTAGGACACCCCAACCGGCCCAAAAGCTCCCTAATGTCTGACTCATCCTTCAGAGGCTCTGACCTATACAACTTTTTATAAAACTCGTCGAATGCCTTACTCACCTGCCACCACCAACTCCCCTGCCCTATCCCAAACTCGAAAAATCTCACTCTCAGCCACCTGCTTCAGAGCTGGCTCACCAGCAAATGGCTAGCCTTCTCCCCATACTCGTACACTGCCCTCTTTGGTTGCCTCAACTGCTGAACCAGCTTTACTGTGGACAGAAGGTGAAACCTTGCATGTAATTCCTTTCTCCTCGCCAGTAGATCCAGAGGAGGATCCTCCGCATACTTTCCATCCACCTCCAAAATTTCCTCTACCAGCCACTGCCACTCTTCTCTTGCCTCCCTGTCCACTGGAACCTTAAACCAGATGATCTCACCCCTTAACACTGCCTTCAACGCTTCCCACACAGAACACATCAGCCTTCCAGTTACCATTTTGCAGCCAATGGGGAGTACCAGGAAAGGCTCAGGCATACAGAAGACAGGAACTAGGAGTGTCCACAAGTGTGAATATTTGACTTTTGTATGGAATATTGGATATCTGATCTAAAAAGTTAATTTGGAATATTTGTTTTGTGGTGGCTTTTATTTCAGTATTGTGGCCAAGAAATCCCTGTGCTGGTTAGTAACAGAGGAAAGCTAAATTGTTGGATTTTTGGTGAATGGAGAATTGGAGTTGCTTTCATTGGTACTTCACTCAATCAAGCCAATAACAGTAAGCCAGAAATCTTTGATTGTAACTTCTGCTCCCATTTTCTTTCTGTTCTTGACTTGTGACTTTTTTTGTTTTTGGATGGCAGCTGTTCATGATTCTGCCATTCACACCTGCTCTAGATAGATCTTTATTGACATATTACAACTTGCTTTCGCCTTGTACGACCAATCATTTTATTGTTTAATCTCTCCTGCTTTCCACCCCACGAGAGATCTCTTCTTTTCACTGTTTCTGTAAGAATTAAAAACCAATTACATCTCTACATTTCCCATATTCTGAGATTTTAACCTGGTTTCTCTCTCCATTAGGTTGCTGGACCTTAATATTCCCAGCATTTTCTGTTTTTGTTTCAGAAAACAGATACTTTCAGAAAAGGGGAGGTGGTATTGTTAATGGACGAGTAATCCAGAGACCTGGGTTCAAATCCCACCACGGCAGATGAAGAAATTTGAATTTAATAAAAAATCTGGAATTAAAAGATTGTGGTAAAAACCCATCTGGTTCATGAATGTCCTTTAGGGAAAGAAATTTTCCACATGCTGGCCTAGCCAGCGAATCCCACATCCCTTGAACGAACATAATTTTTTTTTTCCCCAACTGCTTGTCATTTCCTGGTGACACGGGCTGTTGTCATTGTGATGGTGAAGTAGTGCAGGATGAGCAGACCACCTCAAATTGGAAGACAGGTTCTGGTGGGTACTGCAAGGCTCTTTCAGAGGGGTCTGGGCAGTGAAAGCACTTTTTAAGCACCCCAATGGTCTGCTCAATCATGTCTTCTGTGGCAGCATGGCTTCATTGTAACCATTTTGACCCTTGTGGGCGCTTTGCACATTGGAATCATGAGCCAAGTGGTTAGTGATTAGCCTTCATTACCCTGATTTGTCAGAGTGGCTCAAATGCTGAAATGTAAATCCACACATCTCTTTTTTGATCCAGCTCCCCCTTTAAAATTGTACTACTTAGTTTATATTGCTTCTCCTCCATTTCACCACTGTCGGCATCCTCTTGAAGATTGCTGGTATCCTCCTCACTGTTTTCTATACTTCCAACCTTTATGTTATCAGCAAATTGTGCCCCATTACCAGAGCCCAGGTTAGAAAGAACAGTGATTCTAATACTGACATCTGGGGAATACTACGACACACATTCTCCCAGTTTGATAATGAACACTGAACCACGTGAGCGACCTGACAGAATCCCTGAAGTTGGAAAAGGTTAAGTTCACTCTGCGGGGATCGGTAGATGGGTTCATCCGGAGGTGGAAACTGTTCAGCAATTTCTTAAAGGAGAATCGAGGGGTCGGGGGGGGGGGGGGAGAGGTCGGGGGGGGGGGGGGAGAGGTCGGGGGGGGGAGAGGTCGGGGGGGGGGGAGAGGTCGGGGGGGGGGAGGGGTCAGGGGGGGGGGAGAGAAGAGAAGGAGGACATTAAAATGGAGAAGGAAGGGCGAGTAAGGGGGTGGGGGGAATGGTTGGTGTCAGGGGGCTAGAGGGTTGCAGTTTTTTATTGGCTTGATATATTGTTCTTCTGATATTCTGTGTATATTTGTTAAATGCCCTTGCATAAAATATGAAAAAATTAAACAGCTTACCACTACACTCTCCAATTTCATACCAATGCTACCACTACATTATCCCTTTAATTCCATAGGCTTCAAAATAATGGGCTCTCTAGCAATGGAAGTAGTTAATTCGCCAGAAATGTATTTTAAAACCAACCGCTTTCACGACTGAGAACTATCATGTATAAATAATTGAACAAAACAAAAGTCCTACCATAATAAATTATGGTTTTGGTTTGATGACATTCATGCATCGTGTACTATAGCAGCAAAAAATAAACTACAAGCCTAACAGAAATAAAGATATAAGAAACAGAAATATTATGAACGATTAAAATAAGTTTTTGTGCAATACCCCTGCATTGTTAAGAGGACAATATTATATTGGCTAATTTGACATAGCTACCATATAGTGGAAAGGTTTTCAAAAATTATTTCTTCAGACTTACCTTCCAACATAGAGACAAATTAAACAATGGGCCAGGCAGCCAATAAATTCTTGATCATGATTGCCAGGTCCAAGTATAAGCGTGCGGTTGACTGTCAGGATCCGTAAAGAGTCTAAAAGGGCAACTTGTTGGGGGACAGTCTTATGTGGTCTCGATAACTGGTACAGTATTGTCCGATTCAGGCAATGGTAAATCGGATCCAGAGACAGTCCTTGGGACCTCCGTTTAGACTAGACGAAAAAAAGAGACTAACATGAATGATTAAAGATCTTTTAAACTTTAGAGTATTTCAGCATTTCATTCTTACTTTGCCATAGCTATAAAAAAATTGAAGTTAGAAATCATTAGTATGCTAGCATACTGCTGATTCTGCTTGAAACATGGCTCTACAAAATTGAAACCAATTAAGAAAAGGTCAGTAAATGCTCATTTCTGTTCCAAATTTGAGTATCCAATGGATGTTATCTGTGCATATATATCTTATATATTCTATTAAACTTTGTGTAATATACAAGGCACAAATTCCAGCCCATGGAGTTATAAAACTACATATTTACAACATAGAAATGAGCCGTTCAGCTCAATTAATCCAAATGGATATTTACACTCCAAGTGAGCAAATAGTTGTAGTCTCGTCCCTACTTTCTTTTCATACCCCTCTGATTATTTTTCCTTCATCCAACTATTCAATCTAACCTGTTGACATAGTTTTTGCTTCACTAGCAACCTTGAGCATAGCCTCGACGTTTCTGTGAAGAAATTTCTCCTACACTCTGTTCCAAATCTCTTGCATTCTATCCCGAAGTTGTATCTCCAGCCCCTTGTGCTTGAACCCTCAACAATCTACTATTTATACAGAGGCAAAATACTATGGATACTGGAAAATATGAAATACAAAACAAAAATTGCTGGAAATACTCAAAGTCAGGTAGCATCTGTGGAGAGAAACAGATCAATGACCTTTCATCAGAACATACTACTTCTATCTAAACTGTGCCAGCTTCTAAATTAAAAAAACTTCTGTCATATTGCTCCTATTGTAGAAAGTTCCCACTTTTCAAATCTTTCTTCTAATGTGTATTTTTTCATTGCAAGCAGCATCCTAATTAATCACATTGTAGCCTCCCCAAGTCCCCAATATCCCTCCTAGCGTGTGTGGTGATATGCATCACTGTAGATACACAAGGGGTTAATGTAAGTACACATAGACTAGCTAGACACTAGAGGGAGCACCAGAGACATGACACACAGACATTCATCCAATAGGTCAGTAAGATAGAACACGACCAATGGGCATTCACGATACACACAGAGGTGACACTACCACAGGGGGGCATTACACCAACCCATATATAAAGGACACAGCACACATGATCTTCCTCTTTCCAGTGGAGACACTCAGTGAGTATAGACACAGGGTTGATTCAATATCACACCCACCATGTGGATTGTAGCAGACTAGTTCAAGGAACCTTTTATCCTTCCTGATGTTATGACGCAGGAGGCCATTTGGCCCGTTGTGTCTGCACCAGCTCTTGGAATGAGCATCTTATTCTCTCATCTAATCATATAACTTTGCAGTTTCCTTTCTTCCCTTAAAGACTTAACAATATTTCTGAATTTTTATCACCTGTGAATTTCAGCATTACTTCTGCTAGACCTATACCCAGTTCATTAGTATGTATGGTGAACAGAAGTAACCCCAGAACTGAACCAATATAAATATAAATGTAGATATACAAACATATAAAAATGGCCCTCAATTCCTACTCTGTCAATTTTTCCTCTGAATCAAATTTTCATAGTTTGCTATCCTCTCCAATTCTACATCTATTGGTTTTTTCTGGTATTCTCCAACGTGCCGTACTAGTTTGTCAAAGGTTTTGCTGAAATCCACATTTAGAAATACTGTGGATGGTAGTGTGTCAACAGTGTCTGTTACCTCCTGGTGAAATGGGTATAGTGGTTGGCAATAATTCAACTAGGATATTCAGACTGCAATCTTGTTATATTTCTTTTCACATTCTCCCCATGTCTGCGTGGGTCTCACCCCCTACAACCCAAAAAGGTGAGCAGGATAAATGAATTGGCCATGCTAAATTGCCCCTTAATTGGAACAAATTAATTCGGTACTTACATTCATATTTAAAAAAAATCTTGTTCTAATATGTGACCTGCAAGTGAAATTGACGTGTTATAATTGCAGCCTTCATCAGCTGTGGGAGATGGAGGATATAGACAGGTCTGGTCAAGAGTTGAGGAGGAGACAGATGGAAAATGGGGAAGAAAAAGAGTGACAAATATTTAAAAAAAAAATAAAAAATTTAAAGTACCCAATTAATTTTTTCCAATTAAGGGGCAATTTAGCATGGCCAATCCACCTACCCTGCATATCTTTGGGTTGTGGCGGTGAAACCCACGCAAACACGGGGAGAATGTGCAAACTCCACCTGGTCAGTGACTCAGGGCCGGGATCGAACTGGGACCTCGGCGTGGTGAGACAGAAATGCTAACCACTGCACCACCGTGCTGCCCCAGTGACAGATATTTTTGAAGTACCATAGGATAACAGCTCAGACTCTTCAACTCAAATCATCTCTGCCAGCAGTTTAACAACTTAAAGCACGTAAATGAGTTTTAGTTGCGGACAGAGCCTCAGTACAGACTACAACTAGAGAAACAAGTCAGGGGCACAATAACAAAAGAAGTGCACATTATTACAAGGGTAAAAATTTTAGTAAAACAGCAGAATAATGCAGAAAAACTGGAGTGAGGACCATTGGGACAAAAATCGGCAAACAGCAGGAATAGGGGACAAAAATCGGCAAACAGCAGGAATAGCCAAGAGCAGAATGAGACTGGGAGGGAGCATGATAAAAATGAACAAAAACAATTCTAATTCACATTTTCTATTGAGATTTCAAATAAAAATTATATGAAATCAAAATTATATGTGCGTAGATTCAAGATAAATAATGCTTTTCAGGTTACTGCCAAAAGTAAAACAAGGCTGACTGCCCAAAGTCAAGTGGGTACATTGGCAAGAATTTGAAATAAAACTGCTGTGAAAAAAAAGCCAATTCCAAGCTCAAAAGACATGCTGGATCTTTTTTCCAGTATCTTTACAGTACTATTAATCAAACGTGTATTTTTGAACAATGGAAATACTCATAACAATTATCAACAGAAATATTTTATGCAAGTCCATAGTTCTCAGCTCTTTGCCATATGATTCCCTTTATTGGCTCACAATTATAACATCCCATTCCTACATCTATCTCTCGCTTATCCCATACTAAATTTATTGCAATTCCATTATTCAATAATGTTTCTTCATCCAGTGGAACAGTGCTTACTCACACTTCCATTACCTGTGGTCCTAATTATATCCAATTTAGATATATTAGGAAAAGATGCATATTTTTAAAAAAAGATTAAAAATGCAAGTGAATATTTTTAACTGACTTATCGAGATTTGTTCTTAATCAAGAAGTATAATTATCTGGAGCCCAGTACCACGTACAGGTTGCTATCCATTCAGATCTGAAAATTACCCTCAGAGGATGAGGCTAGTGGATATTTGAGGATTTTCATAGGAAAAAAAATAGTCCATTCCATCCTTTGAGCCTGACCTGCATTGAATTAGGGCACGGCAGCTATGCATCTGAACTATCCATCTGCCTTAACGTTATATCTTTTTATACACCTGCCTAGCAAGCCCCATTGATCTCAGATTTAAAATGTTTGAGGTTTACTGCTTTTTGTGGGTGGGAATTCCAACCTTTGTGTGAAGTACTGCTTTTTAACTTTTCTGCGAAGGGAGCGGGGCTGTAAAGAGCGAGACCTCGGCGAGGAGAGTGGGGCTGTAAAGAGCGAGACCTCAGTGAGGAGAGTGGGGCAGTAAAGAGCGAGACCTCAGCGAGGAGAGTGGGGCTGTAAAGAGCGAGACCTCAGCAAAGAGAGCACTGTGTAAAGAGCGAGACCTCAGCAAGGGGAGCGGTGTTCAAAGAGCGAGACCTCAGCAAGGAGAGCAATGTATAAAGAGAGAGACCTCCGCAAGGGGAGCGGTGTACAAAGAGTGAGACCTCAGCAAAGGGGAGCGGTGTACAAAGAGCGAGACCTCAGCAAAGAGCGCAATGTATAAAGAGAGAGACTTCAGCAAAGGGGAGCGGTGTACAAAGAGCGAGACCTCAGCAAAGAGCGCAATGTATAAAGAGAGAGACTTCAGCAAAGGGAAGCGGTGTACAAAGAGCGAGACCTCAGCAAGGAGAGCGATTTATAAAGAGTGAGACCTCAGCAAGGAGAGCGATGTACAAAGAGCGAGACCTCAGCAAAGAGTGCAATGTAGAAAGAGTGAGACTTCAGCAAGGAGAGCGATTTATAAAGAATGAGACCTCAGCAAGGAGAGCGATGTATAAAGAGTGAGACCTCAGCAAGGAGAGCGATGTACAAAGAGTGAGACCTCAGCAAGGAGAGCGATGTATAAAGAGCGAGACCTCAGCAAGGAGAGCGATTTATAAAGAGTGAGACCTCAGCAAGGAGAGCGATGTACAAAGAGCGAGACCTCAGCAAGGAGAGCGATTTATAAAGAGTGAGACCTCAGCAAGGAGAGCGATTTATAAAGAGTGAGACCTCAGCAAGGAGAGCGATTTATAAAGAGTGAGACCTCAGCAAGGAGAGCGATGTATAAAGAGCGAGACCTCAGCAAGGAGAGCGATGTATAAAGAACGAGACCTCAGCAAGGAGAGCGATTTATAAAGAGCGAGACCTCAGCAAGGAGAGCGATTTATAAAGAGTGAGACCTCAGCAAGGAGAGCGATGTACAAAGAGCGAGACCTCAGCAAGGAGAGCGATTTATAAAGAGTGAGACCTCAGCAAGGAGAGCGATTTATAAAGAGTGAGACCTCAGCAAGGAGAGCGATTTATAAAGAGTGAGACCTCAGCAAGGAGAGCGATGTATAAAGAGCGAGACCTCAGCAAGGAGAGCGATTTATAAAGAATGAGACCTCAGCAAGGAGAGCGATGTATAAAGAGTGAGACCTCAGCAAGGAGAGCGATGTATAAAGAGTGAAACTTCAGCGAGGAGAGCAGGCACCACTACACTTCATGAATTCCTGGCAGAGGTCCTTTGGGATGGAGAAAGAAGAACAGTAGGAGTTTGACTTTTATGCCCTAGGCCCATACAGCGTAGCCTGGTCGCCAGTTGTCTTGGACTCCCTTACCACTTGAACAAGACCGGCCCCTGTGGTAGCTGGTGTGCAACTTTCACCCCACATTATAGGAACTCGCACACTGAATCTTCCACACCTTTAAATGAAATTACAATATGTAGATGATGTTTGTGTCTGCATGCACTCTGATGCTGAACTCCAAGCCATTGTCAACACCTTCAGAGGTGTACGAGAACCTGGATGTGACACTAAACATCTGTAAAACAAAGGTCCTCAAACGTTAAATACTGCTTTTAGTGTGCCAGCGCAGCCGTTGGCTACCTGAGGAAATGTGTTTGAAGGCAAGAGCCTCCTATCCAGTACCAGGCTCATGGTCCACAGAACAGTAGTGATAACCACCCTCCTCTACGGCTCAGATGTGGACCATGCACAGAAGGCACCTCAAAACCGTGGAGAAATAGAACCAGCTTTGCCTCCACAAGAGCCTGAAAATCTAGTGGCAGGATAAGTGCAACAATGTCAGTGTTCTCGCTCAAGCCAACATCCCCAGTATCGACCATGCTCAATCAGCTCTGCTAGGCGGGCCACATCATCCACATGCCACACTCCTGAAACAAACTTCACACAGAGATTCAACATGGCAAGCGAGTCCCAGGAGGATAGAGGGAACGTCTCAAGGACACCCTCAAAACCTCCTTGAAAAAGTGCAACATTCCCACCACCGCTTTGGAATCCCTGGCCTAAGACCTCCCGAACAGAAGAAGATGCATCCGGAAAGGAGTTGAACACCTTGAGTTATGTCACCGAGTTCAAGCTGAAGCCAAGCATCGACAGCGAAAGGTGTTTGTGGCAACATGCTTGCCCCACCCATACGCTCCTCCAAACATGATCTGCCCCACCTGTGACAGAGACTGTAAGTCATGCATTGGACCCCTCAGTCACCTGAAAATTCATTTTTAATGTGGAAGCAAGTCATCCTTGAATCTCAGGGATTGCCTAAGAGGAGAAGTTTTCAAATTTCACTCCTGAATATCTTTTTTAAGATTTTAAAGATTAAGGTTTAAACGTTATGACCCCTCGTTGAGACTTCCCCACCAGAGGAAACAGATTCTACAGATTGACCAGCCACAGCGAGCCTGGAGTGACGAGTGGGACGGTTAGATGTGGGAGAGGCCGAAATCGGGAATCACGCTGGGCGCCAATCGGTTTCCAATCTAACTGGCCCACTTCCGATGACGGAAAACCAATAATCACTAATTAAGACCATTAACAGGAAGAATCCCTTATTGAACGGGCACCCATGATCTAACCAGCAACCCAGCGAGTGGTTATGTGGGTGCCATTTAATACACCTATTTAAAAACGTGAAGCTTGCGAACCCACTGCTGTGGGGATTTGAAGAGGTGAGTAGCCATTTTGGAAATAAGGCAGTCAGCCTGGGGTCACCGGGGCCACTCCCCCAGTGCTCGGGTGGGAGGTGAGCCCCTGTGGGGGAAGGGGAGAAACGGGCTCAGTCATGGGGGAGGGTGGTCGCCCGAGCTTTGGGGAGGGGGGGTGAGGCAGTGCAGCACCCGTGGGTCCGCTATGCCACCCCCCAGATCGTGTATACCTGTAACAGGGGCAGCTCCAGTCTGTCTGTCCCTCCGAACACCTACGTGACAGAGTCCCATCCGTGGTAATATGGTGAAGGTCAGTTCAGCCCTCACTGGCCGCGCAGCTGAAGGCTAGTGGGAATTGGCAATTTTAGTAATGTGATCACTTCACAACTCACAAATGGATTCCGGTGGGTAGACTTGCCATGAAGCAGGCGAGTGTTATTGTCTGGCATTCCAATCAGGCTGAGAGGCCTGAACACCGGAGGCATCAACACCACAGAGGCATTGACCAGCATCCAAACACCCATGATCTAGCCCGTAGCACCGGGAGACATCCTTGCGACCAGAAGGTGGGTATGTGGACTGGGGAGGGAACCAGTGACAGACGACGTTACCAGCGCCCACTGCCCATGAACCACTGTTGCGGCCAGGGTGCATAACAGGGTAGGTTGGATGTCATCCGGAGGGAATGCAGGAAATGTGAGGGTGGGGGAGGCATGGGAGACATGAGGGTACCGGGGTGGAAGCCATAGCTGATTGTCTGTCTCACTCTCTCCAATTCCTTACAGATATCACATCATGGACCCCGCAGAAGCTGCCCTCTCGGTGGCAGGCCCAGGCAGTCAGACGCCGGAGAAGGCGGCAGCAGCAGTTTCGATAGAGGCTCGAGGTAGCGGCCCATGCGCAGAGCCCCACCCCACAACCTGAGGAGCCGGCCACCCATGAGGCCGGATAGAGGCCCAGAGGGAGAGGCTAGCAACGGCCCAAGGTGTACAGGCGTCGCTGGTCCTTCGAACAGATCACAGACAGCATGTGCTGCAGGAGGTTCCTCCTCAATAAGGAGATGGTGTGGCACATGTGTTATGTTCTTGTGGACTTGGCACCACGTGGAGGAGCATACCCTCTCCTAGTTGCCATCAAGGTCACAGCAGTCCTGAACTTCTACACCGGAGGATCATTCCAGGGCTCGAGTGGGAACTTGTGCGGCATATCCCGACCAACAGCCCACAAGTGAAATCATGGGTGCGCTGTTTTCCTGGCAGCTGACTGCAAACATTGGTGGACCAAGCCCACCAAGATGCTCGGCCAGCAGGATTCTCTGCCATGTCGAAATGCCCCAAATACAGGCACACGCTGCCTTGTGAACACAGGGCTGTCCAGGAGCGCCCTTCATCAACGGGAAGGGGCTCCACTCCGTAAAGTTCAACATGTGTGTGACCACCACCTGAAGATCATGTATGCGTGTGCTCGTTTCCCTAGTGGGCACGACAGCTGTAGCCTGGGGCAGTTGGAGATCCGCAGCATAAGGGACCCCCCAGGGTGACCGGCTGGCTCTTGGGAAATAAAGGGCACTCGTTTACGATCTGGCTAATGACGCCATTAAGGAGGTTGGTGGCTGATGTGGAAACCAGATAAACTAAGCCCATGTGGCCACCTGTGCTGTCATTGAGCTGCACATCAGACTGCTTAAAATGTGGCTCCGATGCCTCGACCGCTCAGGTTGTGCACTGCAGTACAACCACCCCCCCCCCCCCCCCCCCCAAAGGGTCGCCTGCTTTGTGGCCCTGCACAACCTGCCACAGCAGCGGGGTGACATGTTGGAGGTGGGGGAGGAGGAACATGCGGCCAACTCCAAAGAGGATGAGGAGGAGCCAGATCAGGTGGGGCTGGAGGACGAGCTCGGGGATGACCTGTGGGACCAGCCGGAAGTTGGAAGGCAGGCAGAAGCAGCAAGAGTCTGGCACGCCCCGAGGACAAGCCTTCATCCTCACCCGCTTCTCATAAGGTGTGGCTTCGCCCATCACAAGGGATGGAGGTAGCATCTTGCTTACCACGTCCTGTGGTCTCTGATACCCCTGGAGGGCATCCTGTGGACTTGCCGGTGGCACATGCCTAACTGAGCCACCCTGTTAGGAACACTGACCTGAGTCGTGCCGTTTTCTGAGATCACCTCGGGATAGAGGGGCAGCTGGATTGAGCTTCGGATACCCCTGCATCATCTGGCTGGGCCAGCCCTGGCGGCTCACCAATGTCTGCACCATGATGTTGATGCCCTCAGCGATGCCCTCTGTGGGCAGGTCATGCTCTCAGTGGATCATTGATCATAGAATTTACAGTGCCATCGGGTCTACACCGGCTCTTGGAAAGAGCACTCTACCCAAGCCCACACCCTATCCCCATAACCCAGTAACCCCACCCAACACTAAGGGCAATTTTGGACAATAAAGGCAATCTATCATGGCCAATCCACCTTACCTGCACATCTTTGGACCGTGGGAGGAAACCGGAGCACCTGGAGGAAACCCACGCACACACAGCGGGAAAGTGAAGACTCCACACAGACAGTGACCCAAGCCAGGAATCGAACCTGGACCCTAGAGTTGTGAAGTAATTGTGCTAACCACTATGCCACCGTGCTGCCCAGTGCTTTGGCGATGTCCACCTACGTCTGGGACACAGTCCTCAGCCACCCGGACATGCACTGGAGTGTCTCAGCAATGCCCACCTGAGACTGGGACATGTACTTCAGAACCCCGGCAAGGGCACTGGCTGACCTGTGGCCGACCCTCCGAGCGCCTCGGGGGGAACGGGGTATCCCATTTGGGCTCGACCATGCCCATGAACCTGGCCAGGATGGCATTCCCGGATCGTGGAGATGGTCTGTGCAGTGGCACAGCTGCATGCTGTCTGGGGTTTGCTCTGCAGGATAGGTTTGAGTGCTGCTCCCCTCCTTATTGGTGAGCTGCCGGCCGCCGTCTGGGCGAATCAGCCAGCGGGACAGTCAGTTACAGCATGCAGCCCGTGGGTTTCGTGTCTGCGTAGGTTTCCTCCGGGTGCTCCAGTTTCCTCCCACTGTCCAAAGATGTGCAGGTAAGGTGGATTGGCCATGATAAATTGCCCTTATTGTCCAAAATTGCCCTTAGTGTTGGATGGGGTTACTGGGTTATGGGGATAAGTGGCCTAATTAACGTTAGATACTGGTGACGACCTCACCGGTTAACATCCAGCATTTCCTGCTCGCTACCACGCATAGAACTAATTTGGGTAGCTCACGCCCTACATAACTGCACCCTTTCGATCCCTTTCAAATTTCTAAAAATCTCAATTAAATCAACATCTAGAAGGCCAGCAGAATTTTGACCAGAAAGTTTCACAGTATATATTATATTTAATTTTTGAAATGGAATTACATAAATTTTATCTGCAGAGCCTTGGAATTTGATTAGATAATAAAATAAGAAACTCAAATCAGTTTCAAACCAAGCTCTCAATTTTACACCAACCTCCATTCTCCACCAGATGGTGCAGGAGCCAGGCATTCTCCTCTCCTGCATGGCTAACCCATTTTCCATTGTATTGAAAATTGTTATTTCAGAAAGACAACCAGGCAGGTATTTATTTCTGCACTCAAATCTAGTAATCCAAATGTAAACATGCACTGACCAGATTAAATGGATCACTAATTCAATCATCATTCTTATACAGAATAAGAAAATGTAAGTAAATGTTAGCCACATGTCAGAATAGGTAAATTAGGCAAAATGTTAAGTTTCGCGAGCAAAAAAGACATTTTCTGTTCATATTTCATAGTTCAGTAACGAACAAGAAAAAGCTGCTCCACAGTGCAGCGGGCATACAACGTCATGCCTGTTAATGACTAACCTCTGCCAAATAGTTTTGTATAGAGCAAAACATTTTCTATTAAATTGATAGTACCAATATGTCTAGTTTCCTTAGAACTGATTTTCTGATCTAATCATATTAGGTGTTATGGTTTTTCATATTTATGTATCATAATGGACTACTCTTGTACCCTTTTCCATGATTCTAACATAGAAACATTACATTTACAAACCTGATTTCTGTCTTCATCTTCAAATTAAGAATTTATATCAAAGAAATCCATGTTATACATGTTATGTTTCAAAATAGATTTTTTTTCAAATCTTTCATTTTATTTTCATTTCTCATACTTTTCTAAGTCTCATATTTATTCTTTATCCTTTACTCTCAGCGTCACTTAGACTACAGCCTTCTCTCGTTCACTGATCTTTAGTCTTCCAGTGAAATGCAAGGCTATATATGAGCCAACAATGCTTTATGGATTCTGCTATGCCCATCACACCCACAATTCACTGTATGCTTCCCTTCAATAGGTCTACCCTGCTCGTAACATCAAGACCACCTTGGACACAGTCATCGGCAATCTTCTCCTTGAATAGAGCGTGCCATCACTCCGTGACCTCTCTACATTGCTGAACGTGGTCAATCACCCCAATCCTTCAACACTGCCATTCCTTAATGCTTCAACTTTGCAAGACTTCCTTTTGGTCTTTTTACTAGGCTACATACTACCCCTAAATGCACCAAAAGACTTCTAACTACAGCGGAATTGGTAGTGTAGTATTTGATTATTCAATTGTTCGGTGTTTGACTTTGTGGGTCTGTTCCCATTGTGATATTACTTAAGCCTAGGTGTGGTTACCGAGGAACAGAAACCAAACTGAGACAAGAAGCTGTAAGCATTAGAGTTCAGGCATTTTAGAAGCACTTGTAAATAAAGTTATGGACAGGGGAGAGGTCGGATGATTCCTCCTTTTTCCCAGCTCTTCGCTGACAGAAGACAAATGTGTTTTATTAAAAAGAAAAAATGTTTCAATCCGATAAGTGGTGGAACTGTTAACAACATAAATGACAGTTTTTTTCCTTAAGTTTTCAAAAAGGATAAACTATTACTCAACACCCAAAAGGTATTTGCAACCACACCCACACACACTCATGATGGTGGTTCTAAAAACGGAAGCATGCACTTAGATCTCAGAAGTCTAAACATTCACTGTCACTTTCTTCTCCTGAGATGAAGACTTAAAATGCTGCACACCTCTGATTCCCTTTTGCTCTACTGAAGAAAGAGAGTCTGGAGGTGAAGACGTAATTGTAGTGGTTTACCACTTGCTTCACTTCATCACGGTGCAGTCGAAATCTTGCAGCTAAAAACCTGGTTTTATTCTTTACATAGATAAGTAAAGGCTAACACGTGAATTAGGAGCAGGAGCAGGCCATTCAACCCACCAAACCTGCTCCGCCATTTAACAAGATCACGGATGATCTGTTTGTAACCTCCTGCTTACTCCCGATAACTTTCAGCCCTTTGTTAATCAGAAATCAGTTTAGACATGCCTTAGAAACATTCAAAGAATCTGCTTCCACTGCCTTTTGAGGACACACTTTCCAAAGATTCACGACCCCGGGAGAAAAGGTTTCTCCTCATTTCTATCTTAAATAAGCGACCCCTTATTTTTAAATAGTGACCCTAGTTCTGGATCCTCCCACAAGAGGAAACATCCTCCCACACCAACCCTGACATGACTCCTCAGGATCTTAAAGCTTTCAATCCAGTCCAACATCATGGATGTCAGTCTTCAATCAATTTCATAGAATTTACAGTGCAGAAGGAGGCCATTCGGCCCGTTGAGTCTGCACCGGCTCTTGGAAAGAGCACCCTACCCAAGGTCAACACCTCCACCCTATCCCCATAACCCAGTAACCCCACCCAACACTAAGGGCAATTTTGGACACTAAGGGCAATTTATCATGGCCAATCCACCTAACCTGAACATCTTTGTGACTGTGGGAGGAAACCGGAGCACCCGGAGGAAACGCACGCACACACGGGGCGGATATGCAGACTCCGCACAGACAGTTACCCAAGCCGGAATTGAACCTGGGACCCTGGAGCTGTGAAGCGATTGTGCTATCCACAATGCTACCGTGCTGCCCATGTGATATCAAGAAATGGCTGCACTGGATACTGTAAGGGCTATGTGCTCCTACAATATTCCAGCAATAGTACTGAGGTCATGCGTGGCAGAAATTGCCATGCTCCTAGCCTTGCTGTTCCAGTACAATTGCAACACCAGCATCTACCCAGCAATGTGCAAAATTGCCCAGATATGCCTTGTCCAGAAAAAGTAGGATAAATCCAACCCTGTCTACTCTCGAACATCAGTAAAGTGAGAAGTCTTACAACACCAGGTTAAAGTCCAACAGGTTTGTTTCAATTACTAGTGATTGAAACAAACCTGTTGGACTTTAACATGGTGTTGTAAGACTTCTTAATGTGCTCATCCCAGTCCAACTCTGGCATCTCCACATCATCAGTAGAATGGTGGAAGGGGTCATCAACATCACAATCAAGCAGCACCTTCTTAGTAATAACCTGCTCACTGATGCACAATTTGTGTTCTGCCAGGGCCATTCAGCTCCTGACCTCATTATAGCCTTGATTCAAACATGGACAAAAGAGCTGAATTCCAGAGGCGAGGTGGGAGTGATATCAAGGTCTGTATTTGACCGACTGTGACATCAGGGAGCTCGAGCAAAATTGGAGTCAATGGGAAAAATCTCTGTGCTGGTTGCAGCCATACCTAGCATAGAAGGTAGATGGTTATGATTGTTGGACATCAGTGATCTCAGCCCTAAGGCATCATTGTAGGGGTTTCTCAGGCTAGTGTCTGTGGCCCAAACATTTTCAGCTGCTTCATTAATCAATTCCTTCCATCATCAGGTCTGAAGTGGGGATGTTCACTGATGATTGTACAATGTTCAGCACTATTCATGACTTCTCAGATACTGAAGCAGTCCATGTCTAAATGCAGAAAGACCTGGAAAATATCCAGGCTTGGGCTGGCAAGTGTCAAGTAACATTCAAGCCAGACAAGTGGCAGGCAATGACCATCTCCAACAAGAGAGAATCTAACCATCACCCCTGACATTCAATGGCATTACCATCGCTGAATCCCTCACTATCAACATCCTCAGGGATGACCAGAAACATAACTGGATTAGCCATATGAATGCAATTTAATTTTTTTCTCCCTGTGGAACATGACATATGGGCAGACAGTAGCATATGGCTAATGCCACTGGATAAGCAACAGAGGCGGAGGCTAATTTATTACCAAGGGAATGGAGTATAAAAATAAGAAAGTCCTTCTAAAACTATACAAGGCACTAGTTATACAACAGCTGAAACACTATGAACAGTTTTGGTCCGCTTATCTAAGGAAATATATATTGGCATTGGAGGAAGTCCAGCGAAGGTTGATCCTGGGTATGGAGCAACCTTCTTAAGTAGGTTGGGCCTGTACTCATTGGAGTTTAGAAGAATGAGAGGCGACCTCATTGAGACATCTAGGATTCTCAGGGAGCTTGATGAAGTAGATGCTGAAATGTTGTTCCTTCTTGAGGGAAAGTCTAGGAGCAGAGGTCATTATCTCAGAGTAAGGGGTCACCCATTTAAGACAGAGATAAGGAGTAATTTCTTCTCTCAAAGGTTAGTGAATCTGTGGAATTCTTTACCACATACAGCTGCAAAGGCCGGGTTGTTAAGTATGTTCAAGGCTGAGGTAGACAGATTTTTAACCAGCAAGGGAATCAAAGGTAATGGGAATAAGGACAAAGTAGAGTTGAGAATTATATCAGATCAGCCTCGATCTCATTGAATGGTGGAGCAGACTCGATGGGCTAAATGCCTTACTTCTGCTCTTACATCTCTTGGCCTCTTGTTCAGGAGCATGAGACCATGAGATGCAAGAGCAGAAGTAAGTTCAAATCCCACCATGGCATCTGGTGGAATGTAATTAATAAATCTAGAATAGAAGGCTGGTCCCAGTAATGGTGACTTTGTTGTAAAAAAACATCCACTAATATCCTTCAGAGAAGAAAATCTGCCATCCTTACAATAACCCCAGACCCACAGCTATGTGGCTGACTCTTAAACTGCTCTCTGAAAGTAGCAAGCCACTCAGTTATGGCCAAATAGGGATGGGCATCAAATGCTGGCCTTGAAAGAATAAAGAAAACAAATAAAGATATAAATTTGATAGATTTTGTACAGGGTTCAGATAATTGTTTTTAAATTCAGGGATCTAAGGTATATTGCTGTCTACACATATAAGCAATTCAAAACACAATGTTACTTGTGGAATCAGCATAGAGATTGTTAGCCTGAGGTGGCCACAGTGGAGCAGCGAACGGGTGAGGGCTGCTGGGGAATGAGGATGGGGAACCTGCAAATCATGAAGAAAACCCAAAAATGTTCTGTTATTCTGCAGAATGATGCATGACAGTCACAGAACAACACTGCGCAAGGATATACATGCATTCACTTCAACATAATTTCTATTCAAGATTTAAATGAACTTAGTATTGACGAGTACTCCTAGCCGGAATCCACAACAAATCAATTTAACAAATTAGTTTAATTACTTAAACACAGCACTTTAACAGCATCCTGGTTGCATGCGTAATGTGAAATGGGCAAAACGATTAATCATTTAATTGCTAAAGGTTTCAAAGTGAAAGGCCATTGGAACATAAAATACTCTATTAACAGGGTCCTCAAGCTGTTAGCAGACTACATTTTTGGGAGGTTTACAGTAAGGTCACACAAATCATTTTGTGAATTGAGGTAGTTTTCAACTTGTGGTGCATTTCTCTCTTGCCTCAAAGTGCTGGATTATTTTTTTTTAAAGCACACAAATAATGGCATGTACTTTGAACTTGTCATTATTTTGTCAACAAAATTTAGGACTGTTATCTCATCTCAATTGCTGACTGGCCTCCAATGAAATTCCAGCATTCTGTATTTCCCCTTTTTCATTTTCTACATTTAAATATAATTAGTTCCATTTTAGCATATTGGAACGTCGATTTAATGTTTCTTTAGACTCATTCATGATATCAACTTACCTGTCCTATCAATTGAATAATAAAGTCAACTACCAGTTTGGACTCCTTGCTAAATATGCCTTGCCAAAGTTTATCCACGAGTCTCTGTGTGAAGTAAAATACATTGTTCACTAATATGTTGTAACTTCCTCCACTGGTAATAGGTAATGTTGCATCTTCACCTGCAAACCATGAAGAAAACCCAAAAATGTTCTGTTATTCTGTAGAATGATGCATGACAGTCACAGAACAATACTGCACAAGGATATAGATGCATTCACTTCAATATCATTTCTATTCAAGATTTAAATTTTTAGTTACATAATTTGTTTTTCAATGTCAAGTTTTTAGACTATTGAGGTGAAGCATCAAAATTAAAAATTTCCTTCAATACCTTTCAAACACTAAGTTTACCTATTCGCCATGTTAAAATTTGCCTTGGTTAGCTGTTCATGATCAAAATATGAAGACCATGCTCATGGAATTTGGGTTGATTGGAATCAGCTGCAGGAAAATTAGTCTTTGAAGGAAAGGAGCTGGAATTCTATCTGGGAAGATTCAGAGCTGTGAAAGACCTTGACTGAAAACACTGCTGTATGTGCTAAGTGGACTGCCTTGTAAATCAGTAAGATCTATCTTTGTGTCTGCTATTTAATATGTAATTTGCACCTTACATTGACCGCAGTTTGGCTGTTAATTCATATTTAATCTATGTTGATTTTGGTTTGTTGAAGTAAAAGTTATAAAAGACGTAAAATTGAAATCTTATCCATCGATTGTTTAGTAAATTTGGTTCCTTTGTTGGTCTCCTCTGGAATCATTCATGAAATTTTCTGGCGGCCCAACTTTTCCAAATCATCTTGACCGTATACACTGATGGTTAAGACTCCAGTCATCGGTTTTGATCACACATTTGCGGGCAGCACAAGTGATTAGCACTGTGGCTTCACAGCGCCAGGGTGCCAGGTTTGCTTCCCTGCTGGGTCACTGTCTGTGCGGAGTCTGCACGTTCTCCTCGTGTCTGCGTGGGTTTCCTCCGGGTGCTTTGGTTTCCTCCCACAGTCCAAAGACGTGCAGGTTAGGTGGATTGGACATGATAAATTGCCCTTAGTGACCAAAAAAGGTTAGGAGGGATTATTGGGTTACGGGGTTAGGGTGGAAGTGTGGGCTTAAGTGGGTCGGTGTAGACTCGATGGGCCTCCTTCTGCACTGTATGTTCTATGTTCATAAGGACACAAAAAGGTAGTGGTAGTAGGGGATATTACATTGAGGAGAGTTGATACTGTTCTCAGTAGCAAGGAGTGAATGTCCAGACAGCTGTGTTACCTGTTAGGGTTTGGGACATCTGCTCAGGGCTGGAGAGGAATTTGCAATGAGATGTGGAGGATCCAGTGGTCGTGGTCCATAGAGGTACCAATAACATAAGCAGGATAAGGAAGGAGATTCTGCATAGTCAGTATGAAGAGCTAGCCACCAAATTAAGCAGAACCTCAAAGGTAATAATGGCTGGATTATTACCCGTCACATGAAAATTGGCATTGGAAAAGATAAGAGTAGGGAAATTAATGCATGGCTCAAAAACTGGTGTGGGAGAAGTGGGTTCCAGTTCATTGGACACTGGCATTAGTACTGGGGAAAGTGGGATCTGTACCGTTGGGACGGTCTACACCTGAGCTGTGCAGGGGCTGATGTTCTAGTGAGCCGTTTAACTAGGGAAGCAAGATCATTTTAACTGAATCATGTCGGGCAAGCTATCAAATTTGGAAAGGTGTAATAAACTAAAGAGCAGAGGCAAGGCAAGAGAGAAAGATACTAATATGGGAAATGATAAACAGATCATGACAGGAAGGGTCCGAGGGTACAAATCTAAGAGTAAATAAACAGATAAGGCTAATGCTACAGAAATAATAAAAGGACAAAACTAAAGGCTCTGTATCTAAATGCATGTATTATTCAAAAGAAAACAGATGAATTGATCGCATAAATAGAAATGAATAACTATGATCTGATGACCATTACAGAGACATGGCTACAGGATGACATAGACTGGGACCTGAATATTGGAGGGTGTGAGACATTGAGGAAGATATGAAGTTAGGAACAGGTGGAGAGGTGGCTCTGATAATTAATGATGGGACTAGCATATTAGAGAGGGATGACTTAATTTCAGGAAACTAGGATGTAGAAGCAGTTTGGGTTGAGATGAAAAATGATAAAGGCAAGAAGTCACTTGTGGGAATGGTGTTCAGGCTCCTATTTGGAACCACATGGTAGGACAGTGTACAGAATAAGAGATAATGGGAACTTGTCAGAAAAGTACAATGATACTCTTGAGGGATTTTAATCTTAAAATAGATTGGAAAAATCAGATGAGCAAAGGTAGCGTAGATGAGTTCATAGAATGCTTTGGCATAGTTTCTTCGAACAGCACATTCTGGAGCCAACCAGAGGGCAGTCTACACTTGACCTGGTATTGTGCATTCGGATGGGATTAATTGATAACCTCAGTGAAGGTACCTTAATACCTAGGTAGTAGCGATCATAATATACATTCAATTTGAGGGATAGAAGAGTGTGTCCAAGACTGGCATTTAAACTTAAATAAGGGCAATTATAAGGACATGAAAGCAGAACTAGCTAAAGTGAACTGACAAATGTGCTTCAGGGATAGAATGATAGAGGTTCAGCGGCTGGCATTTAAAGGGATATTTTAGATTATACAGAATAGATACATTCCAATGAGAAATAAAAATTCCAAGGGGAGGACCATTATCCATGGTTAACTAAAAAAGTTAAAGACATGAATAAACCTTGTGGAAAAAGCATATATTTGCGCAAAGATGGGTGGCAGGTCAGGTATAAAACACTGGTAAGGCCACAACTGGAATATTGTGTGCAGTTCTGGTCGCTACATTACAGGAAGGACGGTATTGCTCTGGAAAGAGTGCAGAGGAGGTTGACAAGAATGTTACCGTGGCAACATTCTTGTCAACCTCCTCTGCACTCTTTCCACAGGAACACCGTCTTTCCTGTAATGAGTCTCTTCTGTATATTCTAAAATATCCCTTTAAATGTTAGAAAAGTGTAGTCACGAGGGTTATTTTCCTTGGAATAAAGAAGGCTGAGGGGTAACTTAATTGAGGTATACAAAATTATGAGTGGAAGAGATAGAGTGCAGAGGATAAAATTGCTTCCCTTGGTGCAGAATCCTAGAACCTGGAGACGTAGATTCAAGATAAGTGACAAAAGTTGTAGAAGAGACAGAAGGAAGAACTTTCCTTTACGCAAAGGGTAGTGGAAATCTGGAATTTGCTGCCCGAGTTGGTGGTAGAGGCAATGACTCACAACCCTTTTTAAAAAGTACCTGGATCGGCATGTTAAGTGCTCTAAGCTACAGGGCTATGGACCAGGTGCAAGAAGGTGGAATTAGAAAGGACACCCGAGTGTCCTCGGGATGGCGTGGACAAGATGGGCTGAATGGTCTCTTTCTGTGCTGTAACTTTTGTATGATTTTATGAAATCAATAGTAAGAACATCTGGCAGAGGTAAACATTTGCATTGCTTCTTTTAGTCAATGGAGCAGAACTTTATAGTAGCTTCAGTAAAATATTTTGAATCTGAACATGATCACTGGACAACTAATATTAAGTAACTGGACTATAATATCCAGTTCAGATGTCCTAAATTCACTAACAAGGGACATTAAAAACCCAAGTGCACAAGATATTTTTGTCGCCGCAGTGACTCAGGAGCAAAAACAAAGTTCAAGACTGAATGCCATAAACTCAGCCACCAATTAATAAAAAAAATCCCGATCATAAAGAAATACCAGCAGCATTCAATCTTTCATGTCTTAACAAAATCTGGAATTTCAATTTTTAAAAATTCATTTTTTGGGATGTGGGCATTGCTGGCTAGGCCAGCATTTATTGGCCATCCCTAATTTCCCTGGAGAAGGTGGAGGTGAGCTGCCTTTTTGAACCGCTGCAATCCATTTAGTGTAAGTACATCCACAGTACTGTTAGGGAGGGAGTTCCAGGATTTTGACCAAGTGACAGTGGAGGAATTGCGATATATTTCAATGATGTGGGGCTTGATGGGGGAACTTGCAGGTGGTGACGTTCCCATGCATCTGCCTGCCCTTGAACATCATCTTGTGGAAAACAGAAGCTTCTACATTTACCAAACTTATCTCTAGCTATGGACTGAAACATGTTATTTTGCTTAAAAACATATGAGCAAATATTCTAAATTGTCAAAAAAGTGTCAGCATTTAAAAATCCATGTAAATTGAGCAAATGTCACTCACGTTAGTGACAATGGAAATCTATTTTTATATGTAGTCTTTAATTCAGCACTAGAATGTTTGTGATCACTAAACCTCAGATTCCCACATTTAAGCTGTGCATTCATATAAGGGCATAGTGTAGGTTAGATGGCCTTTAGTTTTTTTCCATGTCGGTGCAACATTGAGGGCCGAAGGGCCTGTACTGCGCTGTATCGTTCTATGTTCTATGTTCTAACTGCCGACTGACATCTATTGGTAGGCTTTGTATCGTTACTGGCGGTCAAAACCGTAGCCTTCTTTTGGCTAACAACCAAAAACATATCCAATGCAAACAACTCTATTTTATAACTAGTAAAGCCGATAAATCCCAAGATACAAAATAATCTGAAAACATAGATTCATACATATTTAGCACTTTCCATGAACAACATTTTGCTGCAATTCACGCAAATTAGACAGTTTGGCTTCAGCATTGGCTGAAGGAACTGTATTCAGACGCACCTAACAAAACATCTGCTGCTAGTAAGTGATCCATCACACTGTCCAAGATGCAAGTTTGAAATTCTTTTTGCTGAGCCCTTGTTGATCTATCAGGTGAAGCCTTGAAAACAAAAACAAAAATCACTATTACGCTTTTTATTGTCATTAAAACATATGCCACAGTTGTGATTGAGAATCTCTGGTTAATATTAGATAATGGAACATGTTTACTGGAGGAAAACCAAAAAAACGATGGAAAAATTCAGCACCGGCAGAGAAAGAACAGAATTAACATTTCAGGTCATGATCTTTCATCACAATGTGGAAAAGTTAGAACTGTAATAGTTTTTAAAGAGGTGCAATGAGGAATGTGGCAAAAAAGGGAAGGTCTGTGATTGGGTGAAAAGACGGGAGACATTATGTGACAAAAGAGTTGGTGGAAGCCAAAGGGAATGAAAATGGGACAATAAAGAAACAAACGATGGGTCCAGAGGAGGTATAAATCACGGAGCAATGAACAGGTGCCACCCAAATGCAAAAACAAGATTAAGAGCAAAAATTGCAAAGAAAAGGAGACAAAAAGGTAATGTGGGGGGTGGGGAGGAGCAGGGGTGGCATTATGTTCTAAAACTGCTGAACTGTGTTGAATCCAGAGGTTGCAAAGTGCCTAATTCAAAGAAGAGGCACTGTTTCTTAATCCGGTGTTGAAAGAAGTACATGCAATCTACTGCTTCACCTGAAGGAGTGATTGGCACCTTAGATGGTGAGGAGGTACAGGACAGGGCATTACATCACCTGCACTGACATCAAAAGGTGGTGGGCCGGTGTTGGAGATTTATTGAGGCATGGAACGCTGAGAGAGATGGGGAGATGATGTGTTTGGTGGATGACGATCTTTTGAATATGCAGCCTGTGGGGTTGAAGGCGAGGAGAAAGGGGAACCCTACAGTGGGTCTGGGAGGGAGCGGAAAGGGTGAGAGCAGAAGTGTTAGAAATGGATCTAACATAGTCCAGAGCCATGTAAATCAGGGTTGGGTGGGTGGTGGGGGAATCCTTGGTTGAGAAAAAAGCAGGACATATCAGAGACGCTGGTATGGAAGGTTGCATCTTCAGAACAGATGCAACAGAGACAGAAAAACTGGGAGAATGAAATGTATTCCTTAAACAGTGTGAGGCATCATTGAAAAATTCTGAATTTTTACTCTGAATTCCAAGATCCAAGACACTCATATATGTGAGAAATAATTACCAGTCTGGACAATGAACTTTGGGGAACACTACAGTCCACCATCCTCCAATTTGAAAAAAATGATGATTTATCATGGCTCTCTGTTTTCTATGCTTAAGCAAACATATTTTGAATCCAACCGTACACTGATCTTCCCATTTATATTTTAATTTTATTAACCAGATATCAATTTGTAAACTGGCAGAGGTTTTATCTTGATCAAGTGAGCTGATCTCTTATTTAAGCACCAAAGTCGATGGAGGTGAAAGAATGAGAAGATATCTAAAATGGTCAAGAAAATAGACATAGAACATAGAACAGTACAGCACAGAACAGGCCCTTCGGCCCTCGATGTTGTGCCGAGCGATGATCACCCTACTCAAACCCACGTATCCACCCTACACCCGTAACCCAACACCCCCCCCCCCCCCCCCCCCAACCTTACTTTTTAAGACACTACGGGCAATTTAGCATTGCCAATCCACCTAACCCGCACATCTTTGGACTGTGGGAGGAAACCGGAGCACCCAGAGGAAACCCACGCACACACGGGGAGGACGTGCAGACAGTGACCCAGCCGGGAATCGAACCTGGGACCCTGGAGCTGTGAAGCATTTATGCTAACCACCATGCTACCGTGCAGAATTGTACCGTGCATATTGAGATAGAAGATTTATTTATACATTCACTATTTCAGATTCATCAACACTTACCTCTAATAGCAGGTCTATGAGAGTCGTCTGTTTACTAGCAGGTGCAAGACACAGATTTTCTATCACAAGGACACGCATGAAGTCAAATACAAACTTCCTGGCAGGGTGGTTGGTGAGGAAAGTCTTCGCCCCCACATTGCAATATTCTGATTGACTCCTATTCATGCCAGTATCACCTGCAAATGCCTTGAATTCTTCAGCAGGAGAACCAACATCATCATCAAGATCACTCACCTGAAGAAAGACATCATACTATTTTACAACAACTCCTATTTATGCAGCACCTTTAATGTAATTAAATATACCAAGATTATAAAACCAAGTATGATACTGAATAACATAAGGCAATATTAGATCAGAAGAACAAAACTTGGTCCAAGAGGTAGGTTTTAACGAGTGTCTTAAGCAGAAAAGTGAGGTCGAAGTGTGGAGAGGTTTGAGAAGCATCATAGCATTTGAGGTCGAGGCAACAGCCATCAGTGGTGGAGCAATTAAAATTTGGTATGCACAAGAGGCCAGAATTAGAGTAGCAAAGATATTTGAGAGGGTTGTGGGACTAAAGGATACTACAGAGATATGGAGGAGTGAGACCATGCAGGGATTTGAAAACAAGGGTAAAAGTTTTAAAATCAAGGGGCGAATCTGATGGCGGAGTCATTTAATCAAGCTGAAAGATAGAAGTGGGAACCCCACCATCTTCCTTGACTAAGTCTGTGGCGGGAAGGCTTGCGCTCAGCTTTTCTACCCTGTCTTAATAAGGCCCTTAAGTGGGCATGGGGTACTCAGCATGTGATAAGCTGAAAAACAAATTCTTGCAGGCGTCAAGTCACTTAGTATCTGATTGATGGAGGGAGGGGGCCCAATGAGAGCAACACCTGCCCTTGCTGCCAACTCCCCCCCCCCCCCCCCCCCCCCCCCCGACCTGTGATCTCCACCAACCATCATTTGAACTTTAGCCTTGATGATCCTGGGCTTTAAGTGAGTACATTACCAGCACCAGTCACTGCTGTCGACAAGCACTGCCGAGCATCGAACAACTGCTGGCCTCTGCTCTTAGTAGATGGGACTTCTGCCCCCAAGGCGCTTAATCACAGGGAAGGCCTGCCACTGCTCAGTTAAGTGTGTTATTGGCACTTAATTTGCCTTCTCGACAAGAGGCAGTGCAGAGTTCTCACCTGCTCTCCAGAAATCGGGTGAAACCTACATACTCTACATTAAATTCCTTCCATAGTGTTGCTCTACTGGGAGCCAATGCAAGGTAGTGAGCATCACAGTTTTGACTGATTTCAAGTTAACATGTGTAGCATGTTGAAGGCCAGCCAGAACTGCGTTGGACAAGTCGAGTATAAATTATGGCATTAATGAGGGTTTCAGATGTTAAGTAATGGGTTAAGAGACATTCCAATTAGTTGTCTCATTTATGTTAAGCATCCAATAATTGACACTGATGTGTAAAGGGGCTTCAGGTGGACCTTGGGTCAGGTGATGTGATGTTAATAGTTTTATGTAAAGTCTGTTGTGGAAAAGCAGCAGAACCTTTGACTCTTTATACTAAAGCAGCTAAACGACTAACATCAGAAACAGTTGAGCTGAGACAGGGACAAAAGCGGGCGATGTTACAGCGGTGGAAATAGGCGCTCTTAGTAATGACATGAATAGCAGGTCGGATGCACATCTCAAGATCAAATGTGACACCAAGATTGCAAATATCTGGTTTAATCTCAGACTGTGGCCAGGGAGAGGGATGTAACTAGGGAACCAAGTTTAGGGTGGAGACTGAAAACATGCGTTTCAGACTTCCCAATATTTAAATCTCTGCTCATCCGGTATTGGATGTCAGATAATCGGCTTGATACTTAAAAGTTGAGGAGTTGAAGCTTGCAATAGCCAACACCTAGAAGGATAAGGTCAGCATATGCAACGGAAAACCACCACCTGCAGGTTACTCTCCAAGCCCCACACTATCCTGACTTGGAGCTATATCATCGTGGTGGGCACAGGGCATGCAGGGTGTAAGAAGACAGTCTGCAGTAGAGGAAAGAAGCCAAGGGTTTTCTTTGCATTCCAAAATGATACTGGAAGAGTGACCAGTTTAGGCAAGAGCAGTGTAGATAATGATATTATCTTAAGTGATCCAGCCAGAAGTAGTGGTGGATGGCTGTACCTTTCAAGGTAGCATACTTGATTTTGGAAGATGTAATTGAGGGATAGCTTTTCTAGGGATGGCTACAGGAGGTAGGGTTGGGTTGAGGAAGGGAGATATAGATGGTGAGTGATATAGAGAAGAGATAGCCCTATCAGTGATTTATACAAAGGAACTAACACGTCCACAGGAGATGACAAGGTCATGGGATGGTGATGAATATGGCTTGAAGAGTTTATATGGTTTAAAAAAAAAGAGGGCAGAGAACTCAGAGGAAAGAGAACATGATGAGATGGAGGCTGAAATCACAGAGATGTTGTGTCGTTTGGTATAGAGGCTGAGAAAGGCAGTTAAAATATCTTGACGTGAAAATTTTAGTTGTATATCTTACAGGTGTATAATAATATTAATTGGGTTTCTGCATTTATTCCCTCAAATGGTAAAAACAAAGTTGCAGCAAACTTAATTTAATTTCCGCTTGTCAAATATTTGGCTAACAAGTCCATGGGATATTTATTGCAACAATTACATGCAGGACCTGATTATAGGCAACCTACATTTTACATGGTCAGGCCAATAATGATTTACAAGCTGTCCCAGTTTGGACAAAGGTGTGATTAAGCATAAGGAGATTTTTCAAGTTGAAGTAACTGTAACTACATACCAATCAAATAATCAAACATTCAAAATTTATCATGGTGTCAGTTAAAAAAATCATGGATACCATAACGACAGCCAATATGCCCCTGCCTTTACCTAACCATCCTAAGTACTTTGTTTCAAGGAATCATCGGATGGGAGCGGCAGGGGAAGGTAATTATACAAGTATTGAATTTATGAACAGCACATTCAAAGATTTCACCTTGTGATGTTTTATAATGCGCTTTGAAACATATTCTCTCTTTTGGCTGCTTAATTAACAAACATCTTAATAGGAACTGTCACCCTGGTCCAAGGCAGCACGGTAGAACAGTGGCTTCACAGCGGCAGAGTCCCAGGTTCAATTCCCGGCTGGGTCACTGGATCTGTGTGGAGTCTGCATGTTCTCCCCGTGTCTGCGTGGGTTTCCTCCGGGTGCTCCAGTTTCCTCCCACAAATCCAGAAAGATGTGCTGTTAGGTAATTTGGACATTCTGAATTCTCCCTCCCTGTACCCGAACAGGCGCCGGAATGTGGCGACTAGGGGCTTTTCACAGTAACTTCATTGCAATGTAAGCCTACTTGTGACAATAAAGATTATTATAAGATTATTATTATAATACTATTTCCTCCTTGCAACATCTTTAATAACTGTGATTTTCCTCTAGCCAATCAGGTATCCTTATCCATATTTAGTTCCTCACCCATATATCTCACTAGCAGGACAAATGTGAGGGAGACAGAAATTAATTATGCAGCAATTCAAAAATTAAGAACGATGTACTGTTCACAGTGTCATTAGGTCTTCATTTCATTCACTTCTCAGAACTTTGCGACAATGATATAATCATTTAACATAAGTTAAACACGCACCATTTCCGAATAGGGCCTGATGTTAAAGGGAAAGACTGTTGCTGCAAAAGCACAAAGAAATTCTGGGTTTGTCCATAGAGGAGACAGATCTGGAACATTGTGATATAGGTAACGAAAAAACTGCATCAAAGTAACTGGGTATTCTCGAAGCCAAGAACCTTCTTCTTCAGACTGCCACGGCTGTAGAAAGAAATAACATATAAATACAAGGAAAATTAAGTCTCTAATATTTAATGTTTTATATAATTTAGCCCTCAATAATTCTCCTATCAAACTTGCCTAGATTTTTCAATTTTGATGGAAATTAGATTACATTGTTTGTTGTTAGACCAATTCAAGTTGTTTGCATCAATTCTATCTGGTTCTGGTGCACTCATCTGGTAGTGCCAATAGAGCAGAGTCTTCACAGGTTCAGAATCAGCAAAAGGTGCTGTTTGGATTCAATTTTCTGAGGTTAGCTTATATTTCTTTACTTAGGGTGCAGATCATAGCTCATACAGGAATGGTTGAATGGTACCAGGATTAAACAGAAATGTTAGAAGAGGGTTACAAAAATTCTGACAGCTTTAGAATACATTTAAATCTGCTAGCTGCTTTGACAACCGTGGTAGGCAAAACTGAATAAAAAGGAAACAGCAACTGCACACTAGTGACTTGGTTAAAATGCCAAATCAGTGTTCAATGGTTTCTTAAGTGGAAGTAGTGTTCGGTGGGGAAGGGTGTTTTTTGTGCAACTCCATGCAGCGTGCCTTAAATGGAGAAGTTGCAGATTGTAGTTGGCCTTTCTGTGGCAGCCTTGTGCATAATTGCAATTAGGCTTGTGGCTGTTAGCAAGGCTCTGTATCTGACCTTTCGCTGATTAAGATCTGATTAAGGGACCTCCTGCTTTGCATCACAGAAAAAGGGTGTTAATTGGGGCCTTAATCATCTCAACTGCCTGCCATCGACTTGTTGATTCCAGTGGCAGCCTTCTCCCGGAAACTCTTCCGGCGGCAAGACCATGTTCGGATAGTCCCCTATTTTTCTAGTCCCACTGCCTCAAATCCCACCTTAAAGGGGCCGGGAATTTTTTGGCCACCATCTCCCAAACTGCAGATGAGGGTGTGGTGAGCACAGGCCATCTTATATGTCACCAAATTTGCCTGTCATAGGTCGCTACATCATCTTCTTCGAAACACCACAGATTGAGGAAATTCCCATTGGAAAATTCACTGATTGCAAAAAAACCTAATTAACTTTTTTTTTTACAAAGGCTCATTATGACTCATGTCTGCAGGAAAAGAAACTTACAAGCAGTCAAGTAGGTGACTAAAGATTGAAATACATTTATCTGAACTCTTGAAATCAGGTGCTGTTACAGCCCAGACCCTATTAGTGAAGGATGCCGATTCAAATATAGTTAGAAATTATACCCTCGATATCTGATCAGCAGAGGGCACGCAGGACAGACACACTGCTAAATGAACATGTACACCAAGTTACTAAACCCTGTCCGCAAGAAATAAAGCTACAATGTAAAATGAATGAAGGATTGGTGTGAAATCAGCCACTCCCATTTTCAGGTAACCGTCACTTGATTTACACACTAAAATGGGGAGCAACATAAAATCTAGGCTAATGTTAACAGGCCAATATAAATTCTAGTCTCAATATTAGATTGAACAACAGTCAAAATCATATAATCATTTCAGAACGTAACTCAGTGAATATATGTTTCAATTAGATCTATGATAAAACTATTTTTGACGACAAAGTTTTAGATGTTTCCTAATGCAATTGCTTGAAACTAGAGTTTGATATCAATCAACAGAATTGAGGAAAACCAGTGCCAATGGATGAAATAAAGCAAGATTTGATATGGGTCGAGACAGATTAGGCTGAAGTAATGAGCACTACAAAATCACTAAGTTTTAAAGGTTTCACTATTTTATCCAAGTCTTTCTGTGATTAGCAAAGTCAATTTGGTTTTTCCATACTTACAAGATTGAGCATACTCCTCAGCATTCCCAACAATAAAAAAGCAGATTCTGAACATACAGTGTGAACAGATGCAACCACTGTCCCACTCGAAGCAGGAACACCAAAGATAAATGTCCAGATGGAATCCAGATCAAACTGTTTTAAGAAAGTAAATGGCAATATATTTAGCTAACATCTTGAGCGCATTTTTCTTAAATCTATGATTAAGTATGATGTTATTTAGCATTAAAAGTACGTCATTATTTTTCAAGTAAATGTAGTACACACAGGCTACTTTTTTCTCACGTTTCAATGATAGGAACTAACTTCATAGCACAGGAAATTGTAATTTTCGTATAGGTCAACTTATTTTATGCAGACATGCATACATTGTTTGATAGTTAAATCTAACTTAGATTATTCAAGCCATCTTATGCTATAGCTTTATATATTCACATTTTAAAATATATTTTTATTCAAACAAGCGCTCACAAACATATAAACATATAATCAAACCTCCATAATTTGAGTTTTTATCCCCATAAACCACCCCCACCCCATGGCAATGAACAGGTCCTCAAACAGGGATATGAACAGCCTCCATCTCACCCATAAACCCCCTTCTCAGCCCCAAAGGGCGAATTTAATCTTCTCCAGTTTACAGAATTCTGCGCAACAGCCCGAAATCACGGCGACACCTCGCTGGCTCGACTGAGCTCCACTCCAGCAGAATTTGCCATCAGGTGTTCAGCGTAGCAAAAATACTACTTCAGCCCCCCCCCCCCCCCCGCCTCCCCTCCAACAGCTCCAGCTATTCTGATACCCCAAAGATCGCCACCAGAAGGTCCGACGATATCGCTACCTCATGTTCGATAGAGTTTAAATATCAGGCCCCAGAACCTCTCCAAGAGCGGAAACACCAAACTGTGGACATAATTTGCTGGCCCCCCTCCACATCTCTCGCACTTATCCTCTACTTCTTCAAAGAACCAACTGATCCACACCCGCATCATGTGAGACCTATGCAGTACCTTGAACGGTACCAAGCTTAACCTGGCACAGGACACGTAGTATTGACCCAGTATAAAATCTCATTCCGCACCTTCATCCCAACTCGAAGACCAGTTCCTCCTCCCACTTCCACTTTACCCCCTCAATTTGCGCTTTCCTTGTGCCCACCAGCCATCTGTAGATGTCCGCAATCCTCCCATCCCCCAACTCATCGAGCGATAACAGCCTGTCCCAACAGTGTGCGTTCCGGCAACTCCTTCCACACAAAATCCCGTAACTGCATGCACCTGAACTACCCCCTGCAACTCCTATTTCTCTAGCAACTACCCAAGCTTGCAAACCTTCCTTCCATGAACAAGCCCCTCACCCATTCCACCCTTTCCCATTCCTGCTGGGGCAATCCGATGATAGGAGCCAGCACTGACACCTCCATGTAGATGCTAAAATATTGGCGAAGGTGTTGCCATTGAGGTTGAGGGAGTGCCTCCCGAAGGTGGTTGGGGAGGATCAGACGGGTTTCGTTAAGGGCAGGCAGCTGTCGTTGAATGTGCGGTGGCTGCTGAATGTGGTGCTTTTCCGGCAGAAGTAAAGGAGTAGGAGGTGGTGATGGCATTAGATGCGGAGAAAGCGTTTGACAGGGTGGAGTGGAGGTATCTGTTTGCGGTGCTGGAGAAGTTTGGGTTTGGGCCTAAGTTTGTGGCATGGATGAAATTCTGGTTGAAGGATACGATAGTGTGTACACGAAGGAATGAACAAACAAAATGAATTTGGGGTACTTTCCGTTATTTCGGTGAACAAGGCATGGATGCCCCACGTCTCCCCTTCTGTTCAAGCTGGTGATAAAGCCCTTGGCCATTGTGCTGAGGGGGTCAGACTTGTGGAAGGGAATAGTGAGGGCGGAGTGGAGCATAGGGTGTCTACATGGACGATCTGCTGTTGTACATTTTGGACCTCAGCCCTTCAGGAGGGATAAAATGGGATTGCTCAGGAGATTCAGGGAATTTCCGGGGTACAAATTGAATTGAGAGAAAAGTGAGTATTTTGTGGTGTCTTCTCCAGGCACAGAGGCAGGAGTTGGGGGGGGGTTGCCATTTTGGGTGGCGACAACTCAGTTTAGGTATCTGGAGGGATTAAGGCCAAGTGGGAGGAGAAATGGGGGATGGCATTGGAGGAGGGATTGTGGTGCGAGGTACTACAGAGGGTTAATGCCTCAACCTCATGCGCGAGGCTGGGGTTGATTCAATTAAAAGTAGTGCACAGGGCACACTTAATGAAGGAGAAGATGAGCCGGCTGTTTGAGGGGGTGGAGGTAGCACTGCATAGTTTGAAAAAATGATCATGCGAACAGTGCAGGAGGTACCGAGCTAATCATATTCACGTGTTCTGGTCCTGCCCGAAGTTGGAGAAATTTCGGGGGTCATTTTTTAGCACCAGGTGAGAGGTCCTACACGTAGATTTGGAGCTTGGCCCCCTGCAGGCTGGGTGCTGGATTCTCCACACCCCGACGGCAAAATCGCATCCCGCACCAGGGCGGAGAATCCACTTTCATGCATGGAATCGGGACCGCGCTGGTTCCCCAATTCTCTGGCCCCTAAAAAGAGGTTTAGCTCCATGGTCTGAGTCCGCAATGGAGCACGGCATGGCTGCTTGAGGCCTCCGCCCTGTGCATATGCGGCCTCTGACCCGGACGTGCGGAGGCCCGTATTTGCAGCTAAAGCTGCTAGATTCACGACGGGTCCCTGCTAGCTTCCTGCAGGGCTATGAATATGGGGCCTTTTGACACCAGTTTTTCTGGCGTGAGAGGCCAGTTTTTACCACGGCGTGGGGTCTTAGTCCCCGAAATGGAGAACCCAGCCCCATATTCAGAGTGCCACACCTTCCGAGTGGCAGATGGGTGAAGGGGCAGATGTCTCGCTTGCAAGTGGGTCCTGTTAGGATGGAGGTCAGCTTATCCGCGCTGTGCCTCGGCGTGGCTGGGGATCTGATTAAATTTGCTCTGAGAGGGGCAGGTGAGGGGTTCCACAAGAGGTGCAGTTTGTTTATCTTACACTTTGGCGGATCTGGTTGTCGTCAAGGGGTTGGGTCAGGGGTTTGTGATTAGTCTTTGTAAAATGTTAACATATTGAAAATTTTAATAAAAATTAAAAAACAATGTTCGGGAGTGCACCCACCCATCGCTTCCTTTGTAGAAACACCCGTCGAATCAGGGCCATCTTGCCAGCTCATATGAAAGCTGAGGTTAACCTGTTCACCCGATCAAGAAAGCCTTTGGCAGGAATATTGGGAGGGAATGAAACACAAAGAAATCTTGGCAAGACGTTCTGCTTGACGTCTACACCCGCCCAGCTAAAGAAATTGGGAGAGCATCCCATTTCTTTAGATCCCCTTTCACTCTCTCTACCAAGCCAGCAAGGTTCCATTTATACATCGTGGCCCAGTCATGTGCCACTTGAACTAGGTACCTGAACCTGCTCCTAGCTAGCTTAAATGGTAGAGCACTCAAATCTGCCCCATTCCTCAGGGCATTAACTGGAAACACTTCACTTTCGGAAGATCACCGCCTTGGGCCGATTAAAGCCAGCCACCGCTTGGCCAGGTAGACACCAATGTGCTGATATATCAGGATCTGCTGGCCCTCCCAAGTATAGTCTCTCGTGTCCTCGTCCACCTCAAGATCTGTTCTTTCACCTGGAATCAGTGCCCCCTCACTATCACCGCCCTGGAAGGCACCCCTGCCTTGGCCTCTGCCTTAGCGATCAATGTGCCTGATCCACCACCGGGACCTTTTCACAAACCCACTCATCCACCAGCTTCTTTGACACACAGGCCATGGTACTCATTCCTTTCAACCCCTCCAGTAGGCCTACAATGCGCTGATTCTGCTGCAAGTCCACCCTTGTTTTCAGTTCCTTGCAGGCCGCACCCAGCATCGCCACCTCTGCCTCCAACTCACAGTCCAATCAGTGTGGCTCATGACTGCCCTTCCCACCTCTTAGATCATCCGCCTTGTGACTCCAGGCCATCTCCCGCTCCATGGCACCGTGAAGAGGGGCAACCTCTTCAATCGCCTTCGATCAATTCTGCTGCATTTCTTGCTGATGCTGTCAAACTTCTCTGGATCGGCACGGTCGTACAGTGATTAGCACTACTGTCTCACAGCTCAGGCGACCAGGGTTCAATTCTGGTCTCAGATGACTGTCTGTATGGAGTTTGCACTTTCTCTCCATGTCTGCGTGGGTTTCCTCTGGGTACTCCGGTTTCCTCCCACAGTCCAAAGATGTGTAGGTTGAGTGGATTGGACATGATAAATTGTCCCTTAGTGTCCAAAAGATTAGGTGGGGTTACGGGGTTAGGGAAATAGGGTGGAGGCGTGGGCTTCGGTATGGTGCTCTTTCCAAGGGGCTGGTTTAGCACAGGGCTAAATCGCTGACTTTTAAAGTAGACCAAGGCAGGCCAGCAGCACGGTTCAGTTCCCGTACCAGCCTCCCCGAACAGGCGCCGGAATGTGGCGCCTAGGGGCTTTTCACAGTAACTTCACTTGAAGCCTACTTGTGACAATAAGCGATTTTCATTTTTCATTCATTTTCATTTCATTTTTTCAAGGGCCGGAGCAGAATCGATGGACTGAATGGCCTCCTACTGCACTGTAAATTCTATGATTATCATCCCTATCAATTGCTCCACTGGCAATGGTGTGGATGCCCCAGCCTCTGCCATGACTTTCGGAACTGCAACACGCAAACCCTCCACCTCCAACACCATCACATTTTTCAATTCTGCTGGATGCAGTAACCCGCTGACATTCCACCTCGGAGGAGAATTTACTCCCCACCACTTATTCCGCACATCCTCCGACCGAAGGGCCCATTAATCGGGCAGAAAGGGCCAAAATCATCAATCACAGCTACCCTGTCTGTGACTGAACAGCACACATGGCTGTTACCGAAAGTCATGTTCACATTTTTAATAATAAAAATACTATCCGTGTTGTTTTAAAAAGGGGACAAGTTGGTTCACCATGTTTTATTTGGGTAGACAAGCGATATTGGCAAAAGGGACTACACCAACTTCACTTATACAGCATCTTCAATGTAATGAAACATCCCAAGATGCTTCTCAGGAGCATTAAACAACAAAGTTTGACACTGAGCAACACGAGGAGATATCAAGTCAGATGAACAAAAACTTAGTCACAGGAGGTAATGAGTGCCTGGGAAAGTAAGGAGAGGCGGAGAGGTATAGCAAGGGTATTCCAGAGCGTGATGCCTTGGCAACTGAAGGCAGAGTCAACAATGATGGAGCAATTAAAATTGGGTGCACACAAGAGGCCAGAATTAGAGAAGCACAGATATTACAGAGGGTTATGGGATTGGAGGAGATTACAGAGATAGGGAGGGGCGAAGCCATGGAGGGATTTGAAAATAAGGATGATAAGGTGCTGCTTGGCTGGGAATCAATCTCAGTCAGCAAACAGTGGACTGATAGGGGAATAGGATTTGCTGCGAGTTCAGACAAGGTTAATAGAATTTTTGATGACCTCAAGTTTACATCGAGCAGAACGTGGAAGGCCAACCAGGAGCGCATTGGAATAGTCAAGTCTAGAAGAATACAAGACTATAGATAATTCTACCTAAACATAAAAAAATGCAGTAATACATTTACACTTAAAAGCGAAACAGATGGAGTAGAAAGTCACGCAATTTTCTGTGGCGGTGCTTGTTCAATCTAGTTATATCCGAACTACTTCCCAGATATCCAACAGCTTCTTCAAGAAATATGCCAACTTAATTTGAGTCCAAATAGTTCGGCATGACAGCAAAAGTTGACTGACACAATCCTGCTTTATCTTGACCATCTTTCAAACTGCCGGCCGCAACACACGGGTGGGTCACGAGCGGATGTCAGGAGGGTCACAGAACGATCGGTCGCGGCATTCCTGATCGCTGGCTTTTATGAATGCCGGCAGCTACTGGCTTTTAAGTTGAGAATGCCGGTCGCAACCAGCCTTTAAATATGAACGATGGAGTCTTCCCAGCAGAAGCGGCGGCAGAGAGCAGGTCACGAGCCTGGCACGTACTCTGATGTCACGCGCCCTGTACTTTGGATGAAAAATCACGGAGGAGAGATTCCCCAATTTTGTAGCTGCTAGCAAGCAAGCAAGCAACAAGACGGCGAGGAACTGAAGATGGATCGTTTTGTAATAAGGAAGAAAGGGCCAGAGACACAAATAGGCCAGGATCTCATAAATGAATCTGCTGGAGAGAGCTTCTCAGGAGAGTCGATGGCAGGTCAAAACAGTGTTGGTTTGAGCTTTATACAGAACTCCAGGGCCTCTGGTGCACAACCGATGAAGAAGAAACTGAAATTGGGAACAAAGCAGTAGAAAGATGATTTCTTGAGGTATGGCTTTATTAATTGTGCCAATGCAAATCAGGATGCAAAGCCCTTGTGTGTTATATGCAGGGAAATACTGGCAAATGAGACTTGGACGCTAACTATGTCTTAGCTTGCAAATATATTTTCAATTCTGAACAAATTGAACCTCAGATTGCAAGGGAAGAATGAGAATTGCTTTCGACATTGAAGAAATAGATGCTTTCCAAAAGTCACTGAATGTTGGCAAGGGAGTACAAAGCCAAAACTGTGTTCCCTACACCGCTATGACACATCAAAGAAAACAGTATTAGTAACTGTCAATAGACTGGCAAGCCTTATTCAGTTGCATCTGGCTGCACTGATCACCAACTTGTGTCGCTACTTTCCAGAGGAGAAGTTTCAGATTTTAAAAGAGAAGAGTTGGGTGCAAAACCTTTTTGCCTTTGAGACCCTAGTCAATTAAGTTATGGTGCAGACTCGATGGGTCGAATGGCCTCCTTCGGCACTGTAGGGGTTCTATGTCTATGAGTTTTATAGTACAGCTGACTCCAAATGAAGAGACTGAACCTTTGCACCTCACCTGGGACAGCACATTTAAAACACGCCACAAGTCCATGAGGCTGTCAGCATTCTGGAGTAGCATCTCCGAGGAGTATCCAGTGCTGAGTAAAACAAGTAAATTGTTGCTACTGTCCTTCACAATGACCTACATGTACGAGGTTGGATTTTCTGGCCTCACAAAGATGAAGAGAGCACAAAGGAACCGGCTGAACTTTGCACCTGATATGCACATTGTCTTCTCCTCCAGTGTACCTGATTGGACAGCGATCATGAGGTGCAAGCAGGCTCACCTATCACATTAAAGGTAAGTGTAAATGGTTATGTTGCAAAGGTCGGCCAGCATGGGTCGTAAAGTCGGCCTGCGTGGGTCACGAAGGTCAGCCGTTTAGTACAAGTGGGTCCTGGGAAGAGAAGTTTGAAAAACACTGGCCTACATGATTACAATAAAATGCACCTGGACTGTCTAAGGGTGACAGTACATTTATCTAATGACAAATTTTTAGTACTAACAAAACTTAAAAGAAATAAATGACTTTTCTTTGATTTGATTTCAAAAACATACTAACTACTCTGAAATTAACTTCTGTCTGGTGTCACGTTTCTCAATTCGCTCCACTCACTACCTCTGTGATGCTCTTTGCAGCCTGATCTCTGAAGCATATTTTTCTTTTTTTGGTTTCAAAGATTCAAACTTCCAAGACCAAGAGCATTCATTAAGGCTTCGCTGTAATTGGTGAAAATAAAAAGCGTGTTCATTCATCTAAATTCACCAACCAGAAAGAAGTTGGCTTTAATTTTCCAGATTCACCATGTTCAAAGTGCGCCAAACATAGCGGAAATTCTGGGCGGAATCCTGTGTCCTCCCCTATGGAGAGTTTGGTGACGTGGAGGTATTTAATTGGGTGGAAGTGTGGCACCCTCCTGCCTCCACTCTAGCGGTTGGGGTGCAACAAGGAAACACCAGCTTTTGTGTGGTTGCGTGGTTCTAGGAATTATTGCGGGTGGGTGGGTGGGGATGGGGTAGTGCGGTGTCCTTGTTCAAAGACACTCTGTTTTATTGAGGGACCCAGCATTGGCAAGGGTGCAGTCAAAGCCACCCTTGCTGTCCCTCTAGCCTGTAACCTCCTTTCTGCCATCACTCACCTGTGCCTGGTCCCTCCTTGATCAAAGGCCTTAGGTGTCCAAACAACCAGCTCCCCAATGGTACTGCTTTGTACAAAAGACCAAGAAGCAAAAAAAACAGCTCCAGTATTGTTGTTTCTTCGTTTTACTGGTGTTCCATTTTAAAGTATACAAGACTAGTATTCTTATTTCCCCATTTTACTTTTTTTTCCTTCTGGGGAGCTGCCAGCCAATCAAAGGCAGACTGGCCTTCCATCCCCGGATCCTTGGTGCTCCTTATTAAGTGCCTGAGTGGCACAGGATGCGATGGTCCTTCCCAAAAAAGAAGTCACAAGTGTCCCTGCCTCTCCAGTCAGCAGCTGAGACATCCATCACCTCCACGAGATTGAGTCTGTTTTTAGCAGAGCCGGTTGCAGCAGACATTAAACGTACAAACCTTAAAGCAATGACAGTCACTTGTGTTCCTGCAGGTTATAGGATAAAATGTCTCCTGACTATGTCATCCAAAGCAGATACCAGACAAAATTAGAATGTAATTGATGCTTCATTATAAATGAGACAAAAGAATTTCTATCTAGCCTTTAAAATTATGCAGGTAAATTATTAAAAGTAGTCACAGTTCAAAGCACTTAATTGTATTGGGTTGAAAATAATTTGACATTTCCTATTCCATTTGATTGCCGCATGAAATCATTTTCATCCTTTAAGCTCAACCCATTTGTTAAATATCTTGTCCCATAATTGCATAGATTTCAGAGCCCTCTCCATTTCATCATTTTCAAGGACAAGGTGGAATAGAAAACTCATATTATTGCATGTTAACTAGTTTACATGTTAACTAGCTCTTTAACAGTCATAGAACTGTAAATGGACAAAGAAAATGAGCCCAACTTTTAAAATAAAATGAATAATGATTAAAACTATATGAATTATATACCTGCAGGTTTTCTGGCAGTTCTGTAACTGGTTGCTGGAGGAAAAGAGCCATCAACAGAAAATATAGTTCAGGCACATTGGTATGTTTGGGTAAGAATGACTGGAGAATAAAGAAACCAGGGATGTGACAAGCATCGCGGTTTATTTCACGAACTGTTGATCTACCACCAGCAATTCTGCCAACATTGAAACCTGAAAATGACAAGTGACAGATATTTTTACATAAATAACAGAGGCTTTTTCTTTGCTACAAAGTATTTTCTAATACAAAATTATCTCCCTTCGTTTGAGGGAAGCATATGACTTCAGCTCAATACTTCATGACAGCATGCCATCAAACAGAAAATTTAAATTGTTGTAAATTACGGGGAAACATTTGAACCCAACATGGTATACATTCTTACCTGCATTCAGCCTGGAGCAAGATCGGTTTTGCAACAGTTTTGGACTGGGTTCATTACTTTTTGTAACCAGGACATCCATATCCCAACTTCAGTATTTAACTTTAAAAATATCAAAACTAATGGAGACTAATTTTCTTACACTTTTACAGTGCATTTCAATTGCTTGAGATGATTCTTATGTGATATAAGAAAAAACTTTTTCACACAAGCTTTAGGTCTGCATCGCACTGTCTGAAAGTGCGATTTAGGCAGGTTCAATTGAGGCATTCAAAAGGGCATTGGATGATTACTTGAATTGAAACAAGTTCGAGGAAAAGGTAGGGGAATAGCACTTAAGCCAGTGATTGTCAAACTCAGGGGCGCGACCCGCGGGTGCCGGGAGGGTTGCGGAGCCGTCCTTCGCGGCGGTCCCGATTGTGCAAATCCGCCGCAGCAGCCAGCTTTTAATGACGCCGGCTGCAAGCGGCCTTCAAAATGGCCGCGAACATGTAAAACAAAATGCGGCCGCATTGCGCATGCACGCCTGATGATCGGTGCAAAAGCGCATAACCGGTGATCGGGCACGCATGCGCAGTGCGGCCATTTTTTTTAATGGTCGCAGCGTTTTGTTTACAAGTTCGGGGGGGGGGGGGTTTATTCATTTATTTTACTAATTGAATTTTTATCTTTTTCATTTATTTAATTCGTTTTTTTTCTAAACAAGGTCGGGGGGGGGGTTTATTTGATAATATTTTACAGGAAAAATGCAGAACTTTAGACAGATGGAGGCTCCATACTTTACGACACTGGAAGACTTCACCTTCATCCAACAGGCTCCATTGGAGGAGTGTGTACAAGATCCAAACGGATCCAAAACCATTTCCTCCATTTCTGTCAGCAGCAAACAAGGTAAGAGAAAATGGTGGGTCGCGCAGGTCGGCCGGCATGGGTCGCGAAGGTCGGCCGGCATGGGTCGCAAAGGTCGGCTGGGTTGGGTCCCGAAGGTTGGCCGGTTGGTAAAAATGGGTCCCCGGAAAAAAAGTTTGAAGAACACTGCACTAAGCCATGATGGTCGTTAGGAGAGTTGATGAAGCCATAGGCCAAATTATCTCTTTCTGTGCTTAACAATTCAGTGACTGGGAGCACAGTGATATTCCCACAAATTAACAAAAAAACCTACACTGAGTTAAACCAGACTAATTTCTTTCTCTGGTCACATAGAGCTTCTAGAATTGCACTTCTGGACAATTACCAGGCAAGTGTTTATCTGTGAAGTTCCGCGAGGGATTTCCCAGCCCGACACTGGGATGCTTGGAAGTTACAGCCCATTATCTTGACTACTCATCGATGAACTATAGAGAAAACTCTTTGATCAAAACTAATCTGAGGTTGGAAAATAATTGCAAGGTATCCCACCCAACGAGTCAGAACATACTGCTGTACCTGTTGTGAATTTAAGCCAGTTTAGACACTGTTTTTGTAACAAACAGGGTTCTAAATATTCAGGAGTTATGTTCATAAAGCAGCAATCATTTATTTAATTTTTTACAATGCGAGGGTCACTGGCAAGGTCAGCTTATTTTGCTCATCTCTAGAGTTAACAAAACTGGTGTGGGACTGGAGTTACAGACACATCAGACCAAATAAGGATGAGAGTTTTCTTTCCCGAAAGAACATTAGTGAACCATTTGGGTTTTTACAATTTACAGAACTTCATAATCACTTTTAGTGATTGTCAATTTTTTTTCCATAAACAGAATTCAAATTCTTCAATGATCACAACAGGATTTAAACATCTGTTATCTGGATTAGTAGCAAGCCCTTTGGATTCCTCATGCAATATGCTAGCCAGTACACTATGGTACTCTAAATGTGATTCCTTTAAGAGAAGCTGTACAAAATCTAACACATCATATGTAATGCAGAAAGCAAACAGGCAATAGTCCACATGTACCAGCTACACTGTGCAATAGAAAGATTTCACACATACCTAATACAGTGCCAATTTTATTTGTGAGAACAGAGTCAGTCTGGTCGAGCCAGCCTCCTCCAGAAAGCCCTTCTTTAAACTTGGCAAGGATCGACTGATTGCTCAGCAGTACAACAAGAATTCGCATTGCTGCAGTGACAGTAGTGGGATGTAAATGCTCTTCCATGAACATCAGAAGCCAATCAAAACCCCAAATCTTCACCAATTCTTCACATGCTCTATGGTTTGAAGTTGTAGGTGTGTTTTGAAAAGAATAAAAGATGACTAAGTAAGTTCAAAATCTCTAGCTTGAAAAAATGCACAGAATGTGGGTAAAAATCTGATTTAACGAGAACAATAGAAATTTAGTTGTATGTACAGTATTTATACTTAAACAACACCAAAATTAGCAGCCATGAACCTTTGACACTGGTGAAGAATGATTCTGCAAACATAATAAAGCAGAGTTTTGCGATGTTAAGCTGGTTGTTGTTATTTACACATACCCAGGTGATAACATTTCTGCTGCTGCTGCACTTAACAGCCGAACCAAATAACAAGTTACCTGGCAAGATGACAAGTGAAAGTTAATGGGGTGAATCCTCTGCCTCCCCAGCAACGTGTTCCTCGGCAGTGCGCCGTTGCTGGTAACGGGATTCTCCGTTCCTGCCGCTGGCCAATGGGATTTCCCATTGTAGCCACCCCACGCTGCTAGCAAACCTGCGGGCGGAGGTGCACTGTCAGCGGAACAGAGAATCCTGCCGGAGGAGAATTCACCCCAATGTCTCAGCCACTGCTAATTAAGGTTTTCTGGAACACAAATACATCAAACCACTTATTTAATAAAGGAGTATAAGATCTATAATTTTATTCACTTTTGTTAAAATAATTAACCAGATAAACTATGATAGACCAGTAGAAATTTTGGAAAGATAATTTACAGTAAAAGTTGTCTTCAAATTTGAAATCCTTTCCTTGCTACTTAATTCCACCCACGGAGATCATGTAACTCTAAATGTGATTTGTTCTTAGCATGTAGTGCAATGGTAATAAAATTAGACAGTGAGTAGTGCATGCAATAGGGTTATAGAGCCACAGAGTCACATTATATATAATAGAGATACATAATATAAACAAGTAACTCAAAAATGACAGCACACAACTTTCAGGCACTTCAAGCAATACTTACTGCGGATTAACACAGTTTTTCTCTTTTGAATTATAAAGTAGCTTTAGCAAGATATCTAAAAGTCTGTTTCGCAGTAGAATGGTATTAGCTGAAACAAGGCCACCAGAATCATCATCGATACCTGTTAAACATGTGAAATATACACATCTTCAAAACTGACCTGTAAGGTGGGCTTTTAACAAACAATATTTTTACAGAGAGGCTTGAAAGGATCAATGAGCTAACTAACTACTAACTTGCAATAGTATCAAATAACATTCGCTGAGAACTCTTACCATAATGAATGGTCAAATTTGGGTGTTGATGTTATTGGTTCTTAGTCATTTAGAAAAGTTTAAAAATAAAGACACTGATAGGAGAGGCTTACAAAGGCAATATAATGGTGGAGGAGACTAGAGTAAGAGAAGCAGAAAGTAGGCAACAAACAAAGAACACAAGGTAAAAAAAGAGATTGAGGGATGTTAGAGTGAAAGGTAAGACAAGGGGTGAAGTTTGTTTCATTGCTGATGACTTAATCAAGGTGAGAGATCATAAGACTTGGGAACAGAACAATACATGTAGTAGTACGACCTGAAATTATGACAGCATGAGACAGAAAATAGCTTTCTCCACACACTCAAACATATGCCTTATCCAAACCTCAGTGGAACATGAGCCAATTTTTTTATTTTTCGAACTTAACATCCTTATGAATACCCTCAATGAAAATGTAAAATTTTTCTCAATTGTGAGCTGCCCATCTTGCCAATTCATAGTATCGGGTTAAATAGTGAGCCCTACATGGACTTTTGAAATGTCATTTTGGTCGCGATTGGCGGGGTATTTTTAATGCCCGTGTTGGCGAGATTCTGGCCCATATTTAACATTACTTAGTTCTTTAAATGAGCCCCCACGAGGTTTTCACCATTATTGGCTCTCTTGCCGGATTCTTGCCTCAGTGTCTCACCACTTAAAAAGGAGAGTTGCTTTTAAATGCTCCCTTGCCACTCACTCCCAGTCAACCCCACAAGCATGGCATCGTTCAGACCTGATCCTCGCTTTTGTGATGCTGATCTAACCAGGCTTCTCAATGCTGTGGATGCGAGACGGGACATCTTATTCGCCTGAGGGAGTCAGAGGACCAGCAGCAGGGTCACCAATACCATCTGGGAGGCAGTGTCAGCGGCTGTCAGTGCAGGCAGCATGACAAGAAGGACTACCGCCCAATGTAGGAAAAAGACCAATGACCTACATGAAGCTGGAAGGGTAAGATACCATCTCTCTCCTGGCATCAGTTCTGCCTGCCACCCCTCAAATTCCCAATACCCCCTACCCCTGTTCAGAGGATGGATGTGTGCACACGGTCAGCATAAAGACAGGAGTCAGACATGGGCATAAACTGAGGAGCACCAGAGCTAACCTCACAGTGAGTTATCATCACTCTCCTCCCTTTATATGGACCCACTAACAGTACTAACACTGACTGGGGTGATGTTAGACAGTTCCTTGGAGAATGGAACAGAGCAGTCAGGGAATTGAGGTGGGAAAGGGGGAGGGGTGAGGGATTGCGGAGGAGGGGTGAAGGATTGCGGAGGAGGGGTGAAGGATTGCGGAGGAGGGGTGAAGGATTGCGGAGGAGGGGTGAAGGATTGCGGAGGGGGGTGGAGAAGACAGGAGGTGAGCTGACTGACAAAGCCTCATCCTATGAGATCCGGGCGATAATGAGGGTCTCCTTAGTGCTGTTCCATATCCTCTGGTCCACCCCAGGGCTTGTCCTCCAGCCCTTGCTGGTCCTCTTCTTCAGACGAGGCCACATGGCTCTCCTCCTCTGTCAAGTCGCCCCGCTGGTTGTGAAGGGCGCAGCAGACCACCACAAAGTGGCAGGCGCTCTGGAGGGGGTGGGGGGTGTGGTGCCCCACCAGGATGGTCCACACATATTGAGCAGTCCGGTGCACCGATGCACAATGACAGCACGTGTGGCAACATGGGCCCTCCTTATATCAGGTCTCAGGTCTCCATGCTGGCATCAGCCAGGACCTCAGCAGGTACCCCTTATTACCCAAGAGCCAACCTGTCACCCTGGGGTGGTCCTCGAAGATACCAGGAATCTCCAAGTGTCCCAGGATGTAGCTGTGATGCACGATCCATGGGAAGAATGCACACATGTGCTTGACCCAGAGTGGACCCATTCCTGTTAATAAGGGCACTCCCTGATGCCCTGACAAGCGCAAGGTGACATGCATGCCATCTATTTCCCCTTGGACCTGGGCATCCTGGCGATGGCAGAGAATCCAGTAGCCCAGGCATTTTGGTGGGCCTGGTAAAGCTCAAAGCTGATATAGTCTGATGCCTGGCACACAGGACATTCATTACCTCACGGATGCATTTGTGGGCTGTAGCTTGGGAAATACCGTACAAGTCATTGCGAGCTCTGGAATTAACCAGTTGCATAGGTCAGGGCTGCTGTGACCTTCATGACCACTGGGTCCATGAGGTGACAGGTCTGCGAGGACATGGCGCAGGTGCTGCACTCTTCGTTCAGACGTTGTCCCCTGCGACACATGCATCTCCCTCTGGGTCGCTCCTTGGCCTAATGGGCGGCCAGGTCTTCTGGGTGTATGGCAGCCCCCTGCACATGGGGTGCCACCTTCAGCCTGCATTGCACTGCTGCTGCATTCTCCGGCATCTGGCCGCCTGGGTTGTCACCAGCACCACAAGGACAGCCTCTGCAGGACCGACACAACCATGCATATTTTGAATATCTGAATGCTGAAGCCCAGCTCGAGTGTTTTGATTGTTGCCTGCTGCTTTTATGATGATGAGTTTAGGCAAACTGTTCAGGCTTCAATGTTTGATTGAAAGGCGATGCGATAATCGTCTGAGACATGGCATGTGTACCCACTTGAGAATATTTTGTATATTAAATGATCAACAGTAACAAAGATTCAAAAATCAACTCCGTAACATTCCACATATCATACTAGCCATTAAACAAGAAGGAAACGCCACCGTTCCATGTTGGTACCAATACAAAGGTATATCAGTTCATTTTCACAAAACAAAACCACACAGATTCACCCCTCGCAGGTTCCTCAACAGAAACAGAGGATACGCCTGAGAACGTGCAATCATTTCCAGAACTTTGTTTTGGCAATGATCTGTCCATCAATGTGCGACTTGTTCCGCGTATCAGAGGAAACCAGAGCACCAGAGGAAACCCACGCAGCCACGGGGAGAAAGTGCAAAGTCCACATAGACAGTCACCCGAGCTGGAGTTGAAGCCGGATCCCTGGAGCCGTGAGGCAGCAGTGCTAACCACTGTGCCATATATTCCACTGGCACCCAAGATGAACATCTAGATTCCAGCTTGTTTAACATGTGGTGACGTGCCATTTACATGCAGCACTCACCACATCAGGAACAAAAGCATCTGCTATCTGTGAAAGCATTTTTTCAATAGCATGAGCAGGTGGCCCAGTTGGAACAATGTTGTGTACCAGGTCCCGCAGGGTCTTCTTGCTTCAAACTGGAATGCCTTCAAGTCTCGTACATCCACTGAGCCCGTGCTCCAGGACCAAGGTAGGAAAAAATGTCCTTCTTTCCGGCTACAGAAAAAGGAGAAAACAGCAGCAGCAGCCTACAAGTATCTGCAGCCACCAGCAGCAGACACAAATCCACACCCTCACACATAGCAGAAAAGGCTCACCAGCCCAGCCCACTGGAATAGGACACCAACACGGAGGAGATAGAGGAAACCATTCCACCCCCTGCAAGAGGGGCACAGTTCAGTCCAGAACAGGTCTGGAACATTATGAACAAAACCAAATACAGAGCAACCAAAAGGAAAACACAAAACAGGCAGGAAGGCAACGGAGACACCAGGCACACACCAAAGACAAAAACCAAAACCAATGAACAACAGCTGCCAAGGCAACGCACGCACCGCCCACCACACAGACGCCAGTATCAGACCTACAAAAGCGGGAGGGTGCTAAGAAGTGACTCAAACCACTGGAAAGGACACCGACACAGGTCCAGCAGAAGGGGGGGAAACACCCCACCCCTCACCGATAGTGTGCACCGAATGAAAACACAAAACAGGCAGGAATATAACAAGGACACCAGCTGCACACCAAAGGCAAATTGGGAACCCCCCATAGGCCTAGCAGCAGATCTGCATCGATAGAAAGGTGGCCAATAAATGTACAGGAAAGTATATGTGAATGTCAACTGATGTGTGTGCATATTGCAGAGAGTGTGCATGCATAAAATGTATAGGCGTGAATGACTGTGCGTGAGTGCCAGCTAGAGTGCGCGTGCGTGACAGCGAGCAGCACAGACCATCGGGAAAGGTCTCGTCGACACGGGGCATAGTGGAAGTAAGAGAACACCGCAGTCCTTCTCCAGCACTGCTAATTTGCCAGGGTCCCAGGCATTGAAGCAAGCGGGGTCACAGCAGACAAGCACACAGCACTAGCAAAAGAGCAATTCACTGCCAACGGTACAAAAACAACTCACCCTTGAGCTGCATGCTGGAAAATGGATTCTCACCTCTTCAGTTCCCCTCAGAAGTCACTGCGCCAGCTTCACGTTTTTAAAAAGGAGTACTAAATGACCCGCAGATGATTTCTCGCTGGCGAGCCAGTTAATTCCCAAGGGCCTTTGCAAATACTTCAATCTCACTAATGAAATGGAAATGCATGCAAATGAGAGTTTATGATATGCTCGCCATATCTGGGCATGGTCCGGAACTCGTCAATGGGAGGGGGCTAGTTAGAAAGCAAACTGAGTTGTGCCAACGTGGCGGTTAAATTTCGCCCTACGTCTCTCAAGCGTTTCTTTACTTCTCAGACTCCTGATTCCAGGGATAAAATTCATTGCTCTTTTCTGGACCACCTCCTGTGTTGTCCGTCTACCTTATGACTCAGTGACCAAAAGTGGATACAGTGCTGATGTGTGGTCTGACCAGAGTGCCATACAGTGTGATTGCAGGATTTATCGAATTTATAGGATTAATTGGGCCACATAATTTAGCACTCTTTAATAGTGTTCAGGCAAAAAAGTTTCCCGCATGCCATCTTCCACTTTTTATGTTGATTCACGGCTGCCACTCACATTCCATTGAAGTTGTATCTGTAGTGTAATTAAACTTGTATCAACTGATCTGAGCACAAACTAATTAAAAACAGTCGGTTCAATCTGAATTTAGAGACTACTGAACAGAACCTGAGCTGAGCATGATGCAGATTTAAGGATATAATTTTGCTGCTACGTGGTACAATTCTCAAATAATGTACCAGTGTGATTCTGGTGCTTGCAGTACAATTGCAGCATTAGTAATTGTGGGTTATTCTCGACATTTAGGGGTTTATTGCAATCCACTATGCAGTACACAGTTGATCCATAGTGTACCAAATAAAAGAGGCTAAGTTAATCAAATATTAAAGTATGTCATACAGTCAACATACAAAGAAGTTTTAAACTACAGATATATTGCTCACCTTCTTCCTTTTCCTCGCTATTGGCTTCCATGACAATAAACCTCTCACAGACTGCAAAAGTGGGTAATGTGGATGAAAGAAACTGACCAAACCTTGACACAAAGAAATAGGAAATTAGTAAATATTTATTTGTAGGAAATGAACATCACAGGCACTTCCCATTTACTCTGATTTGTTAATTGCCACCGCAGCCTTAGTGGGGTCATTGGCACTGTCTTGCTTCTTCTCTTTCTTCAAACCTCCCTCAGTCCATATCTCAATTTTATTCACTTATCCAAAATGTCTTCCTCCTCTTCTGTTTTTACTCTTATTTGTTCCTGCAATTGCACCCAGAACAATGCTATTAGGTCTTTATCTCCAATATCCAATCATAGCTGTCTAAATTTCACTCCATTCAGCTGATTCTGAGCATCCTTCACTGTACCAACTGTACCATAAGCAATTATCCCCCTCTAATTATCTTTTTTCAGAGTCCAAATCTTTCATCCATCGAGTGACTGTTATAGACATGTCTTCAGCTTCATGCTGATGTTCTTTTGACTTCTGAATGCTATTTAAATCACTGGTCAGGCCTCTTGCCGTAGCTAACCTAACCTGGATTCGATGCTTGAATGAGACTTTCTTACTATGATAAGGAAGAATCCTCCATTTACTAACATCCCAAAAATCAGGTTTCCACGTCTGTTTGCATATTTTTACACTGAGACTTTTAGACAAAGATAAAAGAAACAATCTTCTGCTCTCTCAGGTGGCGTATTTACTTTCCAGTGCCAAAATCTTGCTGTCACAGGGCAGCACGGTGGCGCAGTGGGTTAGCCCTGCTGCCTCATGGCGTCAAGGTCCCAGTTCGATCCCGGCTCTGGGTCACTGTCCGTGTGGAGTTTGCACATTCCCCCAGTGTTTGCGTGGGTTTCGCCCCCACAACCCAAAAGATGTGCAAGCTGGGTGGATTGGCCACGCTAAATTGCCCCTTAATTGGAAAAAATGAATTGGGTACCCTTAAATGTATTTTTTAAAAACTTGCTGTCACATGGATTTGTAAAAATACATGCTATAGGGTTCCATCGTATACCATCCTGAACAACAAAATAATGATACTCAGGCAGCTAAATAATTATTTTCTACTTTGACACCAAAGATTTCACCTACTGTAATACTGTCTCATAGGTGTTTTGGTAATACTTTGTCAGTAAATGTACAGAATTTTTGGATAGGGGTGAGGAAAATGAATTTCAGAGGAAATGAAAAATGAACAGCAATTTATATATTCTATGAAATGCAAAGTTTTCCCCCTATGGGGAATGTATAACATCGACTCAGCTGCGTTTTTCTTTCATTCAACTTAAAAATGAACTTAAGGGACTGTACAATTATCACATATATCCTAGTCTGGAAGATCCCAGCTGTAGATTTGAAATATGGGTTGTTATACATTAATTATCACAGGTTTGTCTGAAAAAATAGCAAAGTGCTATATATTTGACTGAAGTTGGATTTTAATCTTCCCTTGTTCTTGCTCAAGGAAATTCACTCTCATGAAGATAATCTTGATGATATCTCCAAAGATGCAACTCGAAATTCTAAAACAAATGAAGCAAATGACAGAAACACCCATTTCTTACCCTTCCATTAGGCTGAAATAATATAATCTTTATTAGTGTCACAAGTAGGCTACAATTAAGTTATTGTGAAAATCCCTGAGTCGCCACACTACAACGCCTGTTTGGGTACACAAAGGGAGAATTCAGAATCCCCAATTCACCTAACAAGCACGTCTTTCGGGACTTGTGGGAGGAAACCGGAGCACCTGGAGGAAACCCACGCAGGCACGGGGAGAACGTGCAGGCTCCGCACAGTGACCCAAGCCGGGAATCGAACCTGGGTCCCTGGCGCTGTGAAGCAACAGTGCTAACTACTATGCTACCACGCCGCCTGCTAATAATGCTGTACTTGTGCAACTTTCATAATTTTTCCAGTGACTAAGCTCTATTCAATAATTCCAGGCATTTTCAGATTACACCTTTAAATTTTTTTAAAGTTGTAATGCATACAGCGCTCAAATGGTTTGCTGTAACTAAATTCCTTGATTACTTCAACATTCTGTGCTCTGTTTAGACTCTACCTGAGCAGATCATTGCTGTTTGGAAAGCCTTGAAGCAAAAGGCTGAGCACATTACTGATAGCTGCAATGGTTGGCTGTGACAAGGATGAGTCTCTCAGAGTAAGCAGTAGCTTTGGTATCAACTGGAATTCCCTCATTAGCTTGGCATTTCTAGAAGCCTCACTGTAAAACAGAATCAAAGCAACCCTTTTATTTCTGTTAACTGAAGTACAAATATCTAAAAAGTATTTAGAAATAATTTAGTAATACCTTGATTCAGTCAGAAGTTCAGTAAAGTGTTCAAATAATGACAGATGAAGTTCATATGGTGCATTAAGCCAGACCTGTAAAAGTAAGGTTGTGCAAAAAATATATTAATTAAACTTAAGCAAACCTTAAAAACATGTGTTGCCCATTTTAAGTAACTTAAATATATATTACAGGTTAAACGTTCGGAATGGGGAGCTGTACTGTCAAAACTGTTGCCCACCTGGACCACTGCACAAACTTACCATAAGAAATATGAAGAATAGGCCATTCAGCCCCTCGAGCCTGCTTCGCCATTCAATAGGAATATGGCTGATCCGACATTCCTCACATTCACTTTTCTGCTCTTTCCCAATAATCCTTGATTCCCTTACTGATCGAGAATTCATCTATCTCAGCCTTAAATATACACATAAGAACGCTACCCCACAGCTCTCTGTGGCAAGGAGCTCCATTTTATTAGTTTTCCTGATTACCTGCTGCACTTGTGAACTAGCTTTTTATGTTTCGTGCACAAGCATCCCAAATCCTTTCGGGTTGTAGCTTTCTGCAGTTATTCCCCATTTAAATAATGGCTTTGTTCTCTCTTCCAAAATGAACAACCTAACACATTCTACCACAATATACTCTATTTACCAACATTTACCCCACATACTTAAACTATCAATATAACGTTGCAAACTGTTTGTACCCCTCTCGCAACTTACCGTTCTACCTATTTTTGTGTTGCCTGAAATTTGGCTGCAGTACATTTGCTTCCTTCCTTCAAGTCATTAATATATATCGTAAACAGTTGCGGTCCCAACATTGATCCCTCTGGAACCCCACTGGTTACAGGTCGCCAACCTGAAAAAGAATCCCTTATCCCCACTCGCTGTTTGCTGCCCATTAGCTAATTCTCTATCCATGCCAACATACTACCTCCAATACCATGGGCTCTTATCTTATGACTTAACCACTTGTGAGATATCTTGTCGAACACCTTCTGGAAGTCCAAATACAACGCATCTACTGGTTTGTCCTCTATTCACTTTGGTTGAGATTTCATTGAAACTCTTATTAGTCAGATATGATTTCCAGTCCAGGAAGGCATGCTGATTATGCCCGATTAGATTATGATTTTCCAAATGTGTTGCTATTACTTCCTTAATAACTGATTCAAACCTTTTTCCAACAATAGATGTTAGGCTAATTGGCATATAGTTACCAACTTTTTGTCCCCCTCCCATTTTGAATAGGGGTGTCAAACTGGCAGGTTTCCAATCCTCTGGTACTTCTCCAGAATCCAAGGATTTTTGGAAAATTACAACCAATGCACCCATAATCTTTGTAGCTACTTCTTTTAGGATCAGAGGATGAAAAACATCATGGCCAGGGGGCTTATCTGCCTTTAGCCCTATTAGTCTAATACTACTGGGTGATGGTATTTAATTCCTCCCCTGTGTTCTTTAGTATTAATGGGATTTTCAAAGTATCTTCCACCGTAAAGACTGATGCAAAATATCTATTTAACTCCTCACCTTATTCTCCATAACCATTTTCCCAGATTAATTTTCTAAAGGGCCTATGTTCACTTTGACCTCTCTCTTCCTTTTTATATATTTAAAGATTCCAGCAATGATCCAACCCAAATTTTTAGGAAAATTGTCATCTGCATTAAACACGTGCCACTTGCATCATTTGTTGAAAGTACAGGAATGCCAGAGCTGCATCTTGCCAAATATATTTCTTTCCTGAAGGTCGTCCTACTTTCCTCATGGATCTCTCAAGGAACAATTACTATTGGGATTCAGTATTTTAGGCCCCATCTGCAGATGCTACATGGCAAATGCACTGAAAAGAAGTTGGAGGGATGTTAAAGGGAGCCTGATATCCACCAGGTATTGTGACATTACATCTGGGGTAGATAGAAGAACCACCCCTTGCCCCTCATCGACCCTATCGGAATTCCAAGACGTGACTATTTTAATTGAGATCAAAAAATTTAAGAACAATTGGTAAGGCATGAATCTATGTTGTCTTCATATTTTAGGTTATTGTTGCACTAATTTTTACTCGTCTCTTACTTCAAAGTCACAAAGCAAATCCTGAAATCCATTAGAATTAGGAATGATACTGGTCTCATGGCCACTGTCAACAGTTCCCACTAATGAAAAAGTCAGATGGAGAATATGACTGTTCAAAAGAGTCCGTTTCTTCTTCAGCAGCATTGCCAAGAGCTAAAACAGAAAAAAAACACCATAACTGAAAATTCCATCAGTTATATTTGGAAACAGATACTGGTAATCTTGGAATGACAATCTAAAGAGAAGACAAATCAAGAGAAAGAAAAAACATTCACTTCAACAAAGATCGTCCCTCTGATATCCTAGCTCTTTTATTTGAGTATTCAACTACATTTGTATATCTCTTAATAACCACATCACTATTACCCTACTGGCAGATTTTTATTCAATTAATATAATGTGGCAAGGAGTTCTTTATAATATTCACTTACTATTCTCAAATTTAAATTAATGTCACCAATTCTACTCTCCTGGCTCAACAGAAGCAATTCCTAGCGTTCCAAGATTTTTTTTATGGGGTGGGATTTTCCGCATCCCCATGGTATGTGGTGGCAGGGGGTGGCCTGCCGTTGACCAACAGGAGGATATTCTGGTCCCGCCGCTGCTAATGGGATTTCCCATTGAATCCAAACTCCCCGCCAGTGGGTTCGTCCTCAGCAGGATGGGAAGATCCTGCCGGTACGAATGGCTGGAAAATCCCACCTCCCCCCATTAACTTTGGTTCGAATTAATCCTAAACAGGTTTCTTTCCAAACCTGCTTGGATTTCTCTAATTACCCAACACCTGTAGATATGGGATCAATGTAGTTCCTTTTCTCTGTACCCTCCCCAATATCTATATATGCCTTAGTTCCATGAGGAGAAGATTTGAACAGTATTCAAAATACGGCCTGACAGCAAAATTTAAAACTCCAGTATATCTAATAAAAACACATTCAAACATTACTCCTCCCATTTCACTCAGAGAAACTTATATTATCTTTTCATAACTTCCAATCAAAAAATCCACAAAAAAATCCAACTACATAAACACAAATGAACAGTGTCAACATTGCTGTCCAAATATTGAATTACAACAAATGAATAATCATTCAAATTTTCCAAGATTTGTTTTATTTATTACTTCATTCTATTGGTAAACTATCCCAAAAATGCCCATGTATCTGCTTTTTCTGTGCAGTTTTTTTATATCACATTAGCATAGGACAAAACCATTTACAAATCATTCTGCCCTAACCTACACAGATACTGTGGCTGTTCCCTTAATCAGAAGTTGCAGTGAAGCTCTTACTTGATAGCCCTTAATCCTCTCCATTTCTTTACTGGCCAGTGAATTACTTTTCACCACACAAACTAGGGCCTTCACAGCAGCATAGAGACCTTCGACATCTGATGCCATTGCAACCAAACCTAAAATAGCAGCTGCTCCACCGATGTATTGCAGAGTAGTGGCAACAGGCCTTGGAACAGAAGTTCTCACACCTGGCAAAAAAAAAACAATGTCACTTGAACAACATATTGCAAGAAAAAAAATCTTTGTTTTGCTCTTATCATACTTGATGCTGTGATGTTTTTAATAATGCAGTTGGGAAAATAGTGACTGAAGTGTAGCTAGAATCTGTGAAGTTAATATGGAAAAGGCATTATCATTTCATAACATTCTAATAAATTATACAGGCAGTGTCTAGTTTGGACTGATGGTGAATGCTAATTATTGCAGTTAAGGATGGTGTTCTTTTAAAATGCTAGTACCAGGAAAACAGAACTGGGTATTCAATTCAAAATGCAATTGATAAACTCTAAGTAGTCAAATTTTTCAAAGCACCCTCCAATGTTAGTTTACCATTCATGCAAGTCAAAGAAACGTAAGCCCCAATTTTAATTGCGGGCCTCAGGTAAGCTTGGGGCCATCATGGCAAGTGGCATATATGGGTCCATTTTAACTCCCAGGTATCATTTAAATACACCAGGATTCACACTCACTCTAACACTGTCAATGAAGCGAGGCCATTAGGAGGGTGTTAAATAGGCCGGTAGATCCTATAAGCAGAATATAAGGAGTTATAATAATAATCTTTATTAGTGTCACAAGTAGGCCTACATTAACACTGCAATGAAGTTACTGTGAAAATCCCCTAGTCGCCACACTACGGTGCCTGTCCGGGTACACTGAGGGAGAATTCAGAATTCCCAATTCGCCTAACAAGCACGTCTTTTGGGAGTTGCGGGAGGAAACGGAGTACCCAGGGGAAACCTAAGCAGACACAGGGAGAACACGCAGACTCCGCACAGACAGTGACCCAAGCCGAAAATCGAACCCAGGTCCCTGCCGCTGTGAAGCAACGGTGGTAACCTCTGTGCAGCTGTGCCACCCATTAGGAAGTTAATTAGTTAGGAAGAAAGTTGAAAATCAGTACAAACTGGACAGGTTACACCTGGGTAGGACTAGTATTGATGTCTGAGGGCCACCGCCGATGTGTAGTTTGTACGTTCTCACTGTGTCTGCATGGGTATCCTTCCTCCCATAGTGCAGGTTAGGTGGACTGGACTTTCTAAATTGCCCCATAGCGTCCAAAAGGTTAGGTTGGGCTATGGAGATAGGGTGGGGGTGTGGGCCTTCGTAGGGTTCTCTTTCAGAGGGCCGGTGCAGACTTGATGTGCCGAATGGCCTACTTCTGCACTGTAGTGATTCTATGATTCTATTTATGCAACCCTTGTACAAATCAAGGACAAGAACAAAAGACAGTAAGGGGAATAAGAAAAGTGATAGGCAGAGACATCAAGGGCCAGAATCAAACGGGACCTTAGTGGAAAAATAGTGGGAATGAGTCAAGGAATGTTAAAAAGACAAGCCTTAAAGCTTCATGCTTTAATACGCAGAGCATTCACAATAATGTGGATGATTTAATTGAGCAAATAGGTGTAAACGGGTATAATATAGTCGGGATTATGGAGACATGGCTGCAGGAACCAGGGATGGGAACTAAACATCCAGGGGCATTCAGTATTTAGGAAGGACGTTGTACAGCCATGAGTAAACCTTGATTTGAAATTTCCAACATTGGGCTAACATTTAAACAGAAGTGTAAGTCTTGTGATTAACACTCTACCTAGGTATCCTATAAGAGCTGCACCAATAGTTCGTGCTGGTCCATTTAAATGTCCTGCTGCATTATGCAACAGCTTTACTGGTGTAGCATTTTCATGCGAGGAAATGGCCATCTATACAATGCAAAAAAATGTTGAAATTAGTGGCCAAGAAATTCAAATTTTAATTATTTGCTTTAAACTTCCAAATATCATGAGCACAAAGATAGCAATCATTGTTATTGACCCAAAAAAGCATGAGGAAATCATTTGAGGGATTGACCATCCCACCATTCACAAAGCACCTTTATTTGTTCTATCAACTGTTTTTGCAGTGGACCCTCTTTTTCGAGGAAGGACAACTTTGAGCCCTAGTCACTCAGCTCCTGCCCTTATTACAGCCTTGGTTCAACCATGAACAAAATAGCCAAAATCCAGAGCGGAGGTGAGAATGGCTGCCCTTGACATCAAGGTGGCATGTGACCGAGTATGATGACATCAAGTTGGCATTAGCAAAACTGAAGTCAATGGGAATCAGGGGGAAAACACTCCAATGGTTGGAGTCATACCTGGCACAAAGGGTGATGGTTGTGCTGGTTGGAGGTCAATCATCTCAGCTCCAGAACATCACAGCAGGAGTTCCTCAGGGTCATGTCCCAGGCCCATCCACCTTCAGCTGCTTCACCAATGATCTTAGTATGGTCCTCAGAACCCCAGATATGCTCTAACCAGGGCTTTTTATAGCTATATCAGGTTTTCCTGTCTTTTATATTATAGCCTTCTAGTTAAAATGGCTAGCATTCAATCGGCCTTTTTGATGTTTTTGTATCCGAGTACCTCATTTTAGTGATCAATACACATGAGCCCATAAATTTCTTTGGGTCTCCGCTGTTTCTAGCTTTTCTCACCATTTCAATATTCTTTTTTGTTCCAAAATGGATGACCTCCCACACTGAAACCTACTGACAAAGTTTTTCTCACTCGTTAATCTGTCAATGTCTTTGTAATTTTAACATCCAGTCTACATTACTATACCGCCAATCTAGGTGTCATCTGTAAACTTGGACATATGCCGTTCTGTTGTGTTATTTTACTCATTAATAAAGATAGTAAATGCTTGAGGCTCTAGCACAAACCTTTATCATAGATTATCATGGAATTTACAGTGCAGGAGGCCATTCGGCCCATCGAGTCTACACCGGCTCTTTGAAAGAGCACCCTACCCAAGGTCAACACCTCCACCCTATCCCCATAACCCAGTAACCCCACCCAACACTAAGGGCAATTTTGGACACTAAGGGCAATTTTGGACACTAAGGGCAATTTATCATGGCCAGTCCACCTAACCTGCACATCTTTGGACTGTGGGAGGAAACCGGAGCACCCAGAGGAAACCCATGCACACACGGGGAGGATGTGCAGATTCCGCAGTTTATGGAACACTTCCTTCAATGGAGGTAAATGCCCATAATCTCTATATTCCACCACTTAACCAGATCAATAATTTGCCTTCAATTTATTTAGTTTTAATTTTAGCCAACAGTGTTTTAGATGCAACGTTCGTGAGTGCATTCTAGAAGTGCTGTCCTTTATGAATAAAAAAAGAAAGTGCTTTAAACACTCAGCTGGTCTGCCAGCACCTGGCGTGCATTTGTACAGCACTTTTCACGACTGCCAGACAGCTCTGTTTATTGTTAAATACTTTCAAAGTACAGTCACTGTTGTAATGTAGGAAATGTGGCAACCAATTAGCACACATTAACAAAAGTCTGTTTTCTTGTGGTGTTGATTGAGAGATAAAGATTGTCCAGAACACCAGGGAGAACCCCCTTTTCTCTTCTTTAAATAGTGTCATGACATCATTTACATCAGCTCAAGCGGCAGATGTGATCATGTGTCAATGTCTCATCACCTCTGACAATGCAATATCCCCTTAGCACGGTACTGGAGTCTCAGCCTAGGTTTTTTTTTTACCTAAGTCCTAGAATGGCACTTGAACCAAAAACCTTGTGATTCAAGGCAAGTGTGACACCAATTGGACCACAACTGACATTTCTGATGTAATATACTAAACTTGAAATACTAAATCTGTTACTCTCTCCATAGATGCTACCAAACCGACTGATTCATTTCAGCATTTTCTGTTTTCATTTCAGAGTTCCAGCATCCTGTATTTTCCTTTAGTACATTTTAAAAGTCCACGTTCATTCTCCCCAATCAATTCAAATTTCCTGGTAGTGCCCAGTCACTCTGGTCCTTAATTATAGATTCCAAAAGGTATTAGGCTAACTGATCTAGAATTTCCTGACTTCTTTCTTTTTCCTCTTTCTGAGAACCTATGGTTTTACTGTCCACTTAGTTATAATTTTTCCTAATTCTGGCCACTGTAAGCAACAGTTACATTTGTACAATTTTGTACCAGTGTCACAATTTTCTTTTGTTAATATGATACATATTTTACAGGTGACATAACTTCCAGTCTTCAGAATTTCATTCAGAACCCAAAATGTACTCGACATATTTTTAGTGAACGAAACATACAAATGGATTGCATACATATCAAATCACATTTATAATTTTAACCTTGTATTGACTGCTCACCTGTTTGGCTATGGTTTTACTGTCTACTTTGTTGTAATTTTTCCTAATTCTGGCCACTGTAAGTGAAGAGACCGACAGTGCATACAACCCAAAAGAAACTTTCTCCTCAGGAATCAGACTGATGGGAGATGAAATTACCATTTCAGATTTTGAATCTTTTGAATCTTTAAAAAGGAAGAAAACAGGTTCGCAATGTGTGAATTAGAAAAAATTATGAAGGAAATTGTCATCAATACCACATTTATACAGAGGCACTACTTTTAATAATTTTTTTAAATCACCATACCAAAGATACATTGGTACATCTGGTCAGTATTATTCATGTAAGTATGCCTACGAGAGCTTTAAAGTTCATCCTAAGTTGCCACTTATTTTTAAGTAATCACTTGACATAAATTACAAATTGATTTACACTGTAACACATGCTTACACATTCCAGACGTGATCTGAACGCAACTTCCCCACTGATCAAGAAGTAGCACATGAGCAGTGAGGGAGACTTAATTCTGAGTGAGACACAGCCCTCTAAGTGATCTTGTCCAGCTGCAGGAGGAGAGGCTAGTTATTGAAGAGCATATCAGTTGGTTTGAGGCAGCAGGGAAAAAAAGACAACTGGGACATTATAGGAAACTGCTAAGTTAATTGGCCTCAAGTGCTTAGTGTAAGGGAGATTGTGTGGAAAACCAGTGTGCAATAAGGGGAAGTTAGAACCAAATACACTTAATCCAAAATAGAACAGAATTAATGCAAGAGAAGTTAAGGACTGGTAGGGCAACTTAGTCGAGTGGAATGCTTAACATTCCTGTAACATTCCATGTGCAAAGTCATGGGCGCTACTGGTGTTCCAGACAACTATGCGCAGGAAGTGTTGGCACCTGCAGAAACTTGAGCTCTGGATTTCAGAGCTTCAGCAGCGGTGGGAGTCACTGTGGTGCATCCATGAGGTTGAGAGTTACGTTCAAGCACATTCAGAGAGGTGGTCACACTGCAGCTTAAGAATCTAGAGGCAGAGAGGGGACAGGTGACTACCAGGCAGTTGAAGAGAACTAGGCAGGTAGCACAGGAATGCCTCGATGGTTCGCTCGCAAATCGATTTTCAGTTCTGGAAGCTGGTGGTGGGGCTGGTTCCTCAGAGAAGAACAGTCAGAGCCAGGTCCATGACACCACGAGAGGCCCGGTTGTACATGAGGTGAGGAAGAAGGGAAGAGCAATATTGATAGGTGATTCATTAGTTAGGGGAAGAGACCGGCATCTGTGTGGTCAGAGACATGACTCCAGGATGGCACATTGCCTTCCTGGTGCCAGGGTCAAGGATATCAAGAGTGGCTATTGGATATTCTTTTGGGAATAGGGTGAACAGCCAGAGGTTGTGGAGCACATTGGTACCAATGACATAGGTAAGACGGGGGGGGGGGGGGGGGGGGGGGGGGGGGGGGGGGTTCTGCAATCAAATTATAGGGAGCTAGGTAGAACATGAACACGCAGGACCTCAAATTAAGTAATCTCTGGATTACTACTGGTGCCATATTAAAGTGAGTACAGAAATAGGAGAATAAGGCAGATGAATGTGAGGCTGGAAAGATGGTGCAGGAGGAAGGGCTCTAGACTCCTAGGTCACTGGGACTGACTATGGAGAAGATGGCCCCTTTACAAGCTGAACGGGTTGCACCTAAACAGAGCTGGGACTGAGTTCCTTGCGGGACATTTTGCTAGTGCTGTCAGGAGGGTTTTAAACCAATCTGACAGGGGTGTGGAAACCCAGAGGAAATATTAGAGAGGAACACTATTAGAGAGGAATACTGGGAGGGTTGGAAAGCACTAGTATAGAGAATAGTAAGTTAATATGTGAAGTCGGAGTAAGGGAGAAATTAATTACAAAATCAGGTTACTGTGCGTGTATGTGAATGCACCAAGTATAATAATTAAGATTGGGGAGTTACAAATGTAGATTGCGCAGTGGAAAATTATGTTATGGTGAAAACAGAGACCCAAGCTCAGGAAAGGGTAATACTGGGTGCTAAATGTTCCTGGTTACAAAGTATTCAGAAAATGTAGGAAAGGAAGTAAAGGGAAAGGGGTGGCAGTATTGGCTAGGGAGGGCACTGCAGTACTGGAGGAAGAAGATGTCCCAGAGGGTACAAGGACAGAATAAATGTGGCTAGAACTAAGGAACAAAAAGAGTGCAATTATATTGCTCGGTGTAGTAGACGATCAACTAGTGAGAAGGATGTAGAAGAACAAATTTGCAGGGAACTTACAAAGACATGCAAACATTGTACTGCAGTTTTAGTGGTGGACTTTAATTACTTGAATGTAGAATGGGACAGTGAGAGTCTAAAGAGGGTAAAAGTTCCTAGATTGTGTTCAGGAAAATTTTCTGCAGCAACATGTGTTCAGTCCAACAAGAAAGGATGCATTGTTAGACTTGGTTCTTTGAAATGGGGTGGGCCAAGTGGATCAAGTGTCAGTGGGGAATATTTCAGAGAATATATCAATAGTTATAAGGGTAGTCCCAGCAATTACAAGCCAGTCAGTTTAATATCAGTGGTAGGCAAGCTTCTACAAACAATTATTCAGGATAGAATTGGTAGTCACTGAGAAAAATGTGGGTTGATTTGGAAGAGGCAACATGGGAGTTTTTGTCAGAAAGGGTTGATGAGGGTAATGTTGTTGATGTGGTGCAAATGGGCTTTCAAAGGCATTCGATTCAGTGCCATGCAACAGACATGTGAGAAAAGCAACAGCTCATGGAATTAAAGTGGCAGTAGCAATGTCAATACAAAATTGGCTGAATAATAGGAATCAGAGATTAATCGTTAATGAATATTTTTTGGGCCGGAGGAAGGTTAGTCATGGTGCTCCCCATGTGTCTGTATTGCGACCCTAGCGTTTTCAGGTATATATTTTTATGGTCTAGATCTTGATGTTTAGGGGACAAATTTACAAGTTTGCGGATGACACAAAACTGGAAAGTATTGTAAACTGTGAAGAGGACAGTGAAGCACAAACTAATTGGTGGAGTGGGCAGATAGGTGGCAGATGAAGTTCATTGCGGAGAAGTGTGAGGTGATGCATTTTGCTGGAAGAACATGGAGAGGCAATGTAAAATAAGGGGTAAAATGCTTAAAGAGGTAACGGAGCAGATGTACCTGGTTGTAAGTTATGCGCTGACCCCCCTTGACCCAGCTCAGGGTCCACCGTGTCTGGGCCACGCTTGGGAAAACTTGCACCTATGCCCATCTGGTGGATTTCCCACTGTGGGGGTCAGAGCATAACAGTTTAATTGGGCATCCAGCCAGTTAGTTAAATTGAAATAGATGCAAATCACCTCCTGGGGGCACGGGGAAGGTAGCGGCTGAAGCTACTGGTGGGGGATCAGAGCATCGTAGCAGGTTTGCCACGCGGTACCAAATCCATTTTTTGAAGTACTCTCCATTCTCCGTCCGATCAGGAATCCTGATCGCGGCGTCAGGTAATGGAGAATCCACCCAACTAGTTAGACCTCAGCTGTAATATTGTGTACAGTTCTGAGCACCACATTATGGGAAAGATGAGAATGCATTGGAGAGAGTGCAGAAGAGTTGTACAAGAATGGTTCCAGGAATGAGGAATTTTAGTTAAGAAGATAAGATTGGATAGGTAGGAACTGTTCGCCTTCGAAAGAAGGAGGCTAAGAGTTGATAGAAATGGGGCCTGGACAAAATAGAGGGGGGAAAATATTCCCGCTCGTAAAAGGATTAAGAAAGAGAGGGCACAGATTTAAAATGATGTGGAAAAGAAGCAAATGTGATGAGAGAATATTTTGTTTTACACAAGTGGTTCAGCCCTGGAATGCACTGCCTGAAATGTGGTGGAGACAGGTTCAATCGAAGCAATTAGATGATTACTCGAATAGAAACAAGATACAGGGGTTCAGGGAAAACATAGGGGAATGGCACTAAATCATGATGGTCATTTGAAGAGCCGGTGCAGACAAGATGGACCAAATGGCCTCCTTCGGTGGCATAACAATTTTATGATTCTTTTCTTCTTAACCCTCTTCACTTTGAATGTGACTCATACTGTGCTCAGCAGGCACCAACAAACTGTTCCAAACGCTAATTTGTCATTTACCCAAAGTTTTGTCATCTAATATTCTCTAGCTGAGGAAAGCTGAAGCCATCTTTAATGGTTCTATCTTGGCTGACATTAATTAATTCAGCTAAGAGTAGGAATTGAAATAGAAGCTTTCTAAACTGTGGATCAATTTTACACACTGAATTTACTGAGGCATTGGCAAGTGTGACGCCGGTGCATCTCAAATTTATCCTGTTCTGTGTGCTACTTATTGTTGCAGATTTTTTTCAAGTGTGATAAACATGTTTTCTAACTTTCATAAGTTTTAAAATATTAATTTTAAATAAAATCATGGATTATTCCTATAAACATGTTGATGAGTACTCTGGTGTCAGGAAATAGTGACTACAACTACAATGTTAAAAATATATAATTTGCATTGTGTATTGTTGAAAAAAGACATTTGATTGAAGCTTTTCATCTTGCACTTATCAGGAAATCACAAGAATACCAATGTCAGAGGAAACAACAACTTTATGCTTTACGAGAACAGGGTGCTGATTGGTTGGTTAGTGGACTCTGATTGGTGGAGGCATTTCCAAGTTGATGTTGACTGACTGTTAACTGCCAAGAATTGTTTAACATTTAAACCAGGCAGCTTGATTCTGATTGGTCTTGGCATTGCCTGTGGATTGAACCAGTGAATGTCTATCACTTATTTTGTTTAGCTGAAACAGCGCAATGTCTGTACATGTTCTTTCAGTCTGCAAAGAACAGGGGCCTGTGTATTAATATAAGTAGCTTCCAGTACATGCAAATGCGCCACACTATGAGCCCGACTGACAATCTTAAATTGGTGGTCAGCATATGTTTTGTGTAATTTAGGAAAAAGTTAGCAAGTTCATTCGAAAAGAGAATAGTGCCAGAGACAGCTGACATAATTTCTAGAGTTAAAAATGGAATAAAACAATTATTTTAACGTAAAAATATAAATAGGAGTAGGTGAGACAAAAAAATTGATGAAGGTAGCCTTGGAGAGAAGTTCCAGAATATTTTTGAGGCAATTTTTTTTTTTTTTTAAGAACACCAGGGAACAGGGTATTTTAGATTTGATAATGTGTAATGGACTTGCCCAATATGCATAATATGAACATTGTGCGTAATGGACTCCTTTTGCTGGGGCATAGTTCCACAAGCACCAAATGTCCTCTTTTATTCCATCTAAGTGGCTATTACACATATGTCAGCCTTGACAGAGGCAGCAAATTATTTTGCAATTGGTGAAAATAAAATCACAGCTGTATTTGTTCCCAAGTACATTTGTTATCATGGCAACAAGTCACTGTTTAGCATTTAATGTGAACCTTGCTTTGCTTTTAAAGGAAGATGGGAAAAATGCAAGAAATTAGAATTAGAAAGCTGGAGTTGACATGGGTTAACAAAATGGTAGAGGAATTTTAGTAGATAAATAGACAATTTCTGTTGTTGTATTGCTAATCTTGACATTGTTGCCCAACCTAGAGGCACCAAGGCCAACTGTTGGAAAATAAAGGTAGTTTTAAGGGATTTATATTTGTAGGAGTAAACTTTAGAACTAAGGTATAGTTTTAAGTGGGTTTAATTTACTATTTCTGTGCCTGGAAGGGCAAAACCTGTAGTTAGACTCAAGCCGGACAAAGGTGTTTGTATGTGTGGGGGTTTGGTTTCAATTCCAACTGTGATTCTATTGTGCTGAGAGAGCTACGGGGTGAAGAGTAAATAAATCAGCAGTGGTTGCTGAGCAACTGGGGCCTTTTAAAGGAGAGCAGCTTTTAAGTTTTATTGCTAATTTGATTGCAGTTGGAAATTGGTAGCGAGAGGGAAAGCAGCTCTCATCGTTCTCCTAGAAGCAGTTGGTTTTAGAAAGCTGAAGAGGGAACAGCCTTGCTAGAAAAAACACCATACTAGGGAGTAATGATTCAGAAAACAGATGCTGAAAACCTAAAGTCCAGCAAGTTAAGGAAAATAGAGAAATTAGGCTTTTTCAAGAAGTCTGGAATTAACAGAACAGAGGAAACTGGGAACCAGAACTAATTACTATTCAGTAAAGCCACAGGGAAGTTGAAAGGGATTCAATTGTAAGAGGCCAGACAAATATCTGCTGTAATACTAACATTTGTGAGAAATTACTAGAGCTTGGGAAACATTATTTGAAACAATTGTGGAAATCGGTGGCTGAACCTTGGAGTTTGTGTAAAAGCCTTTAAGTCAAAGAAACTGGAAGGAAGAGGTGTAAAACCTGAGAGCAAAAACTTGATGGAAGCAGTGGAGATAAAGCATAATTTAAAAGAAGATTTGAAAATTGACTTTTGAAGTGGAAATTTAAATTACTCGCGTGGAAGCTGGAGTTCAGTGAGACAAGCTGGCTCACGGTGACAATTGTCTGGGGGATTCTGAGGATAAAGCCACAGACACTAACTTGGGTTCAGAGCAGGCTGTGTGTATTTGACCACAGTCATCTTGTGTGATTAAAGGGACCATTGTAGCTTAAGATGTACTTTGAAATCAGTGTTAATTTTAAAATCGGTGTAATTATTAAGCTAAGGGTGAGTAAAGGAGTATTGTACCATTATCCAATTTTTAAAAGTTGAATTAATTTTTTTTCTGGTTGTGAAAACTAAAAAGCAGTCCTGCGATTCTTCCTCTACGTTTTATTAAAAAAAATAAAGCGGTCTTTTGAATCAGGGTTCCATTCTGGGATCTTCCCGTCCAGTTATAACATTATCTGGGATTGTAACACAATCTTGGACTTTGAACCTTGAACTTTGCTATTTTGGATAATTCAGCTCCTGACTTAAGTTGTTGAGCCACAGGAAGAATTCTGTTCCATCATTTGTTAAACAATGCTAAAGAATGTTTTAGTCATAATCCAAACTGAAAAAGTAATGCCAAGGACAAGTGTTGGAACATCATGTTTAAATCAATGTGACAAAAACAAAAAAACAAAGTGAGAAGTATTTTTCAACAGATACACAAAAAGCTAGGGTAAATCTGTTATGTGTAGTAACACTGACACGTATTTTATCTCTAATTAACAAGCTCTTTCTTACTTACCAGAAATCCTATTCAGGTTAATTTTGAATTTTACAATTTGACATCAATAATATTACTTACATGGAACACACACAGCTTGGAAGCTACCGACATAGTTTGGTCCTAATTCATAGATGATATTGATACTTGAAGCAGGTAAAACTTCCTCCAAAAAATGAGTAGGTCCTAGACGCCATACTAATGATGAGATCTGGCGCTGAGCTGGAGGTGTTCCAATGTAGCCGTACACTGTGCTAACAACTGGCAGATTTGTTGATCCTGATCCACCAGGAGAGCTGTGGATATAGTGAAGCTGCAAAGACAAGCCAAATAAAAGAAGGTTGACCATCGTCTTTGACTGCCTGTTCTGCAAAAAATATAGTTTATTCATATAACAGTTAAATAAATATTTGCATTTTCCTGATGTCTCAACAAAGGTCGTTGGTGCAAATTAAAAGACAGAATTAGAGATCGAGCATTGTAATCATACAACGCACATATTTTAAACAATTACAATAGCTTCAGTGAAGGTAGTCTTTAAAACACTACATTGCCCCATTAGTGGGACTTTGGAAGCAAATTAATTGAAAGTGTCTATACTGAATGCAGTATAGCTTCATCACGTGAAACATGGACATTGTCAAAAGATTGGGACTGAAGTCCCCAAATGAATTAGTCAGTTACATTTCTTCAACAAAAAAGTCTCAATGATGGCATTAGTAAAGTCATTCAGTTATTGTCCATTCTACAAAAACTTTTCTGTTTTGAGGGAAAGAGAAAACAGATCAAGAACATTTTGAAAAGACAATTTGCATCCTTTCCATTATGGAACTTGATGCTAGGTTCAATTAATCAATCCTATTTAGATCATCAGAGTTTTGTCCAAACATGCTGACATCAGTAATGGGTACTGTGTTCCCTTGTAATTTCTTTGACCAGCTGGAGAAGCAGTCTATGAAGGCTGTCATTGTTTGAAAATAACACAAAATTTGCTACTGAAAAAGCCATAAAGTAGGGAAAATTACTGATCAGTTGAGGTTTATATGCTGGAAATCAGGAATGAGACTGATTCGCTTAACAGTAAGAAACTGTGTGAAATTAAATTAAATTATAATGAATTATATGTGTACTTGATACTCATATTAGTCTTTATAAAAATGAAAATTTAGAGGCAATTTAATTTATGTGGAATAAATACTATAACATTGACTGAGTTTGGCTGTTACACTGGGAGGTATCACACTTCTGTCATCGATCTCTCAATTAAAGGGCAACATCATGGACGACTCTTTAGTTCCAATGCATGATTAATCAGTTTTGAATTAATGTTTCCTGGAGAATTTAAAAAGAATGATTTGAACAAGCCATAGCAACTGCAAAATCAAATAGAATAGATTGTCCAAAAATATCTTAATTTAACTTGGTAAGCCCAACCACTTGCTCTTGGAAACATGGAAGTCTGAACAATTCTGAATGGAGTTTTTGTTCCCCATTTTTTAAAGCCTGTGTCACTAGCTTTCATCTCCATATTGTGTGGCAAGATGACTTCATCGCTCTGCACAGTGAGTGATGCAACTGAAAATAAAACATAATCTTGCATTTTATTAAGTACAATATAGAAACCGTAAACAATAAGGATCACTGCAGTAATATGGTATTTAATTGGTATTTTTGTAGTTAGTTTTTTTAATGAATACTGTTGATTAATTAAAAGATTATAGGGAAATGCAGTTGTGAGGGATTAATTGAGGCAGACAAATTAAGCCTCAAAGTGAATTGATTGTGTTGTATAAATTTAAAGTACTACCTCTTCATAATTATCTTTATTAGTGTGACAAGTAGGCATACATTAACACTGCAATGAAGTTACAGTGAAAAGCCCCTAGTTACCACATTCTGGCACCTGTTCGGGTACACAAGAGGGAGAATTCAGAACGTCCAAATTACCTAACAGCACGTGTTTCAGAACTTGTGGGAGGAAACTGGAGGGAACCCACGCAGGCACGGGGTTAACGTGCAGACTCCGCACAGACAGTGACCCAAGCTGGGAATCGAACCTGGGACCCTGGAGCTGTGAAGCAATAGTGCTAACCACTGTGCTACCATGCCACCCGATTCAAATATTCACTGATTCAAATATTCTTTAATGGATTACTGAATAATCAAAGCCTGGAATGTTTTTTTTTAAAAGTGAGGTAGCAGGTTCTCATTAACAAACTGCAAATAATTTATCAGCATGATTATCAGAAATAAATATTTAGTTTAAAATTAAATAAATCAAAAGAGCAGTAAAAATAAGCTCAACAGATAATAAATTAAAATTTATCCCCTCAAAGCCTTTGACCTTGATGCCTCCACTCTCAATAAAGGAAAATATGGCAAATTTTAATAACACTAAGCAATTGTAATTTGAATATTTCAGCCTTTCTAGTCTGCACTACCATCACAAGTTAAGGAGTCGCAGCTAAACCTGAGCATTCGTACCACATTGTCATTAGATAATCATTTGGGAAATCACATTTAAATTAGCTGCTAAAAGCAAAGGCTCTTCTGGAAATTGGTATCCACTGACCAACCAATCTGCTTTCTTGATTATGATTAGCTAAGTTATATCTGGCCAAAGATCTCCCACGTGATGTGTGAAGAGAAAAAACAAAAATAACCATCACACAAACCAATCTTGTTGACAGAGACCTGAAATTGTACTCCTTGAACAATGAAAAGGCCTAATTGATGCTGTGGTGATGCATTAATTTAAAGATAACGGCTGCCCATGAAGGGGTATGGTTGATCGGCAGGGGAGGGGCCAGGGTGCCCCCCAACCAAGTTGGTCACATGGAAAGTGAGAGGGCTGAATGGGCCGGTTACGTGGGTTCACGCACTTGAGAATTTGAACGTGGTCATGGCCTTTTTACAAGAAAAACACTTGAAGATCAGGGACCAGACTAGGCTAAGGGAAGGGTGGGTAGGGCAAGTCTTTCATTCGGGATCAGATGTGAAGACGTGGGGGTGGCGGTGCTGATAAACACGCGGGTGGCATTTGAGGGGGGCAATAGTGTGGCAGATTCGGGAGGGAAGTTCAGGATGGCGAGTGGGAAGCTGGAAGGGATGCCAGTGGTCTAGGTGAATGTCGATGCCAAAAACTGGAATGATGTAGAGTTCATGAGGCCGCTGCTGGGGAAGATACCGGTTGATCATGGCAGGGGATTTTAACATGGTCATTGAACTAGGTTTGGACCGGTCGAGCCTTTGAGGTTGGGGAGTATGTTGGCAGTGGCGAAGGAGCTGAAGGGGTTCATGGAGCGCATGCGGGGGGTGGATCCGTGGAGGTTTGAGAATCCAAGGACTAAGGAGTTCTCGTACATCTCCCATGTGCACAGGGCGTACTTGAGGATTCATTGTTTTGTGGTGGGCAAGGCGTTATTGGCAGGGGTCATCGCATCGGAGTACTCGGCGATCATGGGTTCAGACCACGCGCCGCACTAGGTGAACTTGCAAATGGACCGGGGGAAGGGGCAGTGCCATAGTGGAGACTGGATGTAGGGCTGTTAGCGGATGAGGAGGTGTGTGAGTGGGTGAGGGCCGCCATTCCGGCGTACATGGAACTGAATAATATGGGCGAGGTTTCAGCTGCCAAACTATGGGATGCGCTCAAGACAATGGTCCGGGGGGGGGGGGGGGGGGGGGGGGGGGAAGAGTTCATATCAATCTGGGCACGTGGGGAAAAGGTGGAACGAGCAGAGATGGCAAGGCTGCTGTATGAGATTCTGTGGGTGGGTAGGTGGCAATCGGAGGCCCGGAGGTGAGATTGCTGAAGGAGGCAGAAGCTCCAAATGGGAAGGCAGTAGGGAAGTTGTGGCGAGCCACAGGGGCAGTGTACGAGTACGGGGAGAAGGCGAGCAGGGTGTTGGCCCACCAACTTAGGAAGCAAGGAGGTGGCGAGGGTGATCAGAAGGGTGAAGGACTGGAAGGGAAGAGTGGCACCCGGTGGGGATCAATGGGGTTTTCAAGGAGTTTTATAAGAGGCTCTACGAATTGGAACCCCTGACCAGGGGGAGGGGGGTGGAATACAGTGATTCCTCGACAGGTTGAAGTTCCCCCAAGGTGAAGGAGGGACTGCGGGCCCCATTGGACCAGTGGAGGTGATGGAGGGCATGGGGGCTAGGCAGGCAGGGAAGGTCCCAGATGGGTTTCCTGTAGAATTTTATAAGTAGCTTATGGGGATTAGGAGTTGCTGCTGGTAAGGGCATATAATGAGGCGAGGGATAAGGGGGAGCTCCCCCTTACATTATCACAGGCGTCCATGTCCCTAATGTTAAGGAAATGTGGACCCCAAATTGTTGGCAAGATCTTGGCCTCTCGAATGGAGGACAATGTGCCGGGGGTGATAGGAGAGGACCAGACGGGGTTCATAAATAGGAGACAACTGTCGGCGAACGTCAGGAGATTACTGAATGTGTTGATGATGCCCCTGGAGGGACAGGATGTGGAGGTTGCAATGGATGCAGAGAAGGCGTTCGATCGGGTGGAATGGGAGTACTTGTGGGAAGTGTTGGACAGTTCGGGTAGGAGTTTGTGGACTGGGTGCGATTGTTGCATAGGGCGCCAGTAACGAGCCTATGGTCGAATCGGGTGTGCTTGCGGTGCTTAGTGTGACACGGTGGGAAAAGGCAGGGGTACCCACTCTTCCAGTTGCTTTTTGCCTTGACAATAAAGCCATTGGCCATGGCGCTTAGAGCTTCAAGACGTTGGAGATGGAGGGTCGATCACAGGGTCTCGCTTTCTGTGGACGACCCGTTGCTTTATATCTTGGACCCACTGGGAGGCATCGGTGGAGTAATGAGTATTTTAGAGGAATTTGGCTGGTTTTCTGGATACAAGCAAAACATGGGGAAGAGTGAGGTTTTCCCGATCGAAGCCAGGGAGCAGGAGAGGAGTTTGGGCGAGCTGCCATTTGAGGTGGTGGGGGCGAGTTTCAGGTATTTGGGCATCCAGGTGGCACAGGAATGGGAACAGCTGCAGAAATTGAATCTGGCGTGGTTAGGGGATTTCAAGAGGTGGGATGTGCTGCCGCTGTCACTGCCGGGACTGGGGCAGACAGCGAAAATGATGGTGCAGACAAGGCGTTTCTTTGTTTATCAGAACCTCCCAATCTTCATTCCAAAATCACTTCTGAGGAAAGTTAATGCTTTGATCTTGGGGTTTGTGTGGGCGGGGAAATCCTCATGGGTGGAGAAAGTGCTGTTGGAGCAGGGGTGTGGGTCAGCTGGACTTGCCAAACATGAATTATTATTCGTAGTGAATATTGTTATGGTGAGGAGGTGGGTAGTGGGGGAGGGGTGGGTTGCAGTTGGAATCTTGCAGGGGTACGGGTTTTGGGGCATTGTTGACGGCGCCTCTGCTGTTCTCACCAGCCAAATGCTCCACAAGCCCTGTGGTGGCGGCGGCCCTGCGGGTGTGGTGACAGTGACGGCAGCATTTGAGGTTGGAAGGTACCTCAGTATGGCACCGATTTGTGGTAATCATAGATTTGCACTGGGGGGGGGGGGGGGTTTGGCTGTGGGATTTCGGGGTGAAAATGGGCAGGGATCGAATGGTTTGGCGACCTGTTAGTGAGGGGGAACTTTTCAAGTTTAGAGGACCTGGAGGAGGAATATGAGCTGCCCAGTGGGAATGGGCTCTGTACTTACAGTTGCGGGATTATGTGAAGAAGCAGGTGTCGTGTCGAAGGACGGAGTGGGGGGAGGGCCAGGTGTCCGAGATTTACAAGGAGTTAATCGACCGGGAGGGAGCCCTGAAAGGAGAAGTCTGGCGGAAATGGGAGAAGGAACTGGGGAGGGAAATGGGGGCTGGGTTGTGGGAGGAGGCTCTGAGGAGGGCGAAGGCATCCTCGTCGTGCACAAGGCCTTATCCAGTTTAAGGTAGCTCATAGAGTGCATATGACAGTGGCCAGGATGAGCAGGTTCTTTGAGGGGGTGGAGGACAGGTGTGGGCGGTACGTGGGGAGGCCTACGAAGCATGTCCACATGTTTTGGGCATGTGCAAAACTGAAGTGGTTCTGCCAGGGGTTCGCAGACAGAATGTCCGAGGTGCCAAAGGTGAACATGGCCCCAAATCCAGAAGTGGCCATATTTGGTGTTAGAAGATCTGGGAGTCCAAGGGGCAAGAGAGGCCAATCTTTTGGCCTTTGCCTCCCTGGTAGACTGGAGCCGAGTTTTGCTGGAGTGGAGGGACCCGGAGCCGCTGAAGCTGGGGGCATGAGTGAACGCCGTGGTGAAGTTCCTAAGGTTGGAGAAAATTAAGCTCACCTTAAGGGGGTCAATTGATGGGTTTTCTTGGAGATGGAAGCCATTCATCCATTTTTTCAAGGAGAATTGAGGTGTCAGTGGGGTGGGGTGGGATGGGGGAGTTGAGAGATAAGGGGGTTAAAATGGGGAAGGCAGGATAGGCGGAGGGGAACGGCAGGGATAGTATGGATAGTTATTTATTTATTATGAGGTTTCTGATTGTTCTTACTTGTGTTGATTTATGTTTAATATGCATACAAAAGCCTCAATGAAAATATTTTTAAAAAATCAATTTAAAGATAACACAGATTGATCTTTAGTCGTAGATTATATGAACCAAAAACTGATGTTGGTTAAAAAAAATGCTTCTGCAATTAAATTGGTTTTGTAATTGCAATTTTAGTCATGAGATCCATAGAACACCATACCTTTACTGTGTTAACGTGCTGACCATCCACATATAGCGTAGCAGTGCTGTTCTTTAGCATGCCTTTACTCATCACAAGCACCAGGTGATGCCACTGTCCCTCATTAATCAGGTCATTGCAGCGAAATCGTGCACAGCAAGGAAGAATTTCATAAAAGGATGACTCCTCGTTGAAGTCATCAACTTAAAAAGAGGAAAAAGAATTCAGCCTAGTTTCACAGTTTGCTTTGCTGCACCTAATACCAGTACTATATCTTTCAGCATCAATGCTCTACAAACTACAATAATATTCCTTTAATGTGACAAAACCCAAGGCACTTCAAAGAGACATTATAAAACAAAATATAAAACCGAGTCACTTAAGGAAATATTAAGGTTGATGGCAAATCTTGGTAAGTTTTAAGGAATGTGTTAAAAGAGGAAAAAAAGGTAGAGACAGAGAGATATAGGATGGGAATTGCACAGTTTAGGGCCAGTGCAGCAAAAGGAGTGAGCACCAATTGTAGTGTGATTAAAATCAGCAATCCTCAAAAAGCTAGATTTAGAAGAGCACAGGTATTGGAGGGTTGTACTGCTGGAAGAGATTAGAGATAGGGAGAGACAGACAAAGCAGGGAGATTCAAAAGCAAGGATGCAAATTTTAAAATTAAGGTGTTGTATAACTGGGACCCAGCGTAAATCAACAAACATAGGGGTGATAGGTTAATGGGATCTAGAACGAGTTATGACACAGGTCACAGAGTTTCTAATCCAGTCAAGTTTATGGAGGGGAGAAAGTGAGAAAGCTAGAGTGCATACGAATAATCAAGCCTGGAGACAACAAAGATATGCATGCCTAATATCCAGGAAAGATATTAGAATTTATTGAGAGAATAGCAGTGCATTTGATCGAGCAGAGTTAGCAGGGTTTCATGAAGGGGAAAACGTGACTGACAAATTTACTAGAGTACTTTGGAGGAGATTCCAACTAGAGTAGATAAGTGGAGAACCAGTTGATGTTGTATGTTTGGATTTTCAAAAGGTATTTGAGAAGGTGCCATATAAAAGACTACTATGCAAGATAGGAGGTCATGGTGTTGGGGGGTAGAATTCTGGAATGGTTACTAGATTGTATAGCTAAAAGGAAGCAGCAAGTAGTGATAAAAAGGTCTTTCTTAGGTTGGAGAACAGTAAACAGTGGAGTGTCACAGGGGTCAGTGTTGGCACCTCAGCTCCTCACAATACATATTAATGATTTGGAGGAAGGAACAGAGTGTACTGTGGCCAGATTTGCGGATGATACAAAGATGGGAGAGAAAGTAAGCTGTAAGGAGGATATGATAGCTTCGAGAGATAATGACAGATTAAATGAATGGGCAGAAAATTGACAAATGGAATTCAATGTGGGAAAATGTGAGGTTGTTCATTTTGGAAGAAAGAATGAGAAGGTGGATCATTATCCAAATGAAGAGAGTCTGCAGAAAGCTGTATCACCAAGGGACTTGGGGGTCCTTGTTCATGAAATCCAGAGAGCGAGCATACAAGTTCAGAAGGTAAAAGGGAAGGCAAATGGAATGCTGACTTTTATTTCAAGGGGGATGAAGCATGAAAGTAAAGAGGTGTTTCTGCAGCTGTAGACGGTACTAATGAGGCCACATTTAGAATAGTGTACACCGTTTTGAATCATAGAATCTCTACAGTGCAGAAGGATGCCATTTGTCTCATCGAGTCTGCACCGACCCTCCGAAAGAGCACCCTACCTGGGCCCACACCCATCTCTGTAACCTCACCTAACCTTTTGGATACAGGGGAGCAATTTAGCATGGCTAGTCCACTTAACGTGCACATCTTTGGAATGTGGGAGGAAACTGGAGCACCAGGAGAAAAGCCACACAGACATGGGGAGAAAGTGCAAACTTCCCACACAGAGTGAGAAATGAATCGGGTCTCTGGCGCTGTGCTGCAACAGTGCTAACCACTGTGCCACCCTGCTGCCCTCTCCTATCATTGGAGGCAGTATAGAGGAGGTTTACAAGGATGATCCTAGGTATGGAAGGATTGTCACATGAGGAAAGATTAAACAGATTGGGTCTGTATTCCTTCGAGCTCAGAATGAGAGGTGATGTGATTGAAACATATATGATTCTGAAGAGGTTAAACAGTGTAAACGTTGGGAGAATGTTTCCACTCAAAGGAGAGTGTAGGACCAGAGGGCTTGTTCCAGAATAAGGGGTGCCCATTTAAGACAGATTTGAGGAAGAATTTCTTCTCTCAGAGTGGTGAACCTTTGCAATTCTTTACCCCAGGAAACTGTGGAGGCCAAGTCCTTGAACATTTGCAAAGCTGAGATTGATATATTTTTAATCATCATGTGGCGATACCGGCGTTGGACTGGGGTGAGCACAGTAAGAAGTCTTACAACACCAGGTTAAAGTCCAAAATGTTTGTTTCAAACACTTGCTTTCGGAGCACTGCTCCTTCCTCAGGTGAATGAAGAGGTATGTTCCAGAAACATATATATAGACAAATTCAAAGATGCCAGACAATGCTTAGAATGCGAGCATTCGCAGGTAATTGAATCTTTACAGATCCAGAGACAGGGGTAACCCCAGGTTAAAGAGGTGTGAATTGTCTCAAGCTAGGACAGTTGGTAGGATTTTGCAAGCCCAGGCCAGATGGTGGGGGATGAATGTAATGCAACATGAATCCCAGGGCCTGGTTAAGGCCACACTCATGTGTGCGGAACTTGGCTATAAGTTTCTGCTCGTACACATGAGCTTCCCACTTCCGCACACATGAGTGCGGCCTCAACCGAGACCTGGGATTCATGTCGCATTACATTCATCGCCCACCATCTGGCCTGGGCTTGCGAAATCCTACCATATGCCCTGGCTTGAGACAATTTATATCTCTTTAACCTGAGATTACCCCTATCTCTGGATCTGTAAAGATTCAATTACCTGCGAATGCTCACATTCTAAGCACTGTCTGGCATCTTTGAATTTGTCTATATACCTGGCTGGGTCACTGTCTGTGTGGAGTCTGCACGTCCTCCCCGTGTGTGCGTGGGTTTCCTCCGGGTGCTCCGGTTTCCTCCCACAGTCCAAAGATGTGCGGGTTAGGTGGATTGACCATGCTAAATTGCCCGTAGTGTTCTAAAAAGTAAGGTTAAGGGGGGGGTTGTTGGGTTACGGGTATAGGGTGGATACGTGGGTTTGAGTAGGGTGATCATGGCTCGGCACAACATCGAGGGCCGAAGGGCCTGTTCTGTGCTGTACTGTTCTATGTTCTATATCTCTTCATTCACCCGAGAAAGGAGCAGTGCTCCGAAAGCTAGTGTTTGAAACAAACATGTTGGACTTTAACCTGGTGTTGTAAGACTTCTTACCGATTTTAATCAGTAAGGGAATTAAAGGTTACAGAGAAAAGACAGGAAAGTGGACATGGTGATAGATTAGCCATGCTCTTATTAAATGACAGAGCAGGCTAGAAGGGCTGAATGGCCTACTCCTGTTCCCATTTCTTAAGTTCTTATGGGAAATGAATCGGTTGATGTTACAGAGTTAGAAACAGATAGTCTTAGTGACGGCGCAGATACATGGTTAAAAGCTCACTCAGTGGTCAAATGTGACACTAAAAATTTGAACAGCATGGTTCAGCTTTAGACAGTTATCTGGGAGAGGCATTGAGTATGAGGCTTGAGCGTGGAGTCGCTGGTGGGAAGCAAAGAAAATTTTGATTTTGTGTTCCTATTTATTAGTCAGAGGAAAGTTCTGCTGGTCCTGTGATGCGTGTCGGACAAACTCTTTGATAATTAATAGATCGTGGACAAGTTGAGATAGGTGGTGGTGAGGTAAAGCTGGGTGTCACCAGCAAACATGTGGGAAACAATACTGTGTTTACCAATGTCACCAGCATGTAGATGATAAATAGAAAGAGACCAAGAATAAATATGTGAAGTCGCAACGGGTAACTGCAGGGATGGGAAGAGAAACCAGTGATGGCCATTCTCTGGCTTTGAATAGATAGATAAGAATGGAACAAGCTAGATAATGGTGAGGTATGGAGGTGCAATCAACTGTATCACAGGTTGCAGACAGGTTGAGAAAGACAAGGGGAGATGGTCTGCATTTGTCACAGTGACTTAGTATGTTATTTGGACTTTGATAAGAGTTGTTTCAGTATACTGGTGTGATGCAAGTCTGATCGAGGGATTCGAACATGGAGTTTGAGAAAAGATGAGCATGAATTTGGAAAGCAACAGCACATTCAAGGACTTTGGAGAGGAAAGGGATGTTGGAGATGGGGTACAGGTTTACAACGACAGAGGGAATTAAAACTTTTTTTTTTGAAAAGGGTGATGACAGCAGATATGACGGAGAGGTAGAACCTGAGGAGAGAGAATCATGAACAATGTCAGCTAAAATACTTTACAAGTAAATGCGATAACATTTTAAAATTCAATTGTTTTATTACCGATATATACTTGGGGAAAAACTGCTTGAATCTATTGCAATCAATTCTTAAATTGGAAACTTGCAGTGCACCTGCCCAAGGGCAATTAGAGATAGACAACAATGCTCACATAACATTAAATAATTTTAAATAGATCAGAATAGTGCACTGGTGCATCATAGCATCGGAAAGAAATGGTGAATTTCAGAACTTGACTATTCTCCAAGATGCGCTGGTTAAGATAAGTGCTCAAAGTGAAGAGAGAATCAGCAATCAGAACTCTCATCTCAGGTGTAGTTTTTTTTAAAAATGCCTGTAACCTGTGAGCAGTCTACCGATCAAGATTTTCAGTTGCGGAAAGAGACTTTAAAGAGGCGACTAATTACTAAAATAAAAATAATGCAGAGCATCAGCTGATGTTAGTCTCTAAATGAAGTCTGACAGTATTTTTTCTTCAAGTTTACCTTGTTGCTGCCTTTCCCAACCAAAGAACAGCAAAAGATAATAATCTTTATTGGTGTCACAAGTAGGCTTACATTAACACTGCAATGAAGTTACTGTGAAATAGCCAGTCACCAGAATTCCAGGGTTACATTATAGGGCGACATTACGGAAAGCAGAGTTGTACACCGGACAATATAGAAGGTTATTTAATGGGTAATTGCAAATTGCAGTTTTGGGCATTTGAAAGGAATAGATAGGGTAGATAGAGAGAAAGTTTTTCAGCTGGTGAGGAGTCACAAGTAAATACAGGCTTAAAGTCAGCCTGGGCAATTTGAAGTTAGGAAAACACTTCAAACAAAGGGCGGTAGAAATGTGGAACTGTCACCCACAAAAACAGTGGTGCTCAATCAATTAAGAATTTTAAGCTGAAGATCGAGAGATTTTTGTTTGCCAATTAAAAGTTATGAAGTTAAGCAGTTCTGATACAATTGTATGGTTGATTTATATGGTGGAACAGGCTCAAGGGATTGGATGGGCTATTCAATTCTTTGTTCCTCTCTGAACAAGAGAAAATCAGAATGGCTGCAAGTTTTAAGACAATTTAATGTTACTGTAAAATGAATACCGATATACTAAACCGGGTGTAGTACCTAACCAGAATAAAGGGGAATTTTCACTTGAATAATGAACTCAGCTGTATTTCAACAGCGGTCTTACAGACGGAAGAACAATACCTAACTCAATGCTACACATTCACCTAAAAAATAACTCAATATTAAATAATTTGATGCAGCACTGAATTAGCGCATCATGTCCGTGCTGGTTCCTTGTAAGGTTATCCAATTAATCCCATTCCCCTGTCGTTTTCCCCAAAGCCCTGCAACTTAATCATTCTTCAAGAATTTATTGCATTCTCTTTTGAAAGCTATTACTGAAATTGATACCATAATCCTTCAAGACACTGCATTCCAGATCATAACAGCATGCTGCATAAAGAAAAATTAATATTCTCTGTGTCTGCGTTGGTTTCCTCCGGATGCCCTAGTTTCCTCCCACAAGTCCTGAATGACGTGTTTTCTGGGTGAATTGGACATTCTGAATTCTCCCTCAGTGTACCCGTACATATGACGTAGTGTGGCAATTAGGGGACTTTCACAGTTACTTCATTGCAGTGTTAATGTAAATCTACTTGTGACACTAATAAAGATTATTATTATTGTTCTTTTCCAACTAGCTTAAAGTCGTGCCCTTTTGGTTACCGATCTTTCTGCCAGTGGAAACAATTATTCCTTATTCCATGATTTTGTATGCATCTGTTAAGTCTTCTTTTTATTTCTTCTGCTTTAAGACGACCAGCTTCTCTGGTCCCTCCACATCATGAAATTCCATGGGCTGGATTCTCCAGTCGATGATGCCGAAATGGCGTTCGGCGATCGGCCGGAGAATCACAAGTTCCTGACCAAATTGGGGGTGGCTTCGCTTTTGCCCCCTCCAAAGCGGCATACTCGAAGAGTAAGGCGTGCCACGTATGGACAGCGCCAGGACATTCCCGGAGGCCCACCCCTGATGCTCTGCCCCCGACCAGCCAGGTTCCCGTCGGCGTCGGTCGCGTGTGGTCGCATCCGTTGGGAACTCGGTGTGGCGGCTGCAGACTCAGTTCAGCGCCGCCACAGTTGGGGGAGGGATGAACACGGGCAGGGATGACTTTATTAGGGGCTGGAGGCACTGTGGGTGGGAGGGGTCCAGGGGGCGAGCCACCCAAGGGGGAGGCACTATTTTGCGGGCCGGGTCTGTGAGCAGCTTCCGCCATGTAGCACGGCGCGGTCGCTGTAGGCCACCGCCGTGCACATTCGCAGCCAAGGACCTGGAAATTCTCCGGCCGTATCGGCAGCTAGAGCCGGGTGCTGTATGCTGCCGGCATGCTAGCCCACAGCAAAATGGGGAATTGGTGGCCGTTTTACGTCATGCCACCGTTCCCACGCCGGCATGGGGACATTGTCCCAGAATCAGAGAATCCAGCCCCATATCCTCAATACCATTTGACATGGTCCCCTTCTCTGTGCTGCCAAGAATTGGGTACAACAGCCACGATTTTGTAGCAAAATTTGAAGTTTGCAACCAACACAAAAATGTGGAAATGTAGTAAACAGTGAGGAGGATAGTGAAACTGAAGAGAAAATGCTGGAAAATCTAGCAGGTCTGGCAGCATCTGTAGGGAGAGAAAAGAGCTAACGTTTCGAGTACAGATGACGCTTTGTCAAAGTTTCCAGCATCCACAGCAAGTTGCTTTTATCCAGTGTGGAGGATAGCAACAGACTTCAAGGGGATAAAGACAGACACGTGGCAAATATAATTTAAAGACAGAAACAAAGCAGGCACAATTTATAATAAGTTATGCATTATGTGGAGAGGAAATACAAATCAATGTTAGAAGGGTAGAGGAACAAGGAAATCTAGGGATGCATGTATTCTAATCTTTGAAGGTGTCAGGACAAGTTGTGAATGCTGTTTAAAAAAATAACCTCAGAGGCAGAGAGCACAAAGACTAAGACATTTTTGTAACTCACTGCTGAGGTCCCAGCTCTTCCAAATGCATCACATCATGCTTCTCTGTGAAATTGCATCTGCCATGCGCTTGCCCATTTCACCAGACTGTTTTTGCGCTTCTGAAGTCTGTTTGCTACATTTCTGAATTTTGCCATCTACAAACTTTGAAGTTATGCTCTGTATATATCTAAGTACAGCTCACGTATATAATCAAAAACATATATATTTAAAAAATTAACTGCCTCGGTAGTAAATTACTAACTTTCCTTTCGAGATCAGACGGCATAATCGTTTTCTCAAGCCTTTGACACTTCATACCCATTTTTCAAATAATTGGTGGTCACATTTAAAATATAGAAGGGGCAGCATGGTGGCGCAGTGGGTTAGCCCTGTTGCCTCACGGTGCCGAGGTCCCAGGTTTGATCCCGGCTCTGGGTCACTGTCCATGTGGAGTTTGCACATTCTCCCCGTGTTTGCGTGGGTTTCGCCCCCACAACCCAAAGATGTGCAGGCTAGGTGGATTGGCCATGCTAAATTGCCCCTTAATTGGAAAAAATGAATTGGGTAATCTAAATTTATTTTTAAAAATAAATAAATAAAATAGAAGAATTTTCAATAAGTGCCAAGATCAACGTGTTATATTTATGTCTCATGATATATCTTTACACTGCAAAAATGAACCAAATTAACAGATGTCTCTGCTCTAGAGAAATGTAATACAAAAGGTGGGTGAACTTAAGGCATGGATCGGTACTTGGGACTACGATGTGGTGGCCATCACGGAAACTTGGATAGAAGAGGGGCAGAAATGGTTGTTGGAGGTCCCTGGTTATAGATGTTTCAACAAGATTAGGGAGGATGGTAAAAGAGGTGGTGGGGGGGGGGGGATTGCATTGTTAATTAGAGATAGTATAACAGCTGCAGAAAGGTAGTTCGAAGAGGATCTGCCTACTGAGGTAGTATGGGTTGAAGTCAGAAATAGGAAAGGAGCAGTCACCTTGTTGGGAGTTTTCTATAAGCCCCCTAATAGCAGCAGAGATGTGGAGGAACAGATTGGGAAACAGATTTTGGAAAGGTGCAGAAGTCACAGGGTAGTAGTCATGGGTGACTTCAACTTCCCAAACATTGAGTGGAAACTCTTTAGATCAAATAGTTTGGATGGGGTAGTGTTTGTGCAGTGTGTCCAGGAAGCTTTTCTAACACAGTATGTAGATTGTCCGACCAGAGGGGAGGCCATATTGGATTTAGTACTTGGTAACGAACCAGGGCAGTGATAAATTTGTTAGTGGGGGAGCATTTTGGAGGTAGTGACCACAATTCTGTGACTTTCACTTTAGTTATGGAGAGGGATAGGTGCGTGCAACAGGGCAAGGTTTATAATTGGGGGAAGGGTAAATACAATGCTGTCAGACAAGAATTGAAGTGCAGAAGTTAGGAACATAGGCTGTCAGGGAAGGACACAAGTGAAATGTGGAACTTATGTAAGGCTGAAGAAACAAGTTTCAGACAGGGCGCTGGAGGGATACAAGATAGCCAGGAGGGAACTGAAGAAAGGGATTAGGAGAGCTAAGAGAGGGCATGAAAAATCTTTGGCGGGTAGGATCAAGGAAAACCCCAAGGTCTTTTATACATGTGAGAAATATGAGAATGACTAGAGCGAGGGTAGGTCCGATTAAGGACAATAGCGGGAGATTGTGTATTGAGTCTGAAGAGATAGGAGAGGTCTTGAACAAGTATTTTCCTTCAGTATTTACAAACGAGAGGGGCCATATTGTTGGAGAGGACAGCGTGAAGCAGACTGATAAGCTTGAGGAGATACTTGTCAGGAAGGAAGATGTGTTGCGCGTTTTGAAAAACTTGAGGATAGACAAGTCCCCCGGGCCTGACGGGATATATCCAAGGATTCTATGGGAAGCAAGAAATGAAATTGCAGAGCCGTTGGCAATGATCTTTTCGTCCTCGCTGTCAACAGGGGTGGTACCAGAGGATTGGAGAGTGGCGAATGTCGTGCCCCTGTTCAAAAAAGGGAATAGGGATAACCCTGGGAATTACAGGCCAGTTAGTCTTACTTCGGTGGTAGGCAAAGTAATGGAAAGGGTACTGAGGGATAGGATTTCTGAGCATCTGGAAAGGCATTGCTTGATTAGGGATAGTCAGCACGGATTTGTGAGGGGTAGGTCTTGCCTTACAAGTCTTATTGACTTCTTTGAGGAGGTGACCAAGCATGTGGATGAAGGTAAAGCAGTGGATGTAGTGTACATGGATTTTAGTAACGCATTTGATAAGGTTCCCCATGGTAGGCTTATGCAGAAAGTAAGGAGGCATGGGATAGTGGGAAATTTGGCCAGTTGGATAACAAACTGGCTAACTGATAGAAGACAGAGAGTGGTGGTGGATGGCAAATATTCAGCCTGGAGCCCAGTTATCAGTGGCGTACCGCAGGGATCAGTTCTGGGTCCTCTGCTGTTTGTGATTTTCATTAACGACTTGGATGAGGGAGTTGAAGGGTGGGTCAGTAAATTTGCAGATGATACAAAGATTGGTGGAGTTGTGGATAGTGAGGAGGGCTGTTGTCGGCTTCAAAGAGACATAGATAGAATGCAGAGCTGGGCTGAGAAGTGGCAGATGGAGTTTAACCCTGACAAGTGTGAGGTTGTCCATTTTGGAAGGACAAATATGAATGCGGAATACAGGGTTAATGGTAGGGTTCTTGGCAATGTGGAGGAGCAGAGAGATCTTGGGGTCTATGTTCATAGATCTTTGAAAGTTGCCACTCAAGTGGATAGAGCTGTGAAGAAGGCCTATGGTGTGCTAGCATTCATTACCAGAGGGATTGAATTTAAGAGCCGTGAAGTGATGATGCAGCTGTACAAAACCTTGGTCAGGCCACATTTGGAGTACTGTGTGCAGTTCTGGTGACCTCATTTTAGGAAGGATGTGGAAGCTTTGGAAAAGGTGAAAAGGAGATTTACCAGGATGTTGCCTGGAATGGAGAGTAGGTCATACGAGGAAAGGTTGAGGGTGCTAGGCCTTTTCTCATTAGAACAGAGAAGGATGAGGGGCGACTTGATAGAGGTTTATAAGATGATCAGGGGAATAGCTAGAAAGTCAGAGACTTTTTCCCCGGGTGGAACACACCATTACAAGGGGACATAAATTTAAGATAAATGGTGGAAGATATAGAGGGGATGTCAGAGGTAGGTTCTTTACCCAGAGAGTAGTGGGGGCATGGAATGCACTGCCTGTGGAAGTAGTTGAGTCGGAAACGTTAGGGACCTTCAAGCGGCTATTGGATAGGTACATGGATTAGGGTAGAATAATGGAGTGTAGGTTAACTTCTTAATGAATGAAAATCGCTTATTGTCACGAGTAGGCTTCAAATGAAGTTACTGTGAAAAGCCCCTAGTCGCCACATTCCCGCGCCTGTTCGGGGAGGCTGTTACGGGAATCGAACCGTGCTGCTGGCCAGCTTTCAAAGCCAGCAATTTAGCCCAGTGTGCTAAACAGCCCCTGGGCAGGGCAGCACGGTAGCATTGTGGATAGCACAATTGCTTCACAGCTCCAGGGTCCCAAGTTCGATTTCGACTTGGGTTGCTGTCTGTGTGCAGTCTGCACATCCTCCCCGTGACTGCGTGGGTTTCCTCCGGGTACTCCGGTTTCCTCCCACAGTCCAAAGATGTGCAGGTTGGGTGGATTGGCCATGAAAAATTGTCCAAAATTCTATGATTAACCTAGGACAAAAGTTCGGCGCAACATCGTGGGCCGAAGGGCCTGTTCTGTGCTGCATTTCTCTATTTATTTAAAAGTGAGCAGACAGCTTTAACAACTGACGTTAGACCACCATTTTCCAGTAAAATGTTGCTCAGTATGAAAAGGTACATCATCCACAATGTTAACTTTTTAAAAAATTCCTTGGGAAACGTGGGCTTCGCTGGCTAGGCCAATGTATAATGCCCATCTCTGATTGCCCTCGAGAAGATGGTGGTGTGTTGCCTTCTTGCACCGTTGCAGTCCATGTGGTGTAGGTACACTAGCAGTACTATTAAGGAGGGAGTTCCAGGATTTTGATCTAGCGAAAGTAAAGAACAGTGATATCTTTCCAAGTCAGGATGGTGAGTGGCTTGGAGAGGAACTTCCAGGTGGTGTTCCCAGGTATCTACTACCCTTGTCCTCCCAGATGGTAGCGGTCATGGGTTTGGAAGGTGCTGATAAGGATCCTTGGCAAGTTTCTGCAGTGCAGCTTGTAGATGATACACACTGCTGTTGTGCATCAGTTGTGGAAGGAGTGAATGTTTGTGGAAGGGGTGCAAATCAAGTGGGACTTCTTTGTCCTGGATGGTTTTGAGCTTCTCGAGTGTTATTGGAACTGCACTCATCCAGGCAAATGGGGACTTTTCCATCATATGCTTGGCTTGTGCCTTATAGGTGGTGGGCAGGCTTTCGGGAGTCAGGTGATGAGTTACTCGCTGCAGGATTGCTAGCCTCTGACCTGCTCTTGTAGCCACAATATTTATATGTCTAATCCAGTTCGGTTTCTGGCCATTATTAACTCCCAGGATGTTTATACTGGGGATTCAGGGATGGTAATGCCATTGAATGTCATGGGGTGATGGTCTGTTTCTCTCTTATTGGAGATGGCAATTGCCTGGCACTTGCGTGGTGCATATTTTACTTGCGATTTGTGAGCCCAAGCCTGGATACTGTCCAGGTCTTGCTGCATTTTCACGTGAACTGCTTCATTAACTGAGGAGTTGTGAATGGTGCTGAACATCGTTTAACCATCAGCGAACATCCCCACATCTGACCTTATGTTGGAAAGAAGGTCATTGATGAAGCATCTGAAGCTGGTTTGACCTAGGACACTATCCTGAGGAACTTCTGTAGTGTTGTCCCGGGACAGAGTTGACTGACCTCGCACAACGATAATCATCTTCCTTTGTGCTGGGTATGACTCCAACCAGTGGAGTATTTTCCCTCTCATTTTCATTGGCTCCAGTTCTGCTCGGTCCTTGATGCCATACTCGATCAACTGCTGCCTTGATGTCAAGGGCAGTCACTCTCACCTCACCTCTGGAGTTCAGCTCTTATGTCCACGTTTGAACTAAGGCTGTAAGGAGGTCAGGAGCGGAGTGAGCCTGGTGTAATCCAAACTGAGCATCAGTGAGCAGGTTATTACAAATTAAGTGCTGCTTGAGAGCAGTGTTGATAAGCCCTTCCATCACTTTACTGATGATGGAGGGAAGACTGATAGGGTGGTAATTGGCATGATTGGATTTGTCCTGCTTTTTGAGTACAGGACATACCGGCGCAATTTTCCACATTGCCAGATAGATGCCAGTGTTCTAGCTGTACTGAAAAAACTTTGGTGCGGGGCACAGCAAGTTCTGGAGCACAAGTCAGAATATTGTCAGGGTTTGGAAGTATACAGTGCCTTCAGCTGTTTCGTGACATCATGTGGGGTGAATTGAATTGGCTGAAGGCTAGCATCTGTGATGCTGGGGAAATCTGGAGGAGACCACGATGGATCATCCACTCAGCACTTCTGGCTGAAGAAAATTACGAATGCTTCAGCCTTGTCTTTTGCACACATGTGCTGGGCTCCTCCATCACTGAGGATAGGGATATCTGTAAAGCCTTTTTCTCCATTGAGTTGTTCAATTGTCCACTAACATTCATAACTGGATGTAGCAAGGCTGCAGAGTTTAGATCTGATTCCATGGTTGTGCGATCGCTTAGCTCTGTCTTTCTCTTGCTGCTTATGTTGTTTGGCATGCAAGTAGCCCTGCATTGTAGCTTCACCAGGTTGATACCTAATTTTTCAGTGTTGCCTGGTGCTGTTCAAAGAACAAAACAGTACAGGAACAAGCCCTTCGGCTCTCCAAGCCTGTGCCGGTCATGATACCGCCCTTGGCCCTAGTGCCCTATCCCTCTATGTATTTGTCGAGATATTTGAACGCTGTTAATGTATCTGCTTCCAAAACCTCCCCTGGCAATGTATTCCAGATACTCACCACCCTCTGTGTAAAAAAACCTGCCTAGCACATCTCCTCTAAACTTTGCTCCCTGGGAAAGAGTGCATGCCCATCCACTCTATCCATGCCCCTCATAATCTTACAAACCTCTATCAGGTTGCTCCTTAACCTCCGTCATTCTAATGAATACAGTCCGAGTCTTTTCACCCTCGCCGCATAGCTAACATACTCCAGACCAGGAAACATCCTGGTAAACTTCCTCTGCACCCTCTCCAAAGCCTCCACATCCTTCTGGTAGTGTGGAAACCAGAATTGTGTGCAGTATTCCAAGTGCGGCCTTACCAAGGTTCTGTACAACTATAGCATGACTTGCCAGTTTTTATATTCAACGCCCCGTCGAATGAAGGCAAGTATTCCATATGCTTTCTTGACTATCTTGTCCACTTGTGTTGCCACTTTCAAAGACCTGTGTACCTGCACGCCCTGATCTCTGACTCTCTACATTCCTAAGAGTTTCACCATTTACTGTATATTTCCCCTCCACGTTAGACCTACCAAAATGCATTACCTCACATTTGTCCGGATTAAACTCCATCTGAAATTTCTCTGCCCAAGTCTCCAACCCATCTATGTCCTGCTATATCCTCTGACGATCCTCAACACTATCTGTCACTCTACCAACCTTGGTGTCATCCGCGATCTTACTAATCAGACCGGCTACATTTTCGTCCATATTGTTTATGTATACTACAAACAATAGAGGCCCCAGCACAGATCCCTGTGGAACACCACTAGTCACAACCTTCCATTCAGAAAAACATCCTTCTACTGCTACCCTCTGCCTTCTGTGACTGAGTCAGTTCTGTGTCCACCTTACCACCTCACCTCTGATCCAGTGTGATTTCATCTTTTGTACCAGTCTGCCATAAGGCACCTTGTCAAAGATTTTAATGAGATCTATGTAAACAACATCCACTGCCCTCCCCCCATCAATCATCTTTGTCACCTCCTCAAAAAACTCGATCAAGTTAGTGAGGCACGACCTCCACTTCACAAAATCATGTTATCTATCACTAATGAGTCCATTTGTTTCCAAATGGGTATAAATCCTGTCCCTGAGAATTCTCTCCAATAATTTACCGACTGCCAATGTGAGGTTCACTGGCGTATAGTTTCCTAGATTATCCCGGCTACCTTTCTTAAAAAGCGAGTCAAGCGAGTCTCCCTTCAAGAAATGTTTTTGTCTTATCGCATGACTTCAGTGATGTCATTGTATGGGTGGAACTGGGCTGTGGGTCTGGGAGTTGGTTTTACTTTCGCTTTGGTTTGCAGCTGGTTTGTGGCTCTCAGTTTTAAGTTTTCGTTTTCACAGTTAGAGTATTGTAATTGTGTAGTGTCTTTATGTTTGTAGTTGATAATAATTCTTACTGTGTGTTTATAAAGATGTTAACTAAATTTGTAGAATAAACTGTTTTTTTTTTAAATTAAAAACGTCTAAGACCACTATTGAATAACACCTGAAAGGCAGGCTCTTGTGCTCATCGTAACCAAAATCAACAAATAGTTGTAGGTCAGGTGAACTCCATGATATACTTTGGAGTTTTCTAAACCCTGGCCCATAAAAGTGGTACCACATTAGCTATTCTCTAGTACTCTGGAATCACACTTGTAGCCAATGAGGATACAAAGATGTCAGTCAAGACCCCAGAAATTTCCCTCCCTCGCTTCCCTCAGTATTCAGCAGTAAATCCATCTGGCCCAGGAGACGCATCTACCTTAATGTCTTTTAAAACACCCAAAACCACCTCCTTTTCGATGTCAACATGACACAGACTGTCCACACACCCTGCCCAAGAATCATCTTCCACAAAGTACTGTTCTTTGGTGAACATTGATGCAAAGTACTCATTTAGTACCTCGTCCATTTCCTCTGACACAACACACAAGATTTCCCCCCACTATCCTTAAATGCTCCGATCCTTACCCTGGCCCCCTCTTGCTTTTTACAGATGAATAAAAAACATTGGGATTCACCTTAATCCTACTTGCCAAGGACTTAATCAGCCCTTCTGATTTCTCGCTGAAGTACCTTCCTGCTTTCTTTATACTCAAGGGTTTTAACTGCCCCATCCTTTTAGACCGTACAAAAGTCTCCCTTTTCTTTTTGACGAGATTCACAGTATCCCTTGTCATCCAAGACTCCCTAAACTTCCCACACTTACCCTTCATTCTCTCAGGGACGTTACTTTCCTGAATCCTAATAAATTTAAGCTTGAAAAACTCCCAAATGTCTGATGTTGATTTACCCTTCAACAGCCGCACCCAATCCAAATTCTTCAATTCCTGTCTAATGTTATCGTAATTTGCCTTTCCCCACTTTAGCACCGTAACGTAAGGGTTACCCTCATCTCTATCCAAAAGTACCCTAAAATGTACGGAATTGTGGTCACTTCCATATTGAGTGGAAACACTTTAGTTCAAATAGTTTGGATGGGGTGGTGTTTGTGCCGTGTGTCCAGGAAGTTTTTCTAACGCAATGTGTAGATTGTCCGACCAAAGGGGAGGCCATATCGGATTTGGTACTTGGTAATGAACCAGGACATGTGATAGATTTGTTAGTGTGGAAGCATTTTGAAGACAGTGACCACAATTCTGTGACTTTCACTTTAGTAATGGAGAGGGATAGGTGCGTGCAACAGGGCAAGGTTTACAATTGGGGGAAGGGTAATGCTGTCAGACAAGAACTGAAGTGCATCAGTTGGGATCATAGGCTGTCAGGGAAGGACACAAGGAACAGATACTACGTGTCATAGAATTAATAGAATTTATAGTGCAGAAGGAGGCCATTCGGCCCATCGAGTCTGCACCGGCTCTTGGAAAGAGCACTCTACCCAAACCCACACCTCCACCCTATCCCCATAACCCAGTAACCCCATCCAACACTAAGGGCAATTTTGGACACGAAGGGCAATTTAGCATGACCAATCCACCTAACCTGCACATCTTTGGACTGTGGGAGGAAACCGGAGCACCCGGAGGAAACACACGCACACACGGGGACAATGTGCAGACTCCGCACAGACAGTGACCCAAGCCGGGAATCGAACCTGGGACCCTGGAGCTGTGAAGCAATTGTGCTAACCACCATGCTACCGTGCTGCCCTAATATGTACCGTGTCATTGATATGTATGTCCCTGTCAGGCAGGGAAGAGATGGTCGAGTGAGGGAACCATGGTTGACAAGAGAGGTTGAATGACTTGTTAAGAGGAAGAAGGGTACTTATGTAAGGCTGAGGAAGCAAGGTTCAGACAGGGCGCTGAAGGGATACAAGATAGCCAGGAGGGAACTGAAGAAAGGGATTAGGAGAGCTAAGAGAGGGCATGAAAAATCTTTGGCGGGTAGAATCAAGGAAAACCCCAAGGTCTTTTACACATATGTGAGAAATATGACAGTGACTAGAGCAAGGGTGGGTACGATCAAGGACAGTAGCAGGAGATTGTGTATTGAGTCTGAAGAGATAGGAGAGGTCTTGAACGAGTACTTTTCTTCAGTATTTACGAATGAGAGGGGCCATGTTGTTGGAGAGGACAGTGTGAAACAGATTGGTAAGCTCGAAGAGATGCTTGTTAGGAAGGAAGATGTGTTGGGCGTTTTGAAAAACTTGAGGATAGACAAGTCCCCCGGGCCTGGTGGGATATATCCAAGGATTCTATGGGAAGCAAGAGATGAAACAGTACAGCCGTTGGCAATGATCTTTTCGTCCTCACTGTCAACAGGGGTGGTACCAGGGGATTGGAGAGTGGCGAATGTCGTGCCCCTGCTCAAAAAATGGAATAGGGATAACCCTGTGAATTACAGGCCAGTTAGTCTTACTTCGGTGATAGGAAGAGTAATGGAAAGGTTACTGAGGGATAGGATTTCTGATCATCTGGAAAGACACTGCTTGATTAGGGATAGTCAGCACGGATTTGTGAGGACTAGGTTTTGCCTCACAAGTCTTATTGAATTCTTTGAGGAGGTGACCAAGCCCGTGGATGAAGGTAAAGCAGTGGATGTGGTGTACATGGATTTTAGTAAGGCATTTTATAAGGTTCCCCATGGTAGGCTTATGCAGAAAGTAAAGAGGCATGGGATAGTGGGAAATTTGGCCAGTTGGATAACGAACTGGCTAACCGATAGAAGTCAGAGAGTGGTGGAGGATGGCAAATATTCAGCCTGAAGCCCAGTTACCAGTGGCGTACCGCAGGGGATTAGTTCTGGTTCCTCTGCTGTTAGCGATTTTCATTAATGGCTTGGATGAGGGAATTGAAGGGTGGGTCAGTAAATTAGCAGACAATACGAAGATAGGTGGAGTTGTGGATTGGAGGGCTGTTGTCGGCTGCAAAGAGACATAGATAGGATGCAGAGCTGGGCTGAGAAGTGGCAGATGGAGTTTAACCCTGAAAAGTGTGAGGTTGGATTGGATTTGTTTATTGTCACGTGTACCGAGGTACAGTGAAAAGTATTTTTCTGTGAGCAGCTCAACAGATCATTAAGTACATGGGAAGAAAAGGGAATAAAAAAAAATACATAATAGGGCAACACAAGATATACAATGTAACTACATAAGCTCTGGCATCGGATGAAGCAAACAAGGTGTAGTGTTAATGAGGTCAGTCCATAAGAGGGTCATTTAGGAGTCTGGTAACAGTGGGGAAGAAGCTGTTTTTGAGTCTGTTCATACGTGTTCTCAGACTTCGGTATCTCCTGCCTGATGGAAGAAGTTGGAAGAGCGAGTAAGCCGGGTGGGAGGGGTCTTTGATTATGTTGCCCGCTTTCCCCAGGCAGAGGGAGGTGTAGATGGAGTCAATGGATGGGAGGCAGGTTCGTGTGATGGACTGGACGGTATTCACGACTCTCTGAAGTTCCTTGCGGTCCTGGGCTGAGCAGTTGCCATACCAGGCTGTGATGCAGCCCGATAGGATGCTTTCTATGATGCATCTGTAAAAGTTGGTAAGGGTTAATGTGGACATGCCGAATTTCCTTAGTTTCCTGAGGAAGTATAGGCGCTGTTGTGCTTTCTTGGTGGTAGCGTCGACATGGGTGGACCAGGACAGATTTTTGGAGATGTGCACCCCTAGGAATTTGAAACTGCTAACCATCTCCAACTTGGCCCTGTTGATGCTGACAGGGGTGTGTACAGTACTTTGCTTCCTGAAGTCAATGACCAGCTCTTTAGTTTTGCTGGCATTGAGGGAGAGATTGTTATCGCTACACCACTCCATTAGGTTCTCTATCTCCCTCCTGTATTCTGACTCGTCGTTATTCGAGATCCGGCCCACTATGGTCGTACCGTCAGCAAACTTGTAGATGGAGTTGGAACCAAGTTTTGTCACGCAGTCGTGTGTGTACAGGGAGTAGAGTAGGGGGCTAAGTACGCAGCCTTGCGGGACCCTGGTATTGAGGACTATTGTGGAGGAGGTGTTGGTGTTCATTCTTACTGATTGTGGTCTGTTGGTCAGAAAATCGAGGATCCAGTTGTAGAGTGGGGAGCCATATCCTACGTTTTGGAGTTTTGATATGACCTTGGCTGGGATTATGGTGTTGAAGGCGGAGCTGTAGTCAATAAATAGGAGTCTGATGTAGGAGTCCTTGTTTTCGAGATGCTCTAGGGATGAGTGTAGGGCCAGGGAAATGGCGTCTGATGTGGACCGGTTGCAACGGTATGTGAATTGCAGTGGGTTAAGGCGTTCTGGGAGTATGGAGGTGATGCGCTTCATGATCAATCTCTTTGTCCATTTTGGAAGGACAAATATGAACGCGGAATACAGGGTTAACGGTAGGGTTCTTGGCAATGTGGAGGAGCAGAGAGATCTTGGGATCTATGTTCATAGATCTTTGAAAGTTGTCACTCAAGTGGATAGAGCTGTGAAGAAGGCCTATGGTGTGCTAGCGTTCATTAGCAGAGGGATTGAAATTAAGTGCCGTGAGGTGATGATGCAGCTGTACAAAACCTTGGTAAGGCCACATTTGGAGTAGTGTGTGCAGCTCTAGTCGCCTCCTTTTAGGAAGGATGTGGAAGCTTTGGAAAAGGTGCAAAGGAGATTTACCAGGATGTTGCCTGGAATGGAGAGTAGGTCTTACAAGGATAGGTTGAGGGTGCTCGGCCTTTTCTCATTAGAACAGAGAAGGATAAGGGGGCAACTTGATAGAGGTTTATAAGATGATCAGGGGAATAGCTAGACAGTCAGAGACTTTTTCCCCGGGTGGAACAAACCATTACAAGGGGACATAAATTTAAGGTAAATGGTGGAAGATATAGGGGGGATGTCAGAGGTAGGTTCTTTACCCAGAGAGTAGTGGGGGCATGGAATGCACTGCCTGTGGAAGTAGTTGAGTCGGAAACGTTAGGGACCTTCAAGCGGCTATTAGATAGGTACATGGATTAGGGTAGAATAACGGAGTGTAGATTAATCTGTTCTTAATCTAGGACAAAAGTTCGGCACAACAGCGTGGGCCGAAGGGCCTGTTCTGTGCTGTATTTTTCTATGTTCTACTCCCAAAACGTTCCCCTACTGAAACCTCAACCATCTGTCTTGGGCTCATTCCCCAATATCAGGTCCAGTATTGCCCCTTCCCGAGTTGGGCTATCTATCTGGCATGGTCTCTGCACTCTTCATTGAACCAGGGTTGATCCCTGGCTTGGTGGTAATGGTAGAGTGGGGTACAGTAGATATGCCAAGCCATGAAGTTAGATTGTGGCTTGTGTAAATTCTATTGCTGCTGATGGCCCACAGGGCTTCATGGATTCCCAGTCTAGAATTGCTCTATCTTTTCTGAATCTATCCTATTTAGCACGTTTGTTGCGTCACACAGCATGATGGAGTGCATCCTCAATGTGAAGATTGGACTTCGTCTCCACAAGGACTGTGTGGTGGTCACGCCTACCGATACTATCATGGACAGATGCATCTACGGCAGGCAGGTTGGTGAGGATGAGATCCAGAATGTTTTCCCCTTTTGTTGGTTCTCTCACACCTGTCACAGACCCAGTCTAGCAGTTATGTCCTTTAGGACACGGCCAACTTGGTCAGTAGTTGTGCTACTGAGTCACTCTTGCGATGGACTTTGGAGTCCCCCATCCAGAGTACATTCTGTGCCCTTGCCACCTTGTACCTTCAGTGTTTTCTCCAAATGATGGTGGATGGTGCAAGGCAATCAGCAGGAGGTTTTGACCTGAAGCCATGAGACCTCGATGCTGAGGACTCCCAGGGCAACTCCCTGCCGACTGTGTACCACTTGCCGCTACCTCTGCTGGGTCTGTCCTGTTGGTGAGACAGGATTTACTCAGGGATGGTGATAGTGGTTAAAAGCAAATTACCGCGAAACCTGAAATCTGAAACAAAAACAGAAAATACTGGACAATCTCAGAAGCTTTGACAATATAATCATCGAAACATTAGCTCCCTTCTCTATCCACAGATGGTAATAGTGGTGACTGGGACGTTATCCGTAAGGTATGATTCTGTGAATATGTGAGGCTGTTGCTTGACTAGTCTGTGAAACCATTCTCCCAATTTTGGCTTAAGCCCCCAGATGTTAGTAAGGAGGACTTTGCAGGGTCGAGTTTCCATTGTTGTTTCCAGTGCCTTGGTCAACTTCAATGTCAGAAACATAAATGCACCTTTACATTTATCCTAAGTGTTATAGAAAATGTCATTTTTTAACTCCTGCATTTTACAACTATTACTTTCCAAACATGTTTAACAGCACTTTCGTGCAGTTACTCACCATAGTTTTGCAGCAATTCTTCCTTGGTTGAAACTAGCAAGGACTTGTCTTTCCCAGAAAACACAATGACAAGGCAAATTAAATGCTGGTCTGATGAGTTTGATCTCCGCACAAGGGTAAGAAGCCTAACTGGATGATTGCTCTGAGGAGTACTGAGCCTCTCAATACAAAACCAGGTTGAGTAAGTAAGCCCAGATGGTGGTGGAAAGAACCGTTCACCTGGAAAAAATGTAATATTTCAAAAGGATATACAAATAAATTCTCTGCCATGTTGACACCATAAATGCAAATAAAGAACCTGGTTTTCTGTTCACATACACATTGCAACATATAATGTACGTTATTGACATAATGCTGCAAGCTATAAACTACATTTAGACTTTCAAGTCTGGTGCATTGAATACACCTATTTTAATGATACTCAGCCAGTGCTACGACATTGAAGTAATTTCGCAAAAGTTTAAAACTGTTGTGAGAAGCCTTACAACATCAGGTGAAAGTCCGACAAGTTTGTTTCAAATAACTAGCTTTCCGATCTCCGTTCATCCGTTGTCGCAGCGTCTACATGGTCTCGCGCGACAATCACCAGGCAGGAATGTTCCCATCCAGTCAAGGGCATTCAGCCTCTGATCTCCAGGTAAGCGTTCTCCAAGGCGGCCTTCAGGACACGCGACAACGCAAAATCGTTGAGCAGAAACGTATAGCCAAGTTCCACAGACATGGGTGCGGCCTCAACGGGGACCTTGGATTCATGTCGCATTACATTCATCCCCCACCATCTGGCCTGGGCTTGCGAAATCCTACCAACTTTCCTGGCTTGAGACAATTCACACCTCTTTAACCTGGGGTTACCCCAATCTCTAGATCTGTAAAGACTTAATTAGTACGCATTAGTGCTCGCATTCAAAGCATTGTCTTGCGTCTTTGACTATGTCTATATATATATATATATATATATATATTATATATATGTTTTTGGAACATACCTCTTCATTCACCTGAGGAAGGAGCAGTGCTCCGAAAGCTAGTGATTTGAAACAAACCTGTTGGACTTTAACCTGGTGTTGTAAGACTTCTTACTGTGCTCACCCCAATCCAACGCCGGCATCTCCACATCATAAAAATCCTATGACAGTGATGCCCCACTGCAGTAAAGCAAAGTAGAATCTCTGCTCGTCACTTGCACCCATCGGAAATTAGATTCCAAATCCTGGGGTCAGGGTCATTTAGAAAGTGGGATAAATGTGAGCATCTATGCTGACTCAAAGGTGCTCATCATGCCGTCAGTGGAAACATAGAGCAGTACCTTTCTACTAAGAAGGCAAGGGCTAGTGCCAAGAGTGGGTTGAAAACAGGTTAAAAAAAATCTCAACTCTTCGGAGGGCATGCAAGTGCCCCTTGATAAATATAAATGATCATTGTGGATCAAATGCCAATGCCAGTGCGCTGTTGCGTTTTCAGTGGTTTAAAATGAGGCTGTTTTCTGCATTTAGTCGATACAGGTCTTGCTAGATAATCATGGGGTGTATCTCCCGGAATTTTCAGGCAAGACTTCCAGATTTCTGACATTGTCTGCAAGGGTGGACAGAATAGGTACCTAACCCTGCAAGTTTAGAATTTTCTGAGGACATTGTTTTGAACAGGTGGAAACTGCATGTATCCAAGTTCTGTCCCAAACTTCAATCCCTGCCACAACTTCACCCACTACAAAATATTGTTACGAGTCTGCAGGAAACAATGGATATTATCAGTCACCTCTGATGGAGCCTGCTGGTTATGGAAATGTGTACTACCTGTCACATAAATGTTGAGCAAACTAACCTCATCCAGAGGATAAGAAAGATCAGTGGGTTCAACAGTAAATATAAAAGCGAGAAATTTAAAATATGGTTTGTTAATCAGGCCTTCAGTGCTGCCAGCGATTTCATGCCTCAATAATTGATGCAGGAAATTAGAAGTGATGAAAACAGAGATATCATGGGGTGGATTTTACTGCTCCCTGTTGGGCATGTTTTCGGTGAGAGGCATGTTGGGTGGCTAACCTATTGCCTTCCTGCCCATCCCTCATCCAGTCCCTGTAATAGAGGGGGGCTGGGAAAGGTGCCCACTAGTCTTCCCTTACTTCCATTGAGGGTCTTAAATGGTCGATTATTGCCCTTTTGACCCTCAATCCACCTCCACTATATGACACATTGGCCAGTACCAGGTTGGCAAAGTTGGAAGTCTATTTTTCTTCATAACTTTGGTGAAAAGGTGGGAATGGAAGGTGTGGAGGGATACATCATTCAAGGGGTGTCCTCTGAACCCTCTCCCCTGGGTGCCCATTCCCTCCCTGTGCATAGAGAATGGGACTTTACTGGGTCTGGTTTAGGCCACCCGGAGTGCGCTATCATTGTGAGGCAGCCATGTTTAAAGTTGGTCAGTATGAAACCAACATTTTTGCTAGGGGCAAGTTGAGGTGATGAGCAGTACGCCCCCCTCCTCTCCCTACTTTGTGAAATACAGTCCTATCTGTCGAGGGGAAGGGCAGATATGAGAAAAAAATACCTTCATGACTATTTCTCCAAGTGGACATTGCATCAAATTTCATACATATATTCCTTCCTTTAATGCTCGCCCCTACCTGAATCCTGTCTTTCTCTACTATCTTCCCTCATGTCCTCTGAGCTCACCTTATCCATGAGACCCACCTCAGGTATCCTCAATCTAATTACTTCTAAACTGATCACCCAACCTTCTTCCCCAGTCCCCATTAGCAATTTTGTGAATGGTTCTCGTTCTTCAGGTGTTATCACACCCTTCTTTAAATCTGCTATCACCCCTCTCCTCGAAAACAAAATCTTACCCCCAAGGTCTCTTAAACCAACCCGAAACTCCACATCCTTGTAAATTACCATCTATCTCCATCACCCTTTCCTCTCCAATGTCTTTGAATTTGCTGTTGCCTTCCACATCCATGTCCAGCTTTCCCAGATCTCCATGCTTGAATATATTCAATCAGGTTTTCACTCCTACCACAGTACCGAAGGATGTCACAGAATGACATCCTAAATGACGGTGACAAAGGTTAACTTTCCCACCTCATCCTTCTCAGCCTTTGACACAGCCACATCACCTTCCTGCGCAGTCGTTCAGCTTAGTTGGGATTGCGCTCACCTGGATCCCTTCTTATCTAATGTAAGCCATGTGATCACTTGCAATGGCTTCTCTTTCTGCTCTCAATTATCTTGATGTTCCCCAAGGGTTGATCCTTGGCCACCTCCTGCTCCTCGGCGACATTATCCAAAGGCACTGTCAGCTTTCACATGGACGCTGATGACGGTACTCTGCTCTACTGACCAAAAACTTGATTCCTCCACTGTTGCTAAATCAGCCTGCTGGTCTAATATCCAGCACCGGATGAAAACAATTCCTTCCATTTAAATATTGGGAAGACTGAAGCCATTGATTATTTCCACCCCAAACTCCATCCCTCTCCTTGGCAACAGTCGGAAATTAAGCCAGTCTGCTCGCAACCTTGGTGCCACATTGGATCACAAGATGAGCTTCTGACCTCACATTCAAACCATCGCTAAGATCACCTATTTCCACCTCGATAAAGTCAACCTACATTGCCCCATCTTAGCTCATCTGTTGCTGAAACCCTTGGTTGGTTAACTGAACTTCTCGCTAGTCTCCCACTTTCCATCCACCATAAGCTTGGTCATCCAAAACCGAGGTTCGTATCTTATCTCATCACATGTCCCATTCTCCTATCGTCCATGGTTCAGACAAGCAGAAGTCCGATTTTAAAATTCTCATTTTGTTTCCAAATTCCTCCGTGGTCTTGCCACTCCCTATCTCTGTAATCTTCTCCAATCATCTAAGACATCTGCACTCTCCTAATTCTTGCCATCTGTCCACCCCCAATTTTAATCATTCCACGACTGGTGACCGGGGTTTCTTTGACTGGACCCCCAGGCTCTGAATACTTTCCCTAATCCTCTCAACATCTGTTTCCTTTTTAATGCATTCCTTAAAACCTAATGCATTGACCTGGATTTTGATCATTTTATTTTATTTTCTAACGCTCATGTGAAGCACCTTGACCGTTTCATTATGGTAAAATTATGGTAAAGGCACTACTTAAATAAAAGTTGTTATTGATGGTTGTTGTGTGCATTTGTGTCTGTTTTGCTTTTAAAAACCCGAATGAAGTACAGACACACATTAATTCAACCTCCTCCCACCATTAAATTATAACTCTTGATGCCAAACATTTTTTCACCTGTACCAAGTCCACTGGTAACAGCTCCATCATTAACACCTCCTGCAGTGTTAATAGCATTGTTGGGTGCATTGTGGGGAGCCAAACTAGGCAAGAACAGGCAGCTAATGAAGAGAAAACAAAACACCTATGAATGCACAGCAAGTAGAAATGACAACTTCTATAATGAATAACATCTGCTATTACAACTCAAAATAATGTTTTATTTTTATTTAGCTTTTACAGGAAGTAGATACTGTTTGCCGCCATGCGCCAGTTAAATGGACTTCAAATTATAGGGCTGTGCATGCGTTATCGCAGAAAAAAAAACAGGGACCTGAAGGAAAACCTGTCTTACCGCTGAGATGTCGGAGGTGGGAACGAACAATGCCCCCCCTGACAGCAATGCGGTAAGGTTAATCTGCGACCGCCTGTCAAGGACAACCAGCGACTGGGCAAACACTGGCGACTCGCGTGAGTGGACGGTCAGATACAACTCAAAATAATTAATTGGCTGCAAGTACTCTGGAATGTTCAATGGATACAAGATGTGCCTTTTTTTCCCCAATTTGTCCATGGGATTTGAGCATCGCTGGCAAGGTTAGCATTTATTTCCCATCATTATTTGCCCTTGAGCATGCGGTGGCAACATAAGTGGTAATGCCACTGAACTAGCAATCCAAAAGTCCAGGCTAATGTTCTGGGGACATGGGGTCAAATCTCACCACAGCAGCTAATGGAATTTTAATTCAATTGATAAATCTGGAATTAAAAGCTATTCCCAGTGATGGTGATCATGACAGCTATAATTGATTGTTGTAGAAATCCATCTGGTTCACAAATGATGAATGTTGTTGAAGCAGTAAGCATCTAGGCAAGTGTAGCACAATCCATCTGCAAGAGCCCTTCCTGTTGATTCTCTTATTTACCATTTCTTTATTTTTTTGCTGTTATTATTTTGATCCAGGGATGCTTCATGGTCATATATCTTTAAGGGAAGTGAGGAATTCAGAAGTTACAAAAGAGAATGCTGTGCTAGCCTTCGGACAGCAGAACTCAGACTTTTCAGCACCCAATAGATAGTTAGGACTTGGTTCGATTGGTTTTCTGGTGGCCAATGAATTGGCCAAAAAGTCATATTCTGCTCGTTAACAGGTGGTGATTGGATACTGCCCGAGTGGGATGAATTTTTCCAGAGAACCAATGAAGGACAGTCGGGTCCCTGGATGCTCCCTCTAGTTTTATCCAGAAAAGCCACATAGCTGTTGTATTTCTGAAACTGCAGTGTCCTGAATGAATCCACAGTGAAATCATTACCGATGGAAAGCAAAAACCTCAAACATAAAATCTAAATTTAAATAAGGGGTACTAGAGGACCACCATCTGAAACAAAAACTCTTCTGGTATTTCACATCCCTCTTTTCCCCTCTGTTTGTCTGTCTTGTGTGTGTGTATAGAGATGGGGTGGTTAGGAATTAGATAATAGTTAACCTGTAATAGTTGCTGCATATTTAATCCTATTTATTGTTACTAATAAAATTGTGTTTAAATTTGAAAATCTGGTAGCATTAGTTATTGGGAAGCCAAGTGCCAAAAACTTCAGATGTTTTTCTAAGAATTATTTATTAATTTCAATTGTGCTGTGGCACTGGGGCTGGAATTGACTGCACATTAGCCATGGGGTCGTAACAGATCACGGCTTGGTGATGGTGGACAAGCTTTGGGAAGTAGAAGACAAGTTACGTGCTGCAGAATTCCAAGCGTGACCAATCCACCGAGTCTGCACATCTTTGGGTTGTGGGGGCGAAACCCACGCAAACACGGGGAGAATGTGCAAACTCCACACGGACAATGATGCAGAGCTGGGATCGAACCTGGGACCTCGGCGCCGTGAGGCAACAGAGCTAACCCACTGCGCCACCGTGCTGCCTGTACTATTCTGCATTCATAATGTGAATGTCTACTTTTAACAGTTGTTTCATTAAAATTTCTGCTTACAATTCATACAAATTCAACATACAAAAACGCATTAACAGTGGCTGTGGAAAATTATGAGGGTTTATTCTGAATTCATGGACATAAAATTGAAAATATTAATACTTTACAGTATTTCCCAAGCTTATAAATTTAGTGCCTTTATTTGCGATACACAAATTTCTCAATTCAGGTAGTGAATTAAACTACCTGAAATCTTGATTCATATCAATTCTAAACATTTTTCTATAAAACTGATCCCTCATTCCTTATTTTAAATAAGTCATGATAAGATATAAAGCATCAAAAATCATGATCGGTAGATTGTAATAATGTCAAGTTTTACATGCAAGATATTACTCACCCAAAGCCTTCCAGGGCCGTATCGAACTCCACAAATGCTGGGGTGACCGATGACCCATGAAGTCTAATATCATGTGGTGTTGTCATGGAGACTAAGCACTTCACCCTGGTCAGAGGTACTGTGCTTCCTTCTGCCCCTTTGAGCAAGCTTTTGCTAATCCTGTAGTGAGTGTTATCTTCATTCAAGCTGAATACAATATCAGGACCAAATCCATCCAGAGACATGATCATACTCCCTGAGGTGCATCAGTACAATGTTTAAAAAAAAAACACAGGGACTAGTTAAGGATATTCAAATAGGGGATATAACCAGTTATTTTTTTCTTTGATGCCAATCCGCTCACACACATACACACACACACACACACACTCAAGCAACTATTGCAGAACCTGCCAGATTTAGTTCTATTAATTCCAACAGAACAAGAATTGAGCATGCTCTAAACAGGTTGGTGATCTGCTTCTGCCAACGTACCACATAGATAGTTGAAAATTACACTAGATGAATTATGGCCATAGTTTTCAGGCACAGTGGGATGAAAAAGTAGGGGATAAATGAATGATTGGGTCCCCAGTTTAAAGTCATATAGTAATTTTTATATAATACTTGGATTTCGTATTTTTACACATTACAAAAGTGAGGATAATTTTAGATGCAGGGAAGTTGTTGATTCAAGCATACGAGTTCCTCTGCTAAAGAGAAATTGTTGAGGTCTAATGGAAGATATAGGTGCTCAAAAAGGCAGCTGGAAATCAGATCTTTGAGGATGTGTGAATAATACGATGCAAATCATCTCAGAAAAGTGTTCTGATCACACGAACATCAGATATTGAGAGTGAACCTCTCGGATTTGGAGCTGGAAAACAGCATTGTTATGACAGTGAAGGAAGCGGAAACAATGGAGATTTTGGGTGGATTAAGGTTGATAAGAGAAACAAGGCAGAAACTCTCTGAAGCCACCCAAGAGATTAGATTAGCAGATATTAGCCTCTGGCTAGCCCTGAAAAGGTAATAATTCTCAGAAAAAATTAGAATTTAAAAAAATCAGAGGTTCAAAACTTATGAGCAGAAAAAAAAGAGCAAATATTTTGTAAACATACTTCCTCCAGATACTTACAAGGGAAGAAGTGGGCTACCTGCACTCCATCAAAACCAATGACTTTTATAAAGTAGATGAAAGTTACAGATGGGTTAAACTGGTTTAGCACACTGGGCTAAATCGCTGGCTTTTAAAGCAGACCAAGGCAGGCCAGCAGCACGGTTCAATTCCCGTACCAGCCTCCCCAAACAGGCGCCGGAATGTGGCGACTAGGGGCTTTTCACAGTAACTTCATTGAAGCCTACTCGTGACAATAAGCGATTTTCATTCATTCATAAAAAATATCCCAGGGATACCATTTATTCCAGAACAGAGAAACTGGGAAAGCAATTTGAACCATTGATAAGCATCATGAGGAAATCATTGAACACAGTGGAGGTACCAGACATAATACAACTTCAACAACAATGGAACAGTGTACTGATAATAGTAGTTTCCACTACAGAAATCAATGACTTTTATAACAGAAAACAAGAAAACAGTTGACATAAAAATGTGACAACAGGAAATAAGTTTTTATGGATATGAATCACACAGAGGCACTACTTATTTAAGAAAGAAATTATACAAGTAGGAAGGTATAAGCACCAACTTTCAAAATGCAGACTCCTGTGAGGTGATGGTCTGCTTCAGGAGTTCGACATTTGGAAAATCAGCCTGATAATGTTCACATTGCATCTTCCAAGATTAATTTATTCTGTCTAACTAGCATAGAGGTAAATATTATGATTAAGTGCTCAGCGCAGAGCTATACTGGATGGAAGTGCATAATGGGATATCAGGTATGGAAAACAGTACATTAATTTTTCGACCACATGATTTTCTGTACAAGAATTCAATGAACTGCGTTTACATAGAACATACAGTGCAGAAGGAGGCCATTCGGCCCATCAAGTCTGCACCGATCCACTTAAGCCCTCACTTCCACCCTATCCCCGTAACTAAATCATCCCACCTAACCTTTTTGGTCACTAAGGGCAATTTATCATGGCCAATCCACCTAACCTGCACGTCTTTGTACTGTGGGAGGAAACGGGAGCACCCGGAGGAAACCCAGGCAGAAACGGGGAGAACGTGCAGACTCCGCAGTGAACCCAGTGGGGAATCGAACCTGGGAACCTGGTGCTGTGAAGCCACAGTGCTATCCACTTGTGCTACTGTGCTGCCCTACAGATTTCTCCTGTTTCTTTAGGTGTACCTCTGTTGCAATATTGAAATAATGTAATAACTAATTCAGTGAAAGCAACATAGTGAAGAGTTGCAAGGCAAATATTTTCTATATTTCTAAAATATTTTAAAAAATGTAATTTTAACAATAAATAACTTTAGGTGCAATTTAATTGGGTTGTTAGCCCAGATGTTATGGCACTGGGCCATTAATCCAGGGATTCTGCTATCACAAATTGGGAAATTCAATGCAGTAAATTCTGATGAAATTACCACAGAAACTGCCAGAACATTACAAAATCTTAACTGGTTCACAAATGTACTTCAGAGAAGGAAATCTGCCACGCCTACCTGGTCTGGCTTACATGTAACTTTAATGTCACACTGACATGGTTGATTCTTAATGCCCTCAGAGCAATTATGGATAGGCAATAAATGTGGCCACAGGTGCCCACCATATCCAGAGAACAGATTGTAAATTAACATTTATTTTGAAGATATTATTCAAAGCAAATTTGAAAGTTATCAAGTTCTATTTAAACACTTTGCACAAAAGATATTACACAATGTGTAAGTGTGTATCTTATAGCATACCTCTCATATCTGATTCGCAACTTAAAGAGCTTGGTTTGTGGACCCTATACACACTTATCAACTTCTTATCCCAGGCCCCGCAATTCAATGGGTTACCAAGACGGAGAAACTCCCTGAAGACAATTAATGCAGATATAATCAATATCAACAGGACAAACAATAATATCTTTAAACATTTTAAATCAATTATTTAAGGAATACTGCATTTCCCTTCTTCATGTTATAGTATAGTTGTTTATCATTTAGGTTTATTTACAAATATACTGATCCCAGCAAACCAGTTTCATCATTTTTCATAAATTAAAAACAATTAAATACTACACTTTTTAAGTAACAAACCTGTCTGTTGTTGAACTATGTCCAGGCTAATTAGGACCAAAGGAAAATGTGACAGGCAACATGCTTCCACCAACATTGTTTTTGACAATTGGGTGAATGAAAAAGAACAGAATAACTGTCTCTTCAATTTTTCCTCAGCGTTCTGAGGAGTCACCAAGGTTTCGGTCACTATTTCCCCACAGCAAGAGGTCATTCACTTAAACGAATTGAAGAATTCCCTACCTCCTATAGCAAGAGCCGATTTTGAAGACCAGAGGGTAAAGAGTACAAGGCAGACAGCAATTATGGCTGACGATTATGAGCTAATCCATAAGTTTAAACCTTTGTTCCATCACCCTCATAAAAGGAAGGCTGGCAGCCACGGTAAGAAATGGATAGCTGGGAATGCTCTAAGGTCTACTAGTCAGGCCACGAAGGAAGGTTCTGAAGGTGGAGGTGAAACTTGGAAGCCAAGGTGTTACCATTGTTAACAAGGTGGCATATGTTTGTTCAGCATTTAGCTCCATGCAGACAGGGAAGGCGCCGGGACCGGGCGGAATTCTACAAAACATTTGCGACAGTGCTGGCCCCGCACTTGCGGGAGATGTTCACAGACTCGCTAGCTAGGGGCACACTGCCACCCACGTTAGCACAGGCCTCAATCTCGCTGATACCTAAAAAAGACAAAGGCCCAACGGAATGTGGGTCATACAGACCCATCTCACTGCTGAACACAGATGCCAAAATACTGGCCAAAATCCAGCCAAAAGGGTAGAAGACTGTGTACCCGAGGTGGTCACGGAGGACCAGACGGGCTTCATCAAAGGTAGACAGCTTACCTCGAACATCAGGCACCTGCTGAACGTGATAATGACCCCCTCTGGGGAGAGAACACAAGAGGTGATCGTCCCCCTGGACGCAGAAAAGGCCTTCGACAGAGTCGAATGGAAACATCTCATAGATGTACTGGAGCGGTTCGGGCTTGGAACAGGGTTCACCGCTTGGGTAAAGCTCCTATACAACGCTCCCATGGCGAGCGTACGGACCAACAATACCAATTCCCAATACTTCCAGCTGCACAGGGGCACCAGACAAGGATGCCCACTGTCCCCGCTGCTGTTCGCACTAGCAATCGAACCGCTAGCAATCGCGCTCAGGGCAGCAAAAAATTGGAGGGGGATCCGAAGGGGAGGCAGAGAGCACAGAGTCTCACTCTATGCAGATGACCTGCTCCTCTACATCTCGGAACCACAGAGCAGCATGGACGGAATCATTGCGCTCCTGAAAGAGTTTTGAGCCTTCTCAGGCTACAAACTCAACATGAGCAAAAGCGAGATCTTCCCAGTACACCCGGGTTGGGGGGGGGGGGGGGGGGGGGGGGGGTAGAAGAGAGGGAGGAGGAGGAGGCAGCACTAAAGGGGCTGCCGTTCAAACAAGCCCGACACAAATTCCGTTACCTGGGGATCCAAATAGCCCATGACTGGAAAGGGATCCACAAATGGAACCTCACCAGTTTGACGAGGAAGTAAAAAAGGACCTGCAAAGATGGAACACACTCCCACTCTCCCTCGCGGGGAGAGGCCAGACGATCAAAATGAAGGTACTGCCCAGGTTCCTCAGGGGGGGGGTTAAAATGCTAGGACCCCAAAGAAGGTCCTACAAAAAACAAAATCCAGGGGGGGGGGGCTAGCCCTCCCAAACCTACAATTCTACCACTGGTCGGCGATGGCTGAGCGAATAAGGCAGTGGATCAAGGAGCCAGAAGCCGAGTGGGTGTGCGCGGAAGAGGCCTCATGCATGGGACCTCCCTCCGGGCCCTCGCCACGGCAGCACTCCCATCCCCACCCAAAAAACACTCCAGCAGCCCAGTGGTGACAGCCACCCTCCAATCCTGGAACCAACTGCGGCAGCAATTTGGCCTGACCAAAATGTCGGACAAGGCTCCCATCTGCAACAACCATAGGTTCACACCAGCACTGACTGACGTCACCTTCAAAAGGTGGAGGCAGGACGGAGGGACACTGACAGTCAGGGACCTATACACGAACGGCAGGATCGCAACACTGGACGAACTGACAGAGAAATTTTGGCTAGCCAGGGGGAACGAGCTACGGTACCTGCAGCACAAAAACTTCTTACGAAAGGAGACAAGGACGTACCCACAACCGCCACGACAGACACTACTGGAAGACCTACTGGATGCAAGCATCCTCGATAAAGGGAACTGTATCGACATGTATGACCGACTGGTAGAAAGGGCCGACACCGTACTGGACGCAACAAGAAATGGGAGGACGACCTGGGGATTGAGATAGGGTGGGGACTCTGGAGAGAGACACTGCATAGGGTCAACTCCACCGCCACGTGCGCAAGGCTCAGCCTGACGCAACTAAAAGTGGTACATAGAGCCCACTTAACAAGAACCCGTATGAGTAGGTTCTTCCCGGAGGTGGAGGACAGATGTGAACGGTGCCAAAGAGGCCCGGCCAACCACGCCCAGATGTTCTGGTCTTGCCCCAGACTTGTGGAGTACTGGACAGCCTTCTTCGAGGCCATGTCCAAAGTGGTGGGGGTGAGGGTGGAGCCATGCCAGATAGTGGCGGTCTTCGGGGTTTCAGACCAGCCAGATCGATTCCTGGGGAGGGCGGCGGACACCCTTGCCTTTGCCTCCCTGATCGCCCACCGTAGAATCCTGTTTGGCTGGTGGTCAGCAGCACCACCCAGAGCTGTAGACTGGCTGTCCGACCTCTCGGAATCTCACCAAATGGAGAAAATCAAATTCGCCATCCGAGGGTCAGACGACGGCTTCCACAGAACGTGGGAGCCATTCATGCAACTGTTCCGGGACCTGTTTGTGGCCAACGAACAAGAGGAAGAATAGCCGGGTGGCCAAGAATCAGGGGAAAATGGTCGGGAGTCAGGAGAGGGTAGCCGGGGCATGGACAGGAGAGATGGACTGGGAGGGAGGGGGAAACGGCTAAACCTGAGGAGGGAGGGGTGAACCAACCACCGGGGGGCGGGGGGGGAAAGACAGCTAAACCTGGGGATAGGGAGGCGAACCGTGGAGGGGGGGGGCAGGGAAGTGGGAGCCGGAGGGAGGACACGGGATGCCAAAACGTGCATGACATCTCCAGGAGCGGGGAACGAGGAAATTGGAGATGGAGGACGGGAGGAGCAGCAGAAGCGGGGGCGAGCGTGGGACGGCAGCGAGACCCGTCCGGGAAGGGCGGGCGACAGCAGCACACAGCACAGCCAAATATCGCACGCTGTGATTTTCTCCCCGGCACCCAAAGGTGTGCTTACCCCCCCAGTCCCCGCCCCCCCGCAGGCAGTCGCCTACTTCTGTGGGGTGGGTAATTTTGCCAGATGTACAGAGATGCCGCTGTCGAGCTAGTGCACAAAACCCCACCAGTTATTCCACTGCATATGTTATTGTATTTTTTTTATGTTGGGGTGTGCCCTTCTCCTCTAAATGTGTGTGTGTGTATATATATATATATATGTGTGTGTGTTTCTTATTCTGTGTACATAACGGTAATTATACCTTGCTCAAAGAAAACCCAATAAAAACATTTATTAAAAAAAAAATGTTTGTTCAGCATGTTGGAAGTTGCAAGGAAAGCCTGTGGGACTTGCTGGAGTTCATAAAGAGGATTATGAAAAGGGAATAAAAGTGGAGAATACTACAGGGCAGACTGTAGCTTTGGCTGGACTTAGGAAATCAGAGGTAAACATTGCTGTGGGAGCAGGTACAACGAATGAGGTAGATGAGATATATGCCGAGTCTTTGTATAAGAGCTAAGCAGGATGATGGTGGGTGAGAAGCTGGTTTGCCTGTCCAGTAATGTTCGCTTAACATGAGTTTGAAACCCAAAGGATAGCTGCAATTTGATATTCCTGACAGTTCTGGAAGATAAAGGCTGTTGCTGATCTATCAGGTGGCTACTGTCTGAATATTGAGAACATTTAACTGAAGATTTTTCACTGGAATAAATCAAATCCAACTTTTCTAAAATTGCTGTGATAGATTTCAAATGGACACCAACAATTTAAACATCCTAGATTAATTACCAACTTTACAAGTGAAGTGTGCATACATCCTACCTAAGGACCATTGGTTCTAATGACTGCGAAGCCAATCTCTCAAACATTCTTTGGAGTGGCGGGTGCAGAGGATGGTCTTCATCAGACAGAGCAGAACTACATCTTTGTAGAAGCCGTGCATGAAGTCCTGCTTCACACATTACTTGTTGATTTCTTTCCGAATGAATGAGTGACTGCAAGATATTAGCCACTGCAAGCTGCAGATCTAATGCATGCTAAGAACGACAAGAAAGAAAGAGTTAGAAAAAAAATACAGGTTAGGAATCAACCAACTCCTCCGTGCTTTAGTACAATTTAACTTTAGGCCAAGGAGGATCAATCCAGTTGTTTTGGCTTTCAGTCAAGGTGGAAGCTGTGCAAGTGGCCCACTTGACAAAGGATTAAAATAAAGGATTTTTTTGTTGGAAGAATCCCTAATTATATTGACTAACCAGTTGTCCCAGAAAAGGCAGTATCAAATCCAATTGTAATAGTTCCCCTCTCCCTCACCACATGATATTTTAAAATATTGAAATAATCTTCAACAGGAATTAGTATAATTTTTTGCAGCACTTTACAATAATATTTAAATCTCCATATTTCTGGTCTACCTTTTCTTCACATTATTAAATAAACTCTTTCAGTACAGAATTCAGTTATGATGTTTAATTTGATTATTTCTGAAGCTCTGGCAAAATTTGTAAATGCATATATTTAACAATATTTTTTAAACTGCACACAATACTTCAGTTAACAGTTCTAAAACACTTGTTTCAAATTATTATTTTGTCAGAATGTCAGGTTAACTCTCTCTACTTTGTGAGCAAAGCTAACTATAGATTTCAATGTAAACTGACCAGGATTTACATTAAGACCTTAAGTACAAATAAAAAGATCATAAAATAACCAAAGGTGATTAACACTTCTGCAGTACAGACTTCAGGTCATCGTTGGCAATGCCACCTTTCAGATTAAACTGCCTACTCTTGTCAAACATGGCAGATTGGTCAAAAAAGTAAAGTCTGGACTTCCAGTTGCAGGGATGGGCTGAGCAGACACAGGAAAGGTGGCTCTCCTTTTGGAAACAAATGCTGGGTAAGTCGGTCAGGGACGAAAGCTACCCCAAACCCCCAGATGTGGACAGAGCCCACAGGTCACTCTGGTAGAGGCTAAAAACAGGAGAAACACCACAGGCCATCTTTGCCAAGCCGGGGGGGAGGGGGAGAGAGAGAGGGAGAGAGAGAGAGAGAGAGAGAGAGAGAGAGAGAGAGAGAGAGAGAGAGAGAGAGAGAGAGAGACACCACATTAGCAAGCAGGCTAGCACAGGGAAATAAGTGGAGAGGGGTGGCCACGGTACAGCTCCTGGAAGGGATAGAATGTCCAGCAGAAAGTGGGGTACAACACTAGTTTGGGTGAAGGTGGCAAGGGGAGGCGGGAGAGAATGGGAGGGATAGAAGGGCCCAGAAGTGAATCTGGAGGAAGGGGGGAGGGGAAGGGGAGGTAAGAGGGTAGAACGCTGGTTGCACAGGTTGCGCAACATGAACAAAGACATTGTAAATGGCCATTTGTAATGGCCCTGAAACATATGGCTGACCCTGCAGGAGCGGGGGGACAGTAAGCCCAATAGAAGAGTCATCTTGCACGTCTAGGGACTTAACAGCCCAGTGAAAAGATCCAGAGTCTTCGCCCATCCGGAAAACCTGAAGGCCGACGTAATCCTCCTCCAAGAGACACACCTGAGGGAGAAGGACCGCTGGGTGGGACAGACGTTTCAAGCGTGTTACAGGACAAGGACATGGGAGAGGGAGGCATACTTTTCAATAAGAGGACAGTCTTTACAGCAACGAAGACGGTCACGGACCTGGGGGAGGACGATATGTCATGGTTAGCGATGTCCTGGAAGGGGCACCAGTGGTGTTTTTGAAAGTGTATGGGATGACACAGACTCTGAAAAGAAAACCATGACATAGACTCCCATTGACTCATCATGGGGAGGGGGACAGGGAACTTCAACTGCGTACAGGGACCACAAATGAACAGATCCAGCCCCAAATTGGGGAAATAGTCGAACATGCTTTTATGGAACAGATGGGGCAGTGGACCCATGGAGGTTCACTCACCCAAGGGAGAGTGGGTTCTCTTTCTACACCAGGTCTACAGAGTTTACACCAGAATCGACTTCTTTGTAGTGGGGAAATCAGTGATTCCAAGGCTAGCAGGGGTGGAATACACCGCAATAGTAATCTCGGACCATGCTCCACACTACGTGGGTGAAGTTGGAGACAGGCCAGGCCCAGCAACCCCCACCTGCATGGAGGCTGGACACATCCCTCTCCGTCAACAAGGCGTTCTCTCAGAAAATATCACAAGCCATTTACCGGTATGCACAGAGAAGCGGGAGGTCATGCATTAAGTGAGGTCAAACAGTTATAGGGAGTACACAATAAATAGGAACATACTAAGAGGGGTAGGTAAAGTGAGAGATCTTGCCGTACAAGTACACAGGTTCCCAGAGGCAGCAGTTCAAGTAGACAAGGTTGAAGGAAAACATATGGAATGCTCTCCTTCATTGCAGAGGTTTAAATATAAAAGTAAGGATGTAATGTTGGAATTGTATAAAACACCGGTGAGACTACAACTGAAGTATTGTGTGCAGTTCTGGTCATCACGTTACAGGAAAGAGAGTGCAGAAGAGGTTTACAAGAATGTTACCAGGGCTAGAGAAGTGTAGCAATGAGGGGAGATTGGATAGATTGGGGTTATGTTCCTTGAAACAAAGAAGGCTGAAGGGTGACTTAATTGAGGTGTACAAAAGTATAAGGGGAGGAGATAAGAGTGGAAAGGATAAAATTGTTTCCCTTGGTAGAGAGTTCTAGAAATAGGAGACATAGATTCAAGATAAGTCGCAGTGAAGGTGTGGAAGGGATATGAGGAGGAACCTTTTTACGCAGAGGGAGTCTGGAATTAGGTGCCCTGATTGGTAGTGGAGGCAGAAATCCTAAATTATTTTTTAAAGTACCTGGATCTACACAAAGTGCTGTTAGCTACAGGGCTATGGACCAAGTGCAGGAAAGTGGGATTAGAAAGGCACCTTGGTGTCCTCGGGCTGGCATGGATAAGATGGGCCAAATGGCATCTTTCTGTGCTGTAACTGTTCTACGGTTCTTTCAAGCAGAGAAGAAATTAGCTGCTCTCCCAGTGGCCTGACCAACAATCACTCTCAAATAACATTACTCAATTAATTATCTGGTTTTGCAACTTACTGCTTTTTGTGGGATCTTGTGTACAAATTGGTTACTGCACATTTTAACAATGAATACGTCAAAATACTTAATTAGCTGTAAAGCAATTTGACACATACAGCAGCTGTGGAAAAGTGCTACAGAAATGGCAACTTTTTCTTTTCTCAATTATTCCCAATTCAGTGATCTCAAGAAAGAGTCAATCTGAGCCACTCATTCAAAAAATTGTTCATGAGGTAAAGCTAGACAAAGAGGACCTTCTTGTTTGCTCAATCATATAATAGCATAAAGAACATAGGATCAATAAATAATATAGAAAAGTATGGCAAGGGAACGTCAAGTTGCTAAAAACAATGGTCAGGTCTTTTGCATTCTCAAATCACCGCATGCACGGATGGCATTGATGAGCAGGAGTTAATCATCAGTTATATTACACATATTAAGGAGTATTCAAATCTGAAATTGTCAACATACACTTTTTGAAAAAACACATCAAAAGTCAAACAAGCGAATGTTTAATGCTGGAGATCAACTACTCCAGGTGATGGGTACAATGGAGTGCAAAGTTGCGTGTGTACTTTTGTATATTAAAGTCACAATTTGCAACTAAATCCACTTTGAAAGGTACCATGTTGGAATGATCCCAAATAGTGAACAAAATGTTTGGTGGCAAACTTTAATGGCATTTCTGTGCATGTACTAATGCAATTAGTCTCATTTGAACTTCCCAACCGATAATCAATGTTGAATGGATGCTACTTTGCAAAAGGAATTATTTCATCCAAAACACTGGAAATGTCTTTTATGCAACCTAATCCCATCCACACAACATAGTTGATTAGATAGCCATTTAACATTAAAATGTAGAGGTATCAAGTTCATGCAAATCAATTATAAATGGTAATATTTTCCACACCCAATAGATTTCCTTAATATGCATCATTTAAATGTGCCTAATAGGGTGAAATAAACTGGTTGTATGAAATTAATTTGTATTGTTATATCACATCTGAATAATGCTTTCAGATACTTAAATTAAGCACAATTTTGGTTCAAACACAGGATACAAATGACAAACAGGAATGAGAAATGGTGATCAAAAGCACTGGATGTTCTGACCCAGAAATTACATCAGTTCTGCTACTTCCCATTTTTATCAGGTGGATCACAACACAAGTAGCAGGGGTTCCCTGTTTCAGTTCATAAAGGTACTTTGGAGCAGGACTGAATCTCACTGATGTGAAGATGACAAGTTCTTTAACCTGAAGTCTGTGTTGATTTAGTTGTTCTCGGCCAGGAAGTGAATGAGATTCAACACTCTGGTGGTATGATTGGGAAAATGCAATAAATACATTTTGCTACAGAGTCATTCCCTACTAAAAAGTGTGTATGCATGTTCATGTTGCCTGGAATGGAGAGTAGGTGTTACGAGAAAAGGTTGAGGGTGCTAGGCCTTTTCTCATTAGAACAGAGAAGGATGAGGGGCGACTTGATAGAGGTTTATAAGATGATCAGGGGAATAGATAGAGTAGACAGTCAGAGACTTTTTCCCCGGGTGGAACAAACCATTACAAGGGGACATAAATTTAAGGTAAATGGTGGAAGATATAAGGGGGATGTCAGAGGTAGGTTCTTTACCCAGAGAGTAGTGGGGGCATGGAATGCACTGCCTGTGGAAGTAGTTGAGTCGGAAACGTTAGGGACCTTCAAGCGGCTATTGGATAGGTACATGGACTAGGGTAGAATAATGGAGTGTAGGTTAACTTCTTAATGAATGAAAATCGCTTATTGTCACGAGTAGGCTTCAAATGAAGTTACTGTGAAAAGCCCCTAGTCGCCACATTCCGGCGCCTGTTCAGGGAGGCTGTTACGGAATCGAACCGTGCTGCTGGCCTGCTTTCAAAGCCAGCAATTTAGCCCAGTGTGCTAAACAGCCCCTGGGCAGGGCAGCACGGTAGCATTGTGGATAGCACAATTGCTTCACAGCTCCAGGGTCCCAGGTTCGATTTCGGCTTGGGTCACTGTTTGTGTGGAGTCTGCACATCCTCCCCGTGTGTGCGTGGGTTTCCTCCGGGTGCTCCAGTTTCCTCCCACAGTCCAAAGATGTGCAGGTTGAGTGGATTGGCCATGATAAATTGCCCTTAGTGTCCAAAATTCTATGATCTATGATTAACCTAGCACAAAATTTCGGCACAACATCGTGGGCCGAAGGGCCTGTTCTGTGCTGTATTTCTCTATGTTAGATGAGCGGAGTATTGGATCTGACCACGGTGTAATCCCTTGATCATACTGTTGTGGAACTAATCTTTGCCCTTATAAGAGGGCAGAAAACAAAAATCACAGAAGGGGGAAATTAAAATGGTAAATCTGAATTAATTTTCTAATGTCTAATAAAATTACTTAGAAAAAAACTGGATGCCACTCAGCAGTTTTGTGATTTCTTAGCCAATATTTTACAACATTTCATCATCTGGCAAAAAGATCAAAAGTTAAAATTCATTTTAAAAAACTATTTTATCCTGCTATGCCTCTGATCATAACTGCTATAATGACAACAAGATGCAGGTGTGCTCATGCTAGCTTCAGGTGGGCAGCACAAGTGGTGCAGTCACTCAAGTCTGTTTCAGGCAGAATTGAAGATTCCCCCACAAGCAGTCATAAATGTATTATAAGCACATGTATAAAGCAGTGCTTAGAAGATTACTTTGTTCTCAAGCATAGAAAGGCTATTGAAGCAAAGTCAATCATAAAAATTAAGAGGGTAGTCAATGAAGATTTAGTGGAAAAATACTGAACATTGTGCAAGAGAGAAATAGAATTGACTTTTATTTCAATTATTTCTTTCAATCCCCCCCCCCCCCCATTTTTTACATATAACCATAGCAGAACTAAACTGATCAGAGGTAAAATAATTGTTCTCCTTTTGAATCCTATCCGATATACCTCAAATTGTTCGTTGGGACTAACTGAGGCCACGAGGTCTAACGTTGCAAGTACAGCTCCTGGATGTATTATGACGGGATCAGAAGAATGCAAGGAAGTCAGTGCATTTTGTAGCTTCACTTCTGTGACAGATTTGGCTGGAAACACAGCTGGAGCTGAAACGGTGTGATAGCCTGGCCTGCACAAAAAGTAAAATCATATGCATCACTGTATAGTCAAGTTAGAATAAACAGAAGCAAAGTAAGAAACTTCAAAAATCACATTTCTAGATTATTGAATGTATATAAAATTAAATCTAAAGATTTACATATTTCTATAACTTTACACTTGAACCACTGTGAAGTCAAAACGCAAGTTTTTTTTCTTTATACTCATCCTTCCCTGAAGAATAACATGCTGCATGGCAGCTGTAGCTTGCCACATAATAGCGCTAGTTTTAAAGATTATAAACAGTGAATATCTAAAGAGCAGTTTCTATGGCTTCAATTCTTCAAAAATAATGTCAGTTATATATCCATCCTCCTTATATGATTGAATTTCAGGAGAAAATTGTCCTTTAAATTTTTAAGTGATATTACTCAGTAAACAAGAATGCATTTTAATGCATCTATATTTAAATCACCAAATACATTTCATTGTCTAGTTACCAAATTAATATCAACATCAATTGTTTTAATAACATCTTACGACAACTATTGGAAATATAACTATATTTAAATGTTTACCCGGTTGTGATTTATCAATATTCAGAGATTTCAAAGTGCAAAAGGTGAGAATATTCATTAAAAAATGTACTTCTCATTCTTAAATGCCTAGTCATTTTTTTCTGCAGCATTAATGATGCCATACTTAGATATGTATTGGTTTCTAACCATCAATCTGAACATATCAACATTTGACTTGGTATGTCTAATTCTTCTGAGCTGCAATCAATTAAAATAAAAGGGGACTCTTCAACCAACAGCATCAAGACATGAAATGCTAAGAAATGAGTCCATTTATTCTTCACAGCATAAAGTAGTAGGTTCTTCACAAAATATAATATGCATTTCTATTGCCACATGTAACATAAGATGTGCAAATCATACACAAATCATACCCCTTGATTTATTTTGAAAAGGAGACAAATACGTTTCATTCTTACAATTCCTAAGTTCCAGATGCAAGCTCTTAAAATGTCAGGCATTTTATCGAGTGGAAATAGTACATAGGAATAAAAATTAGGAGCAAGAGGAGGCCATTCTCCACCTCGAACCTACTCCGCTATTTAATAAGAAAATGATGGAGCTGAGTTTGTCTTCATTTATTCATTCACTGGATGTGGACGTCACTGCCAGGTCAACATTTATTCAGCATTGATTATGACATCGAATGTCATGGGGAGATGGTTAAATGATCTCTTCTTGGAGATGCTGATTGCCTGGTACTTGTGTGATGCAAATGATTTTTTTACTTGCCATTTATCATAAGCACAAGCCTCAATCTTGTCCAGGTCTTGCTGCACATTGACAAAGTCTACTTAAGTACTTCAGGAGTCACAAATGGTGCCGAACATTGTGCAATCATCAGCAAACATCCCCACCATGACCTCATGTTAGAGGAAGGTCATTGATGAAGCAGCAGAAGATGGTTGGGCCTCAACTCGACTTTTCTGTCTGCCCGCTACACCTTTTGACTCCCTTACTAATCATGAACATACCCAATTCAACTTTTAAAATATTCAATGACTCGACAGCCGCTGCTCCCTAGGGGAAGAGAATTCCACAGACTGATGACCCATTCAGGAAAAAGAAAATTCTCCTTATCACCATGCTACATGTGAGAACCGTTATTTTTAAACATTACAAATAACTTCCTTACAGATAACATCCAGACACCACTATCACCATCCCTGGGTACGTCATATACCACCAACAGGACAGACCCAGCAGAGGTGGTGGGCACAGTGGTATACAGTCGAGAGGTTGTTTCCCTGGGAGTTCTCAACATCAACTCTGGACCTCATGAAGTCTCATGGCTGAAACCCCTGCTGCTTACCACATACTGTCCACTCTCAGTTGATGAATCATTACTCCTCCATGTTGAACATCACTCGGTGGAAGGAAGGACGGTCTCAAGGGCACAGAATGTACTCTGTGACTTTAATGTCCATCACCAAGAGTGATTCGATAACACAACTACTGATAAGCTGGCCAAGTCCTAAGGGACATAACTACCAGACTGGGTCTCTGACAACTGGTGAAGGAAGCAATAAGAGGGAAAAACATACTAGATCTCATCCTCACCAACCTGATGCACCTGTCCACCAGTAGGAGTGACCACCGCACAGTCCTTTTGGAGCTGAAGTCCTGTCTTCACATTGAGGATACCTTCCATCATGCCATTGTGTGGCACTGCCATCTTGCTAAATAGGATAGATTCAGGACAAATCAAGGGACTCAGGACTGGACATCCATGAGGCCCTGTGGGTCATCAGCAGCAGCAGAATTGTACCTGCCACAATCTGTTACCTCATGGCCAGGTATATCCCCCACTCCACCATTACCATCAATCTGGTGGATCAACCCTGGTTCAATGAAGTGTAGCAGAGGGCATTCCAGGAGCAGCACCAGGCATACCGAAAAATGAGCTGTCAACCTGGTGAAGCTGCAACACAGGACTACTTGCGTGCAAAACAACATAAGCACTAAGTGATAGACCAAGCAAAGCAATACCACAACCAATGGTTCAGATCCAAGTTTTGCAGTCCTGCCACATCAGCTGTGAATGGTGGTAGACAATTGAACTTACTGGAGGAGGCGGCTCCACAAATATCCGCATCCTCAATGATGGAGGAACCCAGCACATGTGTGCAAATGACAAGGCTGAAACATTCACAATGATCTTCAGCCGGAAGTGTTGAGTGGATGATCCATCTCAGTCTTCTCCAGAGTTCCTCTGCATCACAGATGCCAATCTTCAGCCAATTGGATTCACTCCACGTGATCTCAAGAAATAGCTGTCAAGCCCTGACAATATTCCGACAATAGTACTGAAGATTTGTGTTCCAGAACTTGCCGTGCCCATTGCCAAGCTGTTCCAGTACAGCTACAAAATTGACACCTACCCAGCAATGTGGCAAATTGCCTACGTATGTCCTGTACACAAAAAGCATGAAAATCCCAACCCGGCCAATTACCGTCCTATCAGTCTCCTCTGAATCATTAATGAAGTGATGGAAGGGATCATCAACAGTGCTATCAAGTAGCACTTACTCAGCAATAAACTGCTCACTAACACTCAGTTTGGGTTCTGCCAGGTTCACCCAGCTCCTGACCTCATTACAGCCTTGGTTCAAACATGGACAAAAGAGCTGAGCTCCAGAGGTGAACCGAGTATGACTGCCCTTGGCATCAAGGCAGCATTTTATCAAGTATGGTATCCAGTTGCAAAACTAGAGTCAATGGGAGTCAGGGGGAAATCCCTCCGTTGATTGGAGTCATAGGTTGCACAAGGGAAGATGGTTGCGGTTGTTGGTTGAAGTTGGTGGTTGTAGTCATCTCAGTCCCGGGACATCACTGCAGGAGTTCCTCAAGGTAGTGTCCTAGGTCCAACCATCTTCAATTGCTTCAATAATGACCTTCTTTCCAACATAAGATCAAATGTGGGCATATTCGCTGATGATTACATAATGTTCAGCACCATTCATGACTCCTCAGACAGTCGAGCAGTTCACTTGCAAATGTAGCAAGACCCGGACAATATCAAGACCTGGGCTGTCAAATTGCAAGTAACACCTGCGCCACACACGTGCCAGGCAATGACCATCTCCAAAAAGAGAGAATCAAACCATCGACCCTTGACATTCAATGGCATTTCCATCACTGAATCCTCCACTGCCAACATCCTCTGGGTTACAATTGACCGGAAACTGAACTGGACTAGCCATGTAAACACGGTGACTGCAAGAACAGGTCAGAGGCTTGGAATTCTGCAGCAAGTAACTCACCTCCCAACCCCCCCCCAAAGCCTGTCTAACCTGACAGGTCACAAGTCAGGAGGGTGATGGAATACTCCCCACTTGCCTGGCCGGGTGCAGCTCTAACAGCACTCAAGAAGCTCAACACCATCCAGGACAAAGCAGCCCACTTGATTAGCACCTATTGAACAAAGATTCATACCCTCGACCATGGATGCACAGTAACAGCAGTGTGTAACATCTACAAGATGCCCTGCAGGAACTCATGAAGGTTCATTAGGCAGCACCTTACAAACCCACAACCACCACCATCTATAAGGACAAGGGCAGCAGATACATGGGAACCCCACCACTTGGAAATATGCTTCCAAGTCACTCATCATCTTGACTTCCTTCCCTGTCGCTGGATCAAAATCCTGGAACTGCCTCCCTCATAGCACAATGGATGTACCTACACCACATGGACTGCAACGGTTCAAGAAGCAGCTCTGCGCCACCTTCTCAAGGGCAATTATGGATGGACAACAAATGCTAGCCTAGACAGCAAAGCCCACATCCAAAAAAATAATTTTAAAAAATCTGTTCCCCTAGTTCTAGTCCCTCCCTCAAAGGGAAATATGCTTTCAGCCTCCACTCTTTCAAGTCCCCTCAGTATCATGTGTTTCAATAACATCTCTCGCTCTTCTAAACACCAATGGACACAAACCCAACTTAGCCAACCTTTCTCTCCAACCCAAGAATCAGGTGAGTGAACCTTCTATGAACTACTTCTAAGGCTTGTGTCCTTAATGATGCCTTAGTACTCCAGATGTGGTCTCACCAATGTCCTGTACAACTGCAGCAAAACATATATATTCCATTCCCCTTGTAATGAAGGACATTAATTTGCCTTCCTAATCACTTGCTGTATCTCCAAACTAACCCTGATTATTCTGTATCACAGAGTTTTGCAATTTATTTCCATTTAAGTAACATGCAGCTTTCTTATTCTTCCTTTCAAAGTGGACAAGTTCATATTTTCTCTCATTATACTCCATCGGGAACTCAGTTAACCTGAAGAGAAAAGAGAGCCTTAGAACTACCTTAAAGGTTGGTGTGCGTTGGAGAGTGATGCCCGTATAGATTATATGCTAGACACCTTGACTGTCCTAAATTTCAAAATCTACAGTAATGTTCTCAGTATTGATATACTACAGCTAAGGGTCCTTGAACTGAAGTGTAAGTTAGAGACAGTCCTACACATAAGTTCACTGGACAAACCGATCAGGATGATGAGGAGAAGGCAGTGGCATCAGTGGATTAGTACTAATCCAGAGGTCTAGACTAATGCTCTGGGGACATGGCAGTTAGTAGAATATAAATTAAATTCATTCATCCAGAATTAAAAACTCGTCTCAGTAACGCTGACCAGGAAAGCATTATCGATTTTTGTAAGCAGCCATCTGGTTCACCAATGCTCTTTAGGGAAGGAACATTGCTGTCCTTACCTGGTCTGGTCTACATATGACTGCAGACCCACAGAAATGTGGTTGACTCTTTAAATGCCCTCTGAAAAAGCTTTGCAAGCCAGACGGTTGTAACAAACCACTAGAAGGTCGGAAATAAACAAAACTGACGGACCACATGGCATCAGCCAAGGCACCAAAAACAACAAAGGCAAACCCAGTCTTGTTGACCCTGTAAAGTCTTCCTGTTTAACATATGGAGACTTGTGCCAAAAGTGGGAGAACCATCCCACAGATTTATCAAGCAACAGTCTGACATATTCACCAAAGCATATTCAACAAATCAAACCTTACAACCTCCAAGTCACATCATCACTCTCCTGGGTATGTCCTATCCACCAGCAGGGCAAACCCACCAGAAGTGGTGGCACAGTATTATGCAGTTGGGAGGGAGTCCTCAACAATGACTCCAGTTGCGATGAAGTCACATGGCATCAGGTCAAACATAAGCAAGGAAAACACCTGCGGATTATTACCTACTGCCTCCCTAGGTTGATGAATTAGTACTCCTCCATGTTGAACACCAATTGGAAGCAGTGAAGGGGGGCAAGGGTACAGAATGTACGCTGAGTACTCTCACAAAGAGTAGATTGATAGCACCACTACTAATCAAGCTGGCCACGTCCTAAAGGATAGAGCTGCTAGGCTCGATCTGTAGCAGGTGATGAGGCAACCAACAAAAGAGAAAAACTTACTTTTAAAAAATTAATTCAAGCGATGTGGGCTTCGTTGGCTAGGCCAGCATTTAATGCCCATCCCTAATTGCCCAACAGGTGGTGGTAGTGAGCTTCTTTCTTGAACCGCTGAAGTCTATGTGTTGTGGATATACCCACTGTGCTTTTTGGGAGGGGTTCAGTGAAGGAACGGCACTCTATTTCCAAGTGAGAATAGAGTGTGGCTTGAAGTGGGACTTGCAGGTGGTGGTATTCCCATGGATCTGCTGCCCTTGTCCTTCTAGAGGGTAGTGGTTTGGGGCTTGAAAGGTGCTGTCTGAGGAGCCTTGGTGACTTCCTGCAGTGCATCTTATGGTTGTACACATCACTGCTACTGAGCATCGGTGGTGAAGGGAATTAATGTTTGTGGATGAGGTGCCAATCAAGCGGGCTGCTTTATCCTGGATGGTGTCAAGCTTCTTGACCTCATCCATGCCAATCAGGAGATCAGAATGTAGAATTGGTTCGAGTGGAGTTGAGGAATAGTAGGGGAAAGGAATCTCTTGTGAGAGTGGTCTACAGGCTATCTAAGTTTCGACGAAGTAGGACAAAATATACAAGAAGAAATATTGGGGGCCCGCGATAAAGGGACCGCAGTAACCATGGGCGATTTTAGGGGGAGGGGGGTCCTCATAGAACGCTGTGGAGACAAGTTGCTTAGAGCAGCATATTCTGGAACCAAAAATGAGAGTAGGTTATGTTCAACTTGTGTTGTACATGTGGCAGGATTAATTAATGACTTCAGAGTGAAGGCATCCCTAGGTAGTACCGTCCTCAATATGATTGAATTTTACATCCAGTTTGAAAGGGAGAATAGTGGATCGAAGACTAGTATTTCAAACTAAAATAAGGGCAACAATGTGGGCATGAAAGCTGAGCTTGCTTAAGTGAATTGGGACTCTACGCCAGGGGGTATATCAATAAAAGTAGTGGCACACAGTTAAGGGGATGTTTCAGAATATTCAGAATAAGTATATTCCTATTATAAAGAAACATACTAAGGGGAGGTCCCACCATCTGTGGTTAACTAAAGAATTTAAGAAAAGCATCAAATTTAAGGAAAAAGCATACAACTGAGCAAAGATGAGTGGCAGGTCAGATGATTGGTCAGAATATAAAGAATGGCAGAGAGTGACTAAAATGTTAATCAGGAGAAAGAAATTAAGAGTAGGAGAGGAAGCTAGCTAAAAACGTAAAAACGAAGAGCATGAGTTTCGACAGGTATTTAAGGAGGAAAAAAGTAGACAAAAGTTGGTACTCTAGGGAGTGACAATGGAGAGATAACTGTAGATAATTAGGAAACGGTGAATGAAATTAACAAATATGTTTCCTTCCTTCTTTACTGTGGAAGAAGCAAAAAACATTCCGTACCAGGTTCTCGATAATAGGTTCTTGATTATTAAGGGAATCGGGGCAATGGAGAGAAGTTCAGAACAATGGGGATTGAGAAACATATCAGCCATGATCGAATAACGGAGTAGATCTGATTTGCTGAATGGCCTAATTCTGCTCCTATATTTTATGGTCTAACAGTTATAAATGAAGAGGTGGAAGGGAGAGGAAAATTGTGTTTAACTAATTTACTGGAGTTCTTTGAAAGAATAGCATGCACTGTGGATAAAGGGAATCGTAGCTATACTTGGATTTCCAGAAGTCATTTGATAAGCTATCAAATCAAAGGTTATGGTGAAAAATAAAAGCTCATGGTGTAGGGTATAACATATTAACATGGATAGAAGATTGGCTGTTTGGCAAAAACAGAGTATATATAAATGGATCTTTTTCTGATTGGCAGGAAGTGACAAGTGAAGTCCTGCAGGGGTCTGTGCCGGGACGTAAACATTTAAAAATTTAGATCAATTAGATGATGAGAGCGAATGCATGGTAGCTAAATTTGCAGATGACGTAAAGATAGGCAGGAAAGTACGTTTTGAAGAGAAAATAAGGAGGCTGCAGGCAGATATAGATAGATTGAGTGAGTGGGCAAAATCTAGCAGACATATAATGCATAATGTGGGAAAATGAGGGGTTGTTCACTTTGGCAGGAAGAATTAAAAAAAACTTAAAGGGAGAATGACTGACGAATTCCGAGGTGCAGAGGGAGCTAGGTGTTATAGTGCAAGAGTCACAAAAAACATCTGCAGGAACATCAAATAATCAAGGCTGCTAATGGAATTCTATCCATTATTATGAGAGAAATTGAACATAAAAGGAAGGATGGCATGCTTCAGTTCTACAGGGCATTAATGAGACCAAATCTAGAACACTGCTGCAATTTTGGTCTCCTATTTAAGGAAGGATGTAAATGCATTGGAGGTGGTTCAGACGATATTTACTAAATTGATACCTGGAATGAGCAGGTTGTTTTATGAGGAACGTTTAGACAATCTGGGCTTGTTTTCATTGGAGTTTAGAAGACTGAAGGGCGACTTGATTGAAGGCTATAATATCATGGGCCACGGTTTAGAGAACACCAAAGTATATCATGGAGTTCAACTGATCCACAACATTTAATAGATTTTGGTTATGGGAAGCACAAGGGCCCACTTTACAGGTGTAATGCAACAGAGATCTAAAGTATTTTTAAAACTAAACAATGTTTATTCTATGAACCAGTTAACATTTTATAAACCCACAGTAAACATCTTGCCAACTACCAACACTGATACCCCCCCCAAAAAGATGCAGTACTCTATAGGTAACCCTTAGTCACTTTCCTAACAACATCCATAAGCCAAAACACTTAACAAAGAACTCTCCACAGAGAACAGTTATCACTTTTAAATTATCAAGCGATCTAAACACCTTGTTTAACATACAGAGAGAGACCAGTATACATCTGTTTGATTTGAATGAAGCTCTCCAACTGAAATGGAAACTAAAACACAGAGCTAAAAAGAGCTTCCAGGTCAAAACGAAAGTAAAAAGCAAAATCACATTCCAGCTCCACCCACACTACAGTGGGAAAAGACCAATTCTATGAGGAGCTTTTCACTGCCATGGAAAAATCCCGAAGACGAACATCTCTCCAAGACTGCAATATAAGATTGGACATGAACCTCGAGGCATGACCCTCCTGCCTTGGGTATCATGGTCAGGGAAAAATAAATGAGAACAGAAGCTAGTTGAGCTTTGCGACCGCCACGAGTTGTGAGAAAATAACAACTTCTTTCAAAATAAACCATGTCACAATGCATTCTGGAGAAATCCACGATCGGGACATTGATACATGTGCTACAATCCCAGTTGATATTATAACTGGACAGGAAAATCCCATGTGGAACTCTGGCTCAAAACGTTATAAAAAGCGGAGGAACAGAATCACAGGGCTGCTGATTACTTTTAAGAAGAAAAAAATACATTTATCAAACATGATAAAATTGGATTATAATGTAATACTCCTTTACTCCCCCTTAGCCCAACAATTGCACACAGGCTTTAGAATGAACATGGATTATAAAGTACATCTTAATCTACAAGCACATAAGATAATTGCAGGCAAATACATGCTCTACTCCAAAATCTAATGATTTTGCGGATGTTGTTACGGACGTCTGATCAGCTCTCAACAATGGCGAAGAGCCTGGACCAGACCCATTACTTTTTTAAGTTTTCAGACAGTGCGGAAAGATCGATTTGTTCCAGGAGTGACTATAATAGGGCTTGGTTATTTTATAAACAAACTTTATTAAAACAAAAGAAAGCAATATTTAAACTTTTAAATTTCAACCCTAAAAATAACAGGTTACATGAAGTTTCTTAACCTTAACACACTAGTTCCCATTAAACAGCACCTTAGATCAATATGCAGCTCTTGTTCCACTTACACAGGCGCATGAAGGAGACTTGCATTTACAAAGCAGTTTTCTTATTCTTAGGGATATTTTTCAGAACCCATTGCCAAAGCCTGCCCTGGTGGCAACTTTTGTGTCCTCTTTCAGTCGATTTCCAAAGCCTACTCCTATACCTGTTCAAAACAGCATTGTTTCCCTTTCTCTCTCTCTGAGTTCCGCTCAACCCTCAAACAAAGGTTCTCTGGGGTTTTCAGACTTGAACCTACCATCGTTATCGTGGCTGTTTGATGGCCCACTCCCATTTCTACAAAAGAACAGCCTATGCAATTAATATGCAACCAATCTCCCATTGATAGACAAAGAGACCATCAGACTGTGTAATGGGCTAATGTCCCAAAGAACAATGGATCTGAGGCATTCTCTGTATTCCCACTAACGAGTTTAAGTCTGACTGTGACAATTTAACTCAGCCAGGTGTGGGCGTATCTCTCGGACTCCGTGATAGTAGTTTTTTTCCCTCAGTCAGTTAATTCCTAAATTGCCTACTGCATCTGGGATCTCATTCTGAACCAAATTTCATATCTCCCTCGCATATCACCTCCCTTCCTAGAGAGAAAATGAACCATTAATATACACAGATGGCTTCATGTTATGAACCTAATTCAATTTTAAACATTTCTTAACATTCCATACGGTATATATTAATTTAACATTTTTAAACAAGCAAATACCATATGAATATAATCCATTGTAGTCTTTTCCAGTCATGATAGGGCATCAGCAATTATATTTTCTTTCAGGACACTTTTGCGTTAGTTCTGTCCAAGTAGTACTGGTATTATCGACCTAAAGGTGGTCTCGGTGACAGTCTCCATACTTTTACACAACAAAACATTATCAATAATTAAGTTACATGCAGTTGTCTGGCTTTACCAGCAGAGTCTTATACGCGATTGTACAAGAGATTATTGATTGCTGTTGCAACATTCATCATCAGTTTGTCTTATTTATAAATGGTTTTGTATCCTGCTTCTGTTGAGGATACCCAAAATAATTGGGAACAGCTGTTGCATTTGGACAGTGTCAAACACCAATCATTACATGTTCAAAAGTGGCCGACTATTCTGGCTACATTTGTACCCGCTCTTCAGCCACCAGAGTCCGTATTCCACCACAAACAATGTCCTCTGTGAAATATTGAGACAGCCGTAGTTCTTCATCTGTTCCTCCTGACCAGATCCTAGTGTCATCACTTCCTGTGTCACCATTACAAAAGGAATTTGATTGCCTTGGGAGCTCCACAGTTCCTGCAGTTTCTTTCATTGCAACCAGCTACATTGTGAGCAGCTCTCTCCCTTTTTGTGGTTGTTGCTGTTACTCTTGAAACTCAGGCAGACAATTTCTGATATACTGAAGTTCCTGTCCAATCTGATGCAAGATCTCAGCTTTCTTCCAAATCTGAATTTCCAGACTAGTTTACTCTTCTGTGTAACCATCATTGATGTCTGCTGCTGGATTAAGTTCCCATGCCAGCTTCTTTGTAGCTTTTTTCCATTCACTCTGTCAATGAGTTCTATTTTTTGTTTTTATTATATTAGTCATCTCTATTTGTACCTGTGCTGTTAGCAGATTGAGCTTGTATGGGTGTTGTTTATGGGAACATCATTTCTGATAGTCACATTTTGCATAATTACTTTTGTACGTCCCAAGTTATCCACTGCACCAACTCTGTGTGACTGTAGTGACTCTTTCAGGTCATTTTGATTTTCCTCCGGAAAGTAACTCAATAATTGATCCCAATTTTTGAACATTTCTTCATTGTCCAATTTAATTTGATAAATATCAAATTCAGAATGGTCTGGATTTATTTATTCTCCCCGAGTTCCAACGGCTAACACTTCCTCCTTCTTTCCTTTTCCTTCAAAATAACATTTTAGCATATTAACCTGGCACACTCTGGGAGTCCGCCTTCTGCCTGACTTTTTTATGAAATGATTCGCCTCACTCAGTTTCCTTCCGATTTGATAAGACCCAATAAATCTTGCTTTTAATGGTTCCTCGAATGTGGGGATGGGTACTAAAGGTGCTTGTTTGATTACCACCTGAGGTTTACATATTGCCTGACCTGTAAGGTGAAATTCACCTACATCCTTATGCAGCCCAGGCCAATAAAAATTTATTTGTATTTTTGCAAGCGTCTTCCTGACCCTTAAATGACCCCCGACTGGAATCTCATGCACTAAACCTCCTTTCTATAATCCATCTGTAATGCCATTTGATGAACTTCTACCCATTTCTCATCTGCTTAAGTATACAAAGGTCTCCATTTTCTCATTAATACATCATTTCTAATGTAATAACATTCCAGTATACACTCAGATTCCATTTCTATAAATGATTTTTGGTATAACTTCTTTATCTCTAAATTTCTGTTTTAATTCAACGAATTAAAACTTAAAAAAAATTTTTTTTTATAAAGAGTACCCAATTCATTTTTTCCAATTAAGGGACAATTTATCGTGGCCAATCCACCTACCCTGCACATCAGGCTCTGTAATGGGCTATTGGCTGGTCAGACAGGAGTGTCCTGAAGGACAATGGAGTGGAGGCATCCTGTGTATTCCCACTAACGAGTTTGAGTCTGATTGGGCAATGTTACTTGGCCAGGTGTGTGTAGCCCTCTGTCTCTAAACTGGCAGTATTTTCCCTCAGTCGGTTGAACCGCTAAAATGCCTGCTACATCTGGGATCTCATTTCTGGACCCAATTTCTAATATCTTCCTTGCGTAACAATGTCTCCTCAGAATCCCTCCCAAATTATTGTCATGTGCGAGCTTCCAAACGTACCTCACAAAACACACTAAAATCTTGTCTTTTAAGTATGTTTTCCCTTAGCAGTTTGCACTCTGAAATCCAGATCAGTTTTTCCAAATGACACTTTTAAACAAAGCTTCTGCTCCACTTTTAACAGAAAATCCAGTCCAGGATTCCACAATTCCCAGACTATTAAAACGGCATCAGGCATTTGTTTTACCTTTGAAGGCTGCTGTATGACTAATCTGGTTACTGCAACTGTCTCTTTAACTCGGAACACTTTGTTTACTCTTCTTTGAATTCTTCTGAACAATACCTTGGTCTGTCTTCTCTTAACTTCAGGTGTCTCAAATGTTTTTTCTGTCCAAATTCCTTGGTTATCTGGATTATATCTTGTTCCTTGGGAAGCTTACATCTTTGCAACTCCCTGGTCCTTTTCAGCTTCTCCTGGCAGAGTTGAGAGCTGTTCACACCCCAGTGTCCTGTCATAAAATGCAGCTAAAACTAATACTTAAAAGCTACTGTACCCTACAGGACCCCAGATACTGAGCAACACCCACATGCCTTGTGCAGGAGAATGGTGATAAGAAACATATCAGACATGATAGAATGGCGAAGCAGTCTCGATGGGCCGAATGACCTAATTCTGCTCCTATATCTTATGGTCTTATTCTTCAAATGGTAGCCCCCTCTAAGCACAATAGAAATATAGTTGGAACTTAACTAACCCCCACAAATACCTTCTCTAGCAAGAATCTAACTATAGTTCGACTCTTCCAGGGACAGAAACATCAAATTAAATCCACTTATAATACCTTATTTCTAATCTTTACCAATGCAAATATAAATCCTTTCAAACTACATTTATTTTCTGAATACTGGCTGGATGTGTTCATCACCAGATGTAACTCTCTGGACAAGATTCTCAACATGCACAGCTATGACAGCACTGACTGTGATACAGATCACTCCAGGGTGTGCCTGGATCAGGATACCACCATTGGAACTTTTTTAACTCAAAGTATAAATGCCATTCTCGCATCAACGTCAGCCATACTGCCTACCCAGCTAAAAACAAAACTCCTCGACTTGCTTGACGAGGTGCCCTTTGACATTCCCACACGAGAAGTGAAATGGAACATCTTTCAATACATCATCTACAATATCGTAGTCTCAACATATGGGAAGCAAGAGCAGGAAAATGCTGACTAGTTTTGAGGCTAACATCACTATGATGGAAGTTGTTATTGAAGCTGAGCAATCCTCTCACATTAAATACAAGAGAGATTTGTGCGGGAAAACTCTGAATGCACTAAGATTGGATTGGATTTGTTTATTGTCACGTGTACAGAGGTACAGTGAAAAGTATTTTTCTGCAAGCAGCTCAACAGATCATTCAGTACATGGAAGAAAAGGGAATTAAACAAAATTCAAGAAAATACATGAGAATACATAATAGGGCAACACAAGATATACAATGTAACTACATAAGCATTGGCATCGATTGAGGCATACAGGGTGTAGTGTTAATGATGTCAGTCAATAAGAGGGTCATTTAGGAGTCTGGTGACAGTTGGGAAGAAGCTGTTTTTGAGTCTGTTCGTGTGCGTCCTCAGACTTCTGTATCTCCTGCCCGATGGAAGAAGTTGGAAAAGTGAGTAAGCCGGGTTGGAGGGATCCTTGATTATGCTGCCCGCTTTCCCCCGGCAGCGGGAGGTGTAGATGGAGTCCATGGATGGGAGGCAGGTTCGTGTGATGGACTGGGCGGTATTCACGACTCTCTGAAGTTCCTTGCGGTCCTGGGCCGAGCAGTTGCCATACCAGGTTGTGATGCAGCCCGATAGGATGCTTTCTATAGTGCATCTGTAAAAGTTGGTAAGGGTTAATGTGGACATGCCGAATTTCCTTAGCTTCCTGAGGAAGAACCATTCAAAGTAAAATCCAACAGACACCTATGTGCCAATGACTGCTGGTTACAAGTTTGGCAGAATATCCAGATATCTTCCAACACTGGGGCACGTATGAAAGATGTAATAAGGCAACAGGTACATCAGCTCCACTGAAAACTGAAAACATTGCGCGACAATCACCAAGCAGGAACGTTCTCTTCCAGTCGGGGAACACTTCAGCCTTTGATCTCCGGGTAAGCGTTCTCCAGGGCAGCCTTCAGGATGCCCGACAACGCAGAATCGCTGAGCAGAAACCTATAGCCAAGTTCTGCACACGAGTGCGGCCTTAACCGGGACCTGGGATTCATGTTGCATTACATTCATCCCCCACCATCTGGCCTGGGCTTGCAAAATCCTACCAACTGTCCTGGCTTCAGACAATTCACACCTTTTTAACCTGGGGTTACCCATATCTCTGGATCTGTAAATATTTAATTACCTGCAAATGCTCGCATTCTATGCATTGTCTGGCATCTTTAAATTTGTCTATATATGTGTTTCTGGAACATACCTCTTCATTCACCTGAGGAAGGAGCAGTGCTCCAAAAGCTAGTGTTTTAATCAAACCTGTTGGACTTTAACCTGGTGTTGTAAGACTTCTTACTGAAAACAAAGGCGGGGAAACCATCATTGGCGGCAATAAACAGTTAAGAACTGGGTGAACTTGTACCTTGAATTATACTCTTGGACAGGGGTGGGCAAACTTTTCCATGCAAGGGCCACATTCAGAAATTCACAATTTTAAAGGGCCGCATAGTATATTAAGTGAAATAATTAATATTTTAAATAGCCAAAATAAAAGGTCTTTAAAGAAAAAAAAGCACATTTATTTGAAAAACAAAGTAACTCAGGAAGTAACAGAACAATGTCAATGAGAATGATGCATCTGACTGCAGTCATTTACCAGTTTGTTGAAATCAGGTGTCAAGTTGCTTGTGCTGATCCTTAACACTGACAGAAGCACAGCCTAGCCGAGTCAACGATAAAAACGCGCGTAGTGGGGTGGATGAGTGGGGCTGCCTTATTGGTCGGCTTAGTTGGGTGTGCGACCAATAGGAGTCCAGGTTACAAACAATAATAAGGCTTATTGTTTGTAACCTGGACTCCTATTGGTCGCATACCCAACTAAATCGACCAATGAGACAGCCCCACTCATCCACCCCACTACGCGCGTTTTTATGCGGCCCGCCAACGAGGTGCCCGGAATCATAACCGGCATTTTTGAAAAGCCGCCAGGGAAAAGCCGCTGAAGTAAATGCGCTTATAGCGCATTTACTTCAGCGGCTTTTCCCCGGCGGCTTTTCAAAAATGCCGGTTATGATTCCGGGCACCTCATTGGCGGGCCGCATAAAAACCATTGTCGGGCCGCATGCGGCCCGCGGGCCGTAGTTTGCCCACCCCTGCTCTAGGGTGAACACAGTCTCCGAGGAAGTTCCAGACACTATAAAAAGCTTGCCTGCCTTAGCAGAGCTAGGGATTGAACCCACAATGGAGGTGCTTAGCAAAGCTTTGACTCACTTGCTAGGAGTCAAGCTTCATATGCTGATGTTATGCCACTTGAAATCATCAAGTGAAGGAAATGGGCACTCCGACACCATCTGCCTCTGCTGGAGGGAGGAGGAAGTGCTCCAAGGTATGTGTGATGAAAAGATAATGACTGCTCAAAAACAAGGGCGACCACAGCAATTACAACTATCAACACATCTCCCGGCTGGGAAAAGTGAGAAAAGTATTTATCCATGTTGGCTTCATTAGACTACAGATCTTGGCTGAAATCTTCTACCCTTAATCTCAATGCAGTTTCAGATTGGAAGATCTACCATTGACATGGCCTTCTCAATCTGACATCTGCAAAAGAAAAGCCGTGAACAAAGGAGAATACGATATATCGTCTTTATTGATCTCACCAAGGCAATAGACCATGCAAGCAAAGAAGGTTGATTTAAACTTGGAGAAAATTGGCTGATTGCCATAGCTGCTCAATATGATTTATTTCCATGACAATATGATGGAGCAACATCGGATAAGCAACCCTTTGAGCTGTGTGGATGGTTTCCTTTTTTTTTACTTGATATGCTTTCAGATTACTTACAGACGGTGTTTACATAAATTCCACACTGATGGAAAGTTGTTCAGCTTTGTTCACCTAAGTTTTAAGACGTTGGTGCGCCCAAGTCCTCATCAGGTAGTTGGTTGACATTAATGCCGCACTAACACTTTATTTTTTTTAAGAGAGATATTTTATTCCAAACATAGTCAACATAACACAACCATCGAATAGAGTATACAGTTTGTACATTTTTTTCTCATTTATTACCCTCCCGGCCTCCACCATACCTCGTGCAAATTTGATTTTCTCTAACCTGAGAAACTCTTACAAGTCTCCCAACCATGCCGCAACCCCCGGTGGCATGGCCGACCTCCAATTCAAAAGTATCCACGCCAGGCAATCAGAGAGGGAAAGGCCATGACATTGGCCCCGTTCCCCTCCAGCAGCTCTGGCACCTCCGACTGTCCAACAATCGCCACCATAGGGTCTCGCTTCATCTCATCTCTTATAATCTTCGATGAGTTCCCGAACACCGCCTCTCAAAAGTTATCCAACTGCTCACACCCTCAGAACCTAGGGGCATGGCTCGCTAGCCCCACCCACACTTCTCACACCCGTCCACGACCTCCGGGAAAAAAAATTCATCTGAGCCCAAGTCATGTGGCCCCTTTGCACCATCTTAAATTGTACAAGACTCAACCTTGCACAGAAGGAGGTTGAATTCATTCGGTGCGTTACTTCACACTCAAGTCTCCATTCTATCTCCCTTCCCAACACCTACTTCCTCTTGATCCATTTCTCTAACACCATGCCTTAATCACACAACCACCCATTTATCCCAATCCTACTATCCACCCCCCTCATCCAGGAGCAACATTTTCTCCGAAAGCGTATACTCCGGAACCGGAAGGAACAAAGGCAGCTCCTTGCGAGCAAGTCCCACACCTGCCATATCCAAACTTATTCTCCCTTGGCAGCTCGAACCTCACCCGCAGATTCTCTAGCCCAGCAAACGTCCTCTCTGGGACGTTCCTGACCCACACTAATCCCTCTTCCCTCCATCTCCTCTTCATCCCATCCATCCCTCTCCCCCAGCGCAAACCTATGATTCCCACACAGTGGAGTCATCACTGACATTTGGCACAGTTAAAGTGCCTCTTCAGCTGATTCCAAATTTTTATAGACAACTCCACCACCAGACTCCTTGTATACTTCCTTAGAGCGAGAGGGAACAGGGCCGTCACCAGTGCCCTCTAACCTGATCCAATCTGCCCCCCTGCACCTGCCACCATCGTCCCACCTTCTCCATATAGACTGCCCAATAGTAATGCAACAAGTTCAGGAGCGCCAACCCCCTTCCCACCTCTGCCTTGCACAGAGCCCTCTTCACCCTCGGCACTTGCCCTGCCCACACAAATTCCAAGATTAACGCATCTACCTTCCGAAAAAAGGCCTTGGGGAGGAAAATCGGGAGGGGCTGAAACAAAAACAGAAATCTTTGCAGCATATTCATCATCACCACCGAAAACTTCCCTGCCCACGTCAGATGCAGCACATCACACCATTAACCTTCTCCACCTACCGCGTCAAATTTGATCTATGCATTGTGGCCCATTCACGGTTTACCTGAATCCTTAGGTACCGGAACAGCTCCCTTGCGACCTTAAATAGCAGTGATCCCAAATTCAACATCCCTTCTCCCCCCCCCCCCCACCCCCCCCCCCCCCCCCCCCCCCCACCCCCCCCCCCCCACCCCCCCCACCCCCCCCCCCCCACCCCCCCCCCCCCCCCCCCCCACCCCCCCCCCCACCCCCCCCCCTCTGGCCCCGCTACATTCACCAGAAGCGCCTCGCTTTTCTCTTTAACAATAATAATCTTTATTAGTGTCACAAGTAGGCTTACATTAACACGGCAATGAAGTTATTGTGAAAATCCCCATGTCGCCACATTACAGCATCTGTTTGGGTACATTGAGGGAGAATTCAGAATGTCCAGTTCACCTAACAAGCACGTCTTTCGGGACTTCCTTACATTCAATTTATAGCCCAAAAAGGCCCAAACCTCTCCAGTAAGCCCATAATTCTTCCCATGCTTTCTAATAGGTCCACCATGAACAGCAACAGGTCATCGGCATACAGTGACAACCGGTGCACCCTGCCCCCCCCCCCCTCCCACGCCACTCAGCCGAGGCCCAAAGTGCCATCGCCAATGCGAAACATAGCGGAGTCAGTGGACACCCCTGCCTCGAATCCACGTGCAGCCGAAAATACCCCAAGTTCATCCCATTCGTTTGTACACTTGCCATTGGGGATGCATACAACTGAACCCACACCACAAATCTCGGCCCAAAGCCAAATCTCCCCAGGATTTCAAACAAATACCTCCACTCCACCCAGTCAAAGGCCTTCTCTGCATCCATTGACACAATCACTTCTGGCAGTCACCCCCCCTCCCTGATGGGGTTATAGTACCTTTAACAACCGCCTAGTATTACTAGAGAGCTGCCTCCCCTTCACAAACCCCGTTTGATCCTCTGAGACCATCTCCGGCCACTTCAAACCTTCGCGCCAATACCTTTGCCAAGTCTTTTACGTCCGTATTCAGCGAGGTGGGCCTATAGCACCTGCACTCCATTGGATGCTTCCCCTTTATCAGGATCGGCGAATGTGGCCGGCAACTCCCCCTTTTCCACCGCTTCACTAAACATGCCCGAAAAGTGGGGGGCCTCACGAACTGCTTATAAAATTCTGTCAGGAAGCCAGCCGGCCCCGGTGCCTTACCTGACTGCATCATGTCAATGCACTCCATCATCTCCTTTAGCCCTAATGGCTCCTCCAGTGCCTGCCCTGCCTCTTCCCCTCCTCCAACTCCGGGAAGTCAAGCCCATCTAAAAAGCGATTCATAATCAACCCCCCGCCGCCCCCGCCCCAAGCTCAGCCCTATACAGCGCCATATAAAAGGCCTTGAACACCTAATTTACCCTCTCCAGAACCGACACCATGTTCCCCCCTCCCACCGCCTTCACATGAACATTTTAATCGCCACTGCTTGTTGTCACAGCTGGTGAGTCAGCATGCGACTCGCCTTCTCCCCATAATCATACTGCACCCACCCGCGCCCTCTGCAGCTGACCCACCGGCCTTCCTGTTGTCAATCGATCAAATTGCACCTGCAACTTTTCTTTCCACCAACAACTCCTTCTTGGGGGCCACAGAGTATCTCCCATCCATCTCATCCTCTTCGTCCAACTGGCGCCGATGCTCCTCCCTCCCCATCCTATCCCCCTCCTGGACCACCGCCTTCAAGGCCTCCCAAAACATGGCTGCCGATACTTCCCCATTCAGATTAAGCCCAACATCATTCTTGATCACCATTGCCACCTTCCCACAGAACTCCTTGTCGGCCAAAAGCCCCAAATCCAACCATACCTAAGCTTCTGTGCCTGACCCAAACAAAGTCTCACAGTTAGTCCCACATATTCCGCACCTTCTACCCCCATCAGCACTGCTCAGCTCACCACAAAAAGTCAATCTAGGAATATACCCTATCACATGCGAGGAGGAGGAGTACTCCCTCTCTCCCAAGTGCCCAATCCTCTACGGATCCACCTTCCTCTCCATAAAGCCTCAAGCCATTCTTAATCACCCTGTCAACTTGGGGCTCGACGTATTCATCTTCAGCTCCAACACACAATTAAAATCATGCCCAAGAATCAGCTGGTGAGAGTCCAAATCCGGGATCACCCCTAATAGCCTCTTCATGAATCCGGCATCATCTTGGTCAGGCGCATAACATTCACCAACGCCACCGGAATCCCCACGATCAACCTCCACCCACACCCCCCTGTTCCCGCAACCACCTCGCTCCCGCAATCCCCATTTTCTTGTTCAACAGTATGACAACGCCCCTCAAACCCCGAGTAGAACTGAGTCCGATCCACCCCTTCCTCAACCTCACCTGGAGGTGCGTCTCTTGCAGGAAAATCCCTTTTTCTCTCTCAAACGTTTCAAGTGTGCAAACACCCGAGACTGCTAAACCGTCCGATTTAGCCTACGTACATGCCATGTCACGACTCACCTCCCCCCTAGAGTCAGCCATCATCACCCCATATCACCACTCTGAATTGGGCCCACCCAAGATGGCCTTCCCGTCCATGACCAAACTCACCCTCCATAACTGCCACGTCATCCCCCCCAACTGGTTAACCACCGAAACCACCCACCATTTCAATTCCTAGCATTTCTCGATCGTGTGACGACTCCCATCTGAAGACCCTAACCCAAAAACCCACCCGTTGCTTCTTTCCAATAACAATTTAACTTCAATACAAAAATAAAATAAAAAAACCCCAAAAATAAAAAGGTGGCTGCAACCACCCCCATATCAATCTTTCCCAATTGGCAAACGGAAACAGATAACAAAATTCAACAGAGACAGAACCTCCCTTCTCCCTTCAGTCTCTCCCCCCCACCCCCCAAAGCTTATGTTCCTTAAGAAAATCATTGGCCTCCGCTGGTATTGCACTAATATGTCATAATGAGAAACACCTTCCATGCCTAATGAATAGATTCACTCACACATTTAAAGAATTTGGTATTACCATCAACATCAGGAGGTTAAATATCATGGTCCAGAATGTTGCCATACTGCTTTCTCGCAGCATTGATAATGTGACACTGGAGGTTGTTGACAGTTGCACTAATCTGCACTCCACAATCACCAACAATATATAATTTAATGCTTTGACAAGGGCTTTGACAAAGGATCATCTGGACTCGAAACATTAGCTCTTTTCTCTCCCTACAGATGCTGCCAGACCTGCTGAGATTTTCCAGCAATTTCTTTTTGGTTTCACCTTAAGAGATAGAAGGCTGTCACAGATTGGGCATTCTCTAATGTACACACTTCAATAAAGAAAGTTTGAATAAAATGATTTTGAGAAGGTTAAGTTGACCAGATCACATTCTCTAGGGTTAAAACACTGGACTGCATATATCAAGGATTTGCATCCCTACTTGAACTGACAATTACATTTCGATGCCCTCAAATGGCCAAGTTTTGTGGGGTTCATGATCAACCTGCTGGTCAGGTACCTTGCAGCCAGGTGACCATTCGCCAATGGCATATTATACTAATATAAAAATCCAGAGTACCTCACAAATATCATCTAATATGGAGAAGCTCTCAAGAAACCTGCAAGCCACATCATCTTGGCCAAGCTGGAAGGCAGTAGCATAGGAAAAAGCAAGGCAAAAAGTTAAGAAGAAAAATTAAGGATATATATTTATATATATTCATCACTGACCCACTTACAAAGAAAGATCTAAATGTGAAAGTTATATAATAACATTAGAGAACATTTTGAGGTGTATCAGTATAACAAAAACTAGGCTAAATTATTCCTACTGGGCCAGTACCTTTTTCTGGACAAAGCTGGAGTACCCCAAGGAGAGGGAAGGGTAGTCTCATGTGTCAAGTAAGGCGGAACTTGTTCAGCAAGACTATAGACAAAAAAAGCAAACGTTGTTGGACAAGGATTGTTAGGAAGAATAAGCACAAGTTTGTTAGTACAATTACAGCTAAGATCGCAAATTGGCTTAAGAAAACAACATGAAAAGCAGGACAAAAAGCAGCAGCTTATATCTATCACTGGTGGATGAAGAACCAATGGAAATAGAAAATAGATGCAAAGATAAGAAATAAACCAAGTTTCTAAGTAAATTGGCAAGATTTATAATTGTACTCACAGAAATATCTACATGTATATTACTATAATAAACATTTTTTTAAACATTGGTAATGGTTTTCAGTACATCAAGAAATTTATTTAATATAAACTTTTTTAATGATGTAACAGAAACATTTTTTTAGACAAACGCTTTGAATGGGAGCATAAAGTTCACTTTCTGCAGCAATCTTGTCTCAAAAACACAAGTTCACATTGTCTATCAAACACTCTTTATCTGCAATTAGTCATGTTCCAGTAGTAGCACACTCACCTCTGGGTCACAAGGCTTTGCGTTCAAGGCACTTTGAGACATCCAATGGCCATGAAAAGCCCTCTTTAAATGCAAGACTTTCATTTTTCGTTTTAGTTGAAACTAGGACAAGCATCCTTCAAAATCTTTATTCTTGAGCACAGTTGACTCCTAAATTAATAACATACTAACCATTGCCAACTTATATTCAGCCAATAAGAAGTCAAATGCATGTGTCACATTGGGCTTAAGTATTCCAAGGTCTATATCCCCCCAGAAAACTGGAAAAGCATGGCAGCAGGATTTACATCTCTGAATCTTCTAAATAAACACTTGGACTAACTGCCCAAATGATATGGGGATAGGCAAAATTATGCAGGTGCTTTGTGACATTTCATCAAGTCTTTCCACAATGATATCCTGGGGTTATGATGATTGGTCAGTAAACTAATTTCCATGAACGGGATGTCGAACCACTATAACATTCCCATTTTGAACGTCATTGATTTCAACGTTGCTGCCGCATACAATGCTGCTGGTTTCAGGAACTTACTTATTACCATAACTCTCACGTTGCATTGTATCTACACCCATGAAATGTTTTATTTATATTCTCACTGCTCCCTTCTATTCATTACAATACCTACCTTGGATGTCATTGGCATTCATCAGCCCACTGGCCCGCCCTATCCTGGTAAGGCATCAATTTGACATAGTCATATCTACATAATTAGATCTTTCAGCTAATGTGTCACTATAGCATCTCCATTCCTAGAACTGTCAAGTCCCATGGGCAGGACAGACTCACTGGAGATGATAGCCTACTGTTATACAATCAGGAGGGAGTGTTCCTGGAAGTCATGAACATTGATTCGGGACTCAGTGAAGTTTCTTAGCATCAGGTCAAACATAGACAAGCAAACTTATGGCTGATTACCACCTACGATCCTACTGCAGTTGATGAATCATTCAGGTTGAACACCCCTTCGAAGAGGCAACATGAACAGCAAGGCTCCAGAATGCACTCTCGACAGGACACTCCAATGTCCTTCCCCAAGAGTGTCTCAGTAGCACCACTAAAAATCAAGTTAAACAAGTCCTGAAGGCCATCTTTGCCAGACTAGGCCAGTGCCAGGGGTTAAAGAGCCAACATGAGGGAAAAAAACAACTTGATCTCATCCTCATTAATCTACTCTACTAATCTACTCATTTTGCCAAGGACAGATTCTTCTGTCCTTGGCAAAATTGACAGCAGTGGCCACGGGTGGTTCCTAAGCAGACTAAACCCTGTGTTCACACCGAGGATATCATCCACTATGTTAAACGGAATAGATTCAGAACAAATCTAGCAGCTGAAAACAAGTATTCATGAGACACTATGAGCCACCATCATCGACAGAATTGTATTTCACCATAATCTGTAATTCATGGCCTGACCACGACCATCTCCATTCACAATGATGGCAGAGATTAGCATGTCAAAGCAAAAGAGAAAATTGAAGGGTTTGCAACCCCTTTCAGCCATAGTTACCAAGCGGATAATCCATCTCGATCTCCTTCCATCATCATCATCGCCACCATTGTGGAAGCCAGCCTGGAGTCAATTCGATTCACTCTATGTGGTATCAGAGAACTGCTGAGAGCACTGGATACACCGAACGCTGGTGGGCCCTGACTACATCCTAGCTATAGCACTGAAGAATTGTGCTCCAGGACAAGTTGCACCCCTAACTAAGATGTTTTAATACAGCCACAACACCTGCATTTATCCAACAAAGTGGAAAATTGTCCAACTATATCCTATCTAAAAAAACAGGACAAATCCAAAATGAACGTCCACTACCCAATTAACCTACTCTTAAATCATCAGTGAAGTTTAGGAAGGTGTTGCTGACCATTCTATCATTATTATTATTCCATTATTCTCTATACTCAGCAATAACCTGCTCACTGATGCTCAGTTGAGGTCTGCTCTGACCATTGGGTTCCAGACCTCAATGTAGGCTTTGTCCAACTGCGGATAAAAGATCTGAATGCCAACTGCAGGTTGCATCTGGTTGAGTGTGGCATCAAGAAGCCCTAGTAAACTTGAAGTCAAAGGGAATCAGGTGGAAGATTATCCACTGGCTGGGCCACCCCTAGCAAAAAGGAAGATGGTTGTAGTTAGTTGGGCATTTATTATTTAAAGTCTGAACATCAATTCAGCAGTTCTTTAGGGCTCTGTTCTACCATCTTCACCTGCTTCATTAATGACCTTTCCTCCATTATATCGTCATAATTGGAAATTTTGTAGATGATTCTATAGTATTCAATTCAACAAAGTAGCATGAACTGATGGAGCACTAGGCAGAGTACTTAACTAGGGGATTTGAACAAGCATGATCAGAGAAAGGAGACAAGAGACCACAAAGTCTGCGAGCTGAGATCCAACGGTATTAATTGGGTGAGCAGATTGGTGATTGGCTGGGGAATTCTACAGTTTCCTTTTTCTATAAACTAGAACAGTTTAAACCGAGAGCGGAAAAGTAAAAATACGTATTAAATTTACAGCTTAACTAATTGAACTACTTGACACAATCACAAATAATTATTGAATAAATAATATACAGCGCACGTCTAAGACATGGAAGAGCAGGCTGTGTCTGGATTGTTGAATGAGAGAGTTTGTGGATAATGATATTATCCTGAGCAAACACATCCATGGGAAATTTCTTCATCTCGAATCTCTGACTCAAATTCATTGACCTGGAGCAAGAGTTGGAGACACACAAGGGAGGGGGAGGAGTTAGAAATATAGGAATACGCTAATCAGCCCATCGAGCCTATTCTGTCATTCAATTAGAACATGGCTGATCATCTATCTCTATATCTCTTGATGTTATTATTCTCCAGAAATCTACAGATTTCTACCTTGAACATGCTCAATGATCGAGTTTCCACAGCCCTCTGGGGTAGAGAATTTCAAAGATTCACCACCATCTGAGTGAAGAAATTCTTCCTCATCTCAGTATAAAACGGCCTACCCCTTATCCTGAGACTATGTTCACTGGTTTTAGATTCACAAGCCAGGGGAAACATCTTATCTACATTATGCCTGTCATTCCCTATAAGAATTTTGTACATTTCAATAAGGTCACCCCTCGTTCTTCAAAACTCTAGGGAATACAACCTAGTCTCCTCAATCTTTCCTCATAAAGCAATCCTGCCATCCCATGGATTAATCTGGTGAACCTCTGTTGCACTCCCTCCATGGGTAGTATACTCTTCCATAGATAAGGGGCCAAATCTGTGCATAATATTTCAGGTGAGGTTTCACCAAGACTCTATGTAACTGCAGCAAGACATCTAATTGCTTGCCACATTTGCATGTCAGTTTTTAGTGACTCATGAACAAGGACACCCCGATCTCTTTGAACACTCGCACTTCCCTGGATAGCATTATCCGGAATATAATCACAGCTGGTTTAGCACAGGGTCTGGTTTAGCACAATGGGCATTCCAAAGTAGACCAAGGCAGGTCACCAACGCGGGTTCAATTCCTGTACCAGCCTCCCCGAACAGGCGCTGGAATGTGGCGACTAGGGTCTTTTCACAGTAACTTCATTTGAAGCCTACTTATGACAATAAGCGATTTTCATTTTCATTCAGCCCACAGAAAAACAAATATTCAAGAAAGAGAGGGATTACTGGCAAGCAGGGTTAAGGAGGAGATCCTGTAGACACGGGCTCTGTGCAAAAGGTATGATGTACTTGTTACCTGTGAAAATGAGAAAGACTACAGGGATGCAAAGCTATAATTCAGAAAACAGCACCTTGACTCAAAATGTTGCCCTCATCGAGAGGGTGTGGAAAATGGAAGGGGGGGGGAGCAAAATAGAAATGTACTAGTAATGGGGGACTCTATAACAAGGTAGATAGATAGATTGTGTCCTCCACAGTCAAGAATGAGAATCTCAGAGGGTGTGTCACCTATTCAGTGTCCTAATGCAAGGGTACCAGGTGTTAGATCTAAATTAAAAAGGGGGAAACTCAAAAGGCAGTATTGTCCAAAGTATTGTCTGAACCGGGTGCAAACTGGCGTTGGACCTGACAGAACAAGAGAACTAACACTGAGCCAAAGAGCTGGAGTGAGAAAGGGGGGTATTCATAGAACACTGACACCAGTTCTGGGACATGATGGGATGGGTTCCAACTGAACTGGGATGAGGCCTGCGCCCTGGCAGAAAGGGCAAATAGGGTGGTGGGCAAAGGCTTTAAACTAGTAAAATGGGAGAGATCTAGAAGAAATATAAGCAGCCTAAATAGAAGCAAAACAGGGCAAAAGGACATAGGAAAGAATAAAGTATAGTGGGTCCTCACTATAAGTCATCCTCCTTTAAACCATTCTGCGTTAATGTTGTTTAGCCCCCAAACTTAAGACAGCGAAAAAGAAAAAGAGAGAGAGAGAGAGAGAGAGAAAAGAGAAAAGAGAAAAAAGAGAAAAAAGAAAGAGAGAAAGAGAGGGAGAAAAAGAGAGAAAGAGAAAAAGGAAGAGAAGGAGAAGGAGAAAGAGTGTGTGTGTGTGTGTGTGTGTGTGTGTGTGTGTGTGTGTGTGTGCGCGCGTGCGCGTGCGCGAGAAAGGAAGGAAACAGAATGGGAAAGGAGAGAGCCAACGTTGTATCCGTGCTGCCATTGTTCCTTTCATTCTATTCACTCCCTCCACTACCATGTACCTTCCTACCATGGCTGCAGTGTGTACCATCAATTACATGCACAGTGGTAACTTGCCAGGGCTTCTTCAATTCCACCTTATAAGCCAACAACATTTACAAACTAGAAATGCAACGAGAACAGGTGCATGGAACACCACTGCCTCCATATTCCCCTCAAAGTCACACATCATTCCAACTTGGAAACACATCATTGACCCCTGCTGTTGCTGCGTCAAAGACCTGGAACTACGTATCAAACAGTTCTATGGGAGCACTTTCATCACAGGGACTGCAGTAATTTAAAGTACTGACTTACCTCCATATTTCTCAAGGGCAATTAGGTATGGACAAGGTTGGCCTTACCAGCGATGCCCATATCCCATGAATTAAATTTTATTGTTTAATAATTCTCTGTAGCCCATTGTAATCATGATCTGATGTGCAAGTTTAAATTTATAGACACTAACATCCTACTACCATCAACTACTTGTTGACTCTTCCCAATGCCAATGCGGCTACATTCAAAAAAAGTCCTTGCTTTTTCTAGTTTAGGTAATTTTCAATCCACCATGCATCCTAATCCAAGTCTACCTTCCTTAAGTCTAATTGTTAATATGACACAATATCAAGGAATGCTAAAAGCTACTTACATCACATCCACAAAATTTACATGATTGATATGGTCTATTATTTCCTCAAAGCAAACTTATCAGGCAAGATCTCACTCTCAACTTGACCCTTTTATCATCTTATCTAAGTGTTTCACTACCTCAGAATGTCTTCTAACGCTATTTACAATGCATGTGAGATTTACTGATATGTAACTCATGGATCATTTCTATGCCTTTTTTAAATGATTGTCATCTCAGTTATTTTTCAAACCAGAAACATTCCTTCCATTTCTAATATATCCTCAAACATGGTTACAAGAATGTAGCCACTTATTTGATATCTTTGTACAGTGTCCATTTCAGGCCAGATATAAGTCTTCCTTTAGCTATGCCGTCCTAGAAATTGCTGGCCAATCTGAAGTTTCTATTATACTTCCGCTGCCTGCCCCCCCTGACTGACTGACTCTGCTAACATAAATTTAACTTCCATATTGGACCATCTGCCTATGCTCTTTAGAAGAAAGATGCTGTTCCTAGTCATTTGATAGTACATCATTTAGGTATTTCAATGGCTCCACCATTTTTCAATCATTTGCTGTGAATGTGTGTAAACAAAACGTTTCACATTTCTTTAATATTACTGGCTATCCACTTTCTAATTTGGCTCTTCCCATCAGTTTTTTAACTGTGTTTGTATTTGTTCAGTCCATTGTGCTACTTGCAGCTTTAGCTTTCATTTCTCAGATTATTTCCAGTGCTCCCCTCATCAGTCTCTTCTTTTTAACCCAAATTCCTTTGGGATATATACCTCCTCGGAATTCCTTGTGTAGAATTTCTTCAAATTTATCTACTTTTATTCCATGTCTTTCCTCTTACAGTGCACTTTTCACGGATAAATTCTTTGGCAGACCGCAAAAGCATCAATCTCATAGAATTTACAGTGCAGAAGGAGGCCATTCGGCCCATCGAGTCTGCAGCGGCTCTTGGAAAGAGCACCCCAGCCAAGGTCACCACCTCCACCCTACCCCCATAACCCAGTAACCCCACCCAACACTAAGGGCAATTTTGGACACAAAGGTCAATTTATCATGGCCAATCCACCTAACCTACACATCTTTGGACTGTGGGAGGAAACCAGAGCACCCGGAGGAAACCCACGCACACACGGGGAGGATGTGCAGACTCCGCACAGACAGTGACCCAAGCCAGAATTGAACCTGGGACCCTGGAGCTGTGAAGCAATTGTGCTATCCACAATGCTACCGTGCTGCCCTCAATCGTCCGAAAGAAATTTGCGGAGCTGTGTTTTTGTACCTGTAGGCACAGCAATGGGAGCGAATGTCTAGACGTAGCTGAATGCCAAACTTAAAAATCTTCTGAACTGTTAAGGAATGTAAAAATAAAAAATTTAAGTGACAAAAAATTCCGTCCCCTATCCAATCTGGATCACTATTTCCAGGTAAATGTTCAGAAAATAGAGATTTTTTTTAAAAAATGAAGTATCACCCGGAGGAAACTCACGCAGACAAGGGGAGAACGTGCAAACTCCACACAGCACCCAAGGCCAGAATCAAACCTGGGTCTGAGAGGCAGCAGTGCTAACCACTGTGCCACCCAGATGATCCTGCTGCCAGCCAATGGCGAGTCATCTCCGCTGCCACAAAACATGGATAGTCCTGCCCATTAGCTTTATGCTTGTTATGGAAAACTCCAAGTATGTCTGTGTTAAAATCAGGGTAAGTGTAAGGCAATCAGCCTAAGTCTCTGTGGTTCTGGCCATCTGATCCCACTATCATAGAAATTGCAGAGCAGACTGGCAGGGTCAAACCTGAAAGCAGAAGTTTAAACTTTCCAACTAAGAACCATGGGGATGTGCGTATATCAGGACTCTCAGGCCACTGACATGCATCAGTGGCATAAATTGTGTCAGAGGCCTCTTCCCATATTGAAAGATTTGGGCCCATAACAACTGTGTTTAGACAACTGTATTTTGTGTTACTCATGGTCAGAGAACAAGCTCTGCAGGTGACAGAGAATCTTGCAAGTTCTCTGTTAAAAAAAAAAGTCCAGCTCAACAATGTTTTGGAGAATCTTTGCGCAGAAAATTCAAGTAATTTAATTCTGCAAAATAAAGCCGTTACAAAGAAAGCAGCTATTTTTCTTCACAATTCTGATTCCAAGATGTGCATCATATTTGCCTTGGCCAATGCAATGAATTCCCAATAAACGAAAATCATTCAAACTTTCATTATTATTTTCTGCAGGATGAAATCACACAGAAAGGAAAATAAATTGAGAGAAATGAGTAGTTGATGAAAAATACTTCTTACAAATGACTAGAGTGCAAACCAGTAGATGGAAGGAAAATGTTAGATAAATTCTGGGCTGCTTCAATGCAGATATAAACAAAGGCAGATGATGTGCACATTAGGCTCCTCATGGCATAAATCTGTATGCATATGGAGGTCAGAATCCTAAGCATTATTATAGAATTTAAGTTGTTTTTAACAAGGTTTTCACTCCAAGAATGTAATATACTGTTTAGCAATTATCCCACTATTGTAATTGGAGTTATTTACAAGGAGATATTAGCATATCAATGAATGCTTTGTTTACTCAACTATAAACTAGAATACAAAAACAAAGAAATTATCAAAATATTTCAATTTAATCCACTCTAAAATGTGTAATCAAATGTAACCAACTAAACGGAAACATATGAATTTTCCCTTTAACATTGTTATCTGTACAGTGCGTTTACACTGAAAATTTAAAAATAGGTAAAGTCAAATTGATGAAGTTCCTACCTGTCAAAAGAGTCTGTGGCCATTTTGTAGAGACTAGAGAAAAGTTTACTACAATATTTCAGTGTAGGACAAACAGATTCCAACGATGATTCATCTTCAAGCATTCTCTGAAATGGTTGGACATTTGAAGGGCAGGAAATAACTGAACCTAATTGTCGTGCTTGTGAGAAGCATCCAAGCAAACGCACAGCATCTGCGAGTTTTTCGTACTGAATTTCAGTTTTGAAAAAATGGGAATTAGCAGGTTCATAACGCATTGCAGCAGTTAATGTACAAACGACTGTATGCGCCAGTTTGAAGACTTGGTCTGAGTTCACCTTTTCCCACACTCCCTTTGGTTCATAACTCAAGGAACGTTCCATGGCAACCAACAGTGATGTGACATAAACAAATCCCCCAACTTTTCGGAACACTGTTCGTGTGCGATGACTTTCCCTCAGCACAGTAAGGAGAGCCTGTGAAGACATACATTTGAACAAGATAAAAATGCAGATCATAGGTACTATTCAGTACTGTCAATTGAAATAAAAGTATTATGGTTAGGGTTCATAATAAAATAGATTTACTTAGACCTCATTTTTATTCCAAAATATGGGCAGCTAGCACTCACTAGCACTAGGGTCGGATGCTCACCTGAGGTGGTTTAAAGGCTAAATGCTACCTTTGGATGATATTCAAAGTGCCTGGTGCAGTCAGTTTTTATTTGGGTTGATAAGACGGTGAATTGAACCAAGGTTTGGCTGAAAAAAAGGCACTTGTGGTTTTCAGCAGTTGGGAGTGCGTTTAAAACCGAGAATAGTAGCGGAAAGCAGAACCTAAAGTAGGAGTACTATACACTTACCGTCAGAATATCAGTTTTGAGTTGCATTTCCGTAGATGAAGCTGTGTGCATCAGTCCTAATAATGTGCCCATATCATCTTCACCACTAGGGGATAAAATTAACTGCTGTATAATCATCAGTGCAGGTTCCCGACACTGTGGATATTTAACTATGTTATGCACACATCGTGCACCTCCAAACTCCCGGAAAACACCTGAAAAAAGATGTTGAACAAAATTACATAATCCCCGTTTCCAACATGCTTATTATTTTCTCTCAAAATTTTATTTAAAGAAAAATGTTGAAAACCATACACAACTCCTAGCAACTGGTTATAAATGGCCTATTTGTACACCTAGAACTTGGATTTGTCTGTCCTTTAGGCAGAGGTTTGAGATGGAGAATTTGAAACCTGAAAGAAACTACAAACATTTTTCAAAATTCAGAGGGGCAAGGCTATTTAGTGAGTAAACTATGTTTTAAAACAGTACTATCTTCATGTAACCATATTTGTTGGAAGGATATGAGCCAGAAGAGCTGTGTGTCTCATGTCGTGACGAGATACACACTTGATTAGTTATATTTCAACATGATTTATGGCACTGTAATATATGCTGGCAAATAATGAAAGTTCATGAAATACTTTCATGAAGATCATGCATCTTTAACACTTGCGTCTAAGATGCACATAGCTGCAATGTATCTTGTTTAGTAATCCCTTTGCACAATTTACACAAGTGCTTTTGCTCACTTTTAGGTTTGGTTTACAACAGTTGCAAACTCAACTGAAGCAAGCTCTATAATTTTGTTCATATCAATTGATATGACAAAACCATGCAAATGCATCTATTTAAAACCAATCAATAATCTTCAACTTTAATAATTCAATAATCAACTTTACAGCACAATGTCTTCATAAAAATGCTTCCTTCTATATGGACTGCTAATCATTTGCAAATTGAATTTTCCATACTTCCAAAAACATAAGTGTTGTGTTTTGTCACTAGCTTTACACTGTGATATTACTAGATAGTGAAAAATATTGATGTACCTGCAATACAATATAAATATTAAGTGTTTACCAAAAGGGCTTTACCGAAGTGATTGCAAACAAGGACATTCATGGAATACTGGATGAGGTAAAACCGGATGTAAAGGCGTTGGAAAGCCTGGCAGTATTTAGTGGGCAGCATTTAGTGGATAAGTCACTGTGTCCGGATGGGACACATTCTGGATTGTTCAGAAAAGTACAGATAGAAATTGTAACGGTGCTGATGACAATGTTCCAATTCTCCTTAGATAGAGTAGTATCGTCAGAGGACTGGAGGATTGCAAATGTTACACCCTTGTTCAAACTAGGGGAGAAAGATAAACCTGGCAATTACAAGTCAGTCAGTGGTAGGGAAGCTTTTAGAAATAATAATCCAGGACAAAATTAACAAAAATTTGGAGAAGCATGGTATAAAAAAGGAAAACCAGTGTGGATCTGTTGAGGGAAAATCCACATTTGACTAATTTTTTTTAAAAATGATGTGGGACCATTGACTGTAAATGAGCGCAGTGCAATTGATGCTCTGTAGATGAACTTTCAAAAGGCATTTGATAAAGAACCACATATTAGGCTTATTAGCAACATTAAAGTCCATGGGATAAAAGAGGCAGTTGAAGCACATATACAAAACTGGTTAGGGGATAGGAAAGAGAATTGTGGATGTGTTACAGGCTGGCATACAGTGGTGTTCCCAGGATTTAGTACATAAAGTACAATAAGTCAGAAAGTTATGCTAAAACGTATAAAACAATAGTTTGTCCCCAGCTAAAGTACAATGTCCAATTCAAGCACTGCACATTAGGAAGGACTAAAGGCTTTGGAGAGGGTGTGGAAGAGATTTACTGGAATGCCTCGAGGGATGAAAGATTTCAGTTATGTAGATGGCCTGAGGATGTTGGGGTAGCTTCTTAGGGCAGAGAAGACTAAGAAGAGATCTGAAATGTTTACAATCATGAAAGGTTTACCTGTGTATATTCATATTTAATTGCTGTTAGTTCTAATTCTATTCAGTTACTGCTACTTCAATGTTAACTAGCTGCTGCTGTTTTTGAGTCCATACTGTTTCTTTTAAATTTTGTTATTTTTATACATTAAAGATTAACCTTCCCAATGTCGTTTCAATTACCTTTTTGTGGTCAAGTTACCACATCATTTTGGCGACAAGAATTTCAAAAATCCAAGTTTCAGCCCGTTCAACATGAGGTTTTGCCAAGTTTATCAATGGAAGACAAATTAGCAGTACCATGGTTATGTTGGGTCTCTTGGTGAGTTTGTGTAAGAGAACGAGAACTGGATTGAATATATGGAAAGGTTGGAATACTTTTCAGGCAAATGGGATCGCAGAAGTCACAAGGAAGCACCCAATTCTCCCAAGTGTGTGTGGGACGAAGACTTACAAACTATTGAAAAAGTTAGCTACACCACGGAAACGGGGGGACATTTCATTTACAGATTTAGTTACACTATTACACAATATTTAAAATTCTATAGTCATTTTCGGAAGACAGGGCAGTCTGTAGTTAACTTTGTGGCTGAATTGCACCAGCTTTGGAACACACGCTTCAGGCCAGACTAGTTTGTGGCATTAGACTAGTTTGTGTCATTAATGAGGACAGCATTCTGCAGCATTTACTGGGAGAAGCCACATTTACTTTTTAAGAAGGTTCTATACACTTCTCAGAGAATGGAAATGGCTGCCAACAATGCAGGTGCACTGCGTCAAGCATAAAAGGAAGCTCCAAGTAAAAAGGTGAAAACAGTGGAGTGTTTTAGCTCTGGAGGATCACACTGTGCGAATCATTGTAAGTTTATGGACGCTTTTTGTCACCAGTGAAACAATTAGGGTCATTTCGTGAAGTGTCAAGGTGATAAGAGAATGTCAACGGCTGAGCAGGGAATATCTAATATAAGGAAGCGTCAGTTGACGGTGCATCGCTTGGAAAGATCAGACCGGCAGAGTAGCACTATTACACATGTTTAATATGAATGAGGAGCGTGTAGAGCCTATTTATGCCACAGTGGATGTCGAGGTAGGCACACGTGGCTCTGCATCGGTAATCAGTGAGGAGTCTTTCAGGAATATTTGGGGATCTAAGTAGGCACCAGCCCTTACTCAGGCAGGGATCAACCTTCAGACGTTGGCATGCACTGATCTACTGGGGCGTGACTGGCTCAAAAAATTCAATTGAATTGGAGTGAGATAAAGCACACAAAAGTGACAGAAGACGTCATTCAGAAATATCCTAAGGTTTTCAAAGACAAACTGGGTACATCGTGGTATACAACAGTTAAATTGTTCATAGATCCTCAGGCTACTCCTCACTTGTTCAAACCGAGAACAGTGCCCTATGCCATGAAAGGCAAAGTGGAAGAATTAGAGTGGCTGCAAAGACTCGGAACCATTAAGCACATTCAGTTTTCACGTTGGGCATCACCAATTGTCCCTGCTCTTAAAAGTGATGGTACTGTGCGCCTATGCATTAATTACAAACTTACCATTAATCAGGTTTTCAAGCTGGATGCTTATCCGTTGCTGAGGGCAGATCATGTTTTCAACCCTTGCAAGAGGCAAGATATTTTCAAAACTGAACACGAGATAGGCCTATCAAAAACTCTTCCTGCAGGACGATTCAAAGCAGTATGTGACCAGCAATATGCATAAATAGTTGTTATAGTATAATCATTTGGTGTTTGGCATATCCTCCAGTTTGGTGATCTTCCAAAGGGCGATTGACAACCTATTACAAGACATTCCTCATGTTGCAGTCTACGTAGATGCCATTTTAATTTTGGGCAAGACTGAGGAGCACCTCAGCAACCGGGATCAAGTTTTAAAAAGGTTTTCAAAAGCGGGGATGTGTCTGGAACAACAAGTGCATTTTTCTGGCATTGAGCATGGAGTATCTAGGCCACAGAATCACTGCACAAGGCTCATCTCCTGTGGAAGGTAAAGTTTGAGCGATTAAGGAAGTTCAAGAGCCCAGGTATGTGGCTGAGCTCAGGTTTGATAAACCACTATGTAAAGTTTTTGCCAGGCCTGTCTACTGTACCTACTTCTACACAAAGAAATAAACTGGAAGTGGGAGTCTTCACAGAAGAAGATTTTCAAAGATGTGAAAGCGCTGCTGCAATTGAAAAGTCTGCTAGTCAACTTTGATCTAGACACGGAACTTATTCTGTTGTGCAATGTTTTGCCCTACAGTGCGGGGCCGGTACTTTCCCAAGTAATGGAGGATGGGTCCAAAAACCCACTGGTTTTGCATCTAAAACGGTGACAAAGACTGAAAATGGGTAGTCACAGTTGGATAAAGAAGGTCTTAACTAAAATCAAATTACTGTGGATGCCGGAATCTGAAACAAAGAAAGAAAATACTGGGCAATCTCAGCAGGTCTGATAGCATCTGTGGCGAGAAGCGAGCTAGCGTTTTGAGTCTGAATGACTTTGTCACAGCTAGAGAGAACTGGGGGGGGGGAAGAGCCTGGAACAGCCCCCCTGGATAGAGGGTCAGCAATAGGTGGAGATTGACAAAAGATGCCATAGACAAAAAGACAAAGGGAATGTAAATGGTGGAGATAATGACTAAGAAGGATGCTGATAGTGGCACATTAAGAGATAAGAATGTGTTAATGGCAGAACAAAGATGAGCAGTGTGTCAAAGGGCAACCTGGAACCGGCAGGAGGTGGCCCAAGTGGGTGGGATGGGGGGCACAATGGTGAGGGGAAACAGATCGATGGAAGAAATTAAAATAAAGGTCTAGCTATCGGTTTCGCGGTAAAAAGATTCCATCAGAATCTAGCCAAGAGCATCAGCAGCGAGGCCATGATCATCCAAAGCCAACTCCGCTGGGTCTGCCATATGCTTAGGATGTCAAAGTTCTGACGCCGAAGCAAATCTTCTTTACCCAGCTCAAAGATGGGTCCTGAGCAAGAGGAAGACAAGTAAATGCTTCAAAGACACCCTGAAAGCTTACCTCAAGAAATGTAACATAGATGTCAATGCCTGGGAGACGTTTGCTCAGAAAAGACCTACTTGGAGGAATCCCCTGATTAAAGGGACACAATTCTTTGAGGACACCAACAGTAAGAGGAAGCCAGGAAAAGAAGCCTGAGAAAGTAATACCGGCGATCTAGAGTCCAAGGACCTGTCCCACCTCCCGGAAACACCTGACAAGGGTGCGATTAAAGATGTGTCACTAGGATCAGGCTCATCAGCCATACAAGGACCCAAAGAACCCATGACCAGTGAGAGTTCCTTAAGTGGACAATCATATTTGTTTGCATGTGATCACCGAAGGAGGTCATTCAGTCACCATATGTACCGACCACAAGCCATTGATGAGCCTTTTCAGGCACTCAAAATTATATTTTAATGGCCTCAGCAAGAATACAGCACTGGGCGCTTACATTGTCAGCTTATCAGTACAGCATTGTGTCCAAGGCAGGGAAGGGAAGGCCAATGCTAACACAGATGCGATAAGTGGTCAAACTTTACCAGATTTGCCAATCCAGGTATTGTGTCCTCTCGAGACGATTTTCTTCTGAGAGAAACTTGCCCAATCTCCAGTGAGTGCTAAACAAATAAAGCAGCGGGTGCACAGAGATGCTATTCTGACACAAGTTAATAGACTTTTGACGCAAGGATGGCCATCTATCATAGAAGATGGTGGATTGAAGCCTTATGAGGCACAAAGACAAGCTAAGTGCGGATGGTTGTATGCTGTGGGGGTCGAGGGTGGTTGTTCCACCTCCTGGTCGTTCATCAGTAATGGATGAAATTCACAAGGCTCATCCAGGTGCTTCGTGAATGAGGAGTCTAGCCAAGTCATGTTTTATGGCCTAATATGGACCAGAATTTGGAGGACAAAGTGAAATCCCTGTCCTGCATATCAATCTAACCAGAAAATGGAACTGCTATCTTTTACATTACATCCTTGGGAATGGCCTGGTGGTCCTTGGGTGAGAATTCATGTGGATCTTGTAGGTCCTTTCATTGTGGAGGCACATTCTAAGTGGTTAGAAGTATACACCATGAGAAACATTACAGCTCCCAATACCATAGAGAGGGTTCACCAAGTCTTTGAAATTCATGGGTTACTGTATTCTCTTGTTCAGATAGTGGTACAACATTTATGAGCGAGTTTTTCCAAGAGTTTATGCAAAGGAATGGAATATGTTATGTGCGTACTGCACCTTTTCATCCAGCTTCAACTGGTTTGGCAGAGCGAGCTGTTCAAACATTGAGGAAGGATTGAAGAAAATGGCATGTGACACTTTAGGGACCAATATCTCAATATCATAACACATCGCAAACAACTAGGGACTCTCACCCAGCTGTATTATTGATGCATAGAAGATCTAAGTCTCACCTGGATCTGATACATCGTAGTTGCATAGCTCCTGAAAGACTGATATATAATTAATGCATTAATTTCATACATATTTCATTGTATGCCTGTGTTTAAGGGGCATTAATATTTAAGGAGGGGTGAGAAGCATTAGAGTGTTATTACTGTGCATCTTCTTATTTAAATTCATTGCTGAAGTCATCAGTAATTGCTGTGGTGTCATTAGCTCTGGTTGTTACCTGTGTATATTCATATTTAACTGCTGTTAGTTCTAATTCTATTCAGTTACTGTTAATTTGATGTTTAACTAGCTGCTCCAGTTTTGAGTTTGTTTTTGAAGATCGTTATTTTTATATATTAAAGATGATTAACGTTCACCTCATCGTTTCAACTACTTTTTTATGGCCAAGTTAGCATAGGAAAGTAACGATACTGTTTAAAAAGGCATAAGATGATGCACTGCACGGTGTATTTGATAACAGGATCATGATAAAGAATCATGATAAATATATCAGATATATTTAAATGCCAGGGTTGGTATCCAAGCTCAATAAGGATAGACAGACACAGTGACTACCCAATTAGCCTTGTTCTTCAATTGCATAACAGCTTAGTGCAAAATATTCTCCAAAATACTACAAATAGAAAGGGAAGCACTTCACATACAGACTCAAATTAATGTTTTCCCGTTTAGGATACCGTTCAGTAGAGAGCACAATTATTTTTCAAATGTCACCTTCAAATAATTCATAATTCATTAGTGCGACAGTCATAAATGTCATCATAAACAGAAACTAAAATCTGTACTTCACGCGGAATGTTTTTTTCCATTCATGGGATGCGGATGTCTCTGCAAGGCCAGCATTTGTTGCCCACCTGTTTGCCATCAATGTGTGAGTCCTCTTTCGAGTGTAACTGAAAGGATTGCTCGACCATTTCAAAGAACATGAGTTATGATTTGTAGTGCTGGGTATTTCTGTGAAATCAATTCCTTTCTCCAGATTAGTGAACAATAGCATCTCACTGTTTGGGCAACCAGATGACCAATTTTGTCCAGTTTGCATACATTTGAAAGTCTTTAGATTGTAGATATCATGTATTTTTTAAGGGTGAAGGAGATGTTGAAAAGAAAAAAAAAATGCAAGTTTGACTTGTGGATCGGATGACAGAGTTTGAATCCCAATGGTTCATTTAGCTTAGCCCTCATCGAGAGTTAATAGCTCACTTGCTAAATGCAGGACCACATTTTCCCAAAGGTAAGGGAGTCTAAAACTAGACGGCATAGGTTTAAGGTGAAAGGGGAGAGATACAAAAGGGTCCAGAGGGGCAATTATTTCACACTGAGGGTAGCGAGCGTCTGGAACGAGTTGTCAGAGGCAGTAGTAGAGGCAGGTACAATTTTGTCTTTTAAAAAACATTTAGACAGTTAAATGGGCAAGTTGGGTATTAGAAGGTAATCGGCCAAATGCAGGCAATTGGGACGAGCATAGTGGTAAAACCTGGAAGGCATAGACAAGTTGGGCCGATGGCCCTGTTTTCATGCTGTAAACCTCTATGACTTTAACATTGAGGACTAGTCACAGTGTTGTACCCTTGAGTGGAGATGCCGGTGTTGGACTGGGATGGGCACAGTAAGAGGTCTTACAACACCAGGTTAGTCCAATAGGTTTGTTTCGAATAACTAGCTTTCGGAGTGCAGCTCCTTCATCGGGCGAGTGAAGAGATGGGTTCCACACCACACATATAGACAAAGTCAATGATGCAATATGATACTTTGAATGAGAGTCTTCGCAGGTAATTAAGTGTTTACAGGTCCAGACGGAGTGACTGGAGAGAGAGGAAATCACAGGTTAAAGAGGCGTGAATTGTGGGAGCAATCAGGGATTCATTGCCTCATAATATCATAGTTTCCTTTAGTTAGATTCAGGATCTTCGGCTCAGAGTTAACTTCATCACTCTCCATGTTGATCAGGAATTTCATCATATTATGGTTGGTCGTCCCCTAGGTTCATTTACATTCCTCAGTTCAACTAATTCTTCTGTAGAAAGTTTCTCTTGATGAGACGGAAGCATTTCATCCACTTCAGCTGTGGTTATATCTTCAAATCCCTCTCCTATAACGAGATTTGACAAATCAACAATCCTAGCCACTCAGCATTCACATTGGGGAACCCTGTGAAATTCACAGCCTCACGCCAAACCTTTTCCAGCAGACATTTAAGGTTTAAGCTCTAGCTTCATTCCATGAGTCCTTAATTATGCCTATTGCTACGAGGATGTTGAATTGTTTTCAGAACATGAAGGATGCGGCTGGCTCAAACTTCGTCAGATGTATCAAGCCTGGAAGTATTCATAATAACCTAAAGCCCGAAGTACCTTGTTGGTGATCCATCGCTGTCTCCTCCAGAGGTCCCCCGCAACAGATGCAAGATTTCAGCCAGTACGATTCACTCCACATGAAATTAAGAAATGGTTGAAAGCACAGGATACTGCAAAGGCTATGGGCCCTGACAATATTCCAGCAATAGTACTGAAGACTTGTGTTCCAGAACTTGCTGCACCCGGAGCCAAGTTGTTCCAGCACAGCTACAATACTGGCATCTATTCAGGAATGTGGAAAATTATCTAGGTGTCCTGTACACAAGAAACAGGGCAAATCCAACCCAGCCAATTACCCCCCTATGTCTACTCTCCATGATCAGCAAAGGAATGAAGGGGTCATCAACAGTGCTATCAAGCGGCATTCAGCAATTACCTGCTCATGGACACTCAGTTTGGGTTCTGCCACAGCTCCTGACTTCATTACAGCCTTGGTTCAAACATGGACAAAAGAGCTGAATGCCAGGGGTGAGGTGGGAGTGACATCAAGGTGACATCCCTTGACATCAAGGCAGAATTTGACAGAGTATAGCATCAAGGAGCACTAGCTAAACTGGAGTCGATGAGAATCAGGGGGAAACTCTCCGCTGGTTAGAGTCATACTTGGCACAAAGGAAGCTGGTTGCGGTGGTTGGAGATAATCATCTCAGCTCCAGGATATCACTGCAGGAGTTCCACAGGGTAGCGTCCTAGGCCTTACCATCTTCAGCTGTTTCATCATTGACCTCCCTTCCATCATAAGGTCAGAAGTGGGGATGCTCGCAGCTGACTACACAATGTTCAGCACCATTCGCAACTCCTCAGATAATGAAGCAGACCATGTCCAAATGCAGCAAGACCTGGACAATATCCAGCTTGGGCTGACAAGTGGCAAGTAACATTCACGCCACACAAGTGCCAGGCAATGACCCTCTCCCTCAAGAGGAAATCTAACCATTACCCTTGGCATTCAATGGCATTCCCCATCACTGAATCCCCCACAATCAACATCCTGGGGTTACCATTGATCAGAAACTGAACTTGATTAGCCATGTTAATACTGTGGCTCCCAGGGAAGGTCAAAAGTTAGGAATCCTACAGTAAAGCGAAGCCCACCTGGTCCATTGAAACAGTATTTGGGGGTAAAACCAAAACGCCACCATTTGAACTGTTCTTTAGGAGTGTGTGGATTCACAGATTAATTACAAGGATTAGTAGGATCTTGAAAGGCAAGCTTTTTTCCCCTCAAATAAGGTTGGACCTCTGGCAGAAAGCAATTGGCGTACCAGTCTTCAAATATAATTGCTGCAAATCAGGCATTGCTATTGGTCTTCTAAAAGACTGGCAGGCGAGATTGATATTTACCTTTGAAAGCTCCAGGTTTTCTGATCTATAAACTAGTATAGGTTTACATTTAAAGCTAGTCACACTGCACATAGCAGAAGTGTCAGCTTGTGCTTTGCTGCATTACAATCAGGAGCAATTTGTTTTTCAAAATGTAGGTCCTATTTGGCATCTTCCTCTGGAACAGGCGGTTTCATCTGAGTTGACGATCTGCTTTGCCTGGTAGCTTCTCTCCTTAATGTATCCCTGCAGCACCTTGGGTAACTCTCCTGCAACTGCATGGCCAGCTATAGCAGCTTCCCTCACCAAGTTTACATTATGTAGTCGATATTTTCACATTTTCAAAACAATGATACCATCTTGTGCTGGCTATGGATCCTTGGGAAGTCGAAAGAGAGGGAAGTCGAAATAGAGGCACCATCATCACCAGTGACACCAGCACTACCCTGTTAACCACTCTATATGTTGATACAATTCAAGTGCTTTGCTTTGAATGATTGGACCATGACCTGGGGTCCTCATTTGATGCTGCTGCTCTATCCACATGTTCAGCAACTTTTCCATTTTCTCCAAGTGTGGATCTCTCCTGTTCACAAAGGTTAACTTAGCAGTACAACTACCAGAAATATCAACACTGGACGTTATTTTTTTCTTCAGACTGCCTAATGTTAATTGTGGATTCATTCACAGAGTATTCCCTGGCCAACACTTGCACTATTTTTCATTCTAAAGATTGTGACTTCCTGTTCAAGTGTCATCTTTTCCTTGGCTTGGCTCTGACTCACTCAGAGCTATACTGTATTTATACTGCAAAATACTGGTTGGGTGTTACTGCATCCTGGATTGCTAGTCCAGTACATAATCAATAAGCACCATGTCCCAAAATTATTTAGGAACATCTGTATGCTCCTCCGGACTCGGGAAGCATACACGGAAGAACAAATCTGAACCTCGAGAGTGTTACTCTATTGCTCAATGCCAAGTTAAAATAACATTCTTTGGGACGGCACGGCGGCGCAGTGAGTAGCACTGTAGTCTCATGGCGCTGAGGTCCCAGGTTCGATCCCGGCTCTGGGTCACTGACCGTGTGGAATTTGCACATTCGCCCCGTCTTTGTGCGGGTTTCGCCCCCACAACCCAAAAAAATGTGCAAGGTACGTGGATTGGACATGCTAAATTGCCCCTTAATTGGAAAATATGAATTGGGTACTCTAAATTTATAAACAAAAACATAACATTCATTAGCAGTGTTTACAAACCCACCAGAATTTAGTGGTGCCTCAGGGATTTACCACAACTTCCTAGTGGAGGGTTTAACTCAGTGCGTGATGGAGGTACCAAGTATCAGAAATTGGGGGGGGGCCTAACCCTGGACTGGGCCATAGAGCAATACCAGCCGGCAAAAGCCACTGCTTGCTGTGGCGCAGCGAGTAATTGAGAGCCTTTGGCCTGTGATTGGCTGGCAGCTCCCAGGGTCAGGAGCTCCAGCGCACCAGGGGGCTTGATTGTGCGGAAGGCCCAATGCTGCCAGTTCAGAGGCTGGAGGCACTAAAATAGCAGCAGGTCTCCCACCATGCAAGTGGCGCAGGGCTTCTACCTGTTCTCCAAATGTTTGTTTTGGGGAGGGGAGAGGGGGGAAATCATCGTTAATATTGAATCCCGAACATGATGTGTGTGCTTTGATCATGTTTTTACAGCATTTAGGAAAGATTACAATTTAAATCAATTCATTATAGCAAGAAAATTAGGCACGGTCATGCGCCTCCCTGTCAATCACAGATCTATTCTGTTATGGGCCAAGGCTAAGAGAACCCCAAAGTGATAGATTGTGGTATGGGAGCACACTGCCCACTCTACAGATGCGGTACAGCAAAAATGGAAAAGTATTTTTTAAAGCAAAAACAATGTTTATTCTATGAATTCAAGTTAATCTTTTTAAAACATACAGTGAACATCTTAGCAACCATTAATTCAAATACAACCCCCAAAGCATACAACACTATGCAATGCATATGCTGTCCTTTTAACATCCAGAAGACTTACAAAAAACATAACCTTTAACAGAAGCATATCAGGTTAAAGTCACTACTCAGAACATTTATAATTCTGAATTCACCAAATGATCAAGAGATAGTCTTTTCATGACAGAGTGAACAGCAGTACAGCTGCTTTGTCTGACTTCAGCTCCAACACTGAAAACAAAACCAAAAAAGACACAGACACACCAAAGCTTTTCTCAAAGTGAAACTAAAAAGCAGAACCAGAGATCAGCTCCACCCACACTCTGACATCACTGCAGTAACATGAGCAGACAAACATTTCTTAAAGCGACATTCTCATGACAATTCCAAGTTAGGCAATTTCAACTTTGGCCTCTGTTTTCAGAGAAGGGCATGGAGTGGATAGTCAATCAGCATTCTTGATCTGTGATCTTCCTCAAGTGTAAATATGGCCTTGGCCTCAAATGTCTTGTCAGGATGCAACTTCAAATTTGCACCCAAAATGACGCTCATTCCCACACATTGAAATTGGATTGACACAATGGAAGATGATTATGATTCTTGGGGACTAATCAGCTCAGCCTCATAACAGCACAAGGGTTTCCTCATGGAGCCTTTCTAAATCCCAACAATCAATGATTTCTCTCAATTAACAGATCAGAAATGGAATCATGTGCTGTCGATTGCAGTGTTCACAATTTTTTCCCCACAATAATGAAGCAGTCATGCGTGCAATCAGGAGTGGGCTGATGAGTGACAAGTAACATTCATGCTACAGCAACTAAGATCTAAGAGAGGCAATTATTTTCTTTTGATATTCAACATCATTTTCATTACAAAGACACCACAGTCAACATGCTGGAGATCACCACTGAACTGAAGCTCAGCTACATTAGCTACAGAAATGATGCGACTACGAAGAGGATAGGTATTCTATGCCAAGTGGCTCCCTCCTGATTCTCCAAAGCCTTTCCATTAATGACAAATCAGGTAGGTGATGAAATACTCAACATTTTACAGGATGGGTGCAGTTTCAACACTCACAACCCAATGGCCAATCCACAATGGTCTGCCTGACCAGACCCTCATCCACTAGAACACTGCAGCTACAGCATGTACTATCTATCTGGACGGCTGAACAGCAGCAACTCACCAGCAATTTTTCAGCAACGTTTCCTAACCCATGACTCCCACCAAACAGAAGAGCAAGGGCATAAAGTCAGCGCTGCCAACCAGCATGGATGTTCTCTATGTTGAATACGGCAATACGATTTATCGCATTGAAATACACAATCCACTGCAACCCTCGGTCAAATCCAACCTGACAGTGCACTGAAGGAGAGTATTTAAGCGATGGGAGTTTTTTTTGGGAGGGAAGAAAAAATATTAAGAGGCATCTCCCTGTAAAGGGCTGGCTGGCTTTGTGGAGTGGGGAGGCTGGGGGTGGACGAGGAGCTGACTGGCAAGCCACGGTGAATGCATTCCTCCCGAAATGCTTCGATTGGTTTCCTTGGCGACGGCTGCTGAAGACAGGCCCCTGTGCAGAGGCCCCGCCCCCTCTCATCTCCGCCCTACACACTCAACAGTGCATGCGTATCATGTGATCCGTCGTGCGGTCTTACAGTGAGGTGCCTGTATGGAAAAGCATTAGATTTGCATTTTCCATTTGTGTTTTAGATATGTGCAATAAAGGTGTAAATCTGTACTTCAGACTGGTGCGCATTGTTTTTTGAAATGAAAACACCAATTTTAATGCAAAAATACTGTTTTTTGGTATCTGGAGTACTGATTTCTGTTGTGAAAGGTTGGCAGCTCTGTAAAGTGCATGGGAACAGCATATGTCGTAATCCCTTCATCATCTGTGGGCCAAAATCTAAGGCTTTGCTACCTTACCAATACTGTGGGAGATCCTTTACCTCATGACTGTAAAGAACATTCAATGGCATCTTTGAGATTTTTTGGGATGGATAGACAATACACGCCTTACCACCGATGCCCACAACCCAAACATGAAGAGTAAAGAAAGTAGAGAATTTGGAGCTCGAGTACATTCACAAGTCTAATCCTTATTTCCTGTTTGGGGATCATTTTTCTCCTTTTATGAAACCATTTTCTTCATCAATAGCTAAAGCATGGTAGGAAGGTTTCCAACCTTAAGAGCACAGTCTCCTGCTATTAAAGAACTTCCTAAAAAGTTATCTTTTGAATAAAATTCTGTCATGTTTAAATTAAAAACTTCACCACACTGTTCTGCAGAAGAGTTGCTCGAATGGACTGGCATGGATCAGCTAATTGAATGAAATCTTGTACCACTGTTATATAGTGTGCCAACATCTCTGTGCTGGCAGCGACGTGAATATTTCCTTCAAAAATTAGAATTTGCGCACTTCTATTTATGCATATTAGGTGGAACTTATAACAGATCCTCTAATTACCTGCATTTGTGTTGGATCCTTGCAGCAGCACTGTCAGAGTCTCCATCACTAACAGGGCAAGCTGTTTTCGGTCCTCCAATGAACAATTTGCTTTAGATTCCACTTTCCAAAAAGAAAACAACAAATTTTATAGTTAAAAATCATTTCAAGTCTATAAAATTACAGTTATTAAAATGGGGCTGTTGCTGCAATGCTGACATGTGCACTTAAGAGTACTACTGCATGCAGTTCTGGTAACCATAGAGACAGTGGAGAGGGAGCAGGTAAGATTTAACATAAGAAGAAGTGATAGGTAATTTGGCCCCTCAAGCCCACCCTACCATTCAATACGATCATGGCTAATTCCACAGATCTGCGACCCTTGAGAGAAGTAATTTCTCCTCATCATTGCTATTCCCCAACCTGAAACTATGACCTTTCGTTTTAGATTGCCCCACAAGAATAATCATCCACTCTATGACTACTTTGTCAATACCTTTTATCATCTTATATAAATCAATTAGATCTCCACTCATTCTTCTAAACTCGAGAGAGCATAGAACTCAACTACTCAACCTCGCGTCACATCTCAAACACCTCATCTCTGGAATCAATCGAGTGAACCACCTCTGCACTGCCTCTAATGCAACTACATCCCTTAAGGGATTAAACTGTACACAGTACTCCAGATGCGGTCTCACCATTTCCATGCACTCCGGGTAAGGTAGGTGAGATACAAAACCTTACCTCGGGGATTGCAGACTTCCTTTTTTTGGTGCGGTGCTGAGCGTAGCGAGCCGAGAGCAGTCTGGGTAAGGTAGGTGAGGTGAGATATAACAATCAGGGACCCTCAAGAGGGCATTGGGGAGGGAACGAGGGGGTGAGGGACTGAAAAGTGCCGTCACAAGAATGCATTGATCAGATTGGCTAAGAGGGAATCTGCTAAATTTTAATCTGCGTGTGTGTTAAATTTGAATCAGTGTTAAATTACTGGTTATAAGTTAATGGTTAGTCATTTACTTAATTAGAGCGAGAAATGTGGATAAGTGGGATGCAGTGCTTCAATTGCCAGATGTGGGAGAGCCGTGAATCCGCAGGCATTCTCTTCAACTGCATCTGCAAGAAGTGCACCCAACGGCAGCTCCTCGGTTCAATTGGAGCAGCAGTTGGATGCACTTAGGAGCATGGCGGAAGGTATCACAGATAGGAGTTATGGAGATGTGGTCACACCCAAGGTACAAGCAAACAGATGGATGACCGCTAGAAAGGTCAGGCAGGCAGTGCAGGAATCCCCTGTGCCTATCCCCCTCTCTAACAGGTATTCTGTTTTGGGCACTTTTGGGGGGGGATAGCCTATCAGGGGAAAACAACAACAGCAGCCACACAGTGGCACCACAACTAGCTCTGCAAGGGAGGGCAAAGTGCAAAAGAGCGATAGTTATAGGGAACTCTATAGTAAGGGGCACAGATAGGCGCTTCCGTGGACGGGAAAGGGACTCCTGGATGGTATGTTGCCTCCCTGGTGCCAGGGTCAAGGATGTCTCTGAACAAACACAGGACATCCTGAAGAGGGAGGGTGCAGAAGGAGGCCATTTGGCCCATCGAATCTGCACCGGCCCCTAGAAAGAGCACCCATTCCAAGCCCATAACTCCATCTCATCCCTTTATCTCCACCCTATCCCTGTAACCCAACCTAACCTTTTTTTGGACACTCTGGGCAATTTAGCACAGCAAATCCACTTAAACTGCACATCTTTGGACTGTGGGAGGAAACGGGAGCACATGGAGGAAGCCCACGCAGACATGGGGAGAATGTGCAGACTCCACACAGTGAGACAGGTGGGAATCGAACCTGGGACCCTGGAGCTCTGAAGCAACTGTGCTAACCACTGTGCTACCATGCTGCCCCTGGAGGTCAGGATTACTCCCTGTGCCACATGCCAGTGAGACTAGAAATAGGAGGATAGTGCAGCCAAAGATGTAGCTAAACTGATGGTGGAGGAGGGAGGGTTTCAGATTTCAGGACTACTGGGATCTCCTCCGATGCAAGTGTGACCTGTACAAGAAGGACGGGTTGCATCTAAACTGGAGGGGCACCAATATCCTGGGCTGGGAGGTTTCTTCGACTCACTCTGGAGGATTTAAACTAGTATGGGTGGGGGCTGAAAAGTCCTTTGCAAGTAGGATTAAGGTGAATCCCAAAGCTTTGTATTCATATATAAAAAGCAAGAGGGTGGCCAGGGAAAGGATTGGACCACTTGAGGACAGTGGAGGGAATCTGTGTTGAGCCAGAGGAAATGGGCAAGGTACTAAATGAGTACGTTGCATCAGTGTTCATCCAAAGAAAGGGACTTTGTGGAAGATGATTCTTGGGTAGGGTGTGTGGACAGTCTAGATCATGTTAGCATTGAAAAAGGAGGAGTGGGCCAGTGAGTCTCACGTTGGTAGTAGGTAAATTATTGGAGAGAAATCTCAAGGACCGGATTTAAACCCATTTGCAAACAAATGTACTCATTAGCGATAGACAGCATAGCTTTGTGAAGGAGACGTCGTGCCTCACTAACTCGATCGAGTTGTTTTGAGGAGGTGAGAAAGATGATTGATGAGGGAAGGGCGTGGATGTTGTTTACATGACTTCAGTAAAGCCTTTGACAAGGTGCCTCATGGCTGACTGGTACAAAACGTGATATCACACGGGATCAGAGGTGAGGTGGTAAGATGGATACAGAACTGGCTCGGTCACAGAGGCAGAGGGTAGCAGTAGAAGGATGTTTTTCTGAATGGAAGGTTGTGACTAATGGTGTTCCACAGGGATCTGTGCTTGGGCCTCTGGTGTTTGTAGTATACATAAACAATTTGGGGGAAATGTAGCCGGTCTAATGGAGGGTGTCAGCTATGTGGAGGGGCTGAATATACTCGGACTGTTTTCATTAGAAAGACAGAGGTTGAGGGGTGACCTGATAGAGGTCTACAAGATTATGAGGGGCATGGATAGAGTGGATGGGCAGGTACCCTTTCCCAGGGCGAAGGAGTCAGTCACCACGGGGCATAGGTTTAAGGTTCATGCGGCAAAGGTCAGAGATGTGGAAGGCAGGTTTTTTTACGCAGAGGGTGGTGAATACCTGGAACGCGTTGCCAGGGGAGGTTGCGGAGGCAGATACATTAACGGCATCTTGACAAACACATGGATAAGATAGGTATAGAGGGATACAGCACAAGGAAGAGCTGAGGGTTTTGGCAAAGGTTGGTATCATGACCGGTACAGGCTTGGAGGAGCGAAGGTCCTGTTCCTGTGCTGTATTGTTCTTTGCTCTATCTGGACTCTGGGGGGAAACCCGAGCACACGGAGGAAACCTATTCAGACACAGGGAAAACGTGCAGACTCTGCACAGACAGTGACCCAAGCCGGGAATCGAACCCGAGACCCTGGAGCTGTGAAGCAACAGTGCTAACCATTGCAGTACCGTGCAGCCCCGTGCCGTGGGGGCACAGAGGGCAGAACCGCGATGGAAACATTGCACAGCTGCTTGGAACGCTGAAAGCTGTTTGGGGGGGGTCAATGAAAAAACAGCTGAGCGCAGAAGGAGCTGAGCGCAGAGGGGAGAGCCACCACACTGGAGAATAGCTAGTGTATGGAAGTAAGAGGGGAGGGAGGTGCGGTGCAGCTCCCGAGAGGGAGGGAGCAGCTGGCAGAAAGGTCGCTAACGTATCTGTCTCAACCACCTCACTTGGCAGTGCATTCCAGGCCACCACCACACTCTTGCGTAAAAAAAACTTCCCCCGCACATCGCCACTTAACTTATCCCCCCTCACCTTGAACTTCCCCCCCCCCCCATGTAATTTTCAATTCCGCCCTGGAAAAAAGCCTCCAACTGCTCACCCTATTTATACCCCTCATCATTTTATAAACTTCTATCAGGTCATCCCTCAGTCTCCGTCTCTCTAGAGCAGGCATTTTCAAAGTGGGGGTCACGACCCGTGGTTGGGTCGTGGGCAGGTCGCGGAGCCAGCCATCGTGGTGTTCCCGATCATGGGAATTCACGCACAACAGCCTCAGAAGCCTGCTTTTAACAATGCTGGCTGCAAGTGGCTTTTAAAATGGCGGCCACGACAAGCTAAAATGTTGCGGGCGCACTGTGCATGCATGTCCGCTCATCAGTGCGTATGCGGCCCACGAGTGTTGGGACCTGAACCCGGCGTCAAAGTGCGATTGCGGCATGGTTACGACTGACTGCGTGATGGTCACCAATGATGAACAAAGCTATGACCTTGATCTGTTTTGTATTCCTAGACATTACTGTAATTATCTGGAGAGAGTATATATCCCTCATGATTTAATCATGGACAGAACTGAACGTTTGGCAAGGGATTTAATGAAAGCCATGAGAAATCGTCACATCATCGCCCTCGGTGTACTGAAGGGTGGCTATAGGTTTTTTGCTATTCTTTTAAACAAAATGAAAGCATTGAAACAAATTCATGATGGTGGACTTCATCCGCTTGAAGAGTTACTGTAATGATCTGTCAACAGGGGTGCCACTCAGAGTTTACCAACTGAGGTACGAAATCCACGCTCTCCTCCAGTGAACCTGATTGGAGTGAGAACATGAGGACCAAGCAGGCTCACCTCTCACATTAAAGGTAAGAGAAAATGGTGGGTCGCGAAGGTGAGCCGGCGTGAGTCCCGAAAGTTGGCCAGTTGGAAAAATGGATCCCCGGAAAGTGTGGTGTGAATGATGGAGAGAGGAAGTGGGTAGGGGACTGGAGGGGTAGAATGCAGACGGTGACTGGGGTTTGGTTCTTTGTCCCATCTGGTGGTGGGGCTGGCTGCCATCTTGGGTGGGCTCTGGTTTCAGGACCATGGGAGATGGAGGGGATAATCCTTTGCAATGGAAATAGCCTTGGCTGACTTGAGGGGGGGGGGGGGGGGGGGGGGGGGTGATAGACCCCCGATTGGTTATGTGGAATGTGCGGGGTTTGGGGGGGCCAGTGAAATGGGTGAGAATTTTCTCGCATTTGAAGAGTTTGAGGGTTGGTGTGGTGCTTTTGCGGGAGACCCACCTGCAACTGAGGGACCAGTTTAGGCTCCATAAGGGTTGGGTTAGCCACGTGTTTCACTCAGGCTTTGACTGCAGGGCCCGAGGGCTGGCGATTCTAATTAACAAAATAATCCAGTTTCAGGTGAGAAAGGTGGTCGTGGACCAGGGCGGTCGACATGTCATAGTCACAGGAAGGTTGGTGGTTTTACTGAGCGCGTATGCTCCAAATTGAGAGGGTGTGGAGTTTATGAACAGGATGTTGGCGGTCATACCAGACATGGACACACAGGAGTTGATTTTGGGGGGTTATTCTAATTGAGTTCTGAATCCCAAGTTGGATCGGTCCAAGCTGAAGTCATTGGCCCCTTCAGGGATGCAAAGATATTTGCAAAATTTCTGCAGGAGATCGGTGGGGCAGTCCGTGATGTTTTTGCACCCTGGGGGAGGGGATTTCTCCTTTTTCTATCCGGTGCATAACGTGTATTCGTGTATTGATATTTTTTGTGGTGGGGAAGTCTCTGCTGCCAGGGCTGAGGAAAGCAGAATATTCTGCAATAGTCATTTCAGGTCATGCTCCGCATTTGGTGGATCCGGTTTTGGAGAGGTGGAGTTTGGATGTGGGGTTGTTAGCGGATTTGGGATTTTGTGTGAAGATGGCTAGTGTGATTGATGACTATGTGGGGTTCAATAGAATGGAGCAGTGTCGTAGTCGGTATTGTGGGAGGCCCTGAAGACAGGGGGGTGAGGGGGGAAATAATCTTGCACAAAGGCGCAGGTGGATCAAAAGGAGAGGGAGGAGCGCCAACGGTTAGTGGATGAGATTTTGGAGGTAGATGGGAGGTATTCAAATGACCCGACTCAGAGCTCCTGGCGTGTAGAAAGAAGCTGCAGACGCAGTTTGATCTATTTTATCTACTGTTAAAGTGGTGCGCCAGTACAGCGCTCGATGAGGGTAATGTATGAATATGAGGAAAAGACTAATTGTCTTTTGCCTGGTCAGTTGAGGTGAAAGGTGGCCTCCCGAGAATTGTTCTGGTTCCGGGGACGAGAGGTTAATTGATGTCTGCACTGGATAAGATTAATGGGGTGTTTGTGGCATTCTATAAGAATCCATACAGGTTGGAGTCGGATATGGTGGAGTCTCTGGAGGGGTTGGAGTGTCCCATGGTGTAGGAGGAGGATCGGGAAGCTGTTGGGAGTAGAGAACATTCAGACAGCTATACGGAGAATGCACGCGGGGAACGCCTCAGGGATTGATGGACTCCTGGTGGAATTTTATTAAAAGTTTTCAGATTGATTGGTGCCATTATTGGTGGATATGTTTGCGGATTAGGTAATGTGGTGGTCTCTTCCAGAGATTATGAGGCAAGCATTGATTTCGCTCTTGCTCAAGAAGAATAAGGACCCGGTAGAGTGTGGGTCGTATCACCCGATTTCCATATTGAATGTGGATGCCAAGATCTTGGTCAAGGTTACTGCGTTGTGATTGGAGGAATGTCTCCCTCAGGTCATTAGGAAGGATCAGATGGGGTTTGTGAAGGGTCGATGTTGGTCGTCTAATGTGAGGCTGCTTTTAAATGTGCTCTGATGGAGAAGGTTCTGTTGCGAGTAGGGATTGAGGAGGGGGAGTACCTTGGGGATTTATGGAAGGATTATGGCGGGGGACGTAGTGTCGGTGGAAGGGGTCAAGGCCAGTTGAGAGGAAAATTGAAGCTGAAATTGGAGGGTGGGGGGTGTGAGGCTCTGCGGAGGATGAATGCAACTTCATGTGCAAGATTAGCATTGATACAGCAGAAGGTAGTGCATAGAGCCCATTTTACCAAATCCAGGATGAGTAGGTTGTTTGCGGGAGTGGAGGATGAGTGCAAGCGTTGTGGGAGGAGCTTGGCGAATCATGTGCACATGTTTTGGCCGTGCCCTAAGCTCACAGGGTACTGGGTCTCTTTCTTTAGTTCCACATCAGTGACTCTACAAATTGAACTGAAGACCTGTCCTTTAGGGGCCATAGACCTGCGATAACCATGAGATGGGGCAATTGTGGAGCTCTACCAGAGATGGCAGCCGTTTATTTTGTACTTTAAAGAGCTAGTCACCATTAGCTGTTAGTGGGGGGAGGGGGGACTTTCTGTTGGGGGTCATTTTGGTTGGGGGGTTTGGCGAGCTTGTTATTGCTTTATTTTGATGCATAAAATTGAAAAAGCTGAATAAAACTATATTTTTTAAATGGAGGAGAAAGATCACAGTTTAAAGTTTTGAACTCAACATTTAATCCTGATGGCTGCATGTAGGTGTACTTCAAACAGGGATAATTGGATAGTGATCAATACTGGGACCGGAGATAAATTCGAAAAAAACGAAGCCCACTGAAGCTCTGCTGGGACTGAAATATGCTAGCTTAAACTTACTACCTTCCTCATTCTGTATGGACTGTGCTGTGGTCACTCCAACCACTACTGTCATGGACAGATAGAGTCACCTGTGGCAAGTAGGATGTGGTGAGGATGAGGTCAACTATGTCAATGTGGTAATGATGAGGTCAACTATGTCTATATTTCTTGTTGGTTCCCTCATCACCTACCACGGATCCAGGATAGCAGCCATGTCCTTCAGCACTCAGCCAATTCAGATAATGGTGGTATTAATGAGCCACTCTTGGTGGTGGACATTGAAGTCTCCCATCCAGAGTACATTCTGTGCCCTTGCCACCCCTGGTGCATCCTTCATTCAACTGGTGCCTGCCCAACATGCAGGAGTACAGAATCAGCAACTGAGGTAGCGCAATACATAGTAATCAGCAGGAAGTTTCCTTGTCCATATTTGACCTGATGAGACCTCATGGGGCCCCGAGTCAATTTTGAGGACTCCCACCCTCCTTACTGTATATCACTGCCGTGTGCCACCTCTGCTGGGAAGGTGATGGTGGTGTCTGGGACAAGATCTTTACGGTATGATTCTGAGAGTATGACTAGGTCAGGCTGCTGCTCAACTAGTTTGAGACATCTCTCCCAATTTTGGCGAAAGTCTCCGGATGTTAGAAGGACGGCTTTGTAGGGTCAATAGGCCTCTGCTTGTCGTTGTCATTTACAGTACCTAGGTCAACGCCGGGCGGTCTGTCCGATTTCGTTCCTTCTTATTGACTTTTTAGTGATTTGATACAACTGAGTGGCTTGCTTGGCCATTCAGTAGGTTGTTACAAGTCAACTACATCATGGAAGATCTGGAGTCACATGTATGCCCAAAGCACATTAGAGACCCAGATGGGTTTTTACAACAATTGATAATGGTTTCATGGTCATCATCAGACTTTTAATTCTAGATTTTTATTTAATCTAAATTCCACCATATGACACGGTTGGATTCAAACCCTGGTCCTCACAGGATTACCCTAGGTCTTTGGATTACCAGTCCAGTAACAATACCTCTAAAGCCATTGCCTCCCTGTGCAGGTATTTCTAATGGCAACTTGCATGCACTGTCTCGCTATTACAACGAATTCACCTCCCATAATTACAACTGAAATATGGGGAGCAATTCTCCCATCGGGAGACTACGTCCCGACGCCGGAGTGAAAACCAGAGTGTTTCACTCCGGCGTCGGAGGCCGCTCACAGCCCCCTATTCTCCCGCCCCCTGGGGGGGCGCTAGGAGCGGCGCCGGGCCTTGGTGCCGCGTAAAAGCGGCGCCACGTAAATGACGCAGCCGGCGCCGCGTAAATGACGCGGCGACGTCATCCACGCATGTGTGGTTGCCGTCCTCCCCGTGGCCACTCCGCAAGATGTCTGATGCATCTTGCGCGGCGGCGGAGGAAAGGAGGTCCTCCTTCAGAGAAGCCGGCCTGCCGATCGGTGGGCACCGATCGCGGGCCAGACCCCTTTTGAGGCCCTCCCAGGCAAGAGCCCTCCCCCCCCAAACAGGCCACCCCCCCCAGCGTTCCTGCGCTGTTCCCGCCGGCAGTGACCAGGTGTGGATGGCGCCGGCGGGAACATGTCGTGTTGGGCAAGCCACTCGGCCCATCCCGTTACAAACGGCGAGCGGCGATTCTCCCAGCGGCCAGCCGTGAATCCCGCCGCGCCAGTTTGGGGGGGGTGCCGGGGCGGCGTGGCGGGACTCGCTCGGTGCCCCGGCGTTGGGGGGGGGGGGGGGTGAAATTATCACAAAATACTCATTGTAGTCTAATGAAGTGTAAATTAACATTTACAGCAGTGCCACTAAAGAATGCTTCACATTCAAGTGTTCTGACAAAACAAATAGTCTAATTTTATGGCAAAGATTGGCAGCTGAAATATAGTTAAGTAATTTCTTGAATTTTGCATGTCACTACAAGAGATAACTTTGAAATAGAAAATAATGTATTTAGCTTTTATTTGCACAAATCAGTACAACTTACCAGATCTTTAAAACCACACAAAAAGAGAACACTCATCTTTTTTTTTACTTCACCAAAAACTTCAATTGGAAGTGAGCAGAATGGGAACTCAGCACTTAAAATATATTCCCTACCACTATCAATCTAACAACATTCAATGGATTCTCAAAACCTGGCAAAGCTGCTTACTGATCTACTCCTGCAACCGCACCCACACCCTGAAATCTCGGTTCTTCTGACTCTGTCCTCTTATGAAATCCCACCAGTGTCCCTACCTGCTGCCCCTCTCCACATTTTTGTTCATAATTGCTGGCCATGCCTTTTGCTAGTTCGGACCAAGGAATTGCTTTCCTAAATCTCTATGTCATTTAACTTTCCTGTCCTTTTAAGACTGTCCTTAAACCACACAGCCTCTCTCCTCATGGTGGCCAGGTTTTTTCTCACATCCTTAAAACCTCCTCCTTTGGCTCAGTGATCATGTTTCTTCATGCCTCTGAAACACCTTGGGACACGAGGTGCATGCTCAAGATCAGGGGTGCCTTAGCACAAATGTGATTTGGTGTTGTTGATACAAATTACATTTTATATTAGTTTCAACTGGAATTAATTGAAATAGGTACAGAAGTAGAAAATTTATTTTTCAAAACATTGGTAAAATCCCATGGAATTAAAATGGAATTTGAGTGATTTAGTTGTCATGATTTTAAGAACCGCAGTGATCGTGTCTGCTGAATCACTTTCGCAAATTCATCTACATTGGCAATTAATGGAAATATCAAACAAAAGTTGGGCAACTATTGGTGACAAGTGAAATTGGGCATGCAATAGTCCCAAACTCTTGCTTACATTCACATGAGTGTGGGACCAAATTCCAAACATGTCATTTTTGCAAAGGGGTTAATTCAGTATGAACCATCTTTTTATTTTATTTTTTAAAACTTTTAAAATAAATTTGGTGTGCCCAATTTATTTTTTTCAATTAACGGGCAATTTAGCGTGGCCAATCTACCTAGCCTGCACATCTTTTGGGTTGTGGGGGCGAAACCCATGCAGACACGGGGAGAATGTGCAAACTCCACACGGATAGTGACCCAGAGCCGGGATTGAACCTGGGACCTCGGCGCCACGAGGCAACAGTGCCAACCCACTGTGCCACAGTGCTACCCCAGTAAGAACCATCTTTATTGCATTTTGAAGGGATAGTCTTCATTCTAAAAACATATTAGTTGAAGTGTAGGATCATGCACTAGATTATTTTCATATGGATTCTCTAATATTGAAGGAGTAATTTAAAAAATGCTTGTCAAATTTGAAGTTATATTAATGAGTGTTCGACGCTTGTGCAAAGCATGAACATATGAAATTTATGGGCAGCCAATGACAAGCTGATCCATTAAGTGAGGCCCACACCTTGATGGCTGTTGGGTCATGACTAGATACTGCCTACTCCCCAGCAGTCACAATCGCCTGGGAGAAGCAAGAAAACAGAAAAGTAACCCAAAGCCACAAAAAGAACTTGGACAACAACATACATGACAAATAATGGCCACCTCAATATGGAACTTCAATTTTTAAAGGGATCATTCACATTAATATAGATAAATAAATAGTTACCTGGTTCATTAAAACTCTGAATCGGCTCTTTTAATAGAGCAGCATACTTGTGCAGAAGATTCACCATCAATTCCAGCAATCCAACCTCTCGATATACATCCCTAAAAATAGGATCGTGGCGAGCAAATTTCAAAAGGGTCTTCATTGCAGTGATGCTACATTGGTAAGAGGTGCTGGACTTTAACAAGATGCTGATACTTATTAGTTCTTTACATGGAATATAGTTCAAGCTGAAGATAATAAACTCCAACATTTCAAAGTACTTGGACTGCACTTCAGCTGCTTTGGAAATCTTCTCAGCAAACTGTGAAAGTGTGTGCTGAGACTCTAGGATGAAATAATTAGCATTATCTGCGATGTAGAGGTCTGAAATGGCATCGAGGATGATTCTGGCAAGATGGCTTGATTTTGCTTTTAAAAAGGTAATCTGAAGAACAGAGAATGCTTGAATATTTTTTACTGTGCGACCTAGTTTAAGAAAAGAGTAACAATATTCAATACACTATTTAAATAACTTCATCCCAAATCCAGAAAATGCATTTAACATATCCAAAATATATGCTACCAAGTAACTTTAAAAAGTGAACTGAATTTCAAATAGACAACAGCACATTTTCACCATATTACTAAATAACAAATGAACTCCCAGTGGAATTTAATTTTCTAATGAGCAACACGTCACCAATTTCCTTCCAAATACTGGCTCCCGAGTCCGACATGCTATCTTCAATTTGGAATTATTTTCCAAAATTTAGTACCTCTGAGCTTTTTCTCCTAATGCCCATTTTTAAATGTGCAGTTAGTTCTCTGGCTTTATTACTACATTTTTGTCTACTACTGCTAGCTGCTCCAGTTTTCCCTTTTGATATTGCATAGCAAACAGAAAAGGAAAATTCCCAATTTTGACTTCTATAATTAATTCTAACATTTACCACATCTTACTTTGGCAGCTTTTTATGCCAATTATTGCATTTAGCGGTAACAGCTCAGCTGTCCCCAAATACAATTGCCTAATTACATGCATGCAGTTTATTCATTTGGCTTCATATAGAGGAGGAATACAATCTACACCAGTTTAGAGCTCGCCATTATGTAAATTCAATTCTGATAATGTTTCCAGGCGCCTAATATAAACGGCAAACACGAATAAACATGAACCATGCATTTTTCTCTCAAAGTATTTTATCAAAAAACTATTTTTCTATAAAGCATATTTAATCATCATAACTCAATTACATTTTGTGAAAGAAATTACCTAATTTAAAGGCAGACACTCTGCATTAATAAAATGATAAGCAAACTTGCTTGCTGATAAATAATAAAAATATAAATTTTCATAATTGTATGGCATGCAACGTAATGTGGTTGACATGAATAAAGGTCATAGTGTCACAATTTCAAAATAATGGAAAAAATTGTTTATTAAAGATATTACTCTTTGAATAAATACTGAGAATCAACTGATAACATCACCTTTGCCAGAAGGTTGTGGCACTGCAAATCCTGGCAGAAGAAAAGGTGCTCCACTAGTTATGCCAGTACATCTCAATTCATTGATCCCATATACTGTCAATGAGGTCACCAACTGAACCAAATCTTTCAGGGCCTCTTTGGCATCAGGCTCTTGTGCTTGCTCCAATCTAAAATGCACATGTACATAACCATTAGTTTCTACTGGCAACTCACGTATAAAATGATAAGAAGAGGATGGGGACTGCTGACAAAGGAAAATAAAAGGCCAACTTTTGTCAGAATGTTCCTTAAATCTCTCAAAAATAAAAAAGGCCACAATATGGCCCTTGGCATTCGTGGAGCTCAGTATTTTTGATAACTGGGCTTCTCTTAAATGTAGTTGCCAAATTGTCCACATGGTTAGATTGCTGACAGGTTGCCAGTTACTATGAGAGAGCAAGAAATCCAGCATGGCATCCATTCAGCATGGACCTCAGCAATTTCAGGGGCTAAAGACTTTGTAAAAGTTGCACAGAGAGAAATCCAATTAAATGTGAAAGTTTGAAACTGCCAAATCAATATATATTTTTTAACATTTTCGGACATGCTTCAAACTATGCTTTAAACGTACACTGGACCCAACAATTTCCGAAGCAGTACAGCCCATATCACTGAACATCTTTCTGGTAATTATAAAAATGACACTGGGATCTTGAGGGCATTATTGGAAACCTACTGGCATGAATAATGAGGACATACAGCAGCAAACCTAAATGCGGAAACCGAGGTCCACTTGAAAACTACACTGGGAAGAAACTCTGATTTTTGAGATTTTCTCCACACTACCAATTCCCCCACATTGAAAATAATTGATGGTTGGGAAACAAAAATAACCCACAATATTCCCCAAGATAAAAGCAAATTTATCCATGGATGCTGGAATCTGGAGCAAAATCAGAAAATACCGGACAATCGCAGCAGGTCTGACAGCATCTGTGGAGAGAGAGGTGGGGGGGAGAATGTTTTGAGTCTGGATGACAAAGCATCACACAGACTCGAAAAGTTAGTTCCCTTCTCTCTCCACAGCTGCTGTCAGACCTGCTCCGACTGTCCTCAATATTTCATGCTATTACAACAACTGTATAGAAGGCTTTTCCTGCCAAGAAACATCCCAAAGCGCTTCACAGGAGCATTACAAATAAAATAAAGCATGACGCCAGAAGGAGATATTCAGTCAAGTGACTAAAGGTATGGTCAAGAGTTAGGTTCTAAAGAATGTTTTAAAGGAAAGTGAGGCGAACAGGTTTGGGGATGGGAGGCTTCTGTGCTGCCGATTCGACATTTCCGACACTTTGTAAGAGTAGAATATTGGTCAACAAAATTTGATTATTTGCAGACTCAATAAAGTGCAACGGCCAATTATACCAATCAAGATAGAATTGCTCAAAGGAATCTAGACAGGTTAGACCAATGGATAAAGACCTGGTAGCTACAGCGCCACACAGGTTAGCATAAAGTCACAGGTTAAGCAGCAGCTGGAACATGAAACACATTAAATTATATTATAATAATTTATTAAATAGTTAATTATAACAGAGCATGAAAATCATATGGATAAGTCATTAAAACCCTTGATGGAGACTTCACAGCAAACCAGCAAACCAAATAGAATGCTACAATGTATAATGTAGAGCGGTGATGTTGATGTAATACCTGGGCTTTGGTGAGGCTATATCTGGAATACTGTGTTCACTTTTTATTTCAATATTACATAAAAGATCATGTATTACAGGAGCAAATTCAGAGGAGAGCTATTCAGTCTTTCCTGTATTTATGGAGGATGGATTTTGATGCACCACTGTCTCTTCTATGACTTTATTCCCAAGAACAGGAAGACTTGAAAGGGGTCTTACAAAATAAGGGAAAATACAATCCAAGAAAGTTCTTGTGTTTGGCGGAAAACTTCAGCCCAAAACTGTTAATCAATCGTTTAATTTCTTATAAATCTGATATCAGACAATCAGATTTTGAAGATGCCCATGAGATGAATGAGTGGTGGCTGTATTACTAAATTAATTATTCGCGAGAAGTTAATGTGAATATTCATTATTTTATTTCACCATCACTAGCCAAATTCACCATCACTAGCCAAGAGTAGAGAAATGTCATTCCCAGCACCATAACATCATGTAGCGGGCTATTCTTATTTAACAAAATTAGAAAGGGAGAAGTAGCTCATGATAACCTTAAACAGGATTTATTAACATCTGTATAAACTTTAGCAATATATTATGCTAACACCCTACTCAGAGGCCTTGCTGAGATAATTTGATAATACTAAAAAAACAGCTTTAGCAAAAGCAAAGTGCAGGATGGATTTCTGCCAACAGGTATCACTCTTGTTCTTCAATGAGGCTGATTATTCTACAGTTCAACCAGATCAATTGTACTGCAATGACAGCGCTGCATCAGTCTCAAAGAATGATTTTAAATTACTTTGGAGCGATGTAAGCTCCTCCATCATGTCTGAAGTACTTTTACCATTCAACATCCTCCAATTCTGTAGCTTCATGAGGTAGTACAATCCATTTTAGTTTTAATTTGCCAAGACATTTGGTCTTATTTTAACCATAAGAAAAGATTAAATGAATGGTTGTAAGGTTGTTTGACGCCCCACTAAGAGATCTAAAGGCCTGTATAAAAAAAAGACCATTTATTGGCAACTCATAATTATACACATCACCAAGGTACAGCCTGCATGGGTGCTGTCTTCCATACTGGCTCCTTCCACATTCTAATCTACCCACAATCTACTATCATATGACTGCCTACATCATGCCATTGGAAGTAGTGTTCTCCAGTCTATTATGGGCCAGGGTTTAGAGAACACCAAAGTCTATCATGCAGCTCATCTGACCCACAACTTTGAATAGATTTTGGTTATGGGGAGCACAAGGGCCCATTTTACAGGTGTGATGCAAAAGAGAACTAAAAGTATTTTTAAATAAAAACAATCTTTATTTTATGAATCCAGTTAACATTCTATAAACATACAGCAAACAGTTCTCAGAAAGGAACCTGGGCTTGCAGCAAATCCTTAAAATTGAATTTTGGGTCAAATTTATTTACTCTCCCATGCAAAAAAAAAGCTGGTTATACTTGTTACACTATATGATCTTAAACGTCACTAGGTCACAGTACTCATTTACAGAGTTAACCATCGGCAGTGATCTGAAAAAACTATGGTGTTATCACAACTGATGACAATGCAAGAGCAAAAAAACAATAATTATTCCTTGAATGTACCTGAGCAGAAGATCGCAGAGGAATTGGTAACCTTGGCAGGACCTAAAATCATCCAAGAGAACCTGTGATATATCACTGGAGTCTTTCAAGAAGCAGGACAGCCCAGCAAACATTTCAACAATTTCCAGGGGTAAAAGATCTTCCAATTGCTGCATGTTCTGGATACAAGTGGCAACACATTCTTTTTCTGTAAGTAGATCAGCATAAACAGCATGGAAAATTGTGATTGTGCATTCCCCTATTCTTTTTGAACAGTGATAAGGGAAAAATATGTAATCCTAAACAATTATTTTTAAATTTCAGGTAGGCTCTTCAAGCAGCATTAATCTAATTCTAATTAAAATACAATTATTAGAATGAGAAAACAGATTGACATTTTCTGGACCGTTATTTAATGCAGATAATCCTGAAAAATCTTTTAGATAGGCAACTGATTTAAAAGTATTTAAAAGGGCTGTATTTAGAAGTTACCACCAGTGTTGTTTGTAACCCAATAGATGTTGGCATTTCCCTCCAGTAAAGGGTTTTTAAAAAATATGTTTTCAATCATACTTAACTGCAAATAGTAAAATCAATTTTTAACAAGACAAGATATTCTTTTTGCCGAATGGTCAGAAAAATTAGTCACCGCCCTCCATTACAAATTCAATTCAGTAATATTTTCCAATTTATAAATAACTAAGTTAAGGTCACAAAAGTATCTTTGAAGTCTCGTTATGACAAGAGCATGTGGATTACTAAATTGCTTATTAAATGTTGTACATGTTGTTTAGCAACGGTGCTTTCTGTATGGTAGAACTCATATTAAACTCGTTACTGAAGTTACAGGGAAGACTTGTAGATATTTTCAGCATTTATTTATTAGTTTTCAAAATGCTCCACGACAAGGTAGCACAATAATTTGAATGTAGAATGTCCAAATGATCAACTGTACATTATGTTTGGATAATCTGTAGCAGTGACATTGCAGCGATTAATCTGATCCTTTGGCGGCAAGGTGGCATAGTGCTCTTTCCAAGGGCCGGTGCAGATTCAATGGGCCGAATGGTTTCCTTCTGCACTGTAAATTGTATCTGCTCAATAACATACGAAAAGGATGCTCATCAAGTTTCTGCCCATGTAAAAATTAGGAAACGTGTGACAGCGTGAAGAAAAGATTTAGATGTATGTTAGCAGGAATGAGGGACTTCAGTTACATGGATACATAGGAGAAATTGGGGTCGTTCTCCTTTAAAATGAAAGATTAAGAAGAAATTTGTTTGAAATTTTCAAAGTCATGAACCCAAGTCGGTCGAGAGAAACTGTTCTCATTGGCAGAAGGTATAAGAATCACAGAATGGGACTTCCAGTGGCGGCCATGGAGTAAACGGTCGGTCACACATTCAGCAGCTCTCGGCCTTAGTGGTTTTTTAGCAATGGTATTTAAGCCGGATTTTTCAGGAAATTTCTCAACATACGTTGATCGAATGGAGAGGAAAAGATGACCTTAAATTTATGCAATCGTGTCCAAATAAGCGTCGAAAAAGAGGAAACCAAAAGATGAGTGAAAGCAAGGCTCATTGGTCATCGAGCTCAATGGTAACGAGACAAAGCATGTCCACGCCAGCTCGCTGATCGATGGAGCAATGGGTCGAGTACCTGGATGAGAAGGGAACAGATGCGTGTACGTATGTGGGAAAGATGTTGCAGGAGATGGTCGGGGCCGATGTGTTTGACAAGCCACTGGAGGTGGACTGGGTGCATAGGGTGCTCGTACGTAAGCCCTAGGTTCGTGAGCCCCTGAGGGCCATGGTGGTGATGCTACATCAATTCCTCGACAAGGAGCGTATCATAAAGTGGGCCAGGCAGATGAGACAGTACATGTGGGAAGAACCAGAGATCCAGGTGTACCAAGACTGGGGACCAGAACTCGCAAAGAGGAGAGCAAGTTTCTACAAAGTTAAGGCGGCCCTGTTTGCAAAGGATATTAAATTTGGACTGCTATACCCGGCTCGCCTTTGGGTGACCTACGAGAACTAGGAGCTGTACTTTAACTCTCCAGAAGAGGTGGCTACTTTTATGAAAGATAATAATCTGTCTTAAGGACTTTTAAATTCTAACTGTAGTGGACTGAGTTTGGGGAAAGGGATATAAAGTTGGGGGGGAGAAGAGGGCGAGTAGAGAAAAATAGTTCTATGTTTTGTTTTGTCTTGTTTAAAATTTCAGTCTTTTAATTTTGTGAGTTAAGTTGCGATGTTCGGGAAGAAAAGGTTTTTTTTCTCTCTTTATGTACTGGATTACAGAGGAAAGAACTTTTAAATTGCGAAGGTTTTCTTTTCTGTAAGAAAGATGGTCGACTTTTGCATGCATAATTTTGCTTAAGCTGCTTGAAGCTTCTATTGTGTTTAATTCTGTTTGAAGGTGATGGGACTGATATGAATCGGTTAAAGGGGGAGGGATAGAATCTGGCAATCTGGTTTAAGGACATTTAAATTCAAACTGCGGTGGACGGAGTTTGGATGAGGGGATAAAGTGGGGGGAGGGGAGAGAAAAATGTTTTCGTGTTTTGTTTTCTCTTGTTTAAAGTCAGTCTTTTTAATTCTGTGAGTTAAATCTCGATGTTCGGGAAGAAAAGGGTGTTTTTGTGTTAAATTGTGAAAATTACAAATGCTTCAAAATATTTTCCAAAGAAAAGGAATCACAGAAAGCCAATATAAGGTGACTGGCAAAAGAATCAATGGCAATATCAGGAAAAATAACTTTAACGTGGCAACTGGTAATACACTGAAGAGCATTGGGAAGTAGATATAATCATGGCATTCCAAAGGAAATGAAATAATCACCTGAAAGGGAAGAAAGTTCTTTGGTTACTGAGACAGGACTGGGAAGTACAGGAAGTTAATTTGCCTTGATAAAGAGCCAGCATGGAAATTACACGCTAAATGGTGGCCTCCTGTGCAGCAGAGACAGACTTGGGGCTGTATGTGCATAAGCCTTTGAAAACGGCAAGGCAAGTTTTTACTTTTTACTTCATTCACAGAATGTGGGTATCAATGGCAAGGCCAGAATTCATAGCTCATCTGTAACTTCTCTTGAGAAGGTAATGGTGATCTGCCTCAGCATCCCAGTGGCGTGCAAGGCCACTTCACAGGGCAGTTAAAAGTCAAATACATTGCTGAGGATCTAGAGTCAAAATAGGCCAGACCAGGCAAGACAGCAAATCCCCTTCCATATAAGACATTAGTGAACGAGATTGGAAATTTACAGGAAGCCAGTAGTTACATGGTCACCATTACTGACACCAACTCTTAAACCAGGTTTAAATTTCCCACATCCATGCTAGATTTGAACTCATGTCTCTGGATTCTTCATCTAGGTTTCTGCATTATTAATCCTGGAACATAAGCATTATGCTACTGTTTCCAATGACAAAATGGTACATGAGATACTTGGCTTTATAAATGGAAGCATCAATAGCAAAGCAAGGAAGTTACACAGAGCCTTTATAAATCACTAGTTAGACTATAGCTGGAGTAAATTGGCCAATAACGTGCACCACACTAAGAAGGGATGTTAAACCGTACACATGGTGCAGAGGAAATTTACTAGAATAGCACCAGTTAAGTCTTCAGTTATGTGGGAGACGAGATAAATTGAATTTTTTCTCCTTAGAGCAAAGAAAGTGAAAAGGAGATTTGGCAGAGCTGCTCAAAATTTTGAAAATATTTTGATAGAATAAAGGAGGAATGGCTTGCACTACAGAAGCATTATTAGCAAGGAGACACAGATTTAAGATAACTGGCCAAAGAACCAGAGCCAAAATGGGAATGTCTTTTTCTGTATCGAATTATGATCTCAAATGCACTGAGAGTGGTGGAAACAAAGAACAAAGAAAAGTACAGCACAGGAACAGGCCCTTCGGCCCTCCAAGCCTGTGCAGACCATGCTGCCCGTCTAAACTAAAGTCTTCTGCACTTCCGGGGTCCGTATCCCTCTATTCCCATCCTCTTCATGTATTTGTCAAGATGTCTCTTAAATGTCATTATTGTCCCTGCTTCCACCACATCTTCCGGCAATGAGTTCCAGGCACCCACTACCCTCTGTGTAAAAAAACTTGCCTCGTACATCTCCTCTAAACCTTGCCCCTCGCACCTTAAATCTATGCCCCCTAGTAATTGACCCCTCTACCCTGGGAAAAAGTCACTGACTATCCACTCTGTCTATGCCCCTCAATGTTGTAGACCTCTATCAGGTCGCCCCTCAACCTCAGTCATTCCAGTGAGAACAAACCAAGTTTATTCAACCTCTCCTCATAGCTAATGCCCTCCATACCAGGCAACAGCCTGGTAAATCTCTTCTGCACCCTCTCTAAAGCCTCCACATCCTTCTGGTAGTGTGGCGACCAGAATTGAACACTATACTCCAAGTGTGGCCTAACTAAGGTTCTATACAACTGCAACATGACTTGCCAATTTTTATACTCAATGCCCCGGCCAACGAAGGAAAGCATGCTGTATGCCTTCTTGACTACCCTCTCCACCTGTGTTGCCCCTTTCAGTGACCTGTGGACCTGTACACGTAGATCTCTCCAACTGTCAATACTCTTGAGGGTTCTACCATTCACTGTATATTCCCTACCTGCATTAGACGTTCCAAAATGCTTAACCTCACATTTGTCCGGATTAAATTCCATCTGCCATCTCTCCGCCCAAGTCTCCAAATGATCTAAACCCTGCTGTATCCTCCGACAGTCCTCATCGCTATCCGCAATTCCACCAAACTTTGTGTTGTCTGCAAACTTACTGTTCAGACTAGTTGCATTTTCCTCCAGATCATTTATATATACTACGAACAGCAACGGTCCCAGTACTGATCCCTGCAGAACACCACTCGTCACAGCCCTCCAATCAGAAAAGCACCCTTCCATTGCTACTCTCTGCCTGCTATAATCTCGCCAGTTCTGTATCCACCTTGCCAGCTCACCCCTGATCCCATGTGACTTCACCTTTTGTACCAGTCTGCCATGAGGGACCTTGTCAAAGGCCTTAGTGAAGTCCATATAGAAAACATCCACTGCCCTACCTGCAATCATCTTTGTGACCTCCTCGAAAATTTCTTCAAGTTAGCGAGGCACGACTTCCCCTTCACAAAACCATACTGCCTCTCGCTAATACGTCCATTTGCTTCCAAATGGGAGTAGATGCTGTCTCGAAGAATTCTCTCCAGTTATTTCCCTAGCACTGACGTAAGGCTCACCAGCCTGTAGTTCCCTGGATTATCCTTGCTACCCTTCCTAAACAAAGGAACAACATTGGCTATTCCCCAGTCCTCCGGGACATCATCTGAAGACAGTGAGTATCCAAAGATTTCTGTCAAGGCCTCAGCAATTTCCTCTCTAGCCTCCTTCAATATTCTGGGGTAGATTCCATCAGGCCCTGGGGACTTATCTACCTTAATATTTTTCAAGACGCTCAACACCTCGTCTTTTTGGATCTCAATGTGACCCAGGCTATCTACATGCCCTTCTCCAGACTCAACATCCAATTCCTTCTCTTTGGTGAAGTGTGATGCAAAGTATTCATTTAGTACCTCGCCCATTTCCTCTGGCTCCACACATAGATTCCCTCGCTTGTCCTTCAGTGGGCCCACCCTTTCCCTGGCTACCCTCTTGCTTTTTATGTATGTGTAAAAAGCCTTGGGATTTTCCTTACCCCTATTCGCCAATGACTTTTCGTGACCCCTTTTAACCCTCCTGACTCCTTGCTTAAGTTCCTTCCTACTTTCCTTATATTCCACACAGACTTTGTCTGTTCTCAGCGTTCTAGACTTGACAAATGCCTCCTTCTTCTTTTTGACGAGGCCTACCATATCTCTCGTTATCCAAGGTTCCCGAAATTTGCCGTATTTATCCTTCTTCCGCACAGGAACATGCCAGTCCGGAATTCCTTTCAACTGACATTTGAAAGCCTCCCACATGTCAGATGTTGATTTACCCTCAAACATCCGCCCCAATCTATGTTCTTCAGTTCCTGCCGAACATTATTATAATTAGCCTTCCCCCAATTTAGCACATTCACCCTAGGACCACTCTTATCCTTGTCGACCAGCACTTTAAAACTTACAGAATTGTGGTCACTGTTCCCAAAATGCTCCCCTACTGAAACTTCTACCACCTGGCTGCCTCATTCCCCCATACCAGGTCCAGTATAGCCCCTTCTCTAGTTGGACTATCTACATATTGTTTTAAGAAGCCCTCCTGGATTCTCCTTACAAACTCTACCCGTCCAGGCCCCTAGCACTAAGTGACTCCCAGTCAATATTGGGGAAGTTAAAGTCTCCCATCACAACAACCCTGATGCTTTTAAAGTTGAAAACAAAGTTGATAATAACTTTTGCAAGGAAATTGGATAAACGTGGCGCTACACTCATCCCTAGAGCATCTCGAAAACAAGGACTCCTACATCAGACTCCTATTTATTGACTACAGCTCCGCCTTCAACACCATAATCCCAGCCAAGCTCATATCAAAGCTCCAAAACCTAGGACTTGGCTCTCCACTCTGCAACTGGATCCGTGACTTTCTGACCAACAGACCACAATCAGTAAGAATGAACACCAACACCTCCTCCACAATAGTCCTCAATACAGGTGCCCCGCAAGGCTGCGTACTTAGCCCCCTACTCTACTCCCTGTACACACACGACTGCGTGGCAAAACTTGGTTCCAACTCCATCTACAAGTTTGCTGACAATACGACCATAGTGGGCTGGATCTCGAATAATGACGAGTCCGAATACAGGAGGGAGATGGAGAACCTAGTGGAGTGGTTTAACGACAACAATCTCTCCCTCAATGCCAGCAAAACTAAAGAGCTGGTCATCGACTTCAGGAAGCAAAGTACTGTACACACCCCTGTCAGCATCAACGGGGCCGAGGTGGGGATGGTTAGCAGTTTCAAATTCCTAGGGGTGCACATCACCAAAAATCTATCCTGGTCCACCCATGTCGACGCTACCACCAAGTAAGCACAACAGCGCCTATACTTCCTCAGGAAACTAAGGAAATTCGGCATGTCCACATTAACACTTACCAACTTTTACAGATGTACTAAAGAAAGCATCCTATCGGGCTGCATCACAGCCTGGTATGGCAACTGCTCGGGCCAGGACCGCAAGGAACTTCAGAGAGTCGTGAATACCACCCAGTCCATCACACAAACCTGCCTCCCATCCATGGACTCCATCTACACCTCGCGCTGCCGGGGGAAAGTGGGCAGCATAATCAAGGATCCCTCCCACCCGGCTTACTCACTTTTCCAACTTCTTCCATTGGGCAGGAGATACAGAAGTCTGAGAACACGTATGAACAGACTCAAAAACAGCTTCTTCCCCACTGTCACCAGACTCCTAAATGACCCTCTTATTGACTGACCTCATTAACACTACACCCTGTATGCTTCATCCGATGCCAATGCTTATGTAGTTACATTGTATATCTAGTGTTGCCCTATTATGTATTTTTATGTATTTTCTTGAATTTTGTTTAATTCCCTTTTCTTCCATGTACTGAATGATCTGTTGAGTTGCTTGCAGAAAAATACTTTTCACTGTACCTCGGTACACGTGACAAAAACAAATCCAATCCAATCTGCTGGGATATGAGGCAAGGGCAGGTGAGCTGGACTAATTTAAAAGCTCTTTCTATACAGGGATGGTAGGTCAAATGCATTATAATTAGATCTGATGATAAATGTAACCAGCAATATTTGAAGACAAGTCTCTAATTCAGTTCCTAATATCTGTCAGGAGTGATACAAAAACAATTTTTATGTTAAGTAAAAGCTATCTCGACTACAGCTCCTCACACCCCGCTTCCTGTAAGGGCTCCATTCCAATCTCCCAGTTTCTCCACCTCCGTCGCATCTGTTCCGATGATGCTATCTTCCAAAAAGACGCTTCTGGCATGCCTTCCATTTTCAGGAAGCAAATGTTCCCCCTGACTGTGGTTGACAGGGCACTCAATCGTGTCTGACCCATCATCCACACCACTGCCCTCACCCCTTCCAAAACCACGTTAGGGCCCTCACCTTTCACTCCATCAGTAAGATGGTTAGTTGAAATTGCAAACAACAGGAAGGTTTGGTTCATGCTTGCAGACTGAGCAATGGTGTTCCGCAAAGCTATGATTGTTTCTGTGTTTAATCTCCCCATTGTAGAGGAGACTACATGAGGAGCAGTGAATAGAGTTGACCAAACTGAAAGAGGTGCAAGTGAAACACTGCTTCACCTGAAAAGAATGATTGGGCCTTGGACAGCGAAGAGGGAGGAGGTAAAGGGGCAGGTGTTGCACTTTCTGTGATTTCACTCTATCAGTCCCCGCATTCAAAGGATCATCCTCCGCCATTTCCACCAATTCCAACATGATTCCACCAAGAAACATATCTTCTCCTCAATCCCCCTGTCAGAATTCGGCAGGGACTGCTCCCTACATGATACCTGGTCCACTCCTCCATCACCCCCTCATCACCTTCTCATGACAACACAGAAAGTGCAACACCTGCCCCTTTACCCTCTGCCCCTGTTCACTGCCCAAGGCCCAATCAGGGACCCAGGTTTGATTTTGATCTTGGATTGTTGTCTATGTGGGGTTTGCACATTCTTTTAGTGTCTGCATGAATTTCCTGTGGCTGCTCCGGTTTCCTCATACAGTCCAAAAACATACAGGTTAGGTGGCTTGTCCATGCTAAATTGCCCCTACCCCTGAGTTACGGGGATAGGGTGGGGGATTGGGCCTAGGTTAGGTTCTTTTACAGAGCTCAGTGCAGACTCAATGGGCAAAATGGCCTCCTTCTGCACTATAGGGATTTAGGATTCTATAATATCCAATGCGTTTTTCCCTCTCTTTAGCTCTAAACATTGATTCAAAGCATTAACTCTGCTCATCTCTCCACAGATCCTGCCAGACCTGCTGAGATAATCCAGCATTTTCGTTTTTATTTGTAATCTTTTATGTTAAGTAACTAAATATTCAACATTTATTGGAGCAAAGAGGGGATCTAACAGTAAGTGTGATTGGGAACAGGGAGAATTAGTACTTGAAGCATCGAGAAAGTTAAAAGACTTTTATGCCAAGGGTCATCCATATGTGCATGTGATAACTGTTGGGAAAACAAAGGTCGTTTTAAGGGAATTATATTTGCATTGGTAAACATTAGAAATAAAATATAGTTTTAAGTGGGTTTAATTTAATGCTTCTGTGCCTGGAAGGGTAAAACGTATAGCTAGATTCATGCTGGGCAAAGATGTTTGTATGCGAGTGGGGGGCTAGTTTCAATTCCCACTGTGATTGTATAGAGAGGACGTGAAGAATAAATAGAACTAGCAGGGGTTGCTTAGCAACTGGAGGCCATGTAAGGATAAAAAATGCTTTTAATGTTTTAGTTTAAAAGCTGAATTTGTTGGCAGTTGTGGACATGACATCAGGGAGTGAACATCTTTCAACTCTGCCAGAAAACTGGACAGGAAGGGAGCTTCTTAAGTACAAATTATAGTCTAGATATCCAAGGAATTGGGACAGAAATAATTTCTCACGGTGACTGAAGTTAAGTGAACAGAGACCATGGTATTGTTCAGAACAATTCAAGGAAGAGTAAGGAAGAGAGTTCTGAATTAAAGAGGCAATTGCACTAACCATATTTAAAGTGGGACAGCAGACTTCAGAGTTAAATTAAACGTTTGATGCCATTTTAATAAGAGCCTGGGAATCGAAAGTTGCAATTTTGAACATTCTGTACAGCAGACAAAACAAAAAATCCTAAAAGTGGTTGGTGTAAAATACTGGACTGGATTACTGTTAAAAATGGTACGAAAATTTTATTTAAAGAGTGGATTTAAAAGCATGTTTATTGCAGTGGAGATTGGAACATCCCACGTGACAATCATTGTGTTGGGGGGGGGTTGAGAAATCCAGACACAAGCTTGAGTTCAGAGCAGACTGTATTTGACAACAGCCAATCTGGTTGCTTAAGGGGACTTGGTGTTTGATAAGTTTGTTGAGGGGGGTTGGGACTGTTGTGCTGCTAATAAGGGGGGGGGGGGGGCAAAGGAACTAAAGGGGTTCATGGAGCAGATAGGCGGGGGGGGGGGGTAGCCCCATGGAAGTTCGGACAGCCAAGAGTGAAGGGGTTTTCTTTCTTTTTCCATGTGCACAACATATACTCCCAGATTTTTTAAAATCTTGACCGGGGGGTGTTGATACCATATATTCGGCGATTGCTGTGTCAGACTATGCCCAACATTGGGTGGATTTACGGGTGAGCAAGGAGGGTGGTGGTCAGCACCCACAATGGAGATTGGACGTAGGACTGCTGGCGGACGAGGGGGTGTGCGGGCATGTGAGGGAGTCCATCCAGAACTATCTGGAAATAAATGACACGGGGGAAGTGGTTAGGGGGAAGCTAATATTGATACAGGCCCATCAGGAGATGGTGGAGCGAGCAGAGATAGATAGGTTGGTTGGGGAAATACTCCAGGTAGACAGGAGATATTCAAAGGCCCCAGAGGCAGGGTTATTGAAGGAGTGACAGGAGCTACAGATGGAGTTTGGTCTGTTATCTACAGGGAAGGCGGTGGAGCAGATGAGGAAGGTGGGGGGGGGGGATATAAGAGTATGGAGAGAAGGCTAGTAGGATGCTTGCACAACAGCTAAGGAAAAGGGAGGCGGCCAGGGAGATAGGAAGAGTGAAGGACAGAGGAGGGAATAAGGTCTTGACCCAGAACGGGTGTTTCAGGAGTTTTATAGTTGGTTATATGAGTCGGAACCCCCAGCTGGGGTGGAGGGGATGAGGCAGTCTTTGGGAGAGTTGAAGTTTCTGAAGGTGGAGGAAGGGTTGGTGGAGGGGTTGGGAGTCCCGATCGAGATTGAAGAAATAGCAGAGGGGCTGGAGGCCATGCAGTCGGGTAAGGCCCCAGGACCGGACGGCTACCTAGTGGAAATTTACAAAAAGTTCTCTGAGATGCTGGGCCCGCTGCTGGTGAGAGTATTTAATGAGGCACGGGAGAGGGGTGTTCTACCCCCAATAATGTCACAGGCCTCGATCTCACTGATCCTGAAGCAGGAGAAGGACCCAGAGCTATGCTGGTCATACAGGCCAACCTCCCTATTGAATGTCAATGCCAAACTGTTGGCTACAATCTTGGCCTCAAGGATAGAAGATTGTGTCCCAGAGGTGATAGGGGAAGACCAGAGGGGTTTATTAAGGGCAAGCAGCTAACAGCCAACGTTAAACGGCTCTTAAATGTGATCACGATGCCCTCAGAGAGAAGGTAGGTGGAGGTAGTGGTCGCAATGAATGCAGAAAAGGCCTTTGACCGGGTTGCGTGGAATTATTTGTGGAAGGTGTTAGGGCAGTTCGGGTTTGGGCGAGGCATCATTGATTGGGTTTGGTTGTTGTACCAGGCACCAGTGGCAAGTGTACGAACGAATTGGCTGACGTTGGGCTATTTTAAACTGCATCGAGGGACAAGGCAAGGATGTCCCCTCTCCCCACTGCTGTTTGCTGTGGATATAGAGCTACTGGCGATGGCACTAAGAGCATCAAGGGACTGGAAAGGGTTTCTTCCCGGGGGGGGGGGGGGGGGGGGGGGGCATATAGTCTCGCTATACGCCGACGACCGACTCCTGTATATTTCCGACCCGTTAGGGAAGATGGGGGAGATTATGCAGATCTTGGGGGAAGTTGGCCGGTTTTCAGGTTAAAAATTGAATATGGGGAAAAGTGAGATGTTTTCGATCCAGGCAAGGAGAGGAGACTGGGAGAGCTGCCTTTCAGAGTGGTGGGAGTAGCTTCCGTTATTTGGGAATCCAGGTGGCAAGGGAATGGGAGCTGTTACATAAACTAAATTTGACCCGGCTAGTGGAACAAATGAAGGAGGACCTTCGAAGGTATGACATGCTCCCGTTGTCACTGGCGGGGAGGGTACAGACCGTGAAAATGACGGTCGTCCCGAGATTTCTGGGTTTTTCTCCAGTGCCTCTCCAAGCCAAGAGTGAAGGGGTTTTCTTTCTTTTTCCATGTGCACAACATATACTCCCGGATTTTTTAAAATCTTGAACGGGGGGGGGGGGGGGGGGGGGGGTGAAGTTTGGGATAGAGGACAGGTGTGAGGGATATTCGGGAGGGCCAGCAAACCATGTCCTTTTGTTTTGGGCATATCCGAAGCTTAGGGGCTTCTGGCAGGGATTTGCAGAGGTCATGTCCATGGTGCTAAAAACAAGTGTGGTGCCGAGTCCAGAGGTGGTGATTTTTGGAGTGTCGGAAGATCCAAGAGGCGAGAGAGGCCGACGTCTTGGCCTCCTTGGTAGCCCGGAGACAGATATTGTTAGCGTGGAGGGACTCAAAACCCACAAAATCAGAGATCTAGGTTAGTGACATGGAGGGGTTTCTCAGACTTGAGAAAATTAAGTTTGCCTTCAGAGGGTCAATGCTAGGGTTCGTCCGTCCGGAGGTGGCAGCCGTTTGTCGACTTCTTCGGGGAAAACTGTCAACAGAGGCAATAGGAAAATGGAAGGTGGTCTGTTTAGGGTAGGTGGGATTTGTTAGGGATGGAGATGGTTTATGCACTACGTTTATATTTGAAATGAAATGAAAATCGCTTATTGTCACGAGTAGGCTTCAATGAAGTTACTGTGAAAAGCCCCTAGTCGCCACATTCCGGCGCCTGTCCGGGGAGGCTGGTACGGGAATCGAACCGTGCTGCTGGCCTGCTTGGTCTGCTTTAAAAGCCAGCGATTTAGCTCAGTGAGCCAAACCAGCCCCTTTTACTGTACTGTTTTGTACTGTTTACTGTTATGATTATAAAATTATAAATACTTAATAAGATGTTTACAAAAAAAAGGGGACTTGGTGTTAATGAGATAATTGTAGCTTAAATGTACTTTGTAACCCATGTTCATTCTAAAACCTGCATGCAATTGTTAAGACAAGGGGAGGGAAGTAAAGGAGCATTGTATGAATAAATTATTTTTTTTCTTGTTATTAAAACTGATTAGCGGTCCTGGGATTCTGCTCCTCCACGTTTTATAGAATAAAAAGAAAAAGTTACGTTCATTTGAGCCAGGGTTCCATTCTGGGATATTTCTGTTCAGTTTTAAGAACTGAGATCATAACATAACTAAAACTAAGTCAATGATGACATCTTTTTTAAAGTTAAAACTTCAAGAAAAATAGCTCAGGAAGAAAACACAATGAAATACAATTAATGCAAATAACTCTGATATGGAGGTGGCACTAGCTTGTTTGAATGGCCTTCTGCTGTGCTGACCATTTTAAAATTATTAAAGTCTGCTGCCAGTAGAAAAATAGATGCAATAGACACAAGGATGTTGCAGGTACCAACCATGAATGTACTTGACGACATTGAGACTGAGTCCATGCCGAGAAATGGTCATCAGTACCTCTCCTGAACTCTTTCGCCAAAGGATATTGTGGGGAGGACACCAAGAAGTTATTGCACTGAACAGAAGCTGGAGATCATCTTTCTGGGCTAGCTCTTCTGCTGGTGACACATATTTGCAGAGTTTAACCAAGATCTAAAAATAAAACAAGAATCATGAACTAAAACGCAATATCAGTGGTTATATTTATTTTCTATAATGTTGGTGGAGTTTATCAGCCTTCAAACAACTTAAGTTAATATTTAGGAACAAGTGGTTTATGAATGCCGCCAAAAAGCCGAGCAATCCTACAGTCAGAAAATATCATTCATAATCGTGGTATTGTTTTTGAATTAATGTTTTATTGAAAATATACAATTGCAAATAAAACACAATTTGTTAATTGTTTCTATGATTGCACCATTCATTTTGGACATACGATTCAGATTAGCCCTGTGGTGTGGCAGTGTTGAATCTACGGACTTGACTAAAACAGAAACAAATTGATTAAATAAGATCTGAGAATAAATCAAGCCAGCAGTACCAAATATTTGCCATAATTGTTCCCTGAAGATCTTTTAAGTTACAAATAGATCCAATATCTGGCAGATTCTTTTAGCTCCCAATGCAAAAATTGGTCTGTTAAATACAAAAAAAATGCTGTTTTTGAATTGTTTTGCATGGGAGAAACTAAATCTAATGTGATATTCTTAAGTTCAAATATATCACCATCCAGGCAGAATCATATGATCACATACTGATGAATCCAAGTTCTGCAGAACTTGCCTAAGGAAAATAGTTGCATCTAAATTTCATTCCAGATATAAAGTCCACATAAACTACATTGTAATTTCTACCATCAAATTTACAGAAAGTATGTTCCCCTGAAAACATGAACCAACAGTCCTTAAGATATACACTTTTTGGTCATTTTTGAAGGATAGGAATCCTATTTACCTCCAGTTCTCTGGCTCTGAATGTGCACAACCCAGGTAAAGAACATGTTTGCAATATTCCTCCAATGTCATTCTGAGCTGTTTCTAAATGAGGCATGCAAGGCTGACCTGACATGACTCTTCATTCAATTTGAACTTCACAAGGGTTGGCACCTGGGAATCCATCAACACGGGGATCAATCGCACATCAATGCATGGTTTAAGTTGCTGAGGATAGTAGGGAAGCATTAAAAATCACAGGTCCAAACTGGAAGGGGGGGGGGGTCAATTCTAAATCAGGCTGATGGTATAAAAGCTTAATCTGTGTCAATGTAGATTGAACATCAAATTTTGAAATATTTTCTGCAGTGTTGGCTGACAGCCTTGGTTTCACAAATTGTTTTTACACATCTTAGAAATAGAGCGAAGACCATTTGTATATTAAAAGCTGAAATAAGGGAAAATGTTAAGTTAAGATACCAGAATCCCTACAATTATTATATTTTTATATATTTGATTTATGTCGATACATGTTTGCAATATTATAGCCACATTATAATAGTCAGAAAAGGGAGGGCATAAGAAGTGACTGATTTTGACATTAAAATACATTTTTAAATCAGCAAATTATGTGGCGATAATTATTGGCATCACAGACAAACAGGCTAACAAACCGTGGCGAAGGTAATTACTAACTGATCCAAGTTAACAGTGGTCCTGAATTAGTGGTTGTATTTACATTCTTGTGTTACCCTATTATGTATTTTCTTTTTATTTTATTTTATGTACTTAATGATCTGTTCAAGCTGCTTGCAGGAAAATATGTTTCACTGTACCTCGGTATACGTGACAATAAACAAATCTAATCCAATCCAATCCTACAAGAACAACTTCTGTTTCAAGAGCGTCTATAATGTCATGGCACAATCCAATACGCTTTATTGAAATATTATAATGCACGAGGAAAGATTAGATAGAATTTTTAAGATGACAACATTTCCTGCCTCGCCACCAGAGAAGTCAACGGGGAACACAGGGGCTGGTTTAGCACAGGGCTAAATCGCTGGCTTTGAAAGCAGACCAAGGCAGGCCAGCAGCACGGTTCAATTCCCGTACCAGCCTCCCCGAACAGGCACCGGAATGTGGCGACTAGGGGCTTTTCACAGTAGCTTTCTTTGAAGCCCACTTGTGACAATAAGCGATTTTAATTTCATTTTCGTTTATCCAACGTTTAGGGCTGCCTTACAGCCATTTAATGCTCTGAGGAATGTAAATGGCTGGAGGCGAGACATCTGCCTCCACCAATCCCACCCCCCAATCCACCACCAACAACCACCCATCCCTGAGGTGAGGGTGAGGGCAGCAGGAAGGACTGTGGGGAACCTCCCTTGTGCCCATTCATCAGTGTTGGGATCCCAAAAGAGAACCCAACTATTTTCAATTTATAAAACTGCGAGGAAATGTTACTGCACCACAGGAGTGATGACTTGACCAATAGTTATCTTTTATGTTAAAAAAAACTTTAATTTAATCACAGAATTAACCACAGCCACAAAGAAATAGATTTACAGTTAACAGTTATACCAGTTCTTAAATAAAAAAGAAACTTTAACTTAATTCCTTATTCCATATTCCAATTAAGTCAACCAATATGTATTAAATAACACTCATGAATAAGGCTAACAACTAAGATTTTGATTGCTTTTCTCTGTGCATAGTCTTTGGAGAAAGAACCTGTCTGGTCGAAACTGAAACACCTTTATTCAGGTTAGAGTTCTAGGGCCTACTAGCTGTGGTGGAATGTGTCACAGCTATCGAAATATATGCAGAGATTTTAGAGCAGATCATTGGATGTGGATCGACCTGAAGTCTCCTCAGTGAGATGAACACTTTTAATTAAAAATATTTCTCTTTTCAGCTTTGCAGATACAGATCATCAACCAAGGTAGGGAAACACCTTAAGGAATAGCTGCATAATGGTAATAAGATGGAGTTCACAGTGTGGTAAAGTTGTGTGCTCGGACTGTCTTCTTACTGAATACTGAACACTGTCAGTAGACAGCTGGCTATAGGTGAAGCCATCATATTGAAAATGTAATTAATGAATCTTTGAATTAATGCCGCATAGATTCAAACACAACAGTACTTCACCTGGACAAACACCTTCTGCAATAGTGCCCGTCGTTCACTAAGTGGTAGATCTGACTGAGCGCCCCCAGGGACATCAGGCACATGTGGAAGATCGAAGAATAGATAGAGGCATTTAACCAGCGTCGAAGGCAAAGACATTGTAGTCATATAGTCCACAGTTTTCTGTTTAAAAAGAAAAGTTAAGTCAGAACCATTTTTTTCAACATTTAAATGACATGATCTTCCATCTGGCATTTTCAATCCCAGAAATTCAAGCACCTTAAAACCAACCTCAGCAGGTAGCACAAGCAATACAGCCAGCGCCACCTAGCCAATTCACAGGTCTGAGGTCTCATCCATGTAATTTACTCAGTGAAATCTCATTATTCCTCAATTACCATTTACCAACAACACTCCATAAGCTCGACACCATCTAGGACAAAACAGTCTGATCGATTGACACCCCATTCATAAACATTCACCTCCTCCATCACCGTCACACGGTGGTATCAGTGTGTACCATCTACAAGATGTGCTGCAGCAACTCACCAAGGCTTCTTCAGCAGAACCTCACAAATTCTATGACCACTACCATCTAGAAGGACAAGGGCATCAAATGCATGGGAACACCACCACCTGCAAGTTCCCCTCCAAACCACTCACCATCCCAACTTGGAAATATATCACTGTTCCTTCACTGTCGCTGCTTCAAAATCGTAGAACACCCTCCCATACAGCTGTGTGGGTGTACCTACACCACATGGACTGCAGAAGTTCAAGAAGACGGCTTGCCACCACTTTCGAGGGCAGTTAGGGTTGGGTAATAAATGCTGGTCTAGCCAGTGATTTCTGCAGCCCATGAATGATTTTTTTAAAAACTTCTCAAATGCAGGAATTAAAAACAAAATTAAAGCTCATATTTTCTAATGTTTGGCATCTGTATCAGAAATTCCACCTATGCTTCCTTTCTAAAGTTAATTGCTGAAAACAGAATGTAAGTGCTCAATTTGGCCTCCTAAAATCCACCTTCTTGCTATTAAGGCAACTTTATTACACATTTATTCCTTCCCCCAAATATGCTCCAGATTCCATATGTTGACTAACTTAAAGTTGGACAGAAAAACTTCCGACGTAAATACAACCCCTGGACCTGATATGCATTAAGTGAACAAGTAACATGACTAGTCCTTAGTTTTCTCTTCTGTTCAGGAAGCAGTCTCCCCCAGGCAAGCAGTTCGTATTGAAATAAACATAACACAAAGAAATAATTCAAACAAAATTCCAATTTTTCCCTACTCCAACACATTCCTTGATTTTCTCAATGTAGTTTGTGATATTCAAAGTAATAATGGGTGGCACGGTGGTACAGTGGTTAGGGCTGTTGCCTCACAGCGGCAGGGACCTGGGTTCAATTCCAACCTTGAGTGACTGTATGGACTTTGTATGTTCGCCCCGTGTCTGTACAAGTTTCCTCCAGGTGCTCTGGTCTCCTCTCACAGTCCAAAAATGTGCAGGTTAGATGGATTGGCTATGCTAAATTGTCTTTGGTGTCCAAAAAGGTTAAGTGGGGTTTTAGGCCCATTTGGAGGGTTGGTGCAGACTCAATGGACCAAATAGCCTCCTTATGCACTTTATGGATTCTATGAATTACATAAATAGAGGGATGGCCAAGGGAAAGGAAAAAAATTAGCAGTTAAATGTATGTTTTATATAATTGGCACAGGATGACTAGTTCTGTGCAGCAGGACGTGGTGTTAACGGTTTGTTTTCAAAACCTTGATCCAAATTTCCTCTCCTCCCTCACCCTTATTTTTTTTTAATATATTTTACACACAAAACCCAGAATCATAGTTGCATTCCTATGCCCATTTTCATTTTTAAGGACCAATGCATCTGCACTCCTTGATATCTCTGTACCTCCACTTCATTAGGAGTTTAATCACTACGGGTATATTTCCTTCCACTCCTCTTGAACCAAAATAGTCTATCATTCACCTTGGTTAATCCGTTACTTGAGAATACTGTGGACAGCTCTGGTCTCCATATTATAAAAAGGATGTGAAGGCACTGGAGAAGGTGCAAAAGAACTTGACAAAGTTGAAAAGAGTAGAATCTCTGCTCTTGGTTGTAGGAGAGGGTGCAAAAAAGTATTTGAACATAACACAAGTAGGAGAAGGAATAGGCCATTGAATCCCTTGAGCCTGCTTTGACATTCACTAAGATCATTGCTGATCTACCCAGCTAATCCTTCTCACATTCTCTTTATTCCCTTAGTATCCAAAACCTGTTTCTCTGATTTGAATATGCAACCACAGTTCTCTTGGATAGTGAATTCTAAAGGTTCACAATCCTGGAGTAAACATTTTTTTCCCCCACATCTCAGTCCTAAAAGGCCAAATGCTTATTCTGAATTCCTAGTTTTATATTCCCCAGCTAGGAGAAATGTCCACCCAGCACCTACACTGTCAAGCTCCTTAAGAATTTTAGATGTTTTAATTAGATCATCCCGCTTTCATTTTTATACCTAGTTAACTCGATCTCTCTTTCTAGAACGATCCCTACCATCTACCACCCAGTCTGGTGAACCTTCATTGCGCTTTCTCAAACCTTCCTTAGATAAAGATACCAAAACTGCACACACTTTAAGTCAAGTGAACTACGAAGCATGCTCATTTTGTCTTTATCACTGCGCATAATGAGAATAAAGCAGCATAATAAATTAAAATCTAACTCTTGATAATTTGGCCTACCACTAGAGGGACTGAAGACACATACATGTGTAAGACACAAATATCATAATATCACAAGGGGAAACATTGGTACGTACATTTTTGCAAGATAATTGTAATTGCTGTTTTTGTTGTAAAATGGCAAGTGGAAAGCACAATCTTAAATATTAATTATTTTTATTGTAGCAAAGCCAAATAAGAGGAGTGTTTTGTATTGGGAAACCATCCACGTTGTTAAAAAAAACATGCTTGCATCACTCCTTAGCCAACTTTGGACCCACCACTGGTAATTGTTGGCCAACTTTGGACCAATACAGAATCGTAAAATGGCACAGAAGGCATATAATGTCCATGCTGGCAAGGGCAACTTGACTATTCCCACACACCCAACTTTTCCACATTGCCCCGCAAACCTTTTCTATTGAGATCATCAAAAAAATGATTTTTTTTTTTTAAAAACCATTCTCGAATATACTTCTGGAACATTGTCGAGCTATACATTCCAGATTTTAACCGCTTGCTGGTTAATAACGCTTTTTGCCACATTGCCATTGCTTTTTTGTCAAGCACCTCAAATGGGTGTCCTATGGTTCTTGACATACTGCCAGCAGGAAATGTTTCTCCCAATCCATTCTGTCATCCTCATGATTGCAAATACCTATATCAAACTTCCACTAATTCTTCACCTGTCTAAGGAGAACACCCAGCTTCTCCCATCAATCCACAAAATGACCCTCATCCCTGGAACTATCGTATCTTTTATGCACTTTCTCCAGTAGAAACAATGAGTTTATCTAACCTCTCCTCAAAGCGAATACTCTCCAGACCAGACAACATCCTGGTAAATCTCTTTTGTACCCTATCCAAAGCCTCCACATCCTTCTGGTACTGTGGCAAACCAGAATTGTATGCAATATACCAAGTGTGGCCTAACTAAGGTTCAGTACAACTGCAGCATAATTTGTTAATTTGTATACGCAATACCCCAACCGATGAAGGCAAGCATGCCATATGCCTTGATTACCTTATCCACCTGTGTTGCCACTTTCAGCAATCTGTGGACTCCCAGATCTCTCTGCCTGTCAATACTCCTAAGGGTTCTGCCATTTACTGCATAATTCCCACCTGCATTAGACCTTCCAAAATGCATTACCTCACATTTATTCGGATTAAACTCGATCTGCCATTTCCCCGCCCAAACCTCCAACCGATCTATACTCTGACAATCCTGATCACTATCCGCAACTCCTCCAACCTGTGTGTCATCCACAAACTTACTGATCAGACCAGCTGATCAGATCAGCTACATTTTCCTCCAAATCATTTATGTATACAACGAACAGCAAAGCACTGATCCCTGCGGAACACCACTACTCACAACCTTCCATTCAGAAAAGCACCTTTCCACTGCTACCGTCTGTCTTATATGATTGAGCCAGTTCTGTATCCATCTTGCCAGCTCACCTTTGATCCCGTGTGACTTCACATTTTGTACCAGTCTGCCATGAAGGACCTTGTCAAAGGCTTTCCTGCCCTTCCTTCATCAATCTTGGATACTTCCTCAAATAACGCGATCAAGTTAGTGAGACATGACCTCCCCTTCACAAAACCATGATGCCTATCGCTAATAAGTCAATTTGTTTCGAAATGCGAGTAAATCCTGTCACTAAGAATCCTCTCCAATATTTCCCTATCACTGACATAAGGCTCACCAGCCTATAACTTCCTGAATTATCCCTGCTACCCTTCTTAAACAAAGGAACAACATTGGTTATTCTCCAGTCCACTGGGACCTCACCTGTAGCGAATGAGGAAACAAAGATTTCTGTCAAGGCCCCAGCAATTTCCTTCCTTGCCTCCCTCAGTCTTCTGGGGTAGATCCCATCAGGCCCTGGGGACTGATCTACCTGAATGCTGCAAGAAGTCTTCCAACACCAGGTTAAAGTCCAACAGGTTTGTTTCAAAACACTAGCTTTCGGAACACTGCTCCTTCCTCAGATGAATGAAGAGGTATGTTCCAGAAACATATATATATATAGACAAAGTCAAAGATGCAAGTCAATGCTTTGAATGCAAGCATTTGCAGGTAATTAAGTCTTTAAAAATCCAGAGATTGGGGTAACCCCAGGTTAAAGAGGTGTGAATTGTCTCAAGCCAGGACAGTTGGTAGGATTTTGCAAGCCCAGGCCAGATGGTGGGGGATGAATGCAATGTGACATGAATCCAAGGTCCCGGTTGAGGCCGTACTCATGTGTGCGGAACTTGGCTATAAGTTTTTGCTCGGCAATTTTGCGTTGTTGTGCGTCCTGAAGGCAGACTTGGAGAAAGCTTACCCGGAGATCAGAGGCTGAATGCCCTTGACTGCTGAAGTGTCCCCTGACTGGAAGGGAACATTCCTGCCTGGCGATTGTTGCGCGATGTCCGTTCATCCATTGTCGCAACGTCTGCATGGTCTCGCCAATGTACCACGCTTCAGGACATCCTTTCCTGCAGCCTATGAGGTAGACAACATTGGCCGAGTCGCACAAGTATGTACGGTGTACCTGGTGGGTGGTGAAAACACCACCCACCAGGCACACGGTAGTGAAAACACCACCAGGGAGGCAACATACCATCCTGGAGTCTCTTTCACATCCACAGAAGGGCTATCTGTGCCCCAGACTATAGAGTCCCCAATAGCTATTGCTCTTCTGCGCTTTGACCCTCCCTGAACAACAGACCACAACAGTGGTGCCACTGCTCTGGCTGCTGCTATTGTTGTTTTCCCCTGATAGGCCGCTCCCCTCTCCAACAGTATCCAAAACACTATACCAGTTAGAGAGGAGGACTGTCACAGGGGATTCCTGTACTGACTGCCTGTCCGTTTTAGCGGTCACCCATCTATCTGCCTGCACCTTGGGTGTAACCATGTCTCTAAAACTCCTGTCTATGACGCTTTCCACCACCCGGAGGACTCTATGGGCTGTTCCCAGAGATGCAGGCCAAGACAAACATCAGCTGTTGCTGGAGGATCGCCAACTCAGTAAACAACGCTCTTTGGTCTGCCCAAAACCCATTGGTCTTCCAGTGCAAAGAGTTGGCTCTGATCGAGTGGCACAATCCAAAGGCCAGGGCAACATGCTGATGGATAATCTAAAGCTTGCGGCAGCTGCCACAGAGGCACAATGGGGAAAGGTCACTATCTTAAGACCGTTCAGCCATCATGAACTGAGGGAAGTGAAATTGTATAGAATCCCCTCTGGCCAAATGACTTGCATTGAATGTATACAATGAATATTACATGTATCACAATTGCATTGCAAAACATCAGAGCGGAACTTGAGTGATGTAGAAAACAAATACCTTTGCACCATTTGTAATGACCATTTTGAAGTGTCTGTTATGTTTCTTTGACTCTATTGAAGCAAAATAGAGTGCAACATAACATATGGAGCAGCCCGAATATTATTGCACTGTGTGTGATGGCCTTTTAGAAATGTTTGCAATGTTCTTCAGATATTTTACGAATAAAATATACTTTTACAAAAAAAAGGGGGGGAACTTGGAGGTATCATGCATTTACTGCCCTTGTCCTTTTAGCTTGTAGAGGCAGCAGTTTTGGAAGGTGCTGTGGAAAGAGCCTTGGTGGGGCATCACAGTGGTGCAGTGGTTAGCATTGCTGCCTCACGGCGCCGTGTTCCCAGGTTCGATCCCGGCTCTGGGTCACTGTCAGTGTGGAGTTTGCACATTCTCCCCGTGTTTGCCTGGGTTTCATTCCCACAACCCAAAGATGTGCAAGGTAGGTGGATTGATCACGCTAAAATTGCCCCTTAATTGGAAAATATGAATCGGTTACTCTAAATTTGTAAAAAATATAAAGAGCCTTGGTGAACTACTGCACTGTATGATGCATACACACTGCTGCCAACATTGGTGGTGAAGGGAGTAAATGTTTACGGTGAAGTAAGGGGTGAAAATCATACTTTCACAAAGAATCATCCAAAGAATCATCCAGACTCTCATAACTTTGACAAAGTCATCGAGACGTGAAATGTTAGATCCCTTCTCTCTCCACAGAGCTGTCAGATCTGCTAAGATTGTCCAGTATTTTCTGTTTTTGTTTCGGTGTGGAAATCATGCTGGCTGCTTTGTCTTGTGGGAGCTTATTGAATGTTAGTGGTTAGCACAGTTGCTTCACATTCCAGGGTCCCAAATTCAATTCCTGGCTTGGGTCACTGTCTGTGCGTAGTCTGCACGTTCTCCCCGTGTCTGCGTGGGTTTCCTCCGGGTGCTCCGGTTTCATCCCACAGTCCAAAGATGTGCAGGCTAGGTGGATAGGCCATGCTAAATTGCCCTTTGTGTCCAAGAAGGTTAAGTGGCGGTTACAAGGATAGGGTAGAGACGTGGGCTTGAGTAGGATGCTCTTTGTAAGGGCTGGTGCAGACTCGATGGGCCTCCTTCTGCTGCAGTGTAAATTCTATGAAGTGGAGAGTTTTCCGCAGCATCCCGGACTCGTGCCTCAGTGAAGAATGGTTCCACTCACCCCCTATTCGCTCTAACTTCCATTTTGCTTGGGTTATTTGATGCCATACTCGGTCAAATACTGCTATAATGGCCAGGCCAGCCACTCTCACATCAACAAATCTGATGGGCAAGATTTTCATGTTAGAGGCAGGTAGAGGGAGCTAAATGCTGAATTTGGGCCTGGCATTACCAAAAACGGGAAGTGGTGGCATTGTGGGGACCTGGGTTGAAATGCCGCCACAACAGATGGTGAAATTTGGATTCAATAAAAATATGGAATTAAAAAGTCTAAATGATGACCATGAAATCATTGCCGATTGTCATAAAAACCCATCTGGTTCACTAATGTCCTTTAGAGACGGAAATCTGTCATCCCTACCTGGTCTGGCCTACATGTAATAACAATAATAATAATCTTTATTGTCACAAATAGGCTTACATTAACACTGCAATGAAGTTACTGTGAAAAGCCCCGAGTCGCCACATTCCGGCGCCTGTTCGGGTACACAGAGGGAGAATTCAGAATGTCCAAATTACTTAACAGCACGTCTTTGGAGCTTGTGGGAGGAAACCGGAGCATCCGGAGGAAACCCACGCAGACACGGGGAGAACATGTAGACTCCACACAGACAGTGACCCAAGCCGGGAACCGAACCTGGGACCCTGGCTCTGCGAAGCAACAGTGAAAACCACTGTGCTACCATGCCTCCCAGACCCACAGCAATGTGGTTGACCCTTAACTGCCCTCTCAAGGGCAATTAGGGATGGGCAATAAATGCTGGCCCACGTCCCATGAACAAATAAAAAAAACAGTTCAGCTGTGGCACAGGGGCTGCAGAGTGCCATGACATACTGATTAAAAGGCCCACCTCAGTTCTCTGGGACTTCATCCCAACTCTTTTATTTATGGTTAGATCCTCTAGCCCTCACCACTCATTCTCCATACCAACCCATCTCAACCCATAACCCCCACCCACCCCCAGATGTTCCCTATGCCACCACATAGTTCCACCCATACCGAATAGCCCCTCAGACCCTCTATGTCAATCCATACTCCTCTACCCACCTCCATTTAGCCCCATGCACGCTCCATGCCAACTCATAGAACTTCCATGCCAATTCACCCAGTGTATGCTCTGTACAGAATAAACCCTGCAGTAACAATGGCATGTGTGAAAAAACTTCCTTTAGAAAACATTAGTGTTGTGATATCAGAAATATGAATCAACCAGGCCTTTAAAGTACCGATAGCATAAAATACAAGCACTTGACACCTATTTCTCTTTTGTAAATAAACACTGAACCATTGACAAAATAGAACAAAGAGAAAATGCTGTCAATCCGACAACACAACCTCTTGTGTGCACCTTTTTCAATAGACTAATGAATGACTGGGTTGTGCAACTATCAGCATAAAAAACATATATTGACTAAAATAACAAAAAATTAACAGGTTCCACAACATAAAATGCCATGTCATAACTCAGCTTCACATAGAATTGCAACCATCAACCAACCATGAACACAGTACACATATATGATTCAGCAAACTTTGAAGACAATTTTGCAAGATTTATACTTACTGGAACAACTTTGAATAGGTCCAGTCATAAATGTGAATAATCCAACTCTGTTTAGAATTGGGTTTCACAGAATTCCCACAGTGCAGGAGGAGACTCTTCAGACTATAGAGTCTGCATTTACCCTGTGAAAGAGCACCCAACCTAGGCCCACTCCCCCACCATAACCCCGCCTAACCCGCAAACATCCCTGGACAATAAGGGACAATTTTAACAAGGCCAATCCACCTAATCTACACATCATTAAACTGTTGGAGGAAACCGGAGCACACGCAGACACAGGGAGAGCATGCACACTCCAGACAGTCACCCAAGGCCGGAATTGAACCCAGGTCCCCGACGCTGTGAAGCAGCAGTGCTAACCATTGTTGCTTTCAACTAAATTTAGGTTCAACTAACCTGTCCAGAAGATGCCAGCAAGTTGAGTGTAGTGAGGAGCATCCAGCCTCTACCTGATTCTTCAATTTGATTAATCTCCAGAAATTGGACAATGGCACGACTAGCTGCCTCTATTGACAGAAAAGGAATCATAAATAGACAGAAATAACCACTGTAACAATAACAAGTTTGCTCAAGGGGCATCTGGAGTTTTGTATGAGAACTGCACGAAGGATGGTCCATCGATTGACAATCATAATAAAATACTTAACACAAAAAAGAAATGCTAATGTCACAAACTAACTCAATTGCATATTTGAGAAATAAACTGACCCATCCAAGCAATTTACTATACATAACATTCGGCATAAATTAGGCAAATAACTACTGTACAAGATTTTAAAGTAACATAGGAATAAAAATGTTCAGCCTTCATGGGAAAGAACAAATATGAAGATTTTTTCTGTTGTTATATTACAGCGTTGAACGACCAACGCGACCAGCTGTGCTCAGCAGATTCAATGAGGTTACATTTTTCTAAAAATCACAATCCCATCCATTTGTCCACATGCTTGGTGTTATGAGGTTAGGACAAAGTAAAAGGCAGATCTGAAACATTGCTCTTTTCCCTATTCCAACATGAAACATTTAAATGAAATGTCAAGAGCTAAATGACATGATGCACTGATCTGCATCAATGTGCGCGAGGGGATATGCGCGAGGGGATGTGCGCAAGGGCATGTGCGCGAGTGGTGTGTGGGGGGGCCTGTGTGTGCGCGTGGTGTGTGGGGACGCTGTGTATGGGGGGGGGGTGGGTTTGAAGGGTGGGGGACTGCAGGGCGGGTAAGTAGAGGCCTCCGGGACATTCGGTGGGTGATGGTTGGGGGTCCTAGAAGGAGGTGCTAAAAGGGGGCTTGTAGGGGCCTGAAGAGGGGGGCCCCTTAGCGGGATGTACTCATTTGGGGGGTGTGGGGTAGTGTCCATGTGTGTGACTTTGTCCCTGGGTGGGGTCTGTGTTGGACCCACAGCTCACTTAGAAATCGAGGCACTCTTTCAAAATAGCAGCCTGAAATCGGAGTTCAGCTCCCCAGTGCTAAAGAAAAATGTGGCCTAAACCAGTGGGAAACTCCCCAGGGCCCAAAATAGTGACTGAGTGTCATTGAAAAGTGGTGGGGAACTCGCCGGTAGAGCCGGCGGGAAACTCCCTGAAAAGCAAGCCGCAAACCTTTTGGGAGAATCTGGCGCTAGGTCTTGTCTAAATGTGCATGTCGAAAACATGATGGGACTTTTAAAAATATTTTTGGCATTTAGATAGTAATTTTTCAACTAACTTTAAAATACAACAGTTAATGGAAGTTTCAACAAAAGAAAAATATTCCCAAGTGCTTCACAGTATCATTATTTAAAAAACTGACACCAAGCCACAGATGGAGGTATCAGGAAAGATAGCCAAAACCTTGGTCAAAAAGGTAGATTTAATGGAGTGACTCAAAGGAGGAAAGAGCAAAAGAGGGAAACTTAAGGAAGACATTTCAGAGCTTAGGGCTTTGCCAGTTGAAGGGAGGGCATCAATAATGACGGAATTAAAGTGGAGATGTTCAAAAAACTAGATTTGGAAGGGCACCGAGATCTTGGAGGATTCTAAAGGTGGAACAGGTTACAGAGATAGGGAAAGGAATTAGATCATTTGAAAACAAGGTTGAGAATTTCAAAATTGAGGCAATTGTAGGCCAGAACCATGTCAGTCAGTGAACAGAAGGGAGATGAGTGAATAATCATTATGTACCAAGATAGTGGCCTGGTGGAAACATCTAGTTCTTGCAGAGTTCATTCTTGCAATCAGAATGACTTTTCAGTATGCAGAACTGTCCAATCATGATCTGCTATACACAATGTGCTGAAATCATACAGGACATTAAAAATAACTTTTGTTCATTCTTACAAATTCTACTGCATAATTGACCAGTACCAATAGTCTTAATAATAATAATATTTATGAATAATAATAATCTTTTTTGTCACAACTAGGCTTACATGAACACTGCAATGAAGTTACTGAGAAAAGCCCCTGGTCGCCACATTCCGATGCCTGTTCGTGTACAGGGACGGAGGGAGAATTCAGAATGTCCAAATTACCAAACATCATGTCTTTCGGAACATGTGAGAGGAAACCGGAGCACCCGGAGGAAATCCACGCAGACACAGGGAGAATGTTCAGATTCCATACAGACAGTAACCCAAGCCAGGAATCAAATATGGAACCCTGGTTGCTGGGAAGCAACAGTGCTAACCACTGTGCTACCGTGCTGCCTGAATTTAGCATGAAGTACAGAATGTTCCTCATCTATGAATACAGCAAACTTCTGAAATGTCTTGCAAAATTCTCCTAATATGCAATGCCTTATTTATCTCAGGGATTAACAACTATCATTATGTTGAGGTACTTCATGTGTAAGTGAGAATCAGGTGAAAGAAAAATAACTATGAGGGAGTAAAAAGAGAGAAATTGAAAATTGTGTGTGTATTGATGAACAGGGTGTTCCAAGCTAAGGCTTATTAGAATTTTGGCATGAAAGAGAAAATATAAAAAAGCTATTTAGTAGTTCAGGGTATTACTAATGTGAACTTGGCTTCGAGAAAGTTTTCAGCACAGTTGGAGGAGCAAAAGTATCAACTTGACATACAGCATTTGATGCACAGCTTCTTGCTCCTTTGTAGAGCTCTTTAATGTACAGTGTTCCATATACCAAATCATGCTAAAAAAACAATAAACTTTTTAACGTCTTCAGTTCCAGGCCTGGGCGAAGGAGGATTTCTCAGCATGTTTATGCATATTTGACATGCCAGTCTGCTGTGGCTTGCCAGGCTATGACCCAGGAAACATTCAGCCTGGAAGTCTACTCCATTGGCATGACTGTAGGTATTACCAATATCTCAGTCTAATTCTGCTCCACTTCAACATGAGATGCAGCGGGACTATTAGATTGTCAACCCAGGAACAATTAAAATAGGTTGAATGCAAGTACCTGTGTTGTGCATGGCACATTAAAACGGATTAGCAATTAAGTTATACATTGTAGGTATTATATTAGTTCAGGAAATAGTTAAGAATTCAGTGCATGTATAAGTTCGGAAGATTTGAAACATTAGCATTTTACTGCAGATGAGTTAATGAATTACTGAAGCCGATACTTGCGGTTACGTGAGATCTAATTAGTGTTCCTTTCCAACCAATATAAAATATTGGTATGTTACCTTCCATCCATCTAGAAGGTGAGAAGTGGGGATGCTTGCTGATGATTAGAGTCATAGATGTTTACAGCATGGTAACAGGCCCCCAGGCTCTATACCCATATCCCCCTATACCCACCCTGCCCATGTAACTGTCTAATTGTTTTTTAAAGGAAACAATTGTACCTGCCTCTGCCACTGTCTCTAGCAGCCCGTTCCGGATGCTCACAACCCTCTGTGTGAAGAAATTTCCCCTCTGGTCTCTCTTGTATCTCTCCCCTCTCACCTTAAACCTATGCCCTGTAATTCTAGACTCGTCTACCTTTGGAAAACCCAGCTATGTAATGAAAGTTTTTTGGGGCTTCGAATCCCTCCACGCTAATAAGATCCGTCTCCGGGCTACCAAGGAGGCAAAGATCAAAACGTCAGCCTCTCTTGCCCCCTGGACTCCCGGATCTTCGGACACTCCCAAAATCACCACCTCTGGACTCGGAGCCACCCTCATTTTGAGCACCATGGACATGACATCCGCAATTCCCTGCCAGTATTCCCAAAGCTTTGGACATGCCCAAAACATATGGACATGGTTTGCTGGCCCTCCCGCACACCTCACACACTTGTCCTCTATCCCAAAAAACTTGCTCATCCAGGCCACCGTCATGTGTGCCCGGTGAACCAGGTATTGAATTGTATCAGGCTGAGCCTGGCACATGATGAGGATGTGTTGACTCTGTTCAGAGCATCCTCCAACAGACCCGCCTCTACTGCGCTCCCAGCTCATCTTCCTATTTACGCTTTAGATCACCTATCTGAGTTTCCTCCCACTCTACGAGTTCTTTATACATATCAGAAACCTTCCCCTCCCCCACCCCCGTTTTAGAAACTACCTTGTCTTGTATCCCCTGTGATGGTAGAAGCGGAAAGGTCACAACCTGTCTTCGCACAAAATCCCTTATCTGCAGATATCGAAACCCATTCCCTCCCGGCAATTCAAACACCTCCTCCAAATCCTCTAAACATGGAAAGCCCCCATCAATAAATAGATTCCCCAGCCTCCTCCTACCCCCGGCTTCGCTCCAGCAGCACTTTATTTACTCACAGGGTTTTACCCGCCCACACAAAACCAAAGATCACCCTATTCATCCACTTAAAAAAGGCCTTTGGTATGAAAATAGGGAGGCACAGGAAAACAAACAGAAACCTCGGGAGGACCGTCATTTTTACAGTTTGTACCCTCCCCACCAGTGACAGCAGGAGCATGTGTCACCTCCGACAATCCCTTCCTTTGCTCAACTAGCTGGGTCAAATGTAATTGATGTAACTGCTCCCATCCCCGTGCCACCTGAATTCCCAAATAACAGAAGCTTCCTCCCACCACTTTAAATGGCAGATCTCCCAGTCCCCTCTCCTGTCCCCTTGCCTGGATCACAAAAAACTCACTTTTATTCATATTCAATTTGTAGCCCGAGAACCAGCCAAATTCCCCTAAGATCCGCATAATCTCCGCCATTCCCCTTAACGGGTCAGAAATGTAGGAGTAGGTCGTCTGCGTATAATGAGACCGTGTTCCATCCCACCCGGACTAGCTTCTATCAGTCCTTTGATGCTCTCAGCACCATCGCCAATGGCTCTATGGCCAAGGTAAACAACAGTGGGGAGAAAGGGCATCCTTGCCTTGTCCCTCGGTGCAATTTAAAGTAGTCCGAACTCAGCCTATTCGTCCGCACACTCGCCACCGGTGCCTAGTATAGCAACCAAACCCAGTCAATAAAGCCCTGCCCAAACGCAAATCATCCCAGGACCTCCCACAGATAATTTCATTCCACCCAGTCGAAGGCCTTTTCTGCATCCATAGCGACCACTACCTCCGCCTCCCACCCTCGCAGGGCATCATGATCAGATTTAGGAACCTTCTAATGTTGGCCATTAGCTGCCTGCCTTTAACAAACCCCATCTGGTTCCCCTATCACCTCGGGACACAGTCCTCTATCCTTGAGTCCAGAATTTTGGCCAGCAATTTGACATCGACAATCAGTAGGGAGATTGATTTGTATGACCCACATTGCTCTGGGTTCAATGACCGTATTGAAGCTCACCATGATATACCAAGACTCTGAGTCAGCCCACTATATTCCCTACCACAAATGACACCAGCTTATTGACCAGGATCGCAATCCACCCTAGTTTTAGAGTCTAGCCCGAGTGAAATACCTGCCCGACCCACCTCTTCCTCAGCCTAGTCAGATCCACTATCCTCAGGTGTGTCTCTTGTAGCATTGCCTTCAACATCCTCAAATGTGCGAACATGTGCACCTCTTGACCGGCCCATTCAGCGCTCTCACGTTCCATGTGATCAGCCTAGGCTGAGAGGGGGGGGGGGGGAAGACCCCCCCCCCCCCCCTCCTTTTGATCAGCCAACACCCTTCTTAGGCCAGCCTCCAGCTCGCATCCCGCACTTCCTCAGGCCCACCCTTGGGCGCCCACCGTCCTCAACCTCCCATTTATCTCCCAATGCTAGTCCCTCCTGTCAGCAGAACAAATACCCCCCCCCCCCCCCCCCCAACCTCACTAACAAAACAACAATCGCAACCCCCGATATCAAACTAGTCACCTGCTCGCCCCCCACTGTGCTTCTGTGAGCTAGGCCGCCCAGCTAGTCTGGTAGCCCCCGCCCATGGTGCCAAGCATCCTACCCCCTAATGTTCTCCCTCCCCCCCCGTTCGCACATACATGTGCAAAACATCACAATCCCCAACAGACACAAAGAAGAAACTACCACCCACCATCCCCCCACAAGAACAAAGTTAACCCGCACACAAAACTGAGTAACTTCCAAAAATATTTGGTACAAAAACACTACATAAACAGCTCAAAAAGAAAATAAATTCAGCAGCACAGGCACAGAATTACTCGCCCCCAAGTACAATGTCCTCAATCACCTGCCAGTCTCCTGTCCTTGACAAAGTTCATCACCTCATTCGGCGATCCAAAATAATGTTCTTGGCCCTCGTACGTTACCCACAAACGAGCTGGGTACTGCATGCCGAACTTCACCCCCTTCTTGAAGAGGGCCGATTTAACCTTGTTAAAGCTCGCTCTTCTTTTGGCCAGTTCCAGACCCAAGACCTGGTAAATATGCAGCTCGCTGTCCTCCCATTTGCAGCTCCTCGTCTGCCTGTCCCACCTCAAGATTCCTTATCCAGGAACCGGTGCATTCGCACCACCATCGCCCTTGGTGACTCATTAATCCGCGGCTTCCTCACAAGCGCTCTATGCACTCTGTCCACTCCCAGGGGTCGAGGAAACGCGCCTTCGCTAAACAGCTTCTCAAACATATGCGCCACGTATGCCCCTGTGTCCGATCCCTCGGTGCTCTCCGGGAGCCCAACGATCCTCAAATTCTGCCTGTGCGACTTGTTCTCCAATCCTCCACCTTCTCCTGCAGCCTTTTCATCAGATCCATCTCCATTGCCATCGCGGTCAGCTGGTCCTTGTGCTCAGCCACCTTCTGAATCGCCAGTCCCTGGGATTCCAACCATTGCTCCGCCCTATCAATCCCGTCTTAAATCCGGTCCAGGTACTCCTGTCTTTGCTTGACGAAGCTCTCCTGAAGAATTTCAACAGCTGCTCCCTTAACTACTGGGCTGGCTATTCCAGCTCCTGAGCCTCCGCCATGTTTTCCTGTGCTACAGGATTCACTTTCCTCTTTTCCCAACAATCTCTTCTTTGCAGACCACCTCTGGTCCACGACTCCATAAATTGGTGGGGGATTCCTCTTCTCTGCCTCACCAGTCTCCAATTTTACCGGTGGTCAAATCTCCCATAAATCGGGGAGAAAAAGTCCCAAAAGTCCACTACGAGCGGGAGCTACCAATTAAGCAACCTCTCACTCCATGGCCGCCACCGGAAGTAGAAATTTGTCTATCTTGATGTGCTTTAATACCTCCAGCACCTCCTTCTCTGGAATATGTACACTCCTCAAGGCATCACTTTTTATTTCCCCAATTTCCCTAACATTCATGCCTTTCTCAACAGTAAATACTAATGAGAAATATTCATCCCATCCCTTATGGACCCGCACATAGATGACCCTGTTTATACTTAAGATGCTTTACCCTCTCCCTAGTCACTCTTTTGCCCTTTATGTATCATTAAAAGCTCTTTGTATTTTCCTTTGCCTTATCTGCCAAGACTATCCCATGTCCCCTTTTTGCCCTCCTGACTTCTCTCTGACTCTACTCCGACAGCCCTATAACTCTTTAAGGGATCCACTTGATCCAAGCCTCCTTCTTCCTTATGACCATGGCCTCAATATCCTGGGTCATCCAAGGTTCCCTACTTCTATCAGCCTTGCCCTTCACTCTAAGAGGAATATGCTCACTCTGAACCCTAATTATCACCTTTTTGAAAGACTCTCACTTACCAGCTGTCCCTTTGCCTATAAACAGGCTCCACCATTCAACTTCTCAAAGTTCCCGCCTAATACCATCAAAATTGGCCTTGCCCCAATTTAGAATTTTAACTTTTGGGTGAGAACTATCATTCTCCATAGCTTTCTTAAATCTAATGGAATTTTGGTCATTGGTCCTAGAGTGATCCCTCACTAACACTTCCGTCACCTTATTCCCCAAGAGGTCAAGTTTTGCCCGCTCTCTAGTTGGGCCATCCACATATTGAATGAGAAATTCTTCCCGAATACACTCAACAAATTTCTCTCCATCCAAACCCCTAGTGCTATGGCTGTCCCAGTTAATGTTGGGAAAGTTAAAGCCCCCTACTATTACCACCCTATTTTTCCGGCAGCTATCTGTAATCTCCTTACATATTTGCTTCTCGATTTCCCGCTGACTGTTTGGGTGCCTATAGTACAGTCCTGTCAAAGTGTTCTCACCCTTCTTATTTTTTAGCTCTACCCATATAGACTCAAGTGGGCGAACCCTTGGATATATCCTCTCTCTGTACTGCTGTGAAATTGTCCCGAATCAAAAACCCAACTCCCCCTCCTCTCCTAGTCTATCTTTCCTATAGCATCTATACCACGGAACATTGAGCTGCCAGCCCTGCTCCATCTATAACCATGTTTCAGTAATAGCTATAATATCCCAGTCCCATGCACCTATCCATGCCCCGAGTTCATCTGCCTTGCCCGTTAGGTCTCTTGCATTGAAATAAAAGCAGTTCTCTGCCTTCCAGTTTTCTCCTTACTGGCTTTTGTTTCTATCCCTTGTTTCTATGCACCATGTTGAGCAACATTCGTGACTCCTCAGATCCATGTCCAAATGCAACAAGACCTGAGCAATATCCGGGCTTGGGCTGACAAATAGCAAGTAACATTCATGCCATAAGTGCGCGGCAATGACCATCTCCAACAAGAGAGAATCTAACCATCACATTACCGTTCAATGGTATTATCATTGCTGAATTCCCCACTATTAACATCTAAACATAAAAATGGTGTGGCTACAAGAGCAGATCAGAGGCTAGAAATCCCACAGCAAGTAGCCCACCTCCTAACTCTCCAAAGCCTGTCTACAAACTACAAGGCACAGTCACAGTGTGATGGAATACACGCCACTTGCCTGGATGAATGCAACTCCAACAGCATCACGGGTGGCACAGTAGCACAGTGGTTAGTACTGTTGCTTCACAGCTGCAGGGTCCCAGTTTTGATTCCCCGGCTTGAGTCACTGTCTGTGTGGAGTCTGCACATTCTCCGTGTCTGTGAGAGTTTCCTCCGGGTGCTCCGGTTTCCTCCCACACGTGCCGAAAGATGTGCTGTTAGGTAATGTGGACATTCTGAATTCTCCCTCTGTGTACTTGAACAGGCGCCGGAATTTGGCGACTCAGGACATTTCACAGTAACTTCATTGCAGTGTTAACGCAAGCCTACTTGCGACACTAATAAAGATTATTATTCCTATTATTATTAAGCTTGAGTGGACAAAGGAGCCTGCTTGATTGGCATCACCTCCACAAACATTCACTCCGTCCATCACTGACACTTAGTAGGAACAGTGTTTGCCCTTTACAAGATGCACTGCAGGATCTCACCAAAGCTCTTTAGTCAACACCTCTGAACCCATGACTACTACTATGTTAAAGGACAAGGGCAGCACACAAGGCATTCCAAGCCGTTCATCATCTTGACTTGGAAATATATTGTTGTTCCTGCACTGTTGCTAGGTCATAATCCTGGAACTCCTTCTGCACTGTGGTATATCACATGTGCATAGTGGTTAAAGAAGGCAGCTCACCACCATCTCTTCAAGGGCAATTAGAGATGGGAAATATCTGCCGTCGAGACAGCGAAGCCCGCATCCATTGACTTAATAAAAGAAAATCCAAATATCCCATACCTGTGGATTTGTTTGAGGCTCTTCTCCTGATTTCAGTCACCATTAAACGTGATACTTGGGCAGCAAACTGCAAGAGATCTGAAAATTTTTCCGTCATGGTGCCAGGAGGAGCATTTCCAAATACCTGAAAGGTGAACAGAAATGGAACAAATTTTACAGATAAAAACATAAAGCAGTTTCACAATGTGCAAGAATTGGCAAGATCAATTTTTCTGTGGTTACCCCTAGTTTAATTCAACGTGTATTCGTATTTCTGCCCGGATATCATTCAGCAAAACCACAATTTACCTACTGTGTGGCTTATGTGCTTGCAAACGACAATACCTTTTCTTAAAATTACATTAAAGACATGAAACACCTGCACTTTTTAAAGTCCTTCTTAAATTTTTGTGTAGCAGTTTCTGCATCAATTTCTTGTCTCATGCCAATAGCCTTGTGTGGCCTCACTCCTTGGTATTTCACCATTCATTCAGAGTCGCTTATCATTCATTCACCCTGCTCATATGCAAGCCTGCAATTCCAGTGGAACAGATAAAAAAAAGAAATCAACATAAATCATTACTAAACACTAATAGGGGCTGGTTTATCACAGGGCTAAATAGCGGGCTTTTAAAGCAGACCAAGGCAGGCCAGCAGCACGGTTCAATTCCCATACCAGCCTCCCTGAATAAGCGCCGGAATATGGCCACCAGGGGCTTTTCACAGTAACTTCATTTGAAGCCTACTTGTGACAATAAGCAATTTTCATTTCACTTCATTTCTTGCACCTGCGCGTGTTTGTAAGCATGGGCAATGAGACATCATGCTGCTTCCTTTGAATTCCTTATGGATAGTCTTTTTAAAAAGCCTCTTTAAAGGTCATTGACCTGAAATGTTAGCTATTTTTCTCCACAGATGCTGCATGACCCCTGTATTTCCAGCTTTCTTTGTTTTTATTTCAGTCTTTTTAGTAGCTTATTTGAGTAACTTGCAACTGAAATATTTACTTAACTTTACATTAAATCTTAACGTTAGCTCATAATTTGAATTACCCACCCCTTCCCCTGTAATTTTGTCCCCTCTACTTCAAAAGAAGGTGATTTATCCTCAATTATAGTTCCACGATCAACAGACCTCTGTGATCTAGTTATCCTTGGCAGCATCAATGGAATTTCTGAACAGGCTAATAACAAATAAATCCAGAGGGAAAGAGCGTGTTTCTCCCAGAATTATGTGGAAGACTAAAGAGTTTTGCGTAGTATTAACAACAACTATTAGGGAGTCACAGGTCCCTGGGAAGCTCCACGTGCAAGTACAGACCAATTGATCTTAATTCCAAGTAAAATATCAGGAGGAAAAGGAGGGTTAGTAACCTAATAAATCTTGAGAATAACCTAGAACCATTATAGGTGGCAGGCCCAGAACATAGGAACATGGTTTGCTGGTCCTCCCGCACACCTTGCACACCTGTCTTCTATCCCAAAGAACCTGCTCATCTGGGCCACTGTCATGTGTGCCCAGTGAACGACCTTAAATTGTACTCTACTCCATGCATCCGTCCAGAGACCATTTTTTTTTCCCTCCTAACTCCGCTTCTCATTTGTGTTTCAGCTCCTCGGTCTGCATTTCCTCGGACCCCATGAGTTCTTTATAGATGTCCAAAACCTTCAACTACCCTGTCCTGTATCCCCCTTGGTGGTAGGAGCAGGAAGGTTGAACGGTCTGCCTGCGTAGGAAGTCCCGTGCCTGCAGGTACCTAAACTCATTACCTCCCGTCAATTCAAAATTTTCCTCCAACTCCCTCAGGCTGGGAAAGCTCCCCTCTTTGAACAGATCTCCCACCCTCTCGATCCCTGCTCTTTGCCATCTCCGAAAACCTCCACCCAGCTTTCCTGGGGCAAACCGATGATTATTACAGATTGGAGACCGGCTGCCATCTTCGGATGAACCCTGACTTTGACCCTGTCAGGACGAACTTGATTTTCTCCAAACAGAGAAAGCTAACCATGTCAGTGAGCCAGGTCTCTGACTTCGGAGGCTTTGACTCCCTCTAAGCTAATAATATCCGTCTCCGGGTTACGAGGGAGGCAAGGCCAGAACGTCTGCCTCTTTCCCCTCCTGGATTCCCAGATCTTCCAACACTCCAACACTTCCGCCATATCTGGACTCGGTGCCACCCTTGTTTTTAACACCTTGAACATGACACCCGCAAACCCCTGCCAGAATGCCCTAAGCTTCGGGCATGCCCAAAACACATGAACGTGGTTTGCTGGTCACCTTGCACACCTGTCTTCTATCCCAAAGAACCTGCTCGTCCGGGCCACTATCATGTGTGCCCAGTGAACGACCTTAAATTGCATCAGGCTCAGCCTGGCACATACTGTAGATGCGTTGACTCTACTCAGCGCGTCCGCCCAGAGACCATCCTCTATCTCTCCTCCTAAATCCTCTTCCCATTTGTGTTTCAGCTCCTCGGTTTCCTCTGACCCCATGAGCCTCTTATAAATGTCCGAAACCCTCCATTCTCCCACCCATACTCTGGAAACTACCCTGTCCTGTATCCCCCTTGGTGATAGGAGCGGGAAGGTTGAGACCTGCCTTCGTAGGAAGTCCCATGCCTGCAGGTACCTAAACTCATTACCTCCCGTCAATTCAAATTTTTCCTCCGACTCCCTCAGGCTGGGAAATCTCCCCTCTATGAACAGATCTCGTGCCCTCTCGATCCCTGCCATCTCCGAAAACCTCCATCCAGCTTTCCCGGGGCAAACCGATGATTATTGCAGATTGGAGACCAAACCGATGCTCCCTCTGCTCCCACTTGTTTCCTGCATTGCCCCCAGACTCTCAGGGCTGCCACCACCACGGGGCTGGTGGAGTACTGTGCCAGCAGGAAAGGCAGAGGCACCATTACCAATGCCCCCAAACTTGTGCCCTTACATGATGCCGCCTCTACTTGCTCCCACACACCACACCCCCCCAAACTTCCTAATCATGGCTATATTTGCTGCCCAATAGTAATGCTAAAGTTCAGCAGCGCCAACCACACCCCCCCCCCCCCCCCCACCCCCCCGGGCCGGGCTATGCTCTATGCTCTTTTTTATTCGCAGGGTGTTGCCCATACAAAGCCAGAGATCACCTTGTTTACCTGTTTAAAAAAGGCCAGTGGAATGAAGATGGGAAGCCACTGGAAAACAAACAGGAATCTCAGGAGGACCGTCATTTTAACCACCTGTACCCTCCCAGCCAGTGATAGCGGGAGCATGTCCCACCTTCGGAAGTCTACCTTCATTTGATCCACCAGTCGGGTCAAATTTAGCTCATCATAGAATTTACAGTGCAGAAGGAGGCCATTCGGCCCATCGAGTCTGCACTGTCTCTTGGAAAGAGCACCCTACCCAAGGTCAACACCTCCACCCTATCCCCATAACGCAGTAACCCCACCCAACACTTAAGGGCAATTTTGGACACCAAGGGCAATTTATCATGGCCAATCCACCCAACCTGCACATCTTTGGACTGTGGGAGGAAACCGGAGCACCCGGAGGAAACCCACACACACATGGGGAGGACGTGCAGACTCTGCACAGACAGTGACCCAAGCCGGAATCGAACCTGGCCTGGAGTTGTGAAGCAATTATGCTATCCACAATGCTATCGTGCTGCGCCTTATTGCCGTTCCCATTCCCGTGCCACCTGGATGCCTAGATACCGAAACCTTCCCCCTACCACCCTAAACAGCAACTGCCCCAGTCGCCTCTCCTGCCCCCTTGCCTGGATTGCGAACATCTCACTTTTCCCCATGTTCAATTTATATCCTGAAAACCGGCCAAACTCCCCCAGAATCCTCAATTTCTCCTATCCCCTCTAGTGAGTCAGAAACCTATAGGAGGTCATCTGCGTATAGCGAGACTCTGTTTTCCACTCCTCCCTGTACCAGCCCCTTCCAGTCCCTTGAGGCTCTCAGCGCAATTGCCAGCTGCTCTATGGCCAGTGCAAACAGCAGTGGGGAGAGGGGGCAGCCCTGCCTTAATCACCTGTGCAGCCTAAAATAGCCCAATGTCAACATGTTCGTCCGTTCACTAGCCACAGGCACCCGAAACAGCAGCCTAACTCAGTCGATGAAGCCCCATCCAAACCCAAACCGCCTCAGCACCTCCCACAGATACGTCTATTCCACCCGGTCAAAGGCCTTCTCTGGGTCCATTGCGACCACTACCTCTACGTCCCTACCCTCTGGGGGCATCATGATCATATTCAACAGTCTTCTAACGTTGGCCGTCAACTGCCTGCCCTTAACAAATCCCGTCTGGTCCTCCCCAATCACACCTGGAACGCAGTCTTCGATCCTTGAGGACAGGATTTTGGCCCACAGTTTGACGTCCACATTTAAAAAGGAGATTGGTCTGTAGGACCCGCATAACTCCGGGTCCTTGTCCCACTTCAGGATCAATGAGATCGTGGCCTGTGACACAGTCGGGGGAAGCACCCTTCACTCCCTTGTCTCATTAAATGTCCTCATCAGCAGCGACCCCAGCATCGCAGAGATCTTTTTATAGAACTCCATGAGGTACCCATCTGGTCCCAAGGCTTTACCCGACTGCATGGCCTTCAGCCCTTCTGCTATTTCTTCAATCCCTATCGGGGCCCCCAGCCCTTCTACCAGCCCTTCCTCCACCTTCGGGAACCTCAGCCCCCCAATGAATTGCCTCATCCCCTCTGGCCCATCGGAGGGTTCCGACTCATATAGCTTGCTATAAAACTCCTTGAACGCCCTGTTCACCCTGCGGAATCCCCGACCAGGTCCCCTCTCTGTCCATCACTTTGCCAATCTCCCTGGCTGAGTATCTCTTACTGAGCTGCTGCGCAAGCATTCTGCCGGTCTCCACTCCATACTCAAACATCACCCCCCCCCCCGTGCCTTCCTCAGCTGCTCCACCGCCTTCCCTGTAGTTAGCAAGCCAAACTCCACCTGTAGCCTCCATCATTTCCTTAAAAGCCTTGCCTCGGAGGTCTCTGCATATCTCCTGTCCACCTGAAGTATTTTCCCTATCAGTCGTTCCGTCTCTGCTCTATCCACCTTCTCCCTGTGGACCCATATCAAAATCAACTCCTCTCTGACCACTGTCTCCCAGACTATTGCTACCGAGACTTCGCCCAGATAGTTATGGATGCATTTCCTCACCCTCCCGCACACCTCCTCATCCGCTAACAGTCCGACATCCAATTTCAAATGCGGGCGCTGGCCACACTGGCTGGCTCCCCCCATCTGCTCGATAAACCCCTTTAGCTCCTTTGCCATTGCTGGCACCCTGCCTGCCCTTGAGCTCGACCGATCTAGCCTTGGGTCAATGACTGTGTTGAAGTGTCCCCACCCCCGACATGACCAGCTTGTGAGTCCAGGTCCGGGATCTTCCCCAACACCCTCCTTATAAACTCCACATCATCCCAGTTTGGTGCATAGACATTCACGAGTACCACCGGCAGCCCTTCCAGCTTCCCACTAACCCCCCCCCCCCCAGTAACATGAACACTGCAGCAAAGTTCAAACACCTCAGTCCCCTGCCAGCTCTTTCCTTCTGGCAAAGCCCATCGCTTCCTCGGGCGACTCAAAATAGAAGTGTTGCTCCTCATAGGTGACCCAAAGACGGGCCAGATACAGCAGTCCAAACTTCACCTTCTTCTTGAAAAGGGTCGACTTTACTTGGTTGAATCCCACTCTTCTCCTGGCTACGTCCACGCTCAGGTCTTGGTAAATGTGCAAGATACTATTCTCCCACTTACAACTCCGTGTCTGACTGGCCCACTGTAAAATACGCTCCTTGTCCAGGTACCTGTGCAATCTCACCACCATCGCCCTCAGGGGAGGTCACCTACATGCGGCTTCATCACGAGTGCTCTGTGCGCCCTGTCCATCTCCAGGGGTCGGGCGAACGTCCCATCCCCCCATTAGCTTCTCAAGCATACCCGCTTAATATGCCCCTGCATCCACTCCTTCGGACCCCTCTGGAGACCAACGATCCTCAAGTTCTGCCGGCGGGAATTATACTCTAGATCTTCCACCTCCACCTTCTCCTAGAGCCTTTTCTGCTGGTCTCTCAGCATCCCCACCTCCAACTCCACTGCTGTTTGGTGTTCCTCCTGCTCAGTCAGTGCCTTCTCCACTTTCTGGATCGCCCGATCTTGAGCATCTAATCTCTGTTCCAGCCGAGCAGTCGATTCCGTAATCGGGTCCAAGCATTCCTGTTTCTGCTTGGCGAAGCCCTCTTGGATAAACTTCATCAACTGCTCCGTCGACCGCTGGGTCGTCTAGCCAGAACTCTGCTCATCCTCCATGCTTTTTTCCGCTGCAGCTTCAACACAGGCCTTCTCTGTTCGCCTATTTATTCCTTTGCGAGCACTCCTGGTCCGCCTACCCATGGCCTGGTGTGGGACTCCTCCTTACGGTCACGTCCACTATCGAATTTCAAGTAAAATCCAAGAGAAAAAAAATCGGGGGAAACGTCCAAAGGTCCATCCCGAGCAGGAGCCACCAAATGTGCGATCTACACCTTCATGGCCACCACCGGAAATCCCCAACAACTACTGTTTCTAATCTACATCAATTACTTCAATTTAAAATCTAAATGTAAATGCAGAAAAATTACAGATAGGTGCTGCATTTGAATTAGAGACAGCTTAGAAATGGTGCAATGCGTTGGCCAAACCATAGTTGCATTTGCTCTGCCAATGTATAAAATCTAATGCGGACAAGTGCAAAGTACTGTACATTGTACTGAGAAATGGACAATTCTGAAAGGTGCAAATTTAGCTACAGGTAAGACAGAGGAAACCATGACGTTTATGCAAACACAATAGTCAGTCGATCCAACCAATGTCATGAGCATTCAAACATCCATCAACAAAGTTAAAAGAATGCTGAATGACATTACCAAAAGATTAGAATTCTAGTCAGAAGAGGTTCTGATCAATGTATTGCTCTACTCAGCCAACACCATACATCAGTTCTGATGAAAGGTTAGTGACCTGAAACATTATTTATCTCTCTACAGATGCTGCCTGACTGAGTATTTACAGTATTTTGTTGTTATTTCAGATTTCTAGCATCCATGGTATTTTCATAGAATTATTACATTGCAGGAGGCGGCCATTTGGCCCATCGTGTCTGCACCAACCCTTTGAAAGAGCATCCTACCTAGGTCCACCCTCCCACCCTATCCCCATAACCCAATAACCCCACCTAATCGTTTGGACACAAAGGGGCAATTTAGAATGGTTAATCCACCTAACCTGCACATCTTTGGAATGTGGGAGGAAAACAGGGCACCCAGAGGAAACCCATGCAGACATGGGGAGAACGTGCAAACCACACACAGGCAATGACCAAGGTTGGAATTTAACCCAGGTCCCTGGCTCTGTGGGGAGCAGGGTTAACCATTGTGCCTCTCTGGCATCATGAATGATGTGTCCAGTACTGGTTTCCAAAACACAAATTAAACAATAAACCATTGGCAACAGTGTCGGAAAGAATAGCTGATTTAGAGTGTTAAAAGAATCAAAAAGTTAGATGGAAATACTGGAGGAACTTAGAAGTATCGTGTCGAAGTGTCTGTTCTTAATGTGTGATTGAGTTAAGTGCTAGTCAGTTATTTCACCAAGGTATTATGATCCTGACTGCACACATGCACATTCCAATAGGAATATGGGATATTGGTCATAGAATGCTACAGCATAGAAACAGACCATCAGGTGGCAGTGTTGTCACCACTTCAGAAATCTAGCTTAATTCCACTTTACTGTATGCAGTCTATAATCTTCAACCTTCTCCTTTTTCAAACAATTTAAATACTCTGTATATTCTGCTTTTTTAAATATTGTATGGACTCTGCTTTAAAAATGATTTGTGCAGCAGAATTCTACAATGTAATCACCTACATTTTAAAGGTTATATTTTCACAGCCAGAACTGGATAATTCAGTTGTTTGTTCTCACTTCCGTTCCAACCAGTGAAAACAAATATATCATAATTCTTCGTAATCTCAAAGACTGTGAGAGCACTGTGTAACCTTCTCTGTTCCAAATAAAATGTCTCAACATCAAAGGTTTCTCTTCCTAATTGTACCATTTTTCATTGCTTTTATATTCTGTCTTTATAGAAAATTATACACAAGGCTCCACCTTTCTTTTTTGTATTCTACTGTTTGTAGCCTTGCCACAAAACCTTCAATCATCTGTGCATTTTAACACCAAAGTCTCTCTATTCTAGATGCCTCATAATTTAAAGCATACATTTATTTCCTCTATTTATACTCCAAATAGATTTCCGTTTTTTTTTTACATTGAACTCTATATACCCAAACTATTACTTATGTTCTCTTTCAACATTTACCCTACATCAAATTTGGAAAAATATTGTTCCTTTGATTCCAAAGTTAAAATAATTTCTGTATATTGTAAATAAGAGTAGTTTCAATATAGAAACCACAAGTCATATCTTCCATTATGCAAAACTTTCTTTTGCCTCACATCCATCTCTTTATCCATTTGTCCACAATATCCTCAAGGGGAATATCACATTATACTGAATTGCGTTTCGGTGGTACCTTATCAATTTTCAGAGGGCATTAGTTTTGAAACACATCCACTGAACTCTTTTTCTGTGCTATTTTATGTAATTGCACCAACTCATTTCTCCATTTTCCTCACTGCAATAAATACAGGCGGGATTCTCCAGCCTCCCAGCCATGTGTTTCTCAGCGGTGGGTGGCGGTGTGTGTTCACTGGTGACGGGATTCCCTCCTCCCACTGCTGTCGATGGAATTTCCCACTGAAGCTACCCCACACCATAAGACCATAAGACCATAAGACATAGGAGTGGAAGTAAGGCCATTCGGCCCATCGAGTCCACTCCACCATTCAATCATGGTTGATTTCAACTCCATTTACCCGCTCTCTCCCCATAGCCCTTAATTCCTCGAGAAATCAAGAATTTATCAATTTCTGTCTTAAAGACACTCAATGTCCCGGCCTCCACCGCCCTCTGTGGCAATGAATTCCACAGACCTACCACTCTCTGGCTGAAGACATTTCTCCTCATCTCTGTTCTAAAGTGACTCCCTTTTATTCTAAGGCTGTGCCCCCGCGTCCTAGTCTCCCCTGCTAATGGAAACAACTTCCCTACGTCCATCCTATCCAAGCCATTCATTATCTTGTAAGTTTCTATTAGATCTCCCCTCAACCTCCTAAACTCTAATGAATATAATCCCACGATCCTCAGACGTTCATCGTATGTTAGGCCTACCATTCCTGGGATCATCCGTGTGAATCTCCGCTGGACCCGCTCCAGTGCCAGTATGTCCTTCCTGAGGTGTGGGGCCCAAAACTGCTCACAGTATTCTAAATGGGGCCTAACTAGTGCTTTATAAAGCCTCAGAAGTACATCCCTGCTTTTATATTCCAAGCCTCTTGAGATAAATGACAACATTACATTTGCTTTCTTAATTATGGACTCAACCTGCAAGTTTACCTTTAGAGAATCTTGGACTAGGACTCCCAAGTCCCTTTGCACTTTAGCATTATGAATTTTGTCACCGTTTAGAAAATAGTCCATGCCTCTATTCTTTTTTCCAAAGTGCAAGACCTCGCACTTGCCCACGTTGAATTTCATCAGCCACTTCTTGGACCATTCTCCTAAACTGTCTAAATCTTTCTGCAGCCTCCCCACCTCCTCAATACTACCTGCCCCTCCACCTATCTTTGTATCATCGGCAAACTTGGCCAGAATGCCCCCAGTCCCGTCATCTAGATCGTTAATATATAAAGAGAACAGCTGTGGCCCCAACACTGAACCCTGCGGGACACCACTTGTCACCGGTTGCCATTCCGAAAAAGAACCTTTTATCCCAACTCTCTGCCTTCTGTCTGACAGCCAATCGTCAATCCATGTTAGTACCTTGCCTCGAATACCATGGGCCCTTATTTTACTCAGCAGTCTCCCATGAGGCACCTTGTCAAAGGCCTTTTGGAAGTCAAGATAGATAACATCCATTGGCTCTCCTTGGTCTAACCTATTTGTTATCTCTTCAAAGAACTCTAACAGGTTTGTCAGGCACGACCTCCCCTTACTAAATCCATGCTGACTTGTCCTAATCCGACCCTGCACTTCCAAGAATTTAGAAATCTCATCCTTAACGATGGATTCTAGAATTTTGCCAACAACCGAGGTTAGGCTAATTGGCCTATAATTTTCCATCTTTTTTCTTGTTCCCTTCTTGAACAGGGGGGTTACAACAGCGATTTTCCAATCCTCTGGGACTTTCCCTGATTCCAGTGACTTTTGAAAGATCATAACTAACGCCTCCACTATTTCTTCAGCTATCTCCTTTAGAACTCTAGGATGTAGCCCATCTGGGCCCGGAGATTTATCAATTTTCAGACCTTTTAGTTTCTCTAGCACCTTCTCCTTTGTGATGGCAACCATATTCAACTCTGCCCCCTGACTTTCCTGAATTGTTGGGATATTACTCATGTCTTCTACTGTGAAGACTGACGCAAAGTACTTATTAAGTTCCTCAGCTATTTCCTTGTCTCCCATCACTAGATTACCAGCGTCATTTTGGAGCGGCCCAATGTCTACTTTTGCCTCCCGTTTGTTTTTAATGTATTTAAAGAAACTTTTACTATCATTCCTAATGTTACTGGCTAGCCTACCTTCATATTTGATCCTCTCCTTCCTTATTTCTCTCTTTGTTATCCTCTGTTTGTTTTTGTAGCCTTCCCAATCTTCTGACTTCCCACTACTCTTTGCCACATTATAGGCTCTCTCTTTTGCCTTGATGCATTCCCTGACTTCCTTTGTCAGCCATGGCTGCCTAATCCTCCCTCTGATAACCTTTCTTTTCTTTGGGATGAACCTCTGCACTGTGTCCTCAATTACTCCCAGAAACTCCTGCCATTGCTGTTCTACTGTCTTTCCCACTAGGCTCTGCTTCCAGTCGATTTTTGTCAGTTCCTCCCTCATGCACCTGTAATTACCTTTATTTAACTGTAAAACCTTTACATCTGATTCTACCTTCTTGGGAACACCGTTGGGAAACAAGCGATGCTTGGGGGTGTGCTGCCGACAGGACCAGAGAAGCCCGCCAACAGCAAATGGCCAGGTGATTCTAGCCTACACCTCATCTCCAGTAAATTACCCACAGGTGTGGAGATAATCTACAGAACAGATGGAAAACTATTCAACCTAAATCGCTCCAACCTCAATCCAGAGGTTCAGTATGCAGATAATACTTGTGTCAAAGCACCGAGAAGTACCACCTGAAGTGCCTTCACTAAATCAGATTGCAAGAAAGGCAGTCCCACAGCAACATCCTTTTCTATGCTAATATGCACAGCACCAAGGCATTAGTCATTCAAAATGAGCTCCGCACATGCGTGACACCAGACTCCTGGAACAACTGCTCTACTCCGATTTCGGTCGCAGTAAACCTCTCAACATCTCTGAAGAGATCAAACATCCCAACCAATCCACACTCATGACCAACCAAAATGGACAAGGTTTATTCAGGAAGGCACCAAACACATCAAGAGACTTCATTCGGAGCACAGAAGCAAAGACATGATGTCAGAGGCAGCAGACAGAGCTCCAAACGCCCCATCTACCCAACCTTTCAAACATCAGGTGTCCTGCATGTGGCAGAGTCTGCAGATCGCACATTGGACCTAACAGCAATCTCAGAATGTATCTAACTAGAGGAACTACCCAAGAAGGAGAAAAGGAACTCCTGCTTCTCCAAGCATTTGTAAATTCAGTGCATATATATACCGGATATTCTAAAAGATTCCACAAATGAGAAATATTTTTTCATAATGTATTACGCTTGATTAAGACATTGCACAAAAATGCACCACCTACACTCACCCTTCTCAACTAAATTCACCTCCAAAGCCAGGAACTGGTTGCTATCTTCTGAGTTAATTGCAATAGTGTGAAAAACCTTTTAAATCAAAATATTATATTGTTTGGGCACGCTCAATACGAATATGGTGCTTAATAAGAACAAGACTAATCTGGCCACTGACTTTCCACCTGGACTTCATTCAATACTTGGGTCTATAGCTTCCAAACTACAGGGCAAGATATCTGGAGGTTTCCTTAAAGGTGCGCTGGAGGGACACCCCCTCCCCCCAAACCATACCTCATTCCCAACTCCCCCCCCCCCCCCACCCCGCTTCCCCGGAAGGTCGGTAGAGGCAGGAGCAGTTGGATTTCAAGCTTCGTAATTGCAAGTGAAGTAACAATCCGACTCGAGTGCCACTCCACTGGAAGTTTTTTTTAAAATTAATTTACGAGATGTAGGTGTCGCTGGTTAGACCAGCTTTTATTGCCCATCACTAGTTGCCCTTCAGAAGGTGGTGGTGAGTTGCTTCTTGAACTGCTAAGTCAGGGTGGTGAGTGACTTGGAGAAGAACTTCCAAGTGGTGAGGTTCCCAGGTATCTGCTGCTCTTGTCCTTCTAGATGGTAGTGGTCACAGGTTTGGAATGTGTTGACTGAGGAACCTCGGTGAGTTCCTACTAGGGATGTACAAGATGCACACACGGCTGCCCCTGTGCGTCAGTGGTGGAGGGTTTGAACGTCTGTGAAAGGGGGAGCAATCAAGCAGGATGCTTTGTCCTGGTTTATGTCGAGCGTCTTGAGTGTTGTTGGAGCTGCATTTATCCAGGCAAATGGAGAGCATTCCATTGCACTCCTGACTTGTGCCTTGTAGATGGAGTACAGGATTTTTTTTACTCACCGTAGGATTCCTTGCCTTTGACACCTGCCCTGGCAGCCACTGTCCAGTTCAGTTTCTCTTTTTTTTTTAATTTAGAGTGCCCAATTGATTTTTTTTCCCAATTAAGGGGCAAATTTTGATGATTGATCAATCAATCAATCAATCATTTTCGCTTGGCCAATCCACCTTGCACATCTTACACAGGGTAATGGGGGCATGGAATGCACTGCCTGTGGAAGTAGTTGAGTCGGAAACATTAGGGACCTTCAAGCGGCTATTGGATAGGTACATGGATTATGGTAGAATTATGGGGTATAGATTAATCTGTTCTTAATCTAGGACAAAGTTAGGCACAACATCGTGGGCCAAAGGGGCTGTTCTGTGCTGTATTTTTCTCTGTTCTATCTTTGGGTTGTGGGGGAGAAACCCACGCAAACACAGGGAGAATGTGCAAACTCCACACGGACAGTGACCAAGAGTCCAGATCAAACCTGGGACCTGGGCACCGTCAGGAAACAAAAGCATACAAAAGGGAAATCTCAATCTTTGATAGAATAATTTATAACACACGAGAAGAAAATAATACTAGAATCATACAGCACTAAAGGAAGCTATTTGGTCCATTTAGCCTGTATTGGTTCTTTAAAAGAGATAGCATATCAGCCTCACTCCCCTGTTCATTCCCCACAACACTGATTGTTTAATAAAGTTGTTTCCACCGCCTCTTCAAGGAGTGTATTCCAGATCATAACTGCTGCAAAAGGATTATACCCCCCAAAGTAAAATAATTATTTCCACTTTGAAAAGAAAATTTGCTCAATAATTAAAACCTGATAGAATCAAACGACACCCTTGATTTTCAGTGCCAGGGAGGTTGTTGGGTAGCAAATAAGAATCACTGTGCTATCAAAACATTTACTATACTGGAATAGACAAACACCACCTTCCTGCGCATCGGGTGCGAGTCATCTTCTTTAACCTACTGCAGCCCAAATTCTCAAAGTACTCCTACAGAGCTGTTTGGGAGGAGTTATAAGGTTACGATACAGCAACTACGCGAAATAGCGAGATATATCCAAATTAAGATGGTGTATGATTTGGAGGGGTACATAGAAGTGGTGATGTTCCCATGTGCCTGCTACACTTGTCCCTCTAAGTGTCAACGGTTAGTTTTGAGATGCTGTTGAAGAAACGTTGGAAAATTGCTAGTGTATCTTGTGCACCAGTGATGGAGGGAGGTAATGTTTAAGATGTGATATAGAGTTCCTGGAGTTTTTATTGGGCAGCCATCACATAAGTACAGCAACTTCCTGCCTTTCCATGTATTTTAATGCAAAGTCCCTCAGCAAAATACAAAGCAGCATCTGGAGAAACAGTATCACGGACAGCAACTTCCTGATTTCCACATTTAACCATGGCAAGTGTGATCACTGAAGGCTGTTGTCCAACTTACTCTAATTGCATTGATCACTACTTTTACCACAACATTCAGGGAAATATACCAGCAGAGCCCTAATCAGTGATTTATACAGGTTTAGCATAAATTATTTGCTTTTGAACCCGATGCCTCTATTTATAAAGCCCAAGATTTGATATGTTTGTTTCAGAGCGTTATCAACTTCTCCTGCAATTTTCACAGATCTGATAATGTGAACCTCAGATTTCTCTGTTCCTGCATCCCTGGTTAAGTTTATACCTCTTCTCACTTTTTCTTCAAAATGAATCACTTCACACTTTCTCTGCATTAAATTTCATCTGCTATGTGTCAATTTTACGAGTCTAGGTATCCTGAAGTCTGCTATTATCTTCATCATTGTTTACTACATTTTCAAGTTTTGCGCCAAACTGAAATTTTGCCTTCTATAGCCATCAAAAGTAGAGGTGGCCAAAATACAAAGTCTCGGGGGAAACTACTGTGCATTTACCCCAGTCTGATGAACAATCATTCATTACTACTCTTCTCCCAGTCTCTTTGCCAAATTCATAACCTCACATCCATTAAATTCCATTGGCTTTCATTTGCTAATATCAATTATGTAACTTTAGTAAATATGCTTAGAAAGTCCATAACATCCAACATTAATTGCACTACCTTTAACACCTTCTAGAACTCAATTAATTCATCAGACATAAAATTATTAGTCTTGTGTGCTTCCAAGTGACAGTTAATTGTATTAGGCTGACTGGTCTACAGTTTCTGGGTTTATCTCTCTCCCCTTTTTGAACCGGTGTGCTACACTTGCAACCCTACCGTCCTTTGGTACCACTTCGATATTCAAATAGGATTTAAAGAATGTAGCTAGAGCCTCTGTTATTCCAACCCTTGCATCCGTTGGAAACTTAAGATGCGTCCTGTCTAGAATAGGTGACTTTTCTACTTTAATCACCAACAAACTTTTAAATATCTCCCATTATCTTCACTACTCCTGTACATAACATTGCAATCATGTTCATTTAGAAAAACAGTAAGAGGGGATCTCATTGAACCTTATAAACGTCGAACAGGGTGGATTCAGAAAGAATGTCCCTGTTGGTGGGGGGAGGGGGGGGGGGGGGGCAGAATCCAGACTAAGGGGTCATAGTTTGAGGATAAGGGATAAACCATTTAGGACTGAGGTGAGGAGAACATTCTTCACCCAGAGTGGTGAATCTTTGGAATTTGCTACAACAGAAAGTAGCTGAGGCCAAAGTGCTGTGTGATTTCAAGAAGGAATTGGAAATAGTTCTTGGGGCTAAAGGGACCAAGGGATATAGGAAGAGGGAAGGCGGGATCAGGGAACTGAATTTGATGATTACACCACTGCTTTCCCAATGTTGTACAGTGAAATCCTTGATAATGGACCCTAACAATTTCCCTACTACAGACGTTGGGCTCAGTCTATAGTTTCCTATTTTCTCTCTACCTCCATTTTTGAATAGCAGCCTTACATCAGCTACCCTCCAAAATGTAGGAGCCGTTCCAGAGTCCAAAGAATTTTGGAAAATAACCACTAATGGATCTACTATTTCTAGGACCACTTCAGTACGTACTCTAGGATGATGATTACCAGGCACCTGGAGATTTATCCGCCTTCAATCCCATTAATGTTCCCAAAACCATTTCTCTACTAACACTGATTTCCTTCAGCTCGTCACTGAAACTGGAGTTCCTCAGAACTTCTGATACATTGCTTCTGTCTTGTGAAGACCAAAGCAAAGTATAAATTTAGTTCCTCAGCCATTTCTTTGTCCCGTTATGAATCCCCCTGCCACTTTGACTGTAAGGGGCCTACATCTGCTTTTGTCAATCTTTTTCTCTTTACCTACCTTAAGAAACGTTGTCAGTATTTTATGTTCCCCATTAGCTTTCTTTCAGGCTCTATTTTCCCTTTCTTAATCTTTTTCTCTTTACATACCTTTAGAAACGTTGTCAGTTTTTTATGTTCCCCACTGGCTTTCTTTCAGGCTCTATTTTCCCTTTCTTAATCAATTCCTTTGGTCCTCCTTTGCTGAATTTTAAACTATTCCCGATCCCCAAGTCTATTTTGTGATCAGCCACGATCATAATGAATGGCAGAGCAGGCACGAATTATTTTTGATTTCTAAATTTCCCAACTTTCCTGTGCTTATTCCTTTAAACAAGTAATGATTATTGGTTATGTATCCTTTTCAAATGATTGATTGTTTACTAACAGCACAGAATAGTCAAGAATTTACTTTTCAATACTTCTTTAATTTTACCAACAGAAATAATTAACAACTGTTAAAAATAACCATCCAGGAAATATTTTTGCAACAGAGGGCGTAGTGAGGCCTTTACCAGCCGTGACGATGGTGGAGAAAGCATCAGGAAAGTGGACTGGTCAGCCCTTTTGCAAGTGTGTGTGCAGGAAGCAGCATCTTTTGTTTTTTTAATTTAGAGCACCCAATTCATTTTTTCCAATTCAGGGGCAATTTAGCGTGACCAATCCACCTACCCTGCACATCTTTGAGTTGTGGGGGCAAAACTCACACAAACACGGGGAGAATGTCCAAACTCCGCACGGACAGTGACCGAGAGCCGGGGTCGAACCTTGTACCTCGGTACCATGAGGCAGCAGTGCTAACCACTGCGCCACCGGGCTGCCCTGGAAGCAGCATCTTTGACAGTTTGGGGCGGGTAGGCAAAAAGATAAAGAGAGCCAGGTGCCTTTAGGAGAGGGAGCTGCAGCGGGAGCAGAAACAGAAGACCAGGATTTGAGTTATAGCGTGGTAACAGCCACGAAGGCAAGGCAGCCTGAAGCCTCCGACAGTGATTGAGAACCGGAAAGGGGAAGTAGGGTAGGTTTACAGCTGTTTGAGACCTAGGCCGACGACCTGGGCGGTACCGAATCCAGGAAGCTACGAGAGCACAAAGATTCCCTTCATGTCTGCAAAACAAAATAATGTGGTTCATGTAATCATTAGTAACTGTTACGATCCCAGTTGATGTTATAACTAAGCAGAAAGATCTCACAATAAAACCCTATCTCAAAAGACTAACTTTTATTTTATTTTTTATAAAACGAGGAGGAACATAGTCACAGGACAGCTCGTTAGATCATAAAGTGCAGAAGGAGGCCATTCGGCCCATCAAGTCTGCACGGACCCACCCAAGCCCTCACATCCACCTGATTCCCGTAACCCAATAACCCCTCCTAACCTTTTTTTGGTCATTAAGGGCAATTTATCATGGCCAATCCACCTAACCTGCACATCTTTGGACTGTGGGAGGAAACCGGAGCACCCGGAGGAAACCCACGCAGACACGGAGAGAATGTGCAGACTCCGCACAGTCAGTGACCCAGTGAAGAATCACACCTGGGACCTGGTGCTGTGAAGCCACAGTGCTATCCACTTGTGCTACTGTGCAGCCCTCGGAATTTTTCCACAATCGTGCTTGTGCTGGGCGAAGGATGCTTTATGTTTTCTTAGGACCTGTCTAATCGTCTTATCTGTACTAATGGCTTGCGGATCAAACCAGTAGTCGCCTACTGAGCAGATTCTTTGTTCGTAGTCTCCTACTGTGAGCGTGGCGGGGGTTCTTGCTGTTCTGGCCATTTTCCATACACACTTATTCACGGGATCAAAGGAAAGGTTGTGTGAGCTCATAAAGTCGATTCCTAAAATGTGCTCAGCTGATTGTGGCAAGTCCACCAAACAACGGGGTGCTTGGTGTTTATGATGCTGATTTGAATATCTACAGGGGGCATAATGTATCCCTGCTGTACATGTCCTGTAAATCCACTGAGAGTGATGGTGTCTGTGGTGGGCCATTTGCCACGCTGAAACATTGTGGAGGAGTTTAAAGTGGTGCGGGATCCTCCTGTGTCCCAAAGGAACTCTACTGGGTGTCCCAGGACTGTGCCTGTGACTACTGGTCTGCCTGATTTGTCCCAGAGTGTGTCGCAGACCCAAGTTGGGGAGCCCTAACACCGTCAATCTGTGCTATTGGTCGCTGCATTATCTGATTGGGCGCTAATGCTACGTATGGGCCTAACATTGTTCCTAGGTGGGGCTTCGATTGCTGGTTCCGTTGCTGGTTTGGGGAGGGTCTGCATTCGCGGTCATAATGTCCCTTTTGTCCACAATTATAGCAACCTCGTGGTGCCTGTGATCTGGGGGGCTGACCTTCATTTCTGCCCTCATTTACCCATGCGGGGTCCTGAGTAGTCCTGACTGGGTTCATATTCGCTTCTCCTTTCTCCTGATCTGCCTTTCTATGTAGGGATTGTTCCCAAGCGCTGGAGAGTCTCTTTAAAACCCAAACTTCATTATGTGTGGCGTTTGCGGGGTCATAATTTACACAGGCTTTTTGATCTGCTTCTGTGGCGTGGGAGACTAAAGTACGACCCCATTTAGTTGTGTTGTTGTTATCTAAGTTTGTGCAGTTCAATTCCCCAAATACCGCTTTAAAGTTTATCCAAAGACATCCTGCCAAATGCAGTCAGATGCTCTCCCTTCTTTTGTCTACATCTGTTTAGACCTTCTACAGGGTCTCCTCTGTTGTATCCAATCGCGTCTAAAATAGCTGCTTTCATCTCCTGGATGCTTCCTCCTCCTATATTCTGGTGTTCTGGTAAAGCTGAGCTAACGGACGGGTCAAGGCTCATGACTATAAGCTTAACTTCCTCCGGTTCGTCCAGACCGTTCATAACTGTTTGTTGTTGTACTCTCTCAAAGAAATTATCGGGATTGCTGTGGGTTCAAATGGTTCAATTTTGGCGCAGGCATCTCTCAATTGGGTGATGATTAGTGGGGTGGTGTAAACTAAATCGGGCTCCTCCTGATCCTGTGAGGTGGCTGGATTCATGGGCGTGTGTGCTGCCTGTGCAATCGGTGGTGCGGGCGCTTTCCTTTTCGGGGCCTGGGGGGCTCTATTCTGATTTTCTGTATCCTCCACATATCGATGGGCGGTTTCATTTAGTTCTTGCCAACTGGGGCCATTCTCCTGATCTAAATTCGGTCCAAAGGTATCTCTGAAGCCGTTTTGCACTGAAATCAGTGACTGTAACTTTGCTATTTGTTGCCTACATTTGGCGTGATCTACTGTACTCTGTCTTTGTTCCGTTGTGCAACCACGGAGCGCTCGTAAAGCTGCCTTTAAATCTGCTCATTGTTTCTTTAGCTGTTCGACCTGCTGTTCCATCTCTTCTCGTACCAAAATTGTGCGCTGTGTACCTTGGTAGGCCTCATCGTACTGGATCTGAAAGCTGTTAAGCTGAACTAAACAGGATTGGTGTGCCCGTTTGACATCAGCCATCTCTTTATCTTTAGCTGCCAACTGTTCCCGGAGTTGCTCATTAATTTTCTCACATTCACTAAAGTTTCCCTCATTCTTCTCCTCTTTCTCAACTAGCTGTCTGCGGAGCGTCCTCACGACCTCCTCTGTGCCTCGCAATTGTGCCAAACAGGACATGATTGCCATCGGCTTACGAACTTTCACTGCATTCTTTTTATGTACCTCGGTTAGGTTGTCCCACCAGGTTTGTCCCATGCTTTCTGGACCTGACTTCATTTGAACAAAATTCGGACCAAAGGGACCATCCTTTCCCCTTCAAATACTTACTCAATTCCTGTTCCCATGTGGGGCACTGCTCTGCTCTACTGGTCACTGTGACCTCAGGTTCCTGCCTGTTCATTAGGCATTCCATTGCCTTTGCTGCCATTGCTTCTATTATCTCTTTTCCTACCGTTCATTTGGGTCAGGGGGAATAAGGCGACAATTCGAACAGCGGGTATGGCCTAGGCTATTTTCCGGTTCACAATACTCCCGATAGTTTTACATAACAAAATCTAACGAGTTTACCTTATATCACTGTTAGGACGCATGCAAGTTAATACACACTCCCGAATCTTGGAGATTTGATCGATACGGACCTTACACTTGTGGTTTCTTTCACTTTTCTCAATTGGGTTTCTAATGCAAAATTTTGTGGGTTCTCGCGGAGTGACAAAATCTCTTCTAGGTCGAGTCCAGTCAGATGGCGCCAATAATGTTGCTCTTTTTAACTGGATATTTATATGACAGTTATTAATGATGATATTGCTTTTCAGAGTCGCCAGGTATCAAATGATACCACCACAAGGTTTTACCGGATATCGATCAAAGACCGAACAACCAGTTAGTTAGTTCAAGTTCAATGATAGTTTATTTACACACAAGAATTACTTCAACATGCAACATAAAACACTACAAGCTAAATTACACCCAACACTATAACAACCGGTACTTAACTTCAGGCACCCGGCTTTATGCAGAGGAGCAAGGCCTTTGATCGGATCTTGCGTAGCTGGGTATGGAGAAGTGACTTCGTTTCTGCTGGGCTCATCCGTCTGGTAGCGATCGTTGGTCTTGAACTTGTCTTCTGGTCGTAATGCTACACTTGGTTCTAGGTGTAGGTCAGGGCCAAGAGAGACCGAGCGTCGGGGCCAATAGAGACTGAACACATGGCAGTGTCTCTCTTTATCCTTCTGGGGTGTTGCCCTCTTTTGGCCGGTCCTTAGCTTTGGACCCAATCATTCGGCAGGCTTCAATTACTGCCTTCGATTTTGGCCAATAAAGGGGCGGGTGCCTTGGTGGCGGGGCGTGTCCTGAGCGCCATTGACCTTGGCTTTTCAGGCTCCCTGAGCAAAGGAAGTAGTGCCGATGAGTCTGTTTCTGTATCTGTTACCCGAGTACAGGTCTTTTATTCTGGGGAAATGGGCCATTAGAATGCAAAGCAGCTGGGGGTTTCGATAGCGTCTAGTTATCCGAGTTGCCAATATACATAAGCTCTGAGTGCCTGAGTTGACCACATTTCCCATGGTCCTTTGCAGGTGGCCATATTTCCCAGGATCCTTTGTAAGTGGCCATCCCAGATGGCTACAGGAGCATAGTTTACCAGAGACATTTAGTTCAATTAACAATTTTAAATCTGAGATCGACAGATTAGTGAGGCACGAGTTTAAAAAGAAAAGGAGTCAGGCGAGTGGATGGAGTTAAGATCAGTGGATGGTGGAACAGGCTTGACGGACTGAATGATCGCCTTCTGCTTCTACATTACTATCATTCCTGCAGCCATCTGTTACAAATCAGGAATGGTGAATCTCAGTGAGATTGTCCAAACAGTGTGACAATGGAAATTTCAGTGCAAACACAATTTTGCTTGTTGTACACAAACGTCTGGAATAATATGGCGAACACTATCAACAATAATGTTCCCTCTGCATGGCCTAATTTAACCTGGAGCCTTATTCAAACTTCTGCCAGATTACAAACTGCAGCCCTGACAACCATTAAATTAGATAGCCACAAGTACACATGAGGTAACTGTACAAAACCACCTGTCCAGGCTCATTCCCCAATACCAGGTCCAGTAGTGCCCCTTCCCTAGTTGGACTACCTACATATTGCATCAAGACACCTTCCTGGATACACCTTACAAACTCTGCCCTAACCAAGCCCTGAAGTGAGTCCCAGTCAATGTAGGGGAAGTTAAAATCCCCTACCACAACAACCCTGTTACTTTTGCACCTATCCAAATTCTCTACCCATCTGCTCCTCTATCTCTTGCTGGCAGTTGGAGAGCTTGTAATAAACCCCAACATTGTGATTGCTCCCTTCATGTTCTTGAGCTCTACAAAGATTGCCTTATTGTACAAGCCCTCTGAGGTGTCCTCCCGCAATACAGCTATAATATTTTTGTTAACCAGTAACGCTACTCTTCCCCCCCTCTTTCTCTCCCCCCTCCCGCTTTTACATCCCCATTTATCTCTCCTGAAGCTTCTATATGTACAATGTGGAAAAGTGTGAGATTATGCACTTTGGAAGGAGGAATTTAGGCATAGACTATATTCAAATTGGGGAAATGCTTAGGAAATCAGAAGCACAAAGAGACTTGGGAGTCCTTGTTCATGATTCTCTTAAGGTTAACGTGCAGGTTCAGTCGGCAGTTAAGAAGGCAAATGCAATGTTAGCTTTCAGGTCAAGAGGGCTAGAATACAAGATCATGGAGGTACTTCTGTAGAAGGCTCAGGTCAGACCCCATTTGGAGTATTGTGAGCAGTTTTGGGCCCCGTATCTAAGGAAGGATTTGCTGGCCTTGAAAAGGGTCTAGAGGAGGTTCACAAGAATGATCCCTGGAATGAAGAACTTGTCGTATGAGGAACGGTTGAGGACTCTGGGTCTGTACTCGGAGTTTAGAAGGATGAGAGGGGGGATCCTATTGAAACTTACAGGATACTGCGAGGCCTGGATAGAGTGGACGTGGAGAGGATGTTTCCAATTGTAGGAGAAACTAGAACCAGAGGACACCATCTCAGACTAAAGGGACGATCCTTGAAAACGGAGATGAGGAGGAATTTCTTCAGCCAGATGGTGGTGAATCTATGGAACTCTTTGCCGCAGAAGGCTGTGGAGGCCAAATCACTGAGTGTCTTTAAGACAGAGATAGATAGGTTCTTGATTAATAAGGGGATCGGGGTTATGGGGAGAAGGCAGGAGAATGGAGATGAGAAACATATGAGCCATGATTGAATGGCGGAGCAGACTCGATGGGCTAAGTGGCTTAATTCTGCTCTTATATCTTATTAAGAATTCTTACAACACCCGGTTACAGTCCAACAGGTATGTTTCAAACACTAGCTTTCGGAGCACTGCTCCTTCCTCAGGTGAATGAAGAGGTATGTTCCAGAAACATCTATATAGACAAATTCAAAGATGCCAGAAAATGCTTAGAATGCGAGCATTAGCAGGTGATTAAGTCGTTACAGATTCAGAGATAGGGGTAACCCCGGGTTAAAGAGGTGTGAATTGTCTCAAGCCAGGACAGTTGGTAGGATTTTGCAAGCCCAGGCCAGATGGTGGGGGATGAATGTAATGCGACGTGAATCCAAGATCCCGGTTGAGGCCGCACTCATGTGAATATGATTTTCGTTTTATTGTAACCATAGAAAACGTACAGCTGCTAATTCATTCCAATCGTTGCAAAGTGTCAAACTGATAATAGGTCAAGGGTTCCTCAAAGGTTGCCTCATTGTACAAGCCCTCCGAGGTGTCCTCCCGCAATACGGCTATAATATTTTCGTTAACCAGTAATGCTACTCCCCCCCCCCACTTTTGTTACATCCCCATTTATCTCTCCTGAAGCTTCTATAGGGGGGGGTGATGATGAAAGATTTCAAGGAGAGTGTTAACATCCAAGAGAAGAGAACCAATCAGCAATAATCGGCCAACACAGGGACTAGGAGAAGCAGTTTAGTGGAAATAAGGTCAAGTGAGCAGGAAGTAGTTCTCTATTCACAGTAAACGTGTATCAAAACCAGCTAGGTTTTCTTATAGCATCAGGTTATCAGATGTGCAGACCTTGACATCATATAGCAAAAAAAAAATCACACACATTTTGATATTACAAGTTCTAATCTATATAGATCAACAAAAAAGTTTTTAAAAATGCATGCTTTCCCTATTTTGGAAAAATGCAATTATTTACATGACTGAGATGTGAAGGACAAAGACAGTACTATTTCAGTCCTACATAAGTACTACTTACCATCCCTGCAGTAATTAAAAATGCTAAAATACAGTAATTAAAAGAGGCTGATAGTTACAGACAATTAATGTTTACCCAACCCTCATATTAAGGCACAGGAATTACACCTCAAGCTTTAAACAAGGCAGAAGACCCCCCCCCCCCCCCCCCAATTCTCCTTGCTGGTAAATCTTAATCAATATTATAGAACTGATTAGAAAAGGAAATTAGCTGATCATAAAAATATCCTTCACCAATATCCGTTTCCAGCTTGTTCCAGTTTTTTGACCACATTTGGCAATGTTGCAGTCATAAAGGGCTATTATTCCATGGAATCGCAGAGAGATGCTCACAGAACAGAAAGAACATTGCCTTTGGTGACTCCAGAATCCATGTATACACCGAACATGTATATGGTGCATCCTTACCTCGGTCACATTTGGAAAGGAGCTAACTGGTGAATCAACGTAGGGAGCCCAAGTGGTGTGCATCAACATGAAAATGCAAGGCAAGTGTCTGATTGCAAATTTAAATGAAGAACTTGATGACATGTGAAGCTACAGCACCCAGAAATCCAGGAACTGATTTTTTTCCATGGTGAACTCGCCACGCAGGAAGAGGAGCTGAACTATAATTAGAATGTTTAATTAGTGTACAATGAATCTAAGTGAGTTCTGGATACTCACAATAACACCTGCAGTTGTACGGTAGCACATGCAGGGGCACAGTAGCACAGTGGTTAACACAGTTGCTTCACAGCTCCAGGGCCCTTAGTGTCCAAAAAGGTTGGGTTGGGTGGGGTTACTGGGATAGGGTGGTGGTGGTTTGGGGGGGTGGGGTGCTTAGATAGGGTACTTGTTCGAAGGGCCGGTGCAGACCCGATGGGCTGAATGGCCTCCTTCTGCATGTGATACCTCTATGATGTGCATTTGAGGTGTTGTATGGACAAGGCAACCTCAAATTGTAATTATCCTCCTACTTGTCCAAGTCCAATTTTCAGTCACATATTCCAAAGCAGTCCATGAATTTTTACTTCAGATGAAGGAGAAACCTTAATGATTCCACCAAGTTATTAACAATTTTATTTAAGAAGCAAATCAGGTATGTCATGCACTCTTTGGCTCCATGGCCTATTGTCAAGGGAATGGTGTTAAATTAGCCACTATTTCTTGGAGTCATTTTCCCCAGAGAAGCATCTGTAATATAACACAAAATGTTGCAGATGGAGACTGTAACTATGCAGGTGGAAGTAGTTTACCAATTATCTCACAGGAATGGGCGAGTAACATAAAGCTGTATTTGTTTTGGCCCAGAACATCCGTTCACTGGGAGAGGGTAAACACCCCAACATCCCAGATGTTCCCAGGCAAAGGCTGCAAGGGAATTGCCCAGAAAGTTTAAACATCGGATGAGCAATTTACCCTGCGCCCGGAAGCATCTGAAACTCCAATTTAAATCAGAAATTTCAAATGGTTTCAACTCTCTCTGCAGGAAAAGTTTAGAGGAAATAAAACAACTTCTCACTCCTGGATAAGTATGGTACTGACCTTGCCCACCCCTAACACCCTGCCCCCAGACTAAGTCCCTCTCGACTATCTTCCCAAATCCTGCCCCCACAACTACCCACCGACTCACTCCTATTGACTACACCTCCAATCTCCCACTACCCCATTCCCTAGATGACCTCCCCACCACCCTGACAAACCCCCACCCCGACTCTCCCATCCCCCAACAAACCCCCATCCTGACCCCCCCCCCCCCCCAGCCACGACAGACCCCCATACGGACTCCCCCATCCCCAATTCTGACTCTTTACCCTTGATAAACCCTGATCCCCACTCTCCCCCACCACACGACAAACCCCCATACTGACTCTCCCCCACCCTGCAAGACCCCCATCTGACTCCCCACCCCAACCCCACTGAAACAAACCCCCATCCTGACACACACCCCATCCTGATTCTCTTCCTTCTCCTCTGACAAAATCCCCACCCCACCTTGAGACCCCGGCTCCCGCTTTCATGATCACACCACCCTCCGCACCCAGACTCCCTCCACCAACCCAGTATGCAGATTAGGCAGCATGTGAAGAAGACACTTTCAGATGACGACCTTTCATCGGAACTGTAAAAATCTAGCGATGCAATGGGTTTAAAGTATAGGAAAAGAAAAGAGGTGGGAAATGAACAAAAGGGAATGATCGAGTGGAAGGCAGGAGAGATGATGCTGCAATGTAAAAAGGGGTGGGAATGGGACAAAACACAAAAGATGGGTCTAAACTGAGAAAACACAGACTTATTACCAACAGCCGCACACTGAACAAATGTGGGCAGAAATTATGACCTAAAATTGCTGTACTGGAGTGGTATCTCTGAAGTGCCTCATCCAAAGTTGACGTGCTGTTCCTCAAGCTTACTTGGAGCTTCAGTGGAACAATAATGATGGTCAAGGTCAGAGTGGGGACAACGCAGAGAATTAAAATGACAGGTGAGCAGAAGTATCAGGTCACCTGCGTTTGTGCTCCCCAGTATAGAGGTGACCAAATATAGCGTACTAAATCAAAATTACAAGCAAATCATTTTCACCTTCAAGTATTGTTTCTCTATTGGGTGTAAGATTATTTCAGAAAATCTGAATACTAACTTCCTGTCCAAGACTGATATGAAATGCCACATTAATTTTCCATGTAGTGCATGCATACACTGAACATGCCCCAAGGTTGCCTGCCACGTCGATTAATGTGGGTTGACAAGAAAAATGTTGAATGCTTGAAAACATCCTTTGGAAAAATTAACATCCTAGAAAAGTATTTTTATTAAGAGATTGTGTTCATCCCTATTCTCATAAACCTTAATGTCTTCCATTGAATTTTAAAGCAATTGCTCAATAGTTTCTCCTTTATACTGTACCTCTAAAATGCATATTTCTTTTGTTTTGAATAGTAATATTTTCATATTTCCAAGCCGATCTCCCATGGTGTTATAAATAAGCAGTTGTGTCAAAATGTAATCTTTTGGTGGAAGAGTTTGAGGGTAAAGGTGGGGGTAGGAAAAGTGGGCGTGAGGAAGAACAGTGGGAAGATAAGGAACTGTGGGTAGAGTCATTACTGCACTGGAGCCCTTCATTCAGCACATCAAATCTAAGCCAGCTCTGTGCAGAACAATTCAGTGAGTTCCATTGCCCAGCTCAATCCCTGTAAACCCGGCAAGAACATTTCTTAAGTCATTCATTGGTCTCAGGTTCCAAAAGGCAGCGAGTTCAAGATCACCACTCATTACATTAAAAAGTTCCCCCTTACATTCCCCGCATCTCTTGCCCAAAACGTTACCAGTGTTATCTTGTTCATGTGTCATCAGCTAATAGGAACACATCTTTTGTCTACCCGATGTAAGTAATGATAAACTCCTCTGAGGAGTTCAGGAAGTGTGATGCAACTATGTTAAGTCACCCATTACTATGTGGGGGGGAAAGAAAGAGAGAAACGTAGTGGGAGAAATGGGCAGATTAACTATACGAAGTTCTATTAATTGTTCAGTACAGTTAGTGAGGAGGAGGTGGGCCTATTTTACTAAGTTGTGTAGAGAGAAGATTTGAATTGTACAAGATCCCATTTTAGTACTCATGGGAACATAGGAAATGGGAGCAGAAGTAAACCACGAGGCCCATTGAGCCTACTCTGCCATTCAAACAGATTACAGCTAGTCCTCTGCTTCTACGCCATTTTTCTCCACTATCTCCATACCACTTGATAGCAACAATATCCAAAAATCTATTAATTTCGGTTTTGAACATGCTGATATCCTCTGGGGTAGAGAATCCGAAAGATGCACCATCCTCTGAGTGAAGAAATTCCTCCTCATCTCAGTTTTAAATTACCTGCCCCTTATTCTGAACTGTGTTCCCTGGCCCCAAACAGGGGAAACATCCTACCCACATCTACCCTATCATGTCCTGTAGGAATTTTATAAAAATTCTAGAGAATACAGGCCCAGTTTACTCGATCTATGATTCTGTGATCTCTCTTTGCAAGACAACATGTGATTATATGAGGATAGGGAGTGTATCAGTGGAGAATTAGTGATTTCTCTGCTAGGTGACATTTTGATGCTCATTGGAGGGTGGCTGATGTATACTAGGTCTCAGCTGGCATGAGCTGTACCAGTTTAGACTGCTGCTTAGCTGGATGAATTAAACTGATAAAATTTCAGTGTAAAATTGAAAGCTGTTGCTGACTTTCGAATGTCTTTATTATTCCTCCTGATGCAAATTGTGTTGGTGAAGTTTGACGTAAAGAAGCAGACTGCTATCACGGCTTCAAAGCTCAGAACAATCATGGCAACTTTTTAAATAAGCACATCGCTGTTGTATTCTAATTAGTATTAGTTTAAAAGAGCGATCACAATGTTGCAATTTTTGAGAGGAGTTAAGGGTAGAATTGACACGACCATTGAGGAAGATGCCCAATGTTGAACTCAGAATGAAAAACCTTACAACTGTGTGGGAGAAAATGAATTATCCAACCATTAAGTTTTAAGGGAGTAATATTTTTGTTTAAAAAAAAATATAGGAATCTTCAGGACAAAACTGTGAGTCTGTCTGTCATATATTAGTTGAATCTTGGCATCATTAATGAGCTACAAAATGTAACCCTAACAGTGTCAGCTACAGGGAAAAGACCCAAGCGATGTTGCAACCACTCACCATTTTTAATATACAATTTTAGATATCAAATCGGCTCTTTGGACAATTCAAAAATGTACTTTGTTGTAAACACACCATTCTAAAATGTGCAAAATATTGTTTTGCCGGCAAAATAATTTATCTAGCCCTAAGAAAAAACAGCTTTCGATTTTCAAGAATAGACATAGACATATTATAATCCAAAGGTTCTTCTTTACATTACATACTTTGATAATTGGAAAATAACTTCCACAAAAAATAATTTATCACCATAACAGTTATTTGAACTCGTCCAGCTACTGGTCATATACAGTTCATTGATGTTCAAAAGTCCTATTTTTATGTTTCAAAAACTACAAATACATAATCACCGATAAAAAACATTCACAACAATTTAAAATGCTTGCAGTGGATTTTCAAGCTCCCCAAGTTGATAATGTAGATATGAATGAGTAAGGTCCTGCATCTGCTCATCATTTACCCACACAGAGAAAAAAAGTCTTGAGTTTACTTCTGTCAGATTTGTTTCGCTTCTACTTACCCACAGAAAAATACTGATCACTATTTGCAAGAACTCTGATTTATATCCTAAATTAGTATTTTGAAAATTTGAACATCATAGCCCCTGCCATAATTTAACTTAGGACTATTTGAATTATGTCAGAATCACAAAATTGTTACGCCAAGAAGCGGCCAAACAAGCATCATAACTTAGTGCAATTCCTGTCTTTTCCCCGTACCCCTGCTAATTGTTTCTGTTCAAATAACTATCCAAAGCCCACTTGAATGCCTCAATTGAACCTGCCTCTTCAACACTTCCTGGGAATGCAGAGAACCGAACCAAAAGAGAAAATGCTGGAAAATCTCAGCAAGTCTGGCAGCATCTGTAGGGAGAGAAAAGAGCTAACGTTTCGAGTCCGATGACTCTTTGTCAAAGCTAACAGACAGAGAAAGTGGGAAATATTTATACTGTGGAGTGAGAATGAAAGATGAGCCATAGCCACAGAATCCCAGGGAAACCGGGTGCTAATGGTCACAGAAACTAAGGGGAAAGAGTGTTAATGGCAGACCCCAGAGAGGACAAAAGATGTGAAAGGGCAAACAGCTTTTATCCAGAGAACCGAACCACTCATGTGAAAAACTTTCTTCTCACATCACATTTACTTCTTTTAGAAATCACTTTAAATCTGTGCCCTCTCATTCTTGATGCTTTTGAGTGGGAGCAGTTTCTCCCCATCTACTTTGTCCAGCCCCTCATAATTTTGAAGATCTCTTAACAAATCTCTTATATACCCTCTCTTATATACCCTCCATGTTCTTCTCCCCAAGGAGAACAGTCGCAACCTCTCCATTTATCCCCATAACTGAAGTTTCTCATCTCTGGAACCATTCCTATCAACCACTTCTGCATTCTCCCCAAAACATTCACACCCTTCACACAGTGTGCACCCAGAACTACTCCATCTGAGGTCTAACTAATGTTTTGTTCAAGTTCAGCATAACCTCCTTGTTCCTGTACATCTATGCCCCTATTAATAAAGCCCAGAAAACTACATGCTGTATTAACTGCTCTCTCCATCTGTCACACCACTTTTAATGTCTTATGCACATATACACCTAGATCCCTCTGCACCTCCTGAAGAATGTTACCCCTTATTTTATATACCCTCCATGTTCTTTCTACCAAAGAGCATCACCTCACACTTCTCCGTATTTTGCTTGTTTAACAACATAAAATTCCCTAGTTATTAATCTTTCTTTCACTTCTGCCCACTTATAATTGATGAAGACGAAGTTGCTTTAGCCTAAAGGTCAAGGTTTTCTTATCGGACCAGCAGCTACCACAATTTCCCTCTACCAGTGCTAACTGGACACCTGAACTCACCCGGTTGAAAACTGGCAACATCATGTAGAGCTTTTCCTCTTGTTCTTTCTGTGTCATGTGCCGTGGTGAATGACACAGTTCCATGAAGAGGCGACGCAAGTGCATAAGGCCAAGTGCATTATCCTGAGGACTACATTCTTCCTGCCGTGGACGGCCCATGATCCTCTTCACCATGTTCATTTTTCCCTGCTTCCTGAAAACACGACCAAGCCTGTTAAACAACAGTTTTAGTGTTAGTGTAGCTAATTTGAGGTGAAGACATTTGTACATCTCTACTTACATAGTAAACAGTTTGCCAACAGAATTTACTTTAGCTATTTGACACAAACACTCTCTCAACTTTCCAGAAATTTCCGAAATAAATTTTTCTGTACAGGAATTTCAAGATGCTTCTGAACTTACAGTATTAAATATTAAAAGATAACTGATTACATTTTTTATTTTTGAATGTTACAGCATTCTTGGGGAAAACAAAATAATTACTTCAAGATCAATGCACACCACAGACCATTAAGGCTTGAATATTGGATTTCAATGGGGTAGATGTGTCGATGAACCATTTTGACTCCAGGTCTAGAGGACATTTTAATAAGGCGTCAGCAGTTGATTATGACATTTGCTTGGAGGTAGTCACCATATGGTACCAAATAAATATGGCTTATTTCAAAATATTAAACTCTCAAAATCAAATTTAGCAAACGTGGCTGCCTCTCTCCATTCTACTCTCCCCCAACACCCAACTACAATAACAGCACATTTATATCCATAAATAACAAATACTTTAATGATATAAGTGTGGTTTGCAACAGAAAAAGCATAACACTTTCATAGTTTTATAATGTAATAAAAAGGTTTGTGAAAGCTTACTCAAAATGTTATTTAAATTAAAAATTTACCTTGCAACATGCTCATTAAACTTCCCCCTCCCCACTCAAAATATACTCAAAATAATCAATTAAAATATGTATTCAACAAGATATTGCGTATATGTGCCATCTTCATTATTCTGTCCCAGTTCCCACCAAATAGTCGATCAAAAATCTTAAATTCCAGCCTCCCAAGTGAATGAATATTAATAGTTCTCCTTTATCAGGTACGTCCCTTTCCTATTCAAATCTGTTGTCACCTTCCCCCTTCCATCCCACCACCCCAACAAAATATACATGCTTGAGCCCTTTTCTTTTTGTTTTTTTATGGTATATTAAAACAAACTTTATGTTTAACACAATATTAAAAATATCTTTAATATAACACAAGTAAATAGCTTGTAATTATCCGTTGAACAGTGCTAATAAATACAGTGACCCAATAACCCTGAAGTGCTATCTTTATTTCTTTTTTAAAAAATGTAATTATTTATTTTTTTTTAAAAAGAGTACCCAACTATTTTTTTTTCCAGTTATGGGGCAATTTAGCATGGGCCATCTATCTACTCTGCACATCTTTGGGTTGTGGGGGTGAGACCCACGCAGACACAGGGTGAATGTGCAAACTCCACACAGACAGTGACCCGGGACCGGGATTGAACCTCTGTCCTCAATGCCATAGGCGGCAGTGCTAGCCACTGCACCGCCGTGATGCCCAACTGTTATCTTTATTTCTATTCCAACAGATGGCACTCAGGCATACTTGCTTAACAGATGTTCTTTGAGACTGTTTTCAGAGACAGACCTGAATCCTATCGGAACAATGCAGGATCTCTAGCTGAAGTCTTCAGAAATTATGTTCATAGTTTGACTTCCCCCTCTCTCTCTCTTCCTTGTCGCTGTTGGCCTCGAACAGGTCTTGGAACAGGTTGATGAATGGCTCCCACACTTTGTGGAAGTCCTTGTCCGACACTCGGATGGTGCACTTGATCTTCTCCAGGTGGAGAAATTCCGACAGGTTTTCCAGCCAGTCTACAGCTGTGGGTGGTGCTGCTGATCGCCAGCCGAGCAGGATTCTCCAATGTGTGATTAGGGAAGCAAAAGCAAGACCGTACTGGAGTCCTCTTAACAAATTACCGTTCCCATCTCCAATTGCTCATTCCTCTCCAAAGTTCATCTTGCGGCAACCATCCACATCCATGCTCATCTTCCCAGTAACAATGTTTGAACTCCACCAATCAGGCCTCGATCCCTGTCACAACACTGAAACAGTCCGTAGAAGGGATAGATTCAGAACAGAGACAGCAACTAAAGACTGGGCATCTATGAGCTGTGGGCCATCAGCAGGATTGTACTCCGCCACAATCCTGTAACCTCATGACCAGCATATTGGGGCTGGTTTAACACAGTGGGCTAAACAGATGGCTTGTAATGCAGAACAATGCCAGCAGCGCGGGTTCAATTCCCGCACCGGCCTCCCTGAACAAGCGCCGGAATGTGGTGACCAGTGGCTATTCACAGTAACTTCATTGAAGCCTACTTGTGACAATAAGCAATTATTATTATTATATCTCCCACTCTACCATTACCACCAAGCCAGGCGATCACCCCTTGTTCAATGAAGAGTGCAGGAGGGCATGCCAGATGCAGCACCAGGCATAGCGAAAATGAGGTGACAACCTGGTGAAGCTACACACAGGACTATTTGCATGCCAAACAACGTAAACAGCAAGTGATATACAGAACTAAGCAAATCCACAACCATCAGATCAGATCTAAGCTCTGCAGTCCTGCCGCATCCAGTCGTGAATGGTAGTGGACAATTAAACAACTTACTGGAGGAGGAGGCTCCACAAAAGACAAGGCTGAAGCATTCGCAATAATCTTCAACCAAAAGCGCAGAGTGGATGATTCATTTGGTATTCTCCAATGGTGACCAGCATCACAGATGCCAGTCTTCAGACAATTTTATTAACCTCACATGATATCATGAAATGGCTGAAGGCCCTGCATACTCCAAAGGCTATGAGCCCTGACAATGTTCCAGCAATAGTACTGAAGACTTGTGCTCCTGCCCTTGTCACGTCCCAAGGCAAGCTGTTCCAGTACAATTACAACACTGGCAGCTACCCAGCAATTTGGAAAATTGCCCAGGTATGTCCTGTACTCAAAAAGCAGGACCAGTACAACCTAGCCAATTACTGCCCTATCAGCCTACTCTTAACCATCGGTAAAGTGATGGAAGGGGTTATCAACAGTGCTATCAAATAGCACTTACTTAACAATGAACTGCTCACGGACACTCAAGTTTGGATTCCACCAGGATCACTCAGCACCTGACCTCATTCCAGCCTTGGTTCAAAAATGGACAAAAGAGCTGAGCTCCAGAGGTGAGGTGAGAGTGACTGCCCTTGACATCAAGGCAACATTTGATAGCCATGGCATCAACGAGCCAGAGCAAAACTGGAGTCAATGAGAATCAGAGATAAAACTCTCCACTGAGTGGAGTCATACCTAGCACAAAGGAATTTGGCTGTGGTGGTTGGAGGTCAGTCATCTCAGTCCCGGAACAGCACTGCAGGAGTTCCTCAGGCTAGTGTCCTAGGCCCAATCATCTTCAGCTGTTTCATCAATGACCTTCCTTCCAACATAACATCAGATGTGGGGATGTTCACTGATGATTGCATAATGGTCAGCACCATTCGCAACTCCTCAGATACTCAAGCAATCCACATGAAAATGCAGCAAGATCTGGACAATATCCAGACTTGGGCCGACAAGTTGCAAGTAATACTTGTGCCACATCCAAGTGCCAGGCAATGACCATCTCCAATAAGAAAATGAAAATGAAATGAAAATCGCTTATTGTCACAAGTGGGCTTCAATGAAGTTACTGTGAAAAGCCCCCAGTCGCCACATTCCGGCACCTGTCCGGGGAGGCTGGTACGGGAATCGAACCGTGCTGCTGGCCTGCTTGGTCTGCTTTAAAAGCCAGCGATTTAGCTCAGTAAGCTAAACCAGAGAGAATCAACCAATCACCACTTGACATTCAATGGCATGACCATCACTGAATCCCTCACTAACATCATCCTGGGGATTACAAACTGAACTGGACTAACCATATAAATACTGTGGCTACAAAAGCAGGTCAGAGGCTAGGAATGTGTGGTGAGTAATTTCCCTCTTGAATCCCTAAAGCCTGCCCACTACCTGCAAGGCACAAGTCAGGAGTGTGATGGACCCACTTGCCTGGATGAGTGCAGTTCGAACAACACATGAAGTTCAACACCATCCAATACAAGCCCAATCTAGAACTTGGGTGGTCTTTTAAAATTCTGTCAACTATTTCAAATAACAATTATGATTTTGCTGAGAAAGCTGAAATGACCTTACTGGCACCCAAACTTCAAATATTTGCTTCACTGGATACCATTGCACATTGAAACGGAATTGGCAGCAGCATTGCATTCTTTTCTAGGGGCTGGTTTAGCACACTGGGCTAAATAGCTGGCATTAACCAAGGCAGGCCAGCAGCACGGTTCAATTCCCGTACCAGCCTCCCGAACAGGTGCCAGAATGTGGCGACTAGGGGCTTTTCACAGTAACTTCATTAGAAGCCTACTTGTGACACAAAAAAAGCGATTTTCCCTCTCTCTCCTCCTTTAAGATGCTCCTTAAAACTGACCACGCTGGTTAAGCTTTTGGTCACTTCTCTGAATATCTTTGTGTGGCTCAGTGTCAAGCTTTGCTTGGTGAAGCACCCAAGAACATTTTACCCTGTGAGACAATACATAAAGGCAAGTTACTATTATAAATACTGGGAAGACCAAAGTCTTCCAAATTCCAGTGAATACAGGCCCAGTCATCCAATCTCTCCTCATATGGCAATCCTGCCATCCCAGGATTCAGTCTGGAGAACCTTTGCTACACTCCCTCTACGTCAAGTACATCCTTTCTTAGATAAAGAGACCAAAACTGCACACAATACTACCACCAGAATTCTCATTTGTTACCTTTATATTTGATTTAGCCCTCATCTTGCAGAAGCTTGAGGTTTGAATTTAAAAAAAAATAATATTGTATTGAACATTTCATATTTAACAAACACAAACTGAACTACAACACAACAGCGAAAATGATTCAAACTTGGTACAATTGTCACATTAACATAATAAATCAGAGATATAGAAAAATACATAACAAAAGCCATATCCAAATCTCCCCACCCCCCCCCCCCCCCCCCGTATCCCCCCTAATCTCACCCAAAACCCTACCTTCCCCATCAACTGATGGTAATTAACTCTTTGAATGAGATAAATGGCTTTCATCTCAGGCAGAATCCCTCTGCTGATCTCCTGACTGAGTACTTGACCTTTTTCCAGGCATAAGAAGTCTATAAGGTCACCCAACCAGACTAAGACACCTGGCAGAGCTGATGCTCTCCATCCCAGCAGAATTTGCCTTTGGGCTACCAGTGAGGCTAAGGCGAGTGGCATCTGCCCTCACCCCAGTCCGCAGTCCCGGTGAGTCCAACACACCGAAAATGGCCACCAACAGACAAGCTCCACATCAACATTAAAACCACTGACATGGTGTTAAAGGAGACCCAGAAGATCACCACCTTTGGACATACTGGGGCTGTTTTAGCACAGTGGCTAAACAGCTGCCTTGTAATGCAGAGCCAGGCTAGCAGCGCAGGTTCAATTCCTGTACCGGCCTCCCCGAACAGGCGCCGGAATGTAGCGACTAGGGGCTTTTCACAGTAACTTCATTGAAGCCTACTTGTGACAATAAGCTATTATTATTATTATTATTATTATTATTATTAAGACCAGAACATGTGCATATGATGGGTGGGTGTAAGAGAACACCGCTTGCGCCCATCCTCCACTTCAAAGAACCCATGTATCCTACTTTTGGTTAGATGAACTTTATGAACCACTGAGTTGGATGAGACTGAGTCGCATGCAGGATGAGGTGAAATTTACTCTACAAAGGGCCTCATTCCACATTTACTCATCCAAGATGGATCCAAACTACTCCTCCCATTTCGCCATCATCCAATCAAGCGACATAGATTCCAATTAGATTGTCTGCTCATAGATCTTCACGATCCTCCCCCGCCTCCAGTCCTTGCCAACTGTATGATTTCCTCCAACAGGGAAAGCTGTGACGCTAAGGGGAACGCAAGTCAAACCTCACGGACTAAGTCGCACAATTGAAAATATCAAAATTGCTGTGACCCTGATATTTGAAATTTCACCGAGAACTGTTCCCAACTGGTGATCCGTCCATCTATGAGCAGGTCTCTAAAGCATTCTCGCCCTTTCCCTTCCCATGCCTTAAAAGCCGAAAACCAACCTGATGGCGGAAACAAATGGTTACCATTTATAGGAGCCAATAATGACATGGCACTCAGCTTGTAATGTTGTCTGAGCTGCCTCCGTATCTTCAAGGTGAAGATCACCACTGGGTTTGAGGTATATCACATTGGCGAGAGTGGGGTGGTGCCAGTACTAGGGTCCAGAGGCTCGACCCTGTACACAAACCTGCTTCCATCATCCCCCACATGGTGTCTGATTCACTGTACCACCTCAACACCTTGTCCACATTGGTCACCCAGTAATACATGAGGAAATTGGGTAGTGCTAGAACCCCCAACTGTCGGCACCTCTGGAGGTATACCCCGCGAATTCTCGATGCCCTACCTGCCCACAGAAAGGAATTCCCCAACTTGTTCACCGTAGCAAAGAACATATTAGCAAGAAAAATAGGACTGCATTGGAACATAAATAGAAACGCCAGCAGATTGTTAATTTTGATGTTTTGAACTCTGCCCACTAGGGACGACAAAAGGCAAATGGAGTCTCACCTTATCGAACAAATTTATAAAGTTTAACTTATGAAGCCTATGCCAGGGCAGCACGGTGGCGCAGTGGGTTAGCCCTGCTGCCTCACAGCGCCGAGGTCCCAGGTTCGATCCCGGCTCTGGGTCACTGTCCGTGTGGATTTTGCACATTCTCCCCGTGTCTGCGTGGGTTTCGCCCCGACAACCCAAAAGATGTGCAGGTTAGGTAGATTGGCCATGTTAAATTGCCCTTAAAAAAAAATGTTTTTTTGTAAACGAAGCCTATGTCAATCATATATCACTGGGATGCCCAGATACCAGGAGCTACCTCTGGCCGGTGGAAGGGTAATGCCCCCAGATTGGTTCCCCTACCTGGGGGTTAACCGCAAAGTACTCAATTTTCCCCAGATTTAACCTTTAGCCCGAGAAGGAGCCAAAGCCACTCAGCAGTCCCACAATCTTGCCTATAGATGCAACCGGATATGTGACATACTGGAGCAGGTCATCAGCATAAGCAACATCTCATGTTCCCTTCCTCCCCCCCCCCCCCCCCCCCCCCACCCCCCCCCCCCCCCCCCCCCTCTCAAAGATGCACTCAGTGTCATTGCCAGAGCTCAGAGGAAAGTATCCCAATCTTATTACATTGGTAAGAACGTGAGGCATGAGGTCTGTGTGCAGCAGCTGCATCCATGAAATAAATTTATGCCCAAACACAAATCTCCCAAGTAGCTCAATGAGGTGCTTCCATTCCACTTTATCAAATGTGTCCTCTACATCCATAGCTATAATCACCTCTGGCTCGGGGGCCAAGGGAGGCGAGAGGACAACATTCAGAACCTAGAGGACAACTGCCCAACCTTCACAAATCCAGTCTGGTCTTCTACCACCATATCTGGGACACATGGCTCTAACAGTAAAGTTCTCATAGCTATCCTCCCTCTACCAAATGTTTCCCATACTATTTTCTAATGTGACTCATTTCGACATTTGTAAAATAATGCAAAGCCTGCGGCCAACAAAAATAAAACAACAATAAAGCAGCATTCAGTATATAACTATTAACGTTGACACATTAGGTCAACATATGAAAATCCTCAGTCTTTGGCAATCAGTGCACAAACTCCTCTCTCTCAAACAACCCAATGACCCCCCAAAAGAACATTGCCACTGGTGGCACCACTAATGCCAACTCATGACCACTCACCACCAAAAGCCCCACAGAGAAACCTTGGGGAACATGATCAATCCAATGAGGCACCTCAACCGATGCAACCCAAAGCCAACACACCCACTTCCCCTGTCAATCGAAAATCACTCCTCATACAACTCCCTGTGCCTTAATTATATTTACCTGCATTTGTTTCCAAACCTTTTCTGCTCACACATAAATAAACGTGGATCAACTGTTTCCAAATTAGACAATGCCTTATAAATTACTAACACCATACATTAACGTAATGTCATGTCCAGTACAGGCATGTCATATTATGAACTTTGTCAATATTCTTTTTTAAACTGGACACAAAAGTTGCTAAGTGACTGCTGCAAATGTGACTTTTGGCATTTGGACAACAGTGTCAAGTTTCTGGTAATTAAATATACACACAGGTGAGGGTATCTCACAGCCATTTGTGAAAATCTCACATCCCATTGTTGATGGATGCAGCAATACTGAAAGACTGGAATTTCCAGGCTGTCTCCATATTTCGTACTGGGCAAAAAGGGAAGATCGAAACTCAATGTCCGATATCAACTTCGCATTGTACCAGGATGGCGTCCCCCCATTCAAACTAGACTGGGTGGGCCTCAGAACCTGCCTGTCATGGGGCTCAAGCTGGTTTAGGGTCTGAACCTAGATTAGCCCAGGACCCCGCACAGCCATCAGAACCAAATCGACATGCAGTCCGAGAAACAGAATTTGAAACTAGCTACAAGACATCCAGCAGCCAAAGAACTTAGCCTGTTTCAGTTTCAAAGTTCACCTAAGAGCTAACCTCCTAGATACCTGACCATAAGAAACTTTGCAACCTGCTTTGAACCATTCACTTTACAAGATCCTTACTTCCAATCCATTCAAGAAATCACAGAGCTGCTACAAGGGAGAAATCACAAATCAGAGACTGGATTAACTGTAATTTGTAGAAGTGAACCACCTTCATCTGTATGCTAAAGTTGTATTCGTGTGTGAGTGCGCACGAGACCAAGTCTGTGATGTTGCGTTAATTCAGGCTAGGTGTGTGGGAATAAATATAATTTATTTTAAACTCAAAAGCTTCAAGCTGAATTAATAGGAATACACTCAGACACCTCATTCCAATCAAAACATACCCATAGCTTCCTGGCTCCCCAGCATCGGATTTGGAGTACCGTCAAGATGTGTTGGGGAATCCCTCGTGGACGTTTCTCAAGTAAGGGTTTGCTGGCAATTGTCCAGAAGTGCTAACTTCCTCTGGGCAACTGAGAACCATCCAACAAAACAATTTAAACCACTAATTTCAGGTGGTTCAACCAGCAATACACTAGCAGTTACTCTGAAAGAGTTAGAAGAAAAAAGTACTTCTAATTTCAGCGCCACCGTAGCAGTGGCTAGCACTGTTGCTTCATGGCTCCAGGGTCGCAGCTCGGGTTACTGTCTGTGCGGACCGGGCTGCACATTCTCCCAGTGCCTGCGTGGGTTTCCTCTGGGTGCTTCCACAGTCCAAAGATGTGTAAGTTAGGTGGATTGGCCATGCTAAATTGTCCTTCGCGTCCAAAAAAGGTTGGATGGGGTTGCTGGGTTACGGGGCTGAGGTGGAGGTGTCGGCTTGGGTGGGGTGCTCTTTCCAGGGGCCGGAGTAGACTCAATGGACCAAATGGCCTTCTTCTGCACTGCAAATTCTATGAACTATTCTAAATACCTAGACTGAGCCAAGCATGGGATACCTCCTACACCTCCAACCCCTCCTGAGGATTTTCCCACACACCCCCACAACTAGGCAACCCACCCACACGAGATTTATAACACTCGATCTCAACCCCCGGCCCGACCCTCACTGGACACGTATAATGGGCCTAATGGTCTCCTTTTGTGCCTCAAGTTTCTATGATTTTCTCAAAAGACTTTCTCTAATGAAACAAGTAATATCGGTATCTATAGACACAACAATATTCAATATAGAAGTGACATATACACTGGGCACAGTCCATCATCTCCCAAGACAGACGGATGCCAACAACCAACAACAGTACATCACACTATTTTAATACAAACTTCCTATAGATTGCGAAACCTAAAATATAAAGATACCTGCTAGAGAAAGAATCATTTATTGATTTTCAGACCTAGTGCTCAATCTGATTGGTGATTCTAGCGAAGGATATCACCCGAAACACATTCTTCTCTTTCAGACCCATTGTTCGCCCCTATCCTTGGTCAACCACTACATTCCTTTGCTCTTCCATACCCCCCAGTCTCCATTCTTCCACTGATATGTTTCCCCTGACTCTATTAGCAAGTACAGTGTAGTAATCCACAGGAGGCAGGAGTTCCGTCACCACACCAATATTTATTTACAATAACGATATTACAGGAGCAGCTACAAACAGTGCTGCTAGCAGTCCAGTCAACTTAAGACTGGATCACAAAGCCTACACAGGTGATTATGTAGGCCCCCTCAATGAGCTATCTTTGAGGGAGCTCCTACTCCAATTGGCCAACCAATAAAGCCAATTGGAGTTCATTACATACAGTTTAGCTTGAACAAGTTAACTGAGATTAAACCACCAGTAATCATGCCAAATACGCCTTTTCTTTGTTTCTGAGTGAGCTCTGGATCTTCTCAAATTTGGCTTTCAAATTCCTGGTCTTCTTTGAACCACACTGTTGCATTGGACCAGAGGTTTGCAAAATCAAAAGGGAAAAATGATTCCCACAGGTGGAACCATGAAGAACTGAAGAAAGATTTAGGATAACTGGCAAAAGAAGCAATGGCAACACGAGTAAAAAAATTGCTCATGCAGCAAGTGGCTAGAATCTGCAATTCACTGCCTGGGATTGCGGTGGAGGCGAGTTGAATCAAGGCATTCAAGAGGAAATTGCATTATTATCTGAAAAGGAAGAATGTGCAAAGCTACGGGGAGAAGTCAGGGGATTGGAAATGGGCGCATTGTTCATTTGGACAGCCTGCACAGATATGGCAAGCCAAATGGCCTCCTTCTGTGCTGCAACAAATCTGTGATTCTGTGAAATCCGTGATATCACATGGAGTAAATCGAAAGGGCTGAAAACTGACAACTATGAAGCTGGGGACCATAGCAGGTGCCCAAGATCAATCATCCACTCCGCTCTTTTGGTTGAAGGTGGCTGCAAAAGCTTTAGGCTTCTCTTTTATACAGTTCTCTGCCATTACCATCTTCCAGTTAGTTTTTTTTTAAATATAAATTTAGAGTACCCAATTCTTTTTCCCAATTAAGGGGCAATTTTGCGTGGCCAATCCACCTACCCTGCACTTCTTTTAGGTTGTGGGGGCGAAACCCACGTAAACACAGGGAGAATATGCAAACTCCACACGGACAGCAACCCAGAGCCGGGATCAAACCTGGGACCTTGGCACGGTGAGGCTGCAGCGCTACCCACTGCACCACCGTGCTGCCCTATCTTCCAGTTAGTTTTTTTAATTTTCTACCACTGGATGTGATAGAACTGCAGTTTTGATCTGATGCATTGGTTGTGGGATCACTTTGCTCTATCGCATGCTGCTTCCACTGTTTTAACATGCATGACCCCTGTTGTAACTTCAGCAGATTATCTTATTTTTAGGTATGCCTGATGCTGCCTTGAAATGCTCTACCATACTCTTCACTGAACCAGGGCTGATCCCTTGGCATGGTAGCAGTGGTAATAAGGAATATGCCATGGTTACAGACTTTGGTTGAACACAATTCTATTGCTGATGGCGTACAGAACCTCATGGACAATCAGTTTTGAGCCGCTCGATCTGACTTGAATCTATCCCATTTAGCACAGTGGTGGTGCCACACAGCATGATGGAGGGTGTCCTCAATGTGAACTGAAGGCTACTTCTCCACAAGGAGTGTGCGGTGGTCATTTCTGCCAATACTGACATGGATGGATGCATCTACAACAGGAAGATTGGTGAGGATGTGGTCTTGATGGTTCCCTCATCATCTGCCACAGACCCAGTGTGGCAGACAGGTCTTAGCTGTGGTATTATTGAATCAGTTTTGGTGACAGACACTGAAGTGCCCCACCCAGAGTACATTGTGTCCTTGCTACCTTCAGTACTCCTGCAAAAAGGTCAAAATAGCTGAGCATTGATTCATCAGCATACGGTGGGCCAAAGGTGGCAATCAACTGGCAGTTTTCTTTCCCCCGTTTGATCTAATGCTGTTGCTTGACCAGTTTGTGGAAGACCGCCAATGTTGGCACATCTCCAGATGCTTGTGAGACACACCAAGCACACTCAACAGCGCAGGGTGTGCCTTTGCCTTTCCAATGCCTAAGTCAACATCAGGCTTCATTCTCATTCAACTGTTCTGAAGTGGTTTCATACAACTGAGGGTTTACTAAGCCATTTCAAAAGATACTTAAGAGCCAACCACATTGCTCTGAGTTTGGAGTCATATATAAGCCAGACTGGGTAAAGACATTAGTGAATCAAATGGGTTTTTACAGTAGTTTCAAGATAATTCCTGAAACTAGTTTTCTATTGCAGAATAAATTCATTAATTTAATTTAAATTCCCGAGATGCTTTGATGGGAGCCAAATTCATTTTCAGCACACTAGTCCAGCCATCTGGATTACTTATTCAGTAACATTACTGCTATGCTATTGTCCTAATAATTCAATTAGACTTTTTTCCCCACATCTGTATAACCACGTTACTATACAGATGATTTCAAATATTTCTTCTAAAGTAGGTCAACAGGTGATTAATGATGTGGTACAAAAGTACAATCTGACTTCAGTGCATCAAGTAGTTTCTTATTATTAATTTCTTTAAATATCAGTGAAATGAAGGTTAAAAAATACTCCAACGACCAAATGCGCTTACTAACAGAACTTTCTCATATTAAATAACCTTTAGCAAAACACAGAAAGTAACACTTTGAATCTGGGAGTATGTACTGAAGAGGTAGATGTTTTGAAACATGAATAATTGCATAACAAATTACAGAAATACACATTGCTCATACATTTTCTTTCAATGCACAAAAAGTGATCAGTGTCACAAAGTTCCCAAATTACTGAATCAAGTCAGAACGGTTCAGATGAAAAGTCATAGACCTAAAACATCAACTCCGTTTCTCTCTTCACAGGGCACTCACTGCCAGACCCGCTAAGCTTTGCCAGCATTTTTTGCTTTATTTCAACAATCTTGCAGTTTGGCTGAGTGCTATAAAAGCAGGTTGTTACTGTTCTACTTCACAAAATACAGGGTTCTCAGTGGGTTTAAAGTTTTTTTTCATGTAAATTTAGAGTACCCAATTATTTTTTTCCAATTAAGGGGCAATTTAACATGGCCAATGCACCTACCCTACACATCTTTGGGGCATGGGGGTTAAACCCACGCAGACACGGGAGGATGTGCAAACTCCACACGGACAGTGACCCAGGGCCGGGATTCAAACCTGGGTCCTCAGCGCTGTAGGCTGCAGTGCTAACCACTGTGCCACGTGCCGTCCCAGCTTAAAGTTAATTTTGACTGTAACAACCGAACCTTCATTTCTCATGATCAAGGAGCATCTTCATTTTTAAAAACCATCACGTGCACCAAATACATAGGCGGAGTACACTACAATGCTGACTAACTGCATTTCTTTGAATGTTAATGTACAACAAAAAGCATGCTTTAGGAGACAAGGCAGGATCTGGTAAAATTTTACCCTTAAAAAGGCAATGAATACAAGTTGCACATCTGAAGAGAGTACACACATCTACATAAGCTATTTATTCATATATTTTTAAAAACATATCGAACTCTAGGATAAATAAGTTTATATTTATGCAAAGAATCATCATGCCCAACAACATTGGCTTCCATTTTGTAGTTGGTGGCAAAACAAATGCACTACCGATAACCTCAGAGAAAACTGCTGGTAAGATCTAGCAATTGCAGCGCAGATTTCATTTTTCCCCAAAGTGTAAATTCAACACCAAGTCAAAGGTCAGGCATCCAGCAAGTAATCTCATTTAGCAGAGTAATCACAGCAACCAGGAAGCAAATGTGCCAACTCACCATCACTTTTTAGAAACCTTGACAGAAAGTAAAATAAAGATTGGGACACACTCATTAGCAGCTGGAATATCTTTTTTTTTTTATAAATGGTATTTAAAATGATGGAATTATGTTGGAAAACTTTGACACTACACAAATATAAAAATAATGTAATAGGGCCAATAGTAATTATGATTTAGTACGAATTAAAATCACATTCACAGCTCATTAACAAAGTGTAATTTTATCCAGGGGTCTTTAACAGTGTACATAGATAGCTTTCAACTTTCTCTTTCGTTCTCTGAAGACTGCAGTTTGCGGGACTTCAATACAGTAGTACACCCTATGGAGAAGCAGGGAATCATCGATGGCAACTTCTGGTACTTCCACATTTAACACCAGAAGTTGCTGTCAGTTTCACAGGGTGATGATGAATGCTGATAAATACAACTATGTATTTTTTTTAAAGCATACTTTGCTTTACGTCAGTGCCAAGACAGCACTCGAGTAGTCGGTGATCGAACTTAACCACAAAGCATATTTGCGAACAAGAGTGTAAAATTAACCCCAGTTAAAACAGTTCCCCTTCACAGCATGAATTTCAGTGTTTATTTTTACGTGAGGGAATAAGAAAAATATTTGTTGTATTTATAGCTATAATTCTGAGCCACACCTTAAGAACCAGGACACTTATCAGTGATGACTTGTGTTTTCAGCGATAAGCAAGCAATTCTTCTACACAGCCAAACAGATGAGCGATTTGAAAATTAATTTTCATTACTACATAGAAGATCAAAATGGATTTACATAGCATCTTTAATGTCAAAAATTGCCCCAATCCCTTTCATAAGCATAATCAAAAACAAGACTGAATACTAAGTAGCACATTACATTAGGGATGGGCAACAAATGTTAACTTTGTCAGCAAAGCTTACACATCCCATAAAAGAACACAAAAAATACAGTCTGGTCAGGTGCCTGCAGCATTACAGTGTGTGGAATCTGACAGTATACAGTATTCATGCTGTGAAGGGGAACTGTTTTAACTGGAGTTAATTTTACACTCTTGTTCGTAATCAAAAGACAAATACTTCTTGGAGAATAAAATACTGGGTGGCCATGGTGGTACAGTGGCTGGCACTGCTGCCTCAACACCAGGGACCCGGGTTTGATTCCGACCTTGAGTGACTGTGTGGAGTTAACACATTCACCCGTGTCTGCATGGGTTTCCTCTGGGTGCTTCGGTTTCCTCCCACAGTCCGAAGATGTGCAGATTAGGTGGATTGGCCTTGCTCAATTGCCCCAGAGTGTCCAAAGATGTGCAGGTTAGGTGGGGTTACATGACTAGGATGGGAGGGTGGGCCGCTCTTTCGAGGGTTGGTGCAGACTCGATGAGCCGAATGCCCTCCTTCTGCACTACATGAATTCTATGGAAAATTTTCAGATTTGAGAATCAGCCAACATTTATAAAATCATTATAAATGCATCAAAGTTACACTTTGTTAATATAATTCCAACCCTCCAACTCCACCCTTCCATGAATCCAGTAACAAAATTTGTTGCATCCTCATCCTGGACTGCCCCAGATGTCCCAACATTGTCAGCTGAGAAAGGCAGATATAGATGCAGCTCCAAAACAACATGGCCAAGGAGTTCTAATCTGTCTTAAGTTCTTTCCCAAATCAACTCTTGCAGAGTTTTCATCCTTCAAGAAACAGAAACTAGTTTGATACATTTTAATCGCAATGCTTTCTGGGAACCCAGAGTTTTACTCTAATACTTTCACACAAATATTTAAAACAGAGCCTTGTGCAAGAGTTCCTGTGTGCCAATATGATACTCAAAATAACCACCCACCATTCCACTCCTGCCCAAGAATGTGTTAATTTAAAAAGTTCTCTAAAGTAGTCCCTTGCACTTCCATATTTTTGTTTTTTTACGTGAAAACAGATAACATAACATGATAGAGTAATCAGTTGATTATATAAACCAGAACAATGGGAGATTGTAAAATTATTGTGATTTTCTTTTTAAAATCATTTTCTGTGCTGGTCTCTAAAGGATGGCAGCAGTGGAATGCACTTCAATAAAATGCTCACTTCTCCATTGGCAGGAAAGATTAAAATTCAGGATTGGTGTTAAAGATCAGCAGTAAGTCTCAAGAATTTTAAAATACTGTGGTAGGTATGTGCAAATCCCTTGGGATCCAGTAACAAACTACCCGAGGTTGCATGTGCTGGGGAGCTCCTCTCTCTAGATCTAGGTGACAAACTGCCCGAGTTGCATATGCCAACGAGCTCCTCCCTCTATCCACATCCTCTCTTCACACACACACCTCCCCCCCGCCCCTACCCCCCAGATAACAAGTATTGCACAGCAATCATCTGGAAGTGTAAAGTTCCAGTAGGCAATTCCCCTGCACTGGGAATCATCCAAAAATGTGACTTTGGATGGTTCCGATAGTGACGATCGGGTTACACTAAAAGTGACACAGAGAAAGTTAAAACTACATATAACACCCCCTCCCCCTCACCCCTATTTTCCAGCTATCGAACGTCCTACCACGGCACCTACCCATGCAATAGCAGAAAGTGTAACACCTGCCACTTTACCTCCTCCCTGCTCTCAATCCCTGGGCTTCAACACTCTTTTCAAGTGAGGCAGCACTTCACATGCACCTCCTTCAATCTGGTCTACTGCATTTGCTGCTTCCAATGCGTGTACTCTACATTGGAAAGACTAAATGCAGACTGAGTACCCACTTTGCAGAACACCTTCAATCCATCTCAAGCAGGACCCAGACCATCCTGCCACTTGCCATTTCAACTCACCATCCTGCTCTCACCTCCACATGTCCATCATTGGCCTGCCACAATGTTCCCGTGAAGCCTGGTGCAAACTGGAGGAACAGCATCTCGTCTTCCAATGCGGCATGTTACAGCCTTCCAGACTTAACATTGAGTTCAACAACTTCAGACTGTGAACTTTCCCCACCGCATTCACCCCATTTTTATTTCTATCAATTTATTTTCATTTCTTCCATCGATCTGTTTTTCCTTCACCATTGTCCCGTCCCTCTCCTCCCACCCCACCTGGGCCATCTGTTCCCTGTTCCAAGTTGCACTTTTACACACTGCGCAAATTTGTTCTGCCATTCACACATTCTAATCTCTTTAGGTGCCATTGTAAGCACCCTTCTAAGCCTTAGTTACTCCCATTTACTCTCCTTCTGTCTTTCTGTCCAGGACATGTTTGTCTATCTCCACCTATAGTTGGCCCTCTATCTAGCCCCACTGCTCCATGCCCGCCAACACAGTATAAATTTGACCCTATCCCCAGTTCTCTCCAGCATTGACAGTCATCCAGACTCAGGGGGATCTTATAGAAACATACAAAATTATGAAGGGAATAGATAAGATAGAACCAGGGAGATTGTTTCCACTGGTGGGTGAAACAACTAAGGGACACAGCCTCAAAATAAGGGGGAGCAGATTTATGACTGAGTTGTGGAAGAACTTCTTCACTAAAAGGTTTGTGGAATCTGTGGAATTCCCTGCCCAGTGAAGCAGTTGAGGCTACCTTGTTGAATTTTTTTAAGACAAAGATAGATAGATTTTTAAACAGTAAAGGAGTGAAGCGTTATGGTGAGCAGGCGGATAAGTGGAGCTGAGTCCATAAAAAGATCACCCATGATTTTACTGAATGGTGGAACAAGCTTGAGGGGCCAGATGGCCTACTCCAGCTCCTAGTTCTTACGTTCTTATGAAACGTTAGCTCCCTTCTCTCTCCACATTTGCTGTCAGACCTGCTGTGATTCTTCAGTATTTTCTGTTTTTGTTCTTTATGTGCTTACAATCTCCCCGACTTGTCAAAACCTCAAAACCAGGTACGTTTAAAGGACCAGCCAGCTTTAACAGCAGCAAGTGCTGTAAAAAGGCAGCATGGATAATTTACCTGCAACTTGAACTGCCTTCAATGTTAGTTCTCAGAAGCTAGCCGCACTACACAGATCTCACCCAGCCTGAGTAAGAAGGTTGGGCAAGATAAGATTGCATGGATTTCTCGGTATGTAGTTTCCAGTAGTGGCAATCCAACTCTATTTTCATGATATCGGAAATTACAGTCTATTATGTTTTTATATCAGCAACATACATGTATACAATTTTTAATGCAATGGAAATGATACATTTTGGGGCCATGCATCAATTATGAACTTGTTGAGTGGTCAAATGCATTTCAGTGACAATATTGTTGACCATTGAGCTAGCAGATTTTGAAACTTGAGCTGGAATAATGAGGTAAAATTTCCACTTTGTGCGTCCATCATGATAATTTACTGCCCCTAGAATGTCTTTCAAACTCATTTGTATATCAAGAAAAATCTGCACTAAATCAGGGACAGTATTTTAAAACACAATTTTAAAATAATAATATTGCTTTAAATATATATTTAATGTATAGTATATTTAATGTATAGTATATTCAAGAGCAGCAACTTATTGCAGTTTGTTTAACACAGCCAAACATGCCATTATCATAAAATAGTAAGTATTTTAATCAGTGTCAAGCAAGGGTATCCCAAATTCTCAAGTTCAAATGCATTCAGAATATAGAACAACATAAAATAAATATAAAATAAAACAATATAGAACTACAAGTTCAGTGCAAATCAAGTGGAACAATACCATTTTATTTCAAATTATCTTATTTTATCATAGTGTAACATTCACCAGTTGACCTCTACCCCCATAATAAAAGTTGAACAAGGTACAAAACATTCCACCTCTAAGTGAACATTCATTTGTATATATTGCACTGAACAGATCTTCAAATTCCAAGAAATAAAAACCAAATTGCTGGAAAATTGCAGCAGGTCTGGCAGCATCCGTGGAGAGAGAAACATAGTTAACGGGGGCGATTCTCCAAAATGGAGCCCAAGTGTTCACGCCGTCGTGAACACCGTTACATTTCATGACGGCGCAAAACGGGCACGGGGGGCCAGCACGGCGCTGGAGCGGTTCACAGCTTCCATTCCTGGTGCCAAATGGGCGCCGCACCAACCCGTGCATGCACAGTTGGGCCGCGCCAACCTGTGCATGCGTGGGGGACTTCTTCAGCGTGCCGGCCCCAACTCAGCATGGCTTCGGTGTTCAGGGGCCCGCCGTGCAAGAAAGTAGGCTGGGGGGGGGGGGGGGGGGGGGGGGGGGGGGAGAGAGAAGAGATCAGTGGGCCCCGATTGCGGGCTAGACCCCATTGGAGGCCCCCCGGGGACATAGCCAGCCCCCCCCCCGACCGTTCACACAGAGTTCCCGCCGGCAGCGACCATGGGTGAACGGCGCCGGCAGGACTCTGTCGTATCCACGTGGCCACTCGGGCCAAAGAATTCCAGCGGCCTATGGCCGCGTCAGACGCGCCGCTGCAAATGGCGCCGATTCTCCACACCTCAGAGAATCGCACGCCGCCGTCAGGGCGTCGTGGCGCGGTTGCGGCAATTCTCCGGCCTGGCACGGGGCTCGGAGAATCGCCCCAGTATTTCAAGTCCAATATGACTCTTTTTTCGAACTGTTCAGTTTATTCAGAGTTCTAAAGAACAGTCACATTGGACTCAAAACATAACTCATTTCCTCTGTCCACAGATGCTGCCGGACCGGTTTCTCTATCTTTTTGTTTTTATTTCAGGTCTTCAACAACCGCAATATTTTGCTTTTATTTTGTGTCAAATTCCAAGACGCTTGCTTGGTTTATATCGCCCCTTGAAAATAGCAGTCAAATTAAATGTTGCATTATTTAGCAACAATTTTCTATTATTCAGGAATATTTTCTATACATTATGACTTATCTTTGGACCAAAATTCTCGATAGGGTTGAATGAATAGCTATCAGAATGCAAGATGTAACTTCTTTCCTTTTAGTTATTAACCTACTAATAATCAAAACTTCAATCTGAGAAGAGGTTCATTCATTACTAATACTATCAGTAGAGCTATTATTTCTTGTCAGGTTTCAAAAATATTGGCCAAATCGTTTTGGAAGTGCACTATAACCTTGTTTACTTTGTGAAGCTTTTGGTAAACTTTGAACATTTCACAGGTTCAAAGGACAGATATTGGATTTATTTCTGCTTTGGGAATAAAGATTATTTGTTTACATAATATTACCAAAAATTACAAACACAGGGGCAGAGATAAGCACCAAAACAGTCAGTTGGAAGCATCTTCCCAAGCAAAGTTTTTTTTTGCAAGACTTTGACATTTATTTTTAAAAAGTCAGTTTCAAGTTAATAAACTCAAATCTTATGCAATCTGACATAACCTTGCCACATAAATGTTCAATGTTACAGTGTTGTGCATAAAGCTTTAAGACTAAATATTTTTGTAAAACTCAGCTTTAAACAAAAGTGTCGCTGCCTTTATTTAACTTCAGTACTCGTGTACACAGTGCTTATGTAGCGATTGTGCACAAGATTAGTGTCGTTTATATAAAAAAGATTCAAGACTACAAAATGGTGATATTTGAGGAAGTACTGACCTTGAGTCAGAAATTGGGAACTTAGAATATCCACAGCAGAACCAAAAATTCAGAGATTTCTTTCTCGAAACGGACCAACAAAATCACAAAGATTCCATAGGATAGTAGAGAGCGTTTTTCAGGAGACAACAGTTTCCTCCAAATAAGAGAAAATTGCTTAGAAGGAGAATGTCCTGTTGCGAACAATTCATAGTTTTGCAATCTCTTCATTCATGGACTGAAAAGCAATAATGGAGTGGGATTTTTCAGCTATATTACAATATAAATGAGATAATTTTGTCAGAAAATCTTTCCTGGTCATGAAAAAATTCCAGTTGGAAAATCAGATCGAAATGGAACTTACTTTAACATTTTACATTTTAGAATATAATGAAAAATGAAATGAAAATCGCTTATTGTCATGAGTAGGCTTCAATTAAATTACTGTGAAAAGCCCCTAGTCGTCACATTCCGGCGCCTGTTCGGGGAGGCTGTTACAGGAATCGAACCGTGCTGCTGGCCTGCCTTGGTCTGCTTTCAAAGCCAGCGATTTAGCCTAGTGTGCTAAACAGCCCCAGCACCCCTGTTTCCAACTTCCTAAGAACTTTAAAATCTGTTGCGCAAACTGGGATGACTTTCCATTAGTCACAAAAACACAAAAGAATTTGTTAACATCACTTCTGTTGTCCTGTGCCGTGCAGTTATGCAGCTGAGACACCAGGAAGTTGACTTGCTCTCGTCACTGACAACATTGCTGCATGTTTGGCGTGACACACTGCTTGAGCAAAGCTTGGGAGAGGGGTTTCCTTTTTACTTTTCCTCCCAATGGGAAGCTCCAAGCTGCACTCAGCATTACTCCATGACAATATAGCTGCAACCAAAAATCACTGTGCTATCAGAACCACAAACCAGCATACTGCCTCTTTGTGGCAACATATGCTGCTGCTTCGTATGTTGCTGTTTCACATTAATAATAATCATCTTTATTAGCGTCACAAGTAGGCTTACATTAACACTGCAATGAAGTTACTGTGAAAATCCCCTAGTCACCACACTCTGGCGCCTGTTCGGGTACAGTGAAGGAGAATTCAGAATGTCCAATTCACCTAACAAGCACGTCTTTTGGCACTCATGGGAGGAAACCGGAGTGCCCAAAGTAAACCCATGCAGACACAGGGAGAACGGCAGACTTCTACTGCCTTCCAGTTCCCCGTCACCTGTAAGTTACACTGGTGTTTATTACACTGCATTTTGTTTGAACAAAACAGCTTGTGTAGTTTGTACATGAAGTTGGCAAAATCATTGTAACTTCTTCGAAACATGGAAAATAGGAGTAGGTAATTTGGCTCCGCCATTCATTATGATCCTGGCTAATCCTCTATATTAACACCGTACTCCTGCACTCGCCCCATGATCCTTAACGACTTTAGAATCTACTAATATCTTTGTTTCCTACTTAAATATATTCAGCAACTTGGCCTCCACGACCTTCTTGAAGAATTCCACAGGTTCACTACCCTCCAGGAGTGAAGAAATTTCTCCTTACCTCAGTTCAAATAGCCTACCTCATATCCTGAACTGTAACCGCTTGTTCTAGACCCCCACCAGCGCGGGGAAATATCATTCATGCATTCAGTCTGCCCAGCCTGTCAGAATGTTAGACATTTCAATTAGATGCCCTCTCATTCTTCTAAATTCCACTGAATACAGGCTTAGTCGACCCAATCTCTCCTATTACAATATTCCTGCCATGCCAGGAATCAGTATGGTGAACCTTCAGTGCACTCTTTCTATGGCAAGTATATCCTTTCTTAGATAAGGAGACCAAAACATGACATAATACTCGAGGTGCGGTCTCAACAAGGCCTGTGCAGCTGCAGAAAGATAACCTTGCTCCAGTACTTAAGTCCTATTGCAATTAAGGCCAACATACCATTTGCCTTCTTTACTGCTTGCTGTACCCGCATGCTTGCTTTAAATGACTTGTGTACAAGGACACCCAAGACCCTTTGTACATCAACATTACCTAATCTATCACTATTTTAATAATACTCTGCCATTCTGTTTTTCCTACTGAAGTGGATTCCCTGACAGACAAGTTCAAGGTTGATTGAGATGTGACAACAACAGTTGTAAACAGTATGATTTATCATAAACTAGAGAAGCAAAAACTCAAATAAAAACCGAATTAATCTGCAGTCACAAGACTTCTGTACAATCAATATTGGTGTATATTTCAATAAAGCCAATTACTTCATTGCCTTTTCTTAGCAAAACATTATTTTGCTAATAAGACATTTTGCTTACATCATACAAAATACTTTAATCATGCATACAAACTGATAAAACAAGCACCAAATATCAAAAGGAATCTTAACAGTGCCCTAAAAGCCTAAAATGTTTGAATACCAAATATATTGTCTATAGCATCTTTTATTAATATAAAATTACCCTGATAATATATGCACCAAGCTCAGATCAGAAGATATAACACTGAGTCATAGTTAACAGCATCTAGTTTGTGCTGCCAGACTATAAATGTACGTTTTCCGCCAGAAAAGTCTCTGCACTTACAAGAACGTGCAGAACTTCATGCCTTACTGATACATTTAAATATAACAGGAGTACGGTTGGGCATATCATTTACCGTCTAAGTTAATAAAACAGGCTGGAGGCTCATGAAACTTCAAACATTTATTATAATTAAGCTCAACATAACACTCCATGTAATGAAGCCAAAGCAATTTGACATCGCCTCTCCTAGAGGGTTTTAAGTCACTCCAGAGTCAAGTCAGGACCTGCTTTGCAGCAACATAAAAGTGCCGATACTCTCTACACCTTAAAAATTCTATATGGATAGCATTCCTCACTACAACCCAACTTTGCATATGGCATAAGAGAAAAAACAGTTTGCTAGATTTCAGTGCAGTTGGTCTGGAAAGAACGTGAACCTTTGCTTGAGATGGAGGTAAAAGATTTCTAGGAAGATGTACCATTCTAAACAGATGCACTGAGGAGAGGTCTGGTGAAAGGGATCAGGTACCTCAGTGAGGGCTGAGAAACAGACTTAACCAGGTGTCTCCAGAAATGGAGCATGAACTTGCAGCAGGATTTTTTGATGGTGGGGTTCCCTATCCCACCATCTGAAATCAGAGAGGAACACATCACCACCAATGTTGGCTGTCCTACAACTATTTATTGGCTGGAGACAGGACTTCCACCACTCACTGGGGAAGATGACCACCTCAGAGATCTGTTGGCCATCTGATTGGCTGGCAGATCTATAAACACAGAAACTAGGAATAGGCTATTCAGCCCTTCGAGCCTGCTCCGGCACTCAGTATCATAGTTTATCCTCTATCTCAAACCATGGGCAGCCCGGTAGCACAGTGGGTAGCACTGTTGCTTCACAGCTCCAGGGTCTCAGGTTCAATTCCTGGCTTGGGTCACTGTCTGTGTGGATTTTGCACGTTCTCCCTGTGTCTGCGTGGGTTTCCTTTGGGTGCTCCAGCTTCCTCCCACAAGTCCCAAAAGACGTGCTGTTAGGTAATTTGGACATTCTGAATTCTCCCTCTGTGTACCCGAACAGGCGCCAGAATGTGGCGACCAGGGGCTTTTCGCAGTAGCTTTTCACAGTAACTTCGTTGTAACGTGTCACAGTAACATCATTGCAAGCCTACTTGTGACAATAAAGATTATATAAAATATTTCTACTTTCTCCCCGTACCCCTTGATGTTGAAGGCGGCAGCTTGGGCATCTCTCGATATTACGTAGCAATCAGTTTAAAAAAACTCTAGTTCCATTATTTACTGGAGAAGTTAAAATCTTTGTTCTAACCACTTGTATAGATTCTAACGTGAGATACAAGTTGCCAATTTGTAAAAAGACACCACAAGGGCAATCTGTTAGTTGGGCAGGCAGCTTCCAGGCAGAAACCTCCACAGGTGTTAAAACTCAAGGTCTGTATAACAATGTGGAACAGTTGCTCTGGCTCCAGGGTGTCTGCTGTTAATGATTGGGAGGGTGATGGATAGCATCCATTGCTCGAGAAGAGCCATGGAACAGCAGGGAGGAAGGCGATTGATAGCTGCACTCCAGATATGGGACCACCAATATCACTAATTGCCAGACAGCATACGTGCCTTTGCAGTGATTGGATACTTTATTTAAGCATGCAGACCTTGAATGTGATTACTTAATTATTTGAATTTACTATGTATGATGTAACCTTAATCAATAGTCATGAGTGGACATAGATAACTAGTAATAAATGATTGGCATATGCTAATGGCTTGTAAACAAATCTCAAAGTATATCTGTCTGTACTATTCTTGAATCTGTGCTCTCTGCCATCCCAATTTGGAATTCCAATAGCCCCTGCTATAGATTGTAATAAAGGACAATTTTTTTCACTGTAAGAGTCTTCATCTGGTTTCTCGTGAGTGGAAGAGTAAAGTACACTAGGGTGGAATAGCTGTACTTTTTTCCGCAACAATGCCATTGAAATTGAAGAAAAATTAGAAATTTAGTTCCCACACCCAGGTCATTCATATGTATAGTGAACAGCCAGGGCTCCAAATATTGATCCCTGCGGTACCCCACTGCCTGCCACTTGGGAAAAAACTCATTTAATCCTACTCTCTATAACCTGTCCCAGACTGCTCAATAAGCAGTCCGGCCAGTCTAAGTGCCGACGCCCACCAGACCAGATAGGCTCAGAGTCTCAACAGTGGGGACAGGGAGGGAGGCCAGGGGGGTGAGGGGAGAGGCATGTGGGTAATGATAAGGTCAGGTGGGGAGGAAGCACACTGCCTTCAAAAACTATCAACAGGGTCCATAAAACTCCACGTATGGAATTTGAAAGTGGAAAGAATGGAGAGAATTGATCTCAAAATTGAAATCAATTTTTAATTCAAGAAGCATAAGAAGAAACCTTTGCATTTTTGGCCTCAATGCAGAACAAGGGTATTAGATCAAAATAGCATGATTTGGAGTAATTGGGCAGAAAGATAGTAGTGATCGTTATTCTTGTGATGGTTATTATTTTTTTTAATTTAGTGTATCAAATTCATTTTTTCCAATTAAGGAGCAATTTAGCATGACCAATCCACCTACCCTGCACATCTTTGGGTTGTGGGGGCAAAACACGCGCAAACATGGGGAGAATGTGCAAACTCCACATGGACAGTGACCCAGAGCCGGGATCGAACCTGGGGCCTCGGCGTCGTGAGGAAGCAGTGCTAACCGTGATGGTTACTCTTAATGATTATAGTTGATGTTTCAGATCTGCTAAAGTTAGACAGTGCTCAAAAATTCAATCTTGTTACCATGAACACTCACTCAAAGACCTAGAAACCTTGATTGGCAAATCTAAAGCTTTAAAAAAAAATAGCTTTGATCACAATCCTCTCATGTACTTGGCAGCAGATGTGAAGTCCGAGTTTGCAACTATTAATTAATGTCTTGTGCAGCAACAAATGAGTCACTATTTTCCATCTTGTTATAGGCGGAACACCAAAACTTTGTTAAAAATCCTATTACAGCTGAAAGTAGCAGTGTGCAATAAGAACTAACAAAGTGCAGTAAAATCTTTATTATCTGGCAAGCATGGGGAATGGGTGGTGCCAATCAAAAATAACGGTTAACAGTGTTCCATTTACCAATAGAATACAGTACAATGTCAGCATGAACTAATATGCAACTACTAGGGGGGTAAAGAACAGTATTCTTTTTACTTCTCACCTTTAAGAGTACTTTCAAACATAAATTATAATATAAACAAAGACCAAAGACAATTACAGCACAGTAACAGGCTCTTCAGCCCTCCAAGCCTGCACCGACCATGCTGCCTGTCTGAACCTTCTGGGGACCATAATCCCGCTATTCCCATCCTATTCATGTATTTGTCAAGATCCCCCCTTAAAAGTCACTATTGTATCAGCTTCCACAGTCACTATCATATCTGCTTCCATTACCTACCCGGGAGCGAGTTCCAGGCTCCCACCACCCTCTGTATAAAAAAAAAACTGCCTCGTACATCTCCTTCAAACCTTGCCCCACGCACCTTAAACCTATGCCCCCCAGTAATTGACTCTTCCACCCTGGGAAAAATCTTCTGACCATCACCTCTGTCCATGTCTCTCATAATCCTGTAGACTTCCATCAGGTCTCCCCTCCCTCCGACGTTCCAGTCAGAACAAACCAAGTTTCTCCAACCTCTTTGCATTGCTGATACCCTCCAAACAAGGCAACATCCTGACAAAACTTTTCGGTACCCTCTCCAAGGCCTCCACATCCTTCTGATAGTGCACACGTCCAAGACTGCACACACTCAAGACTGTGTATATGTTGTGGCCATTTCAGAGACATGGATAGAGCAGGGACAGGAATGGTTGTTGCAGGTTCCGGGGTTTAGGTGCTTTAGTAAGGTCAGAGAAGGGGGCAAAAGAGGGGGAGGTGTGGCGCTGCTAGTCAAGGACAGTATTACGGTGGTAGAAAGGATGCAAGATGGGGACTCTTCTTCCGAGGTAGTATGGGCTGAGGTTAGAAACAGGAAAGGAGAGGTCACCCTGTTGGGAGTTTTATATAGGCCACCTAATAGTTCTAGAGATGTAGAGGAAAGGATGGCGAAGATGATTCTGGAAAAGAGCGAAAGTAACAGGGTAGTTGTTATGGGAGACTTTAACTTTCCTAATATTGACTGGAAAAGATATAGTTCGAGTACATTGGATGGGTCGTTCTTTGTACAATGTGTGCAGGAGGGTTTTCTGACACAATATGTTGACAGGCCAACAAGAGGTGAGGCCACTTTGGATTTGGTTTTGGGTAATGAACCAGGCCAGGTGTTAGATCTGGAGGTAGGTGAACACTTTGGAGACAGTGACCACAATTCGGTGACCTTTACGTTAGTGATGGAAAGGGATAAGTATACCCCGCAGAGCAAGAGTTATAGCTGGGGGAAGGGCAATTATGATGCCATTAGACATGACTTAGGATGTGTTGGTTGGAGAAGTAGGCTGCAAGGGTTGGGCACACTGGATATGTGGAGCTTGTTCAAGGAACAGCTATTGCATGTTCTTGATAAGTACGTACCAGTCAGGCAGGGAGGAAGGGGTCGAGCGAGGGAACCGTGGTTTACCAAAGAGGTGGAATCTCTTGTTAAGAGGAAGAAGGAGGCCTATGTGAAGATGAGGCGTGAAGTTTCAGTTGGGGCGCTTGATAGTTACAAGGAAGCGAGGAAGGATCTAAAGAGAGAGCTGAGACGAGCAAGGAGGGGACATGAGAAGTCTTTGGCAGGTAGGATCAAGGAAAACCCAAAAGCTTTCTATAGGTATGTCAGGAATAAAAGAATGACTAGGGTAAGAGTAGGGCCAGTCAAGGACAGTGGTGGGAAGTTGTGTGTGGAGGCTGAGGAGATAAGCGAGATACTAAATGAATACTTTTCGTCAGTATTCACTCAAGAAAAGATAATATTGTGGAGGAGAATGCTGAGACCCAGGCTATTAGAATAGATGGCATTGAGGTGCGTAGGGAAGAAGTGTTGGCAATTCTGGAAAAGGTGAAAATAGATAAGTCCCCGGGGCCGGATGGGATTTATCCTAGGATTCTCTGGGAAGCCAGGGAAGAGATTGCTGAGCCTTTGGCTTTGATTTTTAGGTCATCATTGGCTACAGGAATAGTGCCAGAGGACTGGAGGATAGCAAATGTGGTCCCTTTGTTCAAGAAGGGGAGTAGAGATAACCCCGGTAACTATAGGCCGGTGAGCCTAACGTCTGTGGTGGGTAAAGTCTTGGAGAGGATTATAAAAGATACGATTTATAATCATCTAGATAGGAATAATATGATTAGGGATAGTCAGCATGGTTTTGTGAAGGGTAGGTCATGCCTCACAAACCTTATCGAGTTCTTTGAGAAGGTGACTGAACAGGTAGACGAGGGTAGAGCAGTTGATGTGGTGTATATGGATTTCAGTAAAGCGTTTGATAAGGTTCCCCACGGTCGGCTATTGCAGAAAATACGGAGGCTGGGGATTGAGGGTGATTTAGAGATGTGGATCAGAAATTGGCTAGTTGAAAGAAGACAGAGAGTGGTAGTTGATGGGAAATGTTCAGAATGGAGTTCAGTTACGAGTGGCGTACCACAAGGATCTGTTCTGGGGCCGTTGCTGTTTGTCATTTTTATAAATGACCTAGAGGAGGGCGCAGAAGGATGGGTGAGTAAATTTGCAGACGACACTAAAGTCGGTGGAGTTGTAGACAGTGCGGAAGGATGTTGCAGGTTACAGAGGGACATAGATAAGCTGCAGAGCTGGGCTGAGAGGTGGCAAATGGAGTTTAATGTGGAGAAGTGTGAGGTGATTCACTTTGGAAAGAATAACAGGAATGCGGAATATTTGGCTAATGGTAAAATTCTTGGTAGTGTGGATGAGCAGAGGGATCTCGGTGTCCATGTACATAGATCCCTGAAAGTTGCCACCCAGGTTAATAGGGTTGTGAAGAAGGCCTATGGTGTGTTGGCCTTTATTGGTAGAGGGATTGAGTTCCGGAGCCATGAGGTCATGATGCAGCTGTACCAAACTCTGGTACGGCCGCATTTGGAGTATTGCGTACAGTTCTGGTCGCCTCATTATAGGAAGGACGTGGAAGCTTTGGAACGGGTGCAGAGGAGATTTACCAGGATGTTGCCTGGTATGGAGGGAAAATCTTATGAGGAAAGGCTGATGGACTTGAGGTTGTTTTCGTTAGAGAGAAGAAGGTTAAGAGGTGACTTAATAGAGGCATACAAAATGATCAGAGGGTTAGATAGGGTGGGCAGCGAGAGCCTTCTCTCGCGGATGGAGGTGGTTAGCACGAGGGGACAGAGCCTTAAATGAGGGGTAATAGATTTAGGACAGAGTTCAGAGGTGGGGTTTTTACGGAAAGAGTGGTGAGGCCGTGGAATGCCTTAGCTGCAACAGTAGTGAACTCACCAACATTGAGGGCATTAAAAAATTTATTGGATAAGCATATGGATGATAAGGGCATAGTGTAGGTTAGATGGCCTTTAGTTTTTTTTTCCATGTCGGTGCAACATCGAGGGCCGAAGGGCCTGTACTGCGCTGTATCGTTCTATGTTCTATGTTCTAAGACTGTGCATGTGTAAGACTGTACATAATTAAGTCTGTACATATCTAATACTGCACATATTTAAGCTCCTTTCATAGGTAACTTCCACCTGAGCTTTGGAACTGAAATTCTTGTTGAAATGAGGCCACAACATTTCCAGCCAGTATCAGGGGCTGCAGATTAACATATCTATCAGGAACATTGGGCGTGAGCTAACCGAAAAAGAAAATCAGAGTCCATTCTGGGCAGGATTAGCAAGGTCGTTCCCGGTGCTTGTAGCGCTGGGAAAAACCCCGCTATCTAATGTGCACTGTACCCATTTGTGGGGACCAGTACTCAATCAGAAATCGCTGGGATCTACTCAGCAAAGCTGATAGGTGCTGGGTGGCCATTCGATCTGGCGTCAGCACAGCGAAGTAGGTTCGAACCTCAATAATCGTGTCCTTACAATGTATCAAGCAAACTTTAAAGCAATTACTTAAGAATATCAAGAGTAAATAAGCATGCAAAAAAATTATAATCTAAGTAATTTAACCAGTCTTTGCCGATAATATAAAATAATCAACACAGTATGCTTTCTCATCTTCCTGTGGTTCCACTCGTTGTGAACTTTCCTCGCTAGTGTTAGGTGCATGAGCACTGAGGAACTGAAGTACTCCATTGGTGGGGCCAGTTTAGGGCTTACCAGGTGAGGAGTATGAGAAGCAAGAGGCAGCAGCATGGGCGAGAGTTTATTTGAGGTGCGACACAGGAAAAGAAGGCGGAGGGTGCTGGGGAGCTGTTGCTGCCCAATGGTCTACTGAGCAACTTGTGGAATGCTTGAGCGCAAAGTTTCAGCAGCAGAGGCAGGAGGCCTCAAAGGATCTGAAAGGTGGTGGAGCCGCTTAGGGCAGCTATCGAATTAGTGGAGCAGAGGATGTAGGTGCCGTATGCCCAATCCGGATCGTGGGGCTGCCTGATGGGATCGAGGAAAAGTATGTGGTGAGTCTGTTGGATAAATCGATGGGAGTAGTTTTTTTTATGCTAACGCTCCCCCCCCCCCCCCCCCCCCCCCACCCCCACATCCATCAAACAACATTTGACCCATGCTACTATATCTCATATGCCACATGTCTGAATTTCTTTAATAGGCCTCCCGAGATATTAGTTTAGCCTGGTGCAGAGCTTTAATGAAGAATTGCCATGGAATCTTCCACCCAAGCTTTGAGATTTTTACTGAGACTCCTGAACATTTCAGAATGTATCTTTCAGAAATTAACTGAAAATACCATGGTTCTTGGAAAACTGGTGACGATCATGATTGTACATAATTAAGATGTGGAGATGCCGGTGTTGGACTGGGGTGAGCACAGTAAGAAGTCTTACAACACCAGGTTAAAGTCCAACAGGTTTGTTTCAAACAGTAGCTTTCGGAGCACTGCTCCTTCCTCAGGTGACCTCTTAAAATTTAAAATATTTGAATTAGCCTAATAATGGCAGAAGAGATTCATGTATTTTTCATTTTATTAGAATTACTATTGTAGCTTTTACCACGTTTTTTTTATACAAGTGGCAAAGATTTAAATTACTGCAATCACTACGTGAAACCAAACTTGTATCAATGTTATTCAAGTGCACCGCATGCACCTCACATCTGTAAACAATTCGTCACATATGAAGAGAATAATGGAAGACAGCGCCCTGCTTTGCAACAAAGGCATGTAAGATTTCTTTCCTCTACCAGGCACCAGCCACTGATTTAAGAAAAGAGTCTGCTCTCACATCCTGTTCCAATAGCAGGAAAAACTCTGCACTTTACACTGTGGGGAGATGCTGAATAGCCACCAATCTGTCTGGCTTATAGTCAGGACACAGCTGATTCATTAGTCATCAGTGAAAGGTTTGCTCTGTCACACCAGAGGAAGGAAGAAACCATTTGCAGTTGAAACAGGGCGAGCCATCGCAGCTGAGACTTTACTATGTGAATAGAATCTATTTAACCTCTTCATTAATCATTTTCTGTTCAGCTATTAGCCAATACTTCTTCTGCCTCCTTCAGGATGTTTCAAATTCACTTCCCTACTAATGCATTAAAACCAAAATTAGTAGTACTGTTGTGCCATTTTTAAACTGGAATTTTTAAATAATCAAACAGCAAATGGATTACAATTATTTCACAATCCAGACTAGTGTTTAAACCTGTACTGGACCTTTAATTTATATTTATTAAATGTACACTGTTTTCATTTCTATTTATCTCATACAGAACACTGAAAGCAACAAATCAGAATGATAGAAAACAAAAAAAACTTTCGTAAAATGCGTTGATTCAGCGTCAATAGAAATGATTTTAAAAGCAAGCAAAATTAATTTGAGACAATTAAACAGATTTGAACATTTGATGAACTAAAAAAAGCAAATTATTTGTTCAACGAAAACACCGGTCCTAACATTCCCAAAACAGTCACCGTTTACTCCATTTGAAGTATTTGAAGGCGGAGGATGGTGACGAATTTCTGTGAGCAGCCACATTTGAAGAGGACGCTCCACAATCCATGCTGTTCCACAGCGGCAAAGTACTCTTGGCACAAATATATGACCTCTTCACCCTCATCTGGAAGTGAGGGGAGCATGCCGGGGATCACGGATATGCCACAATGGTGACCATCTTCAAAAAAAGAGAAAGAAGGGCAGCACGCTAGCGCAGAGGGTTAGCCCTGCAGCCTCACGGCGACAAAGTCCCAGATTCGATCCCGGCTCTGGGTTACTGTCTGTGTGTAGTTTGCACATTCTCCCCGTGTTTGCGTGGGTTTCGCCCTCACAACCCAAAGATGTGCAGGCTAGGTGGATTGGCCCCACTAAAAAATGAATTAGGAACTCTAAATGTTTTTTTTTTTTAAATACAGCGGCAACTAGGGAGAAAGCTCTGCTGTCTGCCACAAGGAAGGTCACTGCCAGAGTCTTTCTCAATCATCTTCTCCCCATAGCTGAAGAGCTCCTACTGGAGACACAATACAGATTCCGTCCATCAAGAAGCAAGATAAGTCACTGCAAGACAAGTCTAAGAAAAATGCAGGGAGCTGCAGAAACCACTATTCACGGCCTTCTTTGACCTCAAAAGTCTTTGAATTTTTGAGAGAGAAAGATTGTTCAGTATCCTCAAATTTGGCCTTAAAACTGCATTTATTAACCAGGCCCTTGGACACAACCAATACTCATGCTACTATACAAATGATAGCAGTGCCTGTTGTGACAACAAAATAGAGTTCAACAACAAAGGGTGCTATCCCCACCCTAACATGCAAACCCGCCCAACTACTCCCCACACCATCGTCATGTTGACAGAGCAGCACAAAAAGCCACAAGCTGCTACTTTGCTCTGGCCAACTTGACTAGTCAGATATTAACTGTTGTTACAATTTTGGAGAGATCAATAACTTTTGAAACAAAATTCAACTTCCAGTTAATAGCTGAAAGGATGGTACAATAAGATTTCACGTTTTAAGATATTTGCCATGAGAACAGACCAAAAAGCACCATTGGCTAAACACTATTTGCGTGGGCAACTTATACTTTAATCTACAGACCAGAACTTTTAAGAAAAAAACAAACCATTGGAGATAAGATACACCAGGGTTTTTCAAAATGCAGTCGCAACCCACGGACAGGGGGAGATTAGGCACGCCGTTCCCCCGGTAGTCCTGATCGCAGAAGTGCCCAGTGGCCGCTACCGGCTTTTACACTCAGAATGGCAGCCACTGCCATTTAAATGAAAATAAATGAGGCAGTGTGATGTTGCCGGCCAGAAGAGGCAGAAGAGAGCAGGTCACATGCCTAGTACATATATACCTGATGTCAAGCACCCTCCAAGAATGTGCTTTTGGCGCCAAATCATGGAGCAAAGTTGTTTCCATTTTCCATCTGCTGGCAAGAAGACTGTGAAAATGGATCATTTTCTTAAAAGTAAGAGGTAGCCAATCACTCAAATAGGCAGTGCACATACTGGACAGGATTTCACAACTGAACCTGCTGGAGAGAGCTGCTCAAGAGAATCCAGTACAGGACAGAACAGTGCTAGTGTTAGCTTTGCGCAGAGCTCCAGGGTCTGGTTAACAGTCCACAAAGAAGAAACTTATCTCTGTAAAAATATGGATATTGTATGGGAGATAAAGGGTTAACAATTTTATGTAAATACATCTTACCACCAGTTGGTGATCAAGAGCAGTCACATATATATCATGTGACAACTCTTGATTCGAGGTGGTGGTGTTTAGGCATGAGAGAGATTAGTTGTGTATTTGAGAGTTCTGTAGTTAGAGATATAGCATAGTTTATTTAGCAAATATCAACTTAGGAATATGCGCAAATCTAGTTTAAAGTAGTGTCAATAAATCAGCTTTGTTAATTAACATCACTTAATGTTCTTTGTTAAACACTACACATTCAAGACATCCAAACAAAGAAAACAGAGAACATCACATGGGACTGGGAGTGGTTCCCAAGGTATACTAGAAAGGTTTAGTGAGAAAGAAAAAATCTCTGTACGAAACAAACTTGCGAAGAAAGAAGGGGGAAAAAACTCAACCAGGCTCCCATCGCAACAACCTTGTGGAAGCCAGTAGCGTCAAATAAACTGCCCAGTCAAAGCTTCATGAAGGATTTTCAGACTCCAGAGCAATTCAGGACATCGGATAAAGTTTGAATTATATATCTCGGCCTTCAACTTCGAAGCAACCAGTGATCAGCGAAAAATAGCAATTTTCCTCACAACTGCAGGACGCAAGTTTTAGAAATATTTAACTCATTTCGTTTTGAGAATGAGGATGAAAAGAAAATTGCAAAGTTATCAAAATGTTCGACAGGCATTGTGAGCTTCAGATAAATGAAATGTTTGAACAAATATATTCTGGAAGAGTCCAGAAACCAGGTGAAACACTTGACTTTATCACAGATTGACTTGACTTTATCACAGATCTCAGGCTTAAAGCACAGACCTCTAATTTTTCATTATTAGACTCCCTTCTGCTTGATCAAATTGTATTTGGTGTTAAAAATGAAAAGCTGCATAAAAGATTGCTCAGACAACCGAAATTATCATTAGAAGATGTAATTAGTATGTGTCGTGCAAGCGAACTTGCTAAAAAAAAAATCAATATTCCGAAATGCTGGTCCATGAAAGTGCCGCGAAAACGAACAATGCGGCTGACACCATTGATGCTGTGTCGCACTTGAAACAGCTTGCTCCAGACGGTGATGTCACGAATGTCATGACATGCAAACGTTGTGGCCATGCCCAAGTAAAAAAAATGCCCAGCCTTCGGTAAAATGGGGCTCGTTTATGGGGCTGGTGTAGCACAGCGGGCTAAACAGCTGGCTTGTAATGCAGAACAAGGCAGCAGCGTGGGTTCAATTCCCGTACCGGCCTCCCCAAACAGGTGCCGGAATGTGGCGACTAGGGGCTTTTCACAGTAACTTCATTGAAGCCTACTTGTGACAATAAGCGATTATTATTATATTATAAAACCTGTGCAAAGCGTCACAGACTCAATCATTTTGCTTTGCAGTGTTGAATGGGCATCCCAGCAATTTAAGAAGAAGAGTACAGTTACTAAATAGAGATCTGTAAAAATAAAGCAAGTAAACCCAACACGTCCAAGATGAATAGGACTTGGAAGACTCTTTCTTTGTCGGTATTGTTGAAAAAATAAATAGAATTCCACAGGCGATTTCCAAAGCAGAATTTAAAAACAATCTCAATTGTTCACAATCCAGATGAGTGGACAATTCCATGAAACATTAATGGAACCAATATTTCAATTAAAGTGGATTCCGGTGCTCAAGCAAATGTGATCAATCAATTGGACTTGGCCAAATTAAAAACAAAGCTTCAAATTGATGACAATGATTGTCAGTTATGAGACGACAGTAGCAATGTCATTATTACGATGAGAACATGCTATCTCACAGTCCAAGTCAAAGGCATGAAGGTGCCTATCAAGGTTGTGATTGTGGGACCAAAGCATTCTTCATTGTTAGGTATACTGGCATACGGGCTACTGCAGCTGGTGAAGCGAATTCACAGCTCAGACAAAATCACAGCCAATGCAAAAGATCGAATTGATGCCATAATTGACAAGTTTCCACATGTGTTTCATGGAACGGGTACGTTACCATTCACACACAAAATTCAGCTTAAGGAGAATGCCAAGCCAGTTATTCATCCACCAAAGAGGGTCCCTGTTCCCTTAAGGGAGCGCTTGAAACTGGAACTCAGCCGTATGCAGCAGCTGGGAATCACGACAAAAGTGATAGAGCCCATCGACTGGGTTAGTTCAATGGTATGCGTCAAGAAACCAAATGGCGACCTACGAATCTGCATTGATCCGAAGTATCTCAACCAAAATATAAAGAGGGAACATTACCCTATTCCCAAACGTGCAGAGATCACAAGTGAAATGGCACATGCCAGAATCTTTACGAAACTAGATGCCTCTAGGTTTTGGCAACTGAGAGCTGTCCCACAGACTAGTTAAGAAACAACCTGATATAGTCATACTCACCAAATCATATCTTACAATGTTCCACACACCATTACCACCAGTTCCCCGGTATCTCCTGTCACACTGACAGGGCAGACACACCAGAGGTGTTAAAACTGTCATACACATGAAGTCGGGACTTGCCCTGGGAGTCCTCAACATGGACTACTGACCCTATGAAGTTTTGATGCCATTCGGCACCAGACACGCCAATAATGTTGCCAAATTGACTAGACAATATGACAATTATTAATGATGATATTGCTTTTCAGAGTCACCAGGTATCAAATGATACCACCACAAGGTTTTACCGGATATCGATCAAAGACCGAACAACCAGTTAGTTAGTTCAAGTTCAATGATAGTTTATTTACACACGAGAATTACTTCGACATGCAACATAAAACACTACAAGCTAAATTACACCTAACACTACAACAACCTGTACTTAGCTTCAGACACCCGGCTTTATACAGAGGAACAAGGCCCTTGTTCGGATCTTGCATGGCTGGGTCTGGAGAAGTGACTTCGTTTCTGCTGGGCTCATGTGTCTGGTAGCGATCGTTGGTCTTGAACTTGCTTCTGGTCGTGATGCTGCAATTGGTTTTAGGCGCAAGCTGGGGCCAAGAGAGACTGAACACATGGCAGTGATCCTTTTTATCCTTCGGGGGTTTTGCGCTCTTTCGGGTGGTCCTTAGATTTGGACCCAATAATTCGGCAGGCTTCGATTACTGCCTTCGATTGTAGCCAATGGGGCGGGTGCCTTGATGGCTGGGTGTGCCCTGAGCGGTCATTGACCTTGGCTGTTTGGGCCGCCTGGGTGAAGGGAGGGGCGCCGATGAGTCGGTATCTGTATCTGATACCTGAGTACAAATCTTTTGTTCTGGGGAAATGGGCCATTAGAATGCAAATTGGTTGGGAGTTTCGATTGTGCCTGGTTATATAATGGCAAATGTACACTTAAGCTCTGAGTTCGTCTGGATCCTGCATTGGCCATATTTCCTGTGATTCTTTGCAAGCGGCCATATTTCCCTTTGTATGTGGCCATCCCAGATGGCTACATCCCGTGCTTTTGATCCTGAACGCGAAGCGTGGTGGATCACACTATTGATCCTCATCCGTCTTTGGTGTGCCGGTTACCCTTGGTCAAGGACAGGTTCAACACTACTCTGTCCTATGTTTTTGAAGCATTTACCTAATTTTTTAATACATCACATATTCATAAATTCTAAGGGGCCACTATAAACATTTAATCATACTTTAACTTATTTACACAAGGGAACCTCTAACTGTCATTACCTAAGCTACACTCATGCTGCTGGCAAATATCAAACGGAACTTATGTACAATACAAAATTTTAAACAACAGCAGCATCACATCTCTACTTAATCCATTACAATCATAGAAAAATACAATCTTTATTTAGTCAGAAAAAAGGTTTAAAAGGTATGTGGGGTTTGTTGGATTCCAAGGAAAGGGGCTCGGAGTGTATATATCGGGGAGCGGGAGGCTCTCCTTCGCCATTTGCAGAGTCTAAGTGTCTGAACGACACTGTAGAGTATTGCTATTACAAAAAGGGCTTCTACTGTATAGGAAAGGGAATACCATTTTACAATGTTTTCACATCATCTGAGGGTATCAGTGCGTATCTCTATGTGTGGTGTGGTGTCTGGGCTAGGGGTATCATGTTGTGTGGTCATGTTCGGGGCTGGTGTGGTGTATGGTACAAAATCTTGTAACGCGCGTAGTTGCAGGAGTCCAGCGATGATCATAATGGGGGTCATCAGTTCTGTTTTTATTGTTTCGTTTTGTTCTTTGTTCTTCGTATATTCCTGAGGGTGCAAGCACAGTATATGTTACTATCTTTGGTGAACATCTCATTTTGTTTTTCTTTCTCTCTTTAACTTCACTTACTGTGTCTTGATCCTGACTTGGCCTTTAAGATACCGGGTGGGGAGGAACGATGATGGCTTCTGACTTTGATTATGCCATATCTGCGGTCTTTTGCTGTCTCAAGAGTATGCTTCAATAATGGGGCTGAGGGTCGGGGTTTACCATCAGCGGATATGAAGCCTCTAGATTCCCACAGGGGCAGGAATTGTCAAATTATTACAGACATATAAACGGTCCGAATATATATCTGCAGGGGTCGGGAAAGAATCTGGGTGCTGCACTACATATGCAATTGTGGCTAATTCGGCTGCCTGCGATCCAAAGTGACCTGGCAATTTGAAAGATATTTCCTCTAATGCGCGTCCCTGCATGTCTTCCACATAAATACTGCATCCTGTTATTCTTTTTCCATTGTCAATGGTGGAGGAACCATCTACATAAATTTTTTAAGAGTTATCCGTGGTCGAGGAATTCTGAGCTTTACTGCCTACACGTGGGTGTAGCAATTTTGGAATAAAGGATCCTGTGTGGTGTTTGGTGGCAATGATCTGGCACTCCGGAGGGAGTGTGGGGGTCTGGAACTTGCAAAGCGGGAGCTGTACCTAGGGCGCGTTTTAATTCATCGATGGCGTCCATGTGCTGAGGAAGCCATTCCCATGGGGAGTTCTTTTTAAGGAGGTCGGTAAGTGGGGCTGCCTTTGTGGCAAAACCATCTATATGGTTCCTACAATACCCAACTAATCCTAAAAATGACCGGCGTGCAGTGACATTGTGAGGCAAGGACAATTTAACTATTTATTCAATCTGTTTCTGTTCCATCTTTCTTTTTCAGTGTGTGATAATGGTGCCTAAGTAAAGGACCTTTTCCTTCAGGATCTGGGCTTTTTCGGGTTAACTTTACATCCAATTGATTGTGGGAGACCTAGTAATTCGGAAAGAAGCTTAACGTGCTCTTCCTTTGTGTCAGTTTGTAGGAATAAATCGTCCACGTACTGAATGAGGCATTCGGGTCGGGAGAATTTGGATAGTCCATTGGCCAATTGTCGGTGAAAAATGGAGGGGGAGTTGTGGAAACCTTGTGGGAGGCACGTCCATGTATACTGCTGTCCTTGGAACGCGAATGCATATCTACAGGAATGGACCAAAAGCCATTGCTAATGTCCAGCACAGTGAAGTACTTAGCATGTACTCCCTGCTTTATCATTGTTTCGGGACTCGTGGCAATGGTGGGGGCTGCAAATGGAGTTACTTTATTGAGTTCTCGGTAATCAATGGTTAATCTCCATGAACCGTCTGGTTTCTTTACGGGCCAAAATGGGGCATGGTTTGTTGAGACTACAGGCGGAATTACGCCTTGATCTAGCAAGCTTTGTATTACTTTTGCAATCACGCCCTTGGCTTGCTGTGGGAAACCGTCTTGCTTCTGGGGCTTGGGGTCAGGACCTGTAATTGTGACTGTTCCCGGAATTTTTCCACAATCGTGCTTGTGCTGGGCAAAGGATGTTTTAAGATTCCTTAGGACCTCTCTAATCGTCTTATCTGTGATAATCGCTTGTGGGTGAAACCAATAATCTCCCACTAAGCATATTCTGTGTTCGTAGTCTCCTACTGTGAGCATGGCGGAGCTCTTGCTGTTCTGGCCATTTTTCAAACACACTTATTCACGGGGTCAAAGGAAAGGTTGTGTGAGCTCTTAAAGTCGATTCCTAAAATGTGCTTGACTGTTTGGGGCAAGTCGACTAAAATAACGGGGTGCTTGGTGTTTATGTTGCCGATTTGAATATCCATGGAGGCCGTAATGTATCCCTGCTGTACATCTCCTGTAAATCCACTAAGAGTGATGGTGTCTGTGGTGGGCCATTTGTCGCGCTGAAACATTCGCGGAGGAGTGTAAAGTGGTGTGGGACCCTCCTGTGTCCCAAAGGAACTCTACTGGGTGTCCCCAGACTGTGCCTGTGACTACTGGTCTGCCTGATTTGCCCCAGAGTGTGTCGCAGACCCAAGTCAGGGAGTCAATCTGTGCTATTGGTCGCTGCATTATCTGATCAGGCGCTAATGCTATGTATGGGCCTAACATTGTTCCTAGGTGGGGCGTCTGATTGCTGGTTCGGGGGACGTTGCATTCGCGGGCATAATGTCCCTTTGTCCACAATTATCGCAACCTCGTGGTGCCTGTGATCTGGGGGGCTGACCTTCATTTCTGCCCTCATTTACCCATGCGGGGTCCTGAGCAGTCCTGACTGGGTTCATATTCGCTTTTGCCTTCTCCTGATCTGCCTTTCTATGTAGGGATTGTTCCCAAGCGCTGGAGAGTCTCTTAAAACCCAAACTTCATTATGTGTGGCGTCTGCGGGGTTGTAATTTACACAGGCTTTTTGATCTGCTTCTGTGGCGTGGGAGACTAAAGTGCGGGCCCATTTGGTTGTGTGGTCGTTAAGTGTGCACGGACTAAATCCCCAAAGACCGCTTTAAAATGGATCCAAAGGCGTCCTGCGTATGCAGTCGGATGCTCTCCCTTCTTTTGTCTACATCGGTTTAGACCTTCCATGGGGTCTCCTCTGTTGTATCCAATCGCGTCTAAAATAGCTACCGGCATCTCCTGGATGCTTCCTCCTCCTACATTCTCGGGTTCTGGTAAAGCTGAGCTAACGGACGGGTCAAGGCTCATGACCATAAGCTTAACTTCCTCCGGTTCTTTCAGACCGTTCATAACTGTTTGCTGTCGTACTCTCTCAAAGAAATTATGCGGGTCTGCTGTGGGTTCAAATGGTTCAATTTTGGTGCAGGCATCACTCAATTGGGTGATGGTTAGTGGGGTGGTGTAACCGAAATCGCGCTCCTCGCGATCCTGTGACGTGCGCTGTGTGGTGACTGGATTCTTGGGCGTGTGTGCTGCCTGTGTAGTCGGTGGTGCAGGTGCTTTCCTTTTCAGGGCCTGGGGGGCTCTATTCTGATTCTCAGTGTCTTCTACATATCTATGGGTGGTTTCCTTGAGTTCTTGCCAATCGGGGCCATTCTCCTGATCTAAATTCGGTCCAAAGGTGTCTCTGAATCCGTTTTGCACTGAAAGCAGTGACTGTAACCTTGATATTTGTTGCCTACATTTGGCGTGATCTTCTGTACTCTGTCCTTTGTGGAACTATGGAGTGCTCGTAAAGCTGCCTTCCAATCTGCGCATTGTTTCTTAGATCTTCTACCTGCTGTTCCGTCTCTTCTGGTACCAAAATTGCGCACTGTGTATCTTGGTAGGCCTTATCGTACTGGGTCTGAAAGCTGCTAAGCTGGCAACTGTTCCCGTAGTTGCTCATTAATTTTCTCACATTCACTAAAGTTTCCCTCATTCTTCTCCTCTTTCTCAATTAGCTGTCAGCGGAGACTCCTTACGATCTCCTCTGTGCCTCGCAATTGTGCCAGACAGGACACGACTGCCATCAGCTTATGAACTTTCCCGGCGTTCTGTTTATGTACCTCGATTAGATTGTCCCACCAGGTCCCACCAAACGGGGGCAGCAGGGTAGCATGGTGGTTAGCATAAATGCTTCACAGCTCCAGGGTCCCAGGTTCGATTCCCGGCTGGGTCACTGTCTGTGTGGAGTCTGCACGTCCTCCCCCTGTGTGCGTGGGTTTCCTCCGGGTGCTCCGGTTTCCTCCCACAGTCCAAAGATGTGCGGGTTAGGTGGATTGGCCATGCTAAATTGCCCGTAGTGTCCTAATGAAAGTAAGGTTAAGGGGAGTGTTGTTGGGTTACGGGTATAGGGTGGATACGTGGGTTTGAGTAGGGTGATCATGGCTCGGCACAACATTGAGGGCCAAAGGGCCTGTTCTGTGCTGTACTGTTCTATGTTCTATGTTCTATGTTTGTCCTATGCTTCCTGGACCTGACTCTTCATTTGAACAAAACTCAGGCCAAAGGGACCATCCTTTCCCCTTCAAATACTTCCGTAATTCCTCTTCCCATATGGGGCACTGCTCTGCTCTACTGGTCGCTGCGACCTCGGGTTCCTGCTGGTTCATTCGGCGTTCCACTGCCTTTGCTGCCATTGCTACTAGTATCTCTTTTCCTACCGTAATCTCTGTTTCTCTACCGTCAATTTGGGTCAGGGTGAATAAGGCGGCGATTCGAACAGCGGGTATGTCCTAAGCTATTTTCCGATTCACAATATTCCCAATAGTTTAATCGACCCCTACGGTCCTATGGTCCGGACCAGGAGTGGGGTGAGGAGAAAAACGGAGAAAGCACCCCTGGAAAAACGTGGGAGGAAAGACAAAATGGCGGCTGGCGGAGGCCCGGAGGATTGGAGGCAGTGGGCGCAGAAGCAGCAGGCGACTCTGCTGCGCTGCTTCCAGGAGCTTAAGGTGGAGCTGCTGGAGTCATTGAAGGTAACCACCAGGGAGCTGATGGAGACCCAGACAGCCCAGGGGGCTGCGATCCGGAAGCTGCAGAAGTAGGCCTCCGAAAGGGAGGATGAGGCTGTGGCCGTCGCGAGGAAGGTGGAGATGCACGAGGCGCTCCATAAAAGATGGTAGGAGCGGTTTGAGGAGCTGGACAACCGGTCGAGGCGCAAGAATTTGCGGATCCTGGGCCTCACGGAGGGGCTGGAGGGGTCGGACCTGGCGGCCTATGTGGTTGTTATGATAAACTTGCTGATGGGGGCTGGGTCCTTCCGGGGCCCCTGGAGTTAGAGGGGGCCCACAGAATTCTGGCTAGGAGGCTCAAGCCGAACAAGCCGCCGCGGGCGGTGTTGGTGCGGTTTCATCGGTTCGTGGATCGTGAGTGTGTGCACTGGTGGGCCAAGAAGGAGCGGAGCAGCAAGTGGGAGAACACGGAGGTGCGGATCTTCCAGGACTGGAGGTGGAGGTGGCGAAGCGGAGGGCTGGGTTTAACCGGACAAAGGCGGTGCTCCACAGACGGAGTGTGAAGTTCGGCATGTTGCAGCCGACGCGTCTGTGGGTCACCGAAAAGGATCGGCACCATTATTTTAAGTCCCCGGAGGAGGCATGGGCCTTTGTGCAGGCCGAGTAATTGGACTCAAACTGAGGGTCTAAGATGGGGGATGCTGTATAACACTGTACTTTTGTATTTGCGTGGTTTCATGTAAGATGTGGGTTGGCCTTAGGGTGGGTGGGGTGATGTCGATAGGTCTTTTCTGTATGGGTTTTTCTGTAGGAGTCTGGTGGATGGATTCGGGCAGGGGGGTAAACGGGGAGTTCGGGGAGCTGGTGTGGGGGACTGACAATGGGAGTTGCCCCAGAGGAGGCGGGGCTGGGCAGGGCAAAAGCGCGGGCTTTTTTCAGGTTTCAGGCGCTGGGAGATGGTGGGGGTGGAGTCAGGGCTGAGAAGCGCGGGCCGTTGCTGGCTGTTTTCTTTTCCCGCGGGCACGGTGAAGGAGGGGTAGTCCCACGTGGGGAGGAGTCGGAGGTAGGGTGGGAGTCGCCGGGGTCAGCAGAAGTTAGCTGGCTCACGGGAGTGCTTTGGAGGGAGGGGCGCGGCTAGGAGAGGTCCTAGCCTGGGGGGAGGGTGGGGGGGGGTGTACCGGGTTGCTGCTGAAACGGTCAGGAAGGAGCTGGAGGATGCAGGGGGTGCTGGAGGAAGGGGGGGGGGGGGGGAGTTGCCGCCGTGGGGAACTGGCAGAGCGGGGGACGCTGGCCGGTGGTGGGCAAGGGATGGGTTATGGCTAATCGGTAGGGAGGGGGAGCAGGGAGCCCTCTGATCCGGCTGATAGCCTGGAATGCGAGGGGGCTGAATGGGCCGGTCAAATGGGCCCGGGTGTTTGCGCACCTGAAGGCGGATGTGGCCATGCTCCAGGAGACACACCTGAGAGTGGTGGACCAGGTTCAGCTGAGGAAGGGATGGGTGGGCCAAGTATTTCACTCAGGGCTGGATGAGAAGAGTAGGGGGGGGGGGTGGCGATCTTGGTGGGGAAGAAGGTGTCGTTTGAGGCGTTAAATGTGGTGGCTGACAGTGGCGGGAGATGTGTGATGGTGAGTGGTAAGCTGCAGGGGGAGCGGGTGGTGTTGGTGAATGTCTATGCCCCAAATTGGGACGATCCCCCATTGGATCGATCCAAGTCCCGGACGGGTAGGAGGCCGGCGGTGGCTAAGGTGTTGAGGGGATTTATGGACCAGATGGGGGGGTGGATCCCTGGAGGTTTGCGAGGCCAAGGGCCGGGGGTACACTGTTTAAAAAAGGAGGTAGGCAGAAAGCAGGAAATTATAGGCCAGTGAGCTTAACTTCGGTAGTAGGGAAGATGCTGGAATCTATCATCAAGGAAGAAATTGTGAGGCATCTGGATAGAAATTGTCCCATTGGGCAGACGCATCATGGGTTCGTAAAGGGCAGGTCATGTCTAACTAATTTAGTGGAATTTTGTGAGGACATTACCAGTACAGTAGATAACGGGGAGCCAATGGATGTGGTATATCTGGATTTCCAGAAAGCCTTTGACAAGGTGCCACACAAAAGGTTGCTGCATAAGATAAAGATGCATGGCATTAAGGGTAAAGTAGTAGCATGGATAGAGGATTGGTTAATTAATAGAAATCAAAGAGTTGGGATTAATGGGTGTTTCTCTGGTTGGCAATCAGTAGCTAGTGGTGTCCCTCAGTGATCCGTGTTGGGCCCACAATTGTTCACAATTTACATAGATGATTTGGAGTTGGGGACCAAGGGCAATGTGTCCAAGTTTGCAGATGACACTAAGATGAGTGGTAAAGCGAAAAGTGCAGAGGATACTGGAAGTCTGCAGAGGGATTTGGATAGGTTAAGTGAATGGGCTAGGGTCTGGCAGATGGAATACAATGTTGACAAATGTGAGGTTATCCATTTTGGTAGGAATAACAGCAAACGGGATTATTATTTAAACGATAAAATATTAAAGCATGCCGCTGTTCAGAGAGACTTGGGTGTGCTAGTGCATGAGTCACAGAAGGTTGGTTTACAAGTGCAACAGGTGATTAAGAAGGCAAATGGAATTTTGTCCTTCATTGCTAGAGGGATGGAGTTTAAGACTAGGGAGGTTATGTTGCAATTGTATAAGGTGTTAGTGCGGCCACACCTGGAGTATTGTGTTCAGTTTTGGTCTCCTTACTTGAGAAAGGACGTACTGGCGCTGGATGGTGTGCAGAGGAGATTCACTAGGTTAATCCCAGAGCTGAAGGGGTTGGATTATGAGGAGAGGTTGAGTAGACTGGGACTGTACTCGTTGGAATTTAGAAGGATGAGGGGGGATCTGAGAGAAACATTTAAAATTATGAAGGGAATAGATAGGATAGATGCGGGCAGGTTGTTTCCACTGGCGGGTGACAGCAGAACTAGGGGACATAGCCTCAAAATAAGGGGAAGTAGACTTAGGACTGAGTTTAGGAGGAACCTCTTCACCCAAAGGGTTGTGAATCTATGGAATTCCTTGCCCAGTGAAGCAGTTGAGGCTCCTTCATTACATGTTTTTAAGGTAAAGATAGATAGTTTTTTGAAGAATAAAGGGATTAAGGGTTATGGTGTTCGGGCTGGAAAGTGGAGCTGAGTCCACAAAAGATCAGCCATGATCTAATTGAATGGCGGAGCAGGCTCGAGGGGCCAGATGGCCTACTCCTGCTCCTAGTTCTTATGTTCTTATGTTCTTATGTTCTCCCACATACATTGATTTATTTGTCCTGAGCAGGGGGCTGGTTTCGAGGGTGGAGGATGTGGAATACTCCGCCATTGCCATTTCAGATCATGCCCCGCACTGGGTGGACCTCGGGCTGGGGGAAGAGAGGGACCAACGTCTCCTCTGGCGCTTGGAGGTGGGGCTGCTGGCAGACGAGGAGGTGGCCGAGAGGGTTCGGGGGTGTATCGAAAGGTACCTTGAGGCCAACAACAACGGGGAGGTCCGAGTGGGGATGGTCTGGGAGGCATTGAAGGCGGTGACTAGAGGGGAATTGATCTCCATCCGAACCCATAGGGAGAGGTGAGCAGAGGGAGAGGGAGACTGATAGGGGAGATGGTGAGGGTGGATAGGAGATATGCGGAGGCTCCAGAGGAGGGATTGCTGGGGGAGAGGCGTAGCCTTCAGGCCAGGTTCTACCTATTGACTACCAGAAAGGCGGAAGCTCAGTGGAGGAAAGCACAGGGGGCAGTGTAGGAGTATGGGGAGAAGGCGAGCAGGATGCTGGCACACCAGCTCCGAAAGCGGGACGCGGCAGGGAGATTATGGGGAGTGACGGATAAAGCTGGGAAGGTGGTGCGGAGGGGGGTAGATGTTAATGGGGTCTTCAGAGACTTCTATGGGGAACTGTACCGGTTGGAACCTCCGGTGGAGGGGGGTGGAATGGGGCGCTTCATGGACAAGCTGCGATTCCCGAGCGTGGAGGAGGAGCAGGTGGAAGGACTGGGGGCGCCGATCGAGCTGGAGGAGGTGGTTAAAGGGATAGGGAGCATGCAATCGGGGAAGGCGCCGGAGCCGAATGGGTTTCCGGCGGAATTTTATAAAAGATATGTGGACCTGTTGGGCTCCCTGTTGGTCCGGACCTTTAACGAGGCAAGGGAGGGGGGGGGCTTTGCCCCCAACTATGTCACAGGCGCTGATTTCCTTGATCCTGAAGCGAGACAAGGACCCTCTGCAGTGCGGGTCATATAGGCCGATTTCGCTGTTAAATGCTGACGCTAAGCTGCTGGCAAAGATCCTAGCCACAAGAATAGAGGATTGCGTGCCGGGGTCATTCATGAGGACCAGACGGGGTTTGTGAAGGGAAGGCAATTGAATACAAACGTGCGAAGGCTCCTCAACGTCATTATGATGCCGGCTGTGGAAGGGGAGGCGGAGATAGTGGTGGCATTGGATGCGGAGAAGGCCTTTGATAGGGTTGAGTGGGGGTACTTGTAGGAGGTGCTGGAAAGGTTTGGGTTCGGGGAGGGGTTTGTCAGTTGGGTGAGGCTGTTATATGAGACCCCGATGGCGAGCGTAGCCACAAATAGGAGGAGGTCGGAGTACTTTCGGCTGTACCGGGGGACGAGACGGGGTGCCCCCTGTCCCCCTTCCTCTTCGCGTTAGCGATTGAGCCCCTGGCCATGGCGTTGAGGGAGTCAGGGAACTGGAGGGGCCTGGTGCGGGGTGGGGAGGAGCATCGAGTGTCGCTTTATGCGGACGACCTGTTGCTGTATGTGGCGGACCCGGTGGGGGGGATGCCGGAGGTGATGAGGATTCTTAGTGAATTCGGGGGTTTCTCTGGGTATAAGTTGAACCTGGGCAAGAGTGAGTTGTTTGTGGTGCATCCGAGGGATCAGGAGGAGGGGATTGGTAGGCTCCTACTGAAGCAGACAGGGAAGAGCTTCAGGTACCTAGGTGTCCAGGTGGGAGTTGGGGGTCCCTGCACAAGCTCAACCTCACAAGGTTGGTGGAGCAGATGGAGGAGTTTAAGAGGTGGGATATGTTATCGCTGTCACTGGCGGGGAGGGTGCAGTCCGTTAAGATGACGGTGCTGCCGAGGTTTTTGTTCCTGTTCCAGTGCCTCCCCATCCTTATCCCGAAGGCCTTTTTTAGGAGGGTCAACAGGAGTATCACGGGATTTGTGTGGGCACATGGGACTCCGAGGGTGAGAAGAGTGTTCCTGGAACGGGGCAGGGATAGGGGGGGCTGGCGTTGCCCAACCTCTGTGGGTACTATTGGGCTGCCAACGCAGTGATGGTGCGTAAGTGGGTAATGGACGAGGAAGGGGCAGCATGGAAGAGGATGGAGGTGGCGTCATGTGTGGGCCCGAGCCTGGAGGCGCTGGTAACGGCGCCGTTGCCGCTCCCTCCAACGAGGTATACTACGAGCCCGGTGGTGGCGGCTACCCTCAAAATTTGGGGGCAATGGAGACGGCATAGGGGAGAAGTGGGGGGCTCGATGGAGGCCCCATTACGGGGGAACCATCGGTTTGTCCCAGGGAGCATTGATGGCGGATTTCTGGGCTGACAAAGGGTAGGGGTTAGGAGGTTGAGGGACCTGTTTGTGGAGGGGAGGTTCGCGAGCTTGGGGGAGTTGGAGGGGAAGTTTGGGCTCCCCCCGGGGGAACATGTTTAGGTACATGCAGGTGAGGGCGTTTTCCAGGGGGCAGGTGGAGGGGTTCCCCTTGCTGCCCCCACGTGGGGTGCAGGACAGGGTGCTCTCGGGGGGGTGGGTTGGAGGAGGGAGGATTTCGGACATATACTGGGTGATGCAGGAGGTAGACGAGGCCTCGGTGGAGGAACTAAAGGGTAAATGGGAAGAGGAGCTGGGTGAGGAGATTGAGGAGGGGACGTGGGCGGATGTCCTGGAGAGAGTGAATTCCTCCTCTTCCTGTGCGAGGCTTAGCCTCATACAGTTCAAGGTGCTGCATAGGGCCCACATGACTGGGACGAGGATGAGTAGGTTTTTCGAGGGCGAAGACAGGTGTGCTAGGTGCTCGGGGGGTCCAGCGTACCACGCCCATATGTTTTGGGCGTGCCCAGCGCTGGGGGAGTTTTGGAAGGGGGTAGCAAGGACGGTGTCGAGGGTGGTGGGATCCAGGGTCAAGCCAGGCTGGGGACTCGCTATTTTTGGGGTGGCAGTGGAGCCGGGAGTGCAGGAGGCGAAAGAGACCGGTGTTCTGGCCTTTGCGTCCCTAGTAGCCCAGCGGAGGATCTTGCTCCAGTTGAAGGATGCGAGGCCCCCAAGCGTGGAGGCCTGGATCAATGATATGGCGGGGTTCATCAAATTGGAGAAGGTGAAATTTGCCCTGAGAGGATCAGTACATGGGTTCTTTAGGAGGTGGCAGCCTTTCCTGGACTTCCTGGCGGAACGGTAGGGAAATAGGCGGTAGCAGCAGCAGCCCGGGCGGGGGGGGGGGGGGGGTTTGGTTCGGTGGGAGCGAGAACTGTGTACATGGATTTGTGGGAGGTGGTGGGTGTTATTTCTTTCCCTTTTGTTGTTTGGGTGTTCTTTTGTTTTTTCTTTTGTTTGTAGTTGCGTTTGAAGATGGGTGGGTGTTGTTCTTGGGTTGTTACCGCGGGTGTTTTGTTAATATAGTTGTGATGTTTATATTTTGTAACAATTTCAATAAAAAAAAATTTTTTTTTAAAAATACTCCCAATAGTTTTACACAACAAAATCTAACAAGGTTCCCTTATATCCCTATAAGTACACATGCAAGTTAATACACGTTTCCGAATCTTGGTGATTTGATTGATACGGACCTTACACTTGTGGTTTCTTTCACTTTTCTCAATTAGGTTTCTAATGCAAAGTTTTGTGGGTTCTCGCAGAGTGACAAAATCACTTCTAGGTCGAGGTCCCAGCGGAGTCGACAATAATGTTGCCAATCGGCACCGGAGATGCCAATAATGTTGCCAAATTAACTAGATACTGATATGACAGTTATTAATGATGATATTGCTTTTCAGAGTCACCAGGTATCAAATGATGCCACCACAAGGTTTTACCGGATATCGATCAAACACTAAACAACCAGTTAGTTAGTTCAAGTTCAATGATAGTTTATTTACACACGAGAATTACTTCGGCATGCAACATACAACACTACAAGCTAAATTACACCCAACACTATAACAACTGGTACTTAACTTCAGGCTCCCGGCTTTATGCAGAGGAACAAGGCCTTTGTTCGGATCTTGCATGGCTGGGTCTGGAGAAGTGACTTTGTTTCTGCTGGACTCATCTGTCTGGTAGCGATCGTTGGTCTTGAACTTGCTTTGTGATGTTGCAATTGGTTTTGGGCGCAAACTGGGGCCAAGAGAGACTGAACACATGGCAGTGTCTCTTTTTATCCTTCGGGGGTTTTGCGCTCTTTTGGGTGGTCCTTAGCTTTGCACCCAATAATTCGGCAGTCTTCGATTAATGCCTTCGATTTTAGCCAATAAAGCGGCGGGTGCCTTGATGGCTGGGCGTGTCCTGAGCAGTCATTGACTTGGCTGTTTGGGCTGCCTGGGTGAAGGGAGTGGCGCCGATGAGTACGGTATCTGTATCTGAAACCTGAGTAAAGTCTTTTGATCTGGGGAATGGGCCATTAGAATGCGAATTGGCTGGGGGTTTTGATCGTGTCTGGTTATCTAATGGCAAATATACACTGAAGTTCAGAATCATCTGGGTCCTGCATTGGCCATATTTCCCGTGATTCTTTGTAAATGGCCATCCCAGGTGGCTACAGTTTCATGGTAGGTCAAAATTGGACACAGTAACCTCCTGCTGATTACCACCTAATACCCTCACCAGCCTACACCCACCCCTTCCACTGATGAGTCAGTACTCCTCCATGTTGAACATCAATCGGAAGAAGTCCGGAGGGTAGCAAGAGTGCAGGATGCACTCTATGTGGGTGTTTCAATACTCATCACCAAGAGTAAATTGGTACCACCAATACCGGCGACTTTGGCTGAGTCCGAAGGACATAACTGCTAAACTGGGTCTACGTCAGGTGATGAGGGAACCAACACGAGAGAAAAGCCGACTTGACCTCGTCCTCACAAATCTACTAATCACAGATTCAACTGTCCATGACAGTATTGGTAGGAGTGACCACCACAGTCCTTGTGGAGATGAAATTCCATCTTCACATTAAGGATACACTCCATCATGTTTTGCAACACTATCACAGTGCTAAATAGGATAGATTTCAAAGAGATCTAGCAACTCAAAACTCACCATCCATGAGGCATGGTGGGCCATCAGCAACAGCAGAGCTGCATTCAACCACAATCTGTAACGCCTTGACCCGGCATATCCCCCACTCCATCATTACCACTAAGCCGGGGCATCAACCCTAGTTCAATGAAGTGTGCAGGAGGACTTACCAGGAGCAGCACCAGGTATACCTAAAAATGAAGTGACAACCTGGTGAAGCTACAACAAAGGACTGCTAGCATATCAAACAGCAGAAGAAGCATGTGAGTGACAGAGCTAAGTGGTCCCACAACCAATTGGTCAGATCTACGAGCTGCAGTCCTGCCACATCCAGTGGTGAATGTTGGTGGACAATTAAACAATTCACCTGAGGAGGCGGCTCCACAAAGATCCCCACTTCAAATGATGGGGGAGCCCTGCACATAGTGCAAAAGGTAAGGCAAATGCATTTTCAATCTACAGTCAGAAGTGCTGAGCGTATGATCCATCTCACTCTCCATCAAAGTCCCCAGCATCACAGATGTCAGTTTCAAACAATTCAATTCATTCCACGTGGTACTAAGAAATAGCTGAAGGCACTGGATACTGCAAAGACCATGAGCCCTGAAAGCATTCAAGCAATAGTACTGAAGTCTTGTGCTTCGGAACAAGCCATGGCCCAAACCAAGCTGTTCAAGTACAGCTAAACAGTGACATCTATCCAGCAATGAGGAAAATTGCCCAGGTATGTCCGGTCCACAAAAAGCTGAATAAATCCAACCAATCAATTACAGCCCAATGAGCCTGGTCTCAGTCATCAGTAAAGTGATGTATAGGGTCAACCAGGGTGCTATTCACAGTAATAACCTGCTCATTGACGGTAAATTTAGGTTCTGCTTGAGCCATGAAGCTCCCGACCGGATTACATCTATGGTCCAGATATTGGCAAAAGAACTGAACTCGGTAAGTAGGGAAAGAGTGCCTACCCTTTGCATTAAGGTAGCATTTGTCCAAGGGGCCCTAGTAAAATAGAAGTCGACGTGAAACAGGAGGAAGTCTTCCGCTGTTTGGAATAACATCTACACAAAGGTAGGTGGTTTTTGGAAGTCAATCATCTCAGCCCCAGTGTATCACTGCAAGAGTCCCTCAGAACAGGGACCTAGACCCAACCATCTTTAACAGTTTCATCAGTGACCTTCCCTCCATCACAAGATCAGAGCTGGAGATATTTGCTGGTCATTGCACAACAATCAGCCCTATTCACGACTCCTCCGATAAGCAATTCATGTACATATGCAGCAAGACTCGGACAACATTCAGGCTTGGGCTGATAAGTGACAAGTAACATTCACACCACACAAGAGTGAATTCTACTCAAGTAACTCAATTCCTCACTCCCCAAAGCTTGCCCATCATCCACAAAGTATAAGTCAGGACTGTGATGGAATACTTGCCAATCGCTTGGATGAATGCAGCTCGAACAATATTCAAGAGGTTTGACACCATCCAAAATAATGCAGATCCCTTGATTGGCACATTATCCACCACTTTAAACATTCACTCTCTCCGCTATCAATGTATAGTGGCAGCAATGTGTGCCATCTACAAGATGCACTGTGGCAACTCAGCATAGTTCCTTTGGCAGCACTTTCCAAACTTGAGACCCATTCCACATATAAGAACACGGGGATGGGACAATTGGGCGCGGCCGTTTTGGCGCGGCCGTTTGGACGCAGCCGTTTGGACGCCATGGGACAATTGGGCGCAGCCAATTTGGCGCGGCCGTTTGGGCGCAGACGACAGAAATTCTTGTATTCAGAAAACTATTGTATTTGTTGTTGAAACATTCAATTTACTATTTTGAACTGTCAGTTGTACCCCCCTCGGCAGTGTCAATTTCAGCGGCCGGCTCACTTTGATCCGGAGAGGGAAGCTGCTCTCTCACTGAAGCAATCAGCCGGCCGCTGAAATTGACACTGCCGGCTGCTCTCTCCCTCCAATCAGAAACATTAAAACTTAAAAGTTGGATTGGAGGGAGAGAGCAGCCGGCAGTGTCAATTTCAGCGGCCGGCTGATTTCAGTGAGAGCAGCTTCCCTCTCCGGATCAAAGTGAGCCGGCCGCTGAAATTTTAATTGGATCCACGATGGGGGTTTAAAATTTATTTAAAAATCTATGCTAGCGCTTCCCATTGTGAGTCTACAGGGGTCTGACCTCTCCCCCCGCCCCCCCGTAGACTCACAATGGGAAGCGCTAGCATAGATTTTTTAATAAATTTAAAACCCCCATCATGGATATCCGCGGCTGGGATACAACACGGGTGGCTGTCTTGGACCCCAACACCCGCGTTATAAAGGGGGACTACTGTATCATGTATGAGTAAGAACACTGGTTTTTAAACAAAATGTAACAAAGTTTGTGCGACTACTAAATTTGATGAACACACCTCCCTCATGTTGACGCCAAAACGTCCGGCGCCAAAACAGCCGGCGCCAAAACGGTTGGCGCCAAAACGGCCGCGCCAAAACATACCTAACCCTAAGAACACAGGCTGCAGGTACATGGAAATACCATTACCTGAACGTTGCCCTCCAAGGACACACCTCCTGGCTTGGAACTACTTTTACAATCGCTGGGTCAAGAGCTTGAAACTCCCTTCCTAACAGTAGTGTGGCTATATCTACACCACATAGACCAGAGCGGTTTAAGATGCTCAAATGCAATTTGGGATGGGCCACAAATGCTAGCCTAGCCAGCTACGTCCACATCCCATGTCTGAATTAAAAGTGACTCACCTTCCAGCTCAACAAAGCTTCTCTACCACTTATAAAGCACAAGTCTGATGGAATACTCACCTTCTTTGTTGGGCTGAAGTTAAAAACCACGCAGGACAAAGTGTTACGCTAGAAATGCTGCATTGCAAATGCATTACAGTATTCAGTTAAATAAAAAATTATTTTTCATCTTCATTGCTCAGAGTCAGCATGGCTTCATTAAGGGGAAATGATGCCTGACAAATTTATTAGAATTTGTTGAGGTAGTAACAAGCAGGATAGATGAAGGGAAGCTAGTAGATGTATTATACTTGAATTTCCAAGAAGCATTCAATAAGGTACCACACAAAAGGCTGCATAATAAGATAAGAGCCCATGATGTTGGGGATAGCATAATAGCATGGGGAGAGGATTGGCTAACTAATAGAAGACAGAGAGTTAGGATAAGAGGGGCATATTCAGGGTGGAAATCTGTAACTAGTGGACTGCCACATGGATCAGTGCTGGGGCTACAATTATTTACAATATATATTAATGACTGGGACAAAGGAATTGAATGCATTATTGCCAAGTTTGCAGATGACACAAAAAATAGGTGGGAAGGCAAGTGGTGAAGATAACACAGAATCTATGGAGGGATATAGACAGGTTAGATGAATGGGCAAGAAGAATAAAGGAGCTGAATATTATTTATTTGGAGAATGGCTGCAGAAAACTGCAGTACAGAGGGATTTGGGGGCTCTTGTGCGCAAGTCACAAAAGGCTAGCATGCAAGTTCAGTATGTAATTGGGAAAGCAAATGGAACATTGGTCTTTATTTCAAAGGGAATGCTAAGTCCTGCTAAACTATACAAGTCACGTGTTCGCCTACACCTTGTGAACAGTTTTGGTCCCCTTATTAAGGAAAGTCATGCTGGCATTGGAGGCAGTCCAGAGTAGGTTTTCTCGGTTGATCCTGGGTATGGAGGGCTTTTCTCATGAGGAGAAGTTAAGTAGGCTGCGCCTGTACTCACTGGAGTTTAGAAGAACGGGAGGTGACCTGATTAAGACATACAAAATTCTCAGGTTGCTTGAAATGGTAAATGCTGAGAGGTTGTTTCCCCTTGTGGGAGAGTCTGGAACCAGAGGCCACAATCCCAGTGTAATGGCTTGTCCATTTAAGACAGAGCTAAAGAGAAATTTCTTCTCTTAGAGGGTAGCAAATCTGTGGAGTTCTTTACTGAAGGGAGCTGCAGAGGCTGGGTTAAGTATGTTCAAGGCTGAGATAGATGGATTTTTAATCAGTAAGGAAATCAAGTGTTATTGGGATAAGATAGGCAAATGGGGTTGACGATTATATTAGATTGGACATGATCTCACGGAGTGGCAGAGCAGACCCAATGGATTGAATGGCCTATCTCAGTTCCTAAGTATCATGGTCTTTGTTGAGAAAAACACAGCTATGTAATCTTAAAAAACAAGATGCAAGTTGGCCATTTACCTTTGAAAATCTATTGAGCAGAAATCTGATCCATTTAAAATAGCCATGCCTTCAAAAAAGCTTTGCAAAGACTGCATTGTTTGATTACTTGAAACTCAATTCTCATGAACTTCATTATTACGTACATTCACTCTGTTCAGTCTGAAGTTTCAGTTATCCAGAACAGACACTCTTTACAATTTAACTCAGTATTAACGCAGCCCTTACAGTTTAGAAAACAAATGGCTTAAGTAAAAGATCTTAACAGATTGAAAGTTAAGTATACATAACTTGTTCTTCAGCTCAACGTCAGATGTTTGACTGATTACACCTCTTTGAAGTTTGTTAGTTTATTACTAGAATGAAACTTAATATAGACATATCAGGAATTTGCAAAACCTGTTTCCAGGCTGCTTCTACTCCAAAATTTCAATAAAACATTAGGAATGGACAGATATCAATGAATTAGATTTTATAGTTAGCGACAACTCAACGGTCCTCCCCGCCAGCCTCAAAGTAGAATGCCAACAAAGTAACAAAGATCTCGGGATCTCTGTGGTGCAGACTTCCCCTTTCCCAAAGGCAGTGAAAATTGACACAAAGTCAAGAGGATCCCCAGGTGTGGAAGAATAGTGATGTCAATAGGTAACTAATCACACTGGGAAATTAAAAGCACTTTATCCTTCACTTAGAATTTTAAATTTCAGATAGCAAAATAAATGATTATGTTTTGATGATTAAGGTAGAAGTTGAAATATCAGTATAAACAAACATTAATTTTAAAATGATAACATTTGACATTCCTTCAATATAATTTCAGGGCCAGTTAAGGGTGTTTAGTAGTAATTATTAAATTAGTGCAAGTTAAAAACCTAGTTACACCTTATTCAGTCAATCTTAAGTAATGGCCAATGTTTGATTGATGAATCATCCTCTAAGTAACAGGCATCCATTTGAACAAACCAGGAGGTCTCAGCTGAGGATCAGAAGCCACGGGGCGTCAGGGCCATGACTCTACGTACAGAGAGCCGCATAGAAAAGCGTATGGGCCCTACCCAGTGGAACCGTACAGGTAGCCTTACAGGCCCTGCCCACTGTCACCGCCCAGAGAAATGTTATTACCGAGAGCCGTATAGAGAGATGTATACGCTTCAACCCCACCCACCGTCACCATACAGAGTCCGCATACAGGCTTGATGAGGAGCCTGGTAATGGATGCGTTCAGGAAATTGTAACCACAGCGTCAGACTACACTGAGCGAGTTGTCAAAAATCTAGGAAAGCCCACCCTCGGTCTCACTGTCCCTGCCTCTCTTCACGCCTTGATTGACAACAGGAGGGATTGATTGTACATATTGTTAAGGGTGGGCGGTAAAGAAATAGATTGTCTTTTTGATACAGGAGCAGAGTTAACATGCTTTCGTCTTGTGTGTGCAAAATTGTTTCCTTTGGATTACAAAGTGATTGTAGCCCATGATGTAGGGGGTGATGCACTGATTATTAAAATAACTCAGCCCATGCTAATAAAATTTGGCCCACATTAATTGATTTCTCCAGTCTGGATAGGCCCAGTGGACAAGGCCACTATGGGTCTGGATGTTCTAGCCCAATTAAATTCTTCTTTAATCTTTGAGGATGGAAAAGTAACATGGTCAATTAGAGCCTTCAGGAAGGATCTGCTTAACGAACATCCAATTTGGGCCAAGGATAAGAATGATTGTGGCTACTACACATGGAACTGGCATCATTTACGGGAATTGCCCCACCATGCACCAAACAATTTCCCATCAACCTGTCCTCCATTGAGGGAATGTTACCTATAGTAAAGCAACTAGAGGAAAGGGGTGTATTGATTAAAACACACAGCTCATCGAATAGCCGAGTTTGTTCTGTGAAAAAAGCAAATGACACATAGTGCCTCACCATTGACTACAGGAAGGTAAACCAGTGTACTGAAAAGGAAGCTCCTTTGGTGGTTGACCCTTCCACCATTTTTAATGACCTAACACCAGAACTGGAGTGCTTTTCAGTTATAGACATGGCCAATGGCTTTTGGTCGGTACCGCTAGCACAGGAGGTGCATCCATGGCTTGTCTTTACATTCAACAGCAACAACATACATGGGCAAGACGACTACAGGGTTTTCATAATAGCCCACTGTGTTTCACATGGCCGTACAAAACATTTAAGGGAAATGCCCGAGTTTCCCTCCATCATTATCCAGAATGTCAATGACACTCTGTTGGCCATCATTGAAGAGGATTGTGAGAAAGACTGGTGTTCTTCTGGACCATCTCAGCCAGAGGACATAAAGCCAGCATGGCCAAAGCATAAATTGCCCAACACGAGATTGTCTACTTAGGCCATAGGATTTCGAAATGCAAAAGAGAACTTACCCAAGATAGAACAGAGGCAATTTGGGCTGCCAAAGAGATCACTACTGTCCAAGAACTGAGGTCTTTTTTGGGTTTGTGTAACTTCAACAGAAATTGGATTGCTTCATACACACAGATAGCACAACCATTGAATAACCTTTTGAGGGGAAATCAGAAATCAAAAGTGGTTATCCTTACAACAGAACAAGAAGCCTTTGTGAATCTGAAGCCAGCCTTGTGCTCAGCACCAGCTCTAAGAATTCCAAATAACGGGATACCATTCACCTTATTCGTCCATGAGAAGGATACATGACCGCAATCCTAGCCCATGAACATGGGGATCAACAGAGACCAATCGGGTACTATTCGGAAAAACTGGACACAGTAGCCCTTAGTGAGGAAGTTGCCTGAGGGCCGTGGAGGCCACATGTAAGGCTATAATGGTTACTGCAAGCATTGTCCTAGACTAGAAACTGACCATTAAATGCCCTCATATAGTTTATGTGTTACTTTCAATGAATAGAGTCACACAAGTCACCTCAGCCAGATGGTCAATAGCTTTAGTCACTGATGTGCTTTTTGATCCAACAGATCCACTCATAGGGACACCTAGCTCCTCAACAGATGTTGGCTCGATTCCAGAGAAGCTGGTGGAGTCGAGGATTCAAGAAACATTCCCAGGTGGGGGCAGACCGTTGAGTCACCTGTCAGGAGAACAATTCAGGACATATAACATCAATGTCTCAGTTAAAAGGTCCTGCTCCTGCAGGACCATTCCAGCATATACAGGTCAATTACATTACTCTTCTGCCATGTCAGGGGTACAGTGACGTCTTGGTAATAATGGACAAGTTCTCCTTCTCCAGATGGGTGGATGCCGTCCCAGCCAGAAGAGCTACAGCTAATCACAATGCTAAGGTTTTACGCAAAGACTACATTTCCAGATGGGGTGTACCAAACAGTATAGACTCAGACATCAGACCCCACTTTACAGGTGCTGTTTGCAAAGATGTTTGTAGGCTGAATATCCAAGGGACTTACATTGCCCTTATCGCCCACAATTCTCAGGACAAGTGGAACCGATGAACCAGACTTCGAAAGAACGATATCAAAGTAGCACCAAGAGGTAATGCCATGGCCTCAAGTCTTACCACTAGTCCTGTGCAGTATCAGAGCAACACTAAACGGAATCATGGGCTTCAGTCCATTTGACGTAATTACTGGCAGGCTCATGTCCTTGCCAGGGTCTATTGATTTATGAAAAGCTGATTGTCATTTGATGAGTGATGCATTACTTAAATATTGTCAGAATCTAACAAATGCCGTCAGTTCTGCTTCCTTACAGGTATTGGCAACATGGGGGGGGGGGGGGCTTCTGAAAGTGGGCACGACCTCATGCCAGGAGTTGAAGTCTATGTGAAAAAAGTTGCAGAAGGAGCTATTGGGGTCCAAGTGGGAGGGACCCTGTCAGGTGCTGCTCACATCCCAAGCAGCAACGTCCAAGGAAAGAAGTCCTGGATCCATGCCTCATGTTAAAAGAGCTCATTATGATTAAAGCTCATTTCTGTGAAATGTTTGCCACCATTTTGATTGTCTTTTCAGCTTAACAGACCATGGCCAACCTACAAAGACTCACAAGGAGTTAAATGATAACACTTTGCTTTATATGTGTATTCCAAAAATTTCAATGTTTCCAAGTGTTGGGTATGTATCATGATTCCCACCCACTCAGGGGAAGGTATTCCCTTTTTAGCTATTCCTTTTAGTATTTATGAGACAGCAGAATGGTACATTTTTCAAAGCATTGGCCGTTTTCCCCAAGCTCATGAGGGAGCCGACGTATGTAGGGGAACCAGATCCCGTGTCTTCCTGAGAAATAGGGCTCAGTTGTGGAGGTCTGCAGGTTATCCGCTGACTACCTTTTCAAGGTGGTACCAACCCAATTACAACGGGGACCAGAATCCGCTGCATATAAACCTCCCAATCATCATCCTTCAGGAGGGATCAGTATGATTGACAACTCATCACCCTAAGGGACTGAAAATGGGATATAGTAATTGCACTATCTAAATGCATGAAGGGCTTACAAATGTACTCCCAACGTTAATAGAGGCCGCTCTTAGTTCCTCCCCACTGACAGGTCTATACAATTCTACTGGCAGTGGGAATTTCTCAGACCACTGGTATCCAGAAGATGTTGCTCACTTTACTTCCGATAATCATACTTATTTTGTTTTGTTTGTGAGCAGAGCCTATCCTTGGCTTTCACATTTTTGGTCAGGATCATGTTATCTGGGCTATGTGATACCCGATATTCGTCATGCCCCTTCTTTATCAGAAGTAAAGGACAAGAAGCAAATGTGCCATTACTGCATGTGACAGGTATCTCACCCATTTTATTCCCTTTTGAGGGGATTTCAAGTTAGGTGGAGAGTTTAATAAAATGCAGTCCTCATAGAAAAGATAGCTCATGGTACCTTCAAAGTCCTGTTCAAAGACCTGCTGAAATGCTAGCTATCCGTACTATGGCCTTGCAAAATTGAATGACTCTTGGTTATATTCTCGCCGACAAAGTTGGGCCATGTGCCCTGATTGGGTCAGAATGTTGTACTTATATTCCAGATATTATCATCCATATGCTTATCCAATAAATTTTTTAATGCCCTCAATGTTGGCGAGTTCACTACTGTTGCAGGTAGGGCATTCCACGGCCTCACCACTCTTTGCGTAAAAAACCCACCTCTGACCTCTGTCCTATATCTATTACCCCTCAATTTAAGGCTATGTCCCCTCGTGCTCGCCACCTCCATCCGCGGGAGAAGGCTCTCGCTGTCCACCCTATCTAACCCTCTGATCATTTTGTATGCCTCTATTAAGTCACCTCTTAACCTTCTTCTCTCTAACGAAAACAACCTCAAGTCCATCAGCCTTTCCTCATAAGATTTTCCCTCCATACCAGGCAACATCCTGGTAAATCTCCTCTGCACCCGTTCCAAAGCTTCCACGTCCTTCCTATAATGAGGCGACCAGAACTGTACGCAATACTCCAAATGCAGCCGTACTAGAGTTTTGTACAACTGCAACATGACCTCATGGCTCCGGACTCCAAAGAGATCACTAATTTGGCAAAACACATCCAGAAGGAGGTTGAAAAACTCAAACAACCAAAGTCCAGCACCCTTTGGGGTAGGGCTACTGGGTGGCTAGGGTCCTTGGGGTCCTCATCGAGATCTCACTTCTTCCATCGGGCAGGAGATACAGAAGTCTGAAAACACGCACGAACAGACTCAAAAACAGCTTCTTCCCCGCTGTTACCAGACTCCTAAATGACCCTCTTACAGACTGACTTCATTAACACTACACCCCTGTATGTTTCATCCGATGCCGGTGCTTATGTAGTTATATTGTATACCTTGTGTTGTCCTATTATGTATTTTCTTTTATTCCCTTTTCTTTCTGTGTACTTAATGATCTGTTGAGCTGCTCGCAGAAAAATACTTTCACGTACCTCGGTACACGTGACAATAAACAAATCCAATCCAATTCAGTGGTGCAAGGTTTGGTCATGGTCTTTGCAGTCATTTTTACTATGTATATTTTGTTTCTGACAACTAAATGGATCTGCAAGAGAATGTCAAGAAGCCCTAAAATGGTGCCTATGTATTCACTTAGACAAATACTGCTACAGGGTATGAGCGTTTCTTACTATTAGCTTAAAATACTTGTAACTCTTTCAAGGATTGCCCATTCCAGTGTTGAAGGTTGTTCCTAAACAAGGGGTCATCAAAGACAACTGTGAATATGTTCCTTTTAGCTTTTATTTCTTTTATATTATTTTTCTTTTTGCTTTACTTTAATTGTGATTCATTCTATTGCGTTTATAAGAATCAAATGGGGGAATTGTTAGATTATTGATTTATTCAGGGTTTTAGGTGCCAATTGAATGCATAGCTAAAAAGTGAAATTATTAAGTGTCTAGATTGTTTCAGATATGTATTAACTATTGAATTGCAGTGCCTCGAATGTGGAAATTTAGACATTCTTTCAGTGAATTTTTCATGTAATGAATTGACTTGTATTTCAGTTTATTCAGCAATAAGCATTTATAAACTAATTAGTTACAGCAAGGTCTATGGCCAGCAGTTGTGTGAGAAACCCATTTTCATGAGACCGTGCACATAGACGCTGAGCAAACTTTGACGGACACCTGTCAATCTTAAGTAATGGCCAAAGTTTGAATAATAAATCATCCTCTAAGTAACAGACATTCATTTGAACAAACCAAGGGGTCTCAGCTGAGAATCAGAAACCAATGAGAGTAAATGAGGGATTAGACTAGAGATAAGGATTCGCTTAAAAGTAGGACCTCGTGGTCGAGGTCTCGTTCCTGAATTTCTGCCTTCCTGAATTCTTGAATCATCTATCCATTTGTTTTAAAGTGATTTTGTTACGCTGTTATGTTTAGTGCTTTTTGCTATGTATTTGACCCGTTTATGTACTGTTTGATATTTTGTTTCTAAGTCTTGATTCAGTTCTTATGCGAGGGTATTAAAGCAAATAATGCGCAATAAAGTTGTATTTTTGACACCTCCAATCAACCGGAAAATCAACTCTTATTAGAAGGTAAAACAAGAGTGCCAGCAAAGTTAAAAACCTAGTTACATATTATTCAACTATTCAAACAACGTGCAACTTATTCCAAGTGTTTTTACAGCACGATTAACAGTGTAAAGGAGGTGGTTTCATCAAGTCATTAGCTGCTTCAGGATAGCACAGGGATGGGGTGGGGGGCTTGATGGTGCACCCTCTGGAGAAACACAGAATCACTGACGGTTACTATCATATTACAACATTGTTCTGCATGTGTGGGCACCTGATGTTGTCAGGTTTAGTAGAGTAATGATAGCAAATGCTGACAGTTGCAGCATCATTACTACTACAAAATCCATGCTGATAATTCTGCAGTATATCTTTTTATATGATTTAACATTATGTATCAACATAATCACATGCATTTCCTCAGAGGTATTTAGAGTTTCATATAGGATACAAATATAGTCTGCCATTAATTTTTAAAGGTTTTTTTTTTAAACCATGATGTTCTTCCAGGAAAAACTACAAGGAATGCCAACTTCAATAAAAACATATTTATTTATAGCTCTAACACATATTTTGTGTATTCCTTCTTAACTTTGCCTGAGGCTCCGATATTCAACTTCACTTTTTAAATCTGGGTTCAGCGTGGCAGACACTGGAATCAACATTCAAGATTTTGTCTCTTAGTAAAATTGGGAGCGAGATGTGGTAAGAACTACAAGCAGCCATTAATGCAGTTGTACCTGTACATTCTGGGATTAGCATAGCATCCTAGGTCCTTAATTCAATTTTTGCCAAAAAACCATAATGCAGAAACTCAATGAACTTCAATCAACCTGTATATCTAAACATCTTTTAATTCATACCAGTAGCAATCTCAATTTATATTCCTTGTAAATGACACTGGCATGCAAAGCCTTTGATATGACAGAATCTGGTCAGGTGTCATTAGTTTCTGTGCGGCATTTCCGCTTGGTTGCTGTACTTTCTTGATTGCATTATTTGCAGATGAAAATGAAATGAAATGAAAATTGCTTATTGTCACGAGTAGGCTTCAATGAAGTTACTGTGAAAAGCCCCTAGTCGCCACATTCCGGCGCCTGTCCGGGGAGGCTGGTACGGGAATCGAACCGTGCTGCTGACCTGCTTGGTCTGCTATAAAAGCCAGCGATTTAGCTGTGTGAGCTAAACCAGCCCCATATGATATATTATTAAAAATATTTATATGGCATATAAATTTTGAAGTGTTTCTGCTGAAGTATTTTGTCAGCATGTTGCCAAAAATATTCAGTACCTCTATAAATGCACATTTGCTGAAGATGTAGAACACATCACCCATTGCTTATTTAAATGCACCATTACATGCACTTCTCAACAGCTAACCTACCTAAATTGGTCTGTCCTAACTAAGGCAAGGTCTGGTCCAGTTCAATTGCCAAATTCAAATGCATCTGTTTTCATCTCATGCAAGGTTCTTTGGTGTCGACATGGCTGATTAACTTGGCTAATAACCTGTATATCATGACTAATGACACATTGTACAATCAGCTTCAGATCTGACTTATGAATACAAATTCTAAGTTTGCTTTATGACTGAAAATGTAACACTTTTGCAAAGCAGTTTGTACTCTGCAACAACACTAAAGTTACAGCATGGTTAAGAGTCAGAACTCAAGCTGACTTAAAAAAAAGAAACTGATAGTCCTTTGAGGAGGTGGTTTCAAATATTGATACCACCGCATGCAACTCCAATGTGACAGGAAACAGAGGTAATTTTAAGTAATCTATCTTTATATTGTTGGATATTAGGAATAAGGAATACATTTAAATAAATGTAATTTAGTGCTTCTATGTCAGAAAGGGTTAAAACTATTCTCAGTAATGGTGACCATTGAATGACATGAAAACCCATTTGGTTCACAATGTCCTTTAGGGAAGGAAATCTGCCATCCTTACATGTTTTGTCCTACAAGTGACTCTGAATCAACAGTAATATGGTTGATTCTGTACTGCCCTCTGAAAAGACCTAGCAAACCACTCTGGTTGGGTAATTGGGGGTGCACAACAAATGCTGGTCTTCCCAGCGATGCTCACATCCCATAAGAAAAATAAACTGAGCCAAAAAAATGCTGGCTTCTAATTACTCAGCACACTCATGTAGCAGCACCACACGGTCATCATGACACGGCTACAGTCTCTGCACAGCAGTTCTGGGGACATAATGGCTGAATAAGACCAGAACTTTAGAGCTGAAATTCCAGAAATAAAGTCAGCAAAAGTTGTTAAAACAATTGTTATGATGTTTCTTCCTCTTCTACTGAGTAATATTTGTACAGCATGTCATAATCAATCTGACAACATCCCACTGATATGCCGAGCAAAACAGCAAGGTCAAAGACATATAAATACAGTTATTTATTAAGATCATTTAGATTTAGCATCAACTTCACCTAGCCAGCATCTTCTATAGTGAATACAGTATTAATTGCAATATTAGCACCCATTTCTCTATTCGAATAAAAAAAGATACATTCCCCTTCCATTCAGAAATACAACATATACATCAGCACTGAAGTCTCACAGAGACAGGGACCTGGATTCAATTCAGGGAGGGGGCGGGGAGGAGCCAACATGGTCGGGCGGGGAGGAGCCAACATGGCCGGGCGAGGAGGAGCCAACATGGCCGGGGAGGGGGCGGGAGGAGCCAACATGGCCGTGGGGAGGGAGAGCAGCCAACATGGCTGGGGGGGGGGGGGGGGGGGGGGGGGGGGGGGAATAAGAGCAGCCAACATGGCTGGGGGAGGAGCCAACATGCCCATGGAGGAGGAGCCAACATGCCGGGGGGCGGAACCAACATGGCCGGTGGAGGGTTGGGGGGGGGGGGGGGGGACGACACCAGTACAACCTGGGGAGGAACACGATGGGGGAGGAGCCGACACAGCAGGGGAGCGAGGCTCCGATACTGCCGGTTGACAGACATTTTAGGTATGGACATCGGAGATATTGTTGGGTGTGGTTTTCGCTCATTAGGTGGAGAGGGTTGAGGGTATTGGACATCTGGGTGGGGGGAGTCACCCATTGGAGGGTGAGGGTTGGGCGAACGTAGGGTTGGGTCTCAAATGGGCGAGTCCAGGAGTTTGTACCACAGGGGACGGGGAATCCCATGCAGGTGAAGGGTCAAGTATGAGGAATACCGTAGAGGGGTAGGAGAGTCCTTTGGAAGTATGGAGATCGGGTATGGATCGTTAAAATACTTACGCTGAAGAGACAAATGCTTTTATTTCTTCTCCCTCTTTCAGAGTAACTATTAGTACCAGGTGGCACTGTAGCACAGTGGTTAGTATAGTTGCTTCACAGCTCCAGGGTCCCAGGTTCAATTCCTGGCTTGGGTCACTGTCTGTGCGGAGTCTGCACGTTCTCTCCGTGACTGCGTGGGTTTCCTCCAGGTGCTCCGGTTTAGGTGGGGTTACTGGGCTACGGGGATAGGTTGGAAGTGCGGGTTTACTTTCCAAGGGCCAGTGTAGACTCGATGGGCCGAATGGCCTCTACTGCACTGTAAATTATATGATAGTGTAATACTGGTAGGACCATCCATAATTAGCATTTTAAATAGCTTTATTAGATGGTTCCCAGTACAGCATAATTGTCCAGGGGAAGCCGGAAGCCAGTTGCCACATAAAACCTTACCTGGGAGCTTCCATGAAGAATTCCCCAGTAGATCTTTGGGGAGCCCACAAATCCAACACTGGGTGAACAAGTAATTACGGGTCATTTTCTGAACACGAGTTTAACAAATATTATGAAGATGAAACACTAGGAATTGGAATGGAATTCAGTGTCTCAAGGTGAAAAGGGTACAGACTCAATTTTCCCACTCTATTGAGTGACAGTTGCACTGTTAAGGGATGGTTCAAAGCAGTATATTGGGGAAAGAGATCAGGTATATCCTACTGAGTGAGGATTAAATGAAGAGCAAAATTTTCAGATGTCTAGTTTAAAATGGAAAGTGTACAAATTGCTGAGTGCGCACAGGGCAGAATAAAGGGATTTCAAAATCATTTAAATAACTTGCAAGAGCCCCTCCTGAGCAACATCCTGCCAGCAAGGTTATTGAAATATATACATTGTTGCTACGACTTGCTCACTCCACCATAGACAGGATACAAGAATTTAAAGTGGCTTGCAATTAAAATTGTTTCTAAATATATAAACCGTTTTCCTTTTCCTGTTCCAAATAAAGAAATGGAAAATGAGAGGTTTGCCAATATTTAGCTGTACAGAAAAAAAACAAACGTCATGCTCCACCCACGAAACTTATACGAACGCAAGAGCCTAAAGTTAGATTTTCTCTTGCTTTGACAGGTTCAAAGCAACTGGTCCGATTAAGAGACCAGTATTGCCAGACTTGAACGATTTTCAGTGTTTTTAATAAAATGCTGTGCGTGAAATATGATGAAAATTTATATATGGACATATTTTCCAACGCTTTCCCATTATTTTATTTACATCACATGCAATTTGTGTTAATTTTGTGAATGACGTTTATGGAGATTTATGGTCTCTGTGAAATTGCATCAGTTTTCTTATTAAAAAGATATCCAATCTAATCGATCGATCCAATTGCCTCTCCTTCATGTCTCAAATGATTATATAAAATAATGCACAACTTATAATGCAAAAGAAAAATATTTTTTTCCAATTAGCTTTTAATTATCCAAACTCCCATGGACCCCAGTTAGTTTTACAATCCAATTTCAAAATTTACTTTGAAAAGATTACCTGAAACCTGTTTAGCACAAGGCTAAATCGCTGGCTTTGAAAGCAGACCAAGCAGGCCAGCAGCACGGTTCGATTCCCGTAACAGCCTCCCCGAACAGGCGCCGGAATGTACGACTAGGGGCTTTTCACAGTAACTTCATTTGAAGCCTACTCGTGACCATAAGCGATTTTCATTTCATCTCCCCGACTGCGAACATGAATAGTTCACTTTACCAGGTGATAATAGTGTGAAGGTGGAGTGAATAAGATAAGGAGAGAAGTGGCAATAGTGGTGAATGAGAGCAAATATGCTAGATTCACACAAAACAGGGAAGACAAAATCAAATTGGTTGGACAGCAAAGTTAAAAAACTAAATACTCGAACTGACAGAGTTTCAACTGCAGACCCCAAATGAAAAGTAAAAGCAAATTGAAAAGGACAGATCAGGGAAAAGAGTGCTCCCAGATATTGGAGCAATTGGAAACGGGGAACAATATTCCTTAGATTTGTGAGACATTCCTTCCACAAACTGTAGGTTTGAATGCCTGTAAGGGGATCAAGTCATGAATAATGAAACAGATCAGGTAAATGAATTCTGTCTGGGCAAGCAGTCACCATACGATATTAATATCCTAACAGAAAAGATAATGTCGTTTTTTTTTTAAAGGCTTTAGATTGGATTTGAGCCAATTTCAGAAAGACGAGGAGCAGGGTGGCCAAGGTGGGATGAAAAAAGCAATTCATCAACGAATGGGAGGAAGTGGCTCCATAAACATCCCCATCCTGATGATGAGAGCTCAACACGTCAGTGCAAGAAACAAGGCTGAATCGCTTACATCCAGCCACCTTGAGACAGAGGTGCCGAGTGGATGATCTATCTCAGCCTTCTCCCAAGGTCCTCAACATTATAGTCAATTTAATTCACTCCATGTGATAAACAAACAGATGAATGCACAAAGGCTATGGGCCCCAAAAACATTCTGGCTGCATGCTAAAGACTTGTTCTTCAGAACAAACCACTTCTCTAGTCAAACTGTTCTCGTATAGTTACAATCCTGGCACCTAAAGAACAATGTAGAAAATGTTCAATTATGCCCCGTCCAAAAAGAGGATAAATCCATCAGGTCATTTCCCATTCCATCTCAGGCTACTCTCAAAACTGATGCAAGGCATCGTTGACACTGTAGGTGCACTACATCACATGACCACAACAGTTCAAGAATGCAACTCAGCACCATCTTCTCAAGGACAATTAGGAATGGGCAATAAATCCTGGCTTCATCAAGTGATGCCCACATCCCACAATCAGCAACAACCTGATCATTGATGCACAGTTTGGATTCCACCAGGACCACTAGGTTCCAGACCTCATTACAGCAGTGGTCCAAACATGGAGAAAAAAGCTAAATTCTGGAGGCGAGAGGAGAGTGATTTCTCTTGCCACAAAACCATAAGATGCAAGAGCAGAAGCAAGGCACCCAGACCATCAGGTCTGCTTCACCATTCAAGGAGACCATGGCTGATCTGATATAATCCAAGCTCCACTTTTCACCTTATCCCCATAACCCTTGATTCCTTTACTGATTAAATACCTGTCAGGGGCAGCATGGTGGTGCAGTGGTTAGCACTGCTGCCTCATGGCGCCAAGGCCTGGGTTCAATCCCGGCCCCGGGTAACTGTCCTTGTGTCTGCGTTGTTCTCACCCCCACAGCCCATAAAATGTGCAGGGTAAATAGATTGGCCACACTAAATTGCCCCTTAGTTCAGGGAAAAAGGTTTTTAGAAGATTAAATATATATCTCGACATCTTCAGCCAAACAGGTGCCCCGCATGTGGTGACGAGGGGATGTTCACAGTAGCTTCATTGCAGTGTTAATGTAAGCCTACTTGAGACACGAATTTAAAAAAGCAAGGAAAAAGATCTCTGGTAGAATTCCACAGATTCACCAGCCGCAGAAAAAAATCCTCCTCATCTCTGTTTAAATGGGTGGCCCTTTACTCTGAGATTATGGCTTCTGGTCCTAGACTTTCCCACAAAGGGAGACACCCTCTCAGCATCTACCCGGTCAAGCACCCAGAGAATCTTGTATGTCTCAATCAGGTTGCCTCTTGTTCTTCTAAACTCCAATAAGTATCAGCACAGCCTACTTAACCTCTCATCAAAAAAATCCCTCATACCCAGGATCAACCTAGCGAACCTTCGTTAGACTACCTCCAATGCCAGAATATCTTTTCTTAGATAGGGGACTTAAAACTACACTATTCCAGGTGAGGTCTAACTAGTGCCTTGTATAGTTTTAGCAGGACTTCCCTATTTTTATACTCAGCTCCTTTGAAATAAAGGCCAACATTCCATTTGTCATCCCCATTACCTGCTGAACTTGCATGCTAGCTTTTTGTAATTTATGCAAGAGGACCTCCAAATTCCTCTGTGTTGAAGTTTTCTACAGTCTTTCTCCGTTTAATTAATATTCAGCTCCTTTATTCTTCCTATCAAAGTCCATAACTTCACATTTTCTTTTATTGCATTCCATCTGCTAAGTTTCTGCCCACTCATTTAACCTGTCTACATCCCCCTTCATGAGCTACTATTTTATCCCAACTCTTGTCTTCTTATTAGTTAGCTAATCCTCTAAATATCCCCTAACATCCTGGGCTATTATCTTATTAAGCAGCCTTTTGGGCGGCACCTTATCGAACGAAAAGTACAGAAGGAATAGGAGAGAAGGTTAACAAATATTTATAAAAAAGTGAAGTACTCAACAAACACAAGAGTAAAATGAGAATTAACAAATGTGAAATGGCATTGCTGAAAGGAAAGGATAGTAACAGATACACTGAACTTGGTTGAGATACTTAACATATACTTCGTATCAGTTTACAAAAGAGGATATTGGGAAACCCTCAATGGATTAATGAAAATAAAAAATGATAAATATATATTTTTTAAGCATTAAATAAATTTGTTAAAATAAAGGAGGACAAAATATCCAACATAATGCATCAGAGAAATTGAAGGGATACTGGGGAAAAATTAGCAGAGGCCAGAAAATTATGAGGGTATAGTTACCAGCATGTGGCTCAGGCCATTTTATCTCCTGGTTCTTGTTTGAATAAAGCAGGACACTCTCCTAACTAAAATGTGTGGGAATGACAATCGGGGCATAGACAGAAGCAACATCTGGTCAGGAGCTGAAGAGGGGAGGGATTAGTACATGATACCAGCCTGGGAGGGACAGGCAAAGTTAGGGCTGAGAAAATCAAAGGAATCCAGCAGGGCTCAGGGAAGCACTCATGCTCACAGACATGGCATGCCAACTCTCATGAATCCAGCAGCCAAGACCTTATCCCTCTCAATCAAATTAGGCCCCATTATGATCATGTAAGGAGAATTCTTAAGTTCTTGAACTCTCCTTTCTCCAGTGTGCAACATGATCGGTCACGTTGTGCATGAATCTGACTCCAGAATGTCAAATGACGAGGAAAGCAGAAGTGAGGACCTACGGGGGCACATTGCTTTGCTGAGCCTGGAGTGACTGACAAGGAGGTATTTAGTGCTACATGCTAATGTTTTTTCAAAGTTACAGGATGACGTTGTACATGGCCCCAAAGTTATCTTGGAGCTGGCAAGAAAGGGTTTGTTAGTGAACCTCAGGACATTCATATCCATTGCATGGAATCTCCTACGAGTCCTCAAGGAGCAGGGATTCAGAATCCAGGCTTGTTCAAACAAAGAGCCAGGCATCTGGTACCAAGCAGCCATGTGCCACTCCTTGAGCTTTGGAATTTTGCTGGGAGACAGGGTAGAAAAGCCACGGGGCTCCCATTGGAAGGGTGGAGAGAAGAAGTCTATGGCGTCTTCATCAGAAACTTCCCATGGACTCCCACTGAAGGAAGACCCAAGTGAAGAGGTCGAGCCATGAAAGAGTAGCCCTCATTGGTATAAGTAAGTCTAACTTCTGGACAGACTATTTTGTCACCCATGGGGTTCTAAATCAGGTCTTATACCAATTATTAGTCTATTTAGGGTGCCCAATGAAGATCCTAGGCAGCTACTATGGACCTATGCAAAACGGTCTCACTCAATCCTTGGTCGAACATTCATGCATCCTTGGCGTGCTATTTGTTGGTCTCTTTACATCCAAGCAAGGGTAATATACTTTTTGTGAAGAGCTTTGATCTGTTGAGATTAAATAAGTCACCAATGCGATTCATAATGTGATTCTGTATTTGATTATTTTTGAAAAAATAGCAACTTTTTTAAAAAAAATCAAATTCCATGATTTTTAAGAATTTATCTCCTGATTTATGAATGGTGTTGATATTACTTTGCTTGTCCCAACCAGTGTGATCCATGGCAACCACATTTGCAGCAAGTGTCTTCAGCTCCTGGAATTTCAGCTCAGAATTGACGAGTTAAGAGTCCGAGTTGCAAATACAGTGATGCATTTGGGAGGGGTAAAGTTGCCGGGACTATTTGTCCCATGAGGCAGTGACACCCCTTTGGCCAGATACTTCACATATGATCCGTGGACAGATGAGTGTGACTATGAGTGAGGCAGCAATCCTGAACGTAACAATGGAAGAGTATAAGCCATCGCAATCGTGCAACAGGTTTGTGGTTCTTGTAAATTAAGTGAATGAGAGCAGGGTCTGCAGGAAAGATAAGGAAACTGGTCACAGCAACATGATGCAAACAGTCATTCAAATGGGCTGAGTTAAAAAAGTATGATGGGGACAGTATAGGGCAAAAGATAATGTTCTCTGCAGGTGAGAGCATGAGTACCAAAAACAGTGTTACCTACTCGGTGCCAGGTTTCAGGACATCTGCTCAGAGCTGGAGATGAACTTTCAGTGGGAGGGAAAGATTCAGTTGTCATAGTACATGTGGGTACCAGTGACATAGGAAAGATGATCTGCTGAGGGAGTATGAACACCTAGGGACTAAATTGAAAAGCAGAACCACAAAGGCAATGGGTGCAATTCAGGCGATGCATTTCGCGAGGTGTTTCCCAGTGGCTGCAGCGCCAAGTTTCACCCCGTTATACACTAGCACTCTGCCGGCTTTTTGGGCCTCAGGGAGTTTCTCCTCACCAAGGCCACACTTTGGCAGCCAGCAGGCCAGGCGCCTCGCAGATTGGGCCGCCATTTTGGAAGGTTGCCCTGGTCTGTAAGACCCCCTTTCAATAACCCACCCCGGAAGGGTATCAATCTACAGGTGCCAGGAGACCATTCTGCCCTGTCGCTGACCACCCAGGGTCTCTAGTGGCCTGCAGGGCCTCTAGTGGCCACCCCATTCCCACCAAGGTGCCATCATGCCTGGCCCACTTTTGAGAAAACCAGTGCAAAACGGCACCTGGCGAGGTCTCGAAAGCACAGGCATCGACTCCTGGGTCTCCGGGTAGTTATGGCTCATTTAAATATACAGATCTGGATCTCGCCCAGCAAGGGCAAGATCCAGATTGCGCCGGTGAAGCAAGTTTGGGTGACTTGTGATCAGCCTGACCCGGAGCCCGATTTTGGGCTCTTGTGCAATTCACCTGTAGCGTCTGGATCTGCACCAAGCACAACGAAATCGCTAAATTGTGCCCAATATTAATACTCTGTAGATTACTACCTGAGACATGAGAAAATTGGCACAGAGTAAATAAGATTAGAGTTGAATACTAGTCTCAAAGTACTGGTGTGGGAGAAATGGGTTTCCAGTTATGGGTCACTGGCACCAGTACTTGGGAAAGAAGGAGCTGCAGTATTAGGATGGCCTTCATCTGAACTGCACTAGGTCCAGTATACTGACATATCGTGTAACTGGGGTTCTAAATGAAATTTTGGGGGGGGGGGGCACACATGAAGGGACTTTTGGAAAGTGAAAAAGGACCAAAGCAGTAACATCCTTCCCAAGGGAAGGGGACCAAACTGCACACAGTGCTGCAGGTGCAGGCAAGCAAGGCTTTGCCCCTCCTCCACTCCAATGGACTTTTGATAAAGGCCAGAAAACCATTCATTAGCCATCCTAATTTCCTACTGCACCTGCAAGTCAGCCTTCAGTGACTTATTTATAAGGGCACCCAGAACATTTTGTATATATCCACCTTCTAATTTCTTACCATTTAAGAAATACACCACGCATCTGCTCCTCTCCTACAAAAGTGAATAACCATATTTTTCCACATTATATTCCACCTGCCACATTCTTGCCATCTCTCCAAGTCTGTCCAAATCCTCTTGAAGCCACTTTGCATCTTCCTCACAACACACATTCCCAGCTGGCTTTGTGTCATTCATGAACTTGGAAAAATTACATTTGGTCCCCACATCAAAATCATTGATATTGTAAAAAGCTGGCCCGCAGCCCACACACCCCACCGAATACTGATTTGGGTACGTCATGATAGCACAGTGGTTAGTACTGTTGCTTCACAGCGCCAGGTTCCCATGATTCGATTCCCGGCTTGGGTCACTGTCTGTGTGGAGTCTGCAGGTTCTCCGTGTCTGCGTGGTTCTTCTCCGGGTGCTCCGGTTTCCTCCCACAAGTCCCAAAAGACGTGCTGTTAGGTGAATTAAATATTCTGAACTGTCCCTCCGTGTACCAGAACAGGCGCCGGAGTGTGGCAACTAGGGGATTTTCACAGTAACTTCATCGCAGTGTTAATGTGTGCCTACTTGTGACAATAAAGATAAGATTATTAGCCACAGCCTGCCAATGTGAGAATGACCCATTTATGCCTACTGTTTTCTGTTAACCAATCCTTAGTCAATCCTTCGGGGCAGCAGGGTAGCATGGTGGTTAGCATAAATGCTTCACAGCTCCAGGGTCCCAGGTTCGATTCCCGGCTGGGTCACTGTCTGTGTGGAGTCTGCACGTCCTCCCCCTGTGTGCGTGGGTTTCCTCCGGGTGCTCCGGTTTCCTCCCACAGTCCAAAGATGTGCGGGCTAGGTGGATTGGCCATGCTAAATTGCCCGTAGTGTCCTAATAAAAGTAAGGTTAAGGGGGGGGGGTTGTTGGGTTACGGGTATAGGGTGGATACGTGGGTTTGAGTAGGGTGATCATGGCTCGGCACAACATTGAGGGCCGAAGGGCCTGTTCTGTGCTGTACTGTTCTATGTTCTATGTAGTCCATATCAGTATATTACCTCCTATGCCACGTGCTTTCATTTTGCTAACCGCCCTCTTGTGGGGTCTTTATCAAAAGCCTTCTGAAAATCCAAAACCTCTTTAAATTCTGTTCGTAATATTCTGAAAAAACTCCGAAAGATTCATGAAACATATTTCCCATTCATAAATTCATGTTGACTATGCCCAACCAGATTGTCCATTGATCACATTCCTGATAACACATTCTAGCATTTTCCCTACTACTGATGCGAAGCTAACAGGCCTGTAGTTCCTTGTTTTCTCTCTCCCTCCCTTTTAAACAGTGGTGTGATATTTTCTACCTTTCAATCTGTAGTAAACATTCCAGAATCTATAGAACTTTGGAAGCTGAACACCAATGCATCCACAATTTCCATAGCTACCTTTTTCAACATGATGCAGATCATCATGCCCTGGGGACTTATCAACCTGCAGTCTCATTAATTTCTCCAATACAATCTTATGAATACAAATTTACTTTAACTCCTCATTCTACCTATTCCCTTAGATGTCTAATTCTGGGAGATTTCTGACAAACAAGGAGCAAGAGTAGGCCATTCTGTCCCTTGAGCCTGCTCCACCATTTAATAAGATCATGGCTGATCTGATAGCAACATCAAATCTGCATCCCACCTACCCTCAAAAACCTATTGCCTTCTTGTACCTTCCTCAGTGAAGACAGACAAAAAGTAATCATTTAGCTTCTCAACCATTTCTCTATTTCCATTATAAATTCTCCCTATTCTGCCTGTAATGGACTCACATTTGTCTTCACCAAACGCTTCCTTTTTACGTACATATAGAAGTGTTTAGTCTGTTTTTATATTTTTTGCTAGTTTACATTCATGTCATATTCTCCCTTTATCAGTTTCTTGGTCCTCCTTTGCTGTGTTCTAAAATGCTCGCAAATCTTAGGTTTACTATTTCTGCCAACTTAGATAGCATTTACAGTGCAGAAGGCGGCCATTCGGCCCATCGAGTCTGCACTGGCCCTTGGAAGGAGCACCCCACCCAATCCCAAGCCCACACCTCCACCCTATCCCCGTAACCTAGCAACCCCACCAAAATTTTTGAACACCAAGGACAAATTTATCATGGCCAATCCACCTAACCTGTACATCTGTGGACTGTGGGAGGAAACCGGAACACATGGAGGAAACCCACACAGACACGGGGAGAACGTACAAACTCTGCACAGACAGTGACCCAAGCCGCAAATCGAACCTGGGATCCTGGAGCTGTGAAACAACTGTGCTAACCATGTGCTACCATGCTCCTTACCCAATCCTTTACTTCCTTTGATTGCCACAATTGACTAATTTTTATTTTTGGATTTTTATGTCTTAAAGGAATGTATAATTTCTGTAAACTCTAATAATTCTTTAAAGATTGTCAATTGCATATATACAGTCATACCTTGAAATGCATTTTCCCAATCCACCTCAGCCAATTTGCCCTCATACTTTCATAATTTCCTTTGTTCAAAATTAACACCCATGACTTTAGATTGAAACACCTTACTTTCAAACATTATGTAAAATTCTATCATATTGCAGCCACTCATCCATAAATGGTTCTTTTACAACAAAATTAATTAGCCCTTTTTATTACATAATACTAGGATCACAAATAGACTGTTCTCCAGTCGGTTCCTCAACATACTGCTCTAGAAAACCATCCATAAAACACTCCAGAAACACGTTTTCCACAGCTTTAGCACTCATTAGGTTTACATGGTCCATATGCAGATTGAAGTCACTCATGATTACTATATTACCCATGCTACAGTCTTCTCTAATCTCCTGATTGATACCATGCCCCACACTATCACTATTGTTTGTTGATCTATAAACAACTCCTGCCAATGTTTGCTACCCTTGCTGCTTCTTAGCTCCAGCGAAACAGATTCCACATTTTGTTTTTCTGATCTGAGGTCTTCCCTTAGAAATGTATAGTCCCCATTCCTTACTACCAGCACAACTCCCCCTCCTTTCCCTTTCTGCCCGTTCTTCCTAAATGCCGAATAACCTCGAATATCCAGATGCCAGTCTTGGTCACCCTGCAGCCATATTTCCATAATGGGAATTAGATCATACTTCTTATTCCTATTTACTTCTATTTGTGCCTTTCCATCATCACAGTGGTTAGCACAGGTACTTCACAGCTCCAGGGTCCCAGGTTCGATTCCCGGCTTGGGTCACTCTCTGTGCGGAGTTTGCATATTCTCCCAGTGGGTGCGTGGGTTTCCTCCGGGTGCTCCAGTTTCCTCCCACAGTCCAAAGATGTGCAGGTTAGGTGGATTGGCCATGATAAATTGCCCATAGTGTCCAAAATTGCCCTTAGTGTTGGGTGGGGTTACCGGGTTATGGGGATAGGGCGGAGGTGTTGACCTTGGGTAGGGTGCTCTTTCCAAGAGCCGGTGCAGACTCGGTGGGCCGAATGGCCTCCTTCTGCACTGTATATTCTAAGATAAAACAGCAGTTAAAACAGCCCCCTTCAACAAGCATAACATCTGCTCACCCCCACTGCTCTTCCATGAGCCAGCCCACCCAGCTAGCTTGGTAGCACCCGCCCATGGCACCAAACATTTTCTCATCTGTTGTTTCCCCCCTCCCCCGCTCGGACAGACATATGCAAAAGGAAACTTTCTCAGCCCAGTTGACCGAAAGAAACAAAAAGAAAACAAAGACCCCACATCGAAAATTCACACCTCCATCCCCCACCAGTACAAATGCAAACTTTTAACTTACACAAATACGCAGCAGCCCCAGGCTCAATACAGAAGGCATTACAAATATAGTGCAAAAACAAAAGTATTTTTAACGTGAACACTGCAGCAAAGTTCAAACACCTCAGTCCACTGCCAGCCCTTACCTTCTGGCGAAGTCCATCGCTTCCTCGGGCGACTCAAAATAGAAATGCTGTTCCTCATAGGTGACCCAAAGATGGGCCAGGTGCAGCAGTCCAAACTTCACCTTCTTCTTGAAAAGGATCGATTTTACTTGCTTGAACGCCGCTCTTCTCCTGGCTACGTCCGCGCTCAGGTCTTGGTAAATGCGCAGGATGCTATTCTCCCACTTACAGCTCCGTGTCTGCCTGGCCCACCGTAAAATACGCTCCTTGTCAAAGTACCTGTGGAATTTCGCCACCATCACCCTTTTGGGGGGGGGGGGGGGGCACCTACACGCAGCTTCTTCGCTAGTGCTCTGTGAGCCCTGTCCACCTCCAAGGGTCCCATCCCCCATTAGCTTCTCCAACATACCCGCTATATATGCTCCTGCACCCGGTCCTTCGGATCCCTCCGAGAGACCAACAATCCTCAAGTTCTGCTGGCCGGACCTATTCTCTAGATCCTCCACCTCCTCCTGGAGCATTTTCTGCTGGTCTCTCAGCATCCCCATCTCCAACTCCACTGCTGTTTGGTGTTCCTCCTGCTCAGTCGGTGCCTTCTCCACTTTCGGAATCGCCCGATCCTGAGCATACAGTCTAAGTTCCAGCCGCACAATCGATTCCTTAATCGGGTCCAAGCATTCCTGTTTCTGCTTGGCAAAGCCCTCTTGTATAAATTCATCAACTGCTCCGTCGACCGCTGGGTCATTGAGCCAGGACTCCGGTCATCCGGTATGCTTTTTCCTGCTGCAGCTTCTCTGTTCACCTATTTCTTCCTTTGCGAGCACTCCAGGTCCGCCTCTCCATGCACTGGTGTGGGACTCCTCCTCACAGTCACGTACACTATCAATTTTCCAAGTAAAATCAGAGAAAAAAAATCGGGGAAAAGGTCCAAAGGTCCGACCCGAGTGGGAGCCACCAAATGTGCGACCTATTCCTTCATGGCCGCCACCAGAAGTGCTATCTCCCTTTTTAAATAGTGGAGTTACATTAACTGCACTCCAATCTGCAGGAACTGTTCCAGAGTCTATAGAATCCTGGAAGCTGACCATCAATGCATCCACTATTTCTAGAGCCACTTCCTCAAGTACTCTGGGATGTAGATCAAGCCCTGGGATTTATCAGCCTTCAATCACATCAATTTCCCCAACACCATTTCTCTACTAATACCAATCTCCTTCAGCTCCTCCCTCTCACCAAACCCTGCATTCTCCAACATTTATGTTATGTGATTTGTGTGCCCATTTGTGAAAACTGAACCAAAGAAGGTGTGTTTAGTTGTGTTTGCAGGGAACAGTACAGAAACAGGTTGAGAGAGAAAAATGTCTAACTGTTGCACACAGATCAACGAAGGTTCACGACCAATGCAGAGAAACTGTAGCTAAACTAGTAGGTTATAGGACAAACAATTCTGGGTCAGAATGCATCCTCATGTCCAGTTTAGTTTATCCACAAGGTGAGTAATGTAGCAGAATTGAAAAAGATCCAGAGGAGAGGTAAAAAGAGTGATTGCCAGCTAAACTAACCCGGGTTACTTAGAGGCTTTGGTCTATTTACTTCAGAGCATCATAGACATATGCAGGTAGTTGAATTGATAGAGATCTATGAAACTATGAAATGTCTGGATGACACGCCGGTTGAGAGATTTCTCCAGTTTCCAGGATGGGGAGGACCAGGGGGCATAAGTTTAAGATATGCAAGAAGAGGAACATACTGGATGTTATGTTCTTTCCCCATTGTCAGTGTCAGGCTCTCATTGAAAACCACAGTGTTTCTCACCAGAAACACAGCCGAGTTTTCAGACCCGATTTTCTGGTGCTTTGTGCACAGAAAATCTGGGAGCATGGTTTACGCCGTCACTCTGGCATGGTGGAGCCTGAACGAGTGGGCAAGGTCGGTTCCACTGAGATTGGGGTGCGATCTTTGAAGGGCGCTTCGATCTGCATTTAAAATGTAGTTTCCCCAACTACCCCATGGACATGGAGAATCACCCCCAGATGTATCGGGGTGGCCCCCCCACCACGGAAGTATCGGAGACATTCTTCCCTCTTCTTCCACCCCCTCCCCACCCTTCATCACTAAAGGTATTAGGGGCACTCCTCCCCTTCACAGCCATCGCCCCCCACCCCTTGCGGGCATCAGAGCTCCCGCCATCCCCCACCCACCAGCACCACACATAAGGGGAACTCACTCTCCATGCCCCCCCCCCCCCAAACTGGATAGAGCCCACCTGATAGTATCTCCTACATGTGTCCCCCTGGCAGTGCTTAGGGGCAATGCCTAGACTTGCCTCACAACCCAGAGGGCCTCCAAGCATCTCCGCGCCCTTGGCATGGTCAACACGACTGGTTTTGACATTTGTAAACCAGTAGTGATCTTAGTGATCTATGTGGGTGTGACATTACGCTGCCAGGTGGCACGGGTACATCATGGGCGGATGCTGTAAATCCCTTTAATTATATTAAAATTTATTTAAATGCATGGAAATCAGGTTCAGCCCCTAGCTGGACGTTATGCTGGTCACATCAATGGCGGGTAAGATCTCAAACCAAAATCTCGCAAATTCTGCTTTGGCCCACTCACGCGATTTAGCAGCTCAAACAAGATTTGTCGTGGCAAACAGGACTGACAAATCATGCCCATTGCAATTTGGGTATGGTGGATGTTGATTCTGCTTTCCACATGAGAGAGTTTGACCATTTTTTTTTTTACTATTATCGAGATCACATCCTAAATGAGTCTTTATAAATTACACTTGTTTGATGTGATCTCCTGGATCAGTTTTAATCACCTCAGGTGACAGGGGAGAAATTTTCCAGAGTATTCTTTCCCTTATCAGCTGTGCTTCTTTCACTGTTCTCTTCGGTCAAGTGCAAGGAGAGAACATATCATTGGTGCATTCTAGTGATGCTCCAACTATCTTGGGGAGTGAGTCAGGTTTTCCTACTGATCAATATTGTAGGTTCCTGGAGAGAAAAATAATACTGAAGTACAGTTGAAGTACAAATTACAATTGAAAAAAGAAAAGAAAATTTAATATGGCTTTTTTGATCTGGAGTACTGCATGCAGACTTAGACTCCTTATTTAAAAAGTAAAGCTTATTGGAAGGAAGGCAAATGGTAAATTGACTTGCCTGAACTATTTTGATCTTGAAAAACTTAATTGCAGTGTTATGTAAGCCTACTTGTGACACTAATAAAGATTATTCTTATTAAAAATGTCAGGGATGATTTGATCATAAGTTATATGAAGACGGTGGAAGCGTGACGTGAAGTTGTTTGGATATAGATTAAGTTTTATTACTGTGCAAGAAGTTGCAGACATAGTTGCAAAAGAACATGGGGGAGATCAAGACACCTCTACAGTGAAGTTATTCAGCAGAACATGAGCAAGGATGACAGAAGAAGAAATGACAGGGGTCAAAAAACATGAAATCCTACAGCAGATTAGGTGGGGAGGTTGAATTGGTTGCTACCTTTGCCTTTCAAAAAATATAAAAATATCTTATACCCAATTATCTATAGCACATATAGAACAAGTTTGAAAAATGGATACACTTCTGTGGTCATTTGAAATGGGGTACTTGGATCATTCATACAGGGCTATTTTTAACAAAGGAGTCTCATCATGCAGCTTCTTCTGGGTCTTCCAAATATTGGATGTTGTCATCAGGTTTGGGGTGACAAATTAAGACATGTAATATACCTGTTTAATGACAAAATTACTACAATACCCTTAAAAGAAAAATCATTCAAAGACATTGAATGTAGAGCAAGGCTGTCATTTTCAGAGAAGAAGATAGAAAATGTTCCATTACATTGCATCGACTATTCTGCACCTGAACTCAATTTCCAGGGCAATCTATAATAGAAGTAGTATACAACTGTGTTACAATCCAAAGCTTTAAAATGTTATTCTAGGTTCATTATTAGAATTAGCAAATTGTTAAAATGTTGCATTAAATATTTATTAATTTTACATCTGAGGAAGCGAAAGTTACAAGCTTTACAATTAAGCACAATCTGCCAGTATTATTTTCCCTACTATTTAAAATCTACATTTAATAACCTAATTACGGAAATAAAAACAAAATACTTCAAAATTCACAGTATGTTGATTTTCATATTTGAATGAGAAAAGACGCTTTATGATGATTGCATCCTTCATCTTTATTTCAGATTTCTGGTATTGACAGTTTTCCTTTTTATATCGCAGTCCGATTCACATGACCTGATAGCACACATATTCTTCTGCAATTTAAAAACCAGAAGCTGTCTTCACCCAAGAGAATGAGGAGGTAGATATAGAACTGGGAAGACTGTGTGAGGTTCTTGAGCAAATTGTCACAGGGAATAACAAGGTATAGGAAGTGTTGGCAGGCTTAAAAGTGGACAAATCTCTGGGTCCAGATGAGTTGTGCACCAGGGTGCTGTGGGAAGTGAGAGAGGAGATTTCAGGGGCTCCAACCCAATTTTTAATTCCTCTCTGGCCTTGGGTGAGGTGCCAGAGGACTGGAGAACAGATTATGAGGTTCCACTATTTAAGATAGGTTGTAGAGATAAGCCAGGGAACTACAGACCAGTGACTCTCACGTCAGTGGTAGGGAAACTATTGGACAAAATTCTGAAGGAGAGAATCTATCTCCACTTGGACAGGCAAGGTTTGGGAGAGGCAAGGTTTGATCAGGAATAGTTAGCTTGGCTTTGTCAGAGAGAGATCATGCCAAACACATTTGATTGAATATTTTCTTCATGTGACCAGGTGTGTAGTTGATGTAGTTTACATGGATTTTAGCAAAGCCTTTGACAAGGTCCACAGGGAGACTTATAAAGAAGGCAAATGCACATGGGTTATAGGGTAACTTGAGAAGGTGGATTCAAAATTGGCTTTGCTGTAGGCGAGAGAGGGTGATGACAGACAGCTGCTTTAGTGACTCGAAGCCAGTGTCCAACTACAGGGACCTCTGCTGGGTCCTCGAATGTTTGTCATTTATATAAGTGACATAGATGACCATGTGGGGGTAGGATCAGACAGTTTACGGATGAGAATAACATTGGCCGGGTGGTTAATAGTGAGGCTGAGTCTTGGTTTACAGGAAGATATAGATGGGATGGTCAAATGCGCTGAATAGTGGCAGATGGAATTTAACCCTGGAAGGAGTAATGTAACAAGGAATTATTCAATGAATGCCCTCACACTGGGAAGTTCCGAGGAATAAAGGGACATTGGAATGTTTGCCCATAGATCTCCGAAGGCAGAAGGGAAGGTTAATAGGGTGGTGAAAAAGGCATATTGGACACTTGCCTTTATCAATTGAGGCACAGATTACAAAAGCAGGGAGATGATGTTGGAGTTGTATAAAACTTTGGGGAGGCCACAGCTGGAGTACTGCGTGCAATTTTGGTCACCACATTATAAGAAGGATGTGATTGCGCTGGATGGGGTGCAGAGGTGATTCACAGGAAGTTACAAAAAGAGGTTGGATAGGTTTAGGTTATTTTCATTGGATCAGAGATGACTGAGGGGCGACCTGATCGAGGTGTACAAGATTATGAGGGCATGGACAGGGTGGATAGGGAACAGCTGTTGCCCTTAGTTGAAGGGTCAGTTAAGAGGCGACACGAGTTCAAGGTGAGGGGCAGGAGGTTTAGGGGGAATATGAGGAAAGACTTTTTACCCAGGGGATGGTGATGGTCTGGAATGCATGCATGAGAGGATGGTCGAGATGGGTTGCCTCAAATCCTTTAAAAAGTATCTGGATGAGAACTTGGCATGTCATAACATTCAAGGCCATGGGCCAAGTGCTGGCAAATGGGATTATGTAGGCAGGTCAGGTGTTTCTCATGCATCGGTGCAGACTCGATGGGCCAAAGGGGCTCTTCTGTACTGTATTATTCTGTGAGAAGCTTTGGGACTCAGGTTAGCTACAGCAGCAGGAGTTTCTGACTTTAGGATTTGTTCTACTAGATGTGAGGATCCTATTGTTATTAATACTCTTAAGGGCATGGAGAATGGCCTGTCAACGAGAAGGAAGACCTGAACTATCTTCCCCTCTTTCTCCCATCTAGGACAGTCTGGACTTCTCACGAGGTCTTACATGGATAGATATTTGGAGAGATAGAGGAATTTGTAGGCTGGGAAATGTATTCAGTGGTACTTCCTCGTCATTCTTTGAACAGCTATGTCAATAATTTGACGTCCCGAGACACTTCTTTTTAAAATAGCTGTACCTTAGAGACTTTATCCTTAGTTAATCCCAGAGTTGAAGGAGTTGGATTATGAGGAGTGGTTGAGTAGACTAGAACTGAGCTCATAGGAATTTAGAAGGATGAGGGGGGATCTTATAGAAACATATAAAATTATGAAGGGAATAGATAGGATAGATGCAGGCAGGTTGTTTCCACTGGCGGGTGAAAGCAGAACGAGGGGCCATAGCCTCAAAATAAGGGGAAGTAGTTTTAGTACTGAGTTAAGGAGGAACTTCTTCACCCAAAGGGTTGTGAATCTATGGAATTCCTTGCCCAGTGAAGCAGATGAGGCTCCTTCATTAAATGTTTTAAAGATAAAGATAGATAGCTTTTTGAAGAATAAAGGGATTAAGGATTGTGGTGTTCGGGCCGGAAAGTGGAGCTGAGTCCACAAAAGATCAGCCATGATCTCATTGAATGGTGGAGCAGGCTCGAGGGACCAGATGGCCTACTCCTGCTCCTAGTTCTTATGTAACAAGACAATTTTGCATCTTGACTCTTCTATTTCCCCAATGGAAATAAATCCTGATATCTGCGAAGCCTAGACAGTTAATTAAAAGTTTTATGATACCTTGTGTTCTAGATCCTGTGTTAATACATTGGATACTTTGCAGTCTTGGGAAAGAGACTTGGCATTTAATATTAATAAGGAGACATTGGGTAGTATATGGGATTATGCCAATAAAACTTCGGTATGCAATAGAATGAAGGAGACTCAGTTAAAGATACTGCACTGCTTGCATATCACAGTTTGAGACGCAGGTTTGATCCTGCTACATCCTCGACGTGCCTAAAGTGTCTGGTAGTCAAGAATGATTATATACACTGCATATTAACTTGAGTCAAGATTCAATCCTATTGGTCTGGTGTAGTTAAGGTGCTCGAGAGGATATTTGACAGGGCCTTAGCATTTAATCATTTGTTCCTAATACTGGGTCTTCCAGATAGGAGAATTATTGACGTTAATGAAAAAGGCTGTATAACATTCTAACCTTTGCTGGTCGCAAAAATATCCTCAGCTCATGGATGAGAGACAAGTGCCCTTCAATTCCAAACTAGCATAAAATAGTCATGAATGTTCTCTATGGAATTCCTGACATCTATGATCCGTTCTAAGTCTGATACAGTCTGCAAAGTGTGGGAGCCCCTACCTCAAATTTATAGGCTCTGCTTTGACCTACTCTGCAAGGTTCCCCATGGGCCATATTGCAAGTCGTGATCTCGCTATACATAAAGATGAGCATTGTGATAAAATATCCTATCATGTGTATTTGGCCTTCTCCTCCCCTTCACCTCCTCACCCCATTTTGTGACTGATCAGGTCTATAAATAGAGGCATTAGTTCTTTTGTTCTGAATTTTGCCTGCCTTTTTCTGTTCTTACATCTGCTGAAATATTTGATCGGCACGGTACCAATTGTGTTTTGAAAATTTGTTGCTCTTTCTGTAAAAAATCATAAATCGCTAATAAAAATACATTTAAATAAAAGAGGTTTCTGTCTCATTTTTGGGCAATTACATTAGCAGATAGTATGTAAAGTCACACTCAAGAGTTCAGCGCAAGAGAGCTGGCATAAGATGCGATATGTGATGCAAACAAAACTATCTGTTAACGCCCTAAAAATACATTGGCTGCATTTTCAATTTTCCCACTTCTGACTTCTTCTTGAATAATTTTCTTTATATCTCTTTTATTTTGGGTGTAGTTTTTAGAATAGTAAGAGAGTAATATTATTTGTCTTACTGCCTGTTGAACGCAAAAAACAGCCACCCCCTTCCCCACCCCAAAGAACAGAGAAAAACCACACACTGGGCGCTTCGACCACCATTTGCTGCTCCTCAGCTGTCACTTTCAACTTCCAGTAACACATTCCACGCAGCTTTAACAGAGGAAATAGCCTATGCAAAAGGAAAATGGTTCAGTACCATGTAGAGTACTAAATATCAGATAAGCAGTCTGATAATTTAGCAATAATGCAGGAATCAAGAGAGCTGGGGACGAGGTAGAACTGGGTGCCGTTGGAGTACACTTAGAAACTAACCCTGTGCTCTCAGAAGATATTACTGAGGAGCAGTATGTAGATGAGAAATAGGAAGAACGCCAAGGATTGATCTTTGGGAAATATCAAATATAATAGTGCAGGAGGAAGAGAACCCATTGCAAGGCGATACTCCAGCTACAATTAGATAGATAAGAAAGGAAGAGGCGATAACAGTATCACCCAGCTGAACGAATGGAGGGGTATTGGTGGATGATAATGTGGTCAACTGTGTTGAAGGCTGCAGACAGGTCAAGAGGTTGAAGAGGAATAGTGTGTATTTGTTAGTGACATGGATGCCATGTATGATTTTAAGAGGTGTTTTGATACTGTAACAGGAACCGAAAACATTAGAGGGATTCAAATACAGAACTCCAAGAAAGATGGACATGGACTTGGAAGATGACAATCGCTCGAGGACTTTGGAAAGGAAAGGAAGGTTGGAAATGGGGCAGTTGTTTTGCAAGGACAATGGGTTCAAGGGTTTTTTTGAGGGGGAGGTTGCTGACATGCATGTGGTTGGTGTGGCACAGTTGGGAAGAGATTGATGACGATGGACATCCGAGGGTGGGCCTGGAGGATCGCGTGATGTGGGCCGGGGGATGTCTCAAAAATGATATGATGGATTGGCAGGGGAAGGGGGAGCCCCCCTCCACCCAGCTGGTCACATGGAAAGGGGGGGTTGAATGTGTCAGTTAAACGGTCACTTGTGTTCATGCACCCGAGAAGATTGAAGGCGGACGTGACTATTTTGCAGGAGACTCACTTGAAGTTGGGGGACCAGGCGCGATTGAGAGAGGGATGGGTGGGGCAGGTGCTTCACTCGGGGCTTGATATGAAGACAAGTGGGGTGGCAGTGTTGGTTAATAAGCGGGTTGCGTTTGAGATGGGGCGTTTTGTGGCCGATCCAGAGGGGGGAGAATTTAGATGGTTAGTGGAAAGTTGGAGGGGATGCCGGTGGTTCTGGTAAACGTCTATGCCCGAATGGGGATTATGTGGATTTTATGAGGCGGGTGTTAGGGAAGATCCTGGACTTGGACTTGGATATTGGCCGCCTCTGTATTTGGCGATTGTGATTTCTGCCCACGCGCCGCACTAGGTGGATTGCGTGTGGCCCAGGGTAGGGAGGGCAGAACCCACAGTGGAGGCTGGATGTGGAGCTGTTGGCAAATTAGGTAGTGTGTGAGCAGATGAGGGCAGCCATTCAGGGCTACGTGGAGCTAAACGATAGCGGGAGGTCACGGTCACGCATTATGCGAGGTACTCGAGGCAGTAGTCAGGGGAAATTTATATTGATCCGGGCACATAGGGTGAAAATGTAGTCGGAGGAGAGAGCTAGATTGGTGGAAGAGATTTGGAGGGTGGTCAAGAGATACTTGGAAGCAGGACGGTTGAAGGAGGCAGAGGCCCCAGAGTTTGGGCTAGTTTCGACAGGGAAGGAGGCAGCTGAGGAGGGCCAGAGGGGCAGTGTTCAGTATGGGGAGAAGGTGAGTAGGATGTCGGCCCATCAATTGAGAAAGGAAGAGGCGGCGAGAAACCAAGAGGCGGCGAGGGTGACCGACAAAGTTCGGGATGATAAGAGCAAGGTGACAATGGACCCGGAGGGGTGAATGGGGTGTTGGAGGTGTTTTATAGAAGACATGACGAGTTAGAGCCGCCAGCTGGGGAGGAGGGGATGTGACTGTTCCTGGATGGGCTAGAGTTTCCCAAAGTAGAGGAGGGGCTGGTTCAGAGACTGGGGGCCCGAACTGGGCTGAGGGAGGTGATGTGGTGTATGGAAACATGCAGGCAGGGAAGGTACAGGGTCCGGACGGGTTCCCGGTAGAGTCCTTTAAAATGATTGGGGCGGACCTGGGGCCACTGCTGGTGAGAGTGATTAATGACATCCCGGAGGACGCTACAGGAGGCGATGGAGAAAGGGAAGGCCCCCGGGCCTGATGTTTTCCCGGTTGACTTTTAGAAACGTTTTGCCGCCGAATTGACCCCTGGAGATGTTTTCCGACTCACTGGCACAGGGGGGAGCCTCCAGCCACACTGGCTCAGGCGTCGACTTTGTTAATCCCCAAGGAAGGATAAGGGCCAGGTGGAGTGCGGGCTGTATAGGCCCATCTCCTTATTAAACACTGACTAAACTAAGGTGCGAGAGGTGGTGTTGGAGGATCAGACGGGTTTTATGAAGGAGATGGAGCTGTCGAGTAATATTAGACGTTTATTGAAAGTGATTATGACGCCGTCTACGGGCAGGGTGCCGGAGATCGTTGTAGCTATAGATGCGGAGAATGCATTTGATAGGATAGAATGGAGGTATTTGTTTGAGGTTTTGGGGAGGAGGCACATGTCTATCTCATGGGTGAGGTTGTCTATGTGGCCCCCACGGTTAGTGTCACGACGAATCTGATTAGCTATGAAGATTTCCGGCTAAAGGGGGGTACAAGGCAGGGGTGCCCGTTATCCATACTTCGTTGGCTACGAGCCCTTGGCTATTGCATTCCAAGCATCAAGGGAGTGGTCGGATATTGTAAGGGGAGGCAGGGAGCATAGTCTCACTGTAAGTAGATAACTTGTTGCTGTATATTTCCGATCCGTTGGAACGTCTGGATAAGATAATGGGCATTTTGGAGAGGTTTTGTGCTTTTTCGGGCTACAAATTGAACATGACAAAAAGTGAGAGGGGGGCAGATTTGACTGCTTGACCATTTAAGCTGGCCAGGAGTAAGTTCAGATATTTGAGTTTCCAGGTAGCTCATGTTGGGCCACGATGTGCAAATGGGATCTAGCTGACTTAGTGGAGGGAATGAAAGGGGATCTGAAGTGGGGGGATGCCCTCCCACTTTTGTTTGCAGGGTGGGTGCAGACGGTCAAGATGAACGTCCTGCCGAGATTTCTGTTTGTGTTTCAGTCCCTCCCGATACTCCTGCCAAAGGCATTCTTTTTTAAGGTGGATATGCTAATTCTCAGCTTTCGTATGGACTCTCAAGACGCCGTGGATTCGACTGGTATTTTTGCAAAGGAAGTGGCGGGTGGAGGGGGTGCTTGCGCTCCCAAACCGCTCTGCGAATGCAGAGAAAGTCTGGCAGTGATATGGGAAGGAAAGGGCAGAATGGGTGCAGTTGGAGGAGGCGGCGCAAGTTTGAGGACTCTGACTGCGGTCATGCTTCTGTTTGCCTCAGGGAAATATACGGTGAAAGAGATGAAGGTTGTTCTTGTCTGTTCGTTGCTAGCAGGCGGGGGGGGGGGGGGGGGGGGGGGAAGAGAAGAGAGAGAGATTGTGGTATGTTTTTGAATGATTGTGTATTCATGTTTATGTATGCCCTGGTTTGAATAAAAAAAAAAATTTTTAAATTAGGGTTGATGCTCATGAGCCAGTGCCACATGACAGAAGCTCATCGAAGGATATCAAGAGAGGCACAGAAAGCTGTAGTTTTACCCAAGATGGAGTCAATGGCAAGATAGCCAGACGGTCAACAAGTACCGAGGGGTTCCATAGGGAATTGGGAGCACAGAATATGGAGAAGGATAGTGTTCCAAAAGGCAAAACGATAGAAGACAGAGGTCTAAGAGGAGTAAAAAAAAAAGGAAAAATAAAAACCCGATAACAAGCCAGAAACAGGAAATAGATAGGAGATAATAAGGAGTCCAGAGTTAAAGCTGCAGGGTGACATTGATAAAGTAGGATGGAGTCAACATGTAGTGTCAGGAAACTGCTGTCTGAATTCGAGACAAATGAAACAAGTCAAGTTCATTATGAGTAGTAACCCCACATTTGACCTATCTGCCCTACATGCCAGCTGGGGAATAATTTGGCCAATCTCCTTCCAATCAAGCTCAGTAGTTATTTGAGGGTGGATTATCAGAAGGTGCACAGAGGGAAATATTTTCATAGGAATTGGGATTCAGGAGGTGCACAGAGTCAGGTCCAGGATCAGAAAAGGCTACAGAGATTTTTCTGAAAAACCAGTGGCCAACCACAGATTCAGGAGATGGATATTTATATATTTAAATGAGATTTCTCCTGTAATCACCCTTTTAATCTTCCATTATATTGTCATCCCCGCTTTAGAATAGAAATCAATTTTGTTGCTATTGTCTGAGCCCACATATTTTTGTGTATGAACTCCAAAATGGACATCTCAGCATAATCTCTGAAGATTTATGCTCCACTAAAAATACCAGAGCCTCAGGAATCCACATGCTAAAAGACAATGCCAGCCATCATGCAGGAAAATGTTTTGTTTGCATAAAGTAACAGATATAATGGTCTGGCTTTTGCAGTTAGCAAAGCTACAGCACTGGGTATTCATTGCGCTAAAACAGTTCACAGACTTTGTGTGCCTTTGATCTGCAACATGCTGTTACTGGGTGACTGATAGAAGCATGACACCATATTCAGGCGATCTATAGAGTGAGAACAGGGAAAGCAACAACGGATCCCTTCAACCAGATTGAAAGGCCCTAACGGGGACAGAGTCTAAAACAGGAAATATAAATTAGAATGCGCCTTGGGTCAATGCCAAATTATGTATAGAAATAAAATATAGAGGGAAAGAAAGATGGGGATTAAGAAAGATTTTTAAAATGTTTTAAATATCAAACAATAATCAAAATCTCATTGTGTCATAGATGTTTACAGCATGGAAACTGAACCCTTCGGCCCAGCTTGTCCATGCCACCCAGTTTTTATCACTAAGCTAGTCCCACTTGCCCGCATTTGGCCCATATCCCTCTATACCCACCCTGCCCATGTAACTGTCTAACTGCTTTTTAAAGGAAACAATTGTACCTGCCTCTACCACAGCCTCTGGCAGCCCGTTCCAGATGCTCACCATCCTGTGTGTGTGAAAGAATTTCCCCTCTGGTCTCTTTTGTATCTCTCCCCTCTCACCGTAAACCTATGCCCTCTGGTTCTAGACTCCTCTACCTTTGGGAAAAGATGTCGACTATCTACCTTATCTGTGCTCCTCATTATTTTATAGACCTCTAGATCACTTCTAAGCCTTCTATGCTCCAGGGAAAAAAGTCCCAGCCTATCCAGCTTCTCCTTATAACTCAGACCATCAACTCATGGTAGCATCCTCGTAAATCTCTTCTGCACTCTTTCTAGTTGAACAACATCCTTCCTATAATAGGGTGACCAGAACTGAACACAATATTCCATGTGTGATCTTACCAATGTCATGTGAGAGTACCTTTAAGAAATGGGTGTTTAAGAAATGTATCTTTAAGAAATGAGTGTGTCAGTGATTTCAGAGTGAGGGTGGAGCTGGGCTGTCCGTCAGCCTCAGCTTCAACAAGACGGCCCGCCTCCTGTATTCAATATTCTGACCAATAAAACCAAGCATGCCAAATGCCTTCTTCACCACCCGTCCACCTGTGACTCCACCTTCAAGGAGCTATCAACCTGTACCCCTAGATCTCTTTGTTCTGTAACTCTTCCCAACTCCCTGCCATTAACTGAGTAGGTCCTGCCCTGATATGATCTACCAAAATGCATCACCACATTTATCCAAATTAAACTCCATATGGGACATTTATCAGTCCTTGAGACTGGATTCTGGATTTGTTTATTGCCACGTGTACCGAGGTACAGTGAAAAGTATTGTTCTGAGTACAGTTCAGACAGATCATTCCATGCACAAAAAGAAAATACATAGGGCAAACACAAAATACACAATGTAAATACATAAGACAGGCATCGGGTGAAGCATACAGGAGCATACTACTACTCAGTGGAGAAAGTGTGTGACGAGATCAGTTCAGTCCATAAGAGGGTCATTCAGGATTCTGGCAACAGCGGAGAAGAAGCTGTTTTTGAACCTGTTAGTGTGTGTTCTCAGACTTTTGTGTCTCATGCCCGATGGAAGAAGTTGGAAGGGTGAATAAGCCGGGTGGGAGAGGTCGTTGATTATGCTGCCGGCTTTCCCAAACAGCGGGAGGTGTCGACAGAGTCAATGGATGGGAAGTGGGTTTGTGAGATCAACTGGGCGGTGTTGACAACTGTTGTTTCTCATGGTCTGTCTGTGATGCAGCCAGATAGGATGCTTTCTATGGTGCATCTGTAAAAGCTGGTAAGAGTCAAAGCGGACATGCCGAATATCCTTTGTTTCCTGAGAAGATACAGGCGCGTTTGTGCATTCTTATCACATCATTACAACGACACTTGCACCCGAATGCACGTCTTACCATTATCCGGTATGTTTAGTCTGCCTCCACACACACACACACAACATTGAATGCTAACAGCCTCACTGTAATCTAGCCAAATTTGGAATGAATATTGTTATGTGAACATACCTTTAAGAAATGGGTGTTATTCTGTGATGTCAGAGTGAGTGTGGAGCTGGGCTGTCTGTCAGCTTTTCACTTTCGTTTTAGGCTGTTTGCTGCAGGATGTGTTTTAGTATCGTTTTCAGTGTTGGAGCTGAAGCCAGACAAAGCAGGTGTAGTGTTGTTCTCTCTGCCATGAAAAGACTGTCTCTTGATCATTTGGTGAATTCAGAATGATAAATGTTTTCAGTAGTGAATGTAAACCTGATGTGCTTCCGTTAAAAAGTGTTTCGTTTGTTTTCTGGGTGTTGTTTGGGATTACTTAGTGTTGTATTCTTTGGGGGTTGTATTTGAATTAATGGTTGCTAAGTTGTTCACTGTATGTTTTAAAAAGATTAACTTGAGTTCATAGAATAAACATTGTTTTGCTTTGAAAAATACTTTTCCATTTCTGCTCTACCACACCTGTAGAGTAGGCCGTGTGCTCCCCATACCACATCTATTAAACGGTGTGGGTCAGGTGAATTCCATGATGCACTTTGGGGTTATCTAAACCCTGGCCCATAACAAATTGGGGGCAAGAGGGGAATAAAAGTCTATCTATTGGATTGGCTTAGTGAACTTAAAGACAGTGAGGGGTGAGCCTATTGTGGTTTTCAGATGTGGTATTCTAGTTTAAATGGGGAGTGTGTTGTGGACAATGGCTCTTTCAGAGGCTCTGAAGTTTTTGGGGGTGGAGACGGTCACACGCAGTACCTTATGGACAGAGACTAAAAGCAGACTGTTCGATTTGGCAAAAACATTGCAGTTACCTGACAAAATGCGAAAAGATGAGGTAATTATGGCGGTCGCTAAGCATTTGAAGTTGCCCGAGATACAATTTGACTCACTGGAAATGGCAAAAATCAGTTACAAATTAAACAAATGGAACATGAGAAAGAATTAAAGCAGCTTGAATACGAAAGAAATATAGAGGAAAAAGAGAAAGGAAAAATAAAGAGAAAGGGAGATACAGATCAGGGAAAAAGATAAAGAAAGGGAGTTTGAACTTCAGAAAATGGCCATGAAACATGACAAGCCAGTTAAAATTGGCAGGCGTAAAGGGAAATGTACAGTTGGATGATAGGGATCAGGATAGTGAGAAAGAGCGTCATAATCGAAGGCTTGGTGCGGATCTATTTAAATATGTCCAAGCAGTACCAAGGTTTGACGAGAAGGAGGTAGAAGCCTTTTTCATTTCATTTGAGAAGGTAGCTAAACAAATGAAATGGCCACAGGAGATGTGGGTATTACTGATTCAAACAAAGCTGGTAGGTAGGGCTAGTGAAGTGTTTGCATCACTATCAGAAGAGGTATCTGAGTCGTATGAGGAGGTGAAAAAATCCATCTGAGGTGCATATGAACTGGTGCCTGAAGCCTCCAGGCAAAGTTGTAGAAATTTAAGCAAAGAATTTGTTCAAACATACATTGATAGGCTCAAACAGAGTAATTTTGTTTGGTGGATAAAGGCTTTGAAAATAGACCAAACGTATGAAGCTCTCAGAGAAATTATACTTTTGGAGGTGTTTAAAAATTCAATTCCTGATGCAGTGAGAACTCATGTGGAAGAGCAGAGGATTAAAACTGCGAGATTAGCAGCAGAAATGGCAGATGATTATGAATTAGTTCATAAATCAAAGCTTGGTTTCCAACATCAGTTTCAGCCTGTGATGGATAGAAACTGGGGACATGAGAAATACTCAAGTGGTAAAGGTAAAGGTGATCTGATAGGAGATAATAAGGAGAGTGTACCTAAGATTAAAAAATAAATCCAGGAGAGTGGAAAATAAATGAAAAGTTTCAAATGTTTTCACTGTAATAAACGAGGCCATGGAAAGTCAGTGTTTGTGGTTGAAGAAAAGCATTGGGAAGGCTGATGTGGTAAAACAGGATAAGACAGTGGGGTTTGTTAAAGTGGTAAAGGAAAGCCCAAGTGAAGCCAAGGAGGTGCAAAAGATTGTACAGCCTGATTAAGGGGTGAATGATAAGAAGGTGCCAGATCTCTTTTAAAGATTTTACTTGTGTGGGTAAAGTTTACTCATGTGTATCAGGAGGAACAGGTAAAGTCGTCACAATTCTAAGAGCTAGTCAATCTTTAATGGTAAGAGGAGTTATGTAGTTTGGGAAGAATATTGCCAGATAAGGTGGTAATATGTGGAATTCAGGGTGAGAGGAGTAGTGTTTCATTATATAAGGTGAGGTTGGAAAGTCCAATGAAGAGTGGTGAAGTGGTTGTAGGAGTAATAGAGAAACTATCTTGTCCGGGAATACAGTTTATCTTGGGTAATCATATAGCTGGATCGCAGGTGGGAGTGATGCCTACTGTGGTTGATAAGCACAGTGGAAAATCAGACAACTGAAGCGTTGAAGGACGAATATACTGGGATTTTTCGGATTGTGTAGTGACAAGGTCGCAAAGTCACAGGTTAAGACAAGAGGCGAAATCAAAGAGTGAAATGAAGTTGAAGTGCAATTATCAGAAACTATTTTTGATCAGATGGTTGAAAAAGAACAGGAACAGGTGGAGGATGAGGCGGATATTTTTAGTTCAGGAAAATTGGTGGAGTTACAAAAGAAAGATGTAGAAATAAAATGGATGTATCAGAAAGCATACACGGAAGAGGAATCTGAGTGCATACCAGAGTGTTATTACCGTAAAAGTGATGTCTTGATGAGAAAATGGGGACCTTTACATATGCAGGCGGATGAAAAGTGGGCAGAAGTTCATCAAGTTGTATTGCTGGGAGGGTATAGAAAGGAGGTGTTGCGAGTTGCACATGAGGTACCAGTGGGAGGTCGATGTAGTTAGATTTTGTCAATTATGTCACACATGTCAAGTGATAGGGAAACCTCAAGCAGTGATAAAACCAGCGCCCTTAATACCCATTCCAGCATTTGAGGAACCTTTTACAAGGGTCCCAATTGATTGCGTAGGACCGCTTCCTAAAACAAAAAGTGGGATTCAATATCTTTTGACTATAATGGATGTGTCTACTAGATTTCCAGAGGCCATTCAATACATAATATTACAGCTAAAAAGATTGTGCAGGAGTTACTTAAATTCTTTACTGGATATGGACTACCCACAGAAATACAATCGGATCAAGGATCACATTTTACCTCTGAGGTTATTCAAAGAAGTTATGGATAGCTTAGGAATAAAACAATTTAAATCAACTGCGTGCCATCCAGAATCGCAGGGAGCATTAGAAAGGGGGCATCAGACATCAAAGACAATGTTGAGGGCTTATAGTCAAGATTATCCAGAGGATTGGGATAAAGGAATTCCATTCATACTGTTTGCAATTAGGGATGCACCTAATGAGTCAACCAAATTCAGTCCTTTTGAACTAATCTTTGGTCATGAGGTAACAGGACCACTTAAATTGATTGAGGAAAAATTGGTGAGTGAGAAATCAGAAATTACATTATTGGATTACCTGCCAAATTTTAGGGAACGATTAAATAGAGCAGGTGAATTGGCTAGACAACATTTAAAAGTTGCACAAAATGTGATGAAACGGGTAGCAGACAAGAAATCCAAAGTTTGTAGTTTTGCCAGTGGAGATAAAGTTTTAGTGTTGTTACCAGTGGTAGGTGAACCTTTAAAAGCAAGGTTTTGTGGACCTTATCAGATTGAAAGGAAATTAGTGAGTTGAATTAGGTGGTTAAAAACACCAGATAGAAGAAAGACTCACCGAGTGTGTCATGTGAATATGCTTAAACGGTACTTTGAAAGGGAAGGAGAGAAAAATGAGGATGTTTCAATGATTGTAACTCAAAGTGACGAACCAAATCTAGATGACTGTAAATTTGACATACCTCAAATTAAATTGGAAAATGGGGATGTTCTTAAAACTTGGGATAAATTGTTGAGTTACCTTCCAGTGGAAAAACCGACTGACCTGAAAGAGTTATTGATATCATATGGGCAAGTTTGTGGAGATAAATTGGGAAGTACTAAAATGGCTATACATGATGTAGATGTGGGAAATGCTGTTCCAATCAAACAACATCCACACAGGCTTAACCCTTTAAAATTGGCACAGGTCAACAAAGAGATTGAGAGTATGCTGAAAAATGGCATAATTGAAGTGTGCTGCAGCAAATGGAGCTCACCCATAGTGGTGGTACCAAAACCGAACGGTACCCAACGGTTATATGTGGACTATAGAAAGGTTAATGCAGTTACAAGAACCAACACTTATCCTATTCCACGTTTGAAGGATTGCATTGAGAAAGTGGGACAATCAGCTTTTATTTCTAAACTGGATTTACTAAAAAGGTTACTGGCAGGTACCTTTATCCGAAAGGGCGAAGGAGATTTCAACTTTTGTGACTCCAGATGGTATGTACCAATTCAAAGTTATGCCATTTGACATGAAAAACGCACAAGCCACATTTCAACGGTTAACTAACAAAGTTTGTGAGATGTACATCGGCTATCTGGTAATTTTCAGCCAGACATGGAAAGAACATTTAAAACATTTGATGGAGTTAGTCGATCGACTTCAAGAGGCGGGTTTGGTGATAAACCTAGCCAAAAGTGAATTTGGAAAAGCCCAAGTCACTTTCCTTGAGGAGTTTCTGATACCCTCAACACAAAGGGAAATAATGTGATTTCTCGGCGTGAGTGCTCAAACATTGGTGAAACGTTTTTGTAGCGTGGTTGCTCCACTGATTGCTGAAGAAACGCGGAAATTTCAGTGGACAGTGGACTTGCAACAGGCATTTGACTGTCTGAAAGCTGTGATAACCAATGCTCCCGTGTTGGAGAATTACAAGGACCTCTGTGATCAGATTTAACTAAAGTATCTGACTTTCAAGAGAAATGGATGGATCGTGCAAATGCCTTCTTGTTCAAAGAGATGTCAATTGAGAAGGTTTCCAGTTGGAGGAAGAAGAAAAAAAAATGGACTATATTATTATACCTGTTCGCATGTTGTGTTTTTTGAAACAAAAATGTATATTTACTGTGTGTATTTCTTAAAGCAGTGTTCTTCAAAGTCGGGACACGACCCGCGGGTGTGTCGCGGGAAGATGTCGGAAGGGTCGTGGAGCCGGTGTCTGCGGCGCTCCTGATCGCGCAAATCCCCGCGCAGCAGCCGGCTTTTCATAACGCCGGCTGCAAGCTGCCGTGCCCATGTTAAAAAAAAATTTGGCTGCATTGCGCATGATGATCGGCACGCGTGCGTGTTCCGCGAACGTGTAAAAAATTTTTAGCCGCATTGCGCATCGATAATCGGGCACGCATGCGCAGTGCGGCCGCTATTTTTTTTTTTAAAAACAGTTGCAGCTTTTTGATTCACAAGTTCTGTAGTTGTTTTTATTCATTTATTTTTTTCATTTTATTTTTTTTTTCATTTATTTTATTCATTTTATTTGTTTTACAAGTTCGGGGGGGTTTATTCATTTTTTTCATTTTTTTTTACAGGTTCGGGGAAATTTATTCATTTTTTTCATTTATTTTACTCATTTTTTTTTACAGGTTCGGGGCGGGGGTTTATTTGATTAAACTTTACAGGAAAAAAAAATCAGAACTTTGGACAGATGGAAACTCCATACTTCCAACACAGGAAGGCTTCACCTTCATCCAACAGGTTCCATTGGAGGAGCGTGTACGAGGGCCAAAGGGACCCAAAACCATTTCCTCAATTTTTGGCAGCAGCAAACAAGGTAAGAGAAAATGTGGGTCGCGCAGGTCGGCCGGCCTGGGTCCCGAAGGTTGGCCGGTTGATAAAAATGAGTCCCCGGGAAAAAAGTTTGAAGAACGCCGTCTTAAAGGATAGTGAATAGGTGAAAAATTAAACCATCTTGAAGTTGAAGGTTTATTTTTTTTCTTGGGAGGAGGCGTCATGTGAGAGTACCTTTAAGAAATTAGTGTTTAAGAAATATACCTTTAAGAAATGCGTGTTATTCAGTGATGTCAAAGTGTGGGTGGAGCTGGGCTGTCTGTCAGCTTTATACTTTCGTTTTAGGCTGTTTGCTGCAGGGTGTGTTTTAGTTTTGTTTTCAGTGTTGGAGCTGAAGCCAGACAAAGCAGGTGTACTGTTGTTCTCTCTGCCATGACCATTTGGTGAATTCAGAATTATAAATGTTTTCAGTAGTGAATGTAAACCTGATGTGCTTCTGTTAAAAGGCGTTTCTTTTGTTTTCTGGATGTTGTTTGGGACGTTATTAAGGATTACTTAGTGTTGTATTCTTTGGGGATTGTATTTGAATTGATGGTTGCCAAGATGTTCACTGTATGTTTTAAAAAGGTTAACTTGAGTTCATAGAATAAACATTGTTTTGCTTTGAAAAATACTTTTCCATTTCTGCTGCACCACACCTGTAGGGTGGGCCATGTGCTCCCATACCACAATCTATTAAAAGTTGTGGATCAGGTGAACTCCATGATACACTTTGGGGTTCTCTAAACTCTGGCCCAGAACAATATCTATAGAATCATTTACAGTGCAGAAGGAGGCCATTCAGCCCATCAGGTCTGCATCGGCCCTTGAAAAGAGCGCCCTACTTATGCCCACACCTCCACCCTACCCCCGTAACCCCACCTTACCTTTGGGACACTAAGGGGCAATTTATCACGACCAATCTACCTAACCTGAACATCTTTGGACTGTGGGAGGAAACCGGAGCACCCAGAGGAAACCCACGCAGACACGGGGAGAAAGTGCAAACTCCACATAGTCACCCAAGGCTGGAATTGAACCCTGGACCCTGGAGCTGTGAGGCAGCAGTGCTAACCACTGTGCCGCCCCACTAGTTGCTCACTAAATACACCTAATTCTGCACCCCATGGATTTGAAGTGAAGATGAGGGTCACACCAGAGTTAAATGACCAGTATGGGAGAGGGAAAGTGTTCTGAACAGCAGGGAAAAGATGAAACAGAGAAAGTGTTTGAGATTGCCAGCTGCAAAAATATCTTGTGGAGTAAAGGCCAAAAGCTATGCAGTTGCAAGCTTAAAAGTGCAATTGTAAGTGACTTGGTTGCACAGATTTTTTTTTCTCGGGATAGACGAATAAGGAAATAGATTTGAATGAGGGCACAGGGACATTTGTGGTTAAGGAGACATGAAAGCTGCCAGTGGTGGTGTAATCTGTGATAGAGATCACAGAAGTAGGAAAGATGGTATGGGCAAGAATGTTTCTGTGAGTCACACTACTTCAGTGGATGAAGATGCTTCAAGAGGACAGGGGTAGTGAAATTAGAAAAGGAAAGGCAAAGCGAGGACAGTGAAATCAAAGGCTAGAGCATAAACGAAGCTGTATGAGACCTGACAGTGATCGACAGTAATACTAGGTAATCAAAAGTGTTCTATTCTTCAACGTGACTATATTCGGCTTGATAAAAAAAAACTCTAATCTGAAGTGTGTACCCTTCACAAAACACCTAAAGTAAGAAAACTATTCTCCCCAGTCTTAAATACTGGTCCATTGCCACAGGAAGCTCTATTGGTGTAATCCCAACAGCCAAAGCGAACATCACTTTGGTGGAAAAATCTATTTTGTCCTTCAACAACTCTTGACTGCCTATGAAACATCAAATCCAAGACAGTTCCAGTGCCTTTCCCACAGCTGTACATTTCAGCAAACTTGAATGTTTTGGCACCTAAGCAAAGTTTCATCCCTACTATTGTTGCCCTGTAAGGTAAGATTCCGGTCCTGCATATAATATCGGAGAAGAAAGGATTTGGGAGGGGGGAGGGGAGAGGGGGGGTGTTTAAAGATTCAGGCATGTAATTCTGGAACTTAGGGCCTGGACAGCTGAAGCCACCAGTGGAAAGATGTGAAGGAATTTGGAGATGTACAAGATGCCAGGATTGGAGGAACACCAAGGTCTGAGGGTTGTAGAGCTGAGGGAGGTTACAGAGAAAGGGATGGACAAAGCAATAGGCGGATTTGAAAACAAAAATTGAAAATTAAAAATGGGCATTGTTGAACCAGTAGCCAATGCAGCTCAGACAACACTGGAATGATGGGTGAACAGAACTTGTTCCAAGTCAAGATACAGGCATTGGAGAATTGGATGAGTTGAAGTTGACAATGGGTGAAAGTTGGTCACGAGGCATTGGAATAGTATTGTATGACGGGGTACGATTTCCCTGTTAAAATTATAAGAATAGCGATTTTCTTTAGACCAGTTTATAACTTTATTGTTGAAAATGCCTTTTCTTCATATTTCTAACGCTTGCAAATTCTTCAACAAATCAAATAGCCCAACTAGTGTTCCACATGCAATGCCCATTTATATTTTTGGACTGTACGCGAGATGGGGGGAAAAAAATTATCTTTGAAAAAATTTTTTTTTTTAAAAATAAATTTCAAGTGTCCAATTATTTTTTTCCCACTTAAGGAGCAATTTAGAATGGCCAATCCACCTACCTTGCACATGTTTGGGATTGCAGGGGCGAGACCTACCAGACACAGGGAGAACGTGAAAACTCCACACGGACAGTGACCCAGGGCCAGATCGAACCTGGGACCTTGGCGCCGTGAAGCAGCAGTGCTAACCACTGCGCCACCAACCACCCAGCTTTGAAAAAATATTTGATGCAGATTTCTACTTTAAAATATTTCTCAGCTTCATGTATTTTAATTTAGTGTTTTTCTAACTTTTTTCATAATTGATTAATGTTTCCAATATTCTAAGTATGAATTGCAAATGTAGTCCTTTGCAGTCTTGGCTACATCTTGGATATATTTGGCGAATCAAATCCATATTCACCTTTTGCACAACATTCACACACATTGAAACATTTGATCAGATGTACTTCCTCTCACGTCCATCTTTAGATTGAGATTATACTTTTGTAAAATGTCAGATGTAGTGGATGATCATTGACACAATGTTGGGGACCTGTGCTCACTTTCTGATTTAATACAAAGGGATTACTACCATCCCCAATGTGGGGTTCAACAGCTTTCCCTTTTTAATTGTTTGTGAATGCTTGTGAAGCCAAGTCATACGAGTGCATACTTTACTTCCAATATTTGCCAACTAAGTGTTACAGTACCAGACCAGATCCCCAATTTATATTAGGAAACCAGACATGAAACCCCAACAATTTTTCAATTTGTAAACTTTGACGAAAGGATACTTCACCCCCAGGAGCGATTCCACTGACAAATAGGTATTTTTAAAATTTAACTGTGATGATATGCGTAAAGCAATTCTGTCCATAATATTATTCATGACCTCCGACCACTAGGTGGCAGTGTAAACCCACCACGTGACCTGATGTCTGGGGAGTTAGGAGTAATTTGGTTGGTGGATAAACGTATTTTGCAGTGGCTCTATAATAGTTAGTGCTGGTAGTTTATTTTATTTATTCTAGTTATCTTTACCATGCAGTTGTTTCAAAATAAATTATTTAAACTATATGTTCTGTAGTGCATCATTCATATCGGCCAGAACTTGACACTAACTTTATTAACACAAAATTTACACCATTAACATTCAAGGAAAAAAACGGCTTTTCAATTAATAGTTAAACAGTTCTTTAAAAAAAATAAAGTCGTCTTTGAGCTTACTTTCCCTTCTACTTCTAAACTTTCAATGATGCAAAATCCACACACAGATCAAATGACCAAGTTAACACTTAGTTGCTTACAAATTTATTCACAAAGTCCTTGGAGACAAGCTTTCAGAAATCAGTCTGATTGGGGTGGCATGTGGCACAGTGATTAGCACTGGGACTGCGGCGCTGAGGACCCGGGTTCGAATCGCAGCCCTAGGTCACTGTCCGTGTGGAGTTTGCACGTTCTCCCCATGTCTGCGTGGGTTTCACCCCCACTACACAAAGATGTGCAGGTTAGGTGGATTGGCCACACTAAATTGCCCCTTAATTGGAGGAAAAAAATAATTGGGTACTCCAAATCTATTTTTTTTTTTATTTTAAAAAAGAAATCAGTCTGAAAAACACTCCGTCCCTCAAAACCCACAGTGGAATTCTAAAATGAAACTAAAAAAAGACACAGGGCAGGGCTAAAAAACAAAACTAAAAACAGACCCAGTCACTCCCGTGACATCACAGCCTGCCTAGCTGTTAACCTCTTAATCACAGTATTAGCAACATATAATCTGGAGATCTTAACCCAAGTTCTTTTAATAACATTACTGCAACAGACACATAATACAATATATTTAAAAGTTCCCGACATTCATCACACTAAGTCCCATGAACAAAGATAGAATAAAGTACATTTATCTAAAGTTCTTTATTCTAAAGTTTTATCAAGTATACTAGTGATGTATTGATACCCAACAGTGTTATAATATGTGCAAATGTTGTACAAAAACAGTTATGATTGACCAGACAGCCTAGAGGTGAATATGTATGATATTTCATTTACCAAATATATCCAAAACTATAGACAAGATTGCAAAAAAAACCACATTATAAATTAATACTTAGAAATAATGCCAGAATCACAGCACACTTGCATTAAAGTTGAGTTTGATGGCAGTTGGAAATTGTTGTAAAATAAATTATAAGAGCCAACCCTGGAGTTTATACTGTAAGAAATCAGATTGTAAATAAAATGAGTAACCACTTATCTGTTGGGTTGGATTAGCAGTTACCACACCACAGCAAATGCAGCATGGTAATTATACTCATTCAACAACACAAAAATACATTCACCAGCTCAGAGAAATCACACAGTGCCAAGTCATTATTCCTACTTGTATTTATCCCGTCATTAAAATGTTTCATAAACAATAAATTACTTTTCTGGAGCACAATGTCCACTGTTATGTCGGCAAACAGGACAACTATTATCATTATTACACTGAACTATCAGCCTGGATTATGACTTTAGGTTGTTGTTCAGCGCAAACCCACAATCTACCAGTCCAAAGATCTACCAGTGACAATTCAAAACACGAATTGTTTAAAAGACAAGTGGTCACATTAAAATAAAATATACCCCATACATAACAGCTTTTTCCACTTTCTTGAAAACATGAGTCGCCTGGTACATTTATAGTTCTGATTCCCCATTCTCAAAAGGTTTTGACCTAAAATTCAAGCTAAATTTAAGAAAACAAATGTGTTGGTGGGACATGCTCCCGTTGTCATTGGCGGGGAGGGTACAGACCGTAAAGATGACGGTTCTCCCGAGATTTTTGCTCGTCTTCCAGTGTCTCCCTATTTTTATACCAAAGGCCTTTTTTTTATTTTTATAAATTTAGAGTACCCAATTATATATTTTTTCCAATTAAGGGGCAATTTTGCGTGGCCAATCCACCTAATTGAAATGAAACCCATGCAGACATGGGGAGAAAGTGCAAACTCCACATGGACAGGACCCAGGGCCGGGATTCGAACCCGGGTCCTAAGCACTGCAGTCCCAGTGCTATCCACTGCGCCACATGCCGCCCTTCAAAGGCCTTTTTTAAGCAGGTTAATGCGGTGATCTCTGGGCTTGTTTGGGCAGCTAAAACCCCGCGAGCCAGGAATGTGCTGTTGGAGCAAAACCGAGAGGGGGGTTTGGCCCTGCCGAACTTTAGGAATTAGTACTGGGCAGCAAACATAGCCATGATCAGGAAATGAGTAGTAGGGCATGGGTCGGTGTGGGAGCAGGTGGAGGCTGCATCATGTAGGGGCACAAGCTTCGGGCCACTGGTAACTCTGCCGTTCTCACCGGCTCGGTACTCTACAAGCCCGGTGGTGGTGGCGGCTCAGAGTTTGGGGACAGTGGCGGAAGCATTTGGGAGTGGAGGGAGCGTCGGTGTGGGCTCCAATTTGTGGCATCACCAGTTTGACCTGAGGAGGATGGATGGGGGTTTCAGAGGTGGAGAGCAGGTATTGAGAGACTGGGAGATCTGTTATTGATGGGAGCTCTGCCTGTTTAGAGGATTTGGAAGAGGAGTTTGAATTGCCGAGTGGGAATGGGTTTCGTTATCAGCAGGTGAGAGACTTTGTACGAAGGCAGGTTTTGACCTTTCCACTTCTACTGCCACAGGGGATACAGGATAAGGTGGTTTCAAAAACTGGGGTGGGGAGGGGAAGGTCTTGGATATTTATAAGGAACTCATGGAGTGGGAGGGAGCCCAGATAGGCGAGATAAAGCACAAGTGGGAAGGTGAGCTGGGAAAGGAGCTAGAGGCAGGTCTGTGGGATGATGCTCTGAGTAAAGTCAACACGGCCTCATCATGTGCCAGGCTCAGCCTGATTCAATTCAAGGTGGTTCACCGGGCACACAGGACGGTGGCCTGGATAAGCAGTTTTTTTGGGGTGGAGGACAGGTGTGTGACATTTGCAGGAGAGCCCGCAAATCTTGTCCACATGTTTTGGGCATGTCTGAAGCTCAGGGGATTCTGGCAGGGATTTGCGAATGTCATGCCCATGGTGCTAAAAACGAGGATGGCGCCGAGTCCAGCAGTGGCGATCTTTGGAGTATCGGAAGACCCGGGAGTCCAGGGGCGAGAGAGGCTGACGTTTTAGCCTTTGCCTCCTTGGTAGCCCGGAGACGGATCCTATTATCATGGAGGGACTCGGAGGCCCCAAAATCGGGGGTATGGGTTTTTTTTTTTAAGAACATAGAACATACAGTGCAGAAGGAGGCCATTCGGCCCATTGAGTCTGCACCAACCCACTTAAGCCCTCACTTCCACCCTATCCCTGTAACTCAATAACCCCTCCTAAACTTTTTGATCACTAAGGGCAATTTATCACGGCCAATCCAACTAATCTGCACGTCTTTGGACTGTGGGAGGAAACTGGAGCACCTGGAGGAAACCCACGCAGACACGGGGAGAACATGCAGATTCCGCACAGACAGTGACCCAGCGGGGAATCGAACCTGGGACCCTGGAGCTGTGAAGCCACCGTGCTATCCACTTGTGCTACCGTGCTGGGTTAGCGACATGGCTAGGTTTCTCAGGCTTGAGAAAATCAAGTTCGCCCTGAGAGGATCAATGTTAGGGTTAGATGGCAGCCGTTTATCGACTTCTTCAGGGAAAACTAAAACTGTTAGTAGATACAGTGGAGGGGGGGGGGCGGGGGGAGAGGGAGAGTTAGTTTAGTTTAGGCAGCATCAGCAGGAGGAGATAAGAGGGGCTTGGGATTTGTGTGTATAAGCCATGTTGGCTGGGTATGGCTGTTGGTTGGGGCGGGGGGGTGTTACATACTGAACAATGTTTACATTTGTATTTGAATATTTGTTATAAAATCATAAATGCCTTAATAAAATGTTTATTAAAAAAGGAAAACAAATGTGCAGTGCAATTATAGTAACATTCAAAGTATTCACTAAAATATGAGGGAGCCACAGAAAAGTTTGATGCAACGTTTTCAAAAATACATTGAAATCTTCAAAGAAATTAGTAACTTGTTATGACAAATGCAAAATAAATATCTTCATACACCTGTTCAATGAAATAAAACATTAAAAAGTGCAAAATATGCAAAATAGTACATAAAATATTTTTTTTCTTTTCTGTCAATATTTACCACTGTAAATTACAATGTTAACATTTCCCTTTTAATTATGTAACACAAACCATACAGCCATGGACTCTGGCCTTGAGGCCATTCTGTGCACGAAGTGCAGTATGTTAGCATATAAATATTAGTTATTCGGTAGGGTAAGAACAAAGAGTTCAATTTAAAAGGAGAAGCAACAGTAGGGAGTTACAAAGACGATCCGATCATTAAATTGGGGGACATCAGTTCAATGGGTTAATGGCCACCTGGGGTTAAAGGTAATTTGTATAGTTAGGCAAATGAATTCCAAATTGATGAAGTTGGCAGACAGAAGCTTACTGATGATATTCAGAGACAGTGCTCGCCAAAAGACAATATGCTCACACTAATTTATCCAGAAATTAATCTAGTTCTTTTAATACCTCTCAAGCTCAGGGTATTTTCGGGCCGATTCCTGAAAAATTCATTACTGAGCAAAGCAGCAACATTCAAGTCAAAATCACTTCCTGGAGGATTAATTGCTATGAGTTTTTTAATCCATTTTTATCAAGTTACACAGGCCAGACACCTTTCAGTTGAACAGTATTATAGACCTCACTGGAATAAACTTCAATAATTAGCCTCATATTACATGAAGTAAAGAGCATTTTAAGAGGAAAATAAAAATGAGGGCCATTCAACTGTAACTAGTACAAATAGGAGTGAGGAAGATAATAATGGGAACAATTCCCACACTGTGTTCCAATCTCAAAAGAAATGTCAAATGAAAGAATGATAGCAACAAACCCACAGAGTTTCATTCTCGACTGGTCTTGCATACCCTCTTATGCACTTCAAAAATCTTCAGGAGGTTGTTCTGAAATAATACCTCAGCACATCACTGCTATTCTATCTGCCATATTTATATTACACAGCAGATTTTATTGCAGCTAGAAAAGAAAAACAATTGCTCAATCTTGGCTGGGGAGAGCTTTGTGCATGCTAGTGAGCACAAAATGGACCTGCCAACTTATTTTAGTAAGTGTCGTCACACACCTCCTGGCAGACAGTAAACATGACTGGTCCCACCTCTAATAACCCAGAGTCTGCTTACGTTGCCATTGAGGGCAGTGCCATCTCCAGATACACCTATAGATGCCATCTCTTTTGGTTATTCTCAGAGCCTCCAGAGACCACACCATCATACTGTATTTGCTTTGTTACATGCTGTCAATAAACATTAAACGTGGAACTAACTGCCAACTTCAAAGCAACATTGTCAAACATATGGAAGCAGATTGCCTGCCCTCTCAACGCAAGGAGAAAAAAAATCCCTAAATAATTAATTTGATGCTCACACAAACTTCTTGTGAACTCATCTGAAGTGATCATCTTTTTAAAAACACAACTATTATGATTCAATGCACTTCAGCAGAAAACTGCCAAAATGTGCATCTTAAGTGGTGTGGCATCTTGATTTGTCTGGACCAAATAGTCAAGTTGCTGTTGAATCTTCCTCACCTAATAGCACTATGTTGACCCTAACATTTATTTTAATAGGAATCTGCAACCAGCATAATATCAAATAAAATACATTTGAAGATGTAACAGTGTGTTCAAAGGCCATTCCCAGCACTACTTCTAATTCAGGACATCACAGAATACCTTGCGGAAATAAGCTTAAGACAAATCTAAACATATAAAAATCAACACAGTCAAATACATTAGGAAAAATGACTAACAAATGTGGTCAGAGATAGCTTTTAAGAAAGGTCTTAAAAGAGGAGAGAATTGAAAAGAAGATGGAAAGACAGAGGTTTAAGAAGAAAGCTTGGTGCTGAGGCACTTGAAATCACAGACAGCAACAATGGGGCAAAGTAATAGCCAGGTAAATACAGATTAAAGAGGTTATTCAGCCCATCTAATTTATTCTTCCATGGAAATTTATAAACCACCATCACACTACTTTTTAAATTCTTCTAGATGTTTTGCATTCATATCTTTCCAGGTTACCAGCTGAATCATTTGACTGTTACACATTTGCAAGGACAATCTAAATCAATCTATGTATTCCGGCTTTGTGTTAAACAGACTGAGTCAAAGAAAATGCAATGATCTGATTGTTCAGTCCAGTAGGATTTCTTCATCTATTTTGGATACTCTTCATTTGGACAGGACTTACTTAACCCACCAAAAATACTTTCAGAATCGAGTGATAAATTCTGAAAGATCATTAACATGCCATCTAAATCTCAGTTTCTCCCCTTCATCTCCTAATGGTTAAGTAGTTTCACTATACAAATCAAGACCCAAACTTCAAACTATGATCATTTATCTGATTTCAGCCAATTTTATGACATGTTCAACTGAATTTCTTCCCTGTCAAATAACATGCTGATATACATCAAAGGTTACATATGAATAGTCACCTAACTGAGGTACAATACTCCAACCACAAGGGGGAAGAAAATTAGAGAATCCAAAAACTAGAGTTCATTTTTTTTTAAATGGTCCCCATGGGCAATGCATTTAGTCCATATTTCACAAAACAAATAACTTCATTAACATGTGGTATGCGTGTTTAAATAAATTTCAAGTCCACCTTCTATTTTTCACAAGTAATGAGAATATCTTACCTATAAAATAATTATTGGACAAGAAGGAATTTTCTCAGTCTGCACTTGCGCCATTAATTTAAGGTCTAACCTGCCCCACTCAGCTCTATCAGTGAAGCTTTGGGATATTCAATAATAGCATTTGCCAAAGACCACATCACAAGAAAGAATGAGTTTCCAGACAACTGCAGCAATCTATGTTTTATTAATAATTATCTTTATTGTCACAAGTAGGCTTACATTAGTACTGCAATGAAGTTGCTGTGATAAGCCCCGAGTCGCCACATTCCGGCGCCTGTACACAGAGGGAGAATTCAGAACATCCAAATGACCCAACAGCACACCTTTCGGGACTTGTGGGAGGAAACTGGAGCACCCGGAAGAAACCCACGCAGACACAGGGAGAACATGCAGACACAGCACAGACAGTGACCCAAGCCGGGAATCGATCCGGTGCCCCTGGAGCTGTGAAGCAACAGTGCTAACCATTGTGCTACCGTGCATTTCCCACAGAAGTATGCATTAGCAAGTTGTAAAGTAGAGTTTGCACATCTTGGGGCTCCAAGGGGATGCCTTTGTCAGTTTAAAAGTCAAGTGAACATGTGCGTTAGATCCAAGTCCAATGATTCCCCAAACAAACAAGAGGCTAGCTAACAACAAAGTTACAATTTTGCAATCAGCACTAGATGACACTATTTGACAGGAACAGATTTCCTCAGATTGCTCCAAATCTCAAATAATGAATACACCAATTGATATAAATGTGATATGCAGCATGCAACTGACAATGGCATTACACAATCCTAAAACGGAAATGCACAAATGCAAAAGATTAATTTGCAACATTTCTGGCATTTTCAACTATGATCGGTCAACAATGGGTGCATGTAAATGTATATTTGGATGCAATGTTGCCTTTTATCATCAACATTCAAGATTTCTCACTCAAGATCACCCTTAGACTTAAGTTTATAACATAAATGACTACTAAATCCTCTTCTTCCCAAGAACGGCAGAACAATAACTTTTTACATTTTTTGACAAGCTGGTCACAGAAATTACCAGATGGCTTGAAAAATGAATTAATATTTCAACTTACTTCCAAAGACAAAACAAAAGCATTCCACTAAAGCAGCTCATGTATTCAGCCTATGTCCAATCAGGTAACTGGAAGAATTATCATCTAGAAAGCCATCCCCTTATAAACAATTGCTGGCTGAATTTCAAAAAATTAAAAGAAGCTAGTCTTTTCTAGGACAGTCATGTCATCAGCTTTATAATGCCACAAATACAGTCCAATTATTTTAACATCCCAATCACATAAGTCAACATAAGATTATAGAACCAGTAACAAAAGGAACAGAATAGTTTCAACAGAATGGTATTCCTCATTTTCCAAATGATATGTTTTATCCAACATTGACCTCAGCCACATCTCAGTTCTGTTATTGTTTGTGCTACTGTCTTTTGAAAGGGAATTAGAAGAAGGGATTCTATGAACTCTGCCAGGAAAAAAATATGATATGGAGAAAATTTAGATGGCTGCAGGAATGTGGGTTACAGCATTAGAAAAGAGGAAAACACAAAAGTTGACAACTAAGGCAATTGAGAAACTGAGTTCCCATTTGGTTCAATACTACCAACCCAAGATTTGATTTCAATATGGTGCAGGTTAAATCTAATGATGTGCCAGAATTATGTATTGATCCTACTTCCAGAAGTATGCAGATGCATTTGAGCACAAACAATGGAAAATACACTTTGCTGCATAATTGGTTTTCCTTCAGTAATTTATGGGGAACAGCAGAATTTGTTAGGATGTATCAAGGCCTGCTTTCTAGCATTTACCTCTTTCATTTGATTTTATTTACTGACACATAAATCTTGAAGGGCCAACCAACATCTGCAATTTCATACGTTGGCACCTATTGTACGACAGATACTCCACAGTGGATGAATAATCAGGGGTTCATACGCCACCCCACCATCCACAGTGGTCACAACAATATTGAATTTGACGAAAAAAATTACATAACCTGTGAAGCAAACTGGTGGGGACATTTTAACGATTCCAACCCTGCGGCCAAGATTGCAACGCAGCTTTACCAGCAGGATGGTGCTAAAGCGGACATTTCGCCAAATCGATAATGTTACATGAAGTTGGTACAGTTGCCGCTTCCCCGAAAACAGGGCAGCTTTCCCGTAACCCGTTTGAACCCCGAAGGGGAATAAATCGGTTCTTGCTTCTGCCGAAATGTCTTCTTGCAATGAGGTCGGGATTGATTCCAGTGGGGAGAGTGAGAGCGGCCTAAAGCCGGAGGCAGGCGTGGGGCAAAATAAAAGGGTGGGGTGTGGTGGGCAGGTGCCCGTCCCCCGGGGACGAGCGGCGCGGGGGCCGTTAGCCACCCGAATGCCGGCTCCTTTTAAACCCCAGGGCCGGAAATCCACCCCGCCGGAAAGAGGCAGCAACCGGCCAGGGGGAAGGGAAAGGAAAATAAATACAGCTGGATAAATCTCAGCTCAGCATCAAAACAGGCACATCCCCCCTCTCGCCACTTTCAACGCAGGGTTTATTTCATTTGAAGAAGTTAAATTAGACCAACTCACCAGGGGGGAAAAAAATATCTCGAGCGGACGAAGGAGAGATGAAGGTTGGTGATTTTTTTTTTCCTCCCCTCCTCCTCTTATTATTGAAATTTATCCTGTGAAGCGCCGCAAGACGATGGCGGAAGGGGATGACAGGGCAGTCGGGAGGGTTGCGCCGCTGCTGCTCTTTCTCCTGGTGGCCATTTTCACCCGAGGCTGAACTGGAGAACCCTGAGAGTGACAGTGGGGAACATCGCTGGGGTTCGTCTCCGCTCTCCTCTCCGCTCCCTCCTCACAGGCGCCGGGGCTCCCCGCTGCCGGGATCGATTTACAGCGCCCCCTCCGCCAGCGACAGCGCACTGCAATTCCCGTCCCTCCGCCCGCCCAAGAGCAGCCACTGCGCGGGCGCACTCGGCCCTCGCTGGGGGGGGGGGGGGGAATGGCCCCGCCCCTCCGCCAGCGAGCCCTGGGCCCAGGTGTGAACTTTGCGCCTGCGCGCTTTCACAAACTGGAGGGGGCAGAAGCACATGCCATCTGCTGGAAGGCCAAAGCTTTAAGCGGGACAGCAATAAGAATTACGATTATAACGTCTATTTTTGGGAATTGCAGGGCGTGATTTTCAAAGCTATATGCAATTAACATTTTCTGAATTTCAGATTCGTTTTACATGCGAGCTTGGAACCTCTACCTGTCGTGTTAGGTACACTGGTCTAACACTGGCTGCAACAGGATGCAGCTTGGATCAGAAAAATACTCCAGACCTTGAAGCTAGTTCAATCAGGTTTATTGAATTAATAGCACAGTTAGCACAGTTCTCTGTAAGTTCGACTCTTAAGTGTGGTTACTCTGACTGAACCAGACTAGCTCTTAGCCACCTGGTGGAGGTGTGAGACTGACTCTCTATAGATGTTCATCAGTGGAAAGAGGCAGAGTGTGAGTGCCTCGTGTCTTTTATAGTCAGATCCCACCCCTGAGTGTCCTGCCTGCTTATTGATCATGTCCTTTTCTCTTCTGTGCCCATGAGCTGCTTATCCGTATATCATTATGTGTTGTGTGTGCCTGCATATCATGACATCTCCCCTTTTTTTCATGCTTGGATGACTAGTGAGAATATTTACAAGAATAGGCCAATATTAACATATATACATGCAGTGGATGTGAACATATGTACATGTGAAAACACTGTCTAATGCGAGAACACAGAACATAACAAACAGAACAAATGTTCATAAATCCAGTCTCTGATTTGCGTCTGATCCTGGTCGACCGCTGGAGGTGGTGGTGGGGATGACAGCACCTTGATGGGTGGGATTCAAGCCTGACTGGTGGCCTCATGAGTCGAGGTATCAGGAGGTGGCAAAACAACAGAAGGCAATGGAGAAGAATGTGGTTGTGGGCAGGCAACCTTGCGCAGTGCCCGTCTGTTTCATCGCACAACAGAACCATCAGCCAGACGCACAACATACGAACAGGGGGCAGCCGGTTGAACAGCAAAAGCTGGAGCTGACCATCCTCCATCAGGGATCTTGACCCGAACAGTGTCTGCCGGGGATAACACGAGCAAATCGGTGGCATGAGCATCATAGCCCTGTTTTTGCCAGTCTCGGAGTTGCTGCACCTTCTGCAGCACTGGGAGGTTATCCAGGTCGGGCACGTGTATGATTGGAAGTGTCATTCGCAGGTCTCTGTTCATCAGGAGTTGAGCCGGCGACATGCCAGTGGACAGTGGGGTCACCCTGCACGCAAGCAGCGCAAGGTGAATGTCAGACGCAGAATCCCCCTTTCTCAACATTTCCGTTTGCGGATAGTGTGGGCTGGAAGTGGCGTGTTTGAACTGATACAACTGGGCAAACAGAGACCATTAATGGCTGCTGAAGCACGGGCCATTGTCACTCATGACAGTGAGTGGGATACCACACCTGGAGAACGTCTCCTTACAGGTCTTGGTGACGGTCCGAGATGTGAGGTCTGAGACCTTCACAACTTCAGGGTAATTGGAAAAGTAATCAATGATTAACACGTAATTACGACCATTTGCATGAAAGGGGTCGATGCCAACCTTGGACCATGGAAAGGTTTTGATTTCATGCTGCTGAAGTGTCTCCTTACTCTGCGCTGGCTGGAAGTGTTGACAGGTTGTACAGTTAAGGACCATGTTCGCGATGTCCTGGCTGATCCCAGTCAGACAGCCTGTCTGACTCTGTGTCTGCACTTTTCCACACCCAGGTGGCCCTCATGGATTTGACGGAGTACCAAGCTCTGGAGGCTGTGTGGAATCACAATCTGGTCCAGTTTGAGGAGGATACCATCAACCACTGTCAGGTCGTCCTTTACATTGAAAAATTGAGGGCACTGCCCTTTTTGCCAGCCATTGGCTAGGTGTTGCATAACATGCTGCAAGAGGGGTCTTTGGCTGTCTCCTCACGGACACGAACCACCTTCTCATCAGATGCCAGGAGGGTTTTAGCACAGAGCTGCGCCTGTGACTCAACCTGTGACTCAATTTGCCGGATGACGTTCAGTGGTTCACTAGGCACGGTGATGGAGCGGGACAGTATATCAGCAATGATGAACTCCTTGCCAGGCATGTAGACCAGGTCAAAGTCGTACATTCTGAGTTTGAGGAGGATGCGCTGCAACCGAGGCGTCATGTTATTCAGGTCCTTGTGGATGATGTGGACCAGAGGCCTGTGATCCGTCTCAACTGTGAATGTTGGCAGGCTGTAGACATAGTCGTGAAACTTGAGAATGCCAGTGAGAAGGCCCAGGCATTCCTTCTCGATTTGTGCATAACTTTGTTCGGTGGGCGTCATTGCCCTTGATGCGTCGCCAACCCAGGACGAAGTGTCATCACGTTGCAGCAGGACCGCACCGTTGCCATCCTGGCTCACATCTGTCGAGATTTTCGTTTCCCTGTCTGGGTCGAAAAATGTGAATACAGGTGTAGTGGTGAGCTTGGCTTTCAGCTCCAACCACTCTGCCTGATGGGCCGCGTTCCACTCTAAGGCAGTTGACTTCTTCACTAGGTTTCGTAGGGTCGTGGTGTGTGAGGCCATGTTTGGGATGAACTTGCCCAGAAAATTGACCATGCCCAGGAAGCGCAATACCACCTTCTTGTCTTCCGGGACCTTCATGGCTTTGATGGCCTTGACCTTGCCTGTGTCCAGGCGCACGCCCTGCTGAGAGATCTGGTCTCCTAGGAACTTGAGTGTCGACATGCCAAAGCAACATTTGGCCCTGTTCAGCTTCAGGCCATTGGCATGGACACGGCAGAATACCTGCTGGAGATGGGAAACATGCTCCTCAGGGGTCGTGGACCATATGATGACATCATCCACGTACACCCGAACCCCTTCGATGCTCTCCAGCATCTGCTCCATGATGCAATGAAATATCTCTGATGCTGAGACGATGCCGAATGGCATACGGTTATAGCAGTATCTGCCAAATGGTGTGTTGAAGGTGCAGAGCCTTCTGCTGGACTCATCCAGCTGGATTTGCCAGAATCCATGTGACGCATCTAACTTCATGAAAAACTGAGCATGTGCCATCTCACTGGTGAGTTCCTCCCGCTTCGGGATGAGGTAGTGTTCATGCATTATATTCTGGTTGAGATCCTTGGGATCAATGCAGATGCGCAGGTCTCCAGAGGGTTTTTTAACCACCAACATCGAACTGACCCAATCAGTCAGTTCGGTTACCCTGGAAATGATCCCCTGCTGCTGCAGCTCCTTGAGCTGTTCTTTCAGCAGCTCCTTCAGCGGAGCCGGGACCCGGTGTGGTGCATGGACCACTGGCTTGGCATCAGGTGGCAGTAGGATCTTTTACCGATATGGCAAAGTGCCCATCCCGTCAAACACATCTGGATACTGAGCGAGGATGTTGTCAATGCCAGCTTGAAGTTCCACATTGGAGGATGTCGTTGAATAAACCCGCTGCACCAGGTTTAGCTGTTTGCAGGCATGCGCACCCAGTAGGGGTTCCCTGCCTGGCTTGACAATTTCAAACCTTAGCCGTGCATGGGTACTCCGGTTGGAGACGAGTAGATGGCAGGACCTTAGTGCCGTGGTGGCATTAACGTTATAGTCCAGGAGCTGGCAGGCTGCTGGAAGGACCTTGGGGGGCGTCTTGATGCGTTTGAAGTCTGCCTGTGAGAGGAGGTTGGCAGAAGCACCTGTGTCCAGCTTGAACTGGATGGAGCAGCGGTTGACGTGCATCATCGCACGGCACTCGTCCTCCGAATCCACAGTGAGGATGGACTGAATGCGAGATGAGTTAGGTGTGGCATGTTCACGTTTGGTAATGATGCCCACTCATTAGGCAGACTCCAGGCACTCGTCCTCTGGATCCATTGTCCTGCCAGGATCAGAATCCTGTAATCAGCGTTGCACATTCTGGACGCGCCGTCGTCGGAATTGGGAGCGCTGGCTTCTGACTGGTGGTGTAGACCTGCACAAGACTGCATAGTGTCCAGGCTTCCCGCAGTTTAAACATCGCCTGCCTCTTGCAGGGCAGTGTCCCTTTAAGTGGGCGTTGCCACAATTCGGGCACGTCATGACATCGGCGTCGTGACGCGGTGTATGTCGTTGCATATGCACAGTGTGGTCGTCAAACATCTGCACCTGCGCAGTGTGGGTGTCAGCCACTTCGTTATCCAGTTCACATTGCGCATGCATGGGGCTCTGGGAAAAGCACGCGAGATAGCCACTGTCTTCAATGCTGAGGTACTGCATCAGGGAGATGGCCTGCACAATCACTGCCTCGTGGGAGGCAATTTTCTCATTTTCAGCCGATTTGTATTGGGAATACCGATTTTTTTTTTTTGCGTGCTCGTGCACTGTACATGTTTCAATCGCGACTGGCAGGGTTATATACTTGATTTTTAAAAGCTGCTCTCTCAGAGGTACAGAGTGAACTCCAAACACAATTTGGTCTCTGATCATGGAGTCAGCAAAATCACCAAAGTTGCAGGACAAGGCTAGCAGGCGGAGGCTAGTTAAGAAGGCATCGAAAGATTCATCTTTACCTTGAAGACGTTGTTTGAATATGTAGCGCTCGAAGATTTCAATGGTGTCCACTTGACAGTGACTATCGAACTTGTCCAGGATGGTCTGAAACTTTGTCTTGTCCTGGCCTTCGGTGAAGTTAAACGAGTTGAAGAGTTTGATGGCTTGATCACCCGCTGTTGAGAGGAGAAGCGCGATCTCTCTTGCATCAAATGCATCCTCGAGGTCTACGCTTCGATGTACAGCAGAAACTTTTGCTTGAATATCCGCCAGTTGGCACTGAGATTGCCGGAGGTCCTGAGATGGTGAAGAGCCTGAATCATCTCCATGGTACCGGGCTACATTTGCTGGTCATCACGGACTGAGGTAAGCCACCTTAAATTAGTAGTCTCCTGGTATCATGTCATGTTAGGTACACTGGTCTAACACTGGCTGCAACTGGATGCAGCTTAGATCAGAAAGATACTCCAGACCTTGCAGTTAGTTCAATCAAGTTTATTACCGTGGGCAGCACGGAAGCATTGTGGTTAGCACAATTGCTTCACAGCTCCAGGGTCCCAGGTTCAATTCCCGGCTTGGGTCACTGTCTGTACGAAGTCTGCACATTCTCCCCATGTGTGCGTGGGTTTCCTCCAGGTGCTCTGGTTTCCTCCCACAGTCCAAAGATGTGCAGGGTAGGTGGAGTGGCCATGATAAATTGCCCTGAGTGTCCAAAATTGCCCTTAGTGTTGGGTGGGGTTACTGTGTTATGGGGACAGGGTGGAGGTGTGGACCTTGGGTAGGGTGCTCTTTCCAAGAGCTGGTGCAGACACGATGGGCCGAATGGCCTTCTTCTGCACTGTAAATTCTATGATTATTGAACTAATAGCACAGTTAGCACAGCTCTCTGTGAGTTTGACTCTCTACTAACCTAAGTGTGGTTACTCTGTCTGACTGAACCAGACTAGCTCTTAGCCACCTGGGGGAGGTGTGAGATTGTAATAACACCCTTGACTGACTCTCTATATGTTCATCAGTGGAAAGAACAGAGAGTGAGTGTCTCGTGTCTTTTATAGTCAGAACCCACCCCTGAGTGTCCTGTCTGCTTATTGGTTATGTCCTGTTCTCTGTGTCCATTAGCTGCTTGTCCATATATCATTATGTGTGTGTGTGTGTTGTGTGTGTATGTGCCTGCATATCATGACACTACCCTTTACAACAGTCAACTTTGTTTGTATACAATAACCCCACCACCTCATAAATCTGAAGACAATCATTTCTCAAATATCAAGAAATTTGGTACAAAAATAAATAAGAAAACATAAGTATAGATTGATAGTTGGATTAGAAATCTCATTAGAGCCTTATTTAATCTCCTAACAGATCAAAGATGTTTACAAAAACGCTCACCTGATGAAGAAGCTGCGCTCCGAAAGCTAGTTACTCCAAACAAACCTCTTAGACTTTAACCTGGTGTTGCAAGACTTCTTACTGTGCCCACATCATTATACAACTATGTTACTGTCTCATTTTCTGAGTAACCAGGACAAATTTCAGGGAACGATATTTTGTGCCCGAATATTAAACCTGAGATTATTAGGCAATTTTCAGGTGTCCAGACTAGCTGGTTAAGAAAGACAGTTGACTGCTTGCAAAGACAAATGATGGGCATAATGCCAGATTGAAGACCTCCATGGAAATTGGTATGTCAGACGGTCAGCCCTGCTATGGGTTTCTCTGTTGGAAGTTTGAGTATCCCTATTCCTTGTCCACTGAGAGTCTATGAGTCAGGGTCCAAGTGAGGATTTGCAAGACGGGATCTCCCTCACCTACCATCGGGGCAGAATTTTTCATTCTTCGACAGGTGGGTTGGTAGGCGGGATGGGTCCGTAACATTCTTTGAATGGCCTTCCCAATGGGTACCCACCCACCCCAGTCTCTCTGCAAATTTACAAGGGGCAGGCTGGCCCACACATCCTTGCCCCAGTTGAGACCCTTAATGACAATGAATGATTACCTAAGGGTTGTTTCCGAACCAATGTCCATTTTCAGGCTGAGACAGGAGCTCAAGGTTATGGGGGAAGTTGGAAAGTGACCTATTGAAGCCTTGGGCAGGAGGGGATGGCACCTCCCTCAATAGCCTCCTTTCAACTTCTGGTGCCTCGCCAAAAAGTCTGACTCCTCCAGGTGCTCCCTGCCTCCGGTCCCTCCACCAAACCCCTACACCCACTGTGCCCACCACTCCACCGCACCCCCACCCTAGTTCTCACTTTCCCTGAGAGCCCCATTCTTTCCTGGTCCTGGAATCCCAGGACTTAGACTCTGGGGACTATTTGGAGTACCAGTTCTGTCCTCTGCAATTTCAATCGGATTATCCAGTAGCTCCCTGAGGCAGGTCTTCCTGCTGACTGAGGAGCAGAAGCCCCACTTCCAGCCAATTAACACTCCATGAAAGCTTTAAAATGGCAGTGATGTACTGGCCACCTACATTTAGGGTAGCAGAAAGCGAAACTTCACCATCTGAAACAACCTGGCCTTGGTCTCTCGTCCACATCCTTACAAACTGCCACTGTGACCCCAATCCCCACACCAACAATTCCAGGCCTTTCAAATAGAGGTTGCCAATTAGTGCTGGACTAAAGATAGTTTTGCACTGTAGACTTATGCCCACAACAAAGTGCATATTAACTGCCTAAAGTCATCTCTCATTGGACCCTGACAGATGAGTTTTTTTGTTTTCTTGTCTGGTCTAGATTTTAATCTTGGTTGCTGAGGTGAAAGGACAAGTAACAGTCAGTTCCACCATAATTTATTGCTGTCATAAATTTGTATTTTGCTGTCTATCTATTTGGTCTATTTAAGCTATGTCATCTTCTGGTATTCTTATTGGTCCGTGGCAATGATGTGACCATCTATAAAAGACTTGCATTTATAGAGTGACTTTCATTATCACAGTAAGAAGTCTTACAACACCAGGTTAAAGTCCAACAGGTTTGTTTCAAACACGAGCTTTCGGAGCACGGCTCCTTCTTCAGGTGAATGGAAAGGCTTGTTCCAGAAATGTTTATATAGACACAGTCAGAGATGCCCCGGAATGCGAGCACCTGCAGGCAATCAAATCATCAAAGATGCAGAGAGAGAGGTAACTCCAGGTTAAAGAGGTGTGAATTGTCCCAAGCCAGTTCAGTCGGTAGGCCTCTGCAAGTCCAGGCTTGTTGGTGGGGGCCGAATGTAATGCGACATGAATCCCAGATCCCGGTTGAGTCCGCATTCATGCGTGCGGGACTTAGCTATAAGTTTTTGCTCAGCAATTTTGCGTTGTCGCGTCTCCTGAAGGCCTCCTTGTAGAATGCTGACCCGGAGATCAGAGGCTGAATGTCCTTGACTGCTGAAGTGTTCCCCAACTGGAAGGGAACAGTCCTGCCTGTTGATAGTCGCACGATGCCCGTTTATTCGTTGTCGCAGTGTCTGCATGGTCTCGCCAATGTACCACGCTTCGGGACATCCTTTCCTGCAGCGTATGAGGTAGACTACATTGGTCGAGTCGCACGAGTATGCGCCGCGTACCTGGTGGGTGGTGTTTCCACGTGTAATGGTGGTGTCCATGTCGATGATCTGGCATGTCTTGCAGAGATTACCCTGGCAGGGTTTTGTGGTGTTGTGGTTGCTGTTCTGAAGGCTGGGTAATTTGCTGCAAACAATGGTTTGTTTGAGGTTGCGCGGTTGTTTGAAGGCCAGTAGTGGGGGTGTGGGGATGACCTTGGCAAGATGTCCATCCTCGCTGATGATGTGTTGGAGGCTGCGAAGAAGATGTCGTAGTTTCTCCGCCCCAGGAAAGTACTGGACGACGAAGGGTACTCTGTCAGTGGTGTCCCGTGTTTGTCTTCTGAGGAGGTCGGTGCGGTTTTTTGCTGTGGCGCGGTGGAACTGTCGATCAATGAGTCGAGCGCCATATCCCGTTCGTACGAGGGCATCTTTCAGCATCTGTAGGTGTCTGTTGCGCTCCTCCTTGTCTGAGCAGATCCTGTGTATACGGAGGGCTTGTCCATAGGGGATGGCTTCTTTAATGTGTTTCGGGTGAAAGCTGGAGAAGTGGAGCATCGTGAGATTATCTGTGGCGCAGGTGAGCGATTGCAGAAGGGAGATCGGAGGACGCGGATTGTGAGTCGAGGGGAGTTGGCAGCACGGGCAAAGGGGTGGCTCTCAGTGGAACTCCCATTTACTAATGCCAGGTCCCTTGATCAGGGATGCAGTGCCAGGTCCCTTGATCAGGGATGCAGCGCCTTTGAATGAGGAACTTCCAGGGAGCCCACAAGCAAATATACCAAGGTTTGTTTGTTGTGCTCCCTACATGGTGAGCCCCAACTCCCCACCCACCCACTGCTGGGTTAATACCAGTGGCAGTGGGATGGAACATTAAGTGGGCCTCAATTGGTGATGGGGCGGGAAGGTCATCTATAGCCTTCTTCCGAGGCCTTAATTGGCAGCAGGAAGGTGGCAGGGTCCCCACATGCCACTGTCTTGCATGACCAAACTCGCCATGGGGAAGGGCACAAGAGTCCACCCTTTGAGCTTCTAGTTTGTGTCGGGTAGTTGAGTGGGTCAGAATAAATATATAATGAACATCAGCTGTATAACAAGACATCCAGACTACTGACTCACACAGTGTTTTCTGCACAAAGACAGCTGCAGTGCAAGCTCTTATCTTCTTTGAATTACAAAACAGGTGTCATATCAGACACCAGACTCATAATATTCAGATCTGTTTGGTTGCTGAAAATAGCAGTGATGGCGATACTATAAAAGCATACACTGTATGTAAGTTTTTATTAATTCTGCTGATTAAAAATTCACAAACATGAAACATTTATTTTCTCATGCCATTTGCTTGTTGCTTTATCTTTAACTTCTAATTGTCTAATTCACATCAGTTTTCCTCTCTCCCTCCCTTTCCTTCACTTCAGTTTTTCTCTTTCCCTCCTCACTTCACCACTGGTGTTCTTTGCCCTTTCTTTTCATACCTCAATACCCTCACCTAACAAAAGATCCATCAATTTTGGGTGTGGTAGCATAGTGGTTCTGTTTGTGGACTTGTTATGGGCCAGGTTGTAGAGAACCCCAAAGTGTATCATGGAGTTCACCTGACCCACAACTTTTAATAGATTGTGGTATGGGGAGCACACGGCCCACTCGACAGCAGAAATGGAAAAGTATTTATTAAAGCAAAACAATGTTTATTCTATTAACTCAAGTTAACCTTTTAAAACAAACAGTGAACATCTTAGCAACCATCAATTCAAATACAATCCCCAAAGAATACAACACTAAGTAATGCGTACGCAGTCCTTTTAACATCCAGAAGACTTACAAAAAAACTTTAACAGAAGCAAATCAAGTTAAAGTCACTACTCAGAACATTTAGAATTCTGAATTCACCAAATGATCAAGAGACAGTCTTTTCATGGCAGAGAGAACAGCAGTACAGCTGCTTTGTCTGGCTTCAGCTCCAACACTGAAAACGAAACTAAAACGCACCCTGCAGCAAACCGCCTAAAACAAATGTAAAAAGGTGACAGACAGCGCAGCTCCACCCACTCTCTGACATCACTGCAGTAGTAAACACCCATTTTTAAAAGGTACTTTCACTACAGATATTTATATACACACCCATTTATAAACACCCATTTCTTAAAGGTACTCTCACTTGATACCTCCCCCCAAGAAAAAAAAACCCATCAACTTCAAGATGGTTTCATTTTTCACCTTTTCACTATCCTGTAAGAAATGCACAGTAAATATACTTTTTCATTTCAAAAACAACACACGCAAACAGGTATAATAATATAGTCCATTTTTTTTCGTTCATCTTCCTCCAACTGAAATCATTCCTGATTGACAGTCTCTTTGAACAAGAAGGTCTCTGCACGATCCGTCCATTTCTCTATGCCGTGGCATTTCTCTTTAAAGTCAGATACTTTAGTTCAATCTCATCGCAGAGTTCCTTGTAATTCTCCAACACAGGAGCATTGGTTATCACAACTTTCAGGCCGTCAAATGCCTGTTGAAAGTCCGCTGTCCACTGAAATTTTCGACGTTTCTTCAGCAAGTCCATCAGTGGAGCAACGACGCTACAAAATGTTTGCACAAATGTCCGATCAAATCCACTCATGCCAAGAAATCGCATTATTTCCCTTCGTCTTGAGAGTATCGGAAACTCCTCAAGGAAAGTGACTTGGGCGTTTCCAAATACACTTTTGGCTAGGTTTATCACCAAACCCGCCTCCTGAAGTCGATCGAATAACTCCATCAAATATTTCAAATGTTCTGTCCATGTCCGGCTGAAAATTACCAGATCGTCGATGTATACCACACAATTGGGTAATCCTGAAACAACTTTGTTAGTTAACCGTTGAAATGTGGCTGGGGCGTTTTTCATGCCAAATGGCATAACTTTGAATTGCTACATACCATCTGGAGTCACAATAGCTGAAATCCCCTTCATCATTTCAGATAAAACTAGCTGCCAGTAACCTTTTAGTAAATCCAGTTTAGAAATAAAAGCTGATTGTCCCACTTTCTCAATGCAATCCTCCAAACGTGGAATAGGATAAGAGTCGGTTCTTGTAACTGCATTAACATTTCTATAGTCCACATACAACCATTGAGTACCATCTGGCTTTGGTACCATCACTATGGGTGAGCTCCATTGGCTTCAACCCACTTCAATTATGTCATTTTTAAGCATACTCTTAATCTTTTTGTTGACCTGTGCCAATTTAAAAGTGTTCAGCCTATATGGATGCTGTTTGATTGGAACAGCATTTCCCACATCTACATCATGTATAGCCATTTTAGTACTTCCCAATTTATCTCCACAAACTTGCCCATGTGCTATCAATAACTCTTTCAGGTCAGTTGGTTTTTCCTCTGGAAGGTACCACAACAATTTATCCCAATTTTTAAGAACATCCTCGTTTTCCAATTTAATTTGAGGTATATCAAATTCACAGTCATCTGGATTTGACTCGTCACTTTGAATTACAATCATTAAAACCTCTGCATTTTTCTCTCCTTCCCTTTCAAAGTACCTTTTAAGCATATTCACATGACACACTCGGTGAGTTTTCCTTCTATCCGGCGTTTTTAACCACATAATTCACCTCACTTAATTTCCTTTCAATCTGTTAAGGTCCACAAAACCTTGCTTTTAAAGGTTCACCTACCACTGGTAACAACACTAAAACTTTATCTCCACTGGCAAAACTACAAACTTTGGATTTCTTGTCTGCTACCCGTTTCATCACATTTTGTGATACTTTTAAATGTTGTCCAGCCAATTCGCCTGCTCTTTCTAATCGTTCCCTAAAATTTGACAGGTAATCCAATAATGTAATTTCCGATTACTGACTCACCAATTTTTCCTCAATCAATTTCAGTGGTCCTCTTACCTCATGAACAAAAATTAGTTCAAAAGGACTGAATCTGGTTGACTCATTAGGTGCATCCCTAATTGCAAACAGTACGAATGGAATTCCTTTTTCCCAATCCTCTGGATAATCTTGACAATAAGCCCTCAACATTGTCTTTGATGTCTGATGCCCCCTTTCTAACGCTCCCTGTGATTCTGGATGGTATGCAGTTGATTTAAATTGTTTTATTCCTAAGCTATCCATAACTTCTTTGAATAACCTGAAGGTAAAAATCGATCCTTGATCCGATCGTATTTCTGTGGATAGCCCATATCTAGTAAAGAATTGAAGTAACTCCTCCACAATCTTTTTAGCTGTAATATTACGTACTGGACTGGCCTCTGGAAACCTAGTAGACACATCCATTATAGTCAAAAGATATTGATTCCTACTTTTCGTTTTAGGTCCTACGTAATCAATTAGGACCCTTGTAAAAGGTTCCTCAAATGCTAGAATGGGTATTAAGGGTGCTGGTTTTATCACTGCTTGAGGTTTCCCTATCACTTGACATGTGAGACATGATTGACAAAATTTAACTACATCTTTTTTGTAGTCCAGGCCAATAAAAATGTTTCTGGGTTTAAGTTTGAGTTTTCCTTATTCCCAAATGACCTCCCACTGGTACCTCATGTGCAACTCGCAACACCTCCTTTCTATACCCTACCGGCAATACTACTTGATGAACTTCTGCCCACGTTTCATCCTCCTGCATATGTACAGGTCTCCATTTTCTCATCAAGACATCACTGTGACTTTGCGACCTTGTTACTACACAATCTGGAAAAATACCAGGATATTCGTCCTTCAACACTTCAGTTGTCTGATTTTCCACTGGCTTATCAACCACAGTAGGCATCACTCCCACCTGCGATACAGCTATATCATTACCCAAGATAAACTGTATACCTGGACAAGATCGTTTCTCTATTACTCCTACTACCACTTCACCACTCTTCACTGGACTTTCCAACCTTACCTTATAAAATTGAACACTACTCCTCTCACCCTGAATTCCACATATTACCACCTTTTCTGGCAACATTCTTCCCAGACTACATAACTCCTCATCTCTTACCATTAAAGATTGACTAGCCCCCGTATCTCTTAAAATTATGACTTCTTTACCTGCTCCTCCTGATACACATGAGTAAACTTTACCACCCAAGTAAATTCTTTAAAGAGATTTGGCACCTTCTTATCAATCACCTTTTGATCAGGCTGTACAATCTTTTGCATCTCCTTCACTTCACTTGGGCTTTCCTTTACCACTTCAACAAACCCCACTATCTTATCCTGTTTTACCACATCATTCCTCCCAGTGCTTTCCTTCAAGACTGTGACTTTACATGGCCTAGTTTATTACAGTGAAAAAATGTGAAACTTTTCATTTATTTTCCACCCTCCTGGATTTCTTTTTTAACCTGAGGTAGACTCTCCTTATTATCTCCCAGCAGATCACCTTTACCTTTGCCATTTGAGAATTTCTCATGTCCCCAGTTACTATCCATCACAGGCTGAAACTGATGTCAGAAACCAAGCTTTGATTTATGAATTAATTCATAATCATCTGCCATTTCTGCTGCTAATCTCGCAGTTTTAACCCTCTGTTCTTCCACATGAGTTCATCAGGGATTGAATTTTTAAACTCCCCCAAAAGCATAATTTCTCTGAAGGCTTCATACATTTGGTCTATTTTCAAAGCCCTTATTCACCTATCAAAATTACTCTGAGCCTTTCAAACTCCATGTATGTTTGACCAAATGATTTCCTTAAATTTCTAAACCTTTGTCTGTAAGCTTCAGGCACTAGTTCAGGGGTGGGCAAACTTTTCCGTGCAAGGGCCGCATTCAGAAATTCACAATTCACAAAGGGTCGCATAGTATATTAAGTAAAATAATTACTTCACCCGGTTATGATTCTGGGCGCCTCATATAGAACATAGAACAGTACAGCACAGAACAGGCCCTTCGGCCCTCGACGTTGTGCCAAGCAATGATCACCCTACTCAAGTCAACGTATCCACCCTATACCAGTAAGTAACCCAACAGCCCCCCCCCCACCCATTAACCTTTTAAAAAAAAAAATTAAAAAAAAAAAAAAAATTTTTAAAAAAATTTTTTTTTTTTTTTTTAATGACTTGGTGGGCCGCAGAAATACCTTTGGCGGGCCGCATGCGGCCCGCGGGCCGTAGTTTGCCCACCCCTGCACTAGTTCATATGCACCGAAGATGGATTTTTTCACCTCCTCATATGTCTCAGATACCTCCTCCGGTAGTGATGCAAGCACTTCACTCGCCTTACCTACCAGCTTTGTTTGAATCAGTAATACCCACATATCCTGTGATCATTTCATTTGTTCATCCACCTTCTCAAATGAACTGAAAAAGGCTTCTACCTCCTTCTCGTCAAACCTTGGCAATGCTTGGACATATTTATATAAATTCCCACCAAGCCTTTGACTTTGACGCTCTTTCTCACTATCCTCTTCACTATCATCCAACTGTACGTTTCCCTTTAGGTCTGCCAATTTTAACAGACTATCATGTTTCATGGCCATTTTCTGAAGTTCAAACTCTCTCTCTTTATCTTTTTCCCTGATCTGTATATCCCTTTCTTTTTCTTTTTGTTCTGCTAGGACATTCTTTCTGTTTTCCTTTCTTCTCTCCCATTTTCCTCTCTCTCTCTCGCTTTCATATTCAAGCTGCTTTAATTCTTTCTGATGTTCCATTTGTTTAATTTGTAATTGAATTTTTGTCATTTCCAATGAATCAGAGTGTCTGTCGGGAAACTTTAAATGCTTAGCCACCGCCATAATTACCTAATCTTTTCGCATTTTGTCAGGTAACTGCAATGTTTTTGCCAAATCTAACAGTCTGCTTTTAGTCTCTGTCCGTAAGGTACTGCGTGTGACCGTCTCCACCCCCAAAAACTTCAGAGCCTCTGAAAGAGCCACTGTACACAACACACTTAAACTGAAATACCACACCTGAAAAGCACTCACAATATGCTCACCTCTCACTGTCTTTAAGTTCACAAAGCCAATCCAATAGATAGACTTTTATCACGTCGAGCCCCCAACTTGTTATTGGCCAGGGTGTAGAGAAGCCCAAAGTGTATCATGATGTTCACCTGACCCACAACGTTTAGTACACTGTGGTATGGGGAGCACACGGCCCACTCGACAGGTGTGGTACAGCAGAAATGGAAAAGTATTTTTTAAAGCAAAACATTGTTTATTCTATTAACTCAAGTTAACCTTTTAAAGCAAACAGTAAACATCTTAGCAACCATCAATTCAAATACAACCCCCAAAGAATACAACACTTAAAGGTACTCTCCTACAGATATTTATATACACACCCATTTATAAACACTCATTTCTTAAAGGTACTCTCACATGATAAACTCATAATCCAGAGGGAACTAATAACCTGGAGTTGTGAGTTTGAATTCCACCACAGAGGTTGAGGAATTAAAATTCAGTTAATTAAATAAATTTGGAATAAAGAACTAGTATCAGTAATGGTGGTAATGTAACTATGGGCGGGATTTTCTGCACAATCTGCCGCTTGTTTCGTGGAAGTGGCCCACCATTGGCCAGCGGTGGGAACTTTTGGCCCTGCCGTTGTCAATGGGGCTTCCCGTTGCTGCCCCTGTTTCCACCACCATTGTCAATGACATTTCCCATTGCTACCCCCATTTCCACCACCATTGTCAATGGCGTTTCCCATTGCTTACCCCGTTCCCACCGCCATTGTCAATGGGGTTTCCCATTGCTTCCCCCATTCCCACCACCATTGTCAATGACATTTCCTGTTACTGCTCCCTGTTCCCACTGCCATTGTCAATGGCATTTCCTGTTACTGCTCCCCGTTCCCACTGCCATTGTTAATTGGGTTTCCCATTGCTTCCCCCGTTCCCACCACCATTGTCAATGGGGTTTCCGTTGCTTCCCACGTTCCCACCACCATTGTCAATGGGGTTTCCTGATGCTGCCCCTGTTCCCACCACCTTTGTCAATGGGGTTTCCCAATGCTGCCCCCTGTTCCCACCGCTATTGATAATGGAGTTTCCCGTTACTGCCCCGTTCTCCTCACTGCTGTAAAACCCGTGCCTTCTACGCTGTCGACAGGACCGGGTGTACTGGCCAATGGGATTATTGTAAAAATCCAACTAGTTCGATAACGTCCTATAGCAAAGGAAATCTGGCATTCTCACCCCCTCTTGCCTGCCTGTGACATCAAATCCATGCTACTGTTGGTGATTCTTAACCACCTCTGAAATGGACCAGCAAGAACCTCAGTTGTATCCAAAGCTACCACAATGGACTGTGGTTGTTAAGGAGGTGGCTCATCTCTTTCACAAGGGCATTTAGGGATGGACAAAACACTGGCCTCTTCAGTGACATACCACGATGAATAACTATAAAGATAGTCAAATTTTCCAAAAATTTCAGTTGGCTCAGCATCCATAGACACAGAGGGGGAATGTTCCAGATTTCCACTATCTTTGCGAAAAAGTGCTTCTTGATTTCACTATTCTATGGTAATTCCCTAATTTTAATGTTATGGTCTCTTGTTCTGGATTACCCCACCAAAGGAAATACTTTGTATGTATCTGCACTATTGAATATCTTAATCACAGCACGATGGTACAGTGGTTCGCACTGCTGCTTCACAGTGCCAGAGAGGCGGGTTCAATTTCAACCTTAGGTGACTGTCTGCGTCAGGCTTGCACATTTCCCCCATGTCTGCGGGGTTTCTTCTGCGTGTTCTTGTTTCCTCCCACAGTCCAAAGACGTGTAGGTTAGGTAGATTGACCGTGCTAAATTGCCCCTTAGCGTCCAAAGGTTGGGTGGGGTTGCTGGGATAGGGCAGAGGGGTGGGCCGAGGTAGGGTTCTCTTTCGGAGGGTCGATGCAGACTCAATGCCTTCCTTTTGCACTGTAGAGATTCGATGATTTTATTTTTTAAATATCTCAATGAGACCACCCTTGACCATCTAAAGCCAAGAAAATACCAGCTACATCCATGCAAATGTCCTTATAACTTAGCTCTATCAACCCTAGTGAAGCTTGAGCTGTGTCCCCATCTAAGTCAATTTATATTTCCTGTTAAAAATCTGTTCTATTCAGCTTCCATTCCTATCTGATTCTGGCCAAGATCTCATGTGGTAGATTCCTATTTCCCTTGCTAATGATGCTTAAAAATGAGATGAACTCCTCTTGCCAAAAACATTCACTTCCTTGTGAAAATGAAGCCATAATTGTTACCTGTGTGAATCCGAGTGTGAAGAAATAATCAATTGTTTTCCGCTTCGTACAGGCCAGCAGATGATAAAATTCCCAAACGGAAGGAAAATATATTGCAAAAAAAATCTACCTACTCTGTCCTGGAGGTTTTCACTTCTGCTGGAATGTGGTTCCATGGAAACAATGCAGCATTTCTCAATTGATAATTTTTCATTAATAAACCCAGATAGTGTGTCTAAGCAGGGTTTTTGGTCATGCACTTACATGTGCTTTCCTGTAGAGGTCTTTGATGAAGCAGTGTGAAGCACAGACTCCAAAGCAATCTTTGCCCGTATGCAGCAGGACCCGGACAATATCCAGGCTTGGGTTTATAGATGGCAAGTAACATTCGTGCCACACAAGTGCAAGGCAATGCTCATCTCCAACAGAAGAGAATCCAACTATCACCCCATGACATTCCATGGCATTACAATTTGGTTATATCCTGGGGGTTACTATTGACCAAAATCTGATCTGGATCAGCCATATAAATACAAGAGCAGGTCAGAGACTGAGAATTCGGCAGAGAGTAACTCACCTCCTGACTCCACAAAGACTGCCCACTATCTACAAGTCAGGTATGTGATGGAATATTCACCACTTGTCTGGATGGGTGCTTGACACCATCTAAGACAAATCAGCCCAATTGATTGGTGCCCCATACCACCACCTTCAACATCCACCCCCTTCAACACTGACACATTGTACAGCCGTGTACACCATCTACAATATGCACTGCAGCAGCTGACCAAGGCTCCTCAGGCAGCACCTTCCAAACCTGCGAGCTCTACAACCTATGAGGACAAGAGTAACAGATACATGGGAACATCACAACTTACAAATTCCCCTCCAAGCCACCATCCTGACTTGGAAATATATCACCGTTCCTTCACTGTCACTCGGTCAAAATTCTGGAACTCCTTCCCTAACAGCACTGTGGATGTACCTGCAATGCATGGACTGCAGCTGTTCAAGAAGGCAGCTCATCACCAGCTTCTCAAGGGCAATTAGGGATGAGCAATAAATGCTGATTATACCCGTAGCCCGTGCAGGAATTTTAAAAGAACAATCAAGAGTGTCAGTCCAGCTCAACATCTCTCACTATCCCAGCGAGGCAAATTTAGTACAGTACCACTAACTCAACAATGACTGATATCAAACTTAACTCCTTCTCATCCATATGGCTCAAGTAAATGCTACCTTTATCAAGTAAGATTTTTTTAAACTCATTTACAGGACGTGGATGTCGATGGCTAGGCCAGGTTTTATTACCTATCACAGAGTGTAGGCTAGATGCATATTTGAGGTTACTATCAGATCCACCACGATCTTATTAAATGGCGGAGAAGGATGAAGGGCAGAATGGCCTCCCCTGTTTCTTGTTCATATGTTCTAGTGTGATACATCAACACTGTACACTATGAAGAAATGTAGATTCACTGACTTTAAATGTCTGGATTTCCATGTTTAACTGTGTATGTCTGGACTCCAGAAACTGCTGTCAGTTTCAATGCAGTAACAACAGTAAACGCTGACAGTTTTGTCACCATTACTGCTGAAAAATCAGTGCTATTAATAGCTTGAGGATCACAGAAGGAAAATTTGAACATGCACAAGGATGTATGAAAAATAATTTACAAAATACAGACTAGATTTTACCGCGGAAATTATTGCAGCTCAGCTCTGAATGTATAAATCAGAACAATGGCATAATGCTGTGCAAGTGCTACCTATTAAAACAGGAGCTCCTGCAGCTCAATGATTCATATGAAATGATCAAATATTCAAATGTTCAAAGTAAGCACAGAAGAATATTATACAGATAGTTTAAATTTGTGAGAAAGCACAAGCCTATGTCTAAAGAAGGCAATAATATTCTAATTATTGTTTCAAGTTGCATTTACATAGTAATTTTAAAAAGAAAATTAATAAATGACTATTAAATTTGGAAGCCATGGGTCCAGTAGATTGATGTTAGATCTTACAAGGATTTAAGTGAATCAAGTATCATTCTCCACATCAGCATAGAGAGCTGAATCTGTACTTGTTTGATCTTGATTTACTGGTCGGCAAGGTGGTTAGCACTGTTGCCCCACAGCTCCAGGGACCCGGGTTCAATTCCGGCCTTGGGTCACTCAGAGGGTGGATGCAGACTCGATGGGCTGAATGGCCTCCTTCTGCACTGTAGTGATTCTATTAATATCTTTTTTAGATTTTATTACTATTGTCCTTGTTTTAACAAAAAAACAACCTTTGTACATGGGTGGCCTTCCTGTCAGTGCCCTAGCCACCTATCCCTAACTTGAGCTCAATTTATGTTGAAGGCAGACAAAGTCTAGGTTTGCACTCATCCACTTGGGGCCCTAAAGTAGCCAATGGCCATCTAAGAGCCTCTGCCCACCTGGCCTCAATTGTATGACAGCAATAGGTCAGGAATGGGGATGTAACACGACAAGTCACCCTGCCCAAGATTAAAGATGTGGGGGATACCTCCCTTACTGGCCCCTTTCCATAATGAGCACCTGCTCCCAAGACCTCATCATCAAAACTCTTCTCCCCGGTGGTGTTGCTGGGACTACACTGCTGCCGGCAAATGAGTGAGTAGCGGAAATCTCGCTTCTAGCTAATCAAGGCTCCTTGGCGTATCAAAATGCTGCAGGGGTGCTGGCATCAGCAGCGATGAGTTCCCCCCAACTCTTTGGGTGGAATGATAGACTGAATTATACATACTCAATCTGAGACAATCCTTTCCTTTCACATATAATTCAATAGACTGAGGGGTAAGCTGACTTTAAATAATAACTGCAATCACTGTAAAATATACACTGTAAAATGTGTGCGTCACATTTTCCGGCATGTTTACAAATGACCAAATATTGCAAAAAAAACTGTGCTCTGGCTTGAAATATACATTAGATTTTATGTAGCTTCTCATGCACAGTAGTTAGCACAGTTGCTTCCCAGTGCCAGGGTCCCTGGTTCGATTCCCGCTTGCGTGACTGTCTGTGCAGAGTCTGCACATTCTCCCCATGTCTGAGTGGGTTTCCTCCGGGTGCTCAGGTTTCCACCCACAAGTCCCAAAATACGTGCTTGTTAGGTGATTTGAACAGTTGGCATTCTCCCTCAGTGTACCCAAACAGGTGCCGGAGTGACGCGACTAAGGGATTTTCACAGTAACTTCATTGCAGGGTTAATGTAAGCCAACTTGTGACATTAATAGTTAGTATCAAGTTCAGACACAAATATTTTAAGGCAACAATGGTGCATATGTCATTTAAGACAAATACAAAGGCATTTTTGTAGCAGCAATGCTGCGATTCTGATGGTGAATTTGCCATCAGCATTATGAAATTTGGCACATTGCCTTAATAAAACCTATGACATGTACATTAACGTCAGCTAGTTGCTACACTCCCAATTGGTATTATGGTCCTTAAATCAAAATAAGATTGATTTATTTCAGCGTTTTTGCAAACATTTTCAAATCTACAATACTTGCGCCCTATTTAGCTGAAATTATGCAGACCTTCCAATGAAATTGGTTCCAGGTGCATCCATCTTATTTCTAAGTGGTTTAATGTACACTCCTGAAAGCAGCTTCTGTTTTCACGTCATCTTATATTTTACACTTTGATATGACTTCAAAACATTTTTCTTTTGAATAATATTGTCAAAGAAAAGGATGAAACCTGTACTATTTGGTGCCAGCTTTGCTGCAGGAGTAGCCAGAAAGCTACCTGATCGATGACAGATTACAGCCTGTGGGACTGCGCTCCAGATATTGTGTCAGGATTTACTCCCTTGGCTTTCATTTTTCCTGAGACACCCACAAGGCAGTGAGGCTAATTAACCATAGCTGGGGATCTGGCCCATCAGCACAATGGCATACCACAGATCAGTGGACCTGCCTGCTACAAAAGTGGGCACCAGGCCCCCTCTGAGTCTCCTGCAGTGGGACAGTGGAGTGCCCAGTTTATGTATGCTGCCATGGGGGAGGCACGATATCGGGATTGATGAAGGAGAGGTTATATACTGGCAGGATTTTTTCCCAATAGTTACATTGCTAACAAACAGTGAGAGCTGAAAGCAAGACGTGGCAAGCAGACTAGCCACTATGTACCAAGCCATGCCAAAATGCTTGACCTGGAGACATGCATTGGGCATAAACTATTCACTATATCTATTACATTCTTGGGTTATGGGCCACAAATGAGTAAAAACAACAGGGTTGTTGTGATGGGAGACTTCAACTTCCCCAATATTGACTGGGATTCACTTAGTGCTAGGGGCTTAGACGGGGCAGAGTTTGTAAGGAGCATCCAGGAGGGCTTCTTAAAACAATATGTAAACAGTCCGACTAGGGAAGGGGCTGTACTGGACCTGGTATTGGGGAATGAGCCCGGCCAGGTGGTAGAAGTTTCAGTAGGGGAGCATTTCGGGAACAGTGACCACAATTCAGTCAGTTTTAAAGTGCTGGTGGACAAGGATAAGAGTGGTCCTAAGTTGAATGTGCTAAATTGGGGGAAGGCTAATTATAACAATATTCGGCGGGAACTGAAGAACCTAGATTGGGGGTGGATGTTTGTGGGTAAATCAACATCTGACATGTGGGAGGCTTTCAAATGTCAGCTGAAAGGAATTCAGGACCGGCATGTTCCTGTGCGGAAGAAGGATAAATACGGCAAATTTCGGGAACCTTGGATAACGAGAGATATTGTAGGCCTCGTCAAAAAGAAAAAGGAGGCATTTGTCAGGGCTAGAAGGCTGGGAACAGACGAAACCTGTGTGGAATATAAGGAAAGTAGGAAGGAACTTAAGCAAGGAGTCAGGAGGGCTAGAAGGGGGTCACGAAAAGTCATTGGCAAATAGGGTTAAGGAAAATCCCAAGGCCTTTTACACGTACATAAATAGAAAGAGGGTAGCCAGGGAAAGGGTTGGCCCACTGAAGGATAGGCAAGGGAATCTATGTGTGGAGCCAGAGGAAATGGGCGAGGTACAAAATGAATACTTTGGATCAGTGTTTACCAAAGAGAAGGAATTGGTGGATGTTGAGTCTGAAGAAAGGTGTGTAGATAGCCTGGGTCACATTGAGATCCAAAAAGACGAGGTGTTGGACGTTTTGAAAAATATTCGTGTAGATAAGTCCCCAGAGCCTGATGGGATCTACCCCAGAATACTGATGGAGGCTAGAGAGGAAATTGCTGAGGCCTTGACAGAAATCTTTGGATCCTCACTGTCTTCAGGTGATGTCCTGGAGGACTGGAGAATAGCCAATGTTGTTCCTTTGTTCAAGAAGGGTAGCAAGGATAATCCAGGGAACTACAGGCTGGTGAGCCTTACGTCAGTGCTAGGGAAATAACTGGAGAGAATTCTTCGAGAGCATCTACTCCCATCTGGAAGCAAATGGATGTATTAGTGAGAGGCAGCATGGTTTTGTGAAGGGGAGGAATTGTCTCATTAACTTGATAGAGTTTTCGAAGAGGTCACAAAGATGATTGATGCAGGTAGGGCAGTGGATGTTGTCTATATGAACTTCAGTAAGTCCTTTGACAAGGTCCCTCATGGTAGATTGGTACAAAAGGTGAAGTCACACGGGATTAGGGGTGAGCTGGCAAGGTGGATACAGAACTGGCTAGGTCATAGAAGGATAGAGTAGCAATGGAAGGGTGCTTTTCGAATTGGAGGGCTGTGACTAGTGGTGTTCCGCAGGGATCAGTGCTGGGACCTTTGCTGTTCGTAGTATATATAAATGATTTGGAGGAAAATGTAACTGGTCTGATTAGTAAGTTTGCAGACGAGACTAAGTTTGGTGGAATTGCAGATAGCGATGAGGACTGTCAGAGGATACAGCAGGATTTAGATCATTTGGAGACTTGGTCGGAGAGATGGCAGATGGAGTTTAATCTGGACAAATGTGAGGTAATGCATTTTGGAAGGTCTAATGCAGGTAGGGAATATACAGTGAGTGTACAGGGGAACCCTCAAGAGTATTGAAAGTCATAGAAATCTAGGTGTACAGGTCCACAGGTCACTGAAAGGGGCAACACAGTTGGAGAAGGTAGTCAAGAAGACATACGGCATGCTTGCCTTCATTGGCCGGGGCATTGTGGATAAGAATTGGCAAGTCATGTTGCAACTGTATAGACCTTAGTTCGGCCACACTTGGAGTATAGAGTTCAATTCTGGTCGCCACACTACCAGAAGGATGTGGAGGCTTTAGAGAGGATACAGGAGAGATTTACCAGGATGTTGCCTGGTATGGAGGGCATTAGCTATGAGGAGCAGTTGAATAAACTCTGTTTGTTCTCACTGGAACGACGGAGGTTGAGGGGCGACCTGATAGAGGTCTACAAAATTATGAGAGGCAGAGACAGAGTGGATACTCAGGGGCTTTTCCCTAGGGTAGAGAGGTCAATTACTCGGGTGCATAGGTTTAAGGTGCGAGGGGCAAGGTTTCGAGGAGATGTACGAGGCAGGTTTTTTACACAGAGGGTAGTGGGTGCCTGGAACTCGCTGCCGGAGGAGATGGTGGAAGCAGGGACGATAGTGATATTTAAGGACGAATACATGAATAGGATGGGAATAGAGGGATACGGACCCAGGAAGTGTAGAAGATTTCAGTTTAGACGGGCTTGGAGGGCCGAAGGGCCTGTTCCTGTGCTGTACTTTTCTTTGTTCTTTATATCCAAATTGGCCAATGTCATAAAATGGATGGCATTATAAGTCGCGTGGATAGAATATAGAATTACAGAAGGACATTGGACGAGACCTTCTGGCTGTTCACGCTGGCGGTGCACCCCCATTTTGGGTTTCCCAGTGGAGTGAGGTGGATTCAATGGGCAATACCATTGACAACCGCGGGACATGAAGTTCCAGCTGTTGGCCAGTGGCAGGCCACCTGACGTTGCTGAGAAGCACGCTGCGGGGAGGCCAGAGAATCTCGCCCATTTGACGCTTCACCAAGTCCCCAGCTTTTTGTTAAAATTTGGCTGAACAAGAAACATTTAGGTTAAAGTAGACAAAGTTTGAGATTCAAGACACCTGCTAAGAGAATGAAGCCACAAGATTCCATGGGTTTTGAGCAAACAAAAATAAACGTTACCATACAAGGTCAGAAAGATAAAATAACTTACAGTATCTATCTTACACTCTAGCATTCAGGGTAAATATGAAATACATGTGAATTATCAGGCAAGCTGTGGTTGAACACATTACACTGCGCACAATATACGGCAGATGTGACCATTGCACAGTCCACGGATTTCTCAACAATGCACCCAGAGGGGTTTTTCACAGTAACTTCATTGCAGTGTTAATGTATGCCTACTTGTGACAATAATAAAGATTATTATTATTACTATTATTATTATAGATGTCAGTAATATTGTTGAGTCAACCAATCCCGCTGAAAATCTAGGCAAGATATTTTCAGCTCAGCCTGCTGCCGGAATTTTTGACTTGACTGGCAAGTCTCCAGCTGCAAGTCCTGCCACAACAGGATGGTAAAATCCCGGCTTCATAAGGGATTCCAGTTTTCACCTTCGAAGATTTCACCACACAACTCTCATCAAAAGTCGAGCCAACTCAGAGGGCCTCAACAATAGCCTACCTTGCAGGGATTCAGTCTCATCCCCTGGGATTCCATTTCCCTGGATTCTTAAGTATACACTAAAGCAGCAACTCACAATCACAACTTCAGCTCTTTGGCTGTGCCAAGCAGAACAATGCTGCTCCAAAGATGTAGCTTCACCCCAATGGGCTGTCGTATGGAGTCATCTATCTTCTGCTACTCTCACGATTGCCAGGGATATTCCTGAGCCCTGTTCACTTCAAGTCTGTTAACCGCCGCTCTTTTCATGATTGGAGTTGCTTTCCCTGCTGCTCTCTTTTCAACTTAACTGGAACCTCTTCCTGTCTCTGTCCCCTGCCTGCGACTTCTCTTTGGGTCCCGTTCCCTGTCTCCTGCCCGGGAATTCTTGCCTGCAATGGCACTCGATTCCCAGTTAGATGATCTGGGTTTTTGCATCGTTTTTCCCTTTCTGCACAGGAGCGCTGGGTCTGGCCTCTGCCCGAAGAATTAAACTGCTGAATTGCACATACTCAGCCTGCTCCTGGCCTGAGATTGTGTGCAAATGACAAGGTCTGCTGGGACTTGGAGTTCCCGACCCCCATTCCTTAATGTAGGTCTGGCTTTCATAAATATCGGTAACACTATGGATTGCCAAGCAAATGTGAGGTATCTAGTTGGAGCTTGAAGAGTTCCAGAGGTCTACCCAAAAGACTGCCTCATCTGCTCCACACCAGCTTTAACCTGTCATGAAAGTGGAAGCCACTAACTTAATTGCAATGGTGGCATTTCATCACAGAAACATTTTGTTAATTAGTTCTCGTTGCATGCAAAGCCATTACAATTAACTTCTTACTGTGTGTCATTGGGACTGCTGGACCACTTTCAACCCTGATGTGACCATCAATTCACTCGGAACACGATTGGAAGTAAACTGTGGTTTTAATAGTCTTACAACTGAGCCTGCCTGCAACCAGAAGAACTGAGGGTAGGCTCACGGCTGCAGCACTTTATACTTCCAGTAGTGGGATGGGCCATGGGCAGAGCCAAGGGTGGAGCCCTGTACAAGCTCCTCATCTCCCCCTATGGGCAGAGCCACGCAACGGCTCACAGACAGAGCCCACAAGGACATAATAGTATGCAATACAATACAGTGTGAATTACAATACAGTATGAATTCACCACAAACCCACAGAGAGGAATGGCAGGTTTGCAGGCAGAGAGGTAGCCGTGGAATTTCTCAGATGGCCTTCCCTCTGCCCTCCTTCCTGTCTTGACCTATCGCACAATTTTACAGTGGGAGGGGTGAGGCCTCAGTTGGCCCGGCCACCCTTTGCTAATTGAAACGCTTAATTTGGAAATTAAATGACCACTTAAGGGCCATTTCACACCTGACCTTGAATAACTGTGTATCCTGGGTGTTGTGTACAGAATTGGAACCATGAGAGCTATCTGGGAACTGAGCACAGAAAATATGTCTCCCTCAGACATTAATGGAGTGGATTGCTTTTATGTTTATGAACGTTGAAGGCTCGCCCCAAGGAGGTCTGATCAAGACATACATGCAACCAATAACCCCCTGCACCCGTGGAAAACTCATGGAGCACACTCATCTTGCGGACCGACTCTCTGGATCCATACTGAATATTCAAACTCTCTGGCCCATTTAAACAATATAAGTGACTTTTCTGGTGCAGTGATCTGTGCCAGTGAAACGGATGCCATGCATGGAGTCTGAAAGGAGCCCCGGCATAGAAATTCAATGCCACAGTGACTTTTAAAGCCACCGGCATTGTACTCCTTCCTGGCCCAAGGGGCCACAGATCTTCCAGGAGTAGAGCACACAGGCCAATGAATGTCTCTCTAGGCACGCTTAGTCATTATTGGCATTGCCTCTCAATAATTTGCAGGTAAAGCAGGAACTGTAGATTTTAGGACACTCCATTAATTGCTCATCGTTGTACTGGCCCCTGGCTGCTTTCATCCTGGCTGGCTTCAGTGTCTGGTGCCGCCCTTCTTGGCCTTCTAAACACTGTTGTACAGGACCCAATGCCATTCTTCCACTGCGCCATTCCTCCTCTGCCCAAGACTTCACAAATACTGGATGGACACATCCCGTTTTACATCCAGAAGTTGAACTGAGTAGAAACCAGGAAATGCTGTGTTCGCCACTGGTGACCTGGCCTTCAACCAAAACCTTGCACCTATGGACAAATGGCCTCTTTGAGTATGCCCTAGTGTTCTTAGAGCACACTCTCTGGACTTGCTCTAAATGACCCAAGACCTCCACTCAATATCCCTTGACCTTCCCTCTATCCTGCCGCAGTGACCCTCAGAACATTCCTCGGTCACCTTCGGATCTTCTCTTGATCACCCTCGACCTTCCTTTGATCACCATCGACTTGTCTTGCGAGCCTTCTCAGCCTCCTCTCTCCTTGTCCAGCAAATTCTCCTAGTAATGACAGAGAGCTCCAACTGGCTCACTTTGCACCTTGAAGACTGCCTCATTTGTTCCATGCCAGCTTTAAACAGTTGTGAAAGTGGAATCCTGTGTTTCCCATGCTCCTCAAACCTAATCGCAAAGATAGGTAGCATTTAATCGCAAAAACCTGTGTTCTAATGAGTACTAATTAGCATTCCCCTGTGTACCATTGTCACTGACGTCCCATTTCCAACCCACCACAGCGAGAATTTGGCATTTCTATCCTGAATTTGGGAATTTGAAACTTTGCTTCCTGCCCTATTCAATGCCCCAAGCACCTTGTTCCTTGCTCCCTTGGCCAGTATTAAATTACACCCAATGTTTCAAAACTATATATAACAGTCTTGACATTCATTATCAAATATGCAAGTATTTGTATTGTGAGTTTTTGTGGTAAGAATGAAGAAAGATAATCTTACATCTTTTGTTTTTATCACTTTTTTCTACCTTCGCATGAGTATAATTAAACAAGTAACATGCGGGGATTCCTTTCCCAACCATTCTCCAAACAGAAATAACATTGCAATTCTTCCAAATTATCATATTTATTTGTACCTTCAGCTCTCTCAGCAATGACAATGCAGCTGTTTCAGGCCCAAACATGTAGGGCGCGATTCTCCAAGCCCCGCGCTGGGCTGGAGAATCGGCGCAACCGTGCCACGTCGCCCCGACGCAGGCGCGCGATTCTCCGAGGTGCGGAGAATCGGCGCCGTTTGTGCAGCGCGGTCGCGGACCGCGGCCGGGCCACCGATTCTCCGGCGCGGATGGGACGAGAGGCCGCGTGGAAACGGCAGAGTACCGTCGGCGCCATTCACCTCTGGTCGCTGCCGGTGGGAACTCTGCGCGAAGGGTCGGGGCGGCATATGTGGGGGAAGGGGGGCTCCGTCCCAGGGGGGCCTCCGATAGGGTCTGGCCCGCGATCAGGGCCCACCGATCGGCGGGCCAGCCTCTCCCCCCCGGGTCTACATTGTTGCGCGGCCGGCCCCTGAACCCTCACACCATGTTGCGTAGGAACCGGCGCGCTGAAGAAGTCCCCCGCACATGGGCAGGTTGGCGCGGCGCCGATTTGGCGCTGGTAAGGGAGGCTGGAGCGGCGTGAACCACGTGGGGTTGTCCCTGCACCCGTTTCGCCCGGCGTTGTGAAATGCAACAGGGTTCACGACGGCGCGAACACTTAGGGGGGATTCTCCGAGCCCCGGGCTGGAGAACCGGCGCAACCACGCCGCAACGCCCCGATGCCGGCGCGCTATTCTCTGAGGTGCGGAGAATCGATGCCATTTGTGCCGGCGCGTTTGGCGCAGCGCTGGCCGCGTGCCGCTGGAATCGGCGGTGCCGCCGATTCTCCGACCCGGATGGGCCGAGCGGACACGCCGATATGACAGAGTCCCGCCGGCGCCGTTCACCCCGGTTGCTGCCGGAGGGAACTCTGCGGGAGTGGTCGGGGGGGGGGGGGGGGGGGGGGCGGCCTGTGGGGGGGGGGGTGGTCTTTCACCGGGGGGGCCTCGATGGGGTGTGGCCCGCGGTCGGGGCCCACCGATCGTCGGGCTGGCCTCTTCCCCCACGCCCCCCCCCCCCCCCTCCCGGGCCTACTTCCTGGCGCGGCCGCCCCCTGAACACCGACTCCATTTTGAGTCGGGGCCGGCACGCTAAAGAAGTCCCCCGCGCATGCGTAGGTTGGCGTGGTGTCCATTTGGCACCGCGTGAGGAGGCTGGAGTGGCGTGAACCACTCCAGCACCGTGCTGGCCCCCTGTGGTGGCCAGAATCGGTCGTACCCGGGCCCAGTTTGCGCCATCGTGAAACGCACCGGCGTTCACAACGGCGCTAACATTTGGGCTCCATATCGGAGAATCGCCCCCTTAGTCTCCATTTTGGAGAATCGTGCCCGTAATTTCAAGAAGGAGTTAGATAAAGCTCTTGGGGCTAAGGGGATCAAGGGGGGAAGGCTGGATCAGGGTATTGAACTTGATGATCAGCCATGATCAGAATGAATGGCAGAGCAGAATTGAAGGGCTCAATGGCCTCGTCCTGCTTCTATTTTCTACGTATGTTTTTAAAAAATTAATCTTTATTGTCACAAGTAGGCTTACATTAACACTGCAATGACGTTACTGTGAAAAGCCCCTAGTCGCCACAGTCCGGCGCCTGTTCGGGTACACAGAGGGAGATTTCAGACTGTCCAATGCATGTCTTTGGGGACTTGTGGGAGGAAACCGGAGCACCCAGATTCTATGTAAACCATTCAAAAATATTGAAAGGTCAGCATTGTTTAATTGTTATATATTTTAGGAAGTACAACGTTTCCCATGCAGCATTTTAAAAAAATCAAACAACCACTTGAATGTAACAACTTCCTGTGAAAGTTACTAAAGGTTATGACTCCATAAATGCTGCTAATGGACTTCTCTACAAATGCAACCAGGCGTTGCAGATATTTCCAAATTACTGAGCAGACAATTTAAGTTCATGGAAAAAATCCTAAGGGCACCACTTCATGCATATAATCCTTTCGGCCTGGATTTTCCTTAAACATTAGAAGAGGAAAATCTACTCCATTGCATGTGATTTTCAATTTGATGACATGAAGAACCAGAAGAAGAGTAGCTTGGTGGTAATGTTCTTGAACTAGTCATCCATAGACCTGGACTAATATTCCGGAGACATGAGTTCAAATGCCACCATGGCAACTGGGGGAATTTGAATTCAATTAATTAATCAGGAATAAAAAGCTAATCTCATTGATAATGATCATGAAACTAGTGAATTATCATAAAAACTCATCTGGTTCTCTAATCTACCATCCTTACCAGCTCTGGCTACATGACTCCAGACCCGCAACAATGTGGTTGATGCTCATGTCACAATGATGGAGAAGAAAACCCAGAATTATGTATGAGAATATTGGAACTTTAAATAAGACCGGAGATTTTAAAAATGGATATACAAGCCAAAGATAACTGAGGATGTAAAGTCAGTCACTGGCTGAAATGCTGCAGGGGGATTCTCCTAGAGACAATGGAAACCCTCACCGTTTCCAGACAAGGTATTTCTAAAGCATCCACAAACTGATTACCATCTCTAGTAGAGACAAAAGGACATAAAAGCTATCTCTTCTCAAGAGATTCTATGAGTAATGCCAAGACGGAATTGTGGATTTGTCTTCCTGGATGGAATATACAAAGAATGGATTTAAAGCCAGCTGAAAAGTTGCCTCAGCACCTGTCTGTGATCTGTGAGACCAAGTGCTGGAAGTTGAACAAAAGAAAAAGCCATCAAGCATGCACAGTGCGCCTGCAAAATAGTTATTTTTGTGGGGATCTCTCTTTCGCACTCTCTCTCTGACTGTGGAATTCAGCTCGAGTCACCAAATGGATCTCAGCTGAAAAGAGACTGGGACCCTTCACTGGAATCAAAAAAACTATTAACCTTCTTAAATCAACTCTACTGGAACCTTGAAACTGACTATTTGCCTACTGAAGTCAATTCCACTGGAATCAAATCGTAGCAGCTCCACACTTCATCATCTACTCATCGTGAGTCAAGGACTGTTCTGTTTGCCCTTTCTTTATATTTACTTACTTTGGACTCAATTCTCACTTCCAATCTATGCAATGAATGTCTATGCAAGTGTTTTACCATTTTGTCTTTGCAGTTCGTAGTTATTAAACTCACCCTATCTTCAATTCAAGAAAGCTTGGTTAAACTGGCTCCTTTTAAAACATTAATACTGGGTCTGGAAAAAGATATCTGTGCAAAGGAATCCTTTTTAAATTAAGTCTTGTTGCTACCAACAGAGGAGATTGAATAACGACAGGGAGCCAGATCATCCCGCCTCATCCAGAATTTGTAACAATGTGGGGGTATCCCAGGCAGATGGTGATAATGGGGTCACACAATGATCAATAACTTGGGGGGAAGTTCATCTGGGGGCTGATCGTAACACTTAACTGTCCCCCAAAATGGTGCAGCAAACCACTCAATTGTCTCAAACGGCTACAGAAACTAGCACTGGAATGCACCTACATCATATTGACTGCAGCAGTTCAAGAAGGCTTCTCGAGAGCAATTAGAAGTGGACAGTAAATAATAATAAAAATCCTTATTTTCACAAGTGGGCTTACATAAACACTGCAATGAAGTTACTGTGAAAAGCTCCTAGTTGCCACGTTCCGGCGCCTGTTCGGGTACACAGAGGGAGAATTCAGAATGTCCAAATTATCTAACAGCATGTCTTTCGGGACTTGTGGGAGGAAACCGGAATACCCGGAGGAAACCCACGCAGACCCGGGGAGAACATGCAGGCTCCACACAGACAGTGATCCATGCTGGGAATCGAACCTGGGACCTGGAGCTGTGGAGCAACAGTGCTAACCACTGTGCTACCGTGCTGCCCACAAACGTTGGCTTAATCAGTGGTGCTCATTTCCCAAGAAAGATGTTTTAAAAATCTGCTGCCCATTTTACAGTGAACTCAAATAGCAACAAATGGATTTTGCACTAATGCAAGTTTGCAGAGGCCAGCTGGTTAGCATAGTTATACATATTTTCATGTGACGATCTGGATAGGTAAATGGTAGCATTGTGGAAGGCGCAATGGAAAAGTGCTCCGAAGTGCAATTTAAAGTGTTGCAGACAATTAAATGAAGGCTACACATTGCGATACCAAATTGGAAATGATTGGGTAACTTCCTCTGAAATAACTAATTTATATCAGGCAACTGCCCACACTCTCCACTTTGATTTTTGGGCGGCACAGTAGTACAGTGGTTAGCACTGTTTAACAGCGCAAGGGACCTGGGTTCAATTCCAGCCCCTGGTCACTGCCTGTGTAGATTTTGCACTTTCTCCCCGTGTCTGCGTGAGTTTCCTTTGGGTGTTCCAGTTTCCTCCCACAGTCCAAAGATGTGCAGGTTAGGTAGATTGGCCATGCTAAATTGCCCCTTAGTGTCCAAAAGGGTTAGGTGGGGTTACCGAGTTATGGGGATAGGGTGGAGGTGAGGGCTTGAGTGGGGTGCTCTTTCCAAGGGCCGGTGCAGACCCGATAGGCTGAATGGTCTCCTTCTGCACTGTAAATTCTATGGTTCTATAAACTGTCCTTCAATCCCTGCATTTAGATGAAATAATAATTCTATTATATTGGGATGGGGGCTGTTATAACCCGCATGGGCATGCAGAATACGAGCTCCCCCGATCAGGAGGTAGGGGACCCTTAACACAGTTCATATGCTTTTGTATGAATAGAATCGGCCTGTCAGGCACTGATTGACTACAGAAGAGCCAGTAGGAAGCTACTGGAGCTGTACAAATAGTTAACGTGTTAAATAAAATCATTTTTGTTTTTCTCTGCAACTCGGTGTGAACTCCTTTTGTTGCCCCTTACAAAACGGGGAGGGGGGGGGGGGGGGGGTTCCTTGTTGTAATTTCTGTTATGAGTTCAGAGATTGTAAATGAAAACCACACGTCCTGGCCCAACCCCAACTCATTGGTTCACACAGTGTCAATATCCATATTAAAATAATGTGTCAGAGTAGGGGACTAAAATGTTGAAAATGTTTGGAAGAAAAACATCTCAGCTCATGAGAAGGATACAGTCACAAGTCTGTCACTGTCAATTGAGCAATCCAGATTGTGAAATATCTGGTTTCTGAGGTAAAGCTGAAAGAAGCAAATTTCCTGTCAGTGGAATGAAGCTAAAAAAAACTACTTTGAACTTTCCTTTTTTAAAAAAATATTTTATTCATGCATTTGCGGAAACAAATATCAAACCAAGCAAATGAAAGCAGAAGTAAAGTTATACAACGTAATAAATAACCAACACCCAATCCTCCCCCCCACCCCCCCCCCCCCCCCCCCCCCCCCCCCGCCTTACCCCCTCCTCTTGTCCTGCCTTCTCCATTTTAGCCCTCTTAAGTCCGTCTCCGGGCTATCAGGGGGGCAAAGACCAAAACATCGGCCTCTCTCACCCTCAGACCTTCTGACATCCTAAATATCGCTACCTCTGGACCTTTACCCCCAACACCTCGGACATTACATCCGCAAGCCCCTGCCAGAATCCCTTCTGCTTCGGACATGCCCAAAACATATGGACACGATTCGCGGGCCTTCCTGCGCCCCACCCATACCTATCCTCCACTTCCTCAAAGAACTGACTCATCCTCGCTACCGTCATATGTGCCCTGTGAATTACTTTAAACTGAATAAGACAGAGCATTCACCCTCTGCAGGGCCTCCTCCCACGTCCAAGCCTCCACTTCCGCCCCTTCCACACAGGTCCTCCTGCAACTTCAGCTTAATGTCCCCCACCAGGACCAGCTCACAAACCATCAGCTCCTTGTAGACCTCGGACATCTTCTCCACTCCACCCCCTCCCTCGACAAGACCTTGTCCTGCAACACTAAGGGCGGCAAACCAGGAAAGGACGGCACCTCCCTCCTCAGGAAATCCCGGACCTGCAAGTACCTGAAACCATTGCCCCTGGGCAGCTCATACTCTTCCTCCAGGTTTTCTAATTTTGCAAAGCTGCCCCCTATGAACAGGTCCCCGAATCGCTCAATCCCTGCCATCCACCACCCCAGAAACCTCGCAAACCTATGATTATCACAGATCAATGCTCAACGCCGAGGCACCCTCCGAATCAAATGCTGCCTCCACTGCCTCCCACACCCTTTAGGTCAACACCACCACTGGTTCACGGAGTACCTGGGCAGCGAGAACGGCAGAGGCCCCGTTAGCAATACCCTCAAGCTCGTTCCCCGACAAGAAGCCGCCTCCATCCACCCGCATACCAACCACATACCCCCAATCCCTGCACCAACTCTTTGTCCACCCTGGGAAACTACAACCCATCCAAGAATCGCTACAATCCCTCCCCCCTGGCCGGGGGCTCCGATTCATACAACCACCTGTAAAATTCCTCAAACACCCCATTCACCCCCACCGGGTCCAGCACACCCATCCCGTCCCATCCCTCACTCTACCCATCTTCCTTGCTGCCTCCTGTTTCCTCAGCTGGTGGGCCAACATCTTGCTCACCTTCTCCCCATACTCGTATCTTGCCCCCTGGCCCTCCACAACTGCCCGACCGCCTTCCCCGTGGACTCCAATTCAAACTCCATCTGGAGCCTCTGCCTCCCCTCAACAACCCTGCTTCCGGTGCCTCCGAATACCTCCAGTCCATCCTCAGAATCTCTTCCACCAGGCTTGCCATCTCTGTTCTTTCCACCTTTTCCCTATGTACGTGACTCAAAATGAACTGTCCCCGAACCACTGCCTTGAGTGCAGCCTACAGTATGGCAGCCATGACCTCCCCTGTTGTTCAGCTCCATGTACCCCGAATGGTGGCCATCATCCGTTCGCACACCTCCTCATCTGTCAACAGGCCTACATTCAGCATCCACTCAGCCTCCCAAACCTCCATAACCCCCCCACAAACAAGCCTCCCCCCCACCACCACCACACACTCCATAAACCCCTTCAGTTCCTTCGCCAGTGCCAACACCTATGCTGACCTCGGGTTTGACCGGTCAAACTTGACTAAATGACCGTGTTAAACCCCACCCCCCCTCCCCATGATCAACCGGTACGAGTCCCAGTCCGGAATCTTACCCATCACCCACCTCATAAAAACCACATCATCCCAATTAGGGGCATAAACATTTACCAGGACCACCGGCATCCCCTCCAGCTTCCCACTAACCATCACAAACCTCCATCCTAAACTGCTACAATGTTCCCCACCTCGAACGCCACCCGTTTATTCACCAGCACAGCCACCCCCTTCGTCTCCATGCCTAGTCCCGAGTGGAACACCTGCCCCACCCATCCGTTCCTCAACCTTGTCTGATCCCCTATCTTATTTTTAATAAACATTTTATTGAGATATTTATGGTTTTATAACAGTAACAGAAGAAACAATGTACAGACAAATATAAACACAGTGCAAAAGCCGTCTTCCTCCCTTAGAGGTCCAACCTTTTCTAACCCCCTACTCTAAACTAAACTAAATCCCAGCCCCTTCCCCCCTCTCTGCGGATGGTTAATTTTCCACAAAGAAGTCGATGAACGGCTGCCACCTCCGGGCGAACCCTAACATTGACCATCTCAGGGCGAACTTTATTTTCTCCAGACAGAGAAAGCCAGCCATCTCAGTTAGTCAGGTCTCCGACTTTGGGGGCTTTGAATCCCTCCCTCCTCCTGGATTCCCGGGTCTTCCAACACTCCGAAAATCGCCACCTCTGGACTCGGTTCCACCCTTGTTTTCAACACCTTGGACATGACATCCGCAAACCCCTGCCAGAATCCTCTAAGCTTCGGGCATGCTCAGAACATAGGAACATGGTTCGCTGGTCCTCGCGCACACCTTGCGCACCTATCTTCTACCCCAAAGAACCTGCTCATCTGGGCCTCTGTCATGTGGGCCCGGTGAATGACCTTAAACTGTATCAGGCTGAGCCTGGCACATGTTGTGGACGCGTTGACTATACTAGTGGAGTACCGTGTCTGCGGGAACGACAGAGGCGCCGTTACCAATGCCCCCAAACTAGTACCCTTGCATGATGCCGCCTCTACTCGCTCCCACACCGACCCCTCCCCCCACCACCCACTTCCTAATCATGGCTATATTCGCCTCCCAATAATAATTACTAAAGTTCGGCAGCACCAGCCCGCCCTCCCCCCCGGCTCTGCTCCAGCATCCCCTTTTTTACTCGCGGGGTCTTACCCGCCCATACATAGCCAGTGATCACCTTATTGACCCGTCTAAAGAAGGACCGCGGAATAAAGATGGGGACATACTGAAACACAAGCAGGAACCTCGGGAGGACTGTCATTTTCACTGTCTGTATCCTCCCAGCCAGTGACAACGGGAGCACATCCCACCTTCGGAAATCTTCCTTCATTTGGTCTACTAGTTGGGCCAGATTTAACTTGTGTAGCCATTCCCATTCCCGCGCAACCTGGATGCCTAGGTACCGAAAGCTTTCCCCTACCACCCTAAACGGCAACTCCCCCAGTCGCCTCTCCTGCCCCCTTGTCTGGATTGCAAACATCTCACTTTTCCCGATGTTCAATTTATCACCCGAAAACAGACCAAATTCCCCCAAAATCCTCATAATTTCTTCCATCCCTTCTAGTGGGCCCGAAACATATAGGAGCAGGTCTTCTGCGTATAGCTAGACTCTGTGTTCCACCCCCCCCCCCCCCCACCCCAGCCCAGCCCCTTGAGGCTCTCAACGCAATTGCCAGCGGCTCTATGGCCAACGCAAACAGCAGTGGGGAGATGGGGCCTCCCTTTCTCGTCCCCCGGTGCAGCCTGAAATAGCCCAATGTCAACATGTTCGTCCGTATACTCTCCACGGGAGCCTGATACTGCAGTCTGACCCAATGGGTGAAGCCCCGTCCAAACCAGTCCAGTACCTCCCACAGATAGGTCCATTCCACCCAATCGAATGCCTTCTCTGCGTCCATTGCGACCACTACCTCTACGTCCCTACCCTCTGAGGGCATCATGATCACATTCAGCAACCTTCTGACGTTGGCCGCCAACTGGTCTGGTCCTCCCTAATTACATCCGGAAAGCAGTCTTCAATCCTAGAGGACAAGATTCTGGCCAACAGTTTGGTGTCTACATTTAGTAGGGAGATTGGCCTGTAGGACCCGCATAGCTCCGGGTCCTTATCCCGCTTCAGGATCAATGAGATAGTGGCCTGTGACATCATAGAGGGAAGCACCCCTCTCTCCCTTGCCTCATTGAATGTCCTCATCAAAGTGACCCCAATATCCCAGAGAACGTTTTATAAAACTCCACTGGGTACCCGTCCGGCCCCAGGGCTTTACCCGACTGCATGGCCTTCAGATGCTATTTCTTCCATCCCGATCAGGGCCCCCAGCCCTTCTACCAGCCCTTCCTCCACCTTTGGGAACCTCAGCCCCCCTAGGAATTGCCTCATCCCCTCCGGCCTAGCTGGGGGTTCCGACTCATACAACCTGCTATAAAACTCCTTCAACGCCCTAATAACCCCTGCTGAATCTCCAAATAAGTTCCCGTTCCTGTCCCTTTACTTTCCCAATCTCCCAGTCTGCCTCCCTCTTTCTGCGTCCTTCTCACCATATTCATAAATCGCCCCCTCGCCGCCTTCAGCTGCTCCACCGCCTTCCCTGTAGTTAATTTTTCATAGAATTTACAGCGCAGAAGGAGGCCATTCGGCCCATCGAGTCTGCACCGGCTCTTGGAAAGATCATCCTACCCAAGGTCAACACCTCCACCCTATCCCCATAACCCAGTAACCCCACCCAACACTAAGGGCAATTTTGGACACTAAGGGCAATTTAGCATGACCAATCCACCTAACCTGCACATCTTTGGACTGTGGGAGGAAACCGGAGTACCTGGAGGAAACCCACACACACACAGGGAGGATGTGCAGACTCCGCACAGGCAGTGACCCAAGCCGGAATCGAACCTGGGACCCTGGAGCTGTGAAGCGATTGTGCTATCCACAATGCTACCGTGCTGCCCTAACAAGCCAAACTCTGCCTATAGCTTCCGTCGTTCCATTTAAAGCCCTGCCTCTGGGGTCTCCACATACCTCCTGTTGACCTGTAGTATTTCCCTTATCAATCGGTCAGTTTCTGCTCTGTCTACCTTCTTCCTGTGGGCCCGTATCGAGATCAGCTCCCCTCTAACCACCACCTTCAGCACCTCCCAGACCATTGCTGCCGAGACTTTCCCCGTGTCATTAACTTCCAGATAGTTCTGGATACATTTCCTCACCCGCCCGCACACCTCCTCATCTGCTAACAGTCCGACATCTAATCTCCAGTGCGGGCATTGGCCACCCTCCTAGCTCACCTGTAGGTCAACCCAGTCCGGGGCATGATCCAAGATCGTGATTGCTGAATACCCAGTGTCCACTGCCCCCATCAGCAAAGCCCTATTCAGGATGAAAAATTTGATCGGGGAGTACACTTTATGCACATGTGTCCGCCTTCAGTCCCCTCAAACCCGTGGACCCGTGTGCCCTCTTAACCGGCTCATTTAGCCCTCTTACATTTCATGTGATCAGCCTGGTTGGGGGGCTTCTCCCCCCTCCCCCTGCCACCCCCGCTGATCAGCCATCGTCTTTCTTGGGCCAGTCTCAAGCCGAGCCCCACGCATCCGCAGGCCCGCCCCCAGGCAGCCTCCGCCCCCAACCTTCGTTTTGTCCCACAGCAAAATCCCTCCCCCATTAACAGAACATTTCCCCCCCAGTAACAGCACTATGCGAACCACCCCCTTCAACAGGCATAACGTCTGCCCACCCCCCACTGCACTTCCGTGAGCTAGCCCGCCCAGCAAGCTTAGTAGCACCCGCCCATGGCGCCAGACATTTTCCCAGCTATTGTTCCCCCCCCCTCCCCCCCAGCTCGGACACTCATATGCAAAAGAAAAACAATCCCAACCCAATTTCCTGAAAGAAACACAAAGAAAATCAAACAGAAGATCCAACATCTAACATTCACGCCTACATCCCCCATCAGTGCAAATGCAAACTTTAACCCACACAGCTCTACAGCAGGCCCCAAATCAATACAGAAGGCATTACAGATCACATCCAAAAACCAAAAACGTTTTGAACATGAGTGCTGCAGCAAAGTTCAAAGACCTCAGTTTGCTACCAGCCCTTTCCTTCGAGCGAAGTCCATCGCTTCCTCGGGCGACTCAAAGTAAAAATGTTGCTCCTCATAAGTGACCTAAAGACGGCAGTCCAAACTTAATCTTCTTCTTGAAAAGGATCGACTTTATCTGGTTGAACCCCGCTCTTCTCCTGGCTACCTCCGCACTCAGATCCTGATAGATCCGCAGGATGCTATTCTCCCATTTACAGCTCCGTGTCTGCCTGGCCCACCGTAAAATACTCTCCTTATCCAGGTACCTGTGGAATCTCACCACCATTGCTCTCAGGGGGTCCCCCACACGCGGCTTCCTCGCGAGCATACTGTGAGCCCTGTCACCTCCCAGGGTCGGGAAAACGTCCCATCCCCCATTAGCTTCTCGAACATGCCCGCCATGTACGCCCCTGCGTCCGTTCCTTCGGATCCCTCCGGGAGACCAACGATCCTAAAGTTCTGCCGGCGGGACCTATTCTCTAGATCCTCCACCTTCTCCTGGAGCATTTTCTGCTGGTCTCTCAGCATCCCCATCTCCAACTCCACTGCTGTTTGGTGTTCCTCATGCTCAGTCGGTGCCTTCTCCACTTTCTGAAACGCCCGATCCTGAGCATCCAGCCTAATTTCCAGCCGCACAATCGATTCCTTAATCGGGTCCAAGCATTCCTGTTTCTGCTTGGCAAAGCCCTCTTGTATAAACTTCATCAACTGCTCCGTCGACCGCTGGGTCATCGAGTCAGGACCCTGGTCGTCCGCCATGCTTTCTCCCGCTGTAGCTTCAACACAGGCCTTCTCTGTTTGCCTATTTCTTCCTTTGCGATCACTTCTGGTGCGCCTCTCCATGCACTGATGTGGGATTCCTCTTCACACTTGCAGCCACCATCAATTTTCCAAATCAAATCCGACATAAAAACGGCGAAAAAAGTCCAAATGTCCGACCCGAGCGGGAGCCACCAAATGTGCGACCTATTCCTTCATAGCCGCCACTGGAAGTTCTGATTCCCTATCTTTAAATGCATCTGTTGTAGAAAAACCACGTCTGCCTTCAGACTCCTCAGCTGTGCTATCACACTTGACCGTTTGACCGGCCCATTCAGCCCCCACAAGTTTCACGTGACCAGCCTTGTATGGGGGCTCCCCCCCCCCCACTCCCTTGCTGATTAACGATATCCCTTTTTGGGCCAGCTCCCAGCCCCTGCCATGTGACCCTTCAGGCCCACCCTCGGATGTTCACCGTCATCACTTTCTTTCCAACTGCACCACAACAAATAAGCCCTTGTCAGAAACTCCCCCCCAAACAAAACAACAGCCTCATTCCCTTAGCCTACCTCCTGACCACCCTTCACTGTGCTCCTGTTAACTAACCCGCCCAGCTAGCATGGCCGCCCCCGCCCAAGGCCTCCAACCCCCCAATTTCCCTCCATCCCATCTACACTCCCTCAAGAAACAGAAAAAAAAGGTGCACTTATTCCTTGATGCACCCCAAACACCCCACCACCAAACCCAACAAAACATTTCAAAGGGAAGAATGTTTTCCAAGAGCAACAAGTAGAAACAGCTCCTCACACCTCCAAAGTTCAATGTCATCCTTCTCCTGCCAGTCCATTGTCCCTCAAAAACTGCATTGCCTCCTCTGGCGTACCAAAATAATATTCTTGATTCTGGAAAGTCACCCAGAGGCGGGCCGGGTACAGCACTTCAAATATCACCCGCTTCTTAAAGAATGCTGCTTTGACTTGGTTAAAGCCTGCCCTCCTCTTCGCCAGTTCTGCAGCCAGGTCCTGGTACACCTGCAGCTCATTCCCTTTCCAGGTGCCTCGCCCACTGAAAAATCTTCTCTTTGTCCGAGAAGCGGTATAACCGCACCACCATCGCCCTTGGCAGCTCGCCCGCCTGTGGCCTCCTCATCAGCGCCCTGTGCGCTCGGTCGACGTCTAGGGACCAGTCGAAGTCTCCCTCCCCCATCAGCTTCTCCAACATTTGGGCCACATATGGAGACTTTTGGTGGCGGCCATGGTGTGAATGGTCGCACACAGAGCAGCTCCTGCTTGAAGGCATAGAAAAGAGCTCTTTTTACCCAAAATTGGGTGCAACTTCGACAGAAAAATGTAGCTGAAAGTCGGCGAAGATCCCCCCGGGAGTAGTATGTCTGCTAGTTGAGCAGTTAATGTCATATACATGAATTTTAGTAAGGTGTTTGATAAGGTGCCCCATGGTCAGCTCATGCAGAAAGTAAGGAGGCGTGGCATAGAGGGAAATTTGGCTGATTGGATCAGTAACTGGCAATCACATAGAAGACAGAGGGTGGTGGTGGATGGTAAATTTTCATCCTGGAGCCCAGTCACCAGCGGTGTACCACAGGGATCAGTGCTGGGTCCTCTGCTATTTGTGACTTTTATCCATGACTTGGATGATGGAGTTGAAGGTTGTATTAATAAATTTGCTGATGACACCAAGATTGGTGGAGTAGTGGATAATGTGGAGGGCTGTTGTAGGCTGCAAAGAGACATTGATAGGATGCAGAGCTGGGCCGAAAAGTGGCAGGTGGAGTTTAACCATGATAAGTGTGAGGTGATTCATTTTGGTAGGACTGGTTAATGGTAGGGTTCTGAAGAATGTGGAGGAGCAGAGAGATCTCGGAGTTCATGTCTATAGATCTCTGAAAGTTGCCACCCAAATGGATAGAGCCGTGAAGAAAGTCTGTAGTGTGTTAGCATTTATTAACAGGGGGATTGAGTTTAAGAGCTGTGAGGTTATGCTGCGATTGTACAAGACCTTGGTTAGACCACATTTGGAGTATTGTGTGCAGTTCTGATCACCTCATTATAGAAAGGATGTGGAAGCATTGGAAAGGGCACAAAGGAAATTTACCAGGGTGCTGCCTGGATTGGTGGGTGAGTCTTATGAGGAAAGGTTGAGGGAGCTAGGGCTTTTCTCATTGGAGTGAAGGAGGATGAAAGGTGACTTAATTGAGGTGTATAAGATGATGAGAGGGATAGATAGCGTGGACGTCCAGCGACTTTTTCCTTGGGTGGATGCAGCTGTTACAAGAGGGCATAACTATAAGGTTCATGGTGGAAGATATAGGAGGGATGTCAGAGGTAGATTCTTTACTCAGAGAGTGGTTGGGGCGTGGAACGCACTCCCAGCTATGGTAGTGGAGTTGGACACTTTAGGAACTTTCAAGCGGTTGTTGGATAGGCATATGGAGTGCACTACAATGATTGGGAGTAGGTTGATTTGATCTTAGTTTCAGACTAGTTCGGCACAACATCGTGGGCCGAAGGGCCTGTACTGTGCTGTACAGTTCTATGTTCGATGGTTATCAAACTCGGCAGACGAAGGTGAAAGACCTGGCCAAGGAGTTGGAAGAGACCTGTGGCCCAGCAGCCAGTGGAAAGATGGCAGAGGAGGAAGGGCTCGTGCAAGTAGCAAAGCCTCAGATGGCCTTCACCTTGACCTATACAAGAAATCCAGGTACGACCTCCGCAAAGCCATCCGAGATGCCAAGAGAGAATATCAAATCAAGCTAGAGTCACAGACAGACTCGCTGCGGTTGTGGCAAGGACTAAACAACATAACGGGCTACAAAGCGAAGCCGAGCAGTATCTCTGGCAGCAGCACACCCCTCCCCAATGAACTCAATGCATTCTATGCTTGGTTCAAGCAGGAAACCAACACTCCTCTGTTGAGTGCCCCAGCAGCCCATAACTCACCCATACCCACTGTAGCCATCTGGGGTGGCCACTTCCAGAATACAATATGGATGTTTGTAAAGACTATAGAGAAACACGGACAGTGCTAACAAAGCAGGCAGGCACAGAGCCTGTATGCATATTGAGAAAGCAACTCCCAGACGAGACTGAAACTGTAGGGCAATTAGCATATTGATGGCCCATCTCCGGGATCAAAGGAATGACATTCAAGTAACCGATACTGAGGCAGACACCCCAGCGCCAGAAAGACACAAACAAAGAAAGGCCAACGGCCACCAAAGACACACCCAGCCATCAGGGCACCCACTCCTTTATTGGTCAAGATCAATACGACTGATCAAGATGCGGCCCAATTAATTGGGGCCAAGTTCAAGACCCACCCAAAAGCGCGCAAAGCCCCTTCAGGTATAAGAAGAAGCCCCCGAGAGAGAATCGCTCTCTTGGATTCGGCTCTCGAAGCAGAGAGACCCGTCCACCAGCTGCACCAGAAGCAAGTAAGTCCAAGGTCAACGCTCGCCATCAGATCGACGACCTTAGCTGTTCTCCTGTGACACCTTCGCACCCAACGGCCTCAGATCCGAACAACGGCCATTGTTCCTCTGACTGAGTGGGCACCCTAAGTTAAGTATAGGCGTTAGCGTTAGAGATAGTTTAGTTTGTAGTATTTTGTGCATGAGTAGATATTACTGTGTGTGTAAATAAATAGTATTGACTTTAAACTAACTAACTGGTGCATTGGTTCTTTGATCAGTATTCGGGTGTGTCCATTGTCTCTGGAATCGTTCCATTAACATGCTAATTATCCCGGTGATTGCCTCATTAGTATGTTCGTTTTGGTGCTGTCTGCTTTCTTAGCAGACAGAATCCACACCTGCTAGGTGCAGCCTGCTGGCGCTGCAAACATTGTCCATTTTGTCCTATATGCTTTGCGTTCCTCCATTTTGTATTCAGGGAATGGCCAACTTTGGTGGCTACAGTGGCAACTAGTCCCTGTGGTTGAGCCGCCCTCTGACCGTTCGTCCCCTCGCGTGGTCCTACCTCCACCTGGTGTATCACTGCACGTGTGTGGTGCACACCAGAAAGTGCCCCAGGAGCCTCTTCACTATAATGCCAACCGAGGTGAGTGTCTCTGGGATGGTGAAGGGTGTTGGAGTCAGCTGTGATGGAAAGTCAATGTTGTCCCCAGACTGGTGCTCTGGGGTATCGCAGGCTGGCTGTTTTGGGGTTTGCGTCGTTGTCCGGTCCCACCTCGACACTTAGCGTGTCCTCTGGTGCCGGGGGCCACCAGAAGGCCCTGTCTCATCGCCAGGTAATCCTGCAAGACACAAGACATAACACATGGGTGGATCGCAGCTTAGGTGGTGGAGGGGTGATGTGGAGATGCTGAGGTGCTGCGGTGGGGAGGTCGAGGGCTGGGTGGTGAGGAGATGGCAGTGTCCTGGTGTTGCGGTGGTGGAGGGGCAGTGTAGAGTTGGTGGGTGCTGGGGTGGGTGGTGTTGGGTGGTTTGGGTGTGGTGCCACACGTGCCACAGTGCCGTAGGGGCACTGCGACTCAGTGTGGCCGACCTCTGCCTCGGTGACTTTCCAGGCCCACCGACCAGGTCCAAGGCCTGTCGATCTGTGATGGTGAGGGGCCGCATGTCCAGTGGACCCCCTCCTGTCTTCTCGCTCTCCTTGCGGTTGTGCGCTGCCTTCTCATGAGGTAGAGACAGAAAATGCACGATGTTAGGCAGGTGGACTCAGGCAGCACAGGGGGTTGGGAAGCTAGTGGCGTGTCTGGGTAGGTCACCAGGCCATGGCAGGTGCTATGGATGTTGGCATGTGGTGCAGGTGGGGTGTGAGCAGACTGCCAGCATGTGGGGTTCGGTCGCTCTCTTGGGGTGGGTGTGTGGGACGGTGCAAGGGGCGCGGTGATGGCTACTCATCCTGGCTGCCCTGAGGCGGTCATGCAGCTTTTTCCAGCACTGCTGACCGGCCCTGACGATTGGGCCCAAGGTGCTCACGCCCTCTGCCACCTGCTCCCAGGTATAGCAGCGGGTGGCAAACTCCCTCTCATCCCGGGGAACAAAGTGCCCCACCTCTCCTCCATGGAATCAAATATGATCCCGAGCTCCCCATCTTCAAAATGGGGTGCCACAATTCAGGGTGCCACCTTGTTGGCTGGAATGAGTGTGTGTGAGGAGTGGGGTGCTTATATGCATCTGCAGCTTGTCAGCCTCTTGAGTGCCAATCCCAGGCGAATCGGATGCCGTTTTGCATTGGAATTGCATTAGTTCCACGTGGCGCCGGGAAGAGCCCATTAACAGATCCTGAATTACTCCAGGACCGGCACCACTTTTGTGGTTGTAGAGCTCCACCGATTCAGTCCCGGCGTCAGCACTTACTCTCTAAAACGGAGAATCTCGCCCCAGGAGTCTGTAGTCATGGAGACCTAAAATACTGTTCAAAAGCAATCAAGTTTGGCATTGTTTTGGAACAATGAAATGGTCAACTTGGAATGAATGACAGAGAAAGGAAAATGAAATTTGTGCTTTTTGCATCAAACGACACTTGGAGCAGAGACCTATTTCAGCTTTAACCTTTCCATCAGGATGGACCTTTACACAGATAAAGGCCCCAATATTAGCTCAAAGCCTGGATCTGAGCAGGGTTTGAGGTGCGCAATAGGGTGTTGTGAAACTCGGAAGATTGTGGAACATGTAGGGGAATGTCCAAACATAAGGGGTTGCCTCATTATAATTTTATTTCTTGTTTCTTCATTTCACATGAGTGAACCCACGTGATGCAATTCACCACTGCACAAATACCATTTGGAGAAGTTTGGTTCATATTCTGAAGTCAGGTGGAAGTAGGAATTAAATCAGGGAAGGTGAAAGGCTGTGTCCCAATTTGATGTGTGCCCCTTGAAATAGTGTTGGGGTAGGAAAGGCTAGGAAGGAGATACTGTTCTCTAGTATTGGTGAAAAGGTGGGCATCAGAAGGATGGTGATGTTGATGTGGATCTAGTGCAGAAAGCATTCTAGTAACCTAACCAGATCAGTAAATATGAGCAAAGTTGTACATTTACCAAGGTCCTGTAATGTACCACCTCAGCCCCTGCCCCTTACACTGCCTTGTCTAGCATGCTCCATACATCATTCTTCACATCCACTTACGTTTCGACAGAACCCATTGTTCCCCTGATCCTTTCAGCCACCATCGCCACTTACCTCAACCCTTAATTAATATGATCCCATATTAGTCAGCTCTCCCAATATTCAGCACATGTCCTCATATGGCACTCCAGAACACATTTCCCAAATGTCCGCCTGTACCACTCATGATGCGTCTTCACCCTCACCGAAAGCACTACATCCAGATGCAGACAAACTTTACGGACACACAGAGGTGCGTTGTGCCCCTTACAGGAGAAAAGTGCTAAAGATAAGAAGAAGAGGACTGGACTTGGACCACTGCAGATTGTGGAGTTTATATCCTGCCGCGTTCAACACTTGGTCTGTCAGGTACAGCCAGAAATATTGTCACACGGGCAGGTCCAAACAGTTGAGGGCCTGTCAGAAGAAGATTATTATCGATGATATGCTGATGCGCGATGAAGGTAAAAATTGAAAAAACATTACCCGTGACCACAACAGAAAACCTTGCATGGAGATATATCTCAGTGATTGTTGGTCTTTGAATGAATGGATATTAGACGCACCAAATGGAATTGGTCCTCCATCCATCACCAAACAATTTAACCAACTCCAGCAGTTGGCACACATCATTATGTACAACAATCTGGTAGGAATAGTTAGCTGTATGTGTTAGCACTGCAGGTCACCTGGGGACACATTGAAGAAACATCCCAGTGCGATATACTTGAGAGTTTCCATCAGTTTTTAAAAAAATTTTAGAGTACCCAATTATTTGTTCCAATTAAGGGGCAATTTAGCGTGGCCAATCCACCTACCCTGCACCATCTTTTGGGTTGTGGGGGCAAAACCCACGCAAACACGGGGAGAATGTGCAAACTCCACACGGACAGTGACTCAGGGCCGGGTTTCGAACCCAGGTCCTCAGCGCCGTAGGCAGCAATGCTAACCATTGTGCCACCGTGCCGCCCTGAGAGTTTCCCTCATGATAGATCAGTGACTATCTTTGTGTCATCAGCACATTTATAAACCGTGGGCTGGATTGTCCGTCGGCAGGATCCTCCGTTTCGCCAGCAATACATTCACGCCCGCGGATTTCCCAATGGCGTGGGGGTGCCCACAATGGGAAACCCCATTGGCCGGCTGCCAGGACAGAGGATCCTGCTGGCGGCGGGGGCACGCCGCATCAGAAATATGTGTATGGCGGGACGGAGAATCCCGCCCCATATGTTTTTTAAATTCTTTCATGGGATGTGAGTGTTGTTGGCTAAGGCAGCATTTTCACAGTAACTTCATCGCAGTGTTAATGTCAGCCTACTTGTGACAATAAAGATTATTATTATTTGTTGCTGATGGACTTGCTAGGCTATTTCAGAGTCAACCACATCTCTGTGGGTCTGAACTCGTATATAAGCCAGACTGGGTAAGGACAGCAGATTTCCTTCCTTGAAGGACGTTAGCAAACCAGATGGGTTTTTACCACGATGAATGTATCATGGTCTTTGAATTCCAAATATTTATTAATTGAATTTAAATTTCACCAGCTGTCATGGTGGGATTTGATACCTTGTCCCCAGAGCGATAGCCTGGGCCACTGGATTACTAGTTAGATGACATTACCACTGTGCACTGTCTTCCCAGTTCTTTAATCCAAGTCATTTATATAAATTGTAAATGGTTGAGGCCCCAGCACTGATGAAAATGAAATTAATATGAAATGAAATGAAAAGAGAAATGGTCTCGGTGGCACTCCACTGGCTACATCTTGCCAACTTGAAAATGACCCATCCATCCCTATTCTCAGCTTCCTGTCAGCTAACCAATCCTCTATCCATGCTAATATGTTACCCCGTAGACAATGAGTTCTTAACTTGTGTAATAACCCATAATATGCACGTTGTCAAATGTATTTTAGAAATCTAAGTATACCACATCTATAGGTTCCCCATTATCCACATTGCTTGTTGTTTGCTCAAAGGACTCCAATAAGTTAATCAAACATGATTTCCCTTTCACAAAACCTAATTGTCTGTAGCTGATTGATTTAAGATTTTCTAAGTACCCTGCGATAACCTCTTTAATAATAAATTCTAGAGTTTTCCCTATCACAGATGTTAGGCTCACTGGCCTGTAGTTTCCTAATGTCTGTCTTCCTCCTTTTTTGAATAGAGGAGTTAGATACATTATTTTCCAATCTGCTGGGACCTTTTGAAGAATCTAGGGAAGTTTGTGCAATTAAAACCAATGCATCGACTATCTCAGCAATCACTTATTTTAAGACCCGAGGATGATATCCATCAGAATCTTGGGACTTGTCAGCCTTTTGTTCTCATAATTTTCCTAGTACCACAGGACAGGTGCTGTGTCACATCTGTAGTATGTAGGAGCTCCTGGATGCCAGTGTGATCCAGAGGAAACATGTTTGCAAGATGTTTTTGCAGCCCTAGGAATTTGGATTAGTCATTGAGCCAGAGGCTGAGTTGCAGGGACTGTGACACATCAGGAAGGGGGAAGTTACCTGGATGTTTTGTACCAGGAGACAATCACACCACTTATGACCAGGGTCTTCTAATTTGGTCAGTGAGGCAGGTAAGGAGACCCAGAGGGCAGGAGTGCGAGCCTTTGCATTTGTTCAATAGGATTGAGGGTCTCTCAGCTTGTTTGGATGAGAATCGAGGCTGCAGGGTGGATGAGCAAGCTGACCATTGGTATAAGAAACCATTCAAGTGGGGGCAGCAAAAAGCAATATAGTCGTAGTTGGGGTCAGTAAAGTGAGGAGAATGGACTGTTCTTTGCAGCAGAGAATGAGAGTCCAGACAGCTATGTTGCCTGCCCAGTGCCAGAGTTCAGGGCATCTATTCAGGGCTGGTAGATATCAATGATATAGCTGGGACAAGAAGGAGCAACAAATTAAGAAGCAAAACTTCAAAGGTTATAATCTCTGGATTGTAACCTGAGCCCCAAGCAAATTGGCGTAGGGTATATATAATTAGAGAGATGAATGCGTGGTTCAAAGACTGGTGTGCGAGAAGCTGGTTCAGATCTGTGGAGCATTGATGCCAGTACTGGGGAAAGTAGGGGATGTACCATTGGGATGGTTTCCATCTGAACTGTACTAGGTCTTTCTGAACCATATAACTAGCAAAGTAGAGAGGGCTATAAATTAAATGTGGGCACATGGGATCAAATGATGTGGTATATCAAAGAGTAGAGGCAAGGGCGCCCAAACAGTTCATCCAAACAAATTCAATGCGTCCTTTTGGGTAAAGGTGGCGCGGCATTTCGCATTTGCTGCAATGATGAGATCATGGTCTGTATTTACCCACACCTAGCTCAAAAAATAAGCCACCACGTGAATCTCGACATGCCTGGTTTCCTTGCTGTCAGATTGGTCTGACTTGCGGCTCAGCTGCTCGCCGCTAACAAGGGGGAGCTGCTTTTGAATGCTCCCTCAGCGCTCACTCACAGTCAAGAATCGAGGAAGGCAGCGTGGAGACCGGCCTTTCACTTTGGAGATGCTGTCCTGGCCAGGCTTCTTGACGCTGTTGATGAGAAGTGGACACCCTGTCCTCCGAGGGATCCAGCAGCAGGTTCAGCTACCTGGGAGGCAGTGGCAACTGCAGTGAGTGCGGCTGCATGACCAGGGCGGGCCGGAAGAATACGAATGACCTCCAATGAGCTGAAAGGGTGAGTTACCACCTCTCTCCTGACAGGTCCGCCTGCCACTCCTCCAATTCCCCAGCCCCCATCCTCCAATCCACTGGCTGACCCTAACACCCTTCCAACACCCGATCTTCAAGCTTGTTCCTCGGAACCCCTGGAAACCGCCAGCACAACCTCTTCATGTCTAGCTGCCGTGCCCAAATCTGTCACCAGCTATAGACCGCCCCCCCCCCCCCCCCCCCCCCCCCCCCGGACCCATCAACTATGTGGCTCACAATGTCCTCTCTTTTTCCCTGAAGGAGAACATAATAAGAGGGAAAGGGCCACGGCGGGCAGAAGAGTCCCGGAGACCCAAGTCCTCACCACCTATGAGGAATGGGCCCTGGAGATCGCGTGGGTTCCTGGGGAAAGAGCAGTGACCAACAGCGAGGTCGGCCTGATCCACTGTTCATTCATCCAAATGACCTTTCTCAAGTGAGTTGTTGAGGCCCCACAAAATTACCCTTCCCTCTCACTGACCAGGTCTCCATTGTCTCGCAGGATCCCCATCTGATGAGGCCGGACCATCCGGAACCGTACCACCCCCACCATCCAGGAGACCACTTCGAAGAAGAGCTCCAAGGAGAACCCCGGCAATGCATCACAGCTGTCACCCGTACTTTCCACCAGCACAGAGACACACACCTCGGTGGGCGATTTTAGTGGACAGGCTTCGGGCGCACAATCTGGTGAGCACCACAAGCTTACTGATGCCCATCGGATGGGGCAGGAACATCCAAGGTAGTCAGCTGTCAGAGGTCTGTTGGATCCGAGGTCAAAAGTTCTTCCAGAGCAGATGCAGATGATAGGACACAGCCATGACATTCAGGAGCGGGTTTCAGCGACGTTCCAGTGACTGCAAAGCTGATTGGGAGTAGTCCCAAAGCCTTCAGGCGCAAGAGATGGTGCTGGCAATGTGTGGCACCCAGGCCAATACTGCCAGGTTTGCGACTGCAGTGGAAAACCTGGAGCATGACATCCCGACCTTGAGTAGTGGTGTCCAAGGCATGGCTCAGTCTATGATAACCATGGGCTGAGGGCCTTGTCATCATATCCCAGTTGCTGAGGGACATGTCCCATATGCAGTGGACATTGCCGACACACTCCAAAGCGTGGCCCAGTCACTGAGGAGCATCACTGAGGCCATCAACACCACAGTATAGAAAATAGGGCGTCTCCAGGACCTGCAGTGCCAGATGACTCAGAGACTTCTGGAGCTCCCTCCTGGTGCCCCTCTGTCCCATGGAGCCACCCAGGGCCCTATGGGTACTGTTGAGGCGGAGGAAGGCCTACCACCTGGGGCCTACCACCAAGGAGACTAAGATGGTCTCCAGTTCTTCTGAATCTCCCTTCCTGACACTGGTGCATCTCTAGGGCAAGTGGCAGAACAGGGTGGCACGGCAATGCCTGTGACACCGGTAAGTTGGCCGGTGCCCTCTGACTCCAGGCCCTCCAGTGGACCTCTGTCAAGGGCATCACCACTGATGTATATCCTGTGAATACACATAGACGTAGCACTCAACCACAGAGGATCAGGAAGAGTGAGGACTGGGGATGTTTTGTTATGCTCTTGACGTAGCATAAGCTGCTTCCTTGATGTGCACTCTGACAAAGGAAGGTTCAGACTTGGAGATAGCTTAACACATTTATTAAACTGTTAACGATTCTCCTACTTGGATTCGACTCTCCTGTTAATCCTGCTATAGCTACTCAGACTATCTAACCAGTCTGCTACAATCCACGTGGTGGGTGTGATGTGTTTCAATCAACCCTGTGTACTCACTAAGTGTCTCCACTGGAAAGAGGAAGATCATGTGTGCTGTGTCCTTATATATGGGTTGGTGTAATGCCCCCCTGTGGTAGTGTCACCTCTGTGTGTGTCTTGAATGCCCATTGGTCGTGTCCTATCTTACTGACCTATTGGTTGACTGTCTTTGTGTCATGATGTCTCTGGTGCTCCCTCCCGTGTCTAGCTAGGTGTAGTGTGTTCACATTAACCCCTGGTGTATTTACAGTGTCCTAGTGTATCTACATTAACCCCTTGTGTATTTACAGTGATGCATATCACCACATCCCACTGTTTTTCGTGTTACATATTTTCTGTACAGTGTTAAAGAAAATTGAACAAACTAGGTAGATAAGTGATGATATGCACAAATCATGATAACAGTGATCATTAAACAATAAGTCCAAATCATATGTATGAGTCCAAAGTTCATTAATTAACATGGTCAAGTGGCTTTCTTGTCTTGTTGGTGAGGTGGTGATGTTGATAGTGGCATGTCCTTGTGAATTCTGTCAGTGTCCCTGTGCTTAAGGAACCAAGAAATGGTCAAATCACTTTGTTGTCTGATTTGGACTCTTGTTTTCTTTCGATGCTTGTGGTGGCGATGTATGCAATCTGTGTCGTCCTGCCATGGTATGTCATTGTACTGAGCTGAGCAGTAACAGTGTCCCGCCTGGGCAGAGTTGTACCATGTCGTACCAGGCGTAGTACCATTGGTGTTGTTTTTGTCATGCCTGTTGGCGACGTTATTGCCTTTGGTACGCTTTTTGTTATTGTCTTTGATGTTGCTGTTTTGTTGGTTGGTTTTGTTGTCGTGTTTGTTGCGCTCAAGGACCACACTCTGTGGATAACATGAGTCCTTCGCACAGTTACTCGTGTCAGCGTGCTTTGTGGCATCTGCTGTTTCCTTGAGCAGCCATCACTGAGACCGCGGCGCTGCCCGTCTGGAGTCAAGTCCGGCTTACTTGGATCAGCTTTGGCTTGTCGATGCTCCCCATCTGGAGCCCTTTCTGGTTCACCTGAATCAGCTTTGGTTTCTTGACGCTTCCCATCCGGAGTCATTGCAGGTTCACTTGAGTTAGCTGAGGTTTATTGATGCTCCCCGTCCGGAGTCAAAACATTCAGGAAGGCATTTGCTTGTGGAGAGGCTCGAGCGGATGAGGATTGAATGAACGTGGTGTCACCGGAGTCGCCAGTGGTCTCACTGTGATCGTCGAGTGCCTCTGTACACACTAGCTAAGGTCTGTCACATTGCACATCTGGTATGGGAAGTGGGATGCCATCGCCACTTGTCACACATACAGTGGGTGGAGCTTCAGTGTCCTCTTATCGTTCACTTCAGCTGGGTAGACTGTCAGAGTCTTCTTCTGGTGGCTCAAACAATGTGGGTGGACTGTCAGAGTCACTTTGTCGTTCACTTGAGCATGGCAGACTTTCATAGTATTTCTGTTGTTCACTTGAGCGTGGCAGACTTGCATTGTCTGCTGCTGGTTGCTCAGAGGAGGTTGCTAGACCCTCATGGTCTTGTTCATGCAAGGACTGCGCTTTGGAGTCTTGCATTGCTTCTATCGTGGAGGCTGTCCACGAGCTCGCTGTGGAGGCTTGTGTCACTCCCTCTGTGGAGTCTTACAGCGTTCCCTGTGTGGAATCGTGCTTTGGTCTCGCTGTGGAGATTGTCATCACTTCTTGTTCATGCAAGAACTGCGCTCGGGAGTCTTGCGTTGCTGCTATCGTGGAGGCTGTCCACGAGCTCGCTGTGGAGGCTTTCATCGTTATCTGTGTGGAGGCTCAGACCCTTCGGCAGCCCGGTGTCACGGGATTCGTGACCCCCCCCCCCACCGATTCTCCGAATTGATGCGGGATCGGAGAATCCGCCCGTGGTCTCTGGTGGGAAACCGATGAATCGTGCGATGCCGTTCCGACACTGGACTGCCGATTTTTTGGGAGAATTGCACCCTCTGGCTGGGATTCTCCGCCAGCCAACACTGAAATCAGGAAAAGCGATTGGACGGGCTGCGACGGGTGATGGGGAGTGACCAGGGAATGGGATGAGGGTTTGGGGTGAACCCCCATGGAGCCCACTCCATCCCCCATCCACCACCTGACCAACTCCCCACCCCCCCAATAGGCTGCCACACGCCGGCGGGGTAGCACGCGGCCCACCCAAGGGTAACGGCCACAGTAGCCCCTACAGGAGGGCACTGGATAGGGGCTACAAAGCATACACTGCCATGAGTAGTGTCAGCCAATGGTAGCAGGGATGGGTGCTGGAGCCAGAGGCCCCAAGATGCCAGTCACCGATGGAGCCAGGGGTACAGACAGCAGAATGCCAGGGGAACAGCTGGGGTTGGGTGTGGGGATGGGAGAATAGGGAGGGAGGGGGGGGGGGGGGGGGGGGGGATGGGGAAATGCGGGGGGCAGGCTTGGCCACCGTATAGTCTGTTGGACCTGGTTGGGCACGGGGTAAATACCATGCTAACATGTCTGACTTTCCCCCCTGCAGACAATGGACTTCAGAACCCAACCAGGAAAGGTGGCCTTCAGCCCAGTCTCCGCAGCCGGCTGCCCAACAGGCTGAGGAGGAAGTGGGAAGGGGCGATGCATCGGGCCTTGTGTGGACCGGCAGCTCCGGTCATTCAAGGACCTGCCGGACTGGACATTCCGTTGAAGACTCTGGCTGAGCAGGGAGACAGTGCGGCATATCTCCCAAATCATGGTGCACCTGACACCGCGGAGATATGGTGATATGGTGAGGACACCCCCTCCCGGTGGCTGACAACGTGATGGCTGCCCTGAACCTTTACAGAACCGGGCCTTCCAAACTTCGAGGTGACATGTCTGGGATCTCACAGACCTTGGTGCACAGGTGCATCCATGCTATATCCGGTCGGTAAAATACATTAAACTCAATGTGGACCAAACCAACCAGGAACTCGGCAGTGGGGTTCGCCGCCATTGCTGAGATGCCCCAGGTTCAGGGGATGGTCGGCGGGATTCATGTCCTGCTACGAGCACCAACACATGGTGGGCTAGTCTTCATAACCGAATGGGGTTCCACTCGATGCATGTGCAGCTGGTGTGTGACCATAAGATGCACATCATGCACGTCTGCACCCGATACCTGGGCAGTGTGCACATTCTGGCATACTTGATGGTTCCTGACCTCTTCGAGGTGCACCCCTGGCTGGGGGGGTTGGCTCCTGGGTGACCAGGGTTATCTGGCAGCACGGTAGCCTTGTGGATAGCACAATCGCTTCACAGCTCCAGGGTCCCAGGTTCGATTCCGGCTTGGGTCACTGTCTGTGCGGAGTCTGCACATCCTCCCCGTGTGCGCGTGGGTTTCCTCCGGGTGCTCCGGTTTCCTCCCACAGTCCAAAGATGTGCGGGTTAGGTGGATTGGCCATGATAAAATTGCCCTTAGTGTCCAAAATTGCCCTTAGTGTTGGGTGGGGTTACTGGGTAATGGGGATAGGGTGGAGGTGTTGACCTTGGATAGGGTGCTCTTTCCAAGAGCCGGTGCAGACTCGATGGGCCGAATGGCCTCCTTCTGCACTGTAAATTCTATGTAAATCTATGTAAATCTGCTGCAGTCGTGCCTGATGACGCCTATTCGGATGCGACTAACTGATGCAGAGACCAGCTACAATGCTGTCCATACAGCAACCAGGGGTCTGTGTGCTCCAGCGGTGCTTCGTCATCCGGAAGATGCGATTCAGGTGCCTGGACCGCTATAGATGGGTCCTCCAGTATAGTGCTGGGAGGATCTCCAACATCGTGGTGGCCTGTTGCATCCTCCACAACATCGCTCAGAGTGGGGCTTGGGGGCCTGGGCAGGCACAGAAGGCCGGACAACATGTGCGGCAGGGCCGACTGGCATGGAATGCTTTAATCACCTCCAGGTTCACTGACTCAGGGGCCTGGGCAGCGGCACACACATCCCATCCCAGCCCTCCACCCCTACCCCCCTCCCCCCCACTGACCATCCACTTGCATGAACACCCTCCATGTGCCATCCACCCCCCACCCCTTGCAACCTCCTTTGTGAATCCTACCAGCCTCACTACTGGGTGGGGGCCCTGGGTTGGCAGTAACAGTGGGTTTGATTCACGTGATGGAGGATGATGACAACCCGCCCTCCCGTGAGCTCTGGTGCTCTGCACCATTTGACAACATCTGACTCCTGCCCACGGTTGCACATTCCACCGTCCATCTGGGTGATCCCTGCATGCGAGCTGGCCATTCCATCACACGGTCTATCCAAACTCTTGAGGCAGTGGAGGTGGGGACGGTGGAGGGTGAGGTGGGGGCTGTGGGGGTTGGTGATGGGGGGATATGGAGGGGAGAGGGATATGAGGTGGGGCACCGGAGTGGTGAGTGCTGGCTGAACTGTGGTCCCTGCCCCACCTCCACAGTTCCTACCTCCAAACAACCCCGCCCCCCCCCTCACCATCCACCCATCTCTCGCCCCGTCCACAGCGCTCCCTCTGTAGCCAGCCTTGCCCATCCTCACACCTGTGTGACAGAGCACAGAGGCTGGTTGAAACATTGTGAACAGGTGTTTAATGTCCAACGGTTAACATATGTAAACAGGGTTGTGCCCTAGCCCCTATCATAATCCTGTGTGCTGCAGCCGTGCCAACTTAACTGGTGTCTATCTTCCTGGCCTTACGTGCCCTAATGCTCTGGCTCGGTGGATCCCCAGGTGGTACATCAGGAGTGGAGGCCGCCTGCTGCAATTCCCGCCCTGTGACCTGAGTCCCTTTGGCGGCCATCGTTTGGGGTGACTGGGCCTGATGGGCCTGGCTCCTGCTCAGGTGTCGCAGATGGCGTGGTGCCGCCCTGTTCTGCCGGCGTTCCATTAGATCAGGGGTGGGCAAACTTTTCCGTGCAAGGGCCGCATTCAGAAATTCACAATTCACAAAGGGCCGCATAGCATATTAAGTAAAATAATTACTTCACCCGGTTATGATTGTGGGCGCCTCATATAGAACATAGAACAGTACAGCACAGAACAGGCCCTTCGGCCCTCGACGTTGTGCCAAGCAATGATCACCCTACTCAAGTCAACGTATCCACCCTATACCAGTAAGTAACCCAACAGCCCCCCCACCCATTAACCTTTAAAAAAAAATTTAAAAAAAAAAAAAAATATTAAAAAAAAAAATTTTTTTTTTTTTTTTTTTAATGACTTGGTGGGCCGCAGAAATACCTTTGGCGGGCCGCATGCGGCCCGCGGGCCGTAGTTTGCCCACCCCTGCATTAGATGCACTAGCGACAGGAAGGGGGAGTTCGAGGTGCTGCGTTGTTCTGGAACCTCCCCTGTGCGAGTCACTGGCACGGGCTCCATCACCTCCTCCTCCCTCGGGGTTCTTGATGGCCCCCGGAATACTCCTTGGCCGATACCGTTACCTCCAAGGCCTCCACAGCGGACGCCACCTGCGCGATGTTGCCCAGGGTGGCATACATGGTCAGCACTATCTTCTCTCCTGCAGGCAGTTGGATTCTGTCGACAGGAAATGCATGCAGCACAAGGGGTGGGTGTCAGGGTGGCCTTCGTGACAAGGGCAGCATGGTGGCCAGTATGGGTGCTGGCAAGTGATGCAGGGTGGGGGGTTTGGCCGCCGTCCGGGTGGGGACAGGGGTGATGGATGTGTAGGATGGGGGTTGGTACACTGCTGCCTACTCACCCTGGCTGCCCTGAGGAGGTTGTGCAGTTTTTCCGGTCCTGGGGGTGGGGCCCACGTCGTTCACGACCTCTGCCACCTGCCCCCAGGCCCGATGGATGGTGGCAGGTGGCAACCTCCTTCCCACCCCTGGGTGCAGATTAGCGTGCCTCTCCTACACGGTGTCTAGCAGCATCTCCAGTTCAGCATCGGTAAATCACAGGGCCATGACTCTTGCTGCCATTTTGTTGGCTGGGATGGTGAGTCTGGGGAGTGAAGTGTGTATATGCTGCTGCAGCTTGTCAGCCTCATGAGTGTCAATCCTGAGCCATGTAGGTTTCTCATTGGAATCGATCATGTTTCATGTGGCGTCGGTGCTAGCCCATTAACAGTTGATGAAATGGTCCAGGAGTGACGGCAATTTTGCTGCCGTAGAAGCCCACCGATTCAGTCCCGGCGTCAACACTTGCTGCCAGATTCTCCATTCCTGAGTGTTGACGAAAGGTGGGCGACCCTGTACCCCAGTGTGGGAAGGAGGCTGCCAGCTGCCGCCATTCGCCGGGCCTGGGCACAGGTGGCAGAGATTGTCAGTACTGTGGTTAATAGCATCCAGACCAGCCAGCAGTGCTGGAAAAAAACTGCACAATCCCTTCAGGGCAGCCAGCGTGAGTAGGCAGGACTGTGCCCTTGGCACCACCCCCATCCCATACACCCGTAAACCCTTCCCCACCAGGAGGGCATCCGAAACACCACCCTGCACCATATGCCGGCAACCATAACGGCGCCATGATCGGTTGTTCTGGCCACTGAAGCCACCAGCCACCTCCCTCTGCAAACGGCCCGCAGAGTGCAACACATTGACGCTGCTGTCAAAGCACCGGAGAATTGCGATTTGGCGTGAACCCGGCGCCCGCCATGATTTTGGCACTGCGACTGATTCTTCTCTGCCCAACCGCATTTTCACAATTCTGGCATCGGCCGAAAGAGAATCCCGCTCTGAAATGGAGAATCCTGCCCTGGGGAAAAGTCCCTGGCTATCCACTCTATCCATGCCTCTCATCACCTTGTACACCTCTATCAAGTCACCTCTCTGCCTTATTCGCTCCAGTGAGAAAAGCCCTAGCTCCCTCAACCTTTCTTCATAAGACATGCCCTCCAGTCCAGGCAGCATTCTGGTAAATCTCCTCTGCACCCTCTCCAAAGCATCCACATACTTCCTATAATGAGGCGACCAGAACTGGACACAATATTCCAAGTGTGGTCTAAGTAGAGTTTTATAAAGCTGCAGCAAAACCTCGCGGCTCTTAAACTCAATCCCCCTGTTAATGCAAGCCAACACACCATACGTCTTCTTAACAACCCTATCAACATGGGTGGCAACTTTGAGGGATCTATGTACGTGGACCCCAAGATCCCTCTGTTCCTCCACACTTCCAAGAATCCTGCCTTTAACCGTCTATTCAGCATTCAAATTCGACCTTCCAAAATGAATCACTTCACATTTATCAAGTTTGAACTCCATCTGCCACTTCTCAGCCCAGTTCTGCATCCTGTCAATGTCCTGTTGTAACCTGCAACAACCCTCAACGCTATCTACAACTCCACCAATCTTTATGACATCGGCAAACTTACTAACCCACCCTTCCACTTTCTCATCCAAGTCATTGATAAAAACCACAAAGAGCAGAGGTCCCACAACAGATCCTTGTAGGACACCACTGGTCACTGACCTCCAGGCGTAATACTTTCCATCCACTACCACTCGCTGTCTTCTTTCGGCCAGCCAATTCTGTATCCAGACAGCCAAATTTCCCTGGATCCCATGCCCCCTAACTTTCTGAATGAGCCTCCCATGGGGAACCTTATCAAATGCCTTACTGAAATCCATATACACCACATCCACTGCCCGACCTTCATCAATGTGTCTCGTCACATCCTCAAAGAATTCAATGAGGCTTGTGAGGCATGACCTGCCCCTCACAAAGCCATGCTGACTATCTTTAATCAAACTATGCTTTTCTAAATAATCATAAATCCTATCTCTCAGAATCCTTCCCAATATTTTGCTAACCACAGACATAAGACTGATGGGTCTGTAATTCCCAGGGATTTCCCTATTCCCTTTCTTGAATAGGGGAACAACATTCGCCTCCCTCCAATCATCCGGTACTACCCCAGTGGAGAGTGAGGATGCAAAGATCATCGCCAATGGTGTGGCAATCCCCTCCCTCGCTTCCCGTAGTAACTTTGGGTATATCCCGTCAGGCCCAGGGGACTTATCTATCCTGATGCTTTTCAAAATTTCCAACACATCCTCCTTCTTAATACCAACTTGTTCGAGTCTATTAACCTGGTTCACACTGTTCTCGTGGGAAACAAGGTCCCTCTCTCTAGTGAATACTGAAGCAAAGTATTTATTTAGGGCCTCCCCCATCTCTTCAGACTCTAGGCACAAGTTCCCTCCACTATCCCTGATCTGCCCTATTCTCACTCTGATCATCCTCTTATTTCTCACATGTGTAGAACACCTTGGGGTTTTCCCTAATCCTTCCTGCCAGGGCTTTTCCATGCCCCCTTCTAGCTCTCCTCAGTCCATTTTTGAGTTCCTTCCTGGCTACCTTGTAACCCTCTAGAGCTGAGTCAGACACTCGCTTCCTCAACCTTACGTAAGCTTCCTCCTTCCTCTTGACTAGAAACTCCAATTCTCTTGTCATCCAAGGCTCCTTCACCTTACCATTCCTTCCTCATCTCAGTGGGACAAAACAATTCAGCATTCGCAGCAAGTGCTCCTTAAACAATCCCCACATTACTGTTGTGCATTTCCCCAAGAACAATTGTTCCCACTTTATGCTCCTCAGCTCCTGTCTAATAGCAGTATAATTTACCCTCCCCCAATTAAATACCTTCCCATACTGTGTGTTCCTATCCCTCTCCATGACTATGGTAAAGGTCAAGGGGTTGTGGTCACTGTCACCAAAATGCTCTTCCACCGAGACATCTGACACCTGGCCTGGTTCGTTGCCGAGCACCAAGTCCAATATGGCCTCCCCCCTAGTTGGCCTATCTACATATTGAGTCAAGAATCCTTCCTGTACACACCTGACAACATCTGCTCCATCCAAACCTTATGAAACATCTTCTTAAATGTCTTCTCTGCCTTTACTGGCCTACCCCTTAACCAGTTCACTTTAGCCAGCTCTATCCTCTTATAATTAATTAATTAAATTCAACACACTTGCCTCAGAACCACTTTTCTCTCCCTCACATTGGCTGTGGGTGCTTGTGTTCCTTATCTCTATGTGAATGTCTGGATATGGATTTATTTGAATCTCTTATGTTATTCTGTGATTATATGCGCCCTTCAGCTTGACGTTATTTTGCCGAGGAACATTGCCCACTTCTGTTCAATGGCCATGGTGATATTAAGTTGAGGGAACTCAGCTACAGGAATCTTCTATTGATCAGCACTTCCCATGTCTCATGGACATTCTCCTCCTTGACTACCTGCTATTGCTCACCCTCCTCTTCTTCTGACTCCTTACAAGCGGAATGGGCTGCCTCCTTCAATTCCTCCCTCTTACAGGACTTCGCCTCTCTGGACAGCTGGGTTATGTACAGCAGACTACCATGAGTGGGACCCTGGCTCATGGCTATGATCTCTTCAATGGTGGACCTTGTTGTTGGGTGGCTTTCATTGTAAAAATATACAAGCTCCATCCTTCAAACTGGAGTCATAGAATCATAGAATGTACGTGCAGAAGGAGGCCATTTGGCCCATTGAGTCTGTTTTAGCCCTTGCAAAGAGGACCCTACTTAAGGTCACACCTGCACCCTATCCCCATAACCCAGTAACCCCACCTAACCTTTTTGAACACGAAGGGCCATTTAGCATGGCCAATCCACTTAACCTGCACATCTTTGGACTGTGGGAGGAAACCGGAGCACCCGGAGGAAAACAATGTAGACACGGGGAGAACGTGCAGACTCCGCACAGATAGTGACCCAAGCTGGGAATCGAATCTGGGACCCTGGAGCTGTAAAGCAACAGTGCTAACCACTGTGTTACCGTACTGCCCATCAGCCATTTCTGCAGGGCTTCAACTAGCCAACCATCCAAAACATCCAGGGTTGTAAATATCCCTGGCCTTGGGGTGTACGAGGATATATGATTCATGGTTGTTCTGGGGATACCTTGCAAAAAACCTTAGATTGTGGTTACACACAATCTGCACATTCATGGAGTAGTATTGTGTGCAGTTGCTGAAAGCCCTTTGTTGGCCTTTTGGTACTTTGCTGCTACATAGTATAATCAGTGACCCCCTTCAATCTGTGGGAAACCAGCCATGTTTGCAAAGCCTCTCCTCCTTACTGTTGTTTCCTGTAGTAGAGAAAATATATTGCTGTGCATGTTGAAACATGTTTTCAGTGGAGAACTTTATGCAGTGATGTGCTGCAGACTGGGTGATCCCACAGATCTGTAAGGCAGCCTGGAATGAGCTAAGGGTGGGGGGGGGGGGGGGAAGAAGTTCAAGGCCACTGTGATTTGTAAACATTGAGTGGCCACCCACATAATTGGAGGCTATGATAACTGCCAGCATCTTGCATAGGAGTGTGACGGTGTCCAGTGAAAGGTCAAGTTGCTGGAGATACTGTCGCTCCGTCATCTGTAGGTAAGACATTTAGATCCTGTAAACTCGATTGCACAGATGTGGCCTCTGGCTGTGTCTGTCTTGCCTGTTGCTGCCTCCCCTCTGTTCTCTATTGCTCCTCAGCAGCTTGTCCATCTTTCTGCAATGCATGGCCGCGGCTGGCCCTGGATAGCTGGCCTCCTCTTTCTCCTTCCCGTCCACCTCCTCTCCTCCTCACTGGAGGAGGCGCCTCCCAAGGTGACACTGTTTCATACCACACATGATGCAGTGCTTTAAGACGGCTGGAGCACCAATGTTTCTGGACCCTCCCTTGGCAAATAGCCCTGAATCTGACCAGTGGTGCACAAACAGCAAAGATTTCACAAATAACCAACTCTGAGCAGCCTCTCCTGTTGAAAGTCTGCTATTGGCCCACCTCCATACTTGGGTCCCTGCTTTTTCATCCGTCACTGATAAAAATGTGCTTCCCTCAGGCCATGCTTCCTGTGCACCAATCTTATTATAGCAAGCACAACATTCTATGGCAATCAGTTGGGCTGTTGGGCACCTTAATCAACATTTAAGTACGTATTTATAAATAAGCACCCACTAATTCAGTCATGTAGATCAATGTACTTTTGTCTGCATGCTTTGATTTAGAATTGAAGATTCTGGCTTCACTCATAAATAACAGGAAGACAGACTTAAGGGAATAGGATGCAAGGAGAAGGACAAATAGACAGAATCATTGAAGGTTTACAGTGCAAAAAGAGGCCACTTGGCCCTCGTAAATAGAATTCTATTAGATCCTTTCCATGATGAGGTGACAAGAACTGCCCATGGTACTCAAGTTGTAGCCTAACTAATGTTTTTATAGTTCCAGCATAACTACCCTGCTCTTATATTCCATGCTTGGCAAATAAATGAAAGGATTCCATATGCAGCATGATGACATAGTGGTTAGCACTGCTGCCTCACAGCTCCAGTGTCCTGGGTTCAATTCTGGCTTCAGGTGACTGTGTGGAGTCTGCACGTCCTCCCCCTTGTGCGTGGGTTTCCTCTGGGTGCTCCAGTTTCCTCCCACAGTCCAAAGATGTGCAGGTTAGGTGGATTGGCCACACTAAAATTGCCCTTAGTGTCCAAAAGATTAGGTGGGGTTACTGGGTTGCGGGGATAGGGTGGAGATGTGAGCTTAAGCAGGGTCCTCTTTCCTAGGGCCGCTGCAGATTCAATGGGCCAAATGGTCTCCTTCTGCACTCTAAATTCTATGATTTGATGTCTTCTTAAGACCACCTTATCAACCTATCCTGCTACCTTCAGGGATATGAAATGAAATGAAATGAAAATCGCTTATTGTCACAAGTAGGCTTCAAATGAAGTTACTGTGAAAAGCCCCTAGTCGCCACATTCCGGCACCTGTTTGGGGACGCTGGTACAGGAATTGAACCGTGCTGCTGGCCTTGTTCTGCATTACAAGCCAGCTACTTAGCCCACTGTGCTAAACCAGCCCCTAAGCAAAGACCAGCAAATACCACCGCCAGGCCCTCCTTCTCGATCTGCGCGTACTTCTTTTCTGCTGCAGTCAATGTGCGGGAGGCGAAAGCTATCGGCCGCTCGGCCCCATTCTCCATCTTGTGGGACAGGACGGCCCCAATACCATACGGGGATGCATCACACGTGATGAGTAAAGGCTTTCCAGGATCATAGTGGGTTAGTAACCCAGACGATGACAATTGTTTTACCCACCGGAAAGCAGTTTATTGCGGCTGACCCCAACCCAGGTGTGATTCTTCTTTCGCAGAAGGTGCAACGGGGCCAGCGTAGTTGCCAGATTGGGGAGGAACTTTCCATAATAGTTTACGAGGCCGAGAAAAGAACGTAGATGTGAAGAGTCAGTCGGGGCGGGGGGCTGTTGAATTGCGTGCACTTTCGCTGTGACGGGGTGCAAACCTTCGCGGTCCACCCAATAACCCAGGTAGACTACTTCCTTCGCCTGAACGACGCACTTTGAACGACATAAACGGACTCCAGCCTCCGAAAAGCGTTTAAGGACAGCCTCCAAATTTTCCAAATATTCCTGCTCTGATGTCCCTGTAATCAAAACGTTGTCGAAGTAGACACGCGGTAAACCTCTCAAGATGCCCTCCATGACGCGTTGAAAGATAGCGCAGGCAGAAGGTACCCCAAAGGGCAACCGTGTATATTCATACAGGCCCTGGTGTGTATTAATCGTTACATATAGCCGGGAGGCAGGAACAGCTCCAACTGTAGGTAGGCGTGACTCATCTAATTTCGTGAACGAGAGTCCGCTTGCAAGCTTCGTGTAGAGATCTTCAATGCGACGCATTGGATACCGGTCGAGCCGGGAAGCCGTATTCACTGTAAGTTTATAGTGGCCGCACAAGAGAACTGTGGTATCTGGCTTCATTACAGGTACAATTGGCGCTGCCCAGTCAGCGAAACGGACGGGCCTGATAATACCCAAGGACTCCAAACGAGTGAGCTCCCCTTCTACCTTCTCAAGCAAGGCGTAAGGCACCGGGCGCGCCCGGAAATAGCGCAGCGTGGCTCCTGGTTCGACTTGGATACGGGCTACAGCCCCTTTTATTTTCCCCAAACCGAGCTGGAATACATCTGGGTACCGTTCTAGTACCTCAGTCAGCCCTCCAGAAACTGTTTGGAGGATGTGCTGCCACTGCAACCGCGAATGGCGCAACCAGTCCCGACCCAACAGGCTGGGCCCATGGCCGCACACCACGATAAGTGGGAAACGCCCCTCCTGGCGTCCATAAACAACAGGGGTCATCGTAGTTTCTGCAATGTCCAATAGTTCCCTCGTATAGGTGGCCAACCTGGCCTGTATGTCAGTTAATGTAAGGGTCTGTATACCCTGCTTGATGCGGTCGAATGTCCTCTGGGCAATCACAGAGACCGCTGCGCCAGTGTCCAACTCCATCTCAAGCGGGTAACCATTGACCCGTAATGTCACGTTAATGGGGGCCGCACGGGGAGCTGCCTCACAATGCAGCTGCAGGCAGTCGTCCTCTGTCTCCACGTCCTCGGGAGTAGTCGCCGCAGGTTCATCCAAATGGAACTGAGCTGGCACCTATTTCTGTCGGAACAACGGCGCCTCTGGTGCCCCCAGGACCGGCATCCACGACGGGGTCGGCACCTACAAGTCTGACACGGACATGGCTCCTCATACATCGGTTCTGGAGAAGGCTCCCTTCGGGGAGGAACGTCCGGCGGACACTGGTGTCGATCCGGACGCTGCCCCACCCAAGGTACCGCAGGGGTGCAGGGAGATGCTTTTAGACGGAAGGGGTTGCGCCCCAAGGCATGCACCTCCATTCCCTGTAGCTCCTGCACTCCTCGTTCTGCGCTTTCTCGAGACAATACCATTTGAATGGCCTGTTGAAAAGTCAATGTTGGCTCAAAAGAGGGACCAAATAGAGCAGTGGGGGGAGGGGCTTGGAGGGGAGGGGCTGGGGGAGAGAGGGGCTGGGGGAGGGGCTGGAGGGAGGGGGAGGGAAGGGGGAGAGGGAGGGAGGTGCTGGGGGGGAGGGAGGGGCTGTGGGGATGGGGCTGGGGTGGAGGGAGGGGCTGGAGGGTAGGTGGTGGCGAGGACGAGGGTGCGTGATGAAGTGGGTGCGCGATGGAGAGGGTGCGTGCCGGGGAGGAGGCGCGGGACGGGGAGGGAGAGTGATGGAGAGGGTGCATGCCAGGGAGGAGAGGGGGGGCTGGGGAGGGTGACTGATGGAGAGGGTGTGTGTCGGGTAGGAGAGGGGGGGGGGGGGGTGGGGGGGGGTGCGTGCCGGGGAGGAGAGGGGGGAGGTTTGGAGACAGTGCATGCCGGGGATGGGGGGGGGCGGTGTTCGCCTGGCCATGTGCCAGCTGGCAACAGACGCGACCATGCAGCCCTTGGCACCTGGCTGCGGGGGGGGGTTTATGGGCAATGGTGACATGTCGTCTAACCCCCCCCACCCCACCTGTGGGCCGTTATGTTTGGTAATCACCCAGCGATGTTGGCCACTATGGTGGGAGCTGCACTTCTACATGTTGGCCTGGGGGAGCTGGAGCAAGAGCATCCCGCAGGGAGGCAGGTGGCAGCTGCCCAGGCTGGAGGGTCGCCCGCACGACAGGACGACAAGGAGGAGGAAGTGGTGGTGGTGCCACGGCGGCGGAGACGCCTGATGAGGCCTCGTGTGTACTGGCCCCGCTCGTCGTACAGGCGATATGGGGGAAGGGGGATATGGGGGAAGGAGGGATTTGGGGAAGGGGGATATGGGGGAAGGGGGGATATGGGGGAAGGGGGGGATATGGTGGGATATGGAGTATGGGGGATATGGGGGAAGGGGGATATGGGGAAGGGGGATATGGGGGAAGGGGGATGGGGAAGGGGAAAGTGGATGAGGCAGTGGGGGGGGGTCTCACGTGGCGCTGCGCGGCGGGCGGCCATTTTACCGGGTCTCCGGGAGGGCGTGGTGTCTTTTGTGCAGTGACGCTGCGCGCGCCCGTGACGCCGTCGCAAATTGTGTCAGACCGCTACTAGCACATTCGGGGCCGGAGAATTCGCAACATTTTTGGCGCCGGGTTCGGGCCATCGCGCCCATTCACGGAGAATCCCGCCCCACATCTTTTGCCTCCTGCACCAAATTCTCAGGTGAACCAAATTTCCAACTCCACACTCAGTCTACGTCCCACACTGATGTAATCACAAATCTTTTCGCGCATCCATTAGGGTGACATGATCTGATAACATGATAATTTGATTACTGGACGTTTGGGTTAAAGTGGCTTTAATAATAAATCCAAACTTTTACCCCAAAATTGATGTGTTTACTGCAGCTTATTGAAAAATGGCGAGCGGGGTACAATCTATTTTATTGCGACTGGTGTGATGGTGTTAGAGACGTGACCTGACATCCGCACGCTGGCCTTTATGCTTTTGTGGGACTATAGCAGTCCCACTTTGGCCACATAAAATTCGGCCCCTGGCGTTAGTCTGACACAATTCAGTCAGTAATTATTTGCACGGAAGTGATACCCATGAATTGTGACTTGCCATTAGTTGCTTTGCAAAAATGGCATCTCACACTTAACCATCACCTGGGTTTCTGTTCCTGCATTTGAACCTTAAAAATCTATTACACACACCAGAAAAAACATATCTTCTAGTTAACAATTTAAGTACCTTTTTATGACATAATAATTGTTAATGACGGCCAATCCACCTCTCTAGCCAAGAAAATAAAAAGTTCTAAATGTGGAAACTCATTCTTTCAGGTTATAAATTCTTTTCGGTGATTTAGGACATTTAACATTTTATATTCCTCTTTGTTTTCCTTACATTTTCATTCTGATCTTTTTCTCTCTTTCTTGATCCAATCATTCTTTCCCTCTCTTTATTTTGTGTCCTATACCTGGTTTGACACTGAATTTACCCACTTTAATTCACCTTACTTCTCAGTCCTTCTGTTCATTTGTCCTTCCTTAAATCTCATTGCTTAAGGAAATATATTAGTTGTCCCATTTTTCACCAAGGTCCTCTATGTTCTTTTGCCCTCATTGTTATAGAACATAGAATTTACAGTGCAGAAGGAGGCCATTCAGCCCATCAAGTCTACACCGGCTCTTGCAAAGAGCATCCGACTAAGCCCCCTACCCTATCCCCGTAACCCAGTAACCCCACCTAACTTTTTTTTGGACACTAAGGGCAATTTAGCATGGCCAATCCACCTAACCTGCACATCTTTGGACTGTGGGAGGAAACCGGAGCACCCGGGGGAAACCTACACAGACACGAGGAGAACGTGCAGACTCCGCACAGACAGTGACCCAAGTCGGCTCAGTTTTATTGCAACTTCGTGGACAAGAAATGTTAAAACCTAAAAACAGTTAAGAGCAACTGTAACTGATGAGGCAGGACATTCTGGGCAAGTCTGGCCCAATATAGTTGCACGACAAATGAAGATAAACAAATTGAATGAAGAACAACATGATTTCTTGTGCTTTGGTGATGTTCCAAACCTCTGAGGCTCTGCCAATTGTTTTCTCCTCTCTACCGGAATCACTTGAGGTTGTGCACCAGATGGACCAGAAAATGGGTTTTCAACCTTCTCCAATAACTTCAGTAAATGATGCCCTGAATTAGTTCCTTGGAGGTAAGCCATAAATACCTGACAGAGTTAGTCTGTGATGTGCCATCTCACAAGTTTCTTTCCTTGATTGCAACTTCCAAAAAACTGTTTGATTTAAATCTACAAAAGCATTTTAAATTACACTTTAGAGTGTATAATAACAGAATAATGCCATACCATCTCATCATTGAGAACAAACTGGGAATCTGGATTTTAGGTCATTTTGCTTTTAATGCAGGTTTTCAATATTAATTTTGTAAACAACCAAAATTAAGCTGGTGCCTTGTAATTTGAAGAAATATGTAACAACTTCAGGTGTGCAGCATTTTTCTATTCTACATCACATTAAACTGTTATTTGGTAAGTCAACCACCCAATCATTGGCATTATATTATCACAGCAAGTGCACTCAATTGTGAAAATGTTTCATTATATATTAATGGAGGCTGTACAAAATTAGTCCAATAAATATCATGGCATGCATTTGAAAGTTTAAGTTCTCCAAATATGGTCTTATGGTCTAAAAATCAGCAAGTGTTGAAGTCTTACATCTCATAGGAGGATGGTTTGATTGATGGTGGTGAACTCTGTGTAAAGCATTGCCTGGTGTGGCTGGGAACTGCATTCTGACATGGCAGTCTCTGATGTATTTGCTGTAGACAAGGACAGTGGGCCTAGAAGGTACACGATTCACTGGCCTCGGTTTACACTGGGCAATTTTCTTGGTGAGTTGAGCTCTCTTGTTTATGCTATTCACTTCCAAACAGTCAGCCTCCAGAGGTCACTGCCACCAGGGACTGTCTTTCAGTTTTCAGTGTCAATTTCCACCATCTCCACATCTGGCTTGCAGTGAAGCCTTCTGGACATTCAGGAGATCATGACCCAATGGTCAATTTACTCTGAGTTGACACAGAGGGCGAAATTCTCCGCACCCGCGGAAAGTCGGCAAACGGTCGTAAAAATCGGGACCGTTTTACGACGGTCGCGAAGGCTTCATTTCCCGACCGATTCACTTCCTGGAAATGGGCTAGCAGCGCGGCCGCGTCAATTACGTGCGTGATGACGACGGAACGCGACGACGACACGAACCCGCCCATGTGACGCCGCCCGACGCCGTAAAAAGGCGCGGGCGACCACAGAATCTGTCGGGCAGGATGTCGGAGCCGAGGAGAGCTGCTCCTCGCTTTATTGATGTAGACGTCGAGGCGCTGCTCGATGCCGTGGAGCAGAGGAGGGGCATCATTCGCCCGCGGAGAGGGCATCGCCAACCTGCCAGCACGGTACGCCAGGCCTGGCGTGACGTGGCTGCTGCCGTCAGTGCTGTGGGGCAGACCCCTCGCTCAGCAGAGCAGTGCCGAAAGAAGCTACATGACCTCACCAGGTCTGCCAGGGTAAGTGCCATGAGGGTGCCCCCTAGTCACAACCATCCCTCCCCCTTAACTGCCCGGGGGGGGGGGGGGGGGGGGAGAGGGATTGGGGCAGAGTTATTTGAGGGTGGTTCACAAAGTTGTCACAGACCCAGCGCTCTGGCCCCGAGGAGAGATGCAATCATCTGATGACAACTTGCCCCCCCCCCAAACTGTGCCAGTATCAGAACGGACTTCTGAGACCTACCGTTTTGTAATGATCTACCTATGTTTCCTCCCCCAACAGGCCAAGGCCGGTCATAACCACCGTGAGCGGCACAAGACTGGAGGGGGTTCGCCCAACATGCACCCCCTCAGCACCTTTGAGCAGAGGGCACTGGACCTTGTTGGGAGGTCTGCCACCCGCGATATCGCGCAATGCGAGGTTGGCGGAACTGCAGCAAGTGAGACAACCCTCCCTGACAAACACTCACCCCTCACCCATCCTCTGTCCCTTCACACACCCTGCCCACTGGGACACCTCCCCATCCTCTGTCCCTTCACACACCCTGCCCACTGGGACCGTCCAGCGGCCTGCCGAGCAAATCGAAATAACCCGTCTCATTCTCTTCCCTAGGACGTGATGCCGAACGACCAGGGCCGTCTGGCTGCAGACGGAGACACGAATCTGCCGCCACCTCACCCGGGGCCTCACAACAGAGGGTGCCCGATCAGCGGGCAGCCCTATCTGCCCCAACCCAATCTGCGGACCAGGACGCACAGAGGGTTCGAGGTCCACCACCACCACCAGAAATGGCCAGGGACAACCCTCCTGTCGCTGAGCGGCCCCACACCCTGGACGAGGACCTAACCATTGAGAGCGTCGGGCTTGCGGCACTGCTTTCTCCCACCACTTCCATCATCCCAGAGATACACACCCCGGCGGGCCTATTTAGTGATGAGTCTCCTGGGGCACAGTCTGGTTGGCACATCACAGATGAGCAGGTACAGCAGGTGGAGGTCGGAGCAACAGAGGGCCCGGACTCGCGGAGGCCAGACCAGGCCCAGGATGCAGCTGGCTCCCAGACGTTTTCGGAGTTCCTGGAGTTTCTCAACCCACCCGCACAGCCGATGCCTCAGGAAACCCAGGGAAACAATGACGGGATGAGGGCTTCCTTCCAGACTCTGCAGACGCTGTTAGAGGAGTCGATCCGCGTCCAAGAGCAGGGAGTGGTGCCGCTCATGGCAGAGACCCAGTCCGACACCGCACGGGTGGCATCCGCGGTGGAGGCAATGGGTCAGGTTATGCAAGACGTTGGGATTAATGTGCACGCGTCATCCTCGGCCCTGGACAGGGTTGCCCTCTCACAGGCAGCAATGTGCCAGAGCCAAACCGACATTGCCGGCGCCCTGCGGGCCATGGCCGAGTCTCAGCAGGTCATTGGCCAGTCGCAGCAGTCAGTCGCCGAGAGCATCAACCGCCTGACACATGTGCTGGATGGCGTCGTGCACAATCAGGTTGAGATCGCACAGTCCCTGGCGGGAATGTCTAACTCCCTGGACTCCGTCTCTGCAAACCTTCGGATCCTGGTGGATACCGTTGCAGGCCTCCAGGACTGGCAGCGCCAGGTGTCGGTGGTGCGACGGGGAACCTCCCCGCTCGCACCTCTGTCCCAAAGTGAGGCCCGGGGGCCACCGGGCTCCCCGAGGGAGGAGGAGGTTTCGGGGCCCGTCCCATTAACTCCATCACGGGACGTCCCGGAATTCTCGGCCTCCCCCCGTCCCATCCCTGGTGCATCGGGTGGGCAGCAGGCAGAGCAGGGTGGCACAATGTCACCCGAGACGCCCGCAGAGCAGCCTGGCCCATCAAGGCCGGGTCGCCCCAGGAAACGCTTGGCCAAGGAGAAACGAGTCGAGGGGGGCGATTCGCAGCAATCCTCCTCCACTCCTGCTGTATCATCTGGGGATTCACTTAGACGTAGTGGTAGGGCCCGTAAGGCAACTAAGATAGACACTGAGTAAGTTGGCACGGGTGAAGGGCACAGTTTAGTTGTAGGGGCTAGGGCACCTGTAAATAATTGTTAATATTAAACACACTGTTCCACCTTACTTGTAATACCGTGTGATTGTTCCACAGCCACAGGAATCGTGATGGTGACCGAGTGTCGCTGGGGGTGGCGGGTGGTGAAACCTCGGTGCCGGGTGTGCAGTCCCTGCCCCTACCCCCCTCCCACAGCTAGCCCACGCGGGCACGTGATGGAGTGTCAGTGACGAACTCAGCGGCCACCAAGGTGGATGGTTCAGCTATTGCCATGGGTCAGACTCTCTCTAACGATTCTGAGCTCACAGCTCTTCGCAGAGCGGGCTGTCATCATTCCACATGGCACTGATCACACCCGCTGACACAGCCATCAATGTTGTGCCATTCCGTCTGGACCCAGTGATAAGCGTCATGTCGAAGTGGAGCAGTGTACACTGAGGGGGGGGGGGGGGGGGGGTTTGGTGGTGGCAGTTGTGTGGTGACCCTCTGCATGACTAGCGATGCAGGTGGTGGTTTGGTGTTCATCGGGGACGTCACATGCGATGCGTGAACCGTGCTGCCACCATGGCGTTGCGTGCCCGCCGTCCTTGCCGGGTCCGTCGTGCCGCCTCCTGGACATCACCAGCACCTGGGTCGTGTCTGCGTGCTGCGCCCGCCACTCCGCCAGCGTCCTCCTCCTCCTCCTCCTCCTCCTCCTCCTCCTCCTCCTCCTCCTCCTCCTCTGTGCTGGCACCACTGCCACTAGCTTCTCCCTCCGCCTCCTGCAACAGGTCATCTCCCCTCTGCATCGCGATGTTGTGCAGCGCACAGCAGACCACTACAATGCGAGCGACCCTGTCAGCCTGGTACTGCAGGGCCCCTCCGGAGCGGTCCAGGCACCTGAATCTCATCTTCAGGAGGCCAAGGCAGCGCTCCACCACACCCCTGGTTGCTGCATGGGCCTCGTTGTATCGTGTTTCCGCATTGGTCTGAGGCCTCCGTATCGGCGTCATCAGCCAAGACCTCAGCGGATAACCCCTGTCACCTAGCAACCAGCCCCTCAGCCGGGGGGGACGTCCCTCAAACATCGCAGGGATGAACGACTGCGCTAGTATGTAGGAGTCATGCACACTCCCTGGGAACCTTGCACAGACGTTCATGAACCTCATGTGGGGGTCGCATACCACCTGGACATTAATGGAGTATGTCCCCCTCCTGTTTGTGAACACGTCCCTGTCCACAGCAGGCGGGCGCATGGGGACGTGAACACAGTCGATTGACCCCTGAACCCTCGGTATCCCGGCCACACTGGCAAATCCACGGGCTCGTGAGTCTTGACTTGCTCGGTCCTCGGGAAAGGTGATGTAGCGATCGGCGATGGCATAGAGGGCGTCGGTCACATCCCGGATGCACCTGTGCACCGATGACTGGGAGATCCCAGAGACGTCCCCGCTCGGAGACTGGAAGGAGCCGGTAGCATAGAAGTTCAGAGCGACCGTCACCTTGATGGCTACCGGGATCGCGTGTCCTCCCCCCGTTCCACGTGGGGCGAGGTGCGACAGGAGTTCGCAGATATGTATCACCGTCTGCCTACTCAGCCGGAGTCTTCTCCTGCAGGTGATGTCCGGCATTGTTAGGAAAGAGACCCGGACACGGTACACCCTCGGCTTTGGTCGTCGCCTCTGACGCCGTGGCTGCACCCTCACTCTCTCCTCTTCCTCTTCCTCCTCCTCCTCCTCCTCCCCCCCCCATGCTGCTCGACGACTGGCAACTCCTCGGCCCTTCCCTCTGCTGCTGCAGCTGGCCCTGCAGCCACTGCGGGTTGTGGGTGTGGATGCTGCTGCATCTCCAAATCCAGTAGAGCGGCCCCAACCACTGCGCAGAACATAGCCGTTCTGTTCCCATACATCGTGCTAACCTACAGAAGGGTGGTGGGGGACGGAGAAACGGGACATGTTAGACGGACGTTAGTCGACACCTCGGCAGCCGCCAGCCATGGGATACCAGTGTGTCCCGGTGGCCTGGTCGCGCTGCTGACACGCGGTCAGCCTAACCCCTGGTCACTTCCTGCATCCAACGGCCAGTAAACTATGTCCTCCTCACGGGTGCGTCAGTGGCCTGTGGCCGGAAGCCACAGGGGAACCAGCGGCCGTGTCCTCGTCACCTGCACACCATGGCATGGTGGCAGACATTTTGTTACGGGGTTGGACGGCTCACTCTCTACCTAACCCCCCCCTCCGTCGCCCCCCACTGCTCCCTCCGTCTCCCCCACTGCCCCCTCCGTCTCCCCCACTGCCCCCTCCGTCTCCCCCACTGACCCCTCCGTCTCCCCCACTGCCCCCTCCGTCTCCCCCACTGCCCCCTCCGTCTCCCCCACTGCCCCCTCCGTCCCCCCCACCGCCCCCGTTCTGGACCCCCTCCCGTTCCCAGGGATGCCTTCCCCGTTGTGGCCAGACTCGAGCGGTGCGCTGAGCGGTGCGCTGAGCGGTGCGCAGAGTGGTGCCCTGACCTCCTCCAAGCAGTCGTCAGCCAGGCCGACTGGTTGACGAATTTAAAAAGCAGGTGTGTTTCACGACGTCCAAACAGGGCGCCATGACGTCGGGACTTTGGCCCATCCGGGCCGGTGAATAGCGGGGGGGCTCTCAGTGGCGATTCTGGTCGTGTCAGGGGCGGGAAGGAGGCGTTTGTCGGGAAACGCGACTCCGACAATTTGCGGGGTTCGGAGAATAGCGGGAGGGCGTCGGAACAGCGTCGCCGTAAAAATTTCCGACGCCCGCTATTCTCCGACCCGTCGTGAGTCCGGAGAATCTCGCCCAGAATTTCCATTTCCCAGGGGGTCATATCCCATAGGTAATCAAGAGGATCCGCTGGGAGAAATCCTAAAAGTCCCGTGGCAGGGTCTGCACAGGAATTTCCCAGAAACCTCCTGTCATAATATCCACTCATATATATAATGGGATGCAGACAGGCAGTGATTGACGCACAGGATGACCAGTAAGCACACAGCACAGTGCAGCCAATCACCAGACAGGACAATGCCATTATAAAGCCAGAGGGCACTAGGTTTCCCGTTCTCTCGGGACCCAGCCTCTGAGACAGTCAGAGTCCATGAGCTAGCAAGTGCAAACACCATGCGGTAGCTAGTAAGTCTGGTCAGGCTAGTACTAGGTCTCCAGTCAGTTCAGTATAGTGTCGACCCACAGCTGAGCATGTATATTAGTTCTATCGTTGAATAAAATCGTGTTGGATCTTCTCCAGTGTTAGACGTCTGTTTCTAGCCTTACTGCATCAAGTGCAATCCACAGTGCAGCCTGACACATCACCTCCAATGTGTAATTACCCTGCATTTATAACTATCCAGTCCTTAGATTTAAATCAGAAACCTCAGATAGTTCTGACTCTCTTAGCAGAATAGTTACACAGGAAAAGTTAGAATGTTGAAAACTTCTAACTCCTGGGTAACCATCGTACTGTGACACCTCCAATCCACCACTGGATCCCCGACTACCCTGAAACTACCTTCCCATTCCCCAACTACCCTCATGATTCCCCGACCACGTCTAACCCTCCAATTAACCCCAATCCTCCATGGCTACCCTCCCGATTCCCTGACCACCCAAACCCCCTTTGAACACCTGACCCCCTAACTACCCCCAACCATCTGCCATCCTCCAACCAGCAGGCCACCCAACTACTGACGTCCCCCCCCCCCCCCCCCGACTGTTTGCCCACTCCCTTGACCACCGAACTCTCCTCTGACCATCCAACTTCCCCCAATCACCCGACCACCGCCCCAAACAATTGACTCACCTTGACCACCTGACCCATGCCCCTCCAAATTACCTGACCCTAGCCCCCGACCACCCTATCCCCTCATCCCCCCCTATCTTACACACATGCCCTATCCTTGGCTTCTCTAACTGACTTGGGCCTCTTAAATCTACCACTTTAAGGCAGCTAGTGCTCTAAAAGGAGCCATGGCTTCACTTCTCCTTCAGCTGCTGGCCTCAGCGAAAGGGTTTTTAGTTGCTGTGCTGCACATTGCTCACTTGGCCAGAACAGAAAATTGCATAAGAAATGTACAGCTACATAGGTAAGTGGATTTCCATTCCACAAAAGTTCTGGACCATTGTCAATGCTGATAGATGACAGTATGGTAGCATCCTGGGCCATGACATTTGCCTCTCTGATACTGATCAAAACAATCTCTATATCGGAGTCAACGAGTCTGCCCATTTCTGCTGAAGGTGTTTCTCAGTATGGAATGTGAGTTTGGCATTGTCAGCTCCAATGACAACTCGGCACATCTTTGCCTTGGATATCTGGTGAGTAAGGCTAAACACCTCTTTGTCAGTTCTGGTATTCAAGTAGCACCTTCTGTTGATGACCTGAAGACATATAACAGCAGCAAAGACAACGATATGCCAAAGAACGCCATTGTCAGAACACAACCCTGTTTGACCCCACTAAGGAACTCAAAAGATCCCGATTTTGCCCTGTCATTTCTGACCTTATATATCTTCTTGTCCTCGGAAGAGGAGATCACATTGAGCAACTTTAGGGGTCAGCCACTTTTCTCCAGCAGCTTAAATAGCCTGCCACTGCCCATATGGTCGAAGCCTTGGTGAGATCGATGAAGGCAATATATAGCGGTCTCTTTTGTTCACTGCATTTCTCTTGCAGTTGCCAGAGTGAGAAGATGGTGTCAATTAATAATAATAATAATCTTTATTGTCACAAAATAGGCTTACATTAACACTGTGATGAAGTTACTATGAAAAGCCCCTAGTCGCAACAATCCGGCGCCTGTTCAGGTACACAGAGGGAGAACTCAGAATGTACAAATTACCTAACAGCACGTCTTTTGGGACTGTGGGAGGAAACCGGTGCACCCGGAGGAAACCAACGCAGCCACAGGGAGAAAGTGCAGACTCTGCACAGACAGTGACCAAAGCCGGGAATCGAACCTGGGACTTTAGCGCTGTGAAGCAACAGTGCTGCCCAATTGTAGGACCTCCAGTTCTGAAACCATTCTGGAATTCAGGAAAGATGCGTTCAGCCAGGATCTGCAGCCCGACGAGGCAAGTAACTGCCCTACAATGCTCAGCAGGGCAATACCTCAATAGTTGTTGAAATTGCTAGTTACCCTTGCTCTTTTTGCAGGCTCACAATCTTTGTATCGCTCATATCATGGGACACTGCCCCCTCCCTTCAGCAGAGACAGAGAGGATCATGCAGACGCTGCAGGAGTTCCAGTTTCCTGCATTTAATTTGCACAGGCAGCCTTGTTTCTGCACCTGGAGCTTTGTCCATGACAAGTGAATTAATAGCTTTGTGAAGCCATTGACTCACTTCCTCACCTTCTGAAGCACAATATCTGCACCCAATTTGCGATTGGTCAAAGATCAAAGGATGTCCAGCAGAAACGTTTCAAAAATACGCTGAAGAAGGTAGGCTTTGACCTCAGTAGCTGTGAATGGGGTGCACTGAACCGTCCACAATGGCAGGCTCTGTTTCGCCAAGTTTTAGCTGGCTTTGAAACAAGGCAGAAGACTATAGATGTTAGAATGTGAAGAAAACTTAAGGAGCCATGCCATCTCTCATTGACCGCGTATTGACCAATTAACTAATGACAGTCAGTCGATATGGAATTCTTTTTTGCCTCTTAATGCTATTTCTCGCCTACCTTTTCACCTTCCCTTTTCTATCTCTTTAACCTTGCACCCCTATCTCTCACAGCCTCTCTCTCCTTCTCTCCCTCTATCTTTCTTTCTCTCTCTTGGGCTCCATAGCAAAGGTCCTCCTCAATTCAAGGGATAGTCTTAAGTTAGTAAGTAAATTAATTAATTTATAAATATAATTTATTCTTGAGTGTGTTGGAGAAGACCTATTTAATTATTCATGAGAGATGTAAATAAAATATGTTCAGATTGCTCCTTCACTATCACCACCTTCCATGCACTATATGTTCCATCTGGAGGTTGTGTTCTGACTGGGGTTTCCAGTGATTATTGATTATGAATTAATTTTAAGAAAAACTTTTTAGTCTTTGTGGTTCTCTGCTCTGTCACTCTATTTTTAAAAAAAAATTCATTCATGGGATTATTGCCCATCCTATTGTCTTTGAACGGAGTGGGACATCTCAGAGAGCATTTATGAGTCAACCACATCGCTGTGAATCTACAGTAAGCAGCGACAGGCAACTGAAGCTAGTAAGTGGGCCACATGAGTGGCCCTTCTACATCTCAGTGGGCCACAAGATTGACATTGGGCTTGTTAACTATCAGTGACCTTATCAATAAGGTTGAATAAATTTAATACACGCCAAACATTTCATAATGTGAAATGGAAAGTGTTTAATCATTCATATTTTAATGAAACTGACATCAACTTCAAATTGTAAAAACAAAAGAACTGATTACGCTTTAGATGCAGAGGGAATGCATGGCTCTCACAGTCAATGTAATAATATTAATCTTTATTAGTGTCATAAGTAGGCTTACATAACACTGCAATGAAGTTACTGTGAAAAGCCTCTAGTCGCCACACTCTGGCACCTGTTCGGGTACACAGAGGGAGAATTCAGAATGTCCACATTACCTAACAGCACGTCTTTCAGGACTTGTGGGAGGAAACCGGAGCACCCAGAAGAATCCACGCAGACACAGGGTGAACGTGCAGACTCTGCACAGACAGTGACCCACGACAGGAATCATACCTGGAACCCTGGTGCTCTGAACAATAGTGCTAACCACTGTGCTACCACGCTGCCCGTAGTGTTCAATTAGCATGTACCTCACTCCACTTGCTCTTGCTTTACGTGCTTATCACTTCAGTCATACTGGTAGGAAACAAACTACATGGATGGAAATCAGTTGGATGTGGCAACCCTCCTCGTGGTCAACAGCCAACAAAATGTCTCGTGGGCTGCACTCTGAACCCTGATGTGCAGCATTTTGTCCCTGGTTGCCCACCATTGATCTGGAGTCACATGTAGATTTCCTGCCCTAAAGGAATAAGCCTTTGTGTGTTTATGTTGACAAATGTTCTAGACTCTCAAGCTGCTGGTCCTAGATCCAATTTAGTTACCTGAGGCCTCCTTTCAATGTTTGGGTCGAGGTCCTCTATCCTAGGAATAGGATATCTATCTACTTTAGCAGACTTGTTCAGAGTGTAATCGCTGCAAATCCTTATTGTACAGTCTGGCTTTAACACTGGGAATATTGGTGATGCTCATTCCGAGAAGTGTACTGCAGTAATATCCCACGTCTTCCAGACATCTCAGCTCCACTTCCACGTTTTGGTGCAGAGCACAAGATTCTGGTCGGGCTCGAAAAGATTTTGGCGCAACCTTAGGCTCGATGTAGATTTTGGCCTTCACCCCTTTATCTCCCCAGCTCTCTCTGGAAAACTTTGTGGTGCTTCCACACAAGTTCCGAGAAAATTAGTGCCGAGGACCCAGGCTCAATCCCGGCCGTGTCGAGTTTTTCATATTCTGCCCGTCTATACGTGCGTCTCAACCTCACAACCCAAAAAGATGTGCAGGGTAGGTGAATTGACCACGCAAAATTGCCCGTTAATTGGGGAAAAAAAGAATAGGGCACTCTAAATTTAAAAAAAAAGAAGTTCCTGGATAACCCCGTCCATGATGCTGAATATCTCCAACCAATTTAGACTGTTTCTCTTCAGCCAATCTTGCCGCATGAGGCTTGGCATTTGTTCTTTTACTACAATTAATGGCAGCTTGGGGAACTGGTATTGGGACAATATTGGTGTTGATGTCATGCCCATTATCTTCAGGCTCTCCCCTGTTTAGGTGGCTAAAGTGACGGATGTACTGCTGAGATTCAAGGGCTGCAGACCTCCCTGTAGACACTCAAATGTTTGCTTTCCGACCACATCACAGCAGACCCTGTATCGACTTCCATATTTAACAGACAGCTGTTAAGCAGAAGGACAATTTCAATGGGGGATGTATTACATAACTCCACCATATTGAGCTTATAGACTTCGGACTTCTCCTTTGGGTCTTCCTCAAGCTTATTCACTGGAGTCGCTGACATTTGTTTGGGAACTAGGTGTAATGTATATGACCTTTACTATTGCATCTGAAACAAATTAACTCTTTACATCTACTTCTGTGTTTTTTTAAATATAAATTTAGTGTACCAAATTCATTTTCTTTTCCAATTAAGGGGCAATTTAGTATGGCCAATCCACCTAGGCTGCACATCTTTGGGTTGTGGGGGTGAAACCCACGCAAACACAGGGCAAATGTACAAACTCCACACGTACAGTGACCCAGAGCCGGGATCGAACCTGGGACCTCAGCGCCGTGAGGCTGCAGGGCTAACCCACTGCGCCACCGTGCTGCCCAATTTGCATTTGTCTTGGGGATGGTGTCCCCACAATGATAACAGGCCTCTACACCTGTGACTGATAGTTACTCTTCCTCCTTTCAGGCTCTGCTGCACCCTCACGATGGGTACTTCGAGCAGCAGCCATTTCCCACCATAATGGATTTACCTTGCTTTGCATGCCTTACAGTTCAAAAGTGCTTTGTTCCGCACTTTCAGTCGCTTAAGCCCATTCAACCGCTTTGTCTAAGGAAATTCTGGTTTCTGTCAGAGACTTCTTCCGAATATTCAAGCTATTGATACCGCAGACCAGTTTAGCTCACTTGGCCAGCTGGTTCTTGATGCAGAGCAAGGCCAGCAGTGCGGGTTCAATTCCTGTACTGGCTGAAGTTACTCATGAAGTTATTCCGCCTTCTCAACCTTGCCCCTCACCTGAGGTGTGGTGAAAACTATGAAAGTTTGCCACCTCTTGTAGAATCCCACGACCGAACCCCTCAGGGTGTACTGGATCTTCTCCAGGTATAAGGACTCCATCAAATATCCCAACCATACTGAGGTGCTGGGTGGAGATGCAGACCTCCACCCTGGAGGCAAAACCACTTTCAGGAAATCAACGAGGCGAAGGCCAGACATCTGCCCCGCACCGTCTGCAGCCCTGGCAGGTCCGACACCTCAAATATAGCAACTAATGGACAGGGTTTCAGTTCAATATTAAAATTGCCGACACGGTGCTAAAGAGTGTGACCCAAAAGCTCCCAAGCTTGGGACAAGACCAGAACATATGTGAGTGGTTGTCCGGACCTCCGGAACAACGCTCGTACCTGTCAGCCATCTCCGAAAAGAAACAACTCATTCTGGATTTGCTCATGGGCATTCTATATACCACTTTAAGCTGGATCAAACCCAGCTTCGCACAGGAAGACGTGGAGTTCCCACTGTGAAGGGCCTCACTCCACACCTCATTATCTGTTATGGACCCCAATTCCTCCACCCATCTAGCCTTTATCCCGTCAAATGAAATCTTCTGCCAAACTCCGCCCATAAATGCCAGATGTTCTCCTATTCCACAAGCGAAAGGACCCTTTCCCTCAGAGATACTGGTGGTACCATGGGGAATGTCAGGAAGGTCCATTGTATAACGTTCCGAACCTGGAGATATCTGAACAAATCCGAGCCCCAGACTTCACCACCACAAGTGACTCTCTTGTGAAAGCACCACATCAGACCTTAAATTCTCCATATTCGTAAATAACCTCCGCTGCAGCTGGTGCACCGCGTTACCCATTGACAACAGATCAAACTGCGTCTGCAACTTCCTGCTGGCCAGAAGATCCTGGGTTGGATCTTCGGAGTACCAACCATCCACCTCCATAATCTAGTCCACTAGCTTCTGGCGCTCCTCTCTAGGCTTCCTATCCAGCTGTGTTTATACAATATAACCTTCCCTCTAATCATCGCCTCCAGGGCCTCCCACAAAATGGAGGGTGATACCCACCCATTCCCATGAACACCTACGTACTCATCTATAGCTTTCGATATATGCCCACATAACCCCATGTCCGTCAATAATCCCACATTCAGCCTCCATGCCGGGTGCTGAGCCGGGCCGACGTTCAATATCAAGTCCACAGAATGCTGAGCCATGGTCTGAAATGACTATGCCTTAATACTCTGCTTTCTTTACCCTCGGAAGAAGGGACCGCCCCACCACAAAAATATCTACCTTAGAATATACCTTGTGAACTGGGTAAAATAATGAGAATTCTTTACTCGCAGGGTACATGAACCCCCACGGATCTGCCCCCCTGGCCTCCTCCATAAATGCCAATAGTACCTTTGCCATCCCTTAAGAGGCCAACAAAAATAGGTTTTAGACAGTCAAGTCTTGGGACTAACACACAATTTAAATCTCACCAAAAATCAGCCGATATGTGTCCAAGTCAGTATTGAAGCCAACAACTTCCTTTTAAATGCTGCATCATCCCAATTTGGGCATATATATTTACCAATATCACTAGCCACTGCCAGTGAGAATCACATGCCGACTACCCTGACCTGCCATCAATTTGTCCGCCAGAAAACGGACCCTTTTGTTAACTAAAATTGTAACCCCCCCCCCCGCCCCAAGCCCTACTATAAATGCGCAAATGAAATACTTGACTCATCCACCCCCTCCAGAGCCTGGTCTGGTCCTTCACCCACAAGTGAGTCTCTTGTGAAAGCACCACATCAGACCTTAAATTCTTCAGCTAAGAGTTTCACCGGACCCCCCAAACCCCTTACAATCCAAGTGTCAAGTATAATTGTGGGCCTCTCACCCCCCTCAACACCGAGTCAGCCATTTCCACCATGAAGGAATATCCAGTTCTTACGCCAAATACCTAGGCTGAAGGCCCATCCAAGATGGCCACCAACCCCACCCATAAGGCGAGACACAGAAAAACCTATGATCACTGTCAGATCTCTACTCCTCTCACCCCGCACCCCTTCCCCCTCTTGTACAGTGCTGACTTTGCCTTATTAAAGGCTGCTTCGTCAACTCTACTCTGATGTCTTGGTATATCTGGATGGTACTTCCTTCTCACCTTGAGGCCTGATTCTCTTTGGCCCATTGCAGGACCCGCCCCTTCCCCTGGAAGCTGTGGAATCTAATAATCACCACCTGTGGTAGCTTGTTTGCCCGAGGCTTCTGCAAGAATGTTCGATAGGCCCTATCCAACTCTAGAGGCAACATTCCCCCCCCCCCCTCCCGCCAGCTTAGCAAACATCTGAGAAAAGTACTCAGTCGGCCTCAGACCCTCCACCCCCTCCGGCAACCCAAAGATTCTGAGGTTCTGTCTCCTCGACCTGTTCTCCAGGTCATCCACCTTTGCCTTCAGGTTCTTGTTCCTCTCCATCACTAGCTGTATCGCAGCTTCCAACAAGATGATTTGATTGCTATGCCATGAAAAAGCCATCTCTACACCCTTCAGCACCTCGCCATGATCCTTCACAGCCTCTGAGATTTTTCCCAGCTTCTCTCAAATTGAGCCAAGTGCCTCCTCAACTGACTTTTTGAGGCTCTCCATTACCACGTTTGCTTGCTTATCCAAATGTTTGCATTGCTTTTCAACCTCTTGCGTCAACACCACAATCAGCATTTCCACTGTAACAGGAGCGGCCACGCCCACCAAGGCTGTCTCCACCATCTTCCCTCCTAATGAGCCTCATGAATTCTCTGACTCCGTTGAAGAATTGCCACCCATAAGACCGTAAGACAGAGGAGCAGAATTAGGCCATTCGGCCCATCAAATCTGCGCTGCCATTCAATCATATGTCATGGGAGTGTCCCTTTAAGAAAGATTTTTGGCAGCACGGTGGCACTGTGGTTAATATTGCTGCCTCAAGGTGGTGAAGTCCCAAGCTCGATCCCGGCTCTGGGTCACTGCCCATGTGGAGTTTGTGCGTTCTCCCCGGGTTTGCATGAGTTTCACCCCCACAACCCAAAGATGTGCAGGGTAGGTGGATTGGCCACACTAAATTGCCCCTTAATTGGAAAAATGAATTGGGTAGTCTAAATTTTAAAAAAAAGAAAGACTTTTGTCTTATCACATGGCTTCAGTGGTGTCATTGTGGTGGGTCGAGCTGGGCTGTGGCTCTGTGAGCTGTTTTTGGTTTTGCTTTCATATTTGACTTCTGTGGACTCAGACAGGAGAAAGAAGTGTTTTGGCCTGACTCCTCTATTTTCATTTTAAATATCTGTTCCAGTAAAAAAAACCATTGATTATAGCTACCTGCTGTTTTGGTAACTTAAAAGATATAGTTTGCTTTCCGGAAGGGTGTAAACCTACTGATGAGACGGGGTCAGAGTCTCAGGGAAAGCCAGTATGATTCAAGTGAGAATGCAGAGTGCTGGGCCACGCCCTTGAAAAGGGGTTTTGATATAGTGGATTTTGTTTTTGAATTGGAACAGTTAAGGAGGAATTCATTAAGTGTTATACATAGATTAATGCAGCTGTGGGGTGCCTTTATGTTTGTAATTGATAAAAACTCTTGCTGTGTGTTTATATAAATGTTAACTAAGTTCTTAGAATAAAGCTTATTTTGATTAAAGTGTCTGGGAAGACTGTTGAATTATACCTGAAGGGAAGGTCTTGTGCTCATCCTAGCCAAATTCAACAAAACGTTATAGGTCAGGTTAACTCCATAATATATTTTGGAGTTTCTAAACCCTGGCCCATTACACATGTCTGATATGTTTCTCATCCCTATTCTCCTGCATTCCGGGTGCTCCAGTTTCCTCCCACAATCCAAAGATGTGCAGGTCAGGTGGATTGGCCACGCTAAATTGCCCATTAGTGTCCAAAAGGTTAGGTCGGGTTACTGGGTTACGGGGATAGGGTGGAAACCTGGGCTTGAGTAGGATGCTCTTTCCAAGGGCTTGTGCAGACTCAATGGGCTGAATGGCCTCCTTCTGTACTGTAAATTCTATGATTTTCCCCATAACCCATTTTAATCAAGAACCTATCCATCTCCGTCTGAAAGATACTCAGTGTCTTGCCCTCCACAGCCTTCTGCGGTAAAGAGTTCCACAGATTCACCACCCTCTGGCTGAGGAAATTCCTCCTCATCTCAGTTTTAAAGTATCGTCCCTTCAGACTGAGGCTGTGCCCTCGGGTTCTAGTGTTTCCACTCGGAGCCTTCTTGCCGCCAACTGTTTTTGTAACTTTCGACAGATGCCGAATACAGTGAGATGGGCCGGGTTTGATTACCAAAATCCCCTGGGAACCAGACAAAAAGGCCAAAAAACAAGAACCCTGCGGAGCTACCTTATGTGCAACCTTCTCCTGCATGCCGCCACTGGAAATCCAGTGTCATTTCATTTTTGACCCTGAGATGAATTTCCGACTATATATTCATGCAGTCACTAAGACCACCTGACATGTTCCTCTATACTCCTCATTGAACCAGAGTTGATTCCTTGTTTAATAGTAATGAACGTGAGGGATATCCTTGGCCTGAGGTAACAGATTTTTATTATCACAGATACACCATAGAAAGCATCCTATCTGGCTGCATCACAGCCAGGTATGGAAACTGTTCGGCCCAAGACCATAAGAAACTACAGAGAGTTGTGAATACAGCCAAGTCCATCACATGAACCCACCTCACATCCATTGAATCTGTCTACACCTCCTGCTGCCTGGGGAAGTGGGCAGCATAATCAAAGACCCCTCTCTCCTAGGTTATTCTCTCTCCCAACCTCTTCCATCGGGCAGAAGGTACAAAAGTCTGAGAACACGCACTAACAGGTTTAAAAACAGCTTCTTCCCCGCCGTTACCAGATTCCTTAATGACCCTCTTATGGACTGATCTGATCCCTTCACACATCTTCTCTATTGAGTAATACTACACTCCGTATGCTTCACCCGATGCCTGTGTCTATGTATTTACATTGTGTGTTTATCGTATGTACTATGCTGTTCATTTATGGAATAATCTGCCTGGGCTGTACGCAGAACAATACTTTTCAGTGTACCTTGGTACGCGTGACAATAAATCTAAATCTAATGTACAGGTGTGCTGGAATGCAACTCTGAGTTGCTGAATTTTTTTTTACATAAAATTTACAGTGCAGAAGAAGGCCATTCGGCCCATCGAGTCTGCACCGGCTCTTGGTGCACCCTACCCCCTACCCAAGGTCCACAGAACCTCATGGATGTCCAGATTTGAGCTGTCAGATCCGGATGAAAATACCCCTTTTAGCATAGTGGTATCCTTAGTGTGAAGATAGGACCTGCCCTCCAAAAGGACTGCATGAAGATCATTCTTACCAATAGCGTCATGGACAATTTCATCTACGACAGTCAGCTTGGTAAAGATGAGATCATGTTGATTTTATTGTTCTGTTGGTTCTCTCACCACTTACCACATACCCAGTCTTGTAGATAATTAAGGACTCCACCAGCTTGGTCTGCAGTGGCGCTACCAAATCATTCTTGGTGATGGGCATTGAAGTGCCCCATCCACAGTAGATTCTTTGACTTTGTGGATCTCAGTGAATCTTCAAAGTGGTGTTCAACATGGAGAAATATTGAGTCATCAGTTGAGGGAGGGCGGTTGATGGTAATCAGCAGGAGGTTTCCTTGCCAGTCTTTGATCAGATGCCATGAGGCATCATGGGGTCCAGGGTCAATGTGAGGATCCCCAGGGCCACTTTCTCCTGACAGCATAACAATATGTTGCTACCTCAGGTGGCTCTATCCTGATTGGTGGGACAGGGCATTCTCAGGGATGGTGATGGAGGTGTCTGGAACCATGGGCGAAATTCTCCCCTACCCGGCGGGGCGGGGGGTCCCAGCGTAGCGGAGTGGCACCAACCACTCCGGCGTCGGGCCTCCCCAAAGGTGCGGAACTCTCCGCACCTTTAGGGGCTAGGCCCGCGCCAGAGTGGCTCCCGCTACGCCGACTGGCGCCAACGGCCTTTGGCGCTATGCCGTCCGGCGCGGGGCTGGCCGAAAGTACTTTGCCGGTCGGCGTGTGTCCGCTCATGCACCAGAGGAACATCACCACCGGCGCATGCGCGGTGGAGGGTGTCTCTTCCGCCTCCGCCATGGTGGAGGCCGTGGCGGCGGTGGAAGAAAAAGAGTGCCCCCACGGCACAGGCCCGCCTCCCGATCGGTGGGCCCTGATCGCGGGCCAGGCCACCGTGGGGTCAGCCCCCGGGGTCCGATCGCCCTGTGACCCCCCCCCAGGACCCGGGGCCCACTCGCGTTGCCTGCTCCCGCTGGCACAGAGATGGTTTAAACCACGTCGGCGGGAGAGGCCTGACAGAGGTGGGACTTCGGCCCATCGGGGGCTGGAGAATCGCCGCGGGGGGCCCGCCGACTGGTGGGGCACAATTCCCGCCCCCGCCGATTCCCGGGTGGCGGAGAATACCGGCCACGGCGGGGGCGGGATTTACGCCGGCTTCCGGCGATTCCCCGACCCTGCGGGGGGGGTTGGAGAATTCCGTCCCATATCTGTACGGTATGATTCCGTGATTGTGATAATTCAGGCTGTTACTTGACCCGTCTGGGGACAGCTCTCGCAAATTCACAAGTCCCAGATATCAGAGAGAAGGACTTTACAGGATTGACTGGGCGAGGTGTATCTTTGTTTTAACCAGATTTTGTGCCTAGATAGATGCCTGTTGGTTCATCTGATTTTATTCTTATTGTAATTTTTGTAGCCATCTGGTACAATTGAGTACCTTGATAGCTCATTTAAGAGTCAATCACGTTACCATGCATCTGAAGTCACACTTTAGAGTGGGCCGCACCCCCTGTTTCCATCCTCAAACCTAATAAATTAGTCCGCCTCCGTGGAGCTTATAAACTCAGTCAACTGGTTCTCAAAATTGGGCAGGTACCTTCGACACCTCACCCGTGCAGTTAAAACCTACATATTCCTCGATTACTTTTTCAATTTTGTCACAGAACCTTCGGTCCCCCAACAGTCTCACATCTAATTTCCACCCTGGTCTCTGTACTATCTCCTTTTCCAGTACCATATCTACCCAATGCGGAGCATGATCTGATATTGCAATTGCCTAGTACTCCGACACCTTAACCCCAGCCAGCAAAGCCTTCCCCACCACAAAAAAGTCGACCCGCGAGTATACCTCATAGACCGCTAAGAAAAACGAGTACTCCCACTCCCTCGCGTGCAGAAACCTCCAAGGGTCCACCCCTCCCAATTCCACCATTAGCCCAGCCAATGCCTTTGCTTCCCCACCCCCCCCCCCCCCTTGATGGGACCAGCGAGCGTGGCTGTGACCTGCCTAACCTTGGTTCTTGCACCAAGTTCTAGTCCCACCCACTATCAGTTTGTGTGTGTCCAAGTCGGGGATGGCCCCAAACATGATGGCCCCGACAGCATGCGCCCCCTCATGGAACTCACCCCCCCCCCCCCCCCCCCACTGCCCCAAGGCCCTCAAATGATACCTGGGGTTCTTCTCGTACTACGCCCAGTGGGTCCCTAACTATGCGGACAATGCCCGCCTACTCATTCACTCCACCGTTTTCCCACTAATGGCCAAGGCTCACCAGGCCTTCAACTATGTTAAGGCCGACATCGGCAAGGCCGCGATGCACGTGGTCGACGAGATGCTACACTTCCAAGTCGAGAGCGATGCATCAGACGTCGCTCTGGCCGCCGCCCTCAACCAGGCAGGCAGGCCCGTGGCATTCTTTTCCCGCACCCTCCATGCCTCTGAAATTCAGCACTCCTCCATCGAGAAGGAAGCGCCAAACCATCGTAGAAGCTGTGCGACATTGGAGGCATTAACTGGCCGGCAGAAGATTCACTCTCCTCACTGACCAACGGTCGGTTGCCTTCATGTTCAACAACACACAGCGGGGTAAGATCAAAAATGATAAAATCTTGAGGTGGAGGATCGAGCTCTCCACCTACAATTATGAGATTTTGTATCACCTCGGTAAGCTCAACGAACCCCCTGATGCCCTATCCCGAGGTACATGTGCCTGCGCACAACTGGACCGACTCCGCACCCTGCACGACGATCTCTGTCAATCAGGGGCCACCTGCTTTTATCACTTCATAAAGGCCTGCAATCTTCCCTACTCCATCGAGGAAGTCAGTGCCATCACCAGGGACTGCCAGGTCTGCGCGGAGTGTAAACTGCACTTTTACCGGCCAGACTGAGCGCACCTGGTGAAGGCCTCCCGCCCCTTTGAACGCCTCGGTGTGGACTTCAAAGGGATCCTCCCCTCCACCGACCACAACACATACGTTCTCAATGTGGTCGACGAGTACTCAAGATTCCCCTTTGCTGTCCCGTGCCCCGACATGATGTCTGCCACCGTCATCAAAGCCCTCAACACCATCTTCCCTCTGTTCGGTTTCCCTGCCTACGTCCACAGCGACCGGGGAATCCTCATTTATGAGCAATGATCTGCGCCAGTTCCTGCTCAACAGGGGCATTGCCTCGAGCAGGACGACCAGCTACAACGCCAGGGGAAACGGGCTGGTGGAGAGGGAGACTGGGACGGTCTGGAAGGCCGTCCAGCTGCCCCTACGGTCCAGAAATGTCCCGATCTCCCGCTGGCAGGAGGTCTTCCCCGACGCACTTCACTCCATTCGGTCGCTCCTGTGCACTGCGACTAACGAAACTCCCATGAACGTCTCTTTGTCTTCCCTAGGAAGTCCACCTCCGGGGTTTCGCTCCCAACATGGCTGGCAGCTCCAGGACCCATTCTCCTCCGCACGCACGTGCGGCTCCACAAGGCGGAACCATTGGTTGAGAGGGTACAGCTATTCCACGTGAACCCACAGTACGCATACATAGCGTACCCCGACGGCCGCCAAGACAGTTTCCCTCCGGGACCTGGCACCAGCTGAGTCCCCACACACCCCACCTCTGCCCTGGCGCCACCCTCCCTCCCCCCGGCGCACCCTACCACAGCCCCCGCTCCAGGACGATCCGCCCTCCACTTGGTCCCACCCGTGGATGAAGATGAGGTCAACACGCTCCCGGAGTCACCGACGACCGAACCAACGCCTGAATCGCCACCATAACTGCGGCGCTCGCAATGCCGTATCAAGGCGCCCGACCGTCTAAACTTGGAACCTTTCTTAAATTTTAAACAACCTGTATGTAAATAGTTTCCACCACCCCCGCTGGAGGGTGAATGTGGTCTTCACCACTTTTGTATTGTGTATACTGCATACGAGGGTATTATGGTAAGGCCCCTGTACTACAGGAACGGGGGTAGATCCCTGCCTGCTGGCACTGCCCAGTAGACGGAGTATAAATGTGTGTGCTCACCGAGCTGAAGCCATTTCGGCAGCAGCTGCGGGAGGCTCCACATCTCTGTGTAATAAAGCCTCGATTACTCTCTACTCTCGTCTCGTCGTAATTGAAAGTGCATCAATAATATTTATACATTTCCAGCCCTCTAATCACAGTCCATGACCTCTTTTCCAGCTCCACTCCTGACTTTTGTCCCAAGCCTTCTGCCTTCATGAACGCCTCAGCCGCCTCCACCGTTTCAAAATAAAAATCTTTGGTGTTGTACGTCACCCTTAGCTTTGTCGGGTATCATAGAATCATAGAATTTACAGTGCAGAAGGAGGCCATTAGGCCCATCGTATCTGCACCTTGGAAACAGCATCCTATTCATGTATTTGTCAAGATGCCCCTTAAACGTCACTATCGTCCCTGCCTCCACCCTATCCCCGTAACCCAGGACCCCACCTAACCTTTTGAACACTTGAGGGGTAATTTATCATGGCCAATCCACCTAACCTGCACATCTTTGGACTGTGCGAGGAAACCCACGCAGACACGGGGAGAACGTGCAGACTCCGCACAGACAGTGACCCAAGCCGGGAATCGAACCTGGGACCTGGGAGCCTGGAGCTGGGAAGCAACTGTACTAACCACTTAAAACAATATGTAGATAGTCCAACTAGGGAAGGGGCTATACTGGACCTGGTATTGGGGAATGAGCCCGGCCAGGAGGTAGAAATTTCTGTTTGGGAACATTTTGGGAACAGTGACCACAATTCAGTAAGTTTTAAAGTGCTGGTGGACAAGGATAAAAGTGGTCCTTGGGTGAATATGCTATATTGGGGGAAGGCTAATTATAACAATATTAGGTGGGAACTGAAGAACCTAGATTGGGGGTGAATGTTTGAGGATAAATCAACATCTGACAATTACTAGGGGGCATAGGTTTAAGGTGCGAGGGGCAAGGTTTAGAGGAGATGTACGAGGCAAGTTTTTTAAACAGAGGGGAATGGGTACCTGGAACTCGCTGCCGGAGGAGGTGGTGGAAGCAGGGACGATAGTGACCTGTAAGGGGCGTCTTGACAAATACATGAATAGGATGGGAATAGAGGGATACAGATCCCGGAAGTGTAGAAGATTTTAGTTTGGACAGGCAACATGGTCGGCGCAGGTTTGGAGGGCCGAAGGGCCTGTTCCTGCGCTGTACTTTTCTTTGTTCTTTGTTCACTGTGCTACTGTGCTGCCATACCAAATTGCACCCCCTGTTGTACAGTGCCGCCTTCACTCGGCTGAACTTTGCTCGTCTCTTTGCCACTTCCACCATCAAGTCCTGGTAAATCCGAACTTTAGCAGCAGCCCACTGCACCTCCAGCTTCTGCTTCGCCCAGCTTAACACCTTCTCCTTCACGTGGTATTTATGAAAGCAGATCCTCATTTACTTTGGGTTTCTGCCTTAAAGCGATGAGTTCAGTCCAGTCAATTCCGGGAGGGGTTCTCACCCTCCCCCATCAACTCAGCCAGCATCTTAGCGAAGTACTCTATTGGCCTCGAGCCCTCTGCCCTTCGGGCAAGCCCACAATCCTCAGATTGTGCCGCCTCGATCGGTTCGATCTTTACTCGGAGCTCTCTGTTGACCATCACTACCCTCCGCAGCTCGTCTCCCATCGAGGTGAGCTGGTCGCTGTGCTGCGACATGGCCTCCTCCCACTTCTTTCATTTTTTCACCCTGTTCTCTCACCTCGGCCGATGTCTTTGCCACATCCACCCTCACCGGGGCGATTGCCTCCTCCACCAATGATTTCAATGCGACCACCATCTTCTTCCTCAACGCCTCCATGTGCTTTGCAAATTACCTCTCCAGCTCCACAGCCATCACCGCAGTCATCCTTTCCACCGTAAGTAGTGCGGCCCCACCACGCGGTCCGGCATCCGCCATCTTGTCAGCGCTTTTATTGGTCCTCTCACTCAATGGCGAACCCGCATTTCCTCCCTTCTTCACAGCTGTTTTTGGCATCATTTAACGACTTATTATTTTCCCCCTACTTTCTTCAATCTTAAAATAAATAAATAATAAAGAAACAAAAAGGAAAAACCCCCAAAAAATTAATTTTTTTCCCTCCAAAAATCAAAAAATCTCTACCCCCGGGACCAGACTTCGAACATCTCAAACATCCATTTTCAGCGGGTGCCACCCGATGTGCTGTGCTTCCCCTTTACATCGCATCCTGGATTCGGGCCTCGTCTCGTGTCAAGCTCCGCCCCTGCCGCTCACATCCAGATGAAGGGGCTGATTTATCTCACTCGGCTAAATCGCTGGCTTTTAAAGCAGACCAAGCAGGCCAGCAGCACGGTTCGATTCCCATACCAGCCTCCCCGGACAGGCGCCAGAATGTGGCAACTAGGGGCTTTTCACAGTAACTTCATTGAAGCCTACTCGTGGCAATAAGCGATTTTCATTTCATTTTTCATTTCACATCGGGCTCAATGCCCCCGGCTCCTACGACCGCCAGACGCTCCCTTGGGCCTCTTCACCGGCTCCAAACCGGCCCGTCTGGCGCCCGTCCCTCAGGCCCCAACAGCCGAAGAAATTTGATTTTAAACGGGAAAACCCCCGAAAAGGACCAGGATATCGCAGACTGGCAGGAACCTCTTATTAACGCTGTCGGTCTGCTGGTGAGCGCCACTGGAAGTCCTTGGAATTAAGTTTTTTATGTTTTATACAAAAGTTACAAAAGACATAAACAAACACTTTTTACAAAATACCAACCCCAACCCCCCCCTTCCCTGAGTCCCACCCCAAACCTACAGAACTACTCCCCCACCAGGCGAACAGCCCCCCCAACAGCTAATAGTGACCAATTCTCTAAAGTGCAATATTAATAGTCGCCATCTTCGCTAGAACCTCTCAATTGACCCCCTCACAGCGTATTTGATCTTTTCGAGTGGCAAAAACTCAATGAAGTCCCCTGCCACACTGAAGCACTCAGCAGGTCGCCAACCTGTGGCCCAACAGAATCCGCCTCCGTGCCACCAACGAAGTAAAGGCCAAGACATCTGCCCCCGCCCCCTTCCGCAGTTCCAGCACATCGGAAACCCCAAACATCGCCACCAGTGGGCAGGGTTCCAACTCTATATTCTGGATCGTCGACGTGGTCTCAAGAAAGGACCTCCCGAAACCCAGCAGGTTGGGACAAAACCAGAACATGTGTGGGTGGCGCATGAGCCCCCTCAAGCATCGCTCGCACCTGCCCTCCGTCCCTTCAAAAAAACAGCTCATCCTCGTTTTAGTGAGGTGGTCTCAAAATATTTCCTTCAACTGAATGAGTCCCAGTCTTGTGCAAGACAATGTTGCGCTCACCCTCCTCAGTGTCTTGAATAGGTGATTGGCACAAATAGGAGTCAGCTGTGAGGCTGCCCCCAACATGGCGGAGCTGCCTCCAGATTTGTAACGTGGCCACCACCACTGGGCTTGTTGTATATTTCACCGGTGCCACCAAAAGTAATGCTGTTACTAATACACCCTTGCTTGTTGCCTTAACTGATCCCGACTTCATCTGGACCCAAAGTACTCCTGGACCCCTGCACCACCCCAGCATCTTCTCCGCATTAGCCACCCAATAATAATAAAACAAAGCTGGCACCGCCAGACCCCTTGCCTGCCTCTCCCTCTAAGCACCCCCCCCTCCGAATCCTCGGGACCTTTCCCACCCAAATAAACCCAGTGATAAGCCGGTCAACCTGTTGAAAAAACAACTTGGGCAAAAAAACCGGGAGGCACTGGAATTAAAATAGGAATCTCGTCATGACATTCATTTTAACCGACTGGACTCGACCTGCCACCAACAACGAGAGACTATCCCACTTTGGAAAGTCTGCCTTTACCTTCCCCACCAGCCTCGTAAAATTCAGCTTCCGAAGCCGCCCCTAATCCACCACTACGTGTACCCCCAAGTACCGGAAACTAATCCCTGCCAATCAAAACAGATTCCCCGTAATACTCCCAACAGGCGCTTCCAGGTCACTAATGTATGCTAACAAGTCTTCAGTATATAACAATGCCCTGTGTTCCACTCCACTTCCAACAATCCCATACCATTCCTTCGAGGCCCTCAACACCATGGCCAATGGCATAAAGCAACCGCGCCCAGGACACAAACCCCAGACGCAACCCGGATTTGTCCAATACGCCAATCTACCCGGCCAAATGCCTTATCCACGTCCAGAGATACAATGACTTCCGGTACCTGACCGACCACGGGAGTAAGCACCACATTAAGCACCTGGCTGGCATCATTTTTATTTGATTACAGACCGTGACTGGAATCGGCCAGTGGAATTATTGACAGATTTGCACCAGGTTAAGCTTGTTGTTTCTGAATTTGGCGGGGAGGGTAGAGTCCCAGCAGGAAAATCAAAAAAGAAATCACAACGCCGTAAGATCTGAGAGAGTGTTTAAGACTGGTGATGCAGTCAACCTACAGAATTTTGGGCTGGCTCCAGTTGGATCTCTGGAATATTATTAGAATAATCAGGGCCTGTACCCTTGGAGGTGAAAGTCCAAGACAAAGTTTTGAGGCAATACCAGAGCTACCAAAGAAGAAGAGACCTCGCCTCCCACCCCAGCGGCAGGCATCGCTTGTGCAGAACTAGCACCAGTAGAGGACACTGTGCCCGTCTCTCCTGATTGTGAAGACTCGGATTCATATATGGAGGTCGAGGAATTGGGGGTTTCCCCGATAGCCAACACTGAATAAGAACCAACGTCAGTGACCCATAAGTGCTCCCTGTGGCTGTGAAGATCGCTGATCAGCTTCACACCTCCTAATCTGGCTCCACCTGCCACAGACGCAACGTCGAGTGCGAAGAGGTGGAGGAGACCTCCTTGCTAAGGAAGCATCGAGGGTGAAATGGACTTGAGGGGGAGGGATGTTATGACAATCACGGGGCCATGGGGGATCATCAACAGATCTCCCTGTGGGGTTTGTGGAATACGAGTTCCCTTATTGAGCGGGCAGAGGCTCGCCCAACAGGAACTATTCAGCAGGGGTTTAAAACCTGCAGCCCAGACCCGGTCCGGTATTGCCGATGGACTCTAGGCTGGAATATAAGCTTTGGACACCATGGCTGTGGCTCTTTTCCTTGACCAAATAAACTAGAGTTTGTATGACGCCGGCCTTGGTGTAGTTATTACAGTCACCGTTAATGAGATTAATTTTGTATTCCAGATTTATGAAATTAACTGAACACAAGTTCCCTAACCTCCATGTTAATAATAATTTTAACATGTTTGCCAGAATTGAAGCGCATGGTGCTGAACTTGCTCACTCTGTACAGTAGGGGGCTTCACAGGATCACGCTTCATGACAACTACAGCATGTAGGTTTCATATTATAGGCACATTTTGATTGCAGAATGCTCGGTGGATATAATGAGAAAGGTGTTGTCAACCATTGAAGAAGCAACATTTCAAATGTCAGCTGACTGTTAATAAAAGACCAGTCGAGATCCAACAATCAGTTTGTAATGTTGCACCTGATTGTTTCTCTCCTTTCAAAGTGGCAATCATTGATCAGTGTTTTGAAATTGTGCTTTTCACTGTTCTAGCTTGTGAAATCTATGAGAGGTCTCAGATTATTTGTGGCTTTTATTAGACTAAACCCCATTTTTATACCAACTGTTGGCCTTTTTGACACTGCAACCTATTGGAATAATTGTATTTTTTTGTGTATTCAAAGATACAAGTTCATACAATTCCTGCATTGCAGAAGGAGGCCGTTCAGCCCATCAAGTCTGCACAAACCCTTTGAAAGAGCACCCTACCAGGGCCCACTCCCCCGCTCTATCCCCATAACACCATCTAACCTGCACATCTTTGGACACTAAGGGGCAATTTAGTATGGCCAATCCACCTAACCTACTTTGGACTGTGGGAGGAAACCAGAGCACCTGGAGGATACCCACGCCAACACAGGGAGAAAATGCAAACACCACACAGACACCCAAGGTCAGAATTGAACCAGGGTCCTGGCACTGTGAGGCAGCAGTAATAATCACTGTGCCACAAGTTCATTCTCCTATTATGTTTCTGCTTTCTTTTTATAAATGTTTTTTTATTGGGTTTTTGAACAAAGTATATTTACCGTTATGTACACAGAATAAGAAGTATATATATACATACATATATAGAAGAGACGGGCACACCCAAACATAACAAAAAAAAGTAATAATAAAAAATAAAATAAAAAATGAAATAGAATAACTGGGAGGGTATTGTGCACCAGCTCAACAGCAGCAACTCTGTACAACTGGCAAAATTATTTACAACACATAAGTAGGCGACTGTTTGTGGGGGGGAGGGGGGGTGGAGACTGGGGAGGTAAATATACATTTGGGTGCCGGAGAAACAATTCCAGTGGGCAATACTCGAATGGGTTTGGTGCTGGTGTTGTCACTTGCTTCTCCCGCATGGATCTCGCTGCCGTTGTTGTGGCGCGCTCACGTCTGCTTCAGCCGTTCCTCCTGTCTTTCGCCTGTATTCTCCTTGTTCTCGGTTCCTGGAGATGCCAAGTTTGTTATTGTATCCCGTGCCCTCCTTCCGGCCATTTCCCTGCTCTCCCCCCCACCTCCTTGGTTCTCCTCTCTTGTTCCCTGTCCCTTCCCTCTCTCTCTCTCTCTCTCCCCCCCACCCCCCCCCCCCCCCCACCCCCCACCACCTCCTGTGGTTTGCCTTTCTTTCCTCTTAGGTTTAGCTGTCCCCCCCCCCCCCCCCCCCCCTCCCCCTCTCTCCTGGTCTATCTCTCCCTCTCCTGCTTTGGCTACTTCCCCCTGATTGTTGGCTACCTGGCTATTCTTCTGCTTGTCCGTGGCCACAAACAGGTCCTGGAACAATTGCATGAATGGCTCCCACGTTCTGTGGAAGGCGTCGTCTGACCTTCAGATGGCGAATTTGATTTTCTCCATTTGGGGAGATTCCGATAGGTTGGACAGCCAATCTGCAGCTTTGGGCGGTGCTGCTGACCGCCAACCAAACTCGATTCTACGGCGGGCGATCAGGGAGGCAAAGGCAAGGGCGTCAGCCTTCATCCCCAGGAATAGATCTGGCTGGTCCGAAACCCCGAAGACCGCCACTTTTGGGCATGGCTCCACCCTCATCCTCACCACTTTGGACATAGCCTCGAAGAAGGCTGTCCAGTACTCCACAAGTCTGGGGCAAGACCAGAACATGTGGGTATGGTTGGCCGGGCCTCCTTGGCACCGTTCATATCTATCCTCCACCTCCGTGAAGAGCCTACTCATACAGGTTCTTGTTAAGTGGGCTCTATGTACCACTTTTAGTTGCGTCAGGCTGAGCCTTGCACACGTGGAGGTGGAGTTGACCCTATGCAGTGCTTCGCTCCAGAGTCCCCACCCTACCTCAATCCCCAGTCTTCCTCCCATTTCTTTCTTGTTGCGTCCAGTACGGTGTCAGCCCTTTCTACCAGTTGGTCATACACGTCACTACAGTTTCCTTTATCTAGTATGCTTGCATCTAGTAACACTTCCAGTAATGTCTGTCGTAGCGGTTGTGGGTACGTCATTGTCTCGTTTGGAAGGAAGTTTTTGAGTTGTAGATACCGTAGCTCGTTCCTCCTGGCTAGCTAGAATTTCTCTGTCAGTTCGTCCAGTGTTGCGATCCTACTGTCCGTGTATATGTCCCTGACTGTCAGTGTCCCTCCATTCTACCTTTTGAACGTGGCATCAGTCAGCGCTGGTATGAACATATGGTTGTTGCAGAACTTGCAGATGGGAGCTTTGTCCGACATTTTGGTCAGGCCAAATTGCTGCCGTAGTTGGTTCCAGGATTGGAGGGTGGCTATCACCACCGGGCTGCTGGAGTGTTTTTTGGGTGGGGATGGGAGTGCTGCCGTGGCGAGGGCCCGGAGGGAGGTCCCCATGCAGGAAGCCTCTTCCACGCGCACCCACTCGGCTTCTGGCTCTTTGATCCATTGTCTTATTCGCTCGGCCGTCGCCGCCCAGTGGTAGAATTGTAGGTTTGGGAGGGCTAACGACCCCCTGGATTTTGTTTTTTGTCGGACCTTCTTTGGGATCCCCCCCCCCCCCCCCCCCCCCCCCCCCACATACGAACGGCATGATGAGTTTGTCCAGCGCTTTGAAAAAGGCCTTTGGGATGTAGATCAGAATGGATCTAAGTAGGAAGAGGTACCTGGGCAGTAGGTTCATTTTGATCGTCTGGACTCTCCCCGCGAGGGAGAGTGGGAGTCTTATCAATCTTTGCAGGTCCTTTTTAACTTCCTCCGTCAGGCTGGTGAGGTTCCATTTGTGGATCCCTTTCCAGTCATGGGCTATTTTGATCCCCAGATAGCGGAATTTGTGTCGGGCTTGTTTAAACGGCAGTCCCGTTAGTGCTGCCCCCCCCTACTTGTGGGTGTACTGGGAAGATCTTGCTTTTGCTCATGTTGAGTTTGTAGCCCGAGACGGCGGCAAACTCTTTCAGGAGCGCGATGATTCCGTCCATGCTGCTCTGTGGGTCCGAAATGTAGAGGAGCAGATCATCTGCATAGAGTGAGACTCTGTGCTCTCTGCCGCCCCTTCGGATCCCCCTCCAGCCTTTTGCTGCCCTGAGCGCGATTGCTAGTGGTTCGATCGCTAGAGCGAACAGCAGCGGGGACAGTAGGCATCCTTGTCTGGTGCCCCTGTGCAGCTGGATGTATCGGGAGCGTTGTATAGGAGTTTTACCCAAGCGGTGAACCCTGTTCCAAGCCCGAACCGCTCCAGTACCTCTATGAGGTATTTCCATTCGACTCTGTCGAATGCCTTTTCTGCGTCCAGGGAGACGATCACCTCTGGTGTTCTCTCCCCGGAGGGGGTCATTATAACGTTCAGCAGGCGCCTGATGTTCGAGGTAAGCTGTCTACCTTTGACAAAGCCTGTCTGGTCCTCTGTGACCACCTCTGGTACATAGTCTTCCCAGCCTTTTGGCTAGGATTTTGGTCAATATTTTGGCATCTGTGTTCAGCAGTGAGATGGGTCTGTATGACCCACATTCCGTTGGGTCTTTGGCTTTCTTAGGTATAAGCGAGATTTAGGCCTGTATTAGCATTGGTGGCAGTGTGCCCCTAGCTAGCGAGTTTGTGAACATCTCCCACAGGTGCGGGGCCAGTGCTTACGCAAATTTTTCTCGAAGTCTGCTGGGAACCCGGCTGGTCCCGGCGCCTTCCCCGTCTGCATGGAGCTAATGCTGTCCATGATCTCTTCCAGTGCTAGTGGTGCTTCTAGGCCCCGTTTTCTGCCCTCCCCCATGACTGGTATGTCCAGTCCATCAAGGAACCGTTTCATCCTGGACTCCCCCATTGGGATCTCTGAGGTGTACAGCCCTTGGTAGAAGACCTTGAAGGTTTTGTTGATCTTTTCTGGTTCTGTTTCTAATGTGCCTCAGGTATCCCTGATTTGTGCAATTTCTCTGGTGGCTGCCTGCTTTCTCAGCTGGTGTGCCAACAGGCTTTGTCTCCATGTTCGCATAGGGTCCCACGTGGCGGAGTTGGTGCACTGCTTTCCTGGTGGAGAGCAGATCAAAGTTCCTTTGTAGCTCTTTCCTCTCCACCAGGAGCTCTACAGATGAGGCCTCGGAGTATTTATGGTCTACCTCCAGTATGGAGTTGACCAGCTGCTGGCTGGCTGCCCTTTCCTCCCTATCTCTTTGCGGTTTTAAAGCAATGATTAGTACGGCCTTTGGCACTTCCCAGAACATGGAGGGTGAGACCTCCGTGTTCTGGTTGTTCTCCGTGTACTCCGCTATGGCCCGCGCTATCCTTTCGTTGAAGGCCTTGTCAGCTAGTAAGGCAACGTCCAACCTCCATGTGGGGCATTGGGCCCTGCCCGTCTCCAGCCTCACGTCCATGTAATGTGGAGCGTGGTCTGATATCACAATTGCGGAGTATTCCACCTTTTCTATCCCCCGGAACCTCCAGGGGTCCACCACTCCCATCTGCTCCATAAAGTGACTGAGTTCCCTTGCCATGCTTGAGGCTTTCCCCGTTTTGGGGTTTGATCTGTCTGTCTTTGGACCCTGTACACAGTTGAAGTCGGTGCGTCGCTATGTTAGGGATTTCTGTCATTGTCTTCTTGATGAAGCTCGTGTCGTCCCAGTTGGGTGCTTACACGTTAACTAGTATTACCGGTGCCCCATCCGGGGGTCCGCTGACCATGACATACCGTTCCCCTGGGTCCGTAACTGTCTTTGTCGCCTTAAACATCATCCTCTTGCCGATCAGTATCTCCACCCACCTGGCCACCCCATAGCAGGAAAGGAAGGTTTGTCCCACCCAGCCCTTTCTTACCCGCAGTCGGTCCTGCTCCCTCAGGTGCGTCTCTTGGAGGAAGAATATGTCGGCTCTCATATTTCTGAGGTGGGTGAGGACTCTGGATCTCTTCACTGGGCCGTTAAGTCCCCTTACGTTCCAGGTGACTATCCTGGTAGGGGGCTTCTGCCCCCTCGTTCCTGTGGGATTAACCATATTTATTTGGTGGTCGCGCCCCTGCCCTCCGGGGTTTCCCTTTGTTAGGGGGCCGTCCAGGATCGCCGCTGTCGCTGCTCTCTCCACGCGGTCGGGTCCCTGCCCTCCGGGGTTTCCCTCTGTTAAGGGGCCGTCCAGGATGGCTGCTGTCGCTGCTCTCTCCATGCGGTCGGGTCCCTGCGCTCCGGGGTTTCCCTTTGTCCAGGGGGCACACGACATGGCCGCCCGCTGTGCGACTGCCACACGGGTAGTCCCCTGCACTCTGGGGTCTCCCTTCGCCCAGAGACCGTACTGGGTGGGTGCTGGCAGCGGTTCCTTGTTTCGAGCCCTTGGTTGTGGCACTTTGTAGCCCTATTCCTTCTCTAGCCTTGTTTGTCCCTCCTTCCCTGTGTCCCGTCGCCCCCGGTCTCTCCCTACCTGTTCCCCCCCCCCCAGTCTCTCCATTTCCCCCCCTTTTTCTCCCCTCTCCCGCATACCCCTCATTTGTCCCTCTTTCCCCTGTTCCTATCCCCGTTTGCTCTCCCGCCTCTGTTGAGTGGTTCCCCCACCCCCTGCCTGGCGCCTCCCTCCCCTGTTGGGGGCGCGCTGCGGCCCTGCTTTGTTGCATGCCCCCGGCGCTAGCTTTTCCGCTAATGCGGTGGCTCCCCTCTCGGGGGTTACTGTCTCGCTTCTCCCTTGCCTGGCCTCTGTGGTTTTCTGCCCGCTCTTCCCCCATCCTACCCTGCACTCCTCTCGCTTGCTCTCCCTTCTCCGCTACTCTCATTCCCTCGTGCTGGTGCCTGATCTCCCATCTGAAGCGGTCCCTTGGGCAGTGGTTTGCTTTTTGTTCAGGGTGCGCTTGCCATGGCGGCGGTGGGGGCGGGGGTGGGGTGTTGTTGCCGCTTGCCAGGGTCCCCTTATTTCTACCCTAGCTGTTAGTTTTCCAGCCTGTGTTCCTCAACAAACTTGTTTGCTTCGGCGGGGGCTGTGAAGAAGTATTCTCTTTCTTGGTATGTGACCCAGAGTTTCGCTGGGTACAGCATACCAAAATGCACGTTGCTCTTGTGAAGAGCTGCTTTCGTTCTATTGAATTCAGCCCGTCACCTGGCGAGGTCTCTGTTGGAACCAACAATTCTACGGACACGTGCTTGTAGGATTAGAATAGCGGTTTTAATATACTCACAACAGAGCCAGCCTATTAGCCATTGAACTTTTGGTGAACTGGCCGGCTGACCATGTGGCACTGATCTTTATACAGCAGCTTCCGGGGGGGAGGAGTCCTGGGCAGAGCCAAGGGAGAAGCCCCATACAACTCGAGCATTCCCAGAGCTACTCCCCTGGAGGACAGGTAGTGCAACTGCACTTACAATACAGACACATGTATATACAGATTATAATACGGTGTGAATCATATTCACCACAGTCTGCCCCAATGTCCTCGTAAATTCTAATGAAGTGTCCTTCCCATTTGCAGGTTATGTTTTTCCTGGCCCAGCGCAGGATTGTTTTACCTGTCTTGGTGCAGTTTAGCTATAACTGCTCTCGGGTGGTCCCCTGCCTTGGGTTTCGGGCGCAGCGACCGATGTGCTCTGCCCATTTCTGGTGGGTTGGGAAAGGTTTTCCACCCCACTAAGTTGCCCAGCATCTCGGCCACGTATGCCGTGGAGTTTCTACCCTCAATCCCCTCTGGTCGGCCCACTATCCTGACATTTTGCCTTCTCAGTTTTCCTGATCGTCCACTTTGCCCTTCAGGCTCCCCTGTGTTGTGCCCAGTCTTTCCACCTCCCTCTCCAGGGCTGGGATCCTGTCGCTCATGTCAGTTGCGGCTTTCTCCAGCTCCTCAATGGTTGCCTCTTGGGCTTCCAGTTTCTCCTCTTGGGCTTCCAGTTTCTCCTCTGCTCTGCCCAGGGTGAGCTGCACCTCCGCCAGGGCCTTGGCCATTGCTGACCGCTCTGCGGCCTCTATGTCCGCTCTAGCCTCTGCCTTGTTTTCCTGCTGATGTTCCCTCAGCGCCTCGGCAAAGGCTGCCTTCCAGTTCCAGTTCCCCCCTGGCCCAGAGGGAAAATGCTCCTGTCTGCCCAGTTCTTTTTGATGCGGCGAACCTTCAGTTCCGCCGCTTCGTGCGCTGATTAGCTCGTTTCCCCACTCCTTTTTCTTTTCCCCTCCCTTCTCTCCTTTACCACTTTTTTTTATAAAATTCTTTTCAAGAGAATTTGTTTTTTTAAAAGAAAAGGTAAAAAAAAAGTGAAAACATTTCTTTCCCTTTAAAAGTTTTCTTTTCAAAGTTTTGTTTTTGAAAAAGGGGAAGTTCTTTTTTCTTTTCCCTCACTTACCCAGGGTCGAGAGAGAGAGTAAGAGAGAGAGAGGCTTCTGGCCGGGAGTCCCTCTTTGTTCCTGCCTCGTGGTGGTCGCCGCCAGGGCCGGCCCAAGGTACCGGCAACTCGGGCAGTCGCCCGGGGCGCCATGTGCGAGGGGGCGCCAGAGACTCGGGTCCCGCACATGCGCAGTTGGGCCGGTGCCAACCAGCGCATGCGCGGTGGCCGCCCTCCCCCAGGGCGGCCCATCCGCCCCCCCCTCCGACCTCCGTCCGCCGCCCCCCCCGCCCCCCCCCCCCCCCCCCCCATCGCCCCCCCCCCCTCGGCCCCGCCCCCCCTTCGGCCTCGGGCCCGCCCCCCTCGGCCCCGGGGTCGGCCCCCCCCTCGGCCCCGGGCTCGGCCCCCCCCCCTCGGCCCCGGGCTCGGCCCCCCCCTCGGCCCCCCCGCCCCGCCCCCCCCCTCGGCCCCCCCCTCGGGGCACCGAAGTTCAGCTTGCCCGGGGCGCCAGCAACCCTAGGGCCGGCGCTGGTCGCCGCCGGGGGGTGGGGCGGCGGGGGGGGGGGAGGGGAGGGTGGGGTGGGGTAGGGTCCTCGCTGCCGGCTCGGTCGCCGCTTTGGTCCCTGCCTTGGTGCGGGCCGCCGCTCGTCCTGCCCTGCGTTCTCCTGCAGGGGGGGGGAGGGCGGGTCGTCGTTGGTCGTTCCTGCTGGCTCGGTCCCTGCTTCGGTCCGGGCCGCCGCTCGTCCTGCCCTGCCCGTGCATGGGGGGGGGGGTGCCGCCGGATTGCTCCACTCCCGAGTGCCCAGTTCTCCCGCTCGAGTAAGCTTTGGAGTCCGGGTTTTTCTTCGTCCCCACTCTCTTGTTGCGGGGGTCCGAATGGGTGAATTTGCGCGCTTGGCTGCAAGTTCTTGGCGAGGAGCGGGACGCAACTCTGTTCCCCCGCAGGAGCTCCTCCAGCCACGACCGCTCTCTTCCCCTGCCGGAAGCCGAAAATCCCGCCTCCTATTATGTTTCTTCTTAACAGTTGTTGCACCAGGCAAGTTAAAGGATATCACGATTGAGATTTTGCTGAAATAGGGCATCTAATGGTGTTTACTATTAGTTAGACATCGCCATGCAAGTTCAGACTATAAATAATTAGCATCAAATGTTTCTGGAAGTGCATGTTGATAATTGTGCCGTTGGGGAATCAAAGTTATGAAGAGTTTGGATAGGCTTGGGTTGTTTACACTGGAGCAGAGAAGATTGAGGGGCGACCTGATTGAGGTGAACAAGATCATGACGGGCATGGACAGGATGGATAGGGAGAAGCTGTTCCCCTTAGTTGAAGGGTCAGTTATGAGGGGGGACAAGTTCAGGGTCAGAGGCAGGAGGTTTAGGGGGGATTTGAGGAAAAACAATTTTTTCCAGATGGTGGTGACAGCCTGGAATGTGCTGCCTGGGAGGGAGTTAGGGACGGGTTGCTTCACATCCTTTAAAAAGTACCTGGATGAGCACTTGGCACCTCATAATGTCGAAAGGCTATGGGCCAAGTGCTGGAAAATGGGATTAGGTAGGCAGGTCAGGTGTTTTTCATGTGTTGGTGCAGACTCGATGGGCTGAAGGACCTCATATGTGCTGTATTATTCTGTGATTCTGTGATCTGGTTCAGCCTCTTAACCTCGGTTGAGTGCTGACCAGGTGTCCATGACACGGGCCAATTATGAGCCAGCCGGTGTGAAATGCATGTTCTGAAAGTCCGAGCGCTGCTGGGGAGCACAGGAACCGAGAGAAGTGATGGTGCAGGCAGATGTTTCCAATGAGCTCACTGAAGGCTGACAGCTACCTCAGGGAGCTGCAGCTTTGTTCCCGATGGCATTTTCACCATCCCAGACATTTCATCCCACTTTGGATTGAGAATGGTGAAGAAACGTGAACACCATCTGGCCAAATGGCCCATACACCAAGTATAAAAGCCCAAGGTTCTTTTCACAGTAACTTCATTGAAGCCGACTTGTGACAATAAGCGATTATTATAATTATTATAAAAGCACACAGGCCCCGTAAATCAATTGCATGTTTAATGGGCTTAATGAATCTTTCAACGGTCAATGGGTAAGCTTGCAACTCTCACATGCACCTGACGACCATAATATTGGGCGCCACGACATCGAGATGTGCGCCTGGACTCTTCTCACGCGAATGCAGGCCAGGCGCACACTCGTTCAAGCTTCATAAAATCCTGGCCATGATAACTAAATTCCTCTGCAATATGCAGCCAGCTAGGCGCTTTAAGGACTGTTTTACCAAATCTGAGCAGAAATCGGAAGGATATACTTGAAAGGCTACAAGAGCCATGTCTCTTTCTCTCTCTCTGGGAAATATTGTGAATGGATATTGCAAGGTTCGGGTTCCTAAGAAAAGAAACCTACTGCAAATTAAGGTCTTTTGGGAATAAAACGTGTAAATCTACTCTGCACAGCTCTGCCTTGGAAGGCAACTGAAAACAATTATCACAACAGGGAAAAACTGCATTGAGACCAGTTAAAGGATTGGTGGGATCCCAATGCCAGTTGCCCTCAAAGTTACAATGGTGAGCACGTTCCATGCCAGCAGTAATTTCCAGAGCGTGAAAGGTGATCTATATGACATCCCACAGGCTGCTGAACAGAGGTGCGTAAAGGATTGAGGCACTATTTAGTTTTTAATAATGCCAATGAATATGGCCACTTCACCACCAATAAAGACAGCCAGGAGGCAAGGTCAGCTGCTTTGGGTGTCATCACTGGGTTTCCTTGAGTGCACGGTGTCATTGACTGTACTCATGTGGCCATAAAAGTTCCCTGGAAACAGCCAGCTGTATTTGTAAATCATAAAGAATTTCACTCCATGAACGTGCAACTGGTGTGTGACCACAGAAGAAGAATAATGTGACTGTGCTTGTTTCTCAGGGAGATGTCATGAACTCACGGCTCCCAGAGCATTTTGAAGCCGATCCCAGTTTAATGGATGGATCCTCAGTGACAAGTGCTATCTCCCATGTACGTGGAAGTTGATGCCAGTGAGTGATGCAGATGAGCGCCATTATTAAGCTCATGTCTCCACCAGACCATCATAGATCACACCATTGGGCCTCTTAAAATGCACTTCCGCTGCCTTGACCCATCTGGAGGGGCTCTGCAATGGACATCCCAGAAGGTGTCCTGAATTGTAGTGGTCTGACGTGCACTGCACAACCTGGTGCTGCAATGTGGACAGGTAGTACAAAGAAAAGAGCATAAGGAAGATTGTTGTTCCCTGTGTGATTTGGTACTCTGTCCTGATGAGTGCAAGATGAAAAACTTTGGTAGCAGGTTTCTTTTGCAGCAATACTTAAGTTCTACACTATCAAGCGACATTTTATTCTCCTCAGTGAATCTCCCTTTAGAGTGGTAGGTAGCTGCAATTCACCGGCTTCACTTCAACATTAGGAGAAATCAGCAGTGAGGACAAGCTTTTTATACTGACCCAGAAATATACAGTGGCTCATTTAATCTCTGTTTAAACCCAACACTTATCAGGATTATGTATATACTACTGAATACCTTATTAAACACAAATAAAGATAATGAATTGGTAATGAATTCCAGTGCTTTCTTAGTCATCCTTTGAATATAAATGTGAATGACTAATACTTGTAGAATCCAGCTGGTTTGCCTCGCAAGTTCTTGTAAATATCTTTGCTGATTATGGATCATTTAACACTAATGCCCAGTTCAATCCAAAACACCCTGCATCATCAGCAATGTATCCCCTGCAGTGACCATCTCTGCTGGTCTGTTAGATTATATTACATACATTGGCTACATAGTCACAACCAACTAAAATCAATAACTATATTCACAAATGTGGTATGTCCAATTTGCAAACCAATAAGACGAACAAAAACTTGCATAACGCCTTTAACTTAATAAACATATCAAACAGCTTCGTTATTAAGCAGGATAAAGAAACATTAGGGCAGATGACCAAGGGCGGGATTGTCCGTTGCCCGGCGCCGGAATTGGGAAAGGCGATTGGGCGGAGAATCAGGTTTGTTGCGGGTGCCGGATTCACGCCAAATCGCAATTCTTGGTCGCCTCAACAGCGGCGTCAATGCGTTTCACTCCGCACTTACAGTAAACGCTGTTGGAATATCATTAGCGGGCCTGACCCGGTATTCGCCAAGGTCTCCATGATTCTCCACCTCCACTGGGGCGAATTCCCGACGGCGAGGTTCACTGGTGGAGGGGGTTGGGTATGGGGTGCTATGGGCTTGGGGGTGGGGGGGGGGGGAAGTGGGTATGGGCCATAGGCCGAGGTGGCTTCCCATGGGACTGGGGCGGTGTCCTGCCATGGACTGCCATGGCGCAGCCTGAAAGACAGCCATCTTGCTGCGTAGCTCACTAACCAATCACCTTGGCCCCTGGTTCTGCAGAGTGACATCAGCCATATGGGTGCCCTCAGCACCTCCACACCCTATACCCCGCCAACTGGCCGTCACCCACCAGCGGGGCATCACACAGGCCATCCAAGGGCAACGCCCACAGTAGCCCCCAAAGTGGGGCGCCGGAAGGGGGCCACGGAGCATACTGCTGACAAGGGCAGCACCAGCCGATGGTAACCCTGGCAGCAGGGATGGGCAGCAGGGCCAGAGGCCCCCAATGATGGTCGCCCTGAGCTTCTATGCCACAGGGCCCTTCCAGGCGCTGAGTGGGGGCCTGTCCTGAATCTCACAGAGCACGGTGCACAGGTGCATCCGCACCATCATAGAGGCCCTATATGCCCAGTCGGCACAATACTGTTATGTTTGTGTATTGTGATAATAAATGAATCAGTGTACGACAGAACATCTAGTTCAAGACTAGTTATTTAATGTTGAAGAAACTGTGGGTAGACTAAACTATTGTTAATCGAACTGTGGAGCTTCTAACCATGCTACTAACAGATTCTGTAACTCTGACCAAGACTGGTTTTGTCACCCTATGAGCACCTGCAGATGACAGCCGCTCTACACAAACAAAAAGGGGTTGCACTCGATGAACAGGCAGCTTATATGTGACGTCTGCGCCTGATAACAGGGCATCATTTTGTAATGCATTTTGGCAGGTCTAACACAGAGGGGAAATATAACGTAAACGGCAAAATTCTTAGGAATATAGAAAGTCAGAGAAATCTGTGCGGGCAGGTCCACAGATCTTTGAAAGTGGCAACACAAGTGGACAAAGTAGTCGAGAAAGCATACAGAATTCTTGCCTTCATTGGCTGGGGTATCGAGTATAAAAACTGGCAAGTCATGCTACAGTTGTAAAGAACCTTGGTAAGGCCGCACTTGGAATATTGCACACAATTCTGGTCACCACACTACCAGAAGGATGTGGAGGCTTTGGAGAGGAGGTTTACCAGGATGTTGTCTGATCTGGAGGGTGTGAGCTATAAGGAGAGGCTGAACAGACTTGGACTGATTCCATTAGAAAGGCGGAGGTTGAAAGGAGACCTGATAGAGATCTACAAGATTATGAGGGGCATGGATAGAGTGGATGGGCATGCATTCTTTCCCAGGGTGGAGGGGTCAGTCACCAGAGGGCATAGGTTTATTGTCCGTGGGGCAAAGTTTGGAGGTGATGTGCGAGGCAGGTTTTTCACACAGAGGATGGTGAGTGCCTGGACTGTGGGAGAAAACTGGAGCACCCGGAGGAAACCCACACAGACACGGGGAGAACGTGCAGACTTCGCACAGTGACCCAAGGCAGGAATCAAACCCGCGTCCCTGGTGCTGTGAGGCAACAGTGCTGACCACTGTGCCACCATGCCACTCCAAGTGACCAGAAGCCATCCTACTAGTAAATCCCACTGAGGCGTGAGTATCTGCAGTGGTGCGGGTGACAGCTGTGACACCTCTTCAATTGTTATGTCGCGAACTCCCCCTCTGAGCTGCTCGGGGATGTGGTTTTCGAGGGGGCACAAGGAAGTTCCGGGCTGCTCTCTTGATTCTCCTGCAAGGGAAGGGAGATAGTATTAGTACATCACGAGGAATAAATGATGCAAGATGGTTACTCACATGAGGCTTGAGGAATGACTGTTTGTCCTTTTGCTCGCTGCCCCCACTTTGCCATTTGCACAAGTTCAGTTCTGCTGCTCCCTGGCCATGGAGGGGTGAGGGTGCGGAGCTCCCGCTGTGCTCTCTCGCACTGGTTCTGCTCGATTTTGTCCTTCGGGGATACAGATGGGGAGAGTGTAGGTGGTAGTCCTGCCGGTTCAGATGGCAGGAGTGGCATGCCTAGGACTGGAATGGGAGCAGCGATGAAATGAAATGAAAAACGCTTATTGTCATGAGTAGGCTTCAATGAACTTACTGTGAAAAGCCCCTAGTCACCACATTCCGGCGCCTGTTCGGGGAGGCTGGTACGGGAATCGCAACGTGCTGCTGGCCTGCTTGGTCTGCTTTAAAAGCCAGCGATTTAGCCAAGATGAGACTTGGGGGGGGGGGGGGGGGGGGGGGGGGGGGGCAACCCACATGGTGACTGGGTGAGAGATCATCTTGCTGGTGGGCCGCTTCCTGAAGTGCAGATACATGACATCCGATCTCAGCTGCATTCCATCCAGAAGTCTGGTTAGGCCTCCCTCAGAGAATCACAGTGCTGGCTTCCTGGCAGCGAGACCTGTCTAAATGGGGCTCCCCAGTGATTAAGTTTCCCCAGGGTGAGTGAATCAACGGGATTCACATGGGCATAAAACTTTTCATTAAGAGGCTCAAAATTACGTGTTGACAGAATTTGTACCGTTTTTCTCACCGGAACTGACACTTTGCCATTGTTTGGTAAGAGATATCTCTGCGCCTGAATTTTCCAGATCTCCTAACAGGATAATAAACTCAGCAATGGATGGATAAAAGGCTAACCTGGGCTCAGGTTGGGAGGATAAAGGTAAGATTATCAATATGGTTTTCTAAAAACATAATCAGATTAGTCTGTGTATTTTTAGAGATGCTCTCAAATTAATATTGGCTGGAATAGCATGAGCTTTAGATAGAAATAATCACCAGCTGTTCGCACAGTGGGCTAAACAGCTGGCTTGTAATGCGGAACAAGGCCAGCAGCGCGGGTTCAATTCCCGTACCGGCCTCCCCAAACAGGCGCCAGAATATGGCGTCTAGGGGCTTTTCACAGTAACTTCATTGAAGCCTACTTGTGACAATAAGCGATTATTATTCGAACTTGAGTAGAATGATGGAAAATAGCTTGCAAAGTATAAAATATTTTTTTAGCTCAGCATCGACATTATTCTATTATGTTCTAGCTTGATTGGACTTAGACATAGACATAGAATTTACAGTGTAGAAGGAGGCCATTCGCCCATCCAGTCTGCACCGGCTCTTTGAAAGAGCACCCTACCCAAGCCCACACCTCCACTCTATCCCCATAACCCAGTAACCCCACCCAACATTAAGGGAAATTTTGAACACTAAGGACAATTTAGCATAGCCAATCCACCTAACCTGATAAGCAGAATAACCTGAAGACCCAGCAAGCTTTCCTTACAACGAAACAACTGGTGATTGTACAACTTTTATTTCCACCGGAAGGTTCCTATGTTTTCTTATAACTGATATTTTAGCACCTTATGGAGCAAATGTAATGTCTCGAGCATAGTCTTTTCCACTGGCTACCATTTGTGTTGCGAATGCTATTTTGCAGCTTGCAAACTAAATTCCCCCCATTAGGAGTAATGAAGGATTTTCATGCTGCCTCTCCAAGAAGTCGATGAATTCAGGCATTAGAATAATTCTACTATGTTCAGGGACTCTGTGGTTATCGAGACAACATTCATGATAAGGGTAGGCAGGGCCATATCTCCACAGGCCGACAAGTTCTTAGTTACTTTTGCGTTCATTTTAATTCATAAACCTTCTGACCCAAACAGGATGGGTTGCCAAATATAACTGTAAATGTCAGGGATAGAGTTGAGGAATAAATAATTGCAGCTCCATATCCACTCAATAGCAGAGGATGATACCTGCCCTTAAATGTTGCTGGCAAAGGGAAGATATTTTCCTAATAAGCTGTGTGAGATATAAAGGGTAAAAGTACTCTGTCCTTCTCCTTTAACATTGAAAGCCCAGTCCCAACTCACACAGCATCACATATGAGGCTACAATAGCAAACGTCTTAAGTCATCTTCGAAGGAGAAAGAAAGTTGTTGTTAACAATGGAAATCATTCTGGAAAGCAGTCAGCAAAGATGATCAATAGATCATGATCCATCAGGTCCATGATCCAATTGATTGGTGGAAGAGGTTTGAAGGGCTGAATGCCCAACTCCTATTCCCCTGTTCCTATCTTGGGTCCAGCAGAGGTGCCTCAGATATTGTCAGTATAACCAGTAGATGAGGACGAAGCAGTGAAAATGAAACTCAGGAACCAAGATCAGTGAAGATGAGGATCCAGGGGAGTGATGTATAAATCCAAGACACCAATGTAGAAGAGAAAGGTGGCCCAAAGGAGCATTTATAGGGCCACGAAAACAAGCAAGATCAAAGGCTGGAGGAACTGCTCCAATTCATTATCTTTATCTTCATGTCTTTTAAAAATGCCGTGCCATCTGATCAGGAGACACGATCATTTGCATAATTTCCACCACAAAGCTCTATAATTATTGCAACAGCAGAGTATCATAAATGAAAATACACAACACGCTATCCACTAAAAGAACCTCAGTGACTCCAATGCATTTACAATGGATGTTAAACTTCTGGTGGGCTTACTTTTGGAAATAGGCAGTATATTAGGAACTTATGCAAACTAATTTACTTGAAATGTAATGGAGAATCACCAATGGGGGGAAATTAGAATATTAATATGCTGAACATGCACAGTTTCATCAAAAGCCCAAAGGATTCTCAAATAGTCAGACAAAATGCTGACAGGAGGTTCTGCCTTTTAGGAATGACAGTGCCTCTAGTCATTTAAATGTTTTGCATCCTTGTAGCTCAGCAAACAATGATACAAATAAAACATGATACGCATAGAAAAGAAGTAATGTCCATGTTTTTTGAAAAGTATTTTTATTGACATATTTCAATTTTATACATAAACCACAAAACAGTTTCCACCCCCCCCCCCCCCCCCCCCCCCACACTGAGCCTCCTCCAATGCAAATTGACTCACCACCTCCCCCCACCTAATAGCTAACGATGATTAGCTCTTTAAAGTACAGAATAAATGGCTACCATCTCCGGTAGAACCCCTTAAATGTCCCCCTCATTGTGTACTTAACTTTCTCGAGATATAAGAACTCCATAAGATCCCCCAGCCATACTGAGGCACTGGGTGAAGAAGCTGTGATCTCTGTTGTGTTCTGTATTATGGCCGTAGTACAGATGCACACAGAACATCCAGTTCTTTGACTAGTAAGATAATTTATCAACAAGATTAACACTTGGAAAGATATCTGACGAATTGAGATACAGACAATAATGAATAAACAAATTCAGTGAATTCCCCTCGAGCTACTTCTAGTGTGACTATCCTCTTATACGACTTACCACCAACTGCCAGTTATCTTGAGTCGCATGGTAGATCTCTATTGCCACCAGCTCGTTGGAGGTCGCATCTATAACTATATACATTGAAGGACAACTATATACAAAACTGTGCACAGGCATATCACCACACACCCCTTCCTTTGGAAGTGTTAACATTTACATACAAATGTAACTGTGCTTTACACAACATGATCTGCATAATAATTTTAAACAGGTCACATATACAAATGTAACTGTGCCTGATCATTTTAAGTATGTCTATTGTGCACAGCTTATTTCACATTCTAAATGAATCATCCCATTGGTCTTCTGAATCTTGACCGGATACTCGATTTTGCTTCAACTTTCGGAAGACTGGTTTTCAGGCTGGTCTTTTTTGCATCACCAACTTTTTGAACCTTTTGAAGTGATGCTTCCTTCTCTGTCTCCTTGTATATCGGCTGATGCCAGTGTCTTCACTGTCGTGGGTGCTACCCGGTCGACCACCTGTGCGCTCAACTCTTCCCCTTTATTCTCATTTGAATGATCCGCTGATTTGAGCCTCTTTTTCTTTTTGACTCTAATGGCATCCTTCTTGCTGCTGGACTCTGCCATGGGATTAGCCGGTTCCAGATCCCTTCTTGCAATGACTGCTTATGGATCTTTTACTAGATTGAGGAGCCTTGGTTGATCTATGGTGCTTGCGCTCAAATACTGTGCTGCATGTGCGTCAACTGGTGAGGCATCCACTTTCGGCAACCTTTTGGACGCTTTCACAGTTGCAGGCAAGTCTGTGACTTCAAGAATGATGTGCCCACCCTCGCATTCCGGTTTCTTGGTTGGATCAATGTCCTCAACACTAAGCGAGGCTTCTTCATTTTGCTTTTTTGCCTCAATTAGCAGCTCATCTTCATTTGATATGATGATATATGATTCATCTTTCATTGGAGAACTGATTGGTGTTTCACTTCATCTACTATCACGATACACGCTTCGTCTTTCGTGGGGAACTGGATGAAGATGTGTTCTTCCTACAAGTCTTTTGGTGGGCTGGCCTCAAGTATTGGGGAATCCACTGTAGGAACCATTCCATGGGCATGGGATGATTCATCGCACTGGTCTGGAACCAATTTCTCTGAAATGGGGATTATATTTTCAGTTACCAGTCTGTTCGCAGTGATTTGCTGTCATCTGATTCATCTGCTGTTGAAATCTCACTCTCAGCCTCTGCACACGCCATTGTAGAGCTCTCACACTTATCGTTGCCCTGGACAGATTGGGTGCCCCTTGCGATCACCTCATGACTACCGCCAAACCAACTGAGTAGCGTTTCTCAGCTTTCCTCGTCTGACTCATCATCTGAGTCTTCACTTTCCTCATTGTAATCATGGTCGTCATAATTATCATCATCATCTTAATCATTATCATCTGCAATGGCTTCTCCTGTAAAATATGACATTGCACGTGGACTTATGTGTTCATACAAGAAATGACCAATTTCAAAGTCGGCAGCGAGCCTTGCTGTCGAACCTTCATCCAGCTCTCCATGCTCTGGGACATCAGGAGGACTGAAGAAATTGAAGAAAGAGTCATTGGGTATAATTTTCATAACTGTTCTCCAGTGCCCCGACCCTTATGCTTCTGCTTCGTTTTAATGGTTTTCAGTGTGACGTTTTTTCCGTTCTTCCAGTCGATCTGGAACCCTGTGCATCCCATGATTTCTGGTTCGTCAAAGAAAAGAACGTCCATCTGGTATGTTTTTGCGAGTATCTCATTTGTGAAATACTCATCCGGCTCGAACCTAAACTCCAGAATGAAGCTCATTGGCTGTCCAGGCTCTGAATGTTGAACGTTTACACATGACAGATGCAGATGGATTTTGTGATGATGTTTTGGGTAACACCCTGCAGTTCCTTCTTGTGTGATTTCCCCTTTAAGACCCAAGTGAGACTGGGGAGTATTCTGAGAGGTGGCACCAAGAAAGGCCCATGTGACAAAAGTAAGCAGGAAACTAATTGCAGTGGTGCCAGCTCCCAGCCTGCTTTGATGGGAGGCAGTTCACAACACGGAGTTTGAGTGAGAGGGAACACGCAGTGTTCTACAAATTGGTCCATTTTCTATTTGGCAGTCCAGAACAGATCCTTGAGTTGAAACAGGGTTCTGAGAATAGAGCAGGGATGTTGTTACCATGTGTGCCAAATAGCTGGAAAGGACAGAGAGCTGTTGACAGGGAGAACAGGGGACTGTGGATTGGAGAAGACCCACTTCTGCTGTTTCTGTCTTTCCAGAATCAATCAGCCTGTTTAAAAGAATCAGACAAGGGAGTCTCTGGGTATTCTGTGCCAGCAAGACTGCTGTGATTCAAATGAGAGATTTCATAGATTTCATACAATTTACGGTGCAGAAGGAGGCCATTCGGCCCATTGAGTCTGCATCAGCCCTTGGAAAGAGCACCATACCTCGGCCCACGCCTCATAGAACATAGAACAGTACAGCACAGAACAGGCCCTTCGGCCCTCGATGTTGTGCCGAGGATTGTCCAAAACCAAGATCAAGCTATCCCACTCCCTGTCATTCTGGTGTTCTCCATGTGCCTATCCAATAACCGCTTGAAAGTTCCTAACGTTTCCGACTCCACTATCACAACAGGCAGTCTATTCCACACCCTAACCACTCTCTGAGTAAAGAACCTACCTCGGACATCCCTCCTATATCTCCCACCCTGAACCTTATAGTTATGCCTCCTTGTAACAGCTACATCCACCTGAGGAAATAGTCTCTGAACGTCCACTCTATCTATCCCCCTCAACGTCTTATAAACCTCTATTAAGTCGCCTCTCATCCTCCTCCGCTCCAAAGAGAAAAGCCCAAGCTCCCTCAACCTTTCCTCATAAGACCTATCCTGCAAACCAGGCAGCATCCTGGTAAATCTCCTTTGCCCCCTTTCCAATGCTTCCACATCCTTCCTATAGTGAGGTGACCAGAACTGCACACAATACTCTAAATGTTGTCTCACCTAAGTCATGTACAGTTGCAGCATAACCCCGCGGCTCGTAAACTCAAGCCCCCTGTTAATAAACGCTACCTCCACCCTATCCCTGTAATTCAGTAACCCCGCCTAACCTTTTTTGGACACTAAGGGAAATTTAGCATGGCCAATCCACGTAACCTGCACATCTTTGGACTGTGGGAGGAAACCGGAGCACCCGGAGGAAACCCACGCAGACACGGGGAGAACGTGCAGACTCCACACAGACAGTGACCCAAGCTGGGAATCGAACCTGGGACCCTGGAGCTGTGAAGCAATAGTGCTAACCACTGTGCTAACGTGCTGCCCTAGAGTGGGGGTGTGCAGGTTAAGAAGGGGATCCTGAGTTAGGGGAGGTGCAGTTCAGATGAAGGGCACAATGAGTGGGCGAGGGGGTGCAGTTGGAGAAGAGGACTGTGGCATCGGGTAGGGTGGAGGCTGTGTGGAGGGGGGTGGGGGCTGTTAACGGGTGGACGGTAGAAGATATTGGAGCAAGGTTCAACGGACATGTGGACCATGGCAGCTGTGAATTGTTGACCGGGACCCTCGATCCAGTTAATTGACAAAACACCTTTAACTTTGAACCAAATCACTTCTTTATTATACACAATTTAAAAATCCTAATTATGGTTCTATCATACAATGTATCAAAAGCACACAAATTATTTTACCTTCCAGTACTACCACTATAAGTTCACTAGCATAGCTTAAGCTGTTAATAATTATCTCATAACTTTTCTTGGACCTATGGACGCATCTCCACCCAATCGCACTGGCCAGGCATAAGCGGGTATCGGACTCCGTATTCAAGCTGGAGATTTGAGGTCCTCTTCTGCGATTGTTCTTCCTCAAGGTTTCGCATACCTTGGTCACTTCTGCATTGATATTTATATCTTTCTTAGGACTGTGTGCCCAATTTCTTATATGCATTCCGACAAGTAACTGATGACCACCTCCCTTTTCATCAGATAGACCACAGCAAATGACAATGTTTATGGCCTGCTATATTTCACATCCCCTTATCTCTCATCCTTCCTCTTCCTGGGTGATCATTCCCAGACCAAGGACGCGATTCAACAGACCAAAGTTAAACTCCGGTTTAGGATGCGTTTGACAGGGTGCTTTACGACGGCCACGTTGCCGAGATCACAGTCCGTGTTGAATGGCACTTAATGCCAAAAATAAGGCCCCACAAGATTCTAAACATTATTGGCTTCCTCGCCATCTGATTCACCCGACCCGCGTCTCAGCAGCTCCCTGCTGACAAGGGGAACTGCTTTTAAACGCTCCTTGAACACTCACTCCCAGTCAACACACAAACAAGGCACCTGCTCCTCGCTTTGGGGATGGCAACTTCACAAGGATTCTCGATGCAGTGGATGAGAGGCGGGCCACCCTGTTCCCCTGAAATGATGTGGAGATGCCGGCGTTGGACTGGGGTCAGCACAGTAAGAAGTCTTACAACACCAGGTTAAAGTCCAACAGGTTTGTTTCAAACACTAGCTTTCGGAGCACTGCTCCTTTCTCGCCTGAGGAAGGAGCAGTGCTCCGAAAGCTAGTGTTTGAAACAAACATGTTGGACTTTAACCTGGTGATGTAACAGCCCTGAGGTGGTCAGAGGACTAGTAGCAGGGTCAGCAATGCCATCTGGGAGGCAGTGACAGTGGCTGTCTGTATGGGCAGCATGAGAAAGAAGACCGCTGTCCAATTTCAGAAGAAGACCAACGATCTCCAACGAGCTGCACGGGTAAGTTACCATCTCGCACCTGGCATCAGTTCCACTTGCCACCGCTCAGGTTCCAAAACATTTCATATTTTCTATGTAAAAAACCCCCACCAATTCACTGGCTGACACCTTTCACCCTCCCTACATCTGATCTTCAAGCATGGTCCTCAGAAACCCCGGCACGCACCAGGCACAACTCCTTCATGTCCAAGTGCCAGGCCCACACATGTCATCTGCTATAGACACCCCGACCCATCAAGCATGCAGCTCACACTGTCTTCTCATTGTCCCTGCAGGAGAAGATAGCCCATAATAAATGGGAAATGGCCAAGACAGGGAGAGGAATCACGGAGATTTGAATCCTCACCCCCGATGAGGAACCAGCCCTGGATAACACGGGGTTATCCGAGGAGAGAGTAGTCACCAACAGCGAGATCGGCTTGCACCACAGGAGGTGAGGATCCACTTCCAGATGACCTTATCCCAAATGACCTGTTTCAAGTGAGTTGTCATGTCAGACAAAATGATCCTTCCCTCTCACTTACCACATGTCCTTTGCTTTGCAGCATCCCATCTGTTGAGGATGACTCCCTGGGCCATCCAGAATCAGATCCATCCACCCACACCCCACCCCCCTCTCCTCCTGCCACCCAGGACAACACCTTGGAGTGGAGCTCCGAGGGCACCACCGTGATGCGTCACTGTTGTCACCCGCACCTTCCACCAGCGCAGAGACACACACCTCGGTGGGCGACATTAGTGGACAGGCTTCTGGGGCACAATCGGATGAGAATCACAGAGTTGCTGATGCACATCAGGTGGAGGCAGGAACATCCAAGGGAGACGGGAGTTAGAGGTCTGCTGGATCCCAGAACGCAGCTAGGTCCCAGCCAGATGCCGAGTCTCTTGTCAAGGTTCTCTCAGAGCTGATTCAGATGATAGGACACAGCCGTGAGACGCAGGAGAGGGTGTCAGCAACATTCAAGTGACTGCAAGGAAAATTGGAGGAGTCCCAAAGGCTTCAGGGACAGGAGATGTGCTGACAAGGTGTGGCGCTGAGGTCAATGCAGCTGGGGTGGCTACCACAGTGGCAAACCTGGTGCATGACGTCTGCATGAGTTGAGGTGTCCTAGGCATGGCTCAGTCTATGATGACTATGGCTGAGGGCCTCAATGTCATATCCTAGTTGCTGAGGGGCCTGTCCCAGATGCAGGTGAACATTGTCGAGGCACTGCAGAGCATGGCCTAGTCACTGAGGACCATCGCTGAGGGCGTCAACACCATGGTGCAAACAATGGGAAGCTCCAGGGCTGGCAGCACCAGGTGACTCAGAGGTTTCTGGAGCTCACTCCAGCTGTCCCTTCATCCCATGGAGTCCCCCAGGATCCTATGGGCACTGTCCCGGAGGGGGAAGCGGTGGACACCAACCTGGGGCCTTCCACCCATGAAATAACAGCGGTCTCCAGTTCTTCCCGAATCTCCACCTCCTCACACTGGTGCATCTCAAGGACAACGGGCAGAACAGATAGCATGGCAACGTCAGCAACACCAACACGTCGGCCAGGACCTCTGTCTCCAGGCCCTCCAGAAGACATCCACCAACGGCATCAAAAGCCACAGGTCGCGGAAAGCAGCAGGTTGCCATCACCTCTGATATGCATCCTGGGAACACACCTAAACGTAGCACTGGATCACGAAAGATCAAGAAGAATGAACAGTACTGAGTGGGCACTGGTAGGGTCATTATTTGTAGCTAGGGGGAATGGAAATCTGTCACAGTAAAATATTCGTTATTAACACATCTCACACCTCATACATGTGAAGCTTCCGTCACGTTAATCTTCTCAATGGGCCTGCCTGCACCCCACCACTTGTACCTCTCCGCTCCCCCCACCCCCTCCTGGGCACAGTGGTCTAAGGTCAAAAGCCAAGGTGCAGACCACTTTCAAAGGAAGGGTATGAGCGCGCTGTCAATAGAAATACAGAGTCAGCCTTCATCAGAAAATGAGGAGCACCAGAGCTTTCCTCACAGCGAGTGATCATCACTCTCCTGCCTTGTATATTGAGGCGGTGTTTGAGGGGGTAGTGATGGAGGGAGCCGGGGAGGGAAATGGCAGGGGTTGAGATTGGTGGAGGGGAAGGGGATTGGGGGAAGGGTTTTTTTTGGTGGTAAAGAAATGGAGGGGGCGGGGGTTGTTGAGCTGATGAATGCAGTCTCATCCGAGGAGAATCTGGAGATGGTTTGGGCCTCCCTGGCCCTCCTTGCATGACGGACCCTCGCCGCAGCCTGTCCTCCATCCTCTGTCTCATCCTCCAGTCCCTTCCGGTCTGCCTCCTACTCCTCAGCTGAGGCCATATGTCCCTCTGCCTGGTCCTCCACCTCCAGTATGTCGCCCCGCTGCTGTGCCAGGGGGCATAGGAGACCACCACAAAGCAGAAGATATTATGGGGTGTGTACTGCAGGGCATCGCCAGAGCGGTAAAAGCATTGGATCCGCACTTTCAGCAGGCCGATGCACCGCTCAACAACAGCACGGGTGGCAACGTGGGCCTCATTGTAACGGGTCTCCACCTTGGCCTCAGGCCTCCGTACCAGTGTTATCAGCCATGTCCTCAGCGGGTAATGCTTGTTCCCCACGAGCCAACCCGTCATCCTGGGAAGGTCGTCGAAGACACCGGGAGTCTCCGAGTGCCCAAGGATGCAGCTGTCATGCACAGTCCCAGGGTAGCAGGCATACGTGCCTGATTGGTGGTTGCCACACACGGACTGAACATTCAGGGAGTGGAAACCTTTCCGGTTAATGTAGAGCACTCTCGATGCCCCCGTGCTTGCAGGACAAAATGCGCGCCACAGATGGCCCCCTGGACCTGGGGCACCCTGGCAATGGCGGTGAATCCTGCAGCCCGGGCACCTTGGTGGATCTGGTCCAGGTTGAAGGTGATATAGTTGGATGCTTGTACGTACAGAACATCCGTCATCTCCTGGATGCACCTCTGGACGGAAGATTGGGATATGCCACACAGGTCCCTGCTCGAGCCCAGGAGTGACCCAGTGGCGTAGAGGTTGAGGGCTGTGGTGACCTTCACGGCCATTGGGAGCAGATGTCCCTCTCCTCCACGGGATGCCATGTCCGTGAGGGCGTGGCACAGGTGCCGCACTGTCTCTCTGCTGAGACCAGTCAACTGCAACACATGGTGTCCGGCAGCTCATGGAATGACCACCGACGTCTGAACACCTTGGGCTGTTGCTGGCCTCCTTCTGGTTCCCTCCTCAGACTGATGGGTGGCCAGGTCTTCAGGGTGTGCGGCAGTCCTCTGCAGTTGTGGTGCTCCCTCCAGTCTGTGTTGTCACTGCTGCCCTCTACGGCGTCTGCCCGTCTTGGCTGCCATATGCACAGTGAGGGGATCCACATGGGATCCACACCAGCAAACATAAATTTATCTGGAAGGAACTAAAGAAGGAGAGAGACCGACAAATTACTTGGGCTACCATCCCGGGACCCTCAAATCCCCCAATCCTCTCCCATCCTTACTGTGATTATTCTGCCTTCTCTCAGAGTTCTGTCCAGCGAGCAAGTTGTACTGACAAACCTTGCTCTGCACACGAAACCCCGGCCACATCAGGAGCCCCTGGACCCCAGACTTCTGTTGGGTACATTCGGGAGGCTGTGCTCAGCTGCCCTCCACTCATCCAGGCTCTTACCCATCAACCACGAGGGATCCTCAGTGGCGAAGTCCTGCTCTTTAGTGTTTGATTGTTGGCAGCTGCCTCTATGGTGCTGATACTCCCAGAGTTCAGGCACACTGTTCAGGCATCAAAGTTTGCTGGACATGCGGTGAACTAATCTTCGTCTGAGACATGACACCTGTGCCTTTGAGGAGGCAATTGAGAGTTGAGGAGCTTGAAGTGCTCTCACAACTAACAAGGCTAATTCCTCATTTGAAATAGCCTTCAGCTGTGAAGCTAGAGGCTGCCTACAGTCGAAGGGAGTGAAATTGAATTTCAGGAGAGAAGCTGCAGCAGGGCTCTGTCCTGGGAGAGTTTGGGAGGACAGACAGGCTGAAGGTGTTGCCCCTGTTATGGGTCTTCACAGTATTTAAAGATGTCTTGAAGGCCTCACAGACAAGAAGCCCCTCAACCCCCCCCTGGCCCAGATGCGACCCTCAACCTGAAACACTTCAGCACCAAACCAAGCCCAACCCCACTGAAGGGTGCCACCAGCCCCCCCCCCCCCCCCCCCAGTAATTCCTGGGAGGCCACTGCATTCGACTTTGATTTTGTTAATGAGATCAAAATGAATGCAAATTACGGTTAATGATATTCTCGGCACCTCTGGTCGAGATCCGGAACTCGTCATCGGGAGCAGGCTGGGTGAATTACAAAATAGTTTGTGCTCCGCGTGAAGCTCGGTTTTTCCCTCTCCCGCTATTCACCCAGCGCAGCCGGATCTGTGCTGGGCACAATGTGGTCGCTGAATCACGCCTATAAGACAAAATAAAAAGAAAAATGAAAATCGCTTATTGTCACGAGTAGGCTTCAATGAAGTTACTGTGAAAAGCCCCCAGTCGCCACATTCTGGCGCCTGTCCGGGGAGGCTGGTACGGGAATCGAACCGTGCTGCTGGCCTGCTTGGTCTGCTTTAAAAGCCAGCTATTTAGCCGAGTGAGCTAAACCAGCCCCTTTTTAAAAATAATAATTGCTTATTGTCACAAGTAGGCTTCAACGAAGTCACTGTGAAAAGCCCCTAGTCGCCACATTCCGGCGCCTGTTCGGGGAGGCTGGTACGGGAATTGAACCCGCGCTGCTGCCTTGCTCTGCATTACAAGCCAGCTGTTTAGCCCACTGTGCTAAACCAGCCCATGGACAGCAAAGAAAACAAAATAGGGGGCGACAGAGTTTACAGTCTGAAATCACTGAACTCAAGAGTTAAATCCGGAAGGCTTTAAAGTACCTAATTGAAAGATGAGGTATTGTCCCTTGAGGTTATGTTGAGCAACGCTGGAACAATACAACAGGCCAAGGACAGAGATGTTAGAGTTAAGTGGAGAATTGAAATGATAGGCCACTGGAAGTTTGATATCATAGTTGTGGACTGAACAGATGTATTCTGCAAAATGGTCACTCAATCTGTGTTTAGTCTCCCCAGTGTAGAGAAGAGCACACTGCGAGCAGTGAATACAGGACACTAAATTGAAAGAAGTGCTTGACAATCGCTGCTGCACCAGGAGGGAGTATTTTAGGCCTTCGATGTTGAGGCAAGAGGAGATAAAACGGCAGGTGTTGCATCTCCTGTATTTGCATGGAAAGAGGTATTAGGAAAGGCACAGAGTATAAGGGGAGATTGAGGAGTGAACCAGGTTTTTGTAGAGGGAACGGTCCCTTTGAAATGATGAAAGAGGAGGGGAGGGGAAGATGTATTTGGAGGTGGCACATGCTGAGGTAGTGGAAATGACAGAAAGCCATCTGTTGAATACTGTAATAACCCCTATGAGATCCACAGGGATAACCCGATTGACCTCCCCATGGGGCTCGTGGTTTACGAGCTGCCCGCTGAGGGCGGAGGCCTAAATGCGGTTCTCGTTGAATCGGACAGATAAAAGCCGCCCAGGATTGGAACCAGCATCTTCGGATGGTCCCAGCTGGACCTGGATGTACTGCCTGCTGCGTGGTTGCCTTGCTTTTCTTTAACTGAACAAACCTATGAGTTTAAGCCTTCTTGGGACTCCTGAGAATATTATAAATATGGAAGAGTTGAGATGGGAGGGAAGGGCAAGGGGAAACCTATTTTGGTTCTGGGAAGGAGGGAAAGGGGGAGAGCAGAAGTACAGGAAATGTTGCAGACATAGTTGAGGGTCCTGTCAATCTCCATGGCTGCAGGGACGCCTCGATTGAGGATAAAAGAAGATATTTCAGAAGATCCATTGAGGAAGGTTGCAACATTGTAACAGATGTGAGGAGATGGAGAAATTGGGAAAATAAATTGGAATTCCTACAGGGTGTGGCATATGAGGAAGTCTACTGCAGGTAACCATGGGAGTCAGTGTTCTTATGACGAATATGAGCTGATATCCTACAATCAGCAATGGAGACAGAGAAGTCATGGAAAGGAACGGAAGATTCCGAGAAGGCTCTAATCAACTAATATTCTTTGTAAGGAACAAGGTGCCATTTGCAACAAACACTGCAGATCATCAACTCAGATGGGAACATACTTCCTTGAGTGATTGTCAGCGTGGTTGTGGTAGTCACCATTGTTGTATTATATTGTATATACTGCACTGCATACAAGGGTATTACGGTAAGGCTCCTGTACTACAGGTATGGGGCTAGATCCCTGCCTGCTGGCTCCGCCCAGTAGGCAGAGTATAAATGTGTGTGCTCTCCGAACAGCAGCCATTTCGGCGGCAGCTGTAGGAGGCCACACATCTCTGTGTAATAAAGCCTCGATTACATTCTACTCTCATCTCGTCATAATTGATAGTGCATCAGTGAGTATGGTTCAAACATTAAGGAGAGTGAAAGGGAACAGCACTTGTGGGCATTGATTGAAAATGAAGGAAACAGAATACTGATATATTATCAATCGTGCAATAAACAGATAAAAGAAGATTGAGTTGTACTGAGTTGTGATTTGTGACCATTTTATCCCCATCTGTTCAGATTCAGGTTGGACTCTGGAATTAGAGTGTATGAGGGAAGATATGGGTTCACCTACCTGCAAATTTAGTGGTAATCACAGTGGGATCTAACGAGGGAAGAAAGAAAGAGGGGATGGAGCAGTATTGGGATAAGAAATGACCTTTGAGAGTTATCATGGCTGCGTCAAACCCTCTAAAAGAAGCTAAGGAATGGGACGGAACTTGCACGGCCAAGTGAAAGACAGAATGGGTACACCATCTGTAGCTGTTGGCACATGTGGAAAACACAACAGTCAGTTCAGGAACACTGGCGATGTGAAGAAAGATTGCAGGAGAAGAACGCAAGGCTGTTGGAAGAGGATGTGGTGGCAGTGGGATTGATTAAAGAATTGTCATTGGCTAAACAGGAGAGAAAAGAAGAAAGAAAAAAAATGAAGACAAGGTGCAGCTACCTCAAAGTACAGGCAGTTAACGTGCAGCAGCAGCGTTGCCAACTGCGGGACATGGATAGTGAACAGGAAGAAAATGAGTAAGGTGTCTCGGGGACTAGTTACTTAAAGGTGGTATTTCGGGTGCAGCAAGGGCATTTACTCTAGTAATTATGTAACTCCTGATAACTCATATCTTCCTTCAAAGCAGTCAGACCTTCTTCTGATCATTTGCTCCATCTCTTCCGTCTCATTAAGGAAGGCCATACGCAGAGATGTCGTGGTAAGGTTAGCATCACAGACCTCATTATTAAGTGCTCTTAAATTTAAAACCTGAAATGACAATGACAGCAAATGCTCTCCTAATATAAACGTTCTTCCAACAAGAAATTAAAATATCACCTTGCTGGAATGAAAGTTTAATTTTAGCATTTTTCAACAACCTTGACTAAAATCTCTATCCTGACACCTGGGCCCATATATTCCAAACTGTCCGGCCTTATCAGCAGCATGTGGCAGGTCCAGGCAATTAGAAATCTCTTGTCATCCCACTCTCATTTTTAAACAAGCACTAAGTTTGTGGCAAACCTTAGCAGCATATTCTATCATCAGCAGATAGAGAACCTGGTGGATAAATGCAGGGCTGTAGTTTGGATGGAATCAATTTGGACCCATGCTCACAGCTTGTGCACTCGTATTTGGCAAGAATCCAGACCTTCATTCAGGCTTCAGTTTTCCTTTTTAAAATTGAAAACAAGGAAAAGGGTACTTCTATATTTTAAAAAAGTGCAAAATTGGTCAAAGGTTCTAAAATCCCAGGCTGTTGATCAAGCTCATTTACATGGATGGGACACGAGTGTAATCCTGGTCTGTTCAATGCTGGGGGTGTTCAATTCAGAAAGGGAAGGAGCAGGGGCACAAATTCATCATTTAAAGGTGCAGTGACCTATCCGGCCTAATTTTGAGCCCGATTAAAATTGGATATCCTAAATTTAAAAATTGGACACTTTAAATTAAACGGCCGTCAGCTCCAGCAAATAGCCTGCTGGGATTTGAACAGGCTGCCTGGGCATGTCTGGACCTGCCCTGTCAATTGCACATCAAGAGATCATCACACTCTATTGATATGCACTGGTCTATTGTCCGCAGCCTAGACTGAGCCAGGTGCCCGGGCGCCCAGAGTTCCTGCCGTTACCTTGTGTGGTGAATGTAATTCACACTATATTGTATTGTATGGTATTGTGTCCTTGTGGGCCCTGTCTGTGAGCCGTTGCGCGGCTCTGCCCCTAGGGGGAGATGAGGAGCGTGTTCCGAGTGAATTGATGGTCACATCACCTTGTTTGGTGAGGGAGTACATGCAGACCATATGACCGGAGGTGGACACCTGGGGCGGGCCCATGTGTCCTGTCAACAGGTCATCAACTAGGTCATTGGGTGCTGAGACCCTCTCCTGAGGTCCGATTGGCAGGAGGCCAGAGGAAGTGGCAAAAGGGCGCGAAAGAAAGGGGGTTAAAAATAAAGACCCGGGGTGCATCGGCAGTGAAGACTCGACGTGGGAGGTGACCTTGACCATCCGATGACTGACCAGAGAAGGAAGGAAGGAAGAAGAAGCTGCCAGCGAGACCCACCATCCTGATGACGGACCAGAGGGACTGAGGAATCATATCCGCCGTTTAATAAAGCCATCTTTACGGGTAGAATAACCGAATCTTGGGTGTTTCTAGTATATATATTTTGGGTTAACCTACGGGTTAAATTTGTGTGTTTAATAAAGATTGTTGAATTTATACTTGTGTCTGTCCTTTCTTCTCCTCACTATTAAAAGACACCTGATAAACCCTTTGAGTGAGTACACTGTTCGGAAGTATTTGAGTCGAACAGATACAACAAAGGGTCCGGCTAATTTAAAGGGTGAGGAAGGTCTCATCAAACAAATGCAATGACAACTGAAAGAACAGAAAGGGGAAAACATTGAATTTTTCTCAGGTTGCTGCCTTGCTTTCAGAAATCAGATAGAGGGATAGGCTTGTTCATCGGATTAAATAAATAAACGCAGAACTATAACCTCCCGTCAATCAGGTCAGGTCTCCTGCATTCTGTAATGCATGCTAGCTCACCATAGGACACTGTTCCCTTCCATTTGCTATTGTCAGCATGGCTTCTGGCAGGATGTGGAGACTGCAGCAGCCAATTAATACATTTCTCCTGTATGAAAAGACAGCCCAAGGATATCACCTCTCACCCACTGGTTATAATGGTGGCTTCATTGCTGTTTATGGTTTGAAGGATGATGTCTCATTACCAATGCCATTAAATCCAGAACACACGCTCACTTTCACTTAGTTTTGCTGAGGTCATGTCTTAAGTCGATGTAATTGGATGATGGTCTTTGAGGGCTGGAGGAACGTAATGTCTGTCATTTTTGGTACATTATTGTTGCTGACATTGGTCTCTTCTGCTGAACAGGAAGAACAAGCGGCGGAATTCTCCATTCCTGACTCTGAGTGTTGACGCCTGGACAGGATTCGCGGAGTTCTGCAACAGCAAAACTGGCGCCGCACCTGGACTAATTCCGCTATTGTTAAGGGGCTACCACCAGCGCCACGTGGAACACAATCGATTCCAATGGGAAATGGTGCCGGATACGCCAGATTCCCGATTGACACTCAAGGACGCTGACAAGCTGCAGCCGCATATACACACTTCACTCCCCACACACACCAGCCAACAAGATGGTAGCGAGGAGAGCGCCACCCCGTTTTATGCATGCAGAGCTTGAGATCCTGCTGGATGTCGGGGAGGAGAAGCTGGCGAGCCTGTACACTGGCCCGGGATGGAGTATGCCAGCCGCCACTGTTCGCAGTGGTGCCTGGGCACAGGTGGCAGAGGCTGTAAGTGACACGAGCAACACCATTCAGACTGACAAGCAGTGGCAGAAGAAACTGCATGAACTCCTCAGAGTGGCCAAGGTGAATTGGCAGTACTGTGCTCCTGGCACCAATCCCCATTCCACACAACTGTAACTTCACCCCACCCCCACCCTGCACCACATGCCAGAACCCTATACCAGCTGCCAAGGCCGGGTGCCCCGGGCACAAAAGCACAAAAGCTACCCATCCCTGGGCTGCATGCGTCATCGGACTGTGCATTTTCTGCTTCCCCCTCCGCCCCTCCAGGACAAGTGGGGAACAACTGGAGGGAGACCGCCGGACCTGCGGCCCCACACCGCGGCAGAGCAGAGGGCTCTGGACCTGGTCAGTGGGCCCAAGGAAAGGGCAATCGCCAGGATGGAAATCGGCGTTGGGCAAGGAAACGAGACCCCGCCAAGTTGCGGCTCCCCGTGACACAAGTATCAACCCCCAGCCAACACCACCCTCAGGCCCACACCACCCTCACCCCCACACCACCCACACCCCCACACCACCCACACCCCCACACCACCCACACCACCTTCACCCCCACCCCTCACACATCGCCCTCACCCCCACACCACCCTCACCCCCACACCACCTTCACCCCCATGCCACCCTCACCCCCACACATCGCCCTCACCCCCACACCACCCTCACCCCCACAACACCCACACCCCTACACCACCCTAGCCCCCACACCACTCCAACTCCCACAACATCCCCATACCCCAACTCGGCCCATGGTCTAATCATACTTCTTGTCTTGTGTCTTGCAAGAGTTGATGGTGATGGGGCGGGCCATTCTGGTATCTTCTGACGCCAGCCACAAGCACAGCCAGAGCCCCAGTTGATGAGCAGTGACGAGGGCAGGGATTCTCCCCTACCCGGCAGGACGGGGGGTCCCGGCGTAGCGGAGTGGCGCCAAGCATCCGGCGTCCGGCCTCCCCAAAGGTGCAGAATTCTCCGCAACTTTGGGGGCTAGGCCTGCGGCGGAATGGTTGGTGCCACGCTGAATGGCGCCAAACCTGGCGCCAACGGCCTTTGACGCCGGCCAGCTGGCCGGCGTTGGGGTTGGCTGAAAGGCCTTCGCCGGATCGCGCATGCGCCGGTGCGTCAGCTGCCGCTGACGTCACCACCGGCGCATGCACGGTAGGGGGGTTCTCTTCCGCCTCTGCCATGGTGGTGGCCGTAGCGGAAGAAAAAGAGTGCCCCCACGGCACTGGCCCCCCCGCCGATTGGTGGGCCCCGATTGCGGGCCTGGGGGGGGGGGGGGCGCGGGGCGATCGGACCCCGGGGGCCCGCTCACGCCGCCAATCCCATCGCCACCAGAGGTGGTTGAAACCACGTCAGCGGAATTGGCCTCTCAGCGGCGGGACTTCGGCCCATCGCGGGCCGGAGAATTGCCGCGGGGGCTTGTCGATCGGCGTGGAGGGCACGCTGATCGGCGCGGCGCAATTCCCGCCCCTGCCATTTCCCGGGTGGCGGAGAATTCCGGCCACGGCGGGGGTGGGATTTTTGCCGGCCCCAGCCGATTCTCAGACCCTGCGGGGGAGCGGAGAATTTCGCCCCAGGTCACAGACACAGAAGGGAGCCATGTACCTGAGACCCAGGACACCCCGGAGCTGGAGTCCGATGATGACACTGACGTCCCGTCACAGCAGACAACCCGTCAACACCCTCCACCATCCCAGAGACTCTCACCTCGGTTGATTACTTAAGTGAAGAGGCTCCTGGGATACTATCTGATACTCACCACACACATGCTCTGGTACAGCAGGTGGAGGTAGGAACTCCTGAGGGGGCAGACAGTCGGAGGGTGGCTCGACCCCAGGGACTAGCTGCGTCCAGACGGGTATTGGGCTTCTGGAAGGACAGTCCCATCGATTGTGGAGGTTCAGTCAGAGAGCCAGGGACTACATAAGGGGTTGTCAGCGAGCAGCAAGCACCTGCAGGCGCAGTTGGAGAAGACCAACCGCGTGTAGGAGCTGGTGCCGACCATGTGTGCCACCCAGGCCAACACTGCACGGATGGCGTCCGCGGTGGAGACCTTGAGGGTGAGGGTTTCGGCTATGGATCAGCATGTCCAAGGTCTGGGGAAATCTGTGCAGGTGGTGGCTAAGGCCCAGGTCAGGGCTGTCCCATCGCATGCAGCCATGTGCCAGATCCACCTGGACTTTGCAGTGTTACTCCGGAGCGTGGCCCAGTCAGAGGGGAGGGGGGGAGATTCGCAGCGTGGTGAGGCTGCAGATAGTGAGTGGGGGCAGTGGCCTGCCGAAGCTGAGGGTGAGGCTCTTAATGTTACATTGAAAATCTAGGCCTAATAAGAGTGGCGCGCAGAGGTCGGGCAAGACGTAGAGTTGAAATTTTGCATAGCTAGCGCCTCGGATTGTGAGTGTCGCGGCAGTGCGCCCCTGGATCTGGACAGAGTGGGAGCCTGAAGTGAGAGAGATAGTTTGCCGCACGGGGAAAACGGGGAACGAACAGCGTCTTACCAGGTCTGGGTGTATGAAGCTCTCAGTACTCCCAGAGTAGAAAAGGCATGGCGTGCTGTACCCGTTGATTTGGACCTCTGTCATCGAGTTTCGCAGATGCTTCGGGCGCAATTGGTCCAGAGTGACTGAGCTGAGTTGCGGGTAGTCGGCGGCTCGATCAGCTGTGCTGGAGTGGCCCCGTGATGACTGCCCTCTGAGTTCGTAGTCGTCGAGGTGAGTTTCAGAGTTTGAAGGGGATGGATCCCAAGATGTCCGCCCCCATGAGTCGCACATGGCCGGCCGCATGGAGGATTGCCAAGATGGCCGCCCCCATGAGTCGCACATGTCGGGTGGGGGTGGAGTCGGCATACAGGCTGCAGCATTTTGGGGCCTGCGGGCCTGTGAATTCAGGGAACGAGTGCTTTGAGCCGTGGGAGGGTTAGAGGCTGGGGCTTTCTTCGCCAGACACACTCTGGCATAGTGTCCTTTTCGCCCGCAGCTGCTGCAGGTCGCGTTGCGGGCTGGGCAGTGCTGCCGCGAGTGCTGATTCTGGCCGCAAAAGTGGCAGGCTGGGGCAGCATTGTGGCTGGGTTGCCGCATGGCGCAGGTCTGGGGGAGTCGCTGGTCGGTGGCCCTTGACGGGGTCGCGGGGTCCGCGGGGAACGAGGTGAGGCTGCGGAAGGAGACCTCCATAGTGGTAGCAAGTTCAACAGTCGCTTCAAGATTTAGGGCCCCCTTTTCCAGCAGTCACTGGCGCACGTACCGCCCATACTATCTTCCACGTGAGTTCACTTCAGCCATTATCACAGCGGTCTACATCCCACCCCAGGCAGAAGTGAGGAAGGCGCTGGATGAACTGTACACAGTCATAAACAACCATGAAACAGAACACCCGGAGGCCCTGTTCATTGTGGCCGGAGACTTCAACAAAGCCAACCTCAAGAGTGTACTGCCAAAATTCCACCAGCACATCTCCTGTACCACCCGGGGCGACAACACTCTTGACCACTGCTACTCAAAAATCAAGGGCGCCTACCGTTCCATCCCCCGACCGCACTTTGGGAAATCAGACCATAAGACTGTGCTCCTTCTCCCGGCTTACAAGCAGAAACTCAAGCGGGAGAATCCAGCTAAGAAGGTTGTGCAGTGTTGGTCTGAGGAGACAGAAGAGCTCTTACGTGACTGCTTGGAGACAGTGGACTGGTCCATATTTAAGAACTCAGCGACTAACTTAAATGAGTATGTCACCACCGTCACAGACTTCATCAGCAAATGTGTGGACGACTGCGTGCCAAAAAAAGCAGTACGTACGTTCCCCAACTGGAAACCATGGCTCAACCGCGAGATTGACTCCCTACTGAAGGACAGATCTGAGGCGTTCAAGGCAGACGACCCTGTCCTATACAAGAAATCCAGGTACGACCTCCGCAAAGCCATCCGAGATGCCAAGAGAGAATATCAAACTAAGCTAGAGTCACAGACAGACGCTCGGCGGTTGTGGCAAGGACTAAGCAACATAACGGGCTACAAAGCGAAGCCGAGCAGTATCTCTGGCAGCAGTGCACCCCTCCCCGATGAACTTAACGCATTCTATGCTCGGTTTGAGCAGGTAACCAACAACCCGCTATCGAGTGCCCCAGCAACCCATAATTCACCCATACCCACCATCACAGTTTCCGAAGTCAGATCGGCCTTCCTGAAAGTGAACCCACGGAAGGCGATGGGCCCGGACGGGATCCCTGGTCGTGCACTCAGAACCTGCGCGGACCAGCTGGCAGAGGTTTTCACAGACATCTTTAACCTATCCCTACTCCACTCCGAGGTCCCCACCTGCTTCAAGAAGACCACCATCATACCGGTACCAAAGAAGAACCAGGCAACGTGCCTCAATGACTACCGCCCGGTGGCCCTGACGTCAGTTGTAATGAAGTGCTTTGAGAGACTGATCATGAAGCGCATCACCTCCATACTCCCGGAACGCCTTGACCCACTTCAATTCGCATACCGTCGCAACCGGTCCACATCAGACGCCATTTCCCTGGCCCTACACTCATCCCTAGAGCATCTCGAAAACAAGGACTCCTACATCAGACTCTTATTTATTGACTACAGCTCCGCCTTCAACACCATAATCCCAGCCAAGCTCATATCAAAGCTCCAAAACCTAGGACTTGGCTCTCCACTCTGCAACTGGATCCTTGACTTTCTGACCAACAGACCACAGTAAGTAAGAATGAACACCAACACCTCCTCCACAATAGTCCTCAACACCGGTGCCCCGCAAGGCTGCGTACTTAGCCCCCTACTCTACTCCCTGTACACACACGACTGCATGGCAACACTTGGTTCCAACTCCATCTACAAGTTTGCTGACGATACGACCATAGTGGGCCGGATCTCGAACAACAACGAGTCTGAATACAGGAGGGAGATAGAGAACTTAGTGGAGTGGTGCAACGACAACTATCTCTCCCTTAATGCCAGCAAAACTAAAGAGCTGGTCATCGACTTCAGGAAGCGTAGTACTGTACACACCCCTGTCAGCATCAACGGAGCCGAGGTAGAGATGGTGAGCAGTTTCAAATTCCTAGGGGTGCACATCACCAAAAATCTATCCTGGTCCACTCATGTCGATGCTATCACCAAGAAAGCACAACAGCGCCTTTACTTCCTCAGAAAACTAAGGAAATTTGGCATGTCCACATTAACCCATACCAACTTTTACAGATGCACTATAGAGAGCATCCTCTCGGGCTGCATCACAGCCTGGTATGGCAACTGCACGGCCCAGGACCGCAAGGAACTTCAGAGAGTCGTGAATACCGCCCAGTCCATCACACGAACCTGCCTCCCATCCATTGATTCCATCTACACCTCCCGCTGCCGGGGGAAAGCAGGCAGCATAATCAAGGATCCCTCCCACCCGGCTTACTCACTTTTCCAACTTCTTCCATCGGGCAGGAGATTCAGAAGTCTGAGAACACGGACGAACAGACTCAAAAACAGCTTCTTCCCCACTGTCACCAGACTCCTAAATGACCCTTTTATGGACTGTCCTCATTAACACTACACCCTGTCTGCTTCATCCGATGCCAATGCTTATGTAGTACATTGTATATATTGTGTTGCCCTATTATGTATTCTCATGTATTTTCTTGAATTCTGTTCAATTCCCTTTCTTCCCATGTACTGAATGATCTGTTGAGCTGCTTGCAGAAAAATACTTTTCACTGTACCTCGGTACACGTGACAATAAACAAATCCAATCCAATCCAATCCAATCCAACGTAATTTGACCTAAGGCCCGCAACAAAGGCATTGCGTACAGCAAGTTCTCTATGTTCTGCCGCAGTAACCGCCTGGTAATTACAGTCACTGGATAAAGTTTTAAGCTCTCTCAGGAATTCTGTGAGCGATTCCGTAGGCCGCTGGCGGCGAATAGTGAACACGTGTCGTGCATAGATTTCATTAACAGGCCTCACATACATTTTGTCGAGTAGCGCTAGGGCTTCAGTATACGAACCGGCACAGTTTAGTTGAGTAGAGATTCTGTGGCTCACCCTCACGTGCAGTAGGCTCAGTTTCTGCTCCTCCGTTGTTTCGGCTGTGCTTGCTTCCGCCAGGTAGGCTTTAAAACACCGCAGCCAATGAGAAAAAATTTATTTTGCCTCTGCATCCTGCGGGTCGGGTTCCAGTCGCACAGGCTTGAGGGCTGATTCCATGATTGATCCTGACTGTTGCTTAAGTAGATTAAATTGATGGAACCATCAATTCACTAGACACATGCTTTAAGATATGAACAGTGGTTTTAATCTACTTACAACAGAGCCAGCCTGTTCCGCGTTGAACTCTCGATGAACTGACCGACTGGCTCTGAGCATTGGTATTTATACAGCAGTCCAGGGGGAGGAGTCATGGGCGGAGCCAAGAGAGGAGCCCTGTACAAACTCCTAAGCATTCCCAGCGCTACTCCCCCTAGTGGTCGGGCAACGCAACTGCGCTTACAAATGCATGGTCTCATGTACAATACAGTGTGAATTACAGAGTTACATTCACCACAGTGGCCTTGGGCTGCAGAAAGATCTAGCCAAAGAAGTCTTTACTCCCGGTGGTGCTTTTGTCCATTCAGGCTGTGGCGTAATGAAAATTGCATTGTGAATTTTGTGCACGTAAGACTACCATACACATTACCAGCTGAGGGAGTCTAGAACAAGGAAAAAGGAATCCTTGTTTCAAGAGAATATGTAGTTCTGATTCTGAATGTTTCTCGAATCTTTCTGTTTCTTTTCAAGAATCCCATAATAGCGACAAAAGCCTGAAAGGACTTTGTCTATTTTCTGCAGACAACATTTTGAGTTGTAGATTTAGGGAACATGTTGAGGTTTGAATCAAAAAGCAGAATACTGCAGATGCTTGAAATCTGAGATAAAAGCAGAAAATGCCATAAAAATGCCGCAGGTTAGGCAGGATCTGTGTAGAAAGAAACAGAATTAACATTTCAGACCTGTGATCTTTCATCAGAACTTGGAGAAGTTAGAGATGTAATAGGTATTGAGCAAGGGACAGGTGGGGTAGGACAAAAACTAGGTCTGTGATAGGGTGGTAGACAGGGACGATTAGTTCTACAGAATCCCTACAATGGAGAAGGAGGCCATTCGGCACATCAAGTCGGCACTGACCCTCTGAATGAGCACACTACCTTGGCCCATCACCCGCCCTATCCCAATAGCCCCACCTAACCTGTGCATCTTTGGACACTGAGGGGTAAGTTAGCATGGCCAATCCACCTAACATGGACATCATTGGACTGTGGCAAGGAACTGGAGCATCCAGGGAGAAAGTACAAACTCCACACAGACAGTCACCCAAGGCCGGAATTGAAGCCGGGTCCCTGGTGCTGTGGGGCAGGAGTGCTAACCGAATTTATCTCACGGGGCCAAAGGAAATGGTGATGGGGCAAGAAAAGAAATGAAAGATGTGCCTCAAGCAGGGATGTTGCTGGCTAGAAGACGAAAGCTGAAACAGGCAAAGGAAAGGAAGCACAATCAGGATCGCACTTGCAGACTGTGATGAATGTTATCAGTAGCTGATATACTGGTACCTTACCTTTAATGCATTGGCCCTTTAAGACCGGGCTTGGAACCCTGGGGGAGTCCGCCTCTGACCCCGCCCCCAGGAAACGGTATATAAGATAAGGCTCACTCAGGCAACATGTGATGAGCGCACTTCTTGGCTGCTGTACAGTTCTCAGATGATTAAAGTCTTTGAATCATCTATCTTCTCTCCTGTGTCGTGATTGAGGGTATCTCAATTTAATCATCTGACACATCAAGATGGACAGCGCTCTAAAGCCGGAGAAACTCAACCTGGACGCTCGGTCTCCGGAAGCCCCGGAAATGTTAAAATATTGGCTGCGGTGTTTTGAGGACTATATCGACTCCTCAGCGACTGATGTCGATGGCGCTCGCAAGCTGAAGGGGACAGGATGTTGGGGTGACTGAGGGGCATACTAGGGAATCACAGAGGGATTTGTCCCTTTGAAATGCTGGAAGGGGAGGGGAGGGAAGATGTGTTTGGTGGTGGTATCATACTGAAGGTGTTGGAAAATGATGCATTGAAAACCGAGAGGTAAATGGGGTGGAAGGAGAAGTGGAAACCTATTGGGGTGTGGTGGGGGAGGAAGCAGAAGTGCAGGAAATGTGGCAGGCATAGCTGAGAGAACAAAATCAGTCAGTGTTTACCACGTCAAGCAACAACCATGTCAAACCGTTGTGATCCTCTCAAGTGTTTGACTACCTATAGGACAATGGATTGAGTTTAGTGCTGATTTTGCAGACTTGACCGCTGGTGAACCCGTTGTCACTGATGAATAAAGCAGATTCCCAGCGTTAGAAATAGTTGCATCTACTTCCAAGTTTGATGAGATTTTCAAGTTGGTTGGAGTCCCTCAAATGGTAGGAAATGACAATTGAACTCCCATTCATCAGCAATAATTTAGTAAATTTGTGAACATAGAACATAGAGAAATACAGCACAGAACAGGCCCTTCGGCCACGATGTTGTGCCGAACTTTTGTCCTAGGTTAATCATAGATCATACAATTTTGGACACTAAGGGCAATTTATCATGGCCAATCCACCCAACCTGCACATCTTTGGACTGTGGGAGGAAACCGGAGCACCCGGAGGAAACCCACGCACACACGGGGAGGATGTGCAGACTCCACAAAGACAGTGACTATCCACAATGTGCTATCCACAATGCTACCGTGCTGCCGTTAAGAACAAATTAATCTACACTCCATTATTCTACCATAATCCATGTACCTATCCAATAGCCGCTTGAAGGTCCCTAACGCTTTCGACTCACCTATTTCCACAGGCAGTGCATTCCATGCCCCCACTACTCTCTGGGTAAAGAACCTACCTCTGACATCCCCCTTATATCTTCCACCATTTACCTTAAATTTATGTCCCCTTGTAATGGTTTGTTCCACCCGGGAAAAAAGTCTTTGACTGTCTACTCTATCTATTCCCCTGATCATCTTATAAACCTCTATCAAGTCTCCCCTCATCCTTCTCCGTTCTAATGAGAAAAGGCCTAGCACCCTCAACCTTTCTGTGTGTTGTGAACTGCCTGGATGTCACTCGTTGAAATATTACACCCCATTCGCCAAAATCTAATGGAGAAATCGAGTGATTTACGCATACTTTAAAACAATTGAAACGTACAGCTACTGCTGAGAGCAAAGTCATGTCAGTATGAGATGCAACACTTCCTTCTCAATTACAGAGTGACTCTTCACTCTACTGGAAAGCCTTCAGCTACATTCATTTTTCCACATCATCCATGCACGCATTTTCCTGAGCTACCCGGCGGAGCTAATGAGCAACATATACGGGAATGCCATCGAGAACAGAATGAAAGTAGGTGACTGCAGAGATAAACAGGAAATTTAGAGCTACACCAGTAAAGGCCAGGAGATGAAGTGAAATATGATGGTCATGTTGGAAAATAAGCAACCTCTTGTGACATCCAGCCATATGCTGTGACCTACACAAAAGGATTAATGATTACTGATAAGTATGGTCAACAAATCACCACACAAAAGGTGTCATTCTTGAAAGCACTGAAAACATAATTTGTAAGCATTGAATCCAATTCTGACATCAGCGTCTCAGATGAAGAACATGAATTAAATGAGATCACCCATGTCAGACGATTTCCTACTCGTGTGAGAAGATGGCCACCATACTCAAGTGATTGGGTTATGCAATGACCGGTTTTCAGTTGTTGACCTAATTGTTTATCTTATTGTATATGACTGAGTGCATTGTTAAATTAATAAAAAAAGGTTTGAATCTACAATGTTACTCATGAAATTGTATGTTCAAGTCAAGCTTAAGTTTTTGTTCATATTTTTGGAAACAATGCATTGAGACAGGCTATGAATCACATTACTTTTTTTTCATAAATTTAAGTACCCTATTACTTTTTTCCCAATTAAGGGGCAATTTAGCGTGGCCAATCCACCTATGCTGCACATCTTTAGGTTGTGGGAGTGAGACCACACCGACATGGGGAGGATGTGCAAACTCCACACGGACAGTGACTCGGGGTTGGGATCGAACCTGGGGCCTCGGCGCTGTGAGTCAGCAGTGCTAATCATTACGCTACCGTGCTGCCCAAAGCCTCTCATTTACTTTATAAAAAATAAATTTAGAGTATCCAATTCTTATTTTTTCCAATTAAGGGGCAATTTAGCGTGGTCAATCCACCTACCCTGCACACATCTTTGGGTTGTTGGGGTGAGACTCTCACAGACACGGGGAGAATGTGCAAACTCCATATGCACAGTGACCCGGGGCTAGGATTGAAACTGGGTCCTCGCCGCCCTGAGGCAGAAGTGCTAACCATTGCACCACCGTGCCACCCCGCCTCTCATTTACTAAGAGGGAGAAGAATGCAACATATTTAAAACTGCGTTGTGCATCTTATCCACTTCAGGGTATCATACACTAGCTGGCGGAGTCTAGAGGGAGAATAAAATAAATCCATGTTTCAACAGCATGTGTGGTTCTGATTCTGAATCCTCCTTGCTCAATCTTACCGTTTCTTCCCAACAATTTCAGACAGGCTATCAACCCTCTCTGGCCCTATATACCTCGACCTCCAAGGTAAAGCTGAAGTTAGACAATAGATTTTCAAAGGAGTGAAAGCTGAACAAGACAAAAAAACCTTCGAACACTGATTTTAATGCTTTATCCGAACAAACTGAATCAAAAATTCCACGGATCCTTTCTTGCCTAACAACTATGGCACATGAGTGCATAAGAAAGGTTATCAGTATACTTGTCACAAGCTGACTGAAAGGCACATGTTCAGCTTATCACAGTGAGCATGTGGAGGACCCAGTAATCCTGGAACAGTCTCACCCAGTATACAGCAATACTGGAAAGGTCATTCCATCTTTAAAGAAAGAGAATACTATTACACTTGCAAAACCACACACAAGTCTCATCAATTCCAGTACCTTTGGAAATGTCTTTCACAGAGAAGCATTCAAAATGTATAATTTTCAGGAATTCTATATGCAATTTCTTTTTTGTTTCAAGAATTAAGAAGAGCGTAGGGTCAAAATATTAGCCAGTGACCTTTTCGATACTGTGTTTATTATTGATGTTTCAACTACACGTCCCCGGAAAGGTTCTGTTTTAAGATATGGTCAATATATAGAACAATGTTATGTGTGCAGAAATTGTGAAGCTGTAAGCGGTTAATGCACCAATAATGTAAATGCATGGGGTCAGACTCTCTGTCCCACCACACCCGTTTTCTGGTGCGGCACGTCCCTGCCGGCGGCGGGATTCTCCGTCTTGCCAGTCGCCCAATGGGGCTCCCCATTGCGGGTAGCGCCATGCCATCGGGAAATCCCCAGGCGTGGGTGCAGTATCCAGCCCATGGCATTTTTGGGATAGTCTCGATGTTATTTAGTTCATCATAGAAAATGTTTTAGGATGGCTTTCACCGGCTTTCAAAGATATATAGGACAGAATTGAAAGTTCACCCTGAGGAAAGTTCGGAAATGTTTGATTGGGCAGGAAGGTATAAGGTGGAGACCCAGCAGCCTTCCCAACTCCCCCACGATAAAGCTCAGAGCAAGAAGTTTTGAGGGTGGTCTTTTTGCCCGGAAGCCAATTGAAGCCCTTAGGTACCCACTTAGAGCCACTTCAGGGCCTTATATCACCACCACTGTTATCAACCTCACGGTGGGTTTAGACTCGCCTTGCAGTGATGGCAGTAACGTATGGGGGAGGGGGGCCTTTTTCACAGGCACTTACTGTTACATTTCTTTACGTAATATATATATTACACTTTGAACCAGCTGAGTTGATGAAATAAACAATAGTCTTCTTTGAAAGATTAATTAATTTAATGAGTAATATAAATAATATTCTGTGAGTCTTTTGTACTTAATACTCAACTAGTAAAAGAAATAAAATGCAGTAAAGATAACCAACTAACTATACAATGTAATCATGAAATAACTTATAACTTCTCTCTATAACAAATATAGGTCTTGTCTGTTCACTCTCCTGAAGCACGCTCTTCAGAAAGAGCGGTAAAGTTGTTCTTACACCATCTGATAGTGAGACGTCTAGTGTTGAAATTACTGTACTACATTTACATACATTGATCATGTATATTCATATACAGAGATCCCTACACTATCGAGGAACATGGCAGAGAGAGAGGGGGCATCCACTGAAAACATTGCCCTTGCTTCCAACCCTTCTCCCCCGGCACCCTCACCAGCAATCCTTTTCCTGCGACTTGTACCCTTCCCACATTCACCTCTATCTGGAGATCCATGACAGTTCTTGCCTGCAGGCCGGAATGCAGTACCAACAGGAGCCACTGTACCCGGTGGTGCTGCCCGTACTGGAGAGCTGCCAACCTCTGATTGTCTGACAGCTCTCAGGGACCAGTTGTCCATCTACCTGGGGTTAATTCCACAGGAGATCCAGGAGAGTTCCCGATTTCCTCCTAACTGCATTGGGCCTCCTGGAGAAAGGTGACGCCATTCCCCATCCATGGACAAGGTCCCTATCTCACTTGTTCTAACTTCAAGAATTGGCTTCACCACCAGTTAACTTATGAAACACAATTTATTACAACTATAAACTACTATTTACAGAGTGCCAAAAACAGTCTTTCCATACTCAAGCTCCAGTCTCCAACTGCTGGGACAAGTCCCAACATGTCCCAATGAATTCCCAACTTTTGTCCCTGATTGGTCTGGCAGGCCACATGACTCCTCCCTCAGAGAACATCCCTTAAAAGGGGCTCACTACTTAAAGGGGCTAGCTACTACATCCTTCCCCCTTTAAGTCCCTTTTTACACATTGGAATAATTAAATTACATAATTGCCAAAAGAGTAATGATAACAAACCTTTTTACACCTATCAATAGCTCGTCTGTCCGGTGACTTGTTCTTTCTTGTGCAGCGACATAGCTCCAGTCACTGAGGGTCTTTTATTGAGATAGTTACTGTTGGCCTTATCCACAAGGACTTTCTCCTTGTTCTGACATTTCACCTTCCTCTGTTTCCACTGTTTCCTGGGGAGTAACACTCTGGCCTATTACTCGCTGATCCGAGAGTTCATGCATCGGGCAACCCACAATGCTTCCTGTTGGCCCTTGGGCCAGCCCTTTCCCATGCAAATGGTCCACATGCTCCTTTACAATCTTGTCCTGTACTTAAACCTCAGATTGGTGTGGTGATTGTGTATCAGTGTAGATGCAATACAACTCAGCAAGCACTAGAGGGAGCACGGGAGAGCTATAAATACAGAGGAACAGGAAGTGAGGACACACTTCACAGAAGGGAGAACTGGTAGCAAGACACAGGCAGAGAGCATTGAGGTGGCTGTAAGTTGAGCTCTGAAGACAGAACAAACTCACAATGAAGCATCTTCTCCACCTTTGAGACTACGAGCTTTATTAAGACACAAGGAACAACACATGGTACCCAGGAATGGCTTCAGATGATTACTACAAGATTACTCAGCTGCAGACACCGAAAGACCAAAATGGCAAGAAAAACTCCTACCGGGCATTCGACTTGGGAAGACCTCGCTTATTCGATGATGTGGGTTGGAATCCCACCTCAGCTGGACATAACCGGTAATGTAAGTAATGTCTGGAAAAGATTTAAACAAGTGTTCGATATATATATCATAGCTAATGATTTAGCAGCAGCCTCAGACAAAATGAAAATAGCACTGCTCATTGCAGGACTAGAAGCTAGAAAAGTATATAATGGATTTAAATATTCTAAAGCTGAAGACAGCAACAACTTACAAATAATACGAAAAAATTTGAAGAGTACTGTATGGAATTTGAACAGCACTGTATGCTCAGAGGCCAAACTGCGCAGGGACTGAGCAAAACTCAAACAATCACTATCAGAACAGAAAGGGTTCAGTCTAGAAATCGCGAGTGAAAAGTACAGATCAAAAGGAAACAGTAACTTGAACTTCTCACATAGACAAAATGCTGAAATCCAGTTGAGATCAAAAGGAAGAAGTAACTTGAATTTTTCACAAAGACAAAACGCTGAAATCCAGTTTCCAGTTTCCACCCTCAAAACTTCTTGCTCTGAGCTTTATCGTGGGGGAGTTGGGAAGGCTGCTGGGTCTCCACCTTATACCTTCCTGCCCAATCAAACATTTCCGAGCTTGCCTCAGGGTGAACTTTCAATTCTGTCCTATATATCTTTGAAAGCCGGTGAAAGCCATCCTAAAACATTTTCTATGATGAACTAAATAACATCGAGACTATCCCAAAAATGCCATGGGCTGGATACTGCACCCACGCCTGGGGATTTCCCGATGGCATGGCGCTACCCGCAATGGGGAGCCCCATTGGGCGACTGGCAAGACGGAGAATCCCGCCGCCGGCAGGGACGTGCCGCACCAGAAAACGGGTGTGGTGGGACAGAGAGTCTGACCCCATGCATTTACATTATCGGTGCATTAACCGCTTACAGCTTCACAATTTCTGCACACATAACATTGTTCTATATATTGACCATATCTTAAAACAGAACCTTTCCGGGGACGTGTAGTTGAAACATCAATAATAAACACAGTATCGAAAAGGTCACTGGCTAATATTTTGACCCTACGCTCTTCTTAATTCTTGAAACAAAAAAGAAATTGCATATAGAATTCCTGAAAATTATACATTTTGAATGCTTCTCTGTGAAAGACATTTCCAAAGGTACTGGAATTGATGAGACTTGTGTGTGGTTTTGCAAGTGTAATAGTATTCTCTTTCTTTAAAGATGGAATGACCTTTCCAGTATTGCTGTATACTGGGTGAGACTGTTCCAGGATTACTGGGTCCTCCACATGCTCACTGTGATAAGCTGAACATGTGCCTTTCAGTCAGCTTGTGACAAGTATACTGATAACCTTTCTTATGCACTCATGTGCCATAGTTGTTAGGCAAGAAAGGATCCGTGGAATTTTTGATTCAGTTTATTCGGATAAAGCATTAAAATCAGTGTTCGAAGGTGTTTTTGTCTTGTTCAGCTTTCACTCCTTTGAAAATCTATTGTCTAACTTCAGCTTTACCTTGGAGGTCGAGGTATATAGGGCTAGAGAGGGTTGATAGCCTGTCTGAAATTGTTGGGAAGAAACAGTAATATTGAGCAAGGAGGATTCAGAATCAGAACCACACATGCTGTTGAAACATGGATTTATTTTATTCTCCCTCTAGACTCCGCCAGCTAGTGTATGATAGCCTGAAGTGGATAAGATGCACAACGCAGTTTTAAATATGTTGCATTCTTCTCCCTCTTAGTAAATGAGAGGCGGGGTGGCACGGTGGTGCAATGGTTAGCACTTCTGCCTCAGGGCGGCGAGGACCCAGTTTCAATCCTAGCCCCGGGTCACTGTGCATATGGAGTTTGCACATTCTCCCCGTGTCTGTGAGAGTCTCACCCCAACAACCCAAAGATGTGTGCAGGGTAGGTGGATTGACCACGCTAAATTGCCCCTTAATTGGAAAAAATAAGAATTGGATACTCTAAATTTATTTTTTTTAAAGTAAATGAGAGGCTTTGGGCAGCACGGTAGCGTAATGATTAGCACTGCTGACTCACAGCGCCGAGGCCCCAGGTTCGATCCCAACCCCGAGTCACTGTCCATGTGGAGTTTGCACATTCTCCCCATGTCGGTGTGGGTCTCACTCCCACAACCTAAAGATGTGCAGCATAGGTGGATTGGCCACGCTAAATTGCCCCTTAATTGGGAAAAAATTAATAGGGTACTTAAATTTATGAAAAAAAAGTAATGTGATTCATAGCCTGTCTCAATGCATTGTTTCCAAAAATATGAACAAAAACTTAAGCTTGACTTGAACATACAATTTCATGAGTAACATTGTAGATTCAATCCTTTTTTTATTAATTTAACAATGCACTCAGTCATATACAATAAGATAAACAATTAGGTTAACAACTGAAAACCGGTCATTTCGTAACCCAATCACTTGAGTATGGTGGCCATCTTCTCACACGAGTAGGAAATCGTCTGACATGGGTGATCTCATTTAATTCATGTTCTTCATCTGAGACGCTGATGTCAGAATTGGATTCAATGCTTACAAATTATGTTTTCAGTGCTTTCAAGAATGACACCTTTTGTGTGGTGATTTGTTGACCATACTTAGCAGTAATCATTAATCCTTTTGTGTAGGTCACAGCATATGGCTGGATGTCACAAGAGGTTGCTTATTTTCCAACATGACCATCATATTTCACTTCATCTCCTGGCCTTTACTGGTGTAGCTCTAAATTTCCTGTTTATCTCTGCATTCACCTACTTTCATTCTGTTCTCGATGGCATTCCCGTATATGTTGCTCATTAGCTCCGCTGGGTAGCTCAGGAAAATGCGTGCATGGATGATGTGGAAAAATGAATGTAGCTGAAGGCTTTCCAGTAGAGTGAAGAGTCACTCTGTAATTGAGAAGGAAGTGTTGCATCTCATACTGACATGACTTTGCTCTCAGCAGTAGCTGTACGTTTCAATTGTTTTAAAGTATGCGTAAATCACTCAATTTTTCCGTTAGTTTTTGGCCAATGGGGTGTGATATTTCAATGAGTGACATCCAGGCAATTCACAAATTTACTAAATTATTGCTGATGAATGGGAGTTCAATTGTCATTTCCTACCATTTGAGGGACTCCAAACAACGTGAAAATGTCATCAAACTTAGAAGTAGATGCAACTATTTCTAACACTGGGAATCTGCTTTATTTATCAGTGGCAACGAGTTCACCAGCGGGCAAGTCTGCAAAATCAGCACTAAACTCAATCCATTGTCCTGGAGGTAGTCGAACACCTTGAGAAGATCACAATGGTTTGACATGGTTGTTGCTTGACGTGGTAAACACTGACTGATTTTGTTCTCTCAGATATGTCAGCCACATTTCCTGCACTTCTGCTTCCTCCCCCACCACACCCCAATCGGTTTCCACTTCTCCTTCCACCCTATTTACCCCTCGGTTTTCAACGCATCATTTTCCAACACCTTCAGTATGATACCACCACCAAACACATCTTCCCTCCCCTTCCAGCATTTCAAAGGGACAAATCCCTCTGTGATTCCCTAGTATGCCCCTCAGTCACCCCAACATCCCGTCCCCTTCACGCGACACCATCCCATCCTGTTTTGATGTGGTTTCACTTACTGGGTTACTGGGAGATAATCAGTATTTAGTTGTTCTTAAACTATTTATTTAAACTATTTACAAAGGCCTCACGGTGAGTACATTGTTCTCTGGACACAGGCTGTTCTGTGTCTGCCCTCTTGGAGCCTCTTGGTCATTTGACTCTTGATGTCATGCTTACCTTACATCATCATTAACTTCATTTTCTAATTAAATCACCATTAAGCCAAATACAGGACACATGACAATTGCCCACTCACCACTTCTCACCTTCCAACACCCCAAAACCTCCTCCCAGGTGAAGCAGAAATTCAGGTGTATTTCTTTCAATCTAGTTTACTATATTTCCGGCATACAACATGGTCTCCTTTACACTGGGAAGACCAAACACAGTTTGGGTGACCACTTTGCGGAACACCTCTTTGCGTGTTTCAGCTTTTGTCTTCTAGCCAGCAACACCCGTGCTTGAGGCACATCTTTTGTTTCTTTTCTTGCCCCATCACCATTTCCTTTGGCCCCATAAGACAAACAATTCTGTCATTCGGTTAGCACTCCTGCCCCACAGCACCAGGGACCCGGCTTCAATTCCGGCCTTGGGTGACTGTCTATGTGGAGTTTGTACTTTCTCCCTGGATGCTCCAGTTCCTTGCCACAGTCCAATGATGTCCATGTTAGGTGGATTGGCCATGCTAACCTACCCCTCAGTGTCCAAAGATGTACAGGTTAGGTGGGGTTATTGGGATAGGGCGGGTGATGGGCCGAGGTAGTGTGCTCATTCAGAGGGTCAGTGCCGACTTGATGTGCCGAATGGCCTCCTTCTCCATTGTAGGGATTCTGTGGAACTAATCGCCCCTGTCTACCACCCTATCACAGACCTAGTTTTTGTCCTACCCCACCTGTGCCTTGCTCAATACCTATTACATCTCTAACTTCTCCAAGTTCTGATGAAAGATCACAGGTCTGAAATGTTAATTCTGTTTCTTTCTACACAGATCCTGCCTAACCTGCGGCATTTTTATGGCATTTTCTGCTTTTATCTCAGCTTGTGATCTACATAAATGACCTGGAGGAAGGTATAGGTGGTCTGATTAGCAAGTTTGCAGATGATACTAAGATTGGTGGAGTTGCAGATAGCGAGGAGAATACAACAAAATATCGATAGATTGGAGAGTTGGGCAGAGAAATGGCAGATGGAGTTCAATCCAGGCAAATGCGAGGTGATGCATTTTGGAAGATCCAATTCAAGAGCGGACTATATAGTCAATGGAAGGGTCTTGGGGAAAATTGATGGACAGAGAGATCTGGGAGTTCAGGTCCATTGTACCCTGAAGGTGGCAACGCAGGTTGATAGAGTGGTCAAGAAGGCAGACAGCATGCTTGCCTTCAACGGACGGGGTATTGAGTACAAGAGTTGGCAGGTCATGTTACAGTTGTATAGGACTTTGGTTCGGCCACATTTGGAATACTGCGTGCAGTTTTGGTCGCCACATTACCAGAAGGATGTGGATGCTTTGGAGAGGGTGCAGAGGAGGTTCACCAGGATGTTGCCTGGTATGGAGGGTGCTAGCTATGAAGAAAGGTTGAGTAGATTAGGATTGTTTTCGTTGGAAAGACGGAGGTTGAGGGGGGACCTGATTGAGGTCTACAAAATTATGAGAGGTATGGACAGGGTGGATAGCAAAAATCTTTTCCCAAGAGTGGGGGTGTCAGTTACAAGGGGTCACGATTTCAAGGTGAGAGGGGGAAAGTTTAAGGGAGATGTGCGTGGAAAGATTTTTACGCAGAGGGTGGTGGGTGCCTGGAACGCATTGCCAGCGTAGGTGGTAGAGGCGGGCACGATAGCATAATATAAGAGATATCTAGACAGGTATATGAACGGGCGGGAACAGAGGGAAGTAGACCTTGGAAAATAGGAGACAGGTTTAGATAAAGGATCTGGATCGGCGCAGGCTGGGAGGGCCGAAGGGCCCGTTCCTGTGCTGGAATTTTCTTTGTTCTTCAAGCATCTGCAGTATTCTGCTTTTTGGTTAAAACCTCAACATGCTCCGTAAATCTACAACTCAAAATGTTGTCTGCAGAAAATAGACAAAGACCTTTCAGGCTTTTGTCGCTATTATGGGCTTCTTGAAAAGAAACAGAAAGATTTGAGAAACATTCAGAATCAGAACTACATATTCTCTTGAAACATGGATTCCTTTTTCCTTTTTCTAGACTCCCTCAGCTGGTATATGTGTATGGTAGTCTTACGTGGACAAAATTCACAATGCAATTTTCATTACGCCACAGCCTAAATGGACAAAAGCACCACTGGGAGTAAATACTTCTTTGGCTAGATCTTTCTGCAGCCCAAAATGTTCCAAGGCCACTCCACCTTCCAGCAGAGAGAACAACTGAAGCATCCTAAAAGCTGCAATGCAAGGCCTAGCCTTACAAATGATTGCATTCAATGATTTGGGATGAGGTCTGTGGTTTCAGACCAGGTTGATCAGTGTTTTAATTAACTGCTACTGAACAGACCCCACAAATTTCAGGCCTAATTGGGTCAACAGGCAAATTAAAAATGGCCTAAAAACAATCATACTTTTTAACGGATTCACATAACCACTCTAGATGGAGTCAAGCATGCCGGATCAATGCAATGAAAACATGTAGGACCAATTATAAATCAACAAGCCACACAGCAAACCAATGACAATACTTGCATGTCTTTAGATTTTTTGATAGCCATATAGTCTTTCTCATGTAAAGCTAAATAAAATATTTTTTAAATACCAAGTGGGTAATAATAATTCACAAGAAAATCTTCAAATTTACAAGTGTTCTCTTTAAAATTCATCCAACAAACTTTGCCAAAAGGTTTCATGGGGGCGTGAGCTTTTCCCATTCCTGGAGTTTGATTTCTTCTGCTCGGTCTTCCATGTTCTTTCTGGGGGCTCTCCATGTATGTCTGACCTTAGTGCACTGCTACACCTGGCTAATATGGCTTTGAAACATCAATGCGGTATAACCAATGGTCCAGCTGTTAACTCCGGGCATGTTTTGTACAGATAGATGACAAGGTAAGTTTAAAAACTGACCCACCGTCCCAGAGAAAGGCCTGGCCTATTTTAACTCCTGGGTCTCAATTAGATGTTTCTGCCCACTTCCTACCCAGAATGATTTACAGTCCCTGGAAAATCAGGCAACTACCGTACACTCTCATTGTGAGAATGGGGGGTTTGAGGAGTTCCGTAGTTTGAATAAGGGGCAGAGTATGAGCGAGGGAGGCTTAAATTATTCACACAAGGATGGGAGGAATATGCTGGCTCCTCCAGGTATTATAATTAAAGAGCAAAATGTACTTTTTGTTATCTATTCCTCCTGCAGGCAAGTGTTGACTGGGATAATTGGATACAACCTGCACCTTTAATAAAGGAACCTCAACTCCATGAGCACATAGCATAGCCTCCATCCAGAAGCCTGAATGGATATCATACTTGACTGAACATGGGAGTGTTTACAGGTAAGTAACCCGGGTTATTTTAATTGCCAACCCACCTTGCTTCTTCGCCCCATATATCTCAGACATTTTGCGAATCAAGAGCTGGATTCTCTGATTCTGGGGCTATGTCGCCATGCCGACGTGGGAACGGTGGCATGCGCATGCGCAGTGGACACAAACCCGCACGGTAAAGGAAGACCGATTTGCGCATGCGCAACTGATTCCTAAGCATGACGTCACGGGCGTCATGACGTCTGAGGATCCGGACCATGCCCACTTAAAAGGGAAATGCCCAAAAATTAAAAACAAGATACTTAAAGCTGTAAAACACAATTTTCTTACCTCAAAAGATAGAAAAACGCCTGAACTTACACCAGCAGTTGAAAATAACTCTCACAACACCCTGGAACAAGCAGTCTGCACCACCCAAAGTGAAGAGAACAAAAACAATCACAAAACAAAAAAAGATGATTTGTTTTTTGAACAATATTACTCAGACATGGCTGAGTTATTCGGATATGCTGATCACAGCATCAGCAACACGGTCGCAAAGCTCAACACGACTCTACTCGTGGTAGATGAATCCAACACCATGGTGCCATGGCAGATTGTTGATACATTGGATGACAGCAATACCCAAGATGAAGACGACGCCACACAGAGAGCCCAGAAAGACTCCACAGAAAGAGCGATGACAGGCTCCACAGAGAGAGTGATGAAAGACTCCACAAAGAGAGTGATGCGAGCCTCCACAGACAGCTCGTTGAAAGACTCCAAAATGGAAGCAAGCAAACACTCCATAGCGAACACCATGCATGAACAAGACCATGAAGGTCAACCCGCCGTATCTGAGCAACCGCAAGCAGACTATGAAAGTCTACCAAGCTCACATAATCAAGAAGAAGACAATGTAAATCTACCCACTGCATGCGAAAACAGTGACAAGGTGATCACACTCGACATACAGGAGGTGCAGGATCACAGCGAGACTGACAGTTCTCAGCTCGTCTGTACAGAAGCACAGAGTAGGGCCACCCAAGAGTCCAGTGAGATGTCAATAGAAACCATTAAAATTTTGACTCCAGAAGAGGAGCACCAAATGTCCAGAGAGACCACGTCAATTGAAATCTTGAAGATTTTGACTCCAGAAGAGGAGCATCAAGAAAGCAAAGCAGAGGAATTAAAACCACCACAAATGACTCCAGAAGAGGAGTACAAAGGAAACAAAGAAGAGGAAGCAAATCCACCACAAATGATTGATGTCACCAGCATCAATGGAACATCAGATCATTCTCACCATTCTCTAGACGAAACGTTCAATGTAACAGATTCCACAAAGGGCACTCGCACCGATAACTGTGACAATGACTCAAATTATCCACATGGGACACTCATTGAGCACAACAAGAAAAACAAAAACCACAAGAAGCAGAGCAGAAACAAGAACAATCACAGCAGGAACAAAAGCTACATGAAGCGCGATAAGAACAACAAAAATCGCAAGAAGCACTGCAGAAACAAGAACAACAGCAACAACAAAAACTACAAGCACAACAACAAAAACTACAAGAAGAAGAACAAAGACAACAAGAAGCATAACAAAGACAACAACAAGCACGACAAGAACCAAGACAGAAACGACAAAAACAGCAACAAGAACGACAACAAAAACAACAAAGACAGAAACAACAACAATGAAACTACGACTTGTACAAAATGGTACAACTCTGCACATGAAGGACAATGCCACAGCACACTGCAAAACAATGACAAGACTACAAACATGCCATGGGATGACAACGAATCTCGTAAACTCACATCTGCGCCAGAACAAGCAAGCACACCAGCTTTCAGGGCAGATGACATACTAAATCGATACCACAAGCACAGAAAAAAGTCCATGTCAGTTAACATCAGTGGTACGACCATGCAAACACCTCAGGATGACGTATTGGTTACTTAAAATAACAAGAACACCGACAACATTCACAATGGAGTTGCAATGTCAATAGCACCACGTCAACAACAAAAAAGAAAAAACTCAACGAACAAATTCATCAAGTTTGGACTCATAAATGTTTTCATGAAGATTGGAGCCATAAATATAAATTGGCTTTGTAAAATATGCAATAGAACCATCACTTGTATAGATACACATATCGTAAGTAATCTAACTGTTTTGTACAATTTTTTTAACAATGTACAGAAAATATATAAAGAAAAAAGGGGGATGTGGTGATTGTGTATCAGTGTAGATGCAATACAACTGAGCAAGCACTAGAGGGAGGACGGGAGAGCTATAAATACAGAGGAACAGGAAGTGAGGACACACTTCACAGAAGGGAGAACTGGTAGCAAGACACAGGCAGAGAGCATTGAGGTGGCTGTAAGTTGAGCTTTGAAGACAGAACAAACTCACAATAAAGCATCTACTCCACCTTTGAGACTACGAGCTTTATTAAGACACAAGGAACAACACAATTGGATTATAGAATCCATAGAATCCCTACAGTGCAGAAGGAGGCCATTCGGCCTATTGCGTCTGCACTGACCCTCTGAAAGAGCACCCTACCTCACCTATTTCCCCCCACCCTAACCTCGTAACCCCCCCTAACCTACACATCTTGGACAGTAAGGGGCAATTCTAGCATGGCCAATCCACACTAACCTGCACATCTTTGGATATCTGCACATCCATCTCAGGTGCTCTTGCACTTTAAAATTTTTTTTAAAGTATCCAATTTATTTTTTCCAATTAAGGGGTAATTTAGTCTGGCCAATACACCTAGCCTGCACATCTTTGGGCTGTGGGGGCAAAACCCACGCAAACACAGGGAGAATGTGCAAACTCCACATGGACAGTGACCCAGAGCCAGGATCGAACCTGGGACCTCGGCGCCGTGAGGCAGCAATGCTAACCACTGCTCCACTGTGCTGCCCTAGCTCTTGCACTTTTAAAATAATTTTTGTTTGTCTTCTGGTTCTTCTGGCTTGTCTTCGCCCTTCCCACTAAATTTGGGAACACCTGGCTTAACCTAGTTCTTAATCAACGCAGGTCAGTTGGAGAGACTCCAGTAGTCGTTTGCGGGATGATCCTATACAATAGCAGGAACCTAGTCAACTTGGTGTTTAGAGATGCGGGCGGTTGCTTCTTCAAGCCAGCCTTGAAAGCCTGCACTATCATCTTGGCCAATCCATTGGATGAAGGATTGTACGGTGCTGTTCGATATGTTTGATTTTATTAAATGTAATAAACGTCTGAAACGTGGCACCATTAAAAACCTTTCCATTGACCTAAAGGAGGACCTCTGGTATCCTGTGAATTGTAAAACTCTGGCACAGCTTCTCAACTGTGGCATAAGCAGTTATGGATCTCATCTCAAACACCCCCAGCCACTTTGAATGGCTATTCACTAACAACATAAACATCATGTCTCAAACAATCCCACATAGTCGACGTGGACCCTAAACCATGGTTGACCAGGCTACTCCCATTGATGTAGTGGAGCTGCGGCAGGTAACCTCTGCTGACATTGCCACTGATGTGGAGATGCCGGCGTTGGACTGGGGTGAGCACAGTAAGAAGTCTTACAACACCAGGTTAAAGTCCAACAGGTTTGTTTCAAACACGAGCTTTCGGAGCACGGCTCCTTCTTCAGGTGAATGTAGTCTACCTCATACGCTGCAGGAAAGGATGTCCCGAAGCGTGGTACATTGGCGAGACCATGCAGACACTGCGACAACGAATAAACGGGCATCGTGCGACTATCAACAGGCAGGACTGTTCCCTTCCAGTTGGGGAACACTTCAGCAGTCAAGGACATTCAGCCTCTGATCTCCGGGTCAGCATTCTACAAGGAGGCCTTCAGGAGACGCGACAACGCAAAATTGCTGAGCAAAAACTTATAGCTAAGTTCCGCACGCATGAATGCGGACTCAACCGGGATCTGGGATTCATGTCGCATTACATTCGGCCCCCACCAACAAGCCTGGACTTGCAGAGGCCTACCGACTGAACTGGCTTGGGACAATTCACACCTCTTTAACCTGGAGTTACCTCTCTCTCTGCATCTTTGATGATTTGATTGCCTGCAGGTGCTCGCATTCCGGGGCATCTCTGACTGTGTCTATATAAACATTTCTGGAACAAGCCTTTCCATTCACCTGAAGAAGGAGCCGTGCTCCGAAAGCTCGTGTTTGAAACAAACCTGTTGGACTTTAACCTGGTGTTGTAAGACTTCTTACTGGACATTGCCACTGACCTCAGTGCTTTACCACTCTTTCAACTACAGCGTTGATGCCAGGCCACCACAAGTAGCTTCTCACTAGCATCTTCATTTTAGACATGCCTGAATGGACACTATGTAATGGCCACTCTTGACCCCCAGAGGACAATACCATCCTCACAGCAAAGCTTGTCTTTCTTGATTTGCAAGACTTCATTTCCTTTGATGTTCTTGCGTTCTGCCATCCGCACAATATCATCTGTTCTACTTTCGACAATACTGGGTTTCTGTTTCTCCCGTATTAATCCATTGACCAACACTGGCAATGTGTCTAGAAAATTCATGGCCATTCTTATCTCTTCTGGTAGTGTTGGAGGGTGCACCCAATGCCATTGGGGATGCATTGGATGTTAATATTATCTTCTTACATGATGGTGAAGTGGTTAGCACAACTGCCTCACGGCGTTGAGGTCCCAGATTCGATCCCAACTCTGGGTCACTGTCCATGTGGAGTCTGCACATTCTCCCCGTGTCTGTGTGGGTTTCGCCCCCACAACCCAAAGATATGCAGGGTAGGTGGATTGGCCATACTAAATTGCCCCTTAATTGGAAAAAGTAAATTGGGTACTCTAAATTTATTTTTTTAAAGTATTAACTTCTTGGTGGGTTGAAGTGCACCAGTAAACACGCCGATTGCAACAACTGCTTGACCGGGTTAAATGTCTCTTTTTTTGTGGTGCCTTCCAGACCCATCTCTAGCGTTTCTATAACAACACATAATAACATCCCCAGAAAGGACAGGAGTTCTGAGGTATCCTTAGGGGCCAGTGCCTTCTTGATTTCTTCCACCTTGTCCTCCAGAGGGGGGTAACCCCTATGCGTTTGCCCGATAATCTATGTAAATCACTCATCAGCTTGGAAGGTGCACTTATCTCACAATGCACACTCTTGCTTCCTGGAATCTCCTTCATACTTCTTCCAAATTCAACAAATGTCCTTCTTCTGTACGTCCTGTTAGTGGTAAATCATCCAAGGGCACCATGACACCCAGAAAGCCTTGCAGGATACCTTCCATGGATCTTTGTAATATAGCACAGGCTGATGAAACTCCAAAGGGCAAGCTTGTGTACTGGTACGACCAATTATGTGTGTTCTTGGTCACATATTCCTCAAGGCATTGCCCAGCTCCAGCTGCTGGTACGCATGGTTCATGTCTAACTTCCTAAATGTTTGACCTTCAACCAGTTTCACATATAGATCTTTGATTTTGGGAACGGGGTACTGTTTTGCTGCCGAGTTCACCGTCAGCTTGTAATCCCCCCAGATGTGAATGGTTTTATCCAGTTTCACGGCAGACACAATGAGTGTCTGCCCATTCTGCAAACCGCAGTAGGTGACTGATGCCCCAGTCTTCCAGCCTTTTCAGCTCGGCTTCCCCAATAATGCACAGGGCACAGGTCTAGCCCTGAAATATCTTGGGGTGACTTCCAGGTTCACATGAATTCTCGCTTTGAATTCTTTTATTTTTCACAGTTCTTCCTGGGAAAAATCTTGGTACTTGCTGATGATTTTCAGAGGGCCCCCTTCTTTGATGCTAAAAATCTCTAGCCAATTTAATTTGTTCTCCTGGAGCGAGTCACACCCCATTCAGCTCGGTCCCTGACTAGCCACCATGACTAAAGGCAGCTGAGCGGACTGCTGTTGAGAGGTCACTGGGGTCATTGTTGTGCCTATTATCTTTATGGCCTCCCCCGCAAATTCTGTCAGTCTAGTCCCAGTGTTCTTCAGCCTCAGGGGCTGGATCCCTTCTTGAAGATACCGGTCGGTCTTCTGCCCCACCATGGCGGCTGGAGCCCCAGTGCCTACTTTCTCCACTGTGATTGGGGTCACTTTTCCCGCTTTTATGTTATTGCCAGACATAACATTCCACCCTGCCTCAGGATCATCTTCCATACGGCATCATAGATTATCATAGATTATCGTAGAATTTACAGTGCAGAAGGAGGCCATTCGGCCCATCGAGTCTGCACCGGCTCTTGGAAAGAGCACCCTACCCAAGGTCAACACCTCCACCCTATCCCCATAACCCAGTAACCCCAACCAACACCAAGGGCAATTTTGGACACTAAGGGCAATTTATCATGGCCAATCCACCTAACCTGCACATCTTTGGACTGTGGGAAGAAACCGGAGCACCCGGAGGAAACCCACACACACACGGGGAGGATGTGCAGACTCTGCACAGACAGTGACCCAAGCCGGAATCGAACCTGGGACCCTGGAGCTGTGAAGCAATTGCGCTATCCACAATGCTACCGTGCTGCCCTGGTATACTGATGCCATACTCTCTGATCTATTAGTATCAGGCAGTCTCTGCTTATACTTGCACTTATGTTTCAAATATCCTTTTCTCCTGCACCCGAAGCATTCGGGTTCCCTAAATCTGCATATGGATGGTGGCTCCCCCCACATCCATAACACTCTGCGCACTCTGGGTCTATCCTAGGCTGTGAGTTTAATCTTCCAAACCGCCTGGCTTTTCCAGTTCCTATATTAATTTCCTTGCTTGGACCAGTGCCTTCATTCCTGGCGCCCCTGCTGCTTGCGGTTTCCCACCCTAACTGGTGGACTGCGCTGCTCACAGGGCTTCTCCACACTCTCCATGGCTAAAACAATCTCCAGCCCCTTTTAAAAATCTTAGTACGATTCTACCAAAAGCTTCTTTTGTATGGCTTCATCAATAATTCCACATACTAAACGACCTCATAGCATCTCAATCAATGCAGTCCCAAAATCACAATGCTCTCCAATCCTCTTGAGCCCCACCACAAAGGCTGTAATGGTTTCCCCTAGGGCTCCCCGGTTGAATTAAACTTGGAATGCTGTAAAATGACTCGGGGATTGGGGTGGTAGTGCCCTTTTAGTAACTCTATGATTGCTGTGAGTATTTTGGTATCGGGAGCATACGGGGATATTAAACTTTTAATCAGACTGTATGTCTGTGCCCGACACACAGTTAACAAAATTACTCTCTGCTTTTCCTCCCACTCTATTTCATCCTCATGGAAAAATAATTTTAAGCGTTCCACATACTGACCCCAATCTTCTGTAGCTGGATCAAACAGCTCTTTTAAAGGGGCATTTTGACTGTTCTCTTCCTTTCAGGCTGGACTTGTCTGGACTTTACCTGAAAGACTTGCAATTGGTCTTTTTTTTTCACAAATTCTTACAATCTGTGTTGCTGGTCTTCACCTCATCGTCAACATAATAGCTTCAAGAATTGGCTTCATCAGTGAACTTATAAAACACAATGATTCATTCCAATTCTAAACAGCTATTTATAGACTGCTCAGAATTGTCTTTCCATATTGTGCTCTGGGGTCCAACTACTGGGACAAGTCCCAACATGTCGCACTGAAATCCCAACTCTGCCCCTGATTGGACTAACAGGTCCCATGACTCCTCCCTCATAGAATGTCCATAAGGGGGCTAGCGATTATAGCACTCATTAAATTCCAACCATATTTCACAACATTCTAAAAATATATGTTTTATTTGATAGCATTTTAGAATCAAAACAATATAATCTGGGAAACATTTGACTTAACTTCCACTTTGGCATTAATTCTTTCTATTGAAATTTGCAGGCATTTTTATGTATTGATTATTGGATGTAAAGAAACATTTTACAAACCATTAGTACCTTCAAAATGCTTCTTCTATCCTGGTTTAACTGGTCAGCAGTATAAACAATTTATTACATTATCAAATTGTAGTAAATGGCAAAAGATATTAGGCTGCTTATTAGCTTAGAGACAGGACAGTAGTTGTGCGGGGGTGGGGAAGATCGTTAAAATTACTCCAGCTTTGACACGTACAGGCGATAATTCTGAAATAAAAATAAATGTTTGATATTTTCACATTGTCAATCGTCCATGCACATGTTAGCTCATGAAAATGAGCAATAAACGCTGAGATGGAGTGGACTATTTTACATTGCATTAATAACAAAAGGCTATGGTTCTTTTAACGGGGCTATGGGGCATACATGGGATTGATGATGCAGGAAGCAGAAGCAAAAAGGTTCAACAGTGCAATGATATTGGTTGCAACAGGCACGTCTGTATAGTCCTTGCAGCAGGAGATGGCACATCTGTGTGAGAGCCTCCCCAGAGAAATGCAATCTCCTTGTGCGGTGCCCCGCAAGGTATGCAGCAGGTATGTTGCTCTGAGCCTCAACACTGTTAGGAGATTAGCGATTGTTATGAGCACCACCTTTTACTTGCTCTATCATGCTGCTGCAACCAAGACAGGCCTGGATGTCCTTCATATTTCCAATGAATGAATTAAGACCTCTGTACTGTAAATCCTCGGCAGTTCCTATCGATTAGCTGTTGTTGCATTTGGTGATTTTCACAGGAAATAAATTAACTTTGATAGTTCAGCAGTCATACTCCCCAGGGTAGAGAATTCACCACCTTACCACTGAGGCTTTGATGGCAGCAGTTCAATTAGTTTCAGGACATTTAAAAAAAGAATTATCTTCGGGGTGTATTTTTTAATCAGAACTAATGACTGCGTTGTGAATCTTCCTCAGGTATATAAAAACACAAAATTATGTGAAATGGGAATAATCATAATGCTTGTGGAATTTCAACTGCCTGACAAAACATAATATTGAAGCTGCTGCAGGAGAATTGCTTAATTACTCCAAAATAAAATTGATACATTTAGTACATTGGTAAAATACTTGTCGTAGGCTTCTATCTGCGTAATAGTGTTCGTAGATTAAAGGTAATTTAGCAGCTCTGGTCAAAATTATGAAGGGGTGGGACAGAGTAGAAGCAGACCAGTATTTAAGGGGTTTGTACTGCAGGATGTAAATATAAGATTAAAGGTAAGATGTGCTCTCATTACAGAGGACGATGCTGTGAACGTGTATATATCATAGAATTTACAGTGCAGAAGGAGGCCATTCGGCCCATCGAGTCTGCACCGGCTCTTGGAAAGAGCACCCTACCCAAGGTCAACACCTCCACCCTATCCCCATAACCCAGTAACCCCACCCAACACTAAGGGCAATTTTGGATACTAAGGGCAATTTATCATGGCCAATCCACCTAACCTGCACATCTTTGTGCAGTAGTGATATTGGATAGGATAAAAATGGATATTGAGGAATTTTTGAGGACATAATTGATTTTCCTTCCAGGGTCAGGGAATGAATGTCGTGCATTGTTTCCAGGTTCTGATCCCACCTGGGGAGGGAAAAATGAGGCACAAGCCCTGATTTTTACAGGACAGCCTGTTAATTGGCTGGAGGTGGTTGTGCTGTCAGTTGGCAGCTATGGAGGGCGGGAATGGAGGTGGGATTGAGTGAGGGTGGGCCTGATTTATACAGACAACAGAAACATCCACATCCACCCTCTCAAGACTCCTCAGGATGAGCTGTTGACACTTGTGTTGTAGAGGCTAGCACTGACTTATCTCCCTCTCTCTAATGGTCTTGCAGGAAAAAACAGCACACAGTTCATAGAGGAAGGAGCTATCAGAATTGACAGTGTAGCCCCCCCCCCACCCCACCCCGGAACCGGTTAGGCAGGGGGAAATAGCCCTTCCTGGAGGGGGTGAAAAGATATCGGGCGGGATACTCCATTTCAGAAACTAAGTGTTGATGCTGGGACTGAATCGGTGGACTTCTGCAACAACTAAATTGCTGCCGGTCCTGCATCAATTCATTATCCATTAATGGGCTAACACTGGCGCCACGTCGAACTCGATCAATTTGAATGAAAAACGGTGTCCGACTCACCTTTCTCGGGATTGTCACTCGAGAGGCTGACAAGCTGTAGCCATATATAAGCACTTCACTCCCCACACACACTCATCCCAGCCAACAAGATGGCAGCACGAAGAGCGGCACCCCGGTTTGCGAAGCCGAGATTGAGACCCTGCTGGATGCCGTGGGGGAGGGCCGGGCTATACTGTACCCCAGGTTGGGAAGGCGGCTGCCACTCACTGCTGTACACCGGGCCTGTGCCCAGGTAGCAGAGGCTGTGAGGGTTGTGGGCCCCACCGCCAAGACCAGTCAGCAGTGCAGAAATAAGCTACAGGACCTCCTCAGGGCGGCCAGGGTGAGTGGGCAGCAGTGTGTCCCTGGCACGAACCCCCCATCCCAAACACCCATAACCGCCCACTCACTCGCCGGCAGTGTACACGCTCCCCACCCTGCACCACATGCCAGCACCCATTCCGACTGGCATGGCCAGTGCCCTGGCCACAAAGACTGCCAGCTACCCACCCCCTGTGCGGCCCACGTCTGACAGTCTAACACTGTGCGCTTTTTGTCTCCCCCCTGCTCCCCCCCACCTAGGAGAAGGCGGCACATAACTGGAGAGAGAGCGAAGAAGGAAGGGGGATCATTGGATCTACGGCACCTCAGTGTCACGGAACAGCGGACACTGGACCCGGTCAGTGGGCCTGGAGAGAGGAGGTCGACATCGGGCAACCAAGCGAGACCGCGTTGCATTGCGGTTTCCCATGGCATGCGTGGCACGGCCCCCACCCCACTGCCCCACCCCATCAACACACCGCCCACTCACCACCCCCAACCCACCCCCACACCACTCCAGCTCACGATCCAATAATGTGCCATGTCTTGCAGGATCACCTGACGACGAGGCAAGCCCTTCTGGCATCCCCCAACCCCAAGCAGATTCCAGCGACGAGGAGGCAACAGACAGTGACATCATGAGCCCTCAAATGCCAGCCTGAGACAACCAGGAGCATCAGGCCGGGGACGATACTGACTTCTCCTTATAACTCAGACCATCAAGTCCTGGTAGCATCCTCGTAAATCTCTTAAAGAGAGCAGAAGAGATTTACGAGGATGCTAACAGGACTTGATGGTCTGAGTTATAAGGCGAGGCTGGGACTTTTTTCCCTGAAGCTTAGGAGACTTAGGGGTGATCTTATAGAGGACTATAAAATAATGAGGGGCATAGATCAGGTAGATAGGTGACATATTTTCCCAAATGTAGCGGAGTCTAGAACTAGAGGGCATAGGTTTAAGGTTAGAGGAGAGAGATACAAAAGAGACCAGAGGGGAAATTATTTCACACAGAGGGTGGTGAGCATCTGGAACGGGCTGCCAGAGGCTGTGGTGGAGGCGGGTACAATGTTTTCCTTTAAAAAGCAGTTAGACAGTTACATGGACAGGGTGGGTAGAGAGGGATATGGGCCAAATGCGGGCAAGTGGGACTAGCTTAGTGATAGAAACTGGGCGGCATGGACCAGCTGGGCCGAAGGGCCTGTTTCCATGCTGTAAACATCTATGACTCTATCTATGACTTCCCATCACAGCTGTCTCCAACACCCTCCACCATCCCAGAGACACGTTGGTTGGGCATTTTGGATACTCCTGGGGCATGATCTCGTGCACACCACACGCATGCTGCAGTGCATCAGGTGGAGATAGGAGCCCCCGAGATGTCGGACGGTTGGAGTGCGGCCTGACCCCAGGGACTAGCTGCCGGTTGGGTCTCGGGCTTCTGGAAAGGGTGGTTCCATCAATAATGGAGATGGAGACACAAAGCTAGGGTCTACATGGAGGGTTGTCAGCAACCATCCAGCGCCTGGAGGTGCAATTGGAGGCATCCAACCACCTGCAGGAGCAGGAGGTGGTGCTGACCATGCCAGCCACACAGGCCAACACTGAAAGGGTGACATCCATAGTGGAGGCCTTGGGGGCGAAGGGGTCAGCATGTCCAAGGCCTCGGGCAATCTGTGTGGGCAGTCACCAAGGCACGGGAGAGGGCTGCCCTGTTGCAGGTAGCTATGTACCAGGGCCACCTGGACATTGCAGCGGTGCTCCAGATCTTGGACACTCACAACGGGTTATGGCTGAGGGTGTTGCTGACAGTGCCCGGTTGCTGGCTGGTGTGTGTCAGTCCCAGAGGGAGCTAGCACAGTCACTGAGTGATGTGGCACAGACCCAGATGGAGGTGTTCCATGAGTGCGAGCATTAAGACTCTATGTCGAGACGAGAGCGGAAGTCCAGGACTGGCAGTGTCAGGTGGCAGGGGAGCCCCAGGAGTTTGCTCCGGTCGCATTCCTGTCCCACGGAAAAGCCCAGGGGGCCATCGGCCACGCTAAGGGAGGTGGAGATGGTGGGGCCCGTGCCAGTGACTCCCACAGGGGAGGTGCCAGAACACCATTGCGCCTCGGATTCCCCCCTACCTGCCCCTGGTGTATCCGATGAGCAGCTGGCAGAACAGGTTGGCACCACGCCACTTGGGATCCCGAGCAACTGTCAGGCCCATCCAGGCCAGGGCACTCCAGAGGACGGCCGCCAAAGAGGACCCATGTCACAGCATGCTTTTCGCAGCAGGCCATCTCTACTCCTGATGTACTGTCTGGGGATTCACATAGGTGTAGCGTGAGGGTCCATAAGGCCAGAGGGGTAGACCTCAGTTAAGTTGGCACGGGTGCAGCACATAGGATAGCATAAGGGACGAGGACACAAGTCTTACGGTGATATTCACATATTATTTGCGAAATGAACACCTGTGCACAAAAATTTCAATGTGTCTCAGTGCTCTTTCAGAAGGGTCTGAGGGGTGGGCTGGGCTGGCTGCAGAGGGGGTTCTGGGAGTGGGGCGAGGGTGTGGTAGGAGTTGCGCAGACAGTGAGGGTGGTCACAGACTGGGGCCCCCAATTGAAGCCCTCACATCGGCCCTCCACACCCTGGTCCCAGGGGATTGTAACATGACCCATCACCTTGTCACCCCCTGACATCCGCCCCTGCTACTCCCCCCACCGCCCCCAAGTCAGTCCAGCGGCAGGACCAGCAGCCCACGGTCACGCCTCTGTGAACATGTCCAACCTCCTCTCTCTCCCTCAGCAGGTATGGCATCCATTTCCCGACGTTTAAAACCAGAAGTGAAACTCGCCGTTGGTAATTCCTCCTGGTGGAGGCGGAGCATCGTGGAGACCCTGGAGAATACCAGTTCAGGCCCGCTAATGATATGCCAACGGCGTTTATTGTACATGCGGAGTAGAAACCATTGACCCCGTTGTCGAAGCACCGAACATTGCATTCCATTGGGTACTTGGCGCCGGCCACCATTTTCACCTCCCCATGATTTTCTCCCAATCACATTTCCGGTGTCGTGAGACAGAGAACCCTGCCCATCATACTCCTTAAATGGCCCCGCAGGCAACTGCATTACAAAAGGTTCAGATGCATTAGGAAATCTCAGCACTGCAGATGTCTCTACTTTCTAAGACTCAATCTCATGATTTCTTCCTTTGTCTGCTACAGGTCCAGATGTTGGGGAGGTGAGGGGGAAGGACAGGTTTGTGTGTTTGCACCGGGACAAGCACTGCTAACAGGTACATTGCCACATCTTAGAAGTACACCTCCCACCAACGTAGATGCAATCAACTCAGTAGGTTCTTGGAAATGCTTAGATAGGGAGATAGGGTGGTATTATCAGATCAGTCATGATCTCATTGAATGATGGAATAGACTTTATGGGTTGAATGACCAAATTCTACTCCTATGTCTTATAGTCTTATGCTTTTGAGTGGAGAGCACGTCTCAAGTGTGCAGGAAGAAGTAAGAGAGGCACAGGCAGCTGTCAGCAGACCCGCTCCCCTGTGAGGATGGAGGGCAGACACAACCCTGCCCAGCTGGGCAAAGGTGCAAGGCTTTAGGAGTCACAAGAAAAGAAGCTCCACTGAGGTCAGCAGCAAAAGACCTGCTCGCACATGTTAGAGTTCCCTGCGGTACTGCAGGATCATTGGCTGAGATTGGAGAAGTTCATTCATCTCATGTGTGCCACTATGGTTCAGGGTTTTGCGTACATGATCTGCAGCTATGAGATACCATTCTTGATTTTGTGTGAATAAATTGGCTCAGGAATGCCACAGCCTCGGTGGTACTTCTCTGTATTTCTATACTTCTGATATACGCTGCATGTAGGTACCATTCATTCGATGGCTTTGTAGATGCCTATCCAATATAGTTGATCTGACTCTGAGCCTACACTTCTCCATTCCCATGTGGCATTCATGTAGCTTCGGGAGAAGTTCTTCCTGCCTTGTTCTGGATCTGGCTAGAAGGACATGATCTTCTCGTGAGGTGTCATCTGTGCTGGACCAGTATGACCGTATTGCTGGCTGTGTTTGCTGCATCTTGTCAAGCCATCCCTGGATCACTTGCTGAGAGAGAGTCTATAATGCTTCATCTTTGCTGGTTTCGTCTCTGATTTGCCTCAGTTTTGGTGGCATTACATTCACTATGTGATGGATCTTTATGCATAGATCTTTTATCTCATGTTTTTCCTGTATCAACACCCGAAATAGGACATCTGCCGGAACCATTGCTCTTCCTGGCTTGTATTTCAGAGTGAAATTGTAACTCTGAATCCTCAAGAGTAATCTCTGCAGTCTTGCCGCTGCTCTACACATCTCTTTCTTGTAGATCAGCTCCAGTGGACAATGATCACTCTCCACTATCAACTTTCTCCCATAGAGAGATATATGGAATTTCTCACAAACATACATGCCTTTCAAAAGCTCCCTTTCTATGTTGACATTTCTGGCCTGAGCTGATGTTGGAGCTTTGGATGCAAACGCTATTGGTCTTCCCCCTTTTATCAGGACTGCTCCCTGTCCTTTTGCAATAGCATTTATTTTCAAAGTGACAGGATTCATGAAGGCCTTGTCTCCAGACTCCTTTGAAATTGTTGAAACTCTGACCTGAAATTGTTGAAACTCTCGACATGTATACTCAAGCCGTCAGGAGTCGCGTCAATGCCAGATTCATCAGTTGCATTCACAAGCCCCGAACGTCACCAAGCACAACTCAACGCCATCCGCGCTCTCAAGTCCAACCGCAACATCATCATCAAACCAGCAGATAAAGGAGGGGCCACCGTCATACCGAACAGAACGGAGTACTGCAAAGAAGTGTACCGACAACTCAACAACCAGGAACACTACAGACAGTTACCCGCAGATCCGACCAAGAAACGCACCCGCCAACTCAACAGACTGATCAAGACCTTGGTTCCAGACCTTCAGAGCACCCTACGTGCTCTCTTCCCACGTACTCCCCACGTTGGAGATCTCTACTGCCTCCCGAAAATACATGAGGTCAACACACCAGCCGTCCTATCGTATCAGGCAATGGGACCCTGTGTGAGAACCTCTCCGGCTACATCGAGGGCATCTTGAAACTCATCGTACAAGGAACGCCCCGCTTCTGTTGCGATACGACGGACTTCTTACAGAACCTCAGCACCCATGGACCAGTTGAACCAGGAACATTCCTTGTTACAATGGACATCTCGGCACTTGACACCAGCATCCCCATGACGACAGCATTGCTGCAACAGCCTCAGTACTCAACACCGACAACTGCCAATCTCCAGACCCAATTCTGCAACTCATCCGCTTCATTCTGGATCACAACGTCTTCACCTTCGACAACAAGTTCTTCATCCAGACATACGGAACAGCCATGGGGACCATATCTGCTCCTCATTATGCCAACATCTTCATGCACAAGTTTGAACAAGATCTCATCACCACATAGGACCTTCAACCGACATTATACACCAGATACATCGATGATTTTTTTTCCTTTGGACCCACGGCGAAGAATCACTGAAACGACTACATGATGACATCAATAAGTTCCATCCCACCATCAGACTCACCATGGACTACTCTCCAGAATCAGTTGAATTCTTGGAGACACTCGTCTCCATCAAGGACGGTCACCTCAGCACTTCGCTTTACCGCAAGCCCACGGATAATCTCACAATGTTCCACTTCTCCAGTTTCCACCCTAAACACAAAACACATTAAAGAAGCCATCCCCTATGGACAGGCCCTCCGTACACACAGGATCTGCTCAGACGAGGAGGAACATAACAGGCATTTACAGACGCTGAAAGATGCCCTCGTACGAATGGGATATGACGCTTGACTCATCGATCGACAGTTCCAACGCGCCACAGCAAAAAACTGCACCGACCTCCTCGGAAGACAAACACGGGACACAACCGAGGGAGTACCCTTCGTTGTCCAGTACTTCCTCGGAGTGGAGAAACTACAACATCTTCTTCGCAGCCTTCAACACGTCGTCAATGAAGGTGAACATCTTGCCAAGGTCATCTCCACACCCCCACTACTTTCCATCAAACAACCGCGCAACCTCAAACAGACCATTGTTTGCAGCAAATTACCCAGCCTTCAGAACAGTGACCCCGACACCACACAACCCTGCCATGACAATCTCTGCATGACATGCCAGATCATCAACATGGGTACCACCATTACGAGTGAGAACACCCCCACCAGTTATGTGTTATATACTCGTGCGACTCGGCCAACATTGTCTATCTCATACGCTGCAGGAAAGGATGTCCCGAAGCATGGTACATTGGCGAGACCATGCAGGCGCTGCGACAACGGCTGAACGGACATCACGCGACAATCACCAGGCAGGAATGTTCCCTTCCAGTCAGGGAACACTGCAGCAGTCAAGAGCATTCAGCCTCTGATCTTCGGGTAAGTCTTCTCCAAGGCGGCCTTCTGGACGCGCGGCATCACAGAATAGCCGAGCAGAAACTTATACCCAAGTTCCGCACACATGAGTGCGGCCTCAACCGGGACCTTGCATTCATGTCACATTACATTCATCCCCCACCATCTGGCCCGGGCTTGCAAAATCCTACCAACTGTCCTGGCTTGTGACAATTGACGCCTCTTTAACCTGTGATTATCCCTCTCTCCAGTTTCTCCGTCTGGACCTGTAAAGACTTGATTACCTGCAAAGACTTGCATTCAAGGTATCGTCTTGCATCATTGACTTTGTCTATATATATGTTTCTGGAACCCAGCTCTTCATTCACCTGAGGAAGGAGCTGTGCTCCGAAAGCTAGTGATTCGAAACAAACCTGTTGGACTTTAACCTGGTGTTGTTAAAATTTGGGGTCACCCTATTAGGATAGGGGAGGAGAATTTATTTCTCTTACAGGGCTGTGTGACTTTGGAACTCTCTGCCTCACAAGGTCGTGGAAGCAGCATCATTGAATATTTTTAAGGCAAGGGTAGATAGATTCTTATGAACATAAGAACATACAAAATAGGAACAGAGGTTGGCCAGAAAAAGATGTCGCTGACCTTGTCCTCTGCACGGTACCTTTTAACAAGCTACTGAATGTCAATCTGCAACTTTTGTTTCAACTTCGACAACATCTTCAGCCTCACAATTCATCAATAGCTGGAGCTGTGCATTCATTGCTGCCTCAGCCTTTCCATTATCTCAAGATTCAATCAGTTTCGCTCTCTTGTTTTAGTACTAATTTCAGTTGACTTTTCAATTTAGTTTAGCAATTAATTTTTCAAAATGTTTGGGATTTTGCTTACAGGTACCGGCTGCCACCAGTTGTGCCTTTTGGTCCCCAGTATTCGAAATAATCACACTTTTAGACTCAAAATGGTGGACCTTCGATCAGTGTGTTTCTCACAGGGCTCCAAGTGGGCTGGTGGACTGCTACATTGTTCTCGGCACCTGACTGTAGTGCAGCCATAAAAGGTGGCATCCCAGATGTACATTCTCATCACAATTAGTTCCTATTTCTTTACAAGTAACATAATTATATAACACCAATGTTTAAAAATAGATTAACTAGATGGTTCAAGGAAAGCCGGGGAAAGGAATCTAGAAACAAAAGGAATACCCCTCTTAGGGGTTATAATTACCTCTCATGTGAAGGATAAACATGAACATGCACTGCTTAGGCCAAACAATAATGGTTTGTATGTAATTTACCTGTAAAATATTAAAAATAAGCCATAGCATGGAATGTAAATCGGTAATTGACAATGAATAATGATTTTCTTTCTCTAATCAAAACTGAAGTTCTGCTGCATGTTATGAAAGTATGTCTGTATATTGGTGCAGAGCTTGTGAATAGTCAGGTCAGGTATATTTTGGTAAACCGCCTTCTCCTTGACAATATTTTTTAATTGTGCGCGTTGTACAGTATCTTCTTTTTTCTTCTCCCATTGGGCGATTTATATATTTAATCTACTTTAGTTCCTGCTGCTGCTTTGTCGCTGTTTTGATTTTTGTCCTGCATATTTGTCGTTGATAATTGCAGTTGTTTGTAACTTTTTGTTTAAATTACAGTGAGGAATGATAATGCCAAGGATTGAAATGCAGTTAATTTCTTTCCTAAGCAGCAAGTTTTCTGATTTTATGCTTAAGGGTAGATCATTTCAAATACAAAGATCACAATTTTGCAACCATTCATTTTAATGGGTAGAAAGTCACAGGCTGAATGTGCCTGATTTCCCAAGATATGCTCCCTTTGACTATTGTTCCACGCTTGGAGAATATTTGTCTCCGAACTGAGCTACTGATCAAATATCACGAAGATCACCTACTTCCACCACCATCACACTGCCTTGACTTCACTCATACCTCAGCCTATCTGTTGTGGAGACCCTCATCCTGCCTTTGTTACCTCCTGACTTGACAATTCTAATGTTCTCCTGGTCAGCTTCCACATTACACTTAAACTGAAGCTCATCCAAAACTCTGCTGCTTGTATCCTAATTCATACCAAGTTCTCTTCACTCATCACCCCTGTGCTTACTGATCTGCAGTGGCTTCAGGGTGTGCAATACCTTAATTTTAAAATTCTCCTGCATGTTTTCAAATCCTTCCATGCCTTCTCCTCCGCCTATTTTGTAACCTTACTCCAGGCCAAAAACGTTCTGAGATATCTGTGCCCTTCCAATTGGGGCCTCTTGAGAATCTCTGATTGAATTGCCCCACCGTTGGTGGCTCCATCTTGAGGGCCTATGCTCCGGAATTCCTTTCCTTGGCCTGCATCTCTTTGCAGGATGATATCATCAACTCAGAGGTCCTGGTGCATGCTAATTCCATCAGCATTCACTCATTGCTCAGCTAACAATATCTGTGCTGGCTCAAACACATTGTCAGATGGATGGTAGCTGTTTAGCCAAAGACCTTCTGTTCAGTGAACTGGCCAATGGGTCACGACCTCCTGAGCGTCAATACCACCACGACAAGGTCACCTGCAAGTGAGATATGAAGATTACGGATATTAAAACTGACAACTGGGAGGTGGCAGCCATGACCTCTGGAGGTGAACTGTTTGGGGAACAATAATCAATATCAAAAAGTTTAGCTGGATGAAACAAGGACCCAGAGAAAACAGAGGCCAGTGAATCAGCCCACTGCCTTCCTCTGAAGCAAATGTGGCCAAAGCTGCTATGCCAGAGTGGCCTCCTGAATCAAACCAGGGGATGCTTAACACAGAGTTGACCACCAAGGCACAAACCACCTTTGTATGAAATGGAAGGCTGTCAAAGAATCCTTTCCTAAATCTCGCCACCTCTTTATCTCTCCCTCCGAAACTGATTTCTTTGACCATGATTCTGGTCATCTGCCAAAGCATTCCTGTGAAGTGCCTTGGGACATTTACCATTTTAAAAGAGCTATATGAATAAATGGTGGCTGTTTTTGTTGTCAAGTTTCAACAGCTTCAATGCCACAGGACCCTTTCAGGGTTTGGGGCCTTATTTGGGAGAGTGAGGGATGCAGTTGGAGGGTGGAGATTGGAGGACAGAAGGAAAATCTGAAACAAGAGGGATGATTATAGGTCCGACAAAAGAATGGATGCTGGAGATCAATGGAGATCAGAGGTATTATCAGGGAGATCAGAAGATTCCAGGGGAAGGCCAAAAGAGGTGGAGGAGGTTGGAAGGGTCAGGACAGTATCTAATCATTATACTGGGAAAGGGAGTTTGGTGACGCAGGTAAACAGGATCAAGCAGATACGTGAAAGGACATTTATCTTCTAGACATAGAACATAGAACACACAGTGCAAAAGGAGGCCATTCGGCCCATCGAGTCTGCACCGACCCACTTAAGCCCTCACTTCCACCCTATCCCCATAGCCCAATAACCCCTCCTAACCTTTTTTGGACACTAAGGGCAATTTATCATGGCCAATCCATCTAACCTGCACGTATTTGGACTGTGGGAGGAAACTGGGAGCACCCGGAGGAAACCCACGCAGACACGGGGAGAAGGTGCAGACTCTGCACAGACAGTGACCCAACGGGGAATCGAACCTGGGACCATAGCGCTGTGAAGCCACAGTGCTAACCACTGTGCTACCATTCTGCCCTAAGCTTGGCTTCCCTGCAGTTCAGAGAACTTGGAAAGCCAGGGATAAGTTGAAAATAATGGTTAAATACGAGATGCAGCCTCATTATAACATTTAAATTGTCAAGTGCTTCCTGGGAACAGGTTGGGTGACCTCCGCCATCCTGTCTCCTTTACCTGCGCGTATACCTACACCACATGCAACAGATCGAGAAGGTGTCTTGCAGACTTGCAGTCTGTGTCAGCGCCAGAAAAATGCAGACAGAGGCATAACATGGTCCTGAATAGTTCAATTAATCACTTTAATTGCTCGCTCACCTTCAGTCAGTATGAGCCCCTGGCATTCCCACCTCTCACAATATGCCATGGTGGCAGAAAAATGCCAGGCTTTCCTTGCAATGCATTTTGCCACTATTTTGTCTGCCCTCTCGGAGGGTTGGCATCTCAGAGGGGTGGTAAATCCCAGCCACTGGAATGTGTTACCCAACGATTATGGAACCTCCCAATATTTATTTCCATGAATATTATTATTGGATGGTTTGTATAAGTGGGAAAATCTCCCTATCAAAATTACATACACTTCTATATGTTTATTCACAATTATATTTGCGAATGTATAAATATACATTTATTTTAGCATCCTTGATGTTTCCCCATTCTATACATGGGGCCATTGACCCGCCAATAATGAACACAGTGCAGTTCAGCCAATCATTGCATCGCTCCACCACACGTCGCTTTTTTTCTCAGCTCAGGGACAAGTATATATTTTGCTGGCTGTTGTAAAACAATTTACAGGAAAAGCGCACGTTAGCATTTCTGAAGAACTAAACGATGTTCGCGGCTTAAAAATAAACAATTTGCAATGAATCGTCCGTTTAATTTCACTCAGAACCCGATTGCACAGTTTTGCAATCCAATCTTGCTCTTTTATTTATCGCGGATTTCTGTGAAGCTTCCCTCCAAGAGAATGGGACTTAAATGAGAAAGCCGGCATTGAGGTGGAGGCTTTGCTGTCTGTGTGTGGGTGGGTGGAGACAGACTGGCATTATTGACAGAGCCTGGCACCACAAGGCAGAGGGCACTTTAACCCACTGTAAGCTGGAGTTGAGCTTGGCTCATGGTAACAACTCAGAAACTCTGTCAATCTTTCTCAATTCTGGGCTGGTGGGGACAGGGGAAGGAGTTGCAGTGGGAGTCATTATCCTGTGCAAATGTCTTTTTTGCAAATGTCCCTGATGTGGTCTGGAAAACGGATCAGTTAATTAAAACATGAAATACTTGGGTGGCGCTGGGCGATGGGCAGAGGAGCTGCTGCGGTTTAAAAGGCAGATCAGACCAAACCTCAGCATCAGCAACAGCCAGGAGACTGCATGCACTCCGGGTTGTCTCTTATTTGTAAACACATGATAAAGGTTATTATTATTTATTTTTAAGCGCGGGTTCTCAGCAATGCACACTCTCCCATCAGCGTTGAAAGAAACTCTCCTGCCGGGATTGCTGGCAACAACAGTCTCGCAAGCAACCCCCGATTTCAGTGAGTATGGGCTATTTTGAAAGTGCAAACACGGTGGGATGCATTGTTCTAAAAAATGTTGAATGTAGATTGGATTGAAAATTAACGTGTCTCATGACTCCACATTCAATGGGTATGCTTCAGTGATATGATTCAAGTGTTAAATTGACAGGTGTAAAATCATTCTAATTCCACAGAGATGACAATCTTTTCCTGAATAATGTGATGCTGCTCAGAATACTCCACTCAGTCTTCAAGTTGCTTTATAAATGTTGGTCGGTGGAGTTCTAAGGAGTTTAATATACCGTTTGTTCTGGTGGAGAGTAGGGTTGGTGGGCAAGGTGGAGTTATACTATTTGGCTTCTGCCAAGACAGTGACAGTGGCTGGCAGCAGTTCCCCCACGAACACAGGTACACTTTGGACACGCAAGGCAGGAATTGATGGGCTGGAGTGGAAGTATTCTCTCCAAAAAGAAGCCAAAAATAACCTTTTTAAACACCGCCTGCATCTTGCCCTGGAGGCGGCACGGTGGTGCAGTGGTTAGCACTGCTGCCTCACAGCCCCAGGAACCCAGGTTCATTTCCGGCCTTGGGTTACTGACTGTGGAGTTTGCACGTTCTCCCCGTGTGTGCGTGGGTTTCGTCCAGGTGCTCCGGTTTCCTCCTACAGTCCAAAGGTTGGGTGGATTGGCCATGCTAAATTGCCTCTTAGTGTCCACAAAAGATAGGCGTTATTGGGATCGTACGGGGAGTGAGTTTGGATGAGTACTCTTTCAGAGGGTCAGTGTAGACTTGATGGGCAGAATGGCCTCCTTCTGCATTGTAGGGATTATATGATTCTATGTGTGGGTAGATTGATTGGATCTGTGTGGCTGGCCATGCCACATCACAGTCAATGTGCATTAACAACAATTGGAGACCTATTCCTCTGTGTAATCTCACACTACTAAAAATAACAGGATACAATCCTGGTTTTGGTAAGGATACACTGCACTGATACAACATATTTTATTTGCGTGTCATGCTTTGCAACTGTTTAACACCAGCACAAGATATACCATTTAAAATAACAATATTTCAGAATAAACCAGTAACCTATGGAAACTAATCATAAAAATGCTTTGGACTTGGCTCAGATAGGTTTGATAACTTATACATTGTTCAATATTTATGTACTTCGTGTTAATTTTTTGATTCTTTTATCTAGATAATCTTTCAGAATGGCCAAAGAATTCACTGGTTTTACAATACTTCTGAAAGTAAAAATAAACATGAGTGAAGCATTGCAACTTCTGGTTGGACCTGTCAGCATACTGAAATAGTCTAGAACCATTAGCTATCTTGAGTTTTCGCCAGAGGAATTTAGTTTACTGTTCAAACGGGGGCATTGCGCGAAGCAGTCGATTTAGATATTGCCATTTCACTTCTGGAACATGGCCTCAAATCCTGTCCAAAATGATTGAGTAGAATTTTCTTTGATTTGCTTTCTCTAAGGATCCAAAAAATAAATGAGGACATGTTCTATGATCCTATTCTATTTGGCATGGCTATTTATCACAGGACTCCTTACTTGGTGCAATTGACTCAAGATTCCAGCTTCAGGGGTGGCTAATCTGGAAAGTAGAAAGCCACTATACATTGTCCAATATGATTCTGGTTTCTGATAAACCTCTAATCATTTCACGAGCCAATTTTTCAAGTACCCTTTCACAAAGTCACCTCGTACTTTGTCATCCTTAAACTTCTTCAATTTCGTAGTGGCCGATTTGATGGTAATTTCTTATTGTATTTCCTCAAATCCGCTATCAGAAATGCAACTTCAGTGCACGAGAGCCTGTCCATGATTTTGGCCCTGGATACAGAGAAGAAAAATAAATTGAGGACCTTTGCTGTCCCTCTGTCATTTGTTATCTGTCAGGAATTTGCAGTCATCAGTGAAATGATGGTTCTTACCACTGACCTTGAAGAAAGCTGCGTACAAAGATCCAGTGAACTCTGTGGCATGGATTTTCCCTTTCTCAATTTAAGTTTGGATCTGGAGCCAAGTAAAGGGAATCTCCAGGCATCCAGCAACAATAATGTCATCAAGCATTGTAAACAACCAATCACAATGAACTATTTTCACTGACAGAAAACCAAGAAGTAAAATGCACTGATTAACTACATTTCATGGAGAATGAAATAAATGGTTGTGACATATACATAATAATAATCTTTATTATGGGATTGTTGGATGAAAATATTCACAAGTAGACCTTAATGTGAGCAAAAGAAGCAATTTATTATTGCAGAGCTCTGAGAGAATGTCCTGGACCACTTGGTCTTGCCGGTACACTTTCTCACTGAGCTGCGGTTTAAACTGGGTTAATATACTTTTTCAAAAGCAGAATTAGTCTGCATTCTCATTTACATACAGCCAATCAATTCTCTGAGTATTGCAGTTCATTCCATATATAGTTATCAATTCTTTACTCAGTATGTTATATTCGCCCAATTAATATGTTGCGTGCGTGATTACATAAGGTCATAAGGTCATGAGTTGTCAGTCCGAGATGTGGATTTAGAGATCACCCTTCCTCTTGCAGCTGTCTTGATAGTTTAGAATAACAGCTTCCGCAGTCCGTGGAGCACTGGTCCTCACTTGACCCATTGTCTTTGGAGGACATATCTGTTAGAGTCACTCTTCGTCCAAAGTTCACTGTCTCAGCAGAAAATTTACACCAACAGGATTAATGTCGAAGCTTAAGAAACATAAACAAACTTTTAAAAAAAGTTGTGGATTTTTTTTAACCACAGCGTAAAAATCTGGCATCCCACAAAAGTTTGCCATCTCTTTAATGTTTCCTGCTACCCCAATTCAATTTTAAATTAGTATAACTCTCCTAGGCAGTTCCTCATTTCCTTTATTCCCATATGTACAATTGTCTTGACTTTTTCTGCTCCCCCTAAAATTATGCTATTGCCAATTTAACATCTTGTCCTTTTGCCTCATATTACATCTACTGTTGCCCTAATCAGTCTTCTCCCTCTGTATTTGTTGTTATTGTTCTTCCCCAGAATACAGTATTTATAAACACAATTCACCGCCCTTCCATGAATTTGTCATCCAACAGTGTTGTTCAGTTTATTTTCCTGAGCTTCCTCCCAATCTCTCAAAATCTGCCTTTCTGAGGTGCAGTGTTTCAATTATGCTCATTCCCTTTTGCACAGGAGATGGTTTTGTGAGAATGGAATCCATTAACATCTGCATACTTAAAAGTGTATTTTCCATCATGCCATAGCACCAGCATTTCATTTGTGCTAATGACAGAAAGACAATAATCATACAATGTTTTATTTCTTTGATTCTCAATCTCTCCTGGGTGTGATGAATTTCAGACTCGTTTAATTGTCATTTGGAGAGCTGGTGCCATAACAATTCTGTGATTCTGTGATACTTCAACAAAGTGGTCATCCTTCATGCAAACCTGAAAACTCAACCAGTGTTGTTCAATAGAAAGTGCTCGCCCCACAGCTCTGGTAACAGCATTTTGGTCAGATGCACTATTTTTTCTTATTTATGGGATGTGAGCATCGCTGGTTAGGCCAGAATTTATTGACCATCCCTAATTGCCCTTTAGAAGGTAGTAGCTGCAGTCCCTGAGGTGTAGGTACACCAACAGTGCTGTTAGGGAGGGTGTTCCTGGATTTTGCCCCAGCAACAGCGAAGGAACGGCGATATCTTTCCAAGTCAGGATGGTGAGTAATTTGGAGGGCAACCTCCAGAGGGTGGTATCTTCTGCTCTTGTCCTTCTAGATGGTAGTGGTTGTGAGTTTGGAAGGTGCTGTCGAAGGAACCATGGTAAGTTACTGCAGTGCATCTTGTAGGTGGCACACATGGCTGCTACTGTTTGTTGGCTAGTGCAGTTCAGTTTCTGATCAATGGTAACCCCTAGGATGTTGATTGTGGGGAATTCAGTGATGGTAATGCCATTGAATGTCAAGGGGCGATGTTAGATCCTCTCTTGTAGGAGATGGTCATTGCCGGGCACTTGAGTGGCCCAAATGTAACTTGCCACTTGTCAGTCCAAGCCTGGATATTGCCCAGGTCTTGCTGCTTTTGGACATGGACTGCTTCATTATCTGAGGAGGCGCGAATGATGCTGAACATTGTGCAGTCATCAGCGAACGTCCCTACTTCTGACCTTATGATGGAAGGGAGCTCATTGATGAAGCAGCTAAAGGTGGTTGGGCTGAGGACACTACCCTGAGGAACTCCTGCAGTGCTGACCTGGAGCTGAGATGATTGACCCCCAATCACCACAACTGTCTTCCTTTGTGCCAGGTATGACTCCAACCAGCGGAGTGTTTTCCCCCTGATTCTTAGAGTAGAAGCATCTAATATACGCTTGCATAATGCAGGTACATGGATTTCACATGCATATTTATTGAACACATAGAACACAGACCAGTACAGCACAGTAAAGGCCCTTCGGCCCACGGTGTTGTGCCGACCATTTATCCTAATCTGAGATCAACCTAACCTACACCCCTTTAATTTACTGCTGTCCATGTGCCTGTCCAAGAGTCGCTTAGATGTCCCTAATGACTCTGACTCCACCACCTCTGCTAGCAGTGCATTCCATGCAGTCACCACTCTCGGTGTAAAGAATCTATCTCTGATATCTCTCCTATACCTTTCTCCAAACACCTTAAAATTATGTCCCCTTCATGACAGCCATTTCCACACTGGGGAAAAGTCTCTGGCTATCCACTCTATCCATGCCTCTCATCACCTTGTACACCTCTATCAAGTCACCTCTCTTCCTTCTTCGCTCTAGTGAGAAAAGCCCTAGCTCCCTCAACCTTTCTTCATAAGACATGCCCTCCAGTCCAGGCAGCATCCTGGTAAATCTCCTCTGCACCCTCTCCAAAGCATCCACATCCTTCCGATAATGAGGCGACCAGAACTGGACACACTATTCCAAGTGTGGTCTACTACCAGTCAGTAGAATAGGAAGCAATACTGGAAGTAATCAAAAGAACTTCGCACACTGCTTTTTGTCATATATTTTCACCAATAAATTCAGAAAAAGATTGTAGTATACTTGCACGATCTGTGTGGATATGAGTATCAAGAACAATGCCCAAGGTAGGTGAGTAAATTTATGAATCAGGGATGCAAATACCACATCTGGATTGGCAATTCACCACATGTGGCTAATGTTTTGGACAACACTGATTTAGACAGTATCAATTAGCAGGCTACATGAACTTGGAGGATTATCACAATCAAGGATTTATCCCATCCATACCAACATTCACATACAATGACTTAGAATCCAGTCTTTTCAGCTAAGGGAACTTCATAGCATTTTCAGAAACTTTGCATGATTTGCTTGTCCCCAGCTTGAGGGTATGAAATTAATTGTGGTCTAATGGCTGAAATTATCAGTTCCATATTAGGAACCCAGAAGTGGCTGTCGTGGGACGTTGGTTGCAATTTTCCTAAAGGTGGTCAATTAAAAAGCTATCTCTGAGAGCTGCAGCCAATTAAGGATGGCAGGGAGATCAGGGAACCCACAAGCCCTATCAGAAAGCTCATGGCAATTCCTGTCCGGCAGCCCCACCAGTGTTGGTGGGGGTGTTGCCAGTGGAGCTAGGTGAACATGAGAGTTTAACATGAGCGTGGAGTCCTCTGAAGAATTACGCAAGTGTAAAAAAGATAAGTAAGGCCACAGGGGGCCCCTCTTGAACCTGCAGCTCCATGGTGGGAGAAATGTTGACCCCCCCCCCCCCCCCCCCCCCCCCCCCCCCCGGCTTACTGGAAGGAGGCTGCCTCCAGGCACTCGTGTAGCCAGCCATCACTGAGTGGACCTGTCCTAATGACGTCACATGTTTGCCCTGAGTGGGCACAAAATAGTTTGCTACCGGAGATGTCTGGTGAGTAGCTGGTGCTGGTCAGACCCTGTCTTTGGCACGATCACTCAGAGGAGATTTTTGTTCTTACTCCAAACACATCTCTGTGGCATGGGGAGCACTTAGTCCATCACTTCCTATTTTGGATAAATCAAATAACCAATTAAACTAAATCATGGGGTGGGGTTCTCTGTTAGCAAACGCCAACATTGGGTAGTGCGATTGGGCGGAGAAAAGCTTCCGACGCCAAAATCGCGGCAGGTGCTAGTTTGAAATCGGGATTTTCGTTCACCTCGGAAACGGCGCCAATACATTTTGCCCCACAGGCACTTTAAACACCGTTTACATTTCATTAGTGGGCCCATTCATGATTCTCCGCTTCCAATGGGCCGAGTTCCCGAAGGCGCGGTTCACTTACGCTGAGAGAGAGAGGGCGTATGGACAGTGTCCAACATCACCATACTTGGCCAGCCCAGTCTATATACAGGCAAACCAACTGTGCCGTCAAAAATTGTCGTTTTCCTCATAAAAATAAATGTGAATTCTGGCCATAAAGGAAGCAATGTAAGTTATGGTGCAAGGCAATAGAATTCTTGTGGAATTTTGTGGCCTTAGCAGCACGGCACTGCCGTTCACAGTGTGAAGGACATGGGTTCAATTCCGGCATTTGGTGACTGTATGGAGTTTACATCTTTTCCTTGGGTCTGCGTGGATTTCTTTCGGGAGCTTCAGTTTACTCCCACAGTCCAAAGATGTGGGGCGCGATTCTCCGCCCCCCACGCCGGTTGGGAGAATAGTGGGAGGGCCTCCCGACATTTTTCATGCCCTCCCGCTATTCTCCCCCCCCCCACACCCGACCCACGCCACGAATCGCCGCTTGCCGTTTTTTACGGCGAGCGGCGATTCTCCGAGGCCGATGGGCCGAGCGGCCGGGCCTTCACGCCCGTTTCTACACGGCAGCAAACACACCTGCTCGCTGCCATCGTGAAACGGGTGTCAGATGCCCGTTTGGGGCATCTGGGGGCCCGATTGGCACAGCAGTACCACGGCCGTCCCAAGGGGGGTATAGGCCCGTGATCGGTGCCCGCCGATTGCGGGCCATGCATCCGTAACGGACGCACTCTTTTCCCTCCGCCGTCCCGCAAGATCAAGCCGCCACGTCTTGCGGGGCGGCGGAGGGAAAAGACGCCAACTTTGCATGCGCGGGTTGGTGTTGTCCAACCTCGCATGCGCGGCCGCCGTCATCGGCCGCGTCAGCCGGCGTGACGCTTGACGTACGGCCTTGACGCCCGTGCAGTTTATATGGATTGGCCATGCTAAATTGCCCCTTGGTGTCCAGGGACATGCAGGTTAGGTGGGGTTACGACGATTAGGTGGGGGTATGCTCTTTCAGAGGGTCGGTACAGAATCCATGGGTCAAATGGACTCCTTCTGTACTGTAGGGATTCTATGGTTTTATGAAGTACAGATCTAAAACACATAAGTATGAAATTACCAAGCATTAAATGACACTTAAGATTAGAATGGACTATTTTTCTCTCACAGATCTATGGACACGTGGAAATGATACTGAACCAAGAATTATGTTGAGTAAACCCTTTAAAAAAACATCTGTGGAAGATTGAAATAAAATCAAACACTGTGTGAAATGTGATAATGTGGAAGCAACTTGAGACATGAATTATGCTGCAAAAGAGAGCTGGTGGGAGGTGTCTAGTGCAGGATGTAAGATCAATGAGTTTTCTTCGGAGATTTGCTTTACCTATCTTTGTGAGGTAGGGAGAAAATGTTCAAAACATTTTCTCAGCAGGTAAATGGGGTGGGTAATTCCACAATAGATTTCAATTTTATGTAGAAATAAGCAGTGGATGCAGAATGTTGAATACAAGCAACTTGGCAGTTTAAATGTCAAGGAATGTAAAGTCTTTCACCTGCTATGAATATGGGCCTACCTATTGAGTGGTTTATCCTTTCGATATTTTTTGTTACTTTGATGTTCCTTGTTTTGATATCAAACAAATTGCATGTCAGGCTCATGGAAGAGTCTAAGATTACAAAATGATATTTTACAAATGGAACTTCATTTGAAGTTTCATGTTTAATCCTGTAACATGTCCTACAGTTAAACACGCTCTGTTAGTGCGGCAGTTATCTTTTCATGCATTCTAACATCAAAGCTAACTTGCCCCTGCCAAATGTTCATCTGTTTGTTCTCAAAGTTTACTGGATTTATGGAACTAACACAACTGTAACATAAACTAAATGCAAAGGATTGCTTTAATTTACCAGCGGTGTGATAATACCAGCAAAATAAATCAACAATTTTCCAGCTTATTTTCAGTATTTAGTGAGCCTGCATTCCTTAAATGATGCAATTAATTCAAAGAAATGCACCATAAAATGGAATGGATTGATAATAGTGTCTGGAAGGATGTCTGCTGGCTGTAAAGCATTTCAAAGTCTGACAGTAGTTATTTTTACCAGTGGCAGATTTAACAGCAGCATCTTCGAGTTACATTCGGAGTCTTAATTAAGTCTGCCAATCAGTGAAGGAAAGCCAAAATGAGCATACAAAAAGATAAAAGGACAACAGAATGTCATATTATAGATAACAGCTGGAGGAATCAAATAATGATTTTCAACTATAGATAGTGTGCGAAAGATGAATACATGTTTTATGTTATGTTATGTTAGATGTTAGGGTACCAGACTGGACCCCAACATCCAAAGATGTGCAGGTTAGGTGGACTAGCCATACTAAACTGACTCTCAGGGCGAGAATACGGAGAATCGTAAAGGCTGCCATGGGACAGGCCGTGACCCACGGCAGCCTTTCCGCCCACTTCCGGGGCTGATTCTCCCCCCCCCGGGCGGGGCTAGGAGCGCGGCCCCGTGCATCACGGCGGCGGGCCTTGACGACGGTCGTCAAGGCCGCACGTCGAGCATCACGCCAGCTGACACGGCCGACGTCATAGGCCGCGCATGCGCAGGTTGGACAACGCCAACCCGCGCATGCGCAGTTGGCGTCTTTTCCCTCAGCCGCCCCGCAAGACGTGGCGGCTTGATCTTGCGGGGCGGTGGAGGGAAAAGAGTGCGCCTGTTACGAACGCACGGCCCGCGATCGGTGGGCACCGATCCCGGGCCTAAGCCCCCCTTGGCACAGCCGTGGTACTGCCGTGCCATTCGGGCCCCCAGATGCCCCAAATAGGCATCTGGCACCCGTTTCACAACGGCAGCGAGCAGGTGTGTTTGCTGCCATGTTGAAACGGGTGTGAAGGCCCGGCCGCTTGGCCCATCGGCCTCGGAGAATCGCCGCTCACCGTAAAAAACGGCAAGCGGCGATTTGTGGCGTGGGTCGGGCATGGGGGGGGGAGAATAGCGGGAGGGCATGAAAAATATCGGGAGGCCCTCCCGCTATTCTCCCACCCGGCTTGGGGGAGGAGAATCGCACCCTCAGTGTCCAAAAAAGGTAAGTGTTGGGCACGATTCTCCCAAAGGGAGACAAAGTGCCGACGCCGGAGTGAAAACTGGAGTGTTTCACCCCGGCGTCGGAGGCCGCTCCTCGCCCCCTTTCTCCCACCCCCAGGGGGCTAGGAGCGGTGCCGCGTCAATTACGCGCACCGGGCCTTGACGCCCGTGTCAAAGCAGCGCCGCGTAAATGACGCGGCTGGCGGCGCCTAAATGACGTCACCCGCGCAAGCGAGGTTGGCCGGCGGCAACCTGCGCATGCGCGGTTGCCGTCCTCCCCTCCGCCGCTCCGCAAGACACGGAGGAGTGATCTTGTGGGGCGGCGGAGGGAAAAGAGTGCGTCTTTCAGAGACGCCGGCCCGACGATCGGTGGGCACCGATCGCGGGCCAGACCCCTCCTGAGCACCCCCCTGGTGCTCGATCCTCCCTCCCCCCCCCACACGCCCCACATGCAGCGGTCGCGCGCTGTTCACGCCGGCAGCGACCAGATGTAGTTGGCGCCGGCGTGAACCGGTCGGATTAGGCAGGCCGCTCGGCCCATCCGGGCCAGAGAATCGCCGCTCCGAGTGGCCTGTCGCAAAACGCGACACGCCGTTTTTGGGGGGGGGGGGGGGGGGAATCGCGTGTGGGTGCCAGGGCGGTGTGGCTTGAATCGCCTGGCACTCCCGCGATTCTCCCTCGCGGCGTGGGGGTCGGAGAATCGCGCCCAAGGTGGGGTTACTGGGTTACTGGGATAATATGGAGGTGTGGGCTTAAGTCGGGTGCTCTTTACAGGGGTCAGTTCAGACTCAATGGACCGAATGGCCTCCTTCTGCACTGTAAATTCTATGATTCTGTGATATGATTTGTTAGGATATCGGGCGAGAACCCCAAGCAATTTTTTTTTAATTTGTAAAGCTGTGAGGAAAGAATACTTCACCTCAGGAATGACGACTCTGACTCACACAAATCTTTTGTGTTACAGCAAAATTAAATTTTAACACTGAAAAGAGACATCCAGACTCAAAACATTAGTTCCTTTCTCTCTCCACAGGTGCTGTCAGACCTGTTGAGATTGTCCAGCATTTTCTGTTTTTGTTAGCATCAAAGAAATTGCTTTATAACTTATTAGTTAAACAGTTCTGAAACAAAAGTAAACGCTTGAACCTACTGTGATCTAACTAAACAAATTGAGTCCATTCTGTGCGGGATTAGCAGGGTAGTTCCGGGCAATTGTGGCGCTCAGAACAACCCCGCTTTCTAATGGCAATGTGTTTTTCTTAGTGCCCGAGCGGGAAACCCCCCCCCCCCCCCCCCCCCCCCACCTCCCCCGGCTACACTCAGCATCATTCCCTGCACTGAGGAGCTCTGCCGACTCTCCCAACACCCCAACTCACCTACAAGCAGGTTATTGAGCCCACCCGCACCCCACCTCACACAACTCCAGGCCAGATCCCGGTGCAGGCAAAATGCCAGCCCGGCACCATGGCACCTCCAGCCTGGCACACTGGCAATGCCCCAGCCAGGTTGGCAGCATCACCTGGGCACCCTGACAGTGCCAGGTTGACACACAGGTGGTACTGCCAGGGTGGCACTGCCAAGGTGCCAGGCTGGTCTTCCAAGGTGCCTTGGTGGCACCAGCATTGCCAGGGTGTCACCCTGCCCAGAGGTTGACCACTCGCAGTTCTCTGACTGCCTGGGAGACCCCCTAGCTACAGTTCCACCTGGACCCGTTTGTGGGAACCAGTGCTAAATGGCACCCAGCTGGTGTCTCCTTGATGAGGCCGGTAGAGGCTTGGTGGTCATTAGATCAGGCATTGTTTGTGGGATCTAGATCACGACGTCTCGCAAGGCCTGATTAAATCACGCAAAGAGTAATGGACGTCGGGAATCCCAGGGGAGGCCTCTTCGGGATCTACTGGCGAAGTTTCGCTCCAATTATGGCCGCGTGCAGCCAGTATATCATGCCCACTATCAATACCTGCTACTAACTCAAAATAAGCAACCCAATACAGTTCAAATGCCACCTATAAATAAAGTTAACAAAATAGTTTTACTTGCTCAGTTGTGCAGAGACTTTTGGAGACAGTTCCTTTCAAGAGCAGATTCAATACACTTCTGCTCAACCTAACAGCATTTGGCAAAACTGCAGTTCAACTTAAAATCTTTCTGCGGTGACATGGTGGTGCAGTGATTCGCACTGTTGCACCACTGCACCGAAAACCCAGGTTCAATCCGGGCCATGGGTCACTGTATGTGTGAAGTTTGCACACTCTCCCCATGTCTGCATGGTTCTCACCTCCGCAACCCAAAGGTGTGCAGGGTAGATGAACTGGCCATGCTAAATTGCCCCTGAATTGGGAAAAAACTGAATTGGACTGTAAAATTAAAAAAAAACTTATAATCTTTCTGTCTTGTCAGACTTAAATCCTATGGCAAGCCCTCATAATTCATCTCTCTCCAGGGAATGTTCAGAAATCATAATATTCCATTCGACCTTTATCTGTAATCAAGTGGTTGGAATCAATCATGACCTCTCCTAATATGATTCCCTAATTACAGCTTGAGCTGACATACTGCCTGAATGTATTTAAAATCAGGATTTTTAAATAACATTGCTGCAACAAATAGATACCTTAATCCAGGATTTTAAAAACAGTACAGCAACAGATATAAAATATGATATATAATGATTTTTATATTCATCACAGAAGGGAGAAATATGCGCAAAGAATCAGAGGATTGAAATTCCGTTACTGGCACATATGGCCTTGCTGAAGCAAAGCTGTGCGGTGAACTGACCAAGTGCTGATGGAACACACCAACAGAAAATGTGGGATAAACATTAAAATAATGTTCAAATGTGAGGCTCGCGCCCTGGGGCAAAAGAGTATTTTGTTACCACAGGACTCATTGGTCATTAAACCCGAGGTAATGCCTCTGCAGAACATTTCTTTGTAAATCTCTGCACCCATTGTTCTGCTCTTCCTCATTTCTGAACAATGCCTACACTACTGACTGATGGGAGTACCGTATTTGCTCTTAAATGCCTATGTGGCACTGCAACAGATCTAATATATGTTACAATTCTCGAGGAAATAGGTGGGGTTGAGGTTAATATTTTGAGGAGCTCTATGCATACTCGGCTATTCCAGGAAATTCTAAGATGGCGGATGTTATCCCAGTATTCCAAAAATGGACTCAGGTGACAATAAAGAAATCGAACAACAAATTGAAATTCATGAATCAAAGCCTAGGCAGAAGACTTTTATTAATCTTTATCTCTAGATTTCAGTGTACCACAGCCAATTCCCTTTAATTCCAGGTCACTTAATTTGAAACGTATGTTCATTTTATTTCTTTACGACCAAAATACGTTTCTTGTGCTGTTTTATTTGAATTACTGAATAGAAATTGTTGGATAATTCAAACTTTCTTTGTTAAAAACACATTTGAATCAACAGTAGTTCAACGTAGTAAGCATGGCTTTAGAAATCTCTCTGCGATCCACAGATCACTATGTTAGTGGGGAAGGACTTACCACTGGATGTAAATCACATCGATTTTCGGAAGTCAATATTTTCTAGAGTTCTTCTTGCAAAACGTTTGAAGGAAAATTGCATGACATTGAACCAATGACAAATTAGTCTATTTGACTAGAAAATTTGGCTTGGTGTTAGAAAACAGAACACATGGAGAGAATGTTGCTCGGCAGAGGTTTAACTGACTGAGTTTCAATGTACTGAATCCTCAGCTATTCGTATTAATTGACTGGTTGGGACTAAATAATATAGTATAGCATGCCTTTTGCAGTTTGCTAATGACATAAATCTATGAGGCCAGGTGGAATATATATAAAGATGATGAATAATGTTCAAAGCGATGTGGGCGTAATTGGCAGACGGGATACAAAATGAAAGATTTTAATTTGGATAAATGTAAACGGTTGCACGGTAGAACAGAAAAGAAAAGAAAAGAAAAACGAGCACATATAAAAGATTGTCATTCATAGGGACAAAATAGCTGAATTCTAGAGGTGAGATGGGAGTGTCTGCTGTTGACATCAAGACAGCATTTTTATTGAAGTGGGAATCAAGGGAGAAGCCTCCACTGCTTGGAGTAATGCAAAGGGACATGGTTGTATTTGTTGGAAACTAATCATCTCAGTCCCAGGACATCAATGCAGGGGTTCCTCAGCGTGGTATACTAGATCCAATCATCTTCCGCTGCTTCATCAATGACTTTCCCTCCATCATAAGATCAAAAGCAGAGATGTTCACTGATAAGTGACCAATGTTCAGTATCATTCACAATTCCTCAGATAATGAAGCAGTTCATGTCCATATGCAACAGGATTTAAACAACTGAACTGGACGAGCCATTTAAATACTGTGGCTACAAGAGCAGGTGAGAAGCTAGGAATCCTGTGGCGAGTAAATCACTCCTCAAAGTCTGTCCTTTACCTATAATGCAGAAGTCAGGAGTGAGATGGAATACTTTCCACTTGCCTGGATGAGTGCATCTTCAACAACACTCAAGAAGCTCGACAACATCCAAGACAAAACAACCTGCTTACTTGGCACTCCTTCCACAACCATTCACTTCCTCCACCACCAACGCTTAGTAGCAGCAGTGTGTACCATCTACAAGATGCACTAAAGAAATTCACCAAGACTTTTTAGACAGCACCTTCCAAACCGATGACCACTACCATCTAGAACGACAAGGGCAGCAGATACATGGGAACTCCACCACCTGGAGGTTCTCCTTTTTGTTTTTGAAATATTTCTTTATTCTCCTCCTTTTTCACATTTTCTCCCACCAACAATAAACAATAATCAGTAACAAATATGTCAATCCCCATATCAATAACAAAAGACCCATCCACCCACCAACCCACAAACATTAGCCCGCATGTTCACACAAACAAATGACAAAAAGGAATCAGGAATCACCCATAGTCACCATGAACACACACAGCCCCCCCTCCCCCAACCCTCCCACCCACCCACCCCCAACTAATGTTCGATGTTATCCAGTTCTTGAAAGTGCGCAATGTATAATGCCCATGACTTGTAGAACCTCTCCATCCTTCCCTTCAGTTCAAACTTAACCTTCTCAAGAGTCAAGAATTCCAACAGGCCCCCCCACCACGCCAGGGCACAGGGTGGCCTGCCACCCAACCCATCAGGATCTGCCTTCGGGCGATCAATGAGGCGAAGGCTACAACATCTGCCTCTGCACCCATTTCCAACCCTGGCTGGTCCGACACCCCGAATATGGCCTCCCGGGGGCCCGGGTCCAGTTTCACATGCACATTAGAAATTACCCTAAAAACCTCCTTCCAGTAATCATCTAGCTTTGGACAAGACCAAAACATATGAACGTGATTAGCGGCAGCACCGCCCCCCCCTCCCCCAACCCCCCCCCCCCCCCCCCACACACACACAACGTTCACGCACATTTTCTACTCCTTCAAAGAATTGGCTCATCCTCGCCCCCATGAGGTGTGCCCTGTGTACCACCTTCAGCTGTATCAGCCCCAACCTCGCACACGAGGTGGAGGCATTCACTCTACGGAGCACCTCACACCAGAACCCCTCCTCCATATCCTCTCCTAACTCTTCCTCCCACTTTGCTTTGATCCCTTCCAGTGGTGCCTTCTCCTCTTCCAAAATAGCCCCGTAAACCGCTGACACTACCCCCTTCTCCAGTCCCGCTGTTGCCAGCCCAATCTCCAGCAATGTGGAGGTCGGCTCCTCCAGGAAGCTCTGTATCTCCTTTCTGGTAAAATCTCGAACCTGTATGTATCTAAACATTTCCCCCTGCTCCAGCCCAGACTTCGCTTCCAGCTCCTTCAATCCTGCAAACCGACCCCTAAGAAACAAATCTTTTAGTGTCTTAATCCCCTTCTCCTCCCATTTTTGAAAATTTCCATCCCATCTCCCTGGGAGGTTCCCCTTTAAGTCACGGGGAGCACGTTAGCATTGTGGATAGCACAATTGCTTCAAAGCTCCAGGGTCCCAGGTTTGATTCCTACTTGGGTCACTGTCTGTGCAGAGTCTGCACATCCTCCCCGTGTGTGCGTGGTTTTCCTCCGGGTGCTCCGGTTTCCTCCCACAGTCCAAAGATGTGCAGGTTAGGTGGATTGACCATGATAAATTGCCCTTAGTGAAAAAATTGCCCTTAGTGTTGGGTGGGGTTACTGGGTTATGGGATAGGGTGGAGGTGTTGACCTTGGGTAGGGTGCTCTTTCCAAGAGCCGGTGCAGACTCGATGGGCCGAATGGCCTCCTTCTGCACTGTAAATTCTATGATAATCTATGATAAGTCACTCACCATCCTGACTTGGAAATATATCACCAATCCTTCAGTGTCGCTGGTCAAAATCCTGGAACTCCCTCCCTAATAGCACAGTAGGTATATACCACATGGACTGCAGGGGTTCAAGAAGACAGCATGCCACCACTTTTCAAGGGCAATTAGGGATGGGAAACAAATGCTGGCCTACCCAGCGAAGCCCACATCCCGTAAAAAATGAATTACAAAATTCAACGTGGGCTGACAGTGGCAAGTAACATTTGTGCCACGTGTCATGAATTTGCCGAGCAACATCAGTAATTCAGATCCCTTAATTATCTTAGAGTAGAGTAGTCCTGTTCATGTGTATTGTGTATTTTCTTTACTTTAGTCAATAGTTTTTAATAATTGTTACATGACGACTGGACTATTTATTCTTACTGGGGTTTCATGTGTCTCCTCACACCAAACCAAAACAAAATTATAACCCCCACAGACCAGTGTTGCAAGTTTGGATACCCTCGCAGAACACTGTAGCTACAAGAGCAGGTCGGAGACTCTGAATTCCGTGGCGGGTAATTCAAAACCTGCCCGCCATCTACAAGGTACGTCAGATGTTTGATGGAATACTCTCTACTTGGATGGGTGAATGCAGCTCTAACATATTCAAGAACATTGACATCATCCAGGCCAAAACGGCCTGTTTAATTGGCACCTTAAACATTCACTCCCTCCATCTTCAGCACAAAGTGGCACCAGTGTGTACCATTTACAATATGCATTGCAGCAATTTGCCTTGCCCCTTTGACAGCACCTGGCAAACTCTACCACCGAGATGAACAAGGGCAACAGACACATAACACCACCTCAATGTTGCCCTGCCTTGCAACTATATCGCTTTTCTTCCAGTGTCGGTGGGTGAAAGTCCTGGAATCCCCTCCCAATAGCACTCTCGGTGTACTTGCACCACACGGACTGCAGCATTTGCAAGAAAGTGGCTCACGGGCGACTTCTCAAGTGCAATTAGTGATGGCCAATAAATTCTGGCCTTGCAAATGATGCCCACATCCCAAGAGCTAAATGAAACAAGATAGAAAAGGTAAAGATAAGTACATTTTGGGTGTGATAAATTATCATTCACTGAAGATTTAATATCATAGGGAGCTGCCACCATCAAAATCATCTATTTAAATCATCAAAACTATTCAAATATTTGGGGACATTTTGTGATCATATGCCAAAATTCTGAATCACATCGAACCATTGAACCATGTACATATTGCTTGTGAGATAAAATTTAAATATTTTAGATTCAGTTGTCCTCTTCAGTATTAATGAACAAACAAACAGTGACTGTGTGAAATAATTATGGCTGAGAATTTAACCATGGCATCACCACAACTGTGTGCAGCTTTGATCAAATGAATAATGTATTGATATATTAGCCCACATAGACCAGGGCTGTAGGTTTATAATACATTTCCTTGTGTATTCCTGGAAGGGGAAAATCACAAACATGTATTCCACCCGGAAGTGCTTTCTTTCAATTCACATCATGTCCACAGTCTGGGATATAACTCCCAGGAGATGGTTTCTGCTGAGGTGGATTTAAGCTTGAATACAGAGAACATAATCTTGAAGTTTGATGATGACTCAAAAGTAGAAGTTTGGAAAATAATGGTGGGAACTGTAAAGGAAGGCATGCTTCGTGAATGGGCAGATAGTTGGCAAATACAATGTAATACATAGAAACACATGGCCAAGGGTTTTTAAAGGAAAGATTGAAGACACAGTTGAAGAAGCAAGTGACAACACCAACACCATTCACATATTGCCCTCTGTAATTGTTTCTCCGGCACCCAAATGTACATGTACCTCCCCAGTTTCCGACCCCCCCCCCACAAACAGATGCCGAATTATGTGTTAAAAATAATATTGCCAATTATACAGAGTTGCTGTTGTTAAGCTAGTGCATAATACCCTACCAGTTATTTTATTTTGTTTTTTTTGTGTGTGCTCTTCTCTTCAATATATATATTTTATTCTGAGTACGTAACGGTAAATATACTTTGTTCAAAAACCCATTAAAAAACATTTATAAAATAAAGACACAGTTGAAGCAGGCAAAGATATATGAGCCGGGATTCTCCGGAAATCCAGCGCGACGGAGCTACTGCGATTCTCCGCGCACCCCCGAGTCCTGCGTGCACGGTTGATGCGGCACCAGTCAGGGACTGTTGGAACAGGCACCTCGTGTTGATTCTCCATGGTCAACTGGTCCAACTCCCGCCGACGTGGTTTACATGTGGTACCACCCAGCAGGAGCTGGGACCCACGGCTGCGTTGGCGGTCCTGATGGGGGGCGGGGTTATCTGACTTAGGGTGGGGGGCCTCAGCGGTGGCCAGGCCCATGATCGGGGGCCACCGATCGGCAGGCCATCGCAATCTGGGAGGGACCTACCTTCCTCCGCGCGGGCTCGCTGTGTGGCTCCGCCATGTCGGCGGCGCCCGCGCCGAGGTGGGCTGCCGCGTGCATACGCGGACCCGCTTGCGGCCACCGTGTGCATGCATGCCACGTGGTCTGGCTAGCAGTGCAGAGCTGCGGGGGATGCACGCCGGGGTTCTGCTAACCCCTGGTAAATGGAGAATCATCCAGGAATTTCGAGGAAAAAGTCCGGAGTGATTCTGCCCATTTTCCAGCGGGCATGGTGACTTAGTCCCCAGAAGGGAGAATCCCACCCAGGGTTATAAACAGATTGGGATCAGTTTAAAATTGCTCTAAGAAAAGCCATTACAGGCAGAATAGGCTGGTCAGCCTCCTTCTGAAGGGTAAACGTTTATCATTCTATAGTCCAATAGAATTAAGCTATTCGAACCTATTAAAATTTTGAAATATTGTGCAGGTGTAGGCTCTTTAATATCTGAGGGTTTGTTGAGATAGTTCCAGTGAAGGGGAGTAAGGATGATTCTCAAATGGGATATAAAGGATACCTGGTTTTCCCTTGTGGTTCATGACTGCTCTGAGGTTCAATGAATCACATTTCCTAACAAAATGAGCCTGGCGCCATCAAAAAGGGGTTTGAAATGCTCACTGCTGCAATGGAAATGGCAGGGGCAAGAATGCTGTGTGAAGGCTTGCTACCCGCACACTTATCCTGCACTGGCAAGAATAACTGAAAACGAGAATGGGGGTGGAAATTATGGTGGAATGTATGCCATTTTTAAAGACTTCTTGACTTGGCGCATCCCCATGAAAACACAGATCAAAGTATCAGATTAATAATCTTCCTCAGAGCTGCCTTTGTCAGGAACATAAGAATATAAATGGAGTTACGGGGATGGGTTGGGGGATTGGGCCTGGGTAAGGTGCTCATTCAGGGGGTCGGTGAGGACTCGATGGGCTGTATGGCCTCATACTGCACTGTGGGGATACTATGATAAGAACTAGGAAAGGGTATTCGCAATTCAGTCCCTTGAGTCCGCTCTGCCATTCAAAACGATCATAGCTGATCTCCTCTCGGTCTCAACTCCACTTTCCTGCCTGTCCTCCATAACCCGTCAACCCATTGCTAATTAAAAATATATCTATCTCCTCCTTAAATTTACTCAATGTACCGGCATCCATCGCTCTCTGGGGTAGCAAGTTCCACAGATTCACGACTCTTTGAGGGAAGTAATTTCTCTTCATCTCGGTTTTCAAATCTGCTACCCCTTTTCCTAAAACTATGACCTCTTGTTGTAGATTTCGCTACAAGAGAAAGCATCCACTCTACGTCTACTTTGTTAATATCTTGTACCAACTTGTATATACCAATTAGACTTCCTCTCAGTCTTCTAAACTTGAGAGAGTAAAGGCCTAAACGGCTCAAAACCTCTTCATAAGACAAACCCCTCAGCTCTGGAATCAATCTAGTGAACCTCCTCTGAACTGCCTTTAATGCAACTACATCGCTTCTCAAACAGTCCTCCAGGTGCGGTCTTACCAATGCCTTGTACAGTTTTAGCAACACTTCTCTATTTTATACTCTGTCGATACTGCCTCTGCTGCCTTTATTGATTGCTAGGTTGCTTTGGTTGGATAAGTTGAGCATTGGGTTTACTGAAACTCTTGGGTCTCTTTTGACTTCAGTTGTGACAATTTCAACACCAGTGTTGTGATCCCATCTTTCAGTCCTCATAGAGTCCTTGAACAGATTTGCATTCAATTTCAACTCTGCCCACTTGGATATTTTGTCCAAATCTAATTCCCATGATCATCTGCAAAGGGGAACTGTTTCTCAATGAAATCCAAATTATCCATGTAAATGAGAAACAGTGCTGTATTTTTCTTTCTCTTTGATATGATTGCTCCAAAATCTATCTGTTGCTTCATGCCCTTCAGACAAATCCTTTTCCATTTCCAAGATTTCCCTGAATCCCAAAGTGCTCCGTGTAAATCAATCATATTGATATCTGTTCTTTGAATATGGGAAACAAAATCATTGATATCTGTCCAGTGGTGGCCACAGTGTTGCTGCACTACTGTGATAAGGATTAAAGTGGTTAAATCATTCTTTTCCATTAACTGTACAAAGGATGAAATTGTCCTAATCTCCATTTATTTCAATTGGTTTGCGACATTAAGGAGGTTGCATGCTTAATCGCATTAAACACATTTAAAATTGTTAACTGGAATAAATCTATTTGACAAAAGTGGATATTTTAAGCCATTTTCGTATTTGTTGAGAAATTTAAACCACCTTTGACTATTTCTGTGTTACAATTTGCACAAGGTCAGAAGTTTTAGTGCCTCTCTTTCTTAGTCCCAAACCCACTGATAAAAAATAATTAACTCTTGAAGTCACACTGTGACTTGACCAAACAGTTCATATATAGTCACTGATTTCATACAGGTGTGTTGCATAGTCCTGTGTCCGTTATGTACACCATGTCCCTCATAAATATTGAGAAGAGGATTACAATAAATTACAGGAGGACATTAATAAACTTACAGAATGAGCAAACAATTGCCCAATTCTAAAAATTAATTTATGGAATGTGGTGTCGCTGGTTAGGCCAGCATTTATTGTCCATCCCCAGTTGCCCTTCAGAAGGTGATGGTGAGTTGGCTTCTTGAACTGCTGCATCCCTAAGGTGTAGACACACACAAAGCACTTTTAGGAAGGGAATTCCAGGATTTTGACCTAGCGGCAGTGAAGAAACGTGATATATTTCCAAGTAAGGATGGTGAGTGACTTGGACGGGAACGTCCAGGTGGTGGTGATGTTCCCAGGTATCTGTTAATCTTGTCCTAGTGGTCGTGAGTTTGGAAGGTGCTGCCTAAGGAACCTTGGTGTATTTTGTAGATTGTACACATGGCTGCCACTGTTCGTCGGTGGTAGAGGGATTGAATGTTTGTGGAAGGGGTAGAAATCAAGTGGACTGCTTTATCCTGGATGGTGTTGACCTTCTTAAGTGTTGTTGCAACTGTGAGGTATTACAGGGCTGTAGAGACTGGATGCAGGGATGATGTTTCCCCTGGCTGGACTGTCTGGAACAAGGGGTCACGGTCTCAGGATATGCGGTAAGCCATTTAGGACTGAGATGAGGAGAATCTTTTTCACTCAGAGTGTGGTGAACCTATGGAATTCTCTCCCACAGGAGGCTGTGGAGGCCAAGTCACTGAATAGATTTAAAAAGAAATAAATACCTTTCTAGTTTCTAAAGCTGCCAAGGGGATGGGGAGAAAGTGCAAGCATGGCCTAAAGAGAGAGGCAGAGGATCAGCATGATCACATTCTACATTGGACAGGCTTGATGGGCTGAATGATCCCGCTTTCTATGTTTCTACATCATGGTAGGAAGAATAGGGAGGTCATTTATTACTTGGAAGAAGCAAGTCTAGGTGAGGTACAGGAACAAAGGGGTTTTACTATACAAATACATCCATAGGTACAAGTTACGCCACAGGTTAGTAAGGCCATAAAAACAAAACCCAATTATGAGAATTTAGAATTGAAAAGTGGGGAACTTATGCTGAATCTGTGTCAAATCTTAGTTAAATGACAGTGAGAGTAATGTGGACAGTTGGGGCAGCACGGTAGCACAAGTGGATAGCACTGTGGCTTCACAGTGCCAGGGTCCCAGGTTCGATTCTCCGCTGGGTCACTGTCTGTGCGGAGTCTGCACGTTCTCCCCGTGTCTGCGTGGGTTTCCTCTGGGTGCTCCGGTTTCCTCCCACAGTCCAAAGACGTGCAGGTCAGGAGGAGTGGTCATGAGAAATTGCCCTTAGTGACCAAAAAAGGTTAGGAAGGGTTATTGGGTTACGGGGATAGGGTGGAAGTGAGGGCTTGGGTGGGTCGGTGCAGATTCGATGGGCTGAATGGCCTCCTTCTGCACTGTATGTTCTATGTCTATGTGTCTAGTTCTGCAAGCCATATTAAAATAAATAATATAGAGGCATCGGAGAGAGTGCAGAGAACGTTTACAAGGACGATACCAGCAATGCGTGGGTATAGATATCAGGACGTGATTGACAGGCTGCATCTCTTTTTTTCAAGAATAAAGATGACACAATAGAGGTCTTTACAGTTCTGAAAGTTTTTGATAGAATGGATAGAGAGAGAATGTTTTCTCTTGTGGGAAAGAATATAACTAGAGGTCATCAGTCTAAGATAATCAGCCAGAAATCCAATCAGGAATTCAGAAGAAACTTCCTCACTCAAAGAATGGTAAGAATATGGAGGGAGTGGATGAAGTGAATAGGAGAACAATGAGGGAGAAGGAAATAGATGTGTAAGATTGTAGATTTAGATGAGACAAGATGGGAGGAGGCTCAAGTGGTTCAAAAACACTGGCATGGACTGGATGGGTCAAAAGGGCTGTTTCAACACCGTATTCTCTATGTAATCCTATGTGAAGCTGGAAGATAGGCAGGAAAGTAAGTTGTGAAGAGCACATAGGAGTCTGCCAAGGGACATTGACAGATTAAATGAGTGGGCAAACATTAGGCAGAGGAGTATAATGTTGGATAATGTAAATGTGTTCACTTTGGCAGGAAGAATAGAAAAGCAGCGTGTTATTTAAATGGAGAGGTTACAGAGCTGTGACGTGAAGGGGGATCTTGATGTCCTGGTACATAATCACGAAAAGTTAGTATGCAGATACAGCAGGTGATTAGGAAGGCAAATGGAATATTGTTGTTTATTGGAAGGGAAATGGAATATAAAAGCCGGGATGCTTTGTTACAGTTATACAGGGCATTGGTGAGACCACATCTGGAGTACCATGTACACTATTTGGTCCCCTTATTTAAGTAAGGATATAAATGTGTTTGAAGCTGTTCAGAGAAGGTTCGCTGGACTGATACTTGGGATGAGGTGGAGTTATCTTTATGAGGAATGGTTGTACAGACTAGGCCTATATCCATTGACGTTTAGAAGAATGAATGGTGATCTTATTGAAACATGTCGGATTTGGAGGGGATTTGGTCGGGTGATGCTGAAAGGATGTTTCAATATTTAGGACTTAAATGAAATGTTATCGTATCAGGACTTGTGGCTGAATCTTGTCACAACTCATTGGGTCAGAAAAATATTTTACAAAACTCAAGCAATAAACAGTTCGAAAGCAGTTTTTAAAATCTGGATGTTTCAGATCTCATGAATTCCTCCTGACATCCTCTTTGGCCTGTGTTTCTTCTAGAAAAGAGGAATCATACTCACTTACTTATTGGGATTGAGTTACAGACCTCCAATCTCCATGCACAAGAAGAATATGTAATATGAAGTAACAACTGAATAAACTGATATGGAACAACAATACATATGTCACACCATTAAATATTCCACCCGTGACATCCCACCTCTGTTTATAGTGATTTCTTAAACCATTTACGAGTACCTATTGTTTCCAATTTGCACCGGAGACACCAATAATGCTGCTCTTTTTAATGAGTGGAATAATATCCCACCAGCGTCACCAATAATGTTGCCAAATTAACTAGATATGGCAGTTATTGATGATAATATTGCTTCTCAGAGTCGCCAGGTATCAAATAATGCCACCACAAGGCTTTACCGGATATCGATCAAAGACCAAACAACCAGTTAGTTAGTTCAAGCTCAAAGATAGTTTATTTACACACAAGGATTACTTCGACATGCAACATAAAACACTACAAGCTAAATTACACCTAACACTACAACAACCTGTACTTAACTTCAGGCACCCGGCTTTATGTAGAGGAACAAGGCCCTTGTTCAGATCTTGCGTGGCTGGGTCTGGAGAAGTGATTTGGTTTCTGCTGGGCTCATCTGTCTGGTAGTGATCGTTGGTTTTGAACTTGTCTTCTGGTCGTGATGCTACACTTGGTTTTAGGCGTAGGTCGAGGCCAAGAGAGACCGAGCGCCGGGGCCAAGAGAGACTGAACACATGGCAGTGCCTCTCTTTATCCTCCTGGGGTTTTGGGCTCTTTTAGTCGGGCCTTAGCTTTGGACCCAATAATTCGACAGGCTTCGATTACTGCCTTCGATTTTGGCCAATAAAGGGGCGGGTACCTTGGTGGCGGGGCGTGTCCTGAGCGCCATTGACCGTGGCCTTTTGGGCTCCCTGAGCAAAGGGAGTAGTGCCGATGAGTCTGTTTCTGTATCTGTAACCTGAATACAGGTCTTTTGTTATGGGGAATGCAAAGTAGCTGGGGGTTTCGATAGCGTCTAGTTATCCTAGTTGCCAATATACATAAGCTCTGAGCGTCTGAGTCCTGGGTTGACCATATTTCCCATGGTCCTTTGCAGGTGGCCATATTTCCCGGGATCCTTTGTAAGTGGCCATCCCAGAAGGCTACACTATCTTGGTGCTCCCTCATTGCTGGCAGCTGCATTGGAGGCAGGCTGTTGACTCAGATGCCCCATTGTCCTGGATTACCTTGGCAGTTATCCTCGGGTTGTTGGAGACTGTGAGGGCCCTGAATGGATGGGAGAGACATGCATAGTGACGATATATTCCTCAGCTGTCACAGTATCTTCAAACAATACTGTCACTGGCAGAGGGGCCGACGAGGTGCTGTCACCATCAGGAGCGGCCTGAGAGGCACTCCGGATGCAGATAGTTGCTCCTCATTTGCCAACATGAAGTTTGCTTGGATTTCCCTTCTCACTGTAGATGGATGAGCAGCCAGCAGAGACTCCAGGTGCCTCACTCACCTCTCACACTAGCAATTCCCTGCTCAGGTCACCGCCAGTGTGTGGGCTTGCAGGACTGAACTCAACCCCAGAAACCTTTGAATAGGCCACTGGAGCTGACACTTCATGAGAGCCGCGAATCTCTTGATGGGAGACGCTGCCCGTTCAGGGCTGAGGGTGGCCACAATGCCTATGCCCCACATGGAGTCCATTATTAGCTGGACCTGGGCACGCAAATCCTCAGGAAGCTCCACCAGATCCCCATGTATATCCCACTGGACATCTAGCTATTGCTGCCTAATGGACAACTCCAGAGGAATCAGCATTTTTCTGATTCCCAACACTTGTCCGACTGTCAGTGACCTGGGAACTCTGTCTCTGACAGCTGCTCCGGGAAATGGGACATCCCCAGTGTGTGCAACCAACTGTGCTGAAGCACTCAACCCCACCAAAGTGCCAGTATCTGAGGCGGTGTTAAGTGCAGAGCGAGTATATGATTGGCCACGCTAAATTGCCCCTTAATTGGAAAAATGAATTGGGTACTCTAAATTTATTTTTAAAAGTGAGTGTTCGTCTAAGTTATAAGGCTGTTGGTGAAGCGGCAGGGATTACATTTATTTTTCTTCTTTTAAAAAAAATTTAGACTACCCAATTATTTTTTTTTAAATTAAGGGGCAATTTAGCGTGGCCAATCCACCTACCCTGCACATCTTTGGGTTGAGGGAGTGAGACCCACGCAGACGTGGGGAGAATGTGCAAACTCCACACGGACAGTGACCGTGGGATTGCTGGGATCGAACCCAGGTCCTCAGCAGTGCTAACCACTGCGCCACCGTGCCGCCCGCATGGATTACATTCAGTGATGTCAGATGCAGAATCTAGTTTTAAAACAACAGGGATGGTACAGGTCACTGTACTTAGGGCATTACTGTACTAATTGTGTCCTGCTTGAGTAGTCTTTACAAACAAATTTAGTTAATTAATTTCAATCCTGAGCTCAGTGTGATACCCGTGGATTGATTACGCAGTCTCTCAGAGATGCTTGTGACGAATAGAAGTAGAATAGCCTCATATTGGGAGAGTACTAAAGGATACACATGGCTACAGTTTTCAGTACACCATGAGTGTCGGATCCACTTCAGAAATGTTTCAGGAGACCATTACAAGAGGGAGCCATTTATTAACATGTACTAAAATGACACCACTCATATGGCAGCAATTTGTGAGAGACACCTGCTCCATCCAAATTACCATGAACGGTTTCAACTCCCGGCAGGTTTATATGAAATAAAATTGGTGTGATGTTGAGAATCCCAAGTAAGATGGATATTGCCTTTTCAGAATTGTCACTGTAGGTCATGCTCCACTGCTGCCATTCTCTTGCATGAATGAGTAAGACCACTGAAGATATCAATTGCTAATGTTCCTTGTCATCAGTCTGTTCAAACATCATCCTTCAGATATAATAGGTAGGCTGTACAAATCCAGCGGGTATTGCCTCATCTTTATAGAACATATCTATGTTGACGTTACTTCTGAAGGGATCAGCTTCACCTTCGACCTTTTTGTACGCTTGGTTGATTTTTTTGCGCAATGAGAAGGTCAAGGGGGCTGTGGCTCTTTATTCACCAGTAAGATTGTTTGAATTGCTCGATGTACAAGGAGTTTTGTTGTTGCCAACTATATTCCTTCTTGCGACGTTCCCATTTAGGACAAGGTTGAGCTTGATCTGTTTATATGTATTTCGGAAAATGCATCACTACTCCCACTCCTACTTTCTATGTTATTTCCAGACTTTTGCAATTTCTTTGACATTTAAAATGGAAATCACAACAGGGAATATCTATTTTTTTCTGAAAAAGCAACTGCAACCGCTGTTGATGAAACTGAAGTCTTCCTTAATTTAGGGCCTCAATTGGCCCAGTGGTAGCCAGGCTGCCCGATGCCTACCCTGCTGCTAGTGAAATTGAGATGGGGGCAGAGGTGTGTGGGTAAACAGCGGACAGGCCACCCTCTAAGTTTTACCCCCCCCTCCCCCCCACCACTTACCTTGAGGCCTGCTGATGGGAGAGTGTATAATCCAGCCCAATTATTTGAAAAGGAAAACCCATATATGCTCGCTCTCCAAGGTAAAATTAGAAAATGCTGTATAGCTATAGTCAGTTAATCAGCCTCTGAAAGAGATTTGTTGTTCTTCCACTCCTGAGTATCATGTGTTGTTCTCTGCTTTGCTTTACCTGGATGGCTTGGGTGCGTGTTTTTGAACAAGGAACAACAAGCTTTGTTAACGAACAAAACTAATTTATTAACACTACTAAATAAGATTTGTATATATTCCTAAAGTACAAGGTTACTATTTTAAACTATGCTATCTCTAACGACAGAGCTCGCAAATACACAACTGCTCTCTCTCATGCCTCACCATCTTCTCCTACTTTCTACCCAGAATCCCCAAAGTCACATGATATATATATAACTGTTCTGTGGTTCCCTCTAGTGGTAAGAAGCATTACATCCCAGTCAACATACATACCACTTTAAAAAATAAATTTAGAATGCCCAATTCATTGTTCCAATCAAGAGGCAATTTAGTGTGGCCAATCCACCAACCCTGCACATCTTTTGGGTTGTGGGGGCGAAACCCATGCAAACACGGGGAGAATATGCAAACTCCACATGGACAGTGACCCAGAGCCGGGATTGAACTTGGAACCTCGGCGCTGTGAGGCCGCAGTGCTAACCACTGCACCACCGTGCTGCCCTTAATATACATATTATGACAAGAGAAAGAAAGGTTACTGTTTTCAATGGAACCGTTCGTCATAATGCAACTTTTGTGAGGTCTCACCGTCTAACATACTTTTATCTTTTAGACTTTTTGCCACTGCTTTGAAGGAGGTGTTACATCATACCAAATCTCAGGAACCAAGCTCACCTCTCCCTGTTTCCTGCTATGTTGCTCTTAGGGATAAAGGGGATATCAAGCAGGTGTTCATACTGTCCAAAACGTTACGTCACCCTGTTTCAGTCCCCAAGTAACACACCAATAAATAGCATATCCCAAAAACGTTTTACCCTTGGGCTGAAAACTTTCAGCCGTTCAATTTGTGTTTCATACTCTTTGAACCTTAGTGAACACATTTACGGGCATAAGATTTTTAATTGCTTCCATATTCCAGGACATTAATTTGTATCATGTCAAAATTTTTCTCTTCCAAAGAAACCAAGTCAAACTGACACCCTGCATCATTTCTAAGTGTCAGACTCATCTTTGTTAACTGACCTCTGTATCTTCTCAGCGGCAATAATATCCTTTTGTAATTGCAGCATAAGCTGCAGGTACATGAGTGGTAGGAAGCAGAGGGTGATGGCAGAGGCATCATTTTCTGACTGGAAGACTGTGTCTAGTGGGGTCCTGCAGAGATCAGTGTTGGGGTCCTTGCTGTTTGTGGTTTATATAAATGATTTAGATATAAATGTCGGAGGGTTGATCAGTAAGTTTGTGGATGATACAATGTTTGGCAGTGTGGTGAATAGTGAGGAGGACAGCCTTCGATTACCGGAGGATAGAGACGGGCTGGTCAGATGGGCTTATCAGTGGCAAATGGAATTCAATCTGGGTAAGTGTGAGGTGATGCACTTTGGCAGGCAGACAAGGCAATGGAATACATGATAAACGGCAGGACCCTGGGAAGCATCGAGGATCAGAGGGACCTTGGTGTGCATGTACACTGGTCCCTTAAGGTAGCAGAGCAGGTGGTTAAGAAGGCATATTGTATATTTGTCTTTATTAGCCGAGACATAGAGTTTAAGAGCAGGGAGGTTATGCTGGAACTGTATAAAACATTAGTTAGGCCACAGTTATAGTATAGTGAGCAGTTCTGGAATCCAGGAGGAATGTGATTGCTCTTGAAAGGGTGCAGAGGAGATTTACCAGGATGTTGCCTGGGCTGGAGAATTTTAGTTTGAAAAAAGATGACTGCGTTGTTTTCCTTGGAGCAGAGGAGACTGAGGGGGGACGTGATTGAGATGTCTAAAATATTGGGGGGCATAGATAGAGTAGACAGGAAGAAACATTTCAGCCTGGTGGAGGGATCAATGACCGGGGGTATAGGTTTAAGGTAAGGGGTCGGATATTTAGAGGGGATGTGAGGAAAAGCCTTTCCACCCAGAAGGTGCTGGGAGTCTGGAACTTAGAAATGATGCAGGGTGTCAGTTTGACTTGGTTTCTATAGAAGGGAAAAAAATTGACATGATACAAATTAATGTCCTGGTATATGGAAGCAATTAAAAATCTTGTGCCAATAAATGACATCGCAAGAACACATCTATATACTTCTTAAATGTTATAAGGGTCTCTGCCTCCACCACCATTTCAGGCAGAGGCTCTCATAACATATTGCAGGACATTAATTTGTATCATGTCAAATTTTTTCTCTTCTATAGAAACCAAGTCAAACTGACACCCTGCATCATTTCTAAGTGTCAGACTCATCTTTGTTAACTGACCTCTGTATCTTCTCAGCGGCAATAATATCCTTTTAAAATTGTAGCATGAGCTGCAAATACATGAGTGGTAGGAAGCAGAGGGTGATGGTAGAGGCACCATTTTCTGACTGGAAGCCTGTGTCCAGTGGAGTCCTGCAGAGATCAGTGTTGGGGCCCTTGCTGTTTGTGGTTTATATAAATGATTTAGATATGAATGTCGGAGGGCCAAGTGCTGGAAATTGGGATTAGAATAGTTGGGTAGTTGTTTGTGACCAGTGCAGATGTGTTGGGCCGAAAGGCCTTTTCTGGGTGATGTGTTTTGTACTCTGGGATAACAACTGGATGCAGCTTTAACCAAAAGATACTCCAGACCTTGAATCTGATTCAATCTGATTTATTGAACCATTACCACAGTTCGCACAGTTCTCTATGAGTTCGACTCTCTGCTAACCTAAGTGTGGTTACTCTGTCTGACTGAACCAGACTGGCTCTTAGCCACGTGCTGGAGGTGTGATACTGTACATACACCCTGACTCACTCTGTAGATGTACATCATTGGAAAGAGGTGGAGTGTGAGCGCCTCGTGCCTTTTATCGTGAGATACCACCCCTGAGTGTCCTGCCTGCTCATTGGTCATGTTCTGTTCTCTGTGTTCATTAGCTGCCTGGCTGTGCTGTCTGTATATCATTATCTGTATGTCTGCCTATCATGACACTGTGCTGTGGACCTCTATGACTCTAAGAAGATTAGAAAACAGGGATTCTTCATTCCACTGGCATCAGCTCGCTATCAACATTATTAGAAGATCTTTAGCTCAGAGAAACTAACTATTGATAATGGATATTCACGGTCAAAGCTCCAGATCCCAAAAGATAATGTTGACAGCTTAACCCGCAATCTTTAATCAGCTAGGTAGCGGAGTTCAGTTGGTACAGCTTCAAATGCTCATCAATCCCGCAGCACAATGTTTTAAATTGCTGGAACTGCAAACTGTCCTCCAGATGATACCTTCTGCAACAATATAACCTCTTTAGACTTGTACCTATTTCACCTGTTGTTACAATCTGGTGGTAATTCACTCTTTGTTTACTGAAGTTAAGCACTGTGCCAATGATTTTGTAGCGTTATTCCCTCTGTCCCATGAAGCAACATACCAGGAATTTGGGAGAAGTGAGCTAGGCTCACTGGGATTTATGCAATTACAAAAGGCTTAACCAATTTGATCCAATCCACATGATATTACAAAATGGTTGAGCGTATAGGGTACAGCGAAGACAAATGGCCCTGTTAACATCCCAAATGTAGAACTGAAGACTTGTGCTCCAGAACTAGCCATGCCCCTAGCCAAGCTATTCCAGTACAGTTACAACGCTGGCATCTGTCTGACAATGTGGAAAATTGCTCAGGTATGTCCTGCCCAGAAAAAGCAGGACAAATCCAGTCCAATCAATTATCAGCCCATCAGCCTACTTTCAATCTTCAGCAAAGTGATGACAGTGATATTTATTGGTACGTATTCAGCAGTAATCTGCTCAACAGTGCTCAGTTTAGGATGTACTCCGAGCGAGGGTGCAGAGGAGATTCACCAGGATGTTGCCTGGGCTGGAGCGTTTCAGCAATCAAGAGAAACTGGGTAAACTGGGGTTCTTTTCCTTGCGACCTAATTGAGGTGTATAAAATTATGAGGGGCTTTGATAGGGTGGACAGGAAGGAACTTTTCCCCTCAGCGGTCAACAACCGGGGAGGGGAGGGGGGGTTGTAGATTTAAGGTAATGGGCAACAGTCCAAAGATGTGCAGGTTAGATGGATTGGCCATGCTAAATTGCCCCTTAGTGCCCAAAGGTTAGGCAGAGTTACTGGGTGACAGGGATAGGGCGGGGTTTGGGCCTGTGTAGGGTGGTCTTTAGACTGGTTGGTGCAGCCTTGATGGACCAAAGGGCCTCCTTCTGCACCATAGGGATTCTATGATTATATAGGTGCTTGATGGTTGACGCGGATACGATGGGCCGAAGGGCCCCATTCCATCCCCCAAAATGTCTCTGGCTCAATGACTACTCGGCTCCAGACGTCATGGGTTCGTCCGGCAATTATTGCGTTGCTGTTTGTGGGAGCTTCATGTGTGAAAATTGTCTGCTGTGTGTAGTGTGTAGTGATCCTTACTTGAGTGTGTACAGAAGGGGCTGATGGGTAATGGAAAGACCACCAGGGGGCAGCACGGGCATGTATAGAAGTGACCCCGAAGGCTCTCTTCCTCACTTTGGCTGCACAGACTGTGAGGAGAACAGGGACGGAAATCGAGCTCAGAGCTGCTAGTGTGGTCAGGCCTAGTTACAGAACATAGAAAAGTTGTAACCTCATTTACAAGTGCAGTTCTGTAGGTAAGAGCTCACAAAATTATTTAAGTTGTGTTGCACAATAAATCTGCCATCAAATTTCTGGACGACTTCTAGCCTTCTTTCCAGAGTGTCTACTGTAACTGAGTTACCATCTCTACAGGAAACAAAACACTGTGTTAGCGACATTCCAACAGTGACTATAATTCAAAAGTACTTCATTGGCTGTGAAGTGCTTTGGGATGTCCTAAAGTGAAGAAGGATCTAAATAAACACAGGACTTTCTGTTATAACCCGCACGAGACCTACGAGGTTGGAGCAATCAACCACCCATGAGTCTCACCGAATAAAATCGCCCTCACTAAGCGGGCCTCCTCAGTGCAGGAAGAGATTGAGGTGACATTTTCAAATGGTGCCCTGAACTCCCGACGCCCTGACATGACCCGCAGACCCACCCACTACCTCAACTCACCTGTTGGGGGTCCTTGAGCCCCCTGTACCCGACAACATGCTGACAGAGCAACCATGGGCCTGATCCATGGCGTGAGCAAAATGCAAGCTTGGCACATTGGCGCTGCTAGCCTGATATCTTGGCAGTCCCCCTGCCAGCCTGGCAGTGCCACCAGGGCACCCTGGAAGTCCCAGACTGGGACCTGGGTGACACTGCCAGGGTGCCAGTCTGGCAGTGCCAAGGTGCTCAGGTAGCACCAGCAGTGCCAGGGTACCAGTCTGGCCAGAGGACAACCACCCCGGGGGCTCCAATTACCTGGAAGACCCCATAGTACCAATACGCCTGGTCCTCCTTTATGTTGACCGGGACTAATCGGCACTCGGCTGAGGTCTCCTCGGTGAGGCTGTTAGATGCCCGGTGGCTGTTGGATCCGGCAACAGCATGGGCTAAGTGGGTTCTTAAACTCACTAACTGTGCGAGACTGTGTCCTGCCCATTGTGGGCGGGATCCAGATCGCGACGTCTCATGGGAGATAGTTTGATCCTGCAAGGCATAACGGCTATCGGGAATCTGGGAGAGGCCTTACCTGGGATCTACCGGCCGCATCCTGTCACGATTCTGGCGGGGCGCGGCTGGTAAATCACGCTCAGGCTCAGGAGAAGGAGAGACAGAGTGTAAGAAAAGAGAGGGGGACAGGCAGTTTGGGAAAGGAAAGCAAGTGAAAAGTTTAGCTGTTTTTCAGGAGTGCTGTGGGTGAGACAATCTGTGCTACTCAGAATTTGTTTGGGTGATTTAGTCTCATCTCATTTCAATGTGCATAGTATGTCTCTTATATTCAATGATTTATTTTATTTAGCATTTTGTATCAGCCGGGAATGCATAGTGCTGCATAGGTTGAATATTTCAACTTGTACGTTGGCTTTTTGGGAAAGAAATGCCTGAAGGACATAGCTCTATCTTTAATATTGACTCCTTTGGAAACCTTTGATTCACATAAAGTTGTTCAGCTTAAAGCCGCAATTTCCAGAACACAAATTCAACTTATAGTGAGGGCTTCCTGTGTCCCTTTACATGGTGCTTTGTCAATTTTTGTTTGATAATGCTCCTGTGAAATGTTATGATCCCAGGTGATGTCCACAACTGGACGGGAAGATCTCAGAAGACACTCTGGCTCAAAAGACCATGGGCGAATTCTCTGGTCCGCCAGCGGCGTTTTACGGTGTGGCAGGCCCCTGCCGGCAGCAGGATTCTCTCTTACCGCAGCTGGCCAATGGGGTTTCCCATTGTAGCCACCTCACACCGTCAGGAAACCCACAGGCGTGGGTACGCTGCTGGGGAACTGGAAGATCCTGCCGATGGAGAATTCCGCAGCATAATTTTTACTTTTTTAAGAAAACATAGAGGAAGCGAGTCACGGGACTGTTAGTTTTAACAAGAAAAGAAATGTATTAAACATGAAAAGTTTGATTATAATACAGTACTCCTTTACCCCCTTGTGGTGAATGAGATTCACACGGCATTCTAGTTACCAATGTCACTCTGTTCCAAGTATATACATGTATCAATATTGTAAGTGCAGTTACACTACCTGACCACCAGGGGGAGTAGCTCGGGGAGTACTCGAGAGTTTGTACTGGGCTCCCCCCTTGGCTCCGCCCAGAACTCCTCCCCCTGGAGCTGCTGTATAACACCCCAAATGACTGATGCCACTCAACTGATCTTCTGTGGATGTCTTCTTACAATTTCCCCACATGATTGTCACATGAAGGTTTCTAAACTCCACTCCCAAAAATACACTTTAAAATCTTCTTGCAAACAATGCTTTCCGTCAGCTATTTGCATTTTGGTTTTATCCCTATCCCTTCAAACAATGCTTCTGCTCCACTTTTAACCTGGAATCCGGCACCATGATTTCCAGCTCTCCTTTCAGGTTTCCTTTATCTTAAATGCTTTTATACAAACTTAGGGACTGAGTCCCCAGAAGAACGCTGTTGCTTTGAACACTGGAAATAGGGGTACCAACACTTACAATTGCTTCAGATATATGCCTTGTCTGTAGCCAACCTCATCAGCTCTTCTCTTCCCAGATTTGGCCTTAACTTCCATACACGGTGTCCCAAAGGCAGTTCCTCCTTGATCATTTAACTTCAGACATCTTGGAAACCTCTTTTCATTTCTCTAATTTCCTTAACTAGCTGTTTTCTAAGTTTCCTGCACTTGTTTTCGTAACCATAACTCCATGGTATGGCTTTTTATCTCACAAAGATGAGAGAGATATTTCCTCTCTAGTCTTCTATAACCAACTGTATTCAGCTAAAAAAAACTAAACTCAATAAGCATTCCTACCGTAAGCAGACATTTTCTTCTCCCACTTGTTTACTTCACATGCCATAACCCTCTCTAAGCACAAGGAAAGCAGAGTTTGGGCTGAACAAACCCCACATTTCCAAAGAACTTTGGCTAGCATGAATTTAAAAAAATATTTTTATTCTCCATTTTCACATTTTCTTCAGAATTTACACCCCACCAACAAACAGTAAACGGTAACGAATACAATGTCAATCCCCCTACTAACAACAACGGTCCCATCCTCCCACCACCCCCCAAACAACGGCCCACCTGACAATATAAGCATCAAATAAAACTAAACCTCCCCAGGAGGAAAAAAGGAAAAAAGAAAAAGGAATCAGGAATCGCCTATGGTCACCATTGACAAATATGTTCCACCACCCCAACCCCCACCCCCCTAATATTCAACGCCATCCAATCCACAAGAGTACCGTGAATGACACCCATGAATTGTAGACAACCCCCCCCCCCCACCACACTGCGACTCCTCCCCTCCACTTCCTCTTGTAAGCTCATCCCCCCAACCTTGGTTCCTTCCCCCAACTTTTCACCCCGACTAGACTCACCAAAATCTGTTCTACCTTGCTCCAACGGCCGCAGCTTCTCCCTCCACCTCACTCCTGTTCACAGGCTGGCTTAAACCGGGTCTCCTTCCCCCTTGCCCGGTCCCAGGAAAACTAAGAAATTCCCTTCAGCACACAACCCCAGCATACACACCCAAGCCCCAAGAACCATAATTGCAAATGAAAGTCCCAACTCTTCCCTTGTCTAAATATACAGCGTCGACACATTTAGTACACACACCAACACTCAGTGAAAAAATAAGGTTACATGAGGCTACATCGGTACACGACCCGCTCTCAGTCCCATTTCTCAATTCTGCCACAGTCCTTCTGCCTTCGCAAACTCTTCCGACGCTTCCACTGTCCCAAAATAAAAGTCCTTGGATTTGTAGGTCACCCTCAACTTAGCTGGATATACTATGCCGCACTGCACCTTGCTGATGTACAGTGCCCTCTTCACCCGGCTGAAGGCAGCCTGCCTCCTCGCCAGCTCCACCGTAAAGTCCTGGTATATGCGTATACCAGCTCCAGCCCACTGCACCACCCGCTTCATAGAATTTCATAGAATTTACAGTGCAGAAGGAGGCCATTCAGCCCATCGAGTCTGCACCGGCTCTTGGAAAGAGCACCCTACCCAAGGTCAACAACTCCACCCTATCCCCATAACCCAGTAACCCCACCCAACACTAAGGGCAATTTTGGACACTAAGGGCAATTTATCATGGCCAATCCACCCAACCTGCACATCTTTGGATTGTGGGAGGAAACCGGAGCACCCGGAGGAAACCCACGCACACACGGGGAGGATGTGCAGACTCCGCACAGACAGTGACCCAAGCCGGAATCGAACCTGGGACCCTGGAGCTGTGAAGCGATTGTGCTATCCACAATTCTACCGTGCTGCCGCTTCTGCTTTGCCCAGCACAGGACCTTCTCCTTCACGCTATACCTACGGAAACACACAGTTACTACTCTTGGCGGCTCACTCGCCTTTGGTATAGGCCTCCACGAGCCATGAGCCCGATCCAGTTCGTATCGAGAGGGATTGTCCCCCTCCCCCAGTAGCTCCAGCAATATCATGGCAAAATGCTCCATCAGCCTTGGGCCTTCCACCCCTTCAGGCAGACCCACGATCCTCAGATTCTGCCACCTGGATCTGTTTTCCAGGTCTTCCATTTTGGCTCGCAGACCCTTGTTCGTCTCTATCACCTTCTGCAACTCCTTCCCCATTGAGGTGAGTTGATCACTTTGCTGCGATAATGCGTCTTCCATTTCCTTCAGTGTCTCACCTTGCTCCCGCACCTCCGCCGCTGCACTTGATACCGCCGCCCTCATCGGGGAAATCGCCTCCTCCACCAGCACTTTCATCTCCTTCTCCATCGCTTCCATATGTTTTGTGAACCGTTTTTCAAGTTCCACAACCATCACCTTGGTCATTTCTTCTGCCGTGAGCAATGCGACCTCCTCTGGTGCCCCAGCCTCTGCTTTCCTTACAGTTCCTGTGCTGACTTTTCCACTCACCGGCGGACTTTCATTAACCTCCTTTTTCACGGCTGTTTTTCTCCCAAACTTGGACATTTCTCCTCCCTGTGCCGCCTTACAGCCTTTTCAGCCTCCATTGCCCCTGGGACTGGGCGTTAAAACCCCAAAGTTTCTATTCCCGAGCGGCCTCCCGCCCGCCTTCACCGGAAGCCGGCTGGCATGAATTTAACGATACGTTTCCCTTCCTTCCTTAGAAACACTAAATTAAATCCATTTAAAACTGAAATTTATTTCTAATATTTAACAATAAATCCCTTAAAACTACCTGTTTTCATGACAGAAGTAACTTGGGATATTTCCCTACACAAAAATGTACCACAGAAATACAAGCTTTGTGGATGATTTGGCCATGTGATCTTCCAAATGGCTGTAAATGTAAAGCAAAGCAAATGGAAATCTGAGCAAATTAATTTCCACTCTATTTCCTGTTTAAGGACTGCCTCCACCAGGTTTCATAGAATTTACAGTGCAGAAGGAGGCCATTCGGCCCATCGAGTCTGCACCGGCTCTTGGAAAGAGCACCCTACCCAAGGTCAACACCTCCACCCTATCCCCATAACCCAGTAACCCCACCCAACACTAAGGGCAATTTTGGACACTAAGGGCAATTTATCATGGCCAATCCAGCTAACCTGCACATCTTTGGACTGTGGGAGGAAACCGGAGCACCCGGAGGAAACCCACGCAGACACGGGGAGGATGTGCAGACACCGCACAGAGAGTGACCCAAGCCGGAATCGAACCTGGGACCCCGGAGCTGTGAAGCAATTGTGCTATCCACAATGCTACCGTGTTGCCTCCCCGTTCTGTTGGGTGTGCGTGCCTCCCGACCAGAGTTTCCTTTCTGTGCTTGGCCCTGGTGATGTCGAACACTCTGATGGAAAAACAATGAGACTCAATAGGCAGGATTCTCCGATCCCCCGCCGGGTCAGAGAATCGCCGGGGGTCGGCATGAATCCCGCCCCCGCCGTCCTCTGAATTCTCCGGCCCTCCAAAAGTCGGTGAGGCGTGAATTGCGCCACCCGCCTCAGAGAATGGTGGGGACTGGTGCGAGTCAATGGGCCCCGGGGCTGCCCGAATTCTCTGGCCCGCGATGGGCCGAAGTCCCGCTGGTTTTTTGCCAGTTCCGCCGGTGTGGATCAGACTAGGTCCCTTACTGGCGGGACCTGGCAGTGTGGGCGGGCTCCGGGGTCCTGGTGGGGGGGCGCGGGGCGATCTGTCCCCGGGGCATGCCCCCACGGTGGCCTGGCCCGCAATCGGGGCCCATCGATCGGCGGGCGGGCCTATGTCGTGGGGGCACACTTCTCCTACCCGTCGGCCATGTCAGCCTCCATCACGGCCTCCACGATGGCCGACGCGTAGGTGAACCCACTACCCCCGCGCATGCGCGGGGATGACGTCACCAGGCGATGACGCTTCCGCGCATGCGCGACTCTCGCCGGCCGGTGGAGTCCCTTCGGCCCCGGCTGGCGTGGCGCCAAAGGCCTTCCACGCCAGCTGGGCGGGATTCTCCCGTACCCGGCGGGGCAGGGGGTCCCGGCGGGACGGTGTGGCATGGACCACTCCGGCACCGGCCTAGCCCCTGAAGGTGCGGAGGATTCCACACCTTTGGGGCGGGCCGACACCGGAGTGGTCCATGCCACTCCGTCCCGCCGGGGCCCCCTGCCCCGCCGGGTACGGGAGAATCCCGCCCAATATATCTGAAAGCTTGAAGTTTTATCTAAGAATTATAAACCTTGTCAATGCATCATTAGAACACTTAGAAAAGTATTATTGGGACCTTTCTTTAGCTGGCTCTAAAGTTAACTGCAATTCAAAATTTAAATTCGAGACACATCAGTTGGCAATTTATATTGCTATTATTCTAGAAAATAATTAGAGATTTAATTCATATTATTATACGCACTTGAATTTTAAATGTTAATGGCTTCCTAATGTTTTATCAAGAATGAGTCATTGTTTGTGACATCTGCCTTCTGACGATTACTGTGAATTGATAGACCGTGACTTAGTTTGATGTAACATATCTGATCTGACATTTGTTGAATCCACAATTAGAAGTCAGGGAAATAAATTTGACTTTAGAACTCTATTTAAGATGCCAGTAAGAAGAGTCAACTGACAGAAAATCAGTACTTTAATTTGAAGGAACATATATACCCACAGTCACAACTTGCTCCAAGGCAATAAATACAGATAGATATAAATCTCTCAACTCTTATTATTCCTTTGCACACTAATATTGATCAGAATGTCCTTGGGTTTTGCAGAGCTATTAAACCTATTTAATGATTTATTTTTGTTAGTTTGTTTTCTGTGCATTGAGGTGAGGAAGGCCACTTCTAGGACTGGACTTTAGACAGTGACAAGGGGCCCCGTGGCAGGCCAGTCAATGAACCAAGCATCTCAGTGTGCATGCTCAGCAGTATTTTGCTGTAAGCCACCCATTGAAGTCCTCAATTGATGCCCCTTAGAATAACTTGTCTCCCTCCAGTGAACCAGCACATGAACTGTCCTTTCCCCCCTGGCCTGGCTGTAGCCCATTCATATCTGACAACTCGCCGCATACTGATTCCAAATCTATACGACATTCTAAAGTGTGACAGTGCTTCTATATCAGTAACATTGTGTTGCTCTCGCTCTTCCTTTTGAGGCTGCAGGAGATCCCACAGACCATCGTTCCTGGGTATCTGAAAGCAGAAAATCAGACAAAGGCGAAGGGTGAGGGACGAGGAATTGGGATGGAAATAGTGAGATCGATGGTCACACCATCAGTACTTCATTCCAAATAGAAGTGAGAATGATCGCAGGATGAGGGCGAGGTGAGATTTGAGATTGATTTGGATTTGTTAAATGCCTCCAGTGCTGCATCCAGAAATCTTTTGAGCTCCTTCTCTTTCCTGTTGCTCCATTTGGGGTCCTTCCCCTGACAAGCAGTACTCGCAGAGACAGACAGCAGCTTCCTTAAAATCAGTACAGTTCCCTTTAAAGAGGAGCAGACTGCCTTTAAGAGTGGACGGCTCACTGGAACACATGTCAACTACCATTGTGGTAGTTTGAGACACACACTGGAGGCTTCCCAGTAGTTACAAAAGGGTTTCATAGAATCATAGAACCCTTACAGTGCAGAAGGAGGACATTTGGTCCATCGTGTCCACACCGATCCTTCGAATGAGCAGTCTACCCATGTTCACCCCGCCCTATCCCCATATCCCCACAACCTAACCTGCACTTCCCTGGATACTAAGGGGAAATTTAGCAAAACCAATCCATCTAACCTGCACATCTTTGGACTGTAGCAGCAAACCGGAGCACCTGGAGGAAACCCACGCAGACACGGGAGGAATGTACAAACTTCACACAGTCAGTGACCTGAGGTCGGAATTGAACCCGGGTCCCTGGTGCAGGAAGCAGCAGTGCTAACCACTGAGCCACAATGCCGTCCATGATGTTAGCTAAAGATTACACAACTGTACAAGTACCCAATCATACCAGTGAGTGCTATATTTAATTTGAATTAGATTTTAATGTAAGTTCACAAGTAATTTTTCATATTAGCAGTTCATTCATAGAATCCCTATAGTGCAGGAGACCATTCGGCCCATTAGATCTGCATCAACCCTCCGAAAGAGCATTCCACCTAGGCCCTATCCCCGTAACCCTGCGCAGTGATTGTGACCAATCCACTGAACCTGCACATCGTTGGATTGATTGCCTGATACCAGAATATTTACTGAAAGGCATTTTCTTTTATCTATCTACCATTGTTGGGGTGACCAGTCCTTGGTTTATTCTCTCATTTGTTTCCTTGATCATTTAGCTGGGAGTGTTTTAGACTTACGTTTGTATGAAAATGTTGGCTTGCATTATCCAGAGCTTCTGAACACAATACTATTACATTTTCAGTACCTGATGGATGTTGATGAAAGGTAAAGGCAGAGGGATAACAGGAGGGGTACACTTAACAGGTCTTTACACCAGCTCCCTGGTCCAACTACTCGGGGCCAACAGAGGAACGTAGGAATTAGGAGCAGAAGTCGGCAATTCAACCACTCGAGCCGGCTGCACCATTCAATCAGATCATGGCTGATCTCTTCCTGGTCTCAAATCCACCTCCCCACCTGTTCCCCATGTCCCTTTAACCCGTTATTTGATCAGAAATATATCTATCTCCTTCTTAAAATCATTTAATCACTCAGGCTCCACTGCACCATGGGGCAGCGAGTTCCACAAATTCACCACCCTCTGCAAGAAGTAGTTCCTCCCAGGACCTCATGCAAACTCCCAATTGGCCGGACTTCATGCACTACTGTGCGATTGGCCTTGAAAAGTTCACGTGGTCAATGGAGCTTGCCTTCTTAAAGGGGCCACATTGCCCCAAAAGTCATGTACAAAAGTTACAAATGTTAACAGAGACAACCGAGGAAAAAGAGTCCATCAAATAGTTAATTGGTCCGGAGACCTCTGGGTCTCCCGAACTTCCATAGCTTGGTCACAGGCCTGGCTCTCTCATGAATTGTCAAATGGTCCATAGTCGATGCCACCTCAAGCAGGACCACTTCAACAACAACCGCAAACTAGCCTCACCATCCTTGAAAGTTACAGCTTTTTGAACAGAAGTGGCAGTCCGTGTTTTCCCTTGGTTGGACCAAGTTACAAGAGTATTCACAGTGCTTGATGGACTTGTTGACTCCACATTGGGGGTCACCATCCCTCAGCTCCTCTATCAGTCAACGTGCTTCGTGATGGTCATCCTGTTACATCAACCGTGGGCCACAAACATCCTTCTACCCAAAGCGAACCTGCGGCGAAATTATGGACCAAAACAGGGTCTCCCACCCGGAATGAGCTGTCCTCTCTCTGCTTTGGCCATTGACTCTTCTGGCAGGCCTGATGTGTCTCCACTCTCCCCACCAAATTGGAAAATACAAGATTCAATCGGGTTCTCAACTGACGGCCCATGAGCAGCTCAGCTGGTGTGACTCATTGAGGGGTTGAGTTGTACAACAATAAAAAATTAGCCAGCCTCTGGCGAAGTGGTGTATCTGATTTTTCATGGCGCTCTAGAAAGTTTGAACGGCCCTCTCAGCTAGACTGGGTGGTAGGGGGGCTTTCCTCATGTTTGTATGCTATTTTCTCTCAGAAAATGCTGGAAATCACCGGCAGTGAAGGGGGTACCATTGTCCGAAACAATTTACACAGGCAGCCCATGAATGGTAAACACCCAGTGCAAGGCATCTACCGTGGCCGCTGTGGTAATGGTCCCCATTGCCTGGACTGATGGCCACTTTGAGTGGGCGTCTACCAGCACCAAAACATCTTGCACATAAACGGGTCTACACAATCCACGGTGATTCCCAGGGGTGAAAGGTGGCAGAAGGCGGCAAACGTTACTGCGTTTGGCAAGGGTTACACTGTTGTACTAGTTCTTCAATGGATTTCTCTATGCCTGAAGCACCAAAATCTTCATAGTTCTCTGCCCTAAGTGGGTTCTCTTGAAGGGGGTGCCTGTAGCCTGAGGTGGGATGACCACTCATGATCCCCAGAGAATCATGCCGTCTTCACAAGTTTACTCGTCTTGACTGAAGTAGGGCCTCAGTTGTTCAGATTCTCCTAACGCTAGCCAGACTGTGGGTGCGATTCTCCGCTCCCCACGCCGGGTGGGAGAATCGCGGGAGGGCCGGGCGAATCTCGGCACGCCGCCCTGGCACCCCCCGTGACTCTCCCACACCCCCCCCACCCCCCAAAATGGCGTGTCGCGGAATCGCCGGTCGCCGTGAATAACGGCGACCGGCGATTCTCCGGCCCGAATGGGCCGAGCGGCCTGACGTTCCCGACCTGTTTACGCCGACGGCAACCACACCTGGTCGCTGCCGGTGTGAACATAGCGCTAAAGGTAAGTTTGGGGCCTGGGGGGGCGAAGAGGCGATCGAGCACCACGGCCGTGCTCGGAAGGGACTGGCCCGCGATCGGTGCCCACCGATCGTCGGGCCGGCGTCTCCAAGAGACACACTCTTTCCCCTCCGCCACCCCGCAAGATCAAGCTGCCAAGTCTTGCGGGGCAGCGGAGGGGAAGACGGCAACCTGCGCATGCGCGGCTGACGTCACTTAGGCGCCGCCGTTGCGTCATTCTCGGCGCGCCACTTTGACGCAAGCGTCAAGGGCCGGTGGCCGAGTTTCTCGAAAAGCTGCTCCTAGCACCCCGGGGGGAGAATAGGGGGCGAGGAGCGGCCTCCGACGCCATCGTGAAACTCGGCCGAGTTCACGACAGCTTTCCCGATGCCGCGCGGCATTGGAGAATCGCGCCCTGTATCATTTAATTTACCTTGGAAAGAATAGGGTCTCTTTGAGTCCATCTGCAGATGAGCTTCGCGGACATTGGCGGGGTGTCTAGGAGGTTTAGAGCTGGAATGATGTCCTGGGGTACCAGTGGTGGTGGAATGCTCTTGGGTAGGGGGCTGGCGACTTAATGCATCTGCAGTAGCAATTTGTGTCCAGGCCAGTGCTAAAAAGTACAGTTGTAATCCACCAATAACAGGGCCCAATGCTGTACCCTCACCCAGACTATGGGTGGGTTGGACTTAACTTCCCTTAACAGGTCCAGTAATGGCTTATGGTCAGTCACAATGTCAAACCATCACCATATACACACTGGTGCAATTTCTTCACATTAAATTTAACCGTTAAGTCCTTTTTCTCAATCTGGGCGTAGTTTTGTTCTGTTTCAGAAAGGTTCTCTGAGGCAAAGGCAATAGGGCGTTCAAAACCATCTCCCATTTAGTGGGAATAAACAGCCTCTATACTGTAAGGGGATGTGTCACATGTCCGTACGATTGGTTTACCCGAATCAAAATGCACCAAGAGGAATTCTTGCTTCACGACTCGGAACGCTTCCTCTTGGGGCTCCCTCCATTGCCACCACTTATTTTCTTTAAAAGTAGGTGTAATGGTGCCGATGTTAAATCAAAATAAACCTTTCATAACAATTGGCCATACCAAGGATGGATTTAAGGTCGCTAACATTTTTGGGTGAAGGGCCGTTTTGTATGGCCTTGACTTTTTCTTCCTGTGGGTGCAACCCAGCCGCATCAACGCAAAGTCCCAGGAATGTCACATTTTAGGTGGTTCTGGGTGATGTGTTTGGCGCTGTGGATCCGTGAAACACATACAGGCCACCAACACTAAAAATAGTACAACACTATTTTATTAAACTATAAACTGTTGAACACAGTCTTACTGTGGGCAAACATGATGTTAGATTAACTAAAGACCTGTGCCTGTCCTAACCAGTCTGATCACTCAGCACATGGTGAGGATCTTAGCTGTAAACTATAAGCTCTTGTACTTCTGAAAGGCTGCATCCCGAATGAGTGGGAAAAGTGATGCCCTCTGTCTTTATAGTGAGTGTGCTCTAACTGGTGATTGGCTGCGGTGTTATGCATGTTGATTGGTCCTATTGTATGTCCATCAGTGTGTGTGTCTGCACCATGATATACTGGTGTATATTATGACATCCCCCCCTTTATAAAAAAATTTGTATGTATGTGTGTGGATACTGTTCCTAACTATCTGTATGGTGTGAAGACGTATTTACAGGACTATGTACAGGAACACTAAGCTATATACAAGCAAAGGAGCCTGGTGCAGAGAACTAGTATGCACCAAAATGAACGAGAACAATACGATATACAAACCAAGAAAACGATCAAACAAGGCAGGGAAACAACTCAGAGAGTCCATAAATTTGTAAAGTTCATAAATTCAGTCTCTGAGGTGGGCGACGAATTCTGGTTGACGTATTCAAGGGTGGGTCGGGAGCCGCCAGGTCAGGAGCTGGATGGACTGCATCACAGTCGGGAGGAGGCAGAGTGACAGGAAGCACTGCACAGTCCATTGCAGGGTCAGCAGGGGAGCAATCCGGAGGATCCTGTGGCGATCGTGGAACAAAGCGAAGGGCACGCCAATTGCAGCACAGAATGGATCCATCTGGGAGCTGAACCAGGAACGAGCGGGGGCCACCTGCCTAAGGACAACAGCAGTTGCAGACCAGCCACCATCCGGGAGATGGACACGAACATTGTCGTTCAGAGTGAGAGCGGGGAGATCAGCAGCACGGGAATCATGTGCCGCCTTGTGCTGCGCCCGAGACTTCTGCATTTTGTGAAGAACTGGAACATGGTCGAGATTTGGTACTTGGATAGACGGCACCGTCGTCCTCAGAGTGCGATTCATTAACAACTGTGCTGGTGACAGACCAGTGGACAGCGGGGGAAGCGATAGGCCAGCAAGGCAAGATAGAAGTCAGATCCGGCATCGGCAGCCTTGCATAGGAGCCTCTTGACTATGTGAACCACCTTGTCTGCTTTGCCATTGGACTGGGGGTACAGGGGGCTGGATGCAACGCCAGGCGAAGCTGGCCCATTCCTGGCTGGTGAAGCAGGGGCCATTGTCCGACATCTCTGTGAGCAGGATGCCGTGCCGAGCAAATGTTTCTTTCCACGCCCGAATGACTGCGGACAAAGTGAGGTCGTGCAATCTTATCACCTCCGGATAGTTTGAAAAGTAGTCGACAATCAGGACATAGTCCCTACCCAATGCGTGGAACAGGTCGATGCCCACCTTGGTCCAAGGCGACGTGACCAACTCATGGGGCAGCAGAGTCTCCCGTGGTTGGGCCGGCTGAAAGTGCTGGCAGGTGGGGCAGTTGAGTACTGCGTTGGCAATGTCGTCATTGATACCGGGCCAGTACACAGCCTCACGGGCCCGTCGGCGACACTTTTCAACGCCCAGATGGCCCTCGTGTAACTGTTCCAGGACAAGCTGGCACATGCTATGCGGGATAACAATGCGGTCTAGTTTCAGGAGAACCCCATCAACGACTGCCAGGTCATCTCTTACGTTATAGAACTGAGGGCATTGGCCCTTGAGCCACCCGTCCGTCATGTGGCGCATGACACGCTGTAGCAGGGGGTCAGCCGCCGTTTTGCAGCGAATTTGGATCAGATTTGGATTCATCTGATGCAGGTAGATGGGGGGCTGCGAACTCTACCTGGGCGTCGACCTGGCAGACGAACCCCTCTGGGTCACACGGAGTGGTGACTGGCCTTGAGAGGGCGTCCGCAACGATGAGGTCCTTACCTGGGGTGTACACCAGCTGGAAATCATATCGCCGGAGCTTGAGCCGAATACGCTGGGGGCGAGGCGTCATGTCGTTCAAGTCCTTCTGTATTATATTGATGAGCGGGTGATGGTCGGTCTCGACAGTGAATTAGGGAAGTCCATAGACATAGTCGTGAAACTTCACAACACCGTTCAGAAGGCCCAGGCACTCCTTTTCTATCTACACGTAGCGCTGCTCTGTAGGGGTCATTGCCCGTGACGCATACGCAACGGGGGCCCATGACGAGGCCTCATCACTCTGCAAAAGCACGGCTCCAATGCCAGACTGACTGGCACCTGTAGAGATTTTTGTCTCCTTTGCTGGATCAAAGAAGACCAGAACTGGGGCCGTGGTTAGTTTAGCCTTTAGTTCCCTCCATTCTCGCTCGTGGGCAGGGAGCCACTGGAAGTCTGTCGTCTTCCTGACCAGGTTCCTGAGAGCCGTGGTATGAGAGGCGAGGTTAGGGATGAACTTCCCTCAACAATTTACCATCCCCAAGAACCGGAGGACCGCTTTCTTATCTTCTAGCGTTCTCATAGCTGTGATGGCAGCTACCTTGTCCGCATCCAGCCGCACGCCCAAATGGGAGTTGTGGTCCCCTAGGAATTTGATATCTGTCTGACCAAAAGAGCATTTGGCTCTGTTGAGGCGGAGGCCATGTTCGTGTATTCATCTGAAAACGTGTTGGAGGCGATTAATTGCTCCTGTGGGGTGGTGGACCAGATAATTATGTCATCGACATAGACACGAACACCTTCAATCCCTTCCATCACTTGTCCCATGTTCCTATGAAACACCTCGGACACCGAGATGATTCCAAACGGCATTCTGTTGTAGCAATATCTTCCAAAGGGGGTATTGAACGTGCATAGCTTTCTGCTAGATTCATCTAGCTGGATTTGCCAGAAGCCTTTTGAGGCATTGAGCTTTGTGAAGAACTTGGCGTGAGCCATTTCACATGTGAGATCTTCACGCTTGGGAATTGGATAGTGCTCTCTCATGATATTGTGATTAAGATCATTGGGATCAATACAAATTCTCAATTCGCCGGAAGGCTTCTTTACACATACCATGGAACTAACCCAGTCGGTTGGTTCCATGACCCTGGAGATCACTCCTTGGTCCTGGAGGTCTTGGAGCTGTTGCTTGAGGCGGTCATTAAGGGGCGCTGGGACACTGCGAGGTGTGTGTACCACAGGCGTGGCGTTCGGCTTTAATAGAATCTTGTAGGTATACGGGAGTATGCCCATGCCCTTGAAGACGTCGTGGTACTGGTTGATAATGGCGTTGAGTTGCGCCCTGAAGTCGGTGTCTGGATAGGCAGACGCATCAATAGGAGAGAGAGAATGAACCCTCTGCACTAGGTTCAACAGCTTGCATGCCTGCGCACCAAGCAAGAAGGCTTTCGAGGAACCTACGATTTCAAACGGCAAGATGGCTTTGTGTGAACGATGCGTCACTTCCAGTTGGCATGAGCCGCTGGCAGCAATGGCATTTCCATTGTAATCAAGTAGTTGGCATGCAGAGGGCAGGGTGGCTGGTTTCACACAAAGGCTTTGGAGGTCAGACCGCGCAATGAGATTGGCGGAGGCACCGGTGTCCAGGCAGAATCGTATTTGGGACCGGTTGACCGTAAGGGTGGCACACCACTCATCATCCAGATCGATGCTGTGTATCGGAATGGGCTTGGTGCTGTGCTTTGGAGACATCCTGTTCTATGTGATGATGCCGACTTGAAAAGGCGCCTTCGGGTCGTTGCTGTCAAAATCAGGGGATAGGTCTGGGTCAGGCTCGATGACTGTGGGCTGAATGGCCCGGACATCCCTGCGAGGCTGGCTGGAGCGACGAAAGCTAGGAGGTTGAGTTTGATCTGCATAAGGAAACATAGTGGGGAGCTTGCCGCACCGTTTCAGCCACCTGGATGTGGGAATACCGACTAGTGGCGTGTTCGTGGAGCACGCAGGTCACAATGGCAATCGCTAGGGTGAGCTGCTTGACCTTAAGAAGCTGCTGGAGAAGGGGGTCCGACTGAACACCGAAAACTATCTGTTTGACCTTAAGAAGCTGTTGGCGAAGGGGGTCCGACTGAACACCGAAAACTATCTGGTTGCGCATCATGGAGTTGGAGGTGACCCGTAGTTGCAGGACTGCGCAAGGATACGGAGGTGGGTGATAAAGGACTGGAAAGGTTCGTCCTTACCCTGTAAGCGCTGCTGGAAGATATAGCGCTCGAAGCTTTCGTTCACCTCGACGTTGCCGTGACTGTCAAACTTGAGGAGGAATTTAGATTTATCTTCACCATCGACGAAGGTGAGAGAATTGAAGATGTGGATAGCGTGGTCCCCGGCTGTGGAGAGGAAGAGAGCAATCTTCCTGGCGTCCGAGGCAGCTTCCAGGTCCATGGCCTAAAGGTATAGTTGGAAGCTCTGTTTTAAGATCTTCCAGTTGGACCCCAGGTTGCCGGTAATGCGGAGCGGCGGTATCGGGCGGACGCTGTCCATGTTGCAGGATGGCTGTAAACTGGTGGAAGGCAGATCACTTGCAGGTAGGTCTAAGAAGTTCTAACATCTACTACTGGTACCATGATGTGTTGGGTGCTGTGGATCCGTGAAACACATACACTTAAAATAGTACAACACTATTTTATTAAACTATAAACTGCTGAACATGCTATTACTGTGGGTTACGCGATGTTAGATTAACTAAAGACCTGTGCCTGTCCTAACCAGTCTAATCACTCAGCACACGGTGAGGATCTGTGCTGTGAACTATAAGCTCTGTACTTCTGAAAGGCTGCATCCCGAATGAGCAGGAACACTGAAGCCCTCTGTCTTTATAGTGAGTGTGTTCTAACTGGTGATTGGCTGCGGTGTTATGCATGTTGATTGGTCCTATTGTATGTCCATCAGTGTGTGTGTCTGCACCATGATATACTGGTAATATTATTACACTGGGCATCCTGAAACCTCTAATACTTCCTCTTGGCTGGTCATGTGTTCTTCTGGTGTAGTGCCGGTGACCAACACGTCATCAAATGAAATCATCGTCTTAGGAATTCCCTGGAGGAGATTTTCCATCGTGCCCTGGAAGATAGCGCAGGCTGAAGTGATGCCAAACGGCATGCTGGTATAGTGGAAGACGTCTTTGTGGGTATTGATTGTTGCTAATTTCTGAGACTCCTCACCCAACAAAAAGGGCAGAGTTAGATGAAGTAGGCTGGGAGGAGATAGACGAGGACAAGCAAAAGGTGATACTTCTTACAGGTAGGCAAGGCTGAGGTCCAATTTTCAATTGGTGAAGCCCCCGCCAGCTTGGCGTAGATGTTTTCTATTAGGGGAATCGGGGACCGATTGAACTGGGCAACTTGATTTCTGGTCATCTTATCGTCCCCACAAACCCTTATCGCCCAATCAGTTTTAAGGACATGGACGATCGATGCTGCCCATTCTGAAAACTGAACTGGCTTGATTATACCCAGCTCTTCCAAACTCTTCAGCTCTGCTTCAACCTTCTGATACAATGCTTATGGCACTGGACTGGCTCTGAAGAACCTGGGTATCAAATCCAGGGTGACATATCGCTTAGTTTTTACACCCTTAAATTGACCAATTCTTCGTGTAAGATGTCGTCATACCTCCTTAAGACATCTTGGGGGATGTAGTAAGATATTGTGCAAGGGGTCATAGATTTACCCTTAGGACAACTTCAATCTGAGCCGTTTTATTCATTTGGACTGCATTCAACCGATGCATCAAATTCATTTCTCCAAAACTCTTCTCCACTATGTTCAGTGGTGCTGTAGACTGCTGCTGCTGTTTTATTTTTGTTGCAATGGTACACATTATCTCGTATGGCCACATGCTTGAATTAGCTATCTCAATCTCTTTTTCCAACGTATTTGTGTTCTCCGCCAGAAGATTCTTCTGGATATTAAGGTTATAGATCCCACAAACTAGCCGGTCACACAAGATGTCGCTGAGTGCGGTCCCAAACTCACAATGCTGAGAAAGCTGGTGAAACCTGGCTATAAAGGCTGAGAAAGACTCTTCATGGTCCCTCACTGCAGAGGTAAACTTATAACCTTGGAGGATAATCATGGGCCTTTTCACGATCTGATCAAAGGTTTTTGCATCAGGAGCCTCTGGAGGCACGAGGTTCCTGATCAGATTATAGGTCTGAGGCCAGTAAATTGTCAGGAGTGTCACCTTTTGCTTGTCCTTGCCTGGCTCCTTCCAGCCTCCTTCATCTAACTCTGTCAGTGTGCCCTTCTGTTTCTTTATTGCTCATTTGCTTATATATCTCACTTTCCATAAATACATCTATGCTGGTCTTCGCAGCAACTCCTTGAGGTAACACGTGCCATTTTCTAAACACTCTCTGTGTAAAGAAGTTTCTCCTAAATCCTTTATTTGATTTATCAGTGACTTCTAATATTTATGGTCTCGAATTTTGGTCCACCTGCCAACCAACTGGGTGGGGGGGGGGGGGGGGGAATGCCGTCAGAGAATATCGGAGGCTGCTGGACAGAAGACCTGCCTTGGTGCCCTAACATTGTATGTATGGATAGCACAATCGCTTCACAGCTCCAGGGTCCTAGGTTCGATTCCGGCTTGGGTCACTGTCTGTGCGGAGTCTGCACATCCTCCCCGTGTGTGCGTGGGTTTCCTCCGGGTGCTCCGGTTTCCTCCCACAGTCCAAAGATGTGCAGGTTAGGTGGATTGGCCATGAAAAATTGCCCTTAGTGTCCAAAATTGCCCTTAGTGTTGGGTGGGGTTACTGGGTTATGGGGATAGGGTGGAGGTGTTAACCTTGGGTAGGGTGCTCTTTCCATGAGCCGGTGCAGACTTGATGGGCCGAATGGCCTCCTTCTGCACTGTAAATTATATGTATTAAAGATTTTAAAAAAGACAATGAAACAAAAAATATCACTCCAGCCCTTCCCCCCCATTCACCACAAACTTGCCATGCAGCATCCATGCCAATCCATGCCACCTCATGCCCTGTATCACCCGCATAACCTCCATGCCACCTTATGCCTCTGTACCACCCCTTGTAAATCCTCATACCCTCCAAACCAACTTATTCCCCTCTAACTATCCGCATGGAGCCTCTCCTTCATGCCAACCTATGCCCTTGCACCCACCCCACATGGATCCTCACACCCTCCGTGTAAATGTATGCCCTTCCACCCACCCCCATAGTTCCTCATATCCCCTATGCTACCCTAAATCCATCCATTCTCATGGTCGTTTATAGGCCCTATGCCAACATAGTGCTAACATGCCAACCCATGTCCTCCCCACCCATCACCCTTTACCCTTACACCCTCTGTGTCAATTAACCTTGTATCCACAATGGGCAAACCTCTGGAGCTCTGCTGACATAAAATATGATCTATTGATGAGGTCATTATTTAAGAAACACTGATGACAAAAAACATTCAATACATTGAAATACATTCATTGTGAAAACAAACATCTCCTATTCAATAACCACTTGGCGCAGTTAATCAAACTGCTCATTTAACAGGCACCCCACTTTGACAATGTAAGGTTGTAAAATAAGCCATGCAGCATAAATCCTATAATGATAACCCTCAGCCTTGTGTTACCAGACAGAGTGAAATAGCCAAAAATGCAGTTTTTAACTTCCCACATTTAAAAAAAGTTAAAGCCAGGCACAGTTAAATCTCTTAACCGTTTTGACAGCTCCAATTAGTTTTGGCATCTCTTTAACAGCATTGACTGAGCTTATGCACTTTTGACACACATTCATATCTACTTTTAACAATCCCAAAGGGCACCTGACTTCTCAGGGTACCATACCACCATCAAACAGCATCGGACCTCTCTCAAAGTGTCCTGGGACCATGTCCAAAGGACTCTCCAAGAGGATAACCTGGCTATCCAAATGAATCCACAAGATTCAAACCTATTCCTACCAACTCTAGTCTGCACATTTTGGGTTTCAGGCACCTACCTCACCTAAATCACATTAGTGGAGGCAGCTGATTTATATACAGCTACCTCTGTGAACCATTGATGTACAATTTAGAACCTGCCCCATTTCCCCCACAGGGCTGGTTTAACTCAGTAAGCTAGATAGCTGGTTTGTGATGCAGAACAAGGCCAACAGTGTGGGTTCAATTCCTGTACTAGCTTGCCCAAACAGGCACCGGTACATGGCGACTGGGGGCTTTTCACAGTAACCTCATACTTGTGACAATAAAAGGTTATTATTATTGGCCAAGTTCAGAGTTGGGACTTCTGCATTCCAGCCTCTGCTGTAATTTTCACACAGACAGAGAGGCTTTCAGTCTGTGTGAAAAATCACGCCTTACAAAACACATGCAAGTGAATACTTTAAAAATGATAAATAAAACTTTGGGTTTGTAAATAGGGGCATAAAGTACAATAATAATAATAATTATTATATCTTTATTAGTGTCAAACGTAGGCTTACATAAACGCTGCAATGAAGTTAACGTGATAATCCCCCAATTGCCACAATCCGGCGCCTGTTCGGGCACACAGAGGGAGAATTCAGAATGTCCAATTCACCTAACAGCACGTCGTTCGGGACTTCTGGGAGGAAACCGGAGAACCCGGAGGAAACCCACAGAGACATGGGGATAATGTGCAGACTCTGCACAGACAGTGGCTCAAGTCGTGAATCAAATCCAGGCCCCCTGGTGCTGTGAAGCAACAGTGCTAACCGCTGTGCTCCTGTGTAAAGCGGCTGCGATAAACATGTACAGGGCCTGTTTGGGCCACATTTAGAAAGTTATGTGCAACTATGAGAAGTTATCATAGAAAGTATCTTGATGCCTTGGAAAAAATGCAGTAAACTTCACCAGGACAAAACTCAGTTCTGAGGGCAACCTCAAGATACTGCGGTGTGTCCACTGGAGCAGAAGGCAAAATGGAGATATAATTGAAATGTTACAAATATGAAAACTCAGGTGGCTGGACGCTGGTTTGTGATGCAAAGCAAGGCCAACAGTGTGGGTTAAATCCCCATACTGGTTGAGGTTATTCATGAAGGTCTGCCTTCTCAGCCATGCCCCTCACCTGAAGCGTGCTGACCCTCAGGTTAAATCACCACCAGTCAGCTCTCCCCCTCAAAGGGGAAAGCAGCCTATGGTCATCTGGGTCTATGGCAATTTTACTTTAATTTGTAATAAAGGACTATATTAACTACGAGTGGTTTAAAATCAAACTTCTTAAAACTTGTTGATTTATGGTAGGAATCTTACCAATAGTGGCTAGAGAGAGCTCACTGCATTGTATTTAAGTGAACCAATGTGACAATTAGAACGGTCCCTTGAAAGTTTAAATGGAGCCTGGTTTTTTTAGTCAAAACAGAAATGTTATACTATTGTCCACCAAGGGTCATAATTGAAACAAGTTGCTGATAAGAAAGAGTAGCATAAGACAACATAAAATGATTCTAATTCACCAATTTCCCTATTGAAACAATGCAGTTGTTACTGAAGAATGTATCTTTTCTCCAGACTAGCTAGTAGCATGTGTTGATTGGGCTGTGGGTTATTAACCTGGAATAGGTTTTCCAGATTCTGGGTAATGTCAGTTACATGGCTTAAAAGATTGAAGAGTTTTTGGTGTAAGTGGGTCATGGACATAACTGCAATGCATCCAATCTCATTGGCTATCCATCAAACCCTTCATCCAAATAGCTCTCCACCCACAGAGTTGGCCACACTCCCAACTCCCAAATGCAAGTCTCCTCTCTTAACAACGCAACCAGACTTTCTGGCCCACCAGGGAAGAAAGTCACTGGTCTGATGTTTTATTGCAATGTTTTGACTGTGTTTATATAATTTATTATCACTAAAAAAGTACTCTGAATTTCCATTTCTTTTGATGCATATTTATGGCATAAGTACAAATCTCAATAAAAATTGGGAAGTTTTTCTGAATGCAATTTCCTAAACATGCTGTGCCTGGTGTATGTGAATGATGGTTAAACAAATTGAAACTTAACTTTTTGATACTTACAAAAAAAGTAGTTTGGCCTCGTTACTTCCTTGGACTCTATTTATGCTGATTCATACCTATACTCATCCAAAAGGACAAACTTGCAACTAACTACCAGTGGCGAGGCTGGTAGCAATCTCACCCGTGTGTCAAAAATACTTGCGTATGTAACTGAATGTTGCAGTGTTGGAGTTTTCATTTATAGGTGATATGTTAAACCTAGCCCTCTCTGTCCTCTCATGTAGATGATAAAAGGTTCAATGGCGCTATTTTAAAGAAGAGTTAAGGGGTGTTAGCACCAGTGTCCTGCTCAACAGTTACCCTCAATTAGCATCACTAGATTACCTGGTCGTTATTGAACAGTTAAAGGCCACTGCAAGAGAAGGGAGGTACCTGAGGTGGTTGAAAGCTTTTGTTGAGATTAAAGGAGCAGGAGATGGGGGGTTCACGTGATGTGAGCGTGGGAGCAGTTGCATTTCCATGAACTCCAGCCCTTCTCATCTTTTAATCCTTCATTTCATCCGGATGCACATTTCACACTTGCTTTTTCCTGGCTTGCATGGCTTGCGCTAAGTCCTTGGAAGTTACTGAGTTGGCTTTCATGTGAGGAAGAGCCAAGCCAAGTCCTTGTTTGTTTGTGGCAGTGGGAGTGGGCTGGGGTGGGGCCCATCTTGCAGTGGCGCAGTTGCTGCTGAGCAGGCTCTTACCTTGGTAATGTTGTGTCTCTCTGGGTGATGGCCGCCATCAAAAGTGTTGTCTTGGCTGAGAATTATGGTTCTGCGGAGCAGGTTGTTAGAACTCACTTCGAGGGATTGCGGGGTATGTTTAAAATAGCAGTGGAGGCGCATGAGAGGGTTATTGCACTTGAAAGAGCACTGTCCCTGGTAGGGCCGCCTTCATGTCACAGAAATTCTGTTGTATGGTATGTTGTTTATCGTGACGGGTTCGGGAGATGGGGGCCGGTCCCTGGCGAGAGGTGGGAGGTGAGTTACCAATTGATTTCGAGAATTGGCTGCCATGCTTTGGTAATCTTGATTTGGAGGCTGGGTGCATCAGGTTCAATGGAGCACAATGTGTCCTGTCTCTGAGGCCAGAGGTCAGTAGGGCCCACTGATCACCGATCCTATATTGCCCTATTTTAGATGCTCGTTGGGAGGGATTGGATGTGGCTGAATAGGTCGATTCATTACCCTCAACCAGGGCCTGGGCTGTGGACCACCTGGGTGTCGGAGAGAGGACATGGGGGAACTGATGATGTTTCGTTCTTCGATCGTTGGACTATTAGAGAGATCCTGAAGAGTGCTTGTTGATCCTGTCTAATCCTTTATCTTCTGTGTGACATGCAAGATGTCTCTACCCTGTGGTTCTTCGATAATCCTGATTGTTACTCCCTGTTGATTTTGTTGTTGAATTTTTGTTGCTGTCTTTTTGTTTCCCGATCGGGGAGTGCAACATGTAAGCGTGATGGCCTGTCGTTAATTATCCTGTTCTAGCAAAACCATTTTGTGTCATTTGCAGGAATCATAGAATCATAGAATTTACAGTGCAGAAGGAGGCCATTCGGCCCATCAAGTCTGCACCGGTCCTTGGAAAGAGCACCCTATGTAAGGGCCCACCTCAACCTGTAACACAGTAACCCCACCTAACCTTTTTTTGGACACTAAGGGTAATTTAGCATGGCCAGTCCACCTAACTTGCACATCTTTGGACTGTGGGAGGAAACCAGAGCACCCAGAGGAAATCCACCCAGGCACGGGGAGAACGTACAGACTCCACACAGACAGTGACCCAAACCGGGAATCGAACCCAGGTCCCAAGCGCTGTGAAGCAATAGTGCTAACTACTGTGCTACCATGCCACCCAAGTGTGATTTGTGCACAGTTTTACTCCACCTGTGCATTGTGTCTTATAATCTTTGCGGTTGGGGGAGGGAATTGTTTTTTTTGTCAGCCGCTGTCTTGTTTTTGAGGAAGATGAGTGGGGCGGGGTGAAGGGTGGGTTATTATGGTTGTTCGGGTTAGTTCAGTCCTCACTAAGATTGAGGATTATCCAATAGTTAGAGCTAACCCATTTCAGGTTTTTCTTTTGGATTTATATATTTTTTGTTTCTTTGAATTAAGAATGAGTATCTTTATCCTTCTTTGACCTGCGCAGAGTTTGTACCCTAGGGAGGACTGGGTTCCTTCCGACTCCTCCTTGTGGTAGAGTTTTTCCTTTCCTCTGCTTTGGTCTGGCTCCTTGCTCCTCTCTTGAGCTATTGCAGCTGCTGGGTTGTTGAGCAGGGAGGTTGCTCAGGTGATGGTGGCCAACTTGACCTAGGTTGGGTTTTTGGGTTTTTTTTAATTTCCTTTTTTCTCTTCGTGCAGGCGAGCATTATGTTGGTTCTAATCCTGATCTGGTCCGGTGGCTTGGATGGAGCATCCCTGGTTGTGCCGGAGAGGAAGGAATCGGCCTTCCCTCCCAGGGCGCCTGATTGTTGGGTGTCTTGGCAGAACTTCTTCTCGGACCTGGCAACTGCCTTGACTGGGACTGGCGTAATCATCCTCTTATGGTGCATGGTCCTGGATGGGGTTGGAAAGGTACAGGCTCAGCGGGAGTGCAAGGTTTAGAGCAGGGGTGGGCAAACTTTTCCGTGCAAGGGCCACATTCAGAAATTCACAATTTTAAAGGGCCGCATAGTATATTAAGTAAAATAATTACTTCACCCGGTTATGATTCTGGGCGCCTCATATAGAACATAGAACAGTACAGCACAGTTACTTCGGCCCTCGACGTTGTGCTGAGCAATGATCACCCTACTCAAGTCAATGTATCCACCCTATACCAGTAAGTAACCCAACAGCCCCCCCCATTAACCTTAAAAAAAAATAATTAAAAATTAAAAAAAAAAAATTTTTTTTTTTAAAAAACATTTTTTTTTTTCTTTTAATGACTTGGTGGGCCGCAAAAAGACCTTTGGCGGGCCGCATGCGGCCCGTGGGCTGTAGTTTGCCCACCCCTGGTTTAGAGCTTTTCTGGAGGCCTGTGGTGATCAACCAATGTATATATATGTGTGTGCTTGCATTAGGGGATGTATGACAGTACCTGTATTACAGGTTTTCCGGTAAGCCCCTGCCGGCTAGCTCCGCCCTCAGGGAGCAGTATAAATATTCATAAGTTCCCATGAGATGCCATTCAACAGCTGCAGCTGAAGGAATAGCATCTCACTGTAATAAAGCCTCTCTTGTACCGAATCGAGTCTTTGTGTGCAATTGTTAGCACCACAATTTATTACAGTGAGATTTTGCAACATCATGGACATCAGAATTAAGCCTGATCGCCTGCAACTGGATCCGCAGTCGCCACATGCCAGGAAAGACTTTAACCACTGGCTGGCTGTTTTCGAGGCCCACATCACCTCAGCGGACCCTGCACCATCGGAAGCTCAGAAGATACAACTCCTCTACTCAAGGTTGAGCCCCAGCATGTTCCCGCTGATTCAGGACGCGCCTACCTACGCCCGGGCAATGGAACTTCTCAAAGAGAATTACGCTCAGTCGATGAACACTCTGTTTGCGAGACATGTACATGCCACTCGTGTTCAGCAACCGGGTGAGTCGATTGAGGACTTCTGGCGGGCCCTTATCCCTCTAGTATGGGACTGCGACTGCCAGGCCACCTCGGCCACGGAACATTCAAATCTACTCATGCGGGATGCTTTTGTAACGGGTATTGCATCGGACCCCATCCGGCAACGACTGCTGGAAGGGGCCGCTCTCGATCTTGCGGCTACAAAGACCTTAGTGCTCTCAATGACGGCCGCTTCCCATAATGTGTACTCCTACCCCGCCAGCCGCGCAGCCCACCCAACCTACCCCTCGTGGACCCCACAACCGACCCCCCCCGACTGGGGCCGTTCCCGCGCAGTATGCCTGCGCTGCTCGCCGCACCGCGCACCCTGGGGGTCCCCGCTGCTACTTCTGCGGTCAGCAGAAGCACCCCCGCCAGCGCTGCCCAGTCCGCACCGTGATCTGCAAATCTTGTGGCAAGAAAGGCCACTTTGCAGCGGTGTGTCAGTCCCGTGCAGTTGCCGCTATCGCGCCCGAACTCCCCCCCCTCCCCTCAGCCGATCGCGCAATGGGCCCTGCCGTCCGCTACCCCCAGGGCCACGTGCGATCAGTGGGCGCCGTCATCTTCCTTCCCCGACTCCACGTGCGATCAGTGGGTGCCACCATCTTTCACCGCCCCCGCCATGTGCGCACCATGGGCGCCGCCATCGTCATCCTCCGACTCCATGTGCATTCCATGGTCGCCGCCATCTTACCCCGCCCCCACAACGTGCACTCCATGGTCGCCGCCATCTTGCCCCGCCCCCGCAATGTGCACTGCATGGGCGCCACCATCTTCTTCCCCGCAGGTACTCCAGACGCCGCCATTTTGTTCTCCCCTTGGAACTGGACCACAGGACCTGGGTCGCTGCCGCTACTCATCAGATTCGTTGGACTCTTCGGTCGATCGCCCGCTACTCGCCTCCATGGCGCTCGACCAATCCCGTCCTCGCAACCTGGCCACCGCTTCTACGACGGTGCTTGTCAACGGCCATGCGACCTCCTGCCTCATCGACTCTGGGAGCATGGACAGCGTCATCCATCCGGACACGGTAAGGCGCTGCTCCCTCGCGGTCCATCCCGCCAACCAGCGGATCTCCCTGGCCTCCGGATCCCACTCTGTCCCGATCCGGGGCTTCTGTCTGGTCAAACTCACCGTACAGGGCGTTGAATTCAACCGTTTCTGCCTGTACATTCTCCCCAACCTCTGTGCGACATTTTACTGGGCCTGGACTTCCAATGTAACCTTCAGAGCCTCACCCTCAAATTCGGCGGACCCCTACCTCCCCTCACTGTTTGCGGCCTCATGACCCTCAAGGTTGACCCTACCTCCCTCTTTGCCAATCTGACTGCAGATTGCAAGCCCGTCGCCACCAGGAGCAGATGGTACAGCACCCAGGACAACGCCTTCATCAGGTCCGAAGTCCAGTGGCTGCTTTGGGAGGGTATTATCGAGGCCAGCAACAGTCCCTGGAGAGCCCAAGTGGTGGTGGTTAAAACTGGGGAGAAACACAGGATGGTCATGGACTACAGCCAGACCATCAACCGGTACACGCAGCTCGACGCGTACCCCCTCCCTTGCATATCTGATATGGTCAATCAGATTGCACAGTACCGGGTCTTCTCAACAATTGACCTGAAATCCGCCTACCACCAGCTCCCCATCCGTAAATCGGACCGTCCCTACACTGCCTTCGAGGCGGACGGTCGTCTGTACCAATTTCTGAGGGTTCCCTTTGGCGTCACTAACCGGGTCTCGGTATTTCAGCGAGAAATGGACCGAATGGTTGACCGATACGGACTGCGGGCCACGTTTCCGTACTTAGACAATGTCACCATCTGCGGCCACGACCAGCAGGACCATGACGCCAACCTTGCTAAATTTCTCCACACCGCATCTCTCCTCAACCTCACTTATAACAAGAAGTGCGTGTTCAGCACAGACCGCTTAGCCATCCTCGGCTATGTAGTTCAAAACGAACTACTGGGGCCCGATCCCGACCGCATGCGCCCCCTCATGGAGCTTCCCCTCCCCCACTTCCCCAAGGCTCTCAAATGATGCCTGGGGTACTTTTCTTACTACGCCCAGTGGGTCCCACAATACGCGGACAAGGCCCGCCCACTGATCCAGTCCACCCAATTTCCCCTCACGGCCGAGGCACAACAGGCCTTCGCCCGTATCAGAGCAGACATAGCCAAGGCCGGGATGCACGCAGTAGACGAGACACTCCCCTTTCAAGTAGAGAGCGACGCTTCAGATGTCGCCCTTGCCGCCACTCTAAACCAGGCAGGCAGATCTGTGGCATTCTTTTCCCGCACCCACCATACCTCCGAAAACCGACATCCCTCTGTTGAAAAGGAGGCCCAGACAATCGTTGAAGCGGTGCGGCACTGGAGGCATTACCTGGCCGGCAGGAGATTCACTCTCCTCACTGACCAACGGTCGGTAGCCTTCATGTTTAACAACATGCAGCGGGGCAAGATCAAAAACTACAAAACCTTGCGGTGGAGAATAGAGCTCTCCACCTATAATTACGAGATCTTGTATCGCCCCGGCAAGCTCAACGAGCCCCCAGACGCCCTCTCCCGAGGTACATGTGCCAGCGCACAAGTGAACCAGCTCCGTGCCTTGCACGAGATCCTTTGCCATCCAGGGGTCACTCGGTTGTACCATCTGGCCAAAGCCCGCAATCTGCCCTACTCCGTCGAGGAAGTACGGACCAGAGACTGCCAGGTCTGTGCGGAGTGCAAGCCGCACTTCTACCGGCCGCCCCTTTGAACGCCTCAGCGTGGATTTCAAAGGGCCCCTCCCCTCCACTGACTGCAACACCTGCATCCTCAGTGTGGTCGATGAATTCTCTAGGTTCCCTTTCGCCATCCCATGCCCGGATATGACGTCTGCTACCGTCATCAAGGCCCCTGATTCCATATTCGCTCTGTTCAGTTTCCCCGACTACATCCACAGTGACAGGGGATCCTCGTTCATGAGCGATGAGCTGCGTCAGTTCCTGCTCAGCAGGGGTATCGCCTCCAGCAGAACGACCAGCTACAACTCACGGGGAAACAGGCAGGTAGAGAGGGATAACGGGACAGTATGGAGGGCCGTCCAGCTGGCCCTACGGTCCAGGACCCTCCCAGCTGCTCGCTGGCAGCAGGTCCTCCCTGACGCGCTCCATTCCATTCGGTCACTGATGTGCACCGCAACTAACAACACACCCCATGAACGTGTTTCTGCCTTTCCTAGGAAGTCTACATCCGGGGTGTCGCTCCTGACTTGGCTCGCAGCTCCAGTGCCAGTCCTTCTTCCTAGGCGTGTCAGGCTCCACAAGGCAGACCCTTTGATGGACAAGGTACGCCTGCTCCACGCGAACCCGCAATATGCCTACGTGGAGTTCCCCGATGGCCGCCAGGATACAGTCTTGCTCAGGGACCTGGCTCCCTCGGGTGCCGATCCCATGCCCGCACTCCTTCCTACCCACGCGCCACCCTCCTTTTCCCCGGCGCCCCCGACTTCAGCCCCACCAGGTACATCCCTCGTTCCCCTGCCCACACTAGAGGACATAGAAGATTTCAGCTCGTTCCCGGAGTCTTCCCGCCACTGGCCAGCACCAACAACGCCAGCACCTACGCCATCGACGCCGACACCGCCTGTGCAGATGTCGCCACCACTGCTGCGTCGCTCACAACGGAACCTCCGACCGCCGGTCCAACGCAACCTGTGACGGGCACCGGGTTGCCCGTTGGACACTTGGTTCTTTTTCCCCCCCTCTGTAATAGATCACGTTTATGTATATAGTTTCACGTCACCCCCGCCGGACTCATTTTTTACAGGGGATGAATGTGGTGATCTACCACTGTATATATATGTGTGTGCTTGCATTAGGGGATGTACGACAGTACCTGTATTACTGGTTTTCTGGTAAGCCCCTGCCGGCTAGCTCCGCCCACAGGGAGCAGTATAAATATTCATAAGTTCCCCTGAGATGCCATTCTACAGCTGCAGCCAAAGGAATAGCATCTCACTGTAATAAAGCCTCTCTTGTACCGAATCGAGTCTTTGTGTGCAATTGTTAGTGCCACAAGGCCCAAGCGGTTTAGTTTCCTTTATGTAGTTTGGTGCTGGGATAGATCAGGCCATCATCCTGTTGCCCCCAAGGGGCTGGGGATGTCCCACTTCAAGGGTATTGCGGGAGGCATCCTGGGAGGCTGAGTTTTACTTCTTTGCCTCTCTGGTACACAGGGGCCTGGGCTGGGTTCTGTTCCTTGGTGGATCTCCTGTTACTCCCCTGGCGGCTTCGGTTGTTTTTTTGTTCACTCTGCTTTTCAATCTTGGGAGGCCCTGATGGCTTGACCATAGTCTACAGGTGATGTTGTTGTCGGTCCTCACTTCACAATTGTATGGAATGATTTTTTTTCTGTGGTGGGCCTGTTCTTGGAGCTTAGTTGCGTTGCGTGGTATGTATATAACTCCTCTTAGATCTGGGGTTTACAGGTATTTTCTTTTGTTTTTGTTAGGGTGGGTATGACAACTCCGCTCTTGGCTCCTACATGGGTGCAGATGGGCCTAGTATCTGAACTAAAGGCTGCGATGAGTTGTTGATGCTGCTGGAGTTGAGGACGATGATACCCAATCATGGCGCAGGAAGTTTATTTTGATTTCTCGTGATGGTTGTGGGTTTGTGTGGCGTGGGAAGGTGTGCGCCATTTTGTCATCTTCCCATGATTCTATCCTGTTTCTCCCTCAGTCTCCGGTGGGGCGATATGACTATCTCGTTTTGTCTAATGATTGTATCATTGAAGCATAGAATTTACAGTGCAGAAAAAGGCCATTTGGCCCATCGAGTCTCACCGACCCACTGAAAGAGCACCCTACTTAAGCCCAAGCCTCCACCCTATCCCTGTAATCCAGTAACCCCACCTGACCTTTTTGAACACTAAGGGGCAGTTTAGTATGGCCAATCTACCTAACCTGCACATTTGGACTGTGGGAGAACGGAGCACCGGAGGAAACCCACGCAGTCACGGGGAGAACGTGCAAACTCCACACAGTCACCCAAGGCCGGAATTCTACCCAGGTCCCTGGAGTTGTGAGGCAGTAGTGCTAACCACTGTGCCACCATGTCACCCTACCACATTAAACTGTATTAAACCAGATGTCCTGCCATTCTTATGCTCTATTCTATACTCATGTAGGTTAAGACAATTTTGTTTTTTCTCTCCTTGCTTATGGTGATGTATTATTTTGTTACTTTGTTGCATTATTTTCTAAATGTAAAATCTCAATAAATATACATTCTAAAAAGAGCAGGATATTAGGAATTACTGAATGAAAATGACAGGAATGACAGAATCCAGTGCAGTCATGTAACAGCGAGCAAATGATGGAGCAGCCCAGCACTCAACCAACGCCCTGTTGATGACAACAGAAGTTGTATTAGTGCTGCATGGACTACATCTGGAGAAAGATTGTCCTTTACATCACTCCACTGCGCCATTCCTCAGGTCAGAACTGCTGCAGGCCTGCAAGGAGGTGCAACCAAGCTCCCTGATTGTCTATTCCTGCCTGTTACTAAATGTCCTTGCAGCCAATGGCACAGCTCTGTATCTGCCTCTGTGCTTTGACAGTCATCTGGACTCAAAACGTTAACTCCCTTCACTCTCCGCAGATGCTGTCAGACCTGAGATAGACCAGAATTTGCTGTTTCAAATCACAGCATCCACAATAATTTGCCTTTGCCTCGGTGCCACTGTGACACTGAGATTGCCATGTGCGTCTGCTTGGCTATGCGCCTCAGTGGGTTTGGCCCTTAGCCTTAGTTCATGCAGCACCACAGAATGCATGACATGTATTGAGGGACTTCCATAGAACCGCCCAACATAACAGCTAGACGCTTATAGTGATGCCATTGCCAATCTGCTGGCATAGTTTTGTATGGGAATTAGTGCCAGCTCCAGCATTCCACCCATCAAAGCAAGGTCATTTGACCAGATATTGGGGTCCAAGCAGCAGAAAGAGGATATAGAGTATCCCTCAGGTAACCTGCCCTCCCTCACATCCTTCAGAAATGCTGCTCTTCTTTGGACCACATTAGCTAGGGACTTCCATTATCAAATCCATTTAATATCTGTAAAAATGGTAGCCATGATGTGGAGATGCCGGCGTTGGACTGGGGTGAGCACAGTAAGAAGTCTTACAACACCAGGTTAAAGTCCAACAGGTTTGTTTCAAACACGAGCTTTCGGAGCGCAGCTCCTTCCTCAGATTCACCTGAGGAAGGGGCAGTGCTCCGAAAGCTTGTGTATGAAACAAACCTGTTGGACTTTAACCTGGTGTTGTAAGACTTCTTACTGTAAAAATGGTGGGAACCAAGCATTCAGGACAATGGGCACAAGCCAGAGAAAAAAAGCAAGATAATCTAGCGAAAATGTTTACCAGTAACATTCAGGCCCCTTTATATGAACTTCCACTTGCAGGTCTACCCTCATCTGTATGCCGAGGAAGTGGGGCTAGTTTTCTTGGTGAGCTAACACAGGCACAATGGAGCTCCCTCCTGTTTTATACAAGTCTGTTTTTTGGACATGGAGTGTGAATTGGAGAGGGTGATTTTAATATGTAAAGAAAGTACATTTTTTCAACCTACTCTTCTTGAGGGGCAGTCCCTTGGGAACGAAGACCACTTGCTTCCACTTTGGTTGGATGGGTTCTGAGATGCCTGATAGATCTAATGCATGATCCGCAGACTGCCACATGCAGGTTGGGTAGATGAGTTGCTCAGAGATTTGTGCGTTTTCTCCAATGTTTTGACATTGCTTCTGCCTGTTCCCGATTATGTCTCTCTATATGTTAGGGACCTTTCACAAATGAATTTTTATGGTTGGTCACAAGCCAGGGTCTTCCAAGGTCAGCAGTTGTGTTTGACCTCTCCAGTGATGTTTTGAGAATACAAGCATTTTCGCTGTTCTCCTGGGAGTCTCCTGCCATGGCCAAGTTCCAAGTAGAGCAATTGCTTCAGGAGTCTCGTGCCAGGCACATGAATGGCATGTGTCCAGCAGAGCTGGTTTGGAGTGATCGTGGGAAATTGGTTCAGGAGAGGATGTTGTTGTTGGATCACCTTTATTGCCCCCAGGTTTGGCAGGTCTTTCCAAGATACTATTGAGGTGCCTACTGTTGGTTGTCCAATTCTCCAAAGCACATCGGAGTACATGGTAAAATGTGACCTCAATCTTGGGTTTGAAATTTTGCTCCTCACATACTCGTTACCTCACTTTAATACTGCCACTCACCTCCAGAACATTACCCAGGATTGTGCAGATAACAGGAAACTGTTCAACCGGTGCCTCCTTCAATCCAGAACCAAAACCGCTTTAACCTCTTATGGTATGATTAGAGACGTAATCTCAATGACTCACGCGAAGAATAAAGGCACAAGAGGCAATGGTTTTAAACAAACGAAATAAACTTGACTGCACAAAGTCAGAAACACAAAACATTCAGAATTAACATGAGATGAAAATGAATAAACATGCAGACTGTGTGCAGTCGGGGAAGATGGCAGGGCCGGATGGGTTTCCGGTGGAGTATTATAAAAAATTCAAAGATAAGATCATAGCGCTGATGGTGGGGATGTTTGAGGAGGTGATAGGGAAGGGGGTGTTTCCATAAACTTTGGGGGCAGGCATCGATTTCCCTGTTACTTAAGAAAGATAAGGATCCGACATAGTGTGGGTCATATAGGCCCATATCACTTTTAAACGTGGGCGCAAAGATATTGGCGAAGGTACTGGCAGGTAGGCTAGAGGAGTGCCTCCCAAAGGTGATAGGTGAAGATCAGACGGGATTTGTGAGAGGAAGCAGCTCTTTTCGAACATTAGGAGGGTATTGAACGTGGTTACGGCACCGGCGGAGGGGAAGGAAACAGAGGTGGTTGAGGCATTAGACACAGAGAAAACATTTGACCGGGTAGAATGGGGGTACTTGCTGGCAGTTCTGGAGCAGTTTGGGATTGAACCAAGATTTGTGAACTGGGTAAAGCTACTATATAAGGAGCTACTATATAAGTGTCCGCACAAACAACATCAGCTCGAGATACTTTTCTCTCCACCGTGGGACTAGGCAGGGATGCTGTTTGCACTTGAGATTGGGCCATTGGCCGTTCAAGGAAAATGCCGATTTGGGGGAACCATAAATTTGAGCCAGGGGAGTGGGATGGAAATTTTCGGAGATGAGAGGAGAAAGGAATTAGGGCACTAAAAATTTGTTTCTTGGGGGTCGGTTTGCAGGATTGAAGGAGCTGGGAGTGAAGTATAGGCTGGAGCAGGGAGAGATATTTAGATACATGCAGGTTCGAGACTTTGCCAGAAAGGAGATACAGAGCTTCCCAGTAGAACCGGCTTCCACATTGCTGGAGGAGGTGCTGACGACAGGGGGACTGGAGAAGGGGATAGTATCGGTAGTTTACGCGGCTATTTTGGAAGAGGAGTAGGCACCACTGGAAGGGATCAAGGCAAAATGGGAGGAAGAGTTGGGAGAGGGTATGGAGGAGGGGTTCTGGTGTGAGGTGCTCCGGATGGTGAACGCCTCTACCTCGTGTGGAGCACAGATTATGGGGCAGGTTCCATCGTAAATCGTGCACCAGGCTTATCGGGAGGCGTCCAATTGTCATCATCTGAACACCTCAGAATGTTTGTGCTCCACACACCTCAGAACACCGCACTCCGCAGTTGTTCTTGTAATACCCGATGGGAGGTTCATCCATGGAATCATCTACCTCCCCGGTCACCAGACCCGCGTCTGCCAGTTGCTTGCATTCATTGGGTTCAGGGTTACCGTGCCCTGGTCCTCGAATTGTTCGGCTACTCTGGCCAACCATCTGCCGTGGTCCCATGTCCCAAGAGGGGGACTGAGGATTGTGAGTGATTGTGAGGCGGTTGCGTTGCGAGTGGGAACAATGATAATCGTGAAGGTGCCATGATAATCAGTACATCCTTAAATCCATTTCTGCATGGTGGGCGATGTAATACACATGGGGATTCATCCAGGGACCCTCCACAGGACGGGCGTGCCCTATATGTCCTCTCCTGGTGTCACCATTGGGAATATTGTGGGCACAAATGAGGCAGTCCTCAATATAGTGAGTGACATCCTCCTTTAGCGGGCACCAACATAATGGTGGCCTGTAGTGGTCTCCATGCCCTGGTGTCCCTGTCCATCATGGGATTGGTATTTGAGCTGGTTTCGGTCCTGGGTAGGGACAGCATAATTCCCGCCATTGAAATGAATCCGTCCTGTTTGGTCAGCCTGTCCTCCCATCTTTCATAGGGAGGTGGGAATTGCCGTTCACAGTCTGTCCTAGGGAATCATCTGTGCGTTGGGACAGAGCTAGGTCAGCCGTTAGTCTGGGAGACGTCAATCGCATTCATTGGCTCACCTCCGGGTGGCTGCCAGAGATGTCCGTTACGGGCACTGGCCCTGGCTCGGGCATCGGCAATGTAGTTTCTGGGTGGGGGGTGCGGGGATGGCTCTTCACTTCAATGATGCCGTAGATCCGGCCAGTGGCTACTTATAGTTCGCCGGATGTTCCCCGTGCACTGTGCTCACATCCTCCTACCAAGTGTGCCCTGCTGCCCCGGGGTCTGTATCGGTGTCTGATAAAGTCAGACCACATGTGCCAACCTCTCCCTTTGATATATCTCCATATTACCCTCTCCCATATGGGATGTCTCTCTGCTCCTGTCTTCCACGCCTCTACATCTTTACCTGTTGTCTGAGCTGTCATATTGACGTTAGGGGATAGAGGGCTGATTGGACAGCGGGTACGGCTTGTGGCTGTGTTCCGGCCCGAATCCCTCAGAAGCTGAGTGCAAACCTGCCGGTTGACCCTATCATCCCTTGTTACATACACATGCAGTTAGTACATACTTCCGAAATCCGGTGATTTTTCCAATACGGAGTTCACACCTCTGGTTTATGTTTGATCTGTGAATAATCCTCAAGAATAGGGACCTTTATATTCTGTTCCATGAAACTGGGATACTGACCATTGCGTGGGTCGATTGCCTACCTAAGTCGGGCTCATCTCCAAGACTGTCTTGTGGGATCTTTCGGAGCAACAATTGTAACTCCCAGCCAAATAGCACCAGGGTCACTAGATTTGTTGTACCTTCTGAATCTCAGTGTGTCTCCAACTCGTATACAATGCAGCCCCCACCCACACATGCTGCATACAATAATACTCGTTCAATACACCACAAAGCTAATATTAGTCAATCACACACATTTCCAGGGTGGATTCTAAACTAACACACAAGAAAGACCAACTTAACTTCCAGGTGACTGACAGGTACAGAGCAGATATGGTCTCATCTGGAATCCATCATCTGCCAGTGCTGTATGTCTGCTGATAGTCGTCTGTGCCCTCGGCTCTGGTCCCTCTGTGGATGGCGTGGATGGTCCTTTCCTTGGCTGGTGCAGGTATCACCATTGTCATCTATGGTTGAATGAGCGGATGGTGGCTTGCGCAGCACCTTTTATCCCATACTGGTTCCGCGTGCTTTTGGGCAGTCCCAGGTAGATGTCCAATAGATCTATCAGGGCTCCATCACCCTGATCAATCTCAACCAATTGGGAGTGGACACCTCGATGGTGGGGCGGGTCCCAGTCGGCCATGGCCGTTAGTGTCTGAGGCACATAGGCCTTCCCAAATAAGGAAACCAACGCCACCGGGTCTGCCACATATTGTTACTTTCTACCTGGAGCCCATTGTCCTGGGATGGCCTTTCAATGGCCTTTTCCCTGAGTTAGTTTCTGTATGGTCCGGGCTGCAGCCCTTGTATATCCCTCACCCCCGGCCTGCTATCTGCCGGTGCCCCCGGTCCTGACCCCCGTCCCTACTGCCAGGGGCACCGCTGGCTGGCACTGCCCTCACTGGCCATGGGTGTGGCCCTGGGTGGTCCCCCGGAGGGTAGCTGTTGGTTGGTTGGGGTGTTCGGTACCGAGGGGGCGCTGTGGTGGGGTGGGGGAGGTTGCGGGGATGGGCGAACCCATACGGCTGGTGCCACTGTGTTGAACCAGGCGCCAGGGAGGATGGTCAGCGGATGTTCAGCAAGATGGCAGTCATTGCCTGGGCACTGCCCAGTCCCGCGGGGGGGTAACCCTTGGTGCTCGGCCTGTCCCCCCCTCCCCCCCTGCCAGCAGCCCACAGTCACTCCGCGCCATTTGCTTTCGCCGCTCTCTGGCTCAGCAGCCAGGATGCCAGGTTCACGATTTGTGCGAGCAGAAGTGAACCGCGCCGTCGGGAACTCGGGCCATCAGAGGTGGTGAATCGCAGAGGCCCTGGAGCATAGGGCATCAGGCCCGCTAATGATATGCCGACTGTACTTTCTGCCAGCACGGCGAGTGGCACATTTACACCATTCGGGGGGGGGTGGGGGGGGGGGGGGGGGGGGGGGGGTGGGGGGAGGCAGAGCAACCCGATTTGGTGTCAAACCGGCGTCTACCACGATTTTGGCATGGGAAGGTATTCTCCGCCCAGTCGGGTTTCACGATTTTGCCATCGGCAAACGGAGAATCCAGCTCCAGGTCTCCAGTTTTCCAGCTAAGAAAGCCCACCTGCTGTTTGGTGGATCCACCTAAATTTTGACTCTTATTCTTTTAGGTGTTCTGGCAATTTGTAGTTACTTTACCTTCACAATAACAATTTTCCCAGAATATTATCTCTAAAATATTAACATGAACAATGATCTTGACATTCATCACAAATAGTCATAGAGCTTCAGTATGTAGATGACACGCGTGCACGTTCAATCACTCAGAAATTGAGCTCCAGGTCATTGTTGACTTCTTCTCCAAAGCATATGATAAAATGGACCTTCACTAAACAGAGGAAAAGCTAAGATCCTCTTCCAACCAGCCTGCACAGCAAAGCAACTCCTCCTATCAATAAAGACCAGTGTGAGATCCTCAAAAATATGGACCACTTTCTGTATCTTGGGAGTGTGATAAATGTAGGAATTTCAGGTATTCTATATTATACATATTTGGTGCTGTAAGGGTTAAGAGCCTAGGTTAGTAACGTTTTTGAAGAATCCTGGATGGATGGATTTTGGGAGCCAGGGTGCAATTTAAGTATCATAAAAAGCTTGGGATGTTGATAATGGAATGTTGTTTGGATTAAGGGGGCTTCCTGTGGAGTTAATTAGAATTCAGCTTGGTAAAATGATGCAATTTCTGGGAGGAGCCAAGCTAGCAGGCATTCTGCAGGAAAGCAGTTTTAGTTGAGTTTTAGATGAAGGTGTGACAGAAGTTAGTTCAGTTAAAAATATATCTGTAGCTAAATTGGCAGTTTCTTTCCAAGCAGTTCAGAATTGTGTGTTTTGAAGGTGGGCGGAAACAAGCTGGAGCAGCTTCTGAAAAGAGCTTCTGCATGGTTCTGAGAGGAGACAGATCTTTTCTTTAAAGCAGCGTTGAAAGATCTAAAGGACTTGGAAATGGCCAGATAACAGGCAGAACCAATTTCAGCTTAATTGCTGTTTATTACACAATGCCTCAATTTTTGGACACAAGGGTCATTGTAACTTTATACCAAAATCAATCCCACAGTGTGAAGAATCGTGTGTGAAAACCTACAAACTACTATTTTATGATGGAGCATTTTCGAAGCCAGTTTGTATTTCTTGCTATTCGAGGGAAAACAGATTAAACAATGTGTAACAATCACATGTTAGTTTGTTGATGTTGCAGATGTTCATCATCCAGCTTTGTTAACGCTCCCCATAATCAGCACCAGAATTAAAAAATACCTTTAAACACTTCTGTAGATGCCTTGTTGAAAGTACTATTGCCTGAACATGTCTGTGACAAGGATAAGTTCAGTCACTTATGAATGAATTGGCACTGGGGTGACCAGTGATCATCCATTTAATCTTCCTTTTATTTAGTTTAATTTTCCCGGTTACGTCCACATTTTCAATCTTTCAATCACCCATGTTTCCTCCTTCAATTGATGCAGGGAGAAGGAAGTGAAATAAATTGTAGATTTTTTAATTACATGAATCAGTGGAACTGCGTCATTCTTCAACAGTATATGTCCTTTATTTGTATGCAGAATAGGACCCCTGACTGTCTTTTCCTTCAAAGATGAGGGTTTTCTAATTATGCATGTTTGTTCTTTGTAGCTCATAAAGATGATTAAAATATGGAGATTTTATAATTTTGTGCCAATAAAGAAACTCTCAAATCCCCAGAACATCTCACATTTCAGTAAGCTTCTCTTCACCACATTTTCATATTTGCAGCTTAACGATTCATAACATCCAACTAACACAGGAGAATGATAATTAAATTGAAGTGGCAATAACATTTATTAGACCTGTAAACAACAATTTAGTTGAATGTTCAGCAGGCTACACAGTCTTAACACCATGTAGTCATGGACAGAATTACCGATTCCCATCATTCACCACCTGAATTGTGATTCAGCCCCTTCCCACCAGCAGTGAAACGTGCTCCATTTTGTTCATGATGGCCTTATTCTTCAGACAGTTTTCAACTTGTGGAGCGAACAGTAAATAAACTGGTCTTTTCTGTGATGCGATGAAATGATGGAACCGGTGAAGAATTCTTCACAACTGTAACTTACATTTTTGAGGAGCCAAGTGGTGGTTCTGAAGAAGACTTGGCACAGACTGGAGGCTTTGTCAATAATCAGCATGCTCAGCTTCGTAACCAATCTTTTTGTGGAAAACTAATATTTTGTCATCATTAATAATTGTAATAATCTCCCGAGGCCTGTTGGGACCATCAGGATTCTTCATGAGGACACCTGGTTGTTGTTGTGCGTGTCCACCGTATGAATGAACCATTAAACTCTTTGAGCTGAATGTTTACTGACCTGACTCGCAGGAGACGATTGGCCACAAGTTTGTGGGAAGCCAAAATTTGGGATTCTCCACAATTTTAAAACTTCCAAAAGCAGGCATATTGTGCTAACCATTTATATTGCATTTATGATGAAGGAAGAAATTTCAGACATATTAGGCGGGATTCTCCGGTTGGCAACGCCGCAATCGCATTCGGCGATGGGCAGTAATACCTGTTTCCGACCAAATCGGGGGCGGTGCCGCTGTCACGATGCTCAGCGCTCTCCAAAGCGGCATACTCTGCGAGTACACTGCGCGCCGTATTGATGGCCTCAGGACATTGCCTGAGGCCCACCCCCGATGCTCCGCCCCTGACCGGATGGGTTCCCGACGGTGTGGGTCTCTCGTGGTCTCACCCGTCGGGAACTCAGCGTGGCGGTTGCGAACTCAGTCCAGCGCCGCCATAGTCGGGGTAGGGCTGATCCGTGGACAGGGGGACTTTTGCAGAGGCTGGGGGTACTGTTGGGGAGTGGTCTGGGGCTCACGAGCCGGCCAAAGGGACGGCACTATTTTGCAGGCCGGGTCCGCGTGCGGCCGGCGCCATGTTGCACGGCCACAGACCCAACAATTCTCTGGGCCATATCGGCAGCTAGAGCCGGGGGCTCTACGTGCCGGCATGCTAGCCAAACGGAGGATCGGTGGCCATTTTGCGCTGAATTTCTGGGTGTAAAATGCCACCGTTCCCATGCTGGCATGAGGACATAACCTCACAATCGGAGAATCCAGCCCATTATATTGTAGTAGCGGTTAAACGCCTGGATTAATGTGTGTATATGCTGCAGTAATTGTTTAAAAAACAATCCTGGCTTGAAAGACAGCCAGGCTTTTTGGCTACAGAGGTGCAATTAAAGCATTGTAAAAAATGAATTAATCAGTCCTGCCAATCATGTATATTGTTTACCTGAAGTTGGGCTAATGGATTTCTGTTTACATAAAGAAGCTTCCCTGGAGAATAGATAATTAGAAATATTTGGCCTTAGTAAGATGATGTAGTTATTGGAAGGGGTCAGGGGCTGAAGCAATCAGGTGTTGACTTTCAGTTTCTGGAAAATGCAGCTTAGATTGAGGATGTGAACAGACAGGCAGCGTTTTGCCAAATGCTGGCAAGTTAAAAAGTAGTTTGACACAGGCAATAATCTGCAAGCTGATACCTGAAGGATCTCTCTCTCTCCAAGACATTTGTTTACAGCAAGTATTCCTGAGTTGGACAAGGGTAGTTAAAAGTGGATTTTGACCCGTGAAGGGTTTTGCTTGAGTGGAGATAAAAGATAGTGGTCATGAGTTAGTGTTTCATTGTTATTGTTACGCATTGTTTAGAGGGGAATTGTAAGGTATTTTGTTGTATGATATTAAAATTGTTATAATCCTGCGTTAGTGACTTCCGGCGGCAGCCATGAGCTGAGCAGTTGCATGAAAGGTGGCTCTCGCAAGAAAGGGTTACAACCTTTTAGATCTTGCAAACAGGCACTAAAAGTATTTAAAATCCCCCAGCCTAACCTTTGTTAGCTGCACTGACAAGAACAAATGGGGGAAAGTCCACCGCCCATTCGAAAAGCCAGCAAACATGAGAGGAGGGAAACCTCAGCCTTGGAGCTGGCAGCCACACAAGGTGGCATGGAACTGGGAAGGGGCAACCCGATAGAGCTCCCAGCGAAGACCCAGGTGCTGATGGAGTAGCTTACAGGCTTCATCACCTCCAAGCTCCAAAGACAGAGGGAGGAGCTGAAAAGAGACTTCCTTTCAGCCATCGAGACAGCAGTGGAAGCTGCGACATCCCCCACGAGGGAAGCAATGGCCAGGATGGAGCGAAGGCTTGAGGCCCAGAAAGCAATGGCAAGAGACTTCAAGAAGGCCACCACAGACCAAGGAGACCGGATCGCGTCACCTGAAGCTGAGGTGGCAAGTAAGACCCAGAAGGGACTAAAAGAGAAAGTCGACGACCAGGAGAACAGGTCAGAAGGACAAAACTTAAGAATCTTAGGGCTGCTGGAAGGAACGGAGGGGAGGAACCCCATGGAGTATATAGCGGCGATGCTCATGACACTGGTCAGCAAGGAGGGCTTTGCCAAATCCCCGGAGGTAGATTGCGCCTATAGGTCACTTCGCCAGGTGTCCAAAGCGGTGGACCACCGTGGGTGATAAACGTGAGGCTCCACAGGTACCAGAAAAAAAGACACAGCTGAGGGGGTGAAGAGCGGGAGAGGGTGCAAATGGGAAGGACTTTCCATCCGCTTGTACCAAGACATGGGCAGACCGGGTAAGGCTGATTTCAACAGTGCCCAATCCACCCTGTACAAAAATGGGGTGCGGTTTGGCATGCTCTACCCTACCAAACTATGGGTTCTGCACAATGGGAAGGAATATTATTTGGATGCTCCGGAGGAAGCCAACATGTTTGTTCAAAAGAAGGGTTGGGCAAATAGGAATGGAACGCAATGGCCAGAATGCGGGCTGCGAAAGCCGAGAGGGGCAGGGACGGACACTGGCAAAGGTGTGGAGAAAGTGGGAGCAGTGCGGGGGTGGGGCGAGTGGATATGGGGAATCTGATCAATAGGGGAGCAACTGCAATACGGAGTAAGCTGGTGTATGGGAGTACTGCGAAGGAGGAGGCCACGGTGTACTTCCTGGGGGAGGGGGGGGGGAATGCCTGGCAGAAGGGAGGTGAAGGACAGAAACTCAGGAAAGACAAAGGGCAAAATGAGGGGGGGGGCGAAGTTGCAGAGAAGAGGGTAAAGCCAAGGGAGGATTAGGAGGGGGCGAGCACAAGGACATGGGGATACAGAAGGAGATGCAGAGGTAGGAGGGGGAAAGGAGAGGGGAGAGCACTGGTTGCAACAGATAACATGTGGAGATGATGGAAAAAAGGAAGCAATTGGTGGCCATTTTGAAAGGTCCATGAGTGAGAACCGAAACAAGAGCAACAACGCCTTTACGAACTTTTACTGAGGGTTTCCACCTCCAAGCCCCTGGAGCATGGATCAGTTCTCCGACAGTTTGTAAATACTGATGGTAGGAGAGGACAGGAAACAAGGGCTGGAAGCACTGCTAGGGCTGGGCGAAATCGTGGAGTGCACCAACTCCATGCAGTCAGGGAAAGCTTCGGGACCAGAAGGGTTCCCGGTAGCCCTTTACAAAAATGTCTCAGCAACGATGTCCCCGCATTGTAGGAAATGTTCAGTGACTCTCTGCTGAAGGGGGCCCTGTCGCCTATGTTGGCCCAGACCACGATGGAAATGGGGGAGGAAATGGGCATGGAGATAGCGGGAGAACTCTGGATGAAGGTGCTGCATGGAGTCAACTCCACCTCGCCTGTGCCTGGCTGATCATGATGCAGCTCAAGGTAGTGCACAGAGCACACTTTACCAAGATGCTTATGAGTGGGTTCTTCCTGGAGGTGGAAGATAAGTGTAAGCAGTGTCAGTAGGGACTGCCAACCATACCCTGGCCCTCGCCCAGACTCCGGGACTTCTGGATGGAATTCTTCGAGGCTATGTCCAGGGTGGTGGGGGTCGATATGGAGCGAATCTGTCCGCATCCCTGGGGCTGAAATTTTTTTTTTGAGATAAGAGGGTCCGAGGAGAGATTCCACGGGACATGGAATAAACTCGCAAGCCTCTTCACAGACCTGTTCGCAACCAGCAGCCAATCGGGGGTGGGGAGCGGGGTTGGGGGTGGGGGGGAAGGAGGGGTGGTTTAGCTGGGGAAGGGGGAGGGGTTAGGAAGAGGGGTAGCAAATGGGGGCAGGAAGTGTCACATGGAAGGAGGGGAGCTCGCAAAGAGCAAAGAAGGAGCGGGCAGGAGGGCCACCGTCAGGAGGGAACACAAACCCTTCCCACACGGGCTGAACCGGGGAAACAAACTGACCCACCCTCCCTCAAAAACACAAACTCAAGGGAGGAACGGGAGTCCCGGCCACCAGTGAAACTAAGACAATTGGCAAGTGAGGGGAAGGATCCTAGCAATATTAGTAACTATTTGGGTAAAGCTGGGTGCAACTCCTGCCACCAAGTGGTAGGAGCCCCAGTAAGAACCCATCAAAATACTGTATAAATTAACACTATTGTAAAAAAGCAAAATAGTATTGGAGCCCCAGTCATGGATGTGGTGACAGTGAGGACCTCATGTTTTGTCATTTGTATATTGTTGCCTACCATTAATGGTGTATTGTTATTTACATACAAAACTTTGTTTTCTAACTCCAGGTGCCAATACAATATTTAAACAAAACAATCCTGGGGTGGGGGATTCTCCATCCCGCTGCACCCATTTTCTGGAGCCAGGCCAATGGGATTTCCATTGTGGGCACCCCCACTCCATCAGGAAATCCGTGAGCATGAGTCCACTGCTGGCAAAGCTGTGGATCCCGCCGATGGAGAATCCAGGCCCCTGTGTTAGTAATATATCATATCCCTATTTGTGCATGGAATCACTCTTGGAGCGAAATATCCTTTTGCAACAGACTTACAAATTAAATTAAATATCGGGGTTTCTATCCGGTATCCTAGCAACTGTCAGGATCTGATCCAGGATTGTAATTCATTGGTTAGGCCCCAGCTGGAGTAGAGCTTCCAATTCTGGGCGTTGCACTTCAGGAAGGATGTCGAGACATCAGGGATGGTGTGCCAAGGAGATTTACTAGGATGGTACTAATGATGAAAGCCTTCAATTACATGGAGAGACCAGAGACATTGGCATTGCTCTCCTTAGATAAGAGCAAGTTAAGGGAAGTTTGTGTTCAAAATGCTGAAGGAGTTTGATAAGAGTAAATACGGAGAAACTGTTTCTAGGTGCAGGAGGGGCAGGAATCAGAGAGCACAGATTTGAAGTAATTGGCAAAAGAAGCAGAACTGGCATGAGGAAAAATAATTTTCACAGCGAGCTGTTGTAATCGCGAACTTTCTGCCAGAAAGTGTCATGGTATCAGATTCTCTCATTACTTTCTGAAGGGAATTGGATGAATACCTGATAAAGAAGCATTTGCAGGGCTGTGGGGAAAGAGCAGGAAAGTGGGCTTAATTGGCCAGCTCTTTCAAAGAGTTGGCGCAGAAACAATGGACAAAATAGCCTTCTTCTGTGCAGGATCATTCTATCATGCTATGAAAACAGATGTGCGGGCTGGAAACTGTCTCTGGACAACTGATAGAGTTGATACTGTTCTGCTGAAAGCCTTGAAAATGTTTGAATTTTGGTTAGCCTGCTGGAGATTTTGTACAGCGAACTCAGCTATTTCACTTCAACCCAAGTTTTTACAATTATTCTCCAAGCTAATAAGAGAACATAAAACAAAATATATTTTGTAAAATGGCCAGCACTAAAAAACAGTACAGGAACACTGCAAATTGAAATGAAATTGTGCAGGGATTCCCCTGTACTATTTCAGCACTTTAAATGGTTTGTTATGACAGTTTACAGCTGATTGTAGCAATAATGACCTGAACAGTTGTACACGTTTGAGTACACCTCCAGCAAGCGATAAATTGACAAGTTAACCAGTATGCTTAGTAACCGTCAAAAAAACATTAAACAGCACTCAGTTACCACTCGATAGCATCACAGCCGAAAAGTCATCCGACTGTGGAATTATTGTTGCCAGTTATAAAAACTACAGCAACAATTAAACTCCCACCGCTGCTCTTCAATGTTCATCTATATCTCCAACCTATGTTACTAATTCCTGCTCCTTTTATTGACACTATGCAACAGGATTGTTAGTCTACTCAAGTCGCTCATTGTTGCCAGAGTTGTCCGGAGATCTTCCATGTTCAATTCTGATTTTTTAAAAATTATTTCCTTTTCCTTCTTCATTAGCATATTGTTCGTGGCTTCTTGCTTGCAGATTTTCTGCCAAGGGTTTTTGGGTAACACTTACAAAATTCTATTGTAAGTTAAATTGAGCTAGATGGATAAAGAACTGGCTGGGCAACAGGAGACAGAGAGTAGTGGTGGAAGGGAGTGTCTCAAAATGGAGAAGGGTGATTAGTGGTGTTCCACAGGGATCCGTGCTCGGACCACTGTTGTTTGTGATCTACATAAATGACCTGGAGAAAGGTATAGGTAGTCTGATTAGCAAGTTTGCAGTTGATACTAAGATTGGTGGAGTTGCAGATAGCGAGGAGGACTGTCAGAGAATACAACAAAATATAGATAGATTGGAGAGTTGGGCAGAGAAATGGCAGATGGAGTTCAATCCAGGCAAATGCGAGGTGATGCATTTTGGAAGATCAAATTCAAGAGCGGATTATATGGTCAATGGAAGGGTCTTGGGGAAAATTGATGTGCAGAGAGATCTGGGAGTTCAGGTCCATTGTACCCTGAAGGTGGCAACGCAGGTTGATAGAGTGGTCAAGAAGGCATACAGTATGCTTGCCTTCATCGTACGGGGTATTGAGTACAAGAGTCGGCAGGTCATGTTACAGTTGTATAGGACTTTGGTTCAGCCACATTTGGAATACTGCGTGCAGTTCTGGTCGCCACATTACCAGAAGAATGTGGACGCCTTGGAGAGGGTGCAGAGGAGGTTCACCAGGATGTTGCCTGGTATGGAGGGTGCTAGCTATGAAGAAAGGTTGAGTAGATTAGGATTGTTTTCGTTGGAAAGATGGAGGTTGAGGGGGGACTTGATTGAGGTCTACAAAATTATGAGAGGTATGGACAGGGTGGATAGCAACAAGCTTTTCCCAAGAGTGGGGGTGTCAGTTACAAGGCGTCACGATTTCAAAGTGAGAGGGGGAAAGTTTAAGGGAGATGTGCGTGGAAAGTTTTTTACGCAGAGGGTGGTTAGTGCCTGGAACGCTTTACCAGCGGAGGTGGTAGAGGCGGGCACGATAGCATCATTTAAGAGGCATCTAGACAGGTATATGAATGGGTGAGAACAGAGGGAAGTAGACCTTGGAAAATAGGAGACAGGTTTAGATAAAGGATCTGGATCGGCGCAGGCTGGGAGGGCCGATGGGCCTGTTCCTGTGCTGTAATTTTCTTTGTTCTTTGTTCTTTGAGAGGACAAGCTGAGGTGGATATGTAACACGACAAGGGCTGGATTTTACATTACCTTCTGGTGGGTTCGAAGGCTGGGGACTTGTGAAATACAATGCATGACCTGTCCACCACTTACCTGCCAGAAAAATCATTCCCCTTCTTTAACCCTCCTTCCGGCCTCTCAAATCCATAACCCCCTCTCCCCCTCTCCAGCCTCCCCACTGGGTCTGCCAGCCAGGCCCCGCTGATATCCCAGACTTACCTTCAATCCAGACTCCATAAACCGCTCTTCCACGGGGACTGGCTATAGTTCCAGCAGTGGCCACTTGATAGATTGGAAGCTATGGCAGGAGTTCTGCCCAGATGGGGGCAGTAGTTTTATCCTGAGCAAATAAATGTCCAGTCAAACATAAAATGGCTGTGGAGCAGACGGCTTTTGGGTGGGTGAGCTCCTGACTTACTTTTTAAGTTGAGGGGAGCAGAGAACAAGATACCCTGTAAAATCCAGCCTTGGTGTGACACCCTTAGTACATAATGATTACATTGGGGCCATTTGGATACATATTGGTGAGACACCATCCTATCTAATGGCACAGTGGGAGGCCTAGACCATTTTCATAGTTGGCCCTCATCTATATAATTTAGATGAACTGTAAGCATTCAATGATTTCAGTGACAGGAAGTCTACTGTGAGGTCAAGTTCCCTTAAAGTGGAGGGAGCAATTCCAGGGCAAGAGCCACTGAGGAGCTGGGAAGATTTTCATGACATTCAAGTTCCTACTAGCCACAGAAATCAGTCATGTTGCTTTTTTGTTGCCATTCTCAGAACAAAGGCCTGCAGTGGTCACTTTAATTAAACCATTCTACCCTCGGCATTGTGCCCATTCCACCCACTGCAACATGAACATGGCGTTGGACCCGAAAAATGGCACAGGATCCCAAAATAATTATTTTATGCCCCTTTTCAGCAGGAGTACTGGTTGTCCAATGTGAAGACGGCAAGAAATCTAAGTCAGGCAGCCCTTGGGAAGACAAAGAGTTATCATCCTTTTTTAAAAAAGTGATCTTCCCCATTTTGCAGCATGAAAAGCTGACAGGCAGATGAGAATCATCCTTATCCTAATCATCACACACAATATTTATCAATCATGTCTTTTTGGTTGATAGATACATGGCCGGCAGTTTGCCAATGCATTATGTCAATGCCATGATCTTGGGAAATGATGACTGAGTAAGATCTACCCATAAGACCCCTGTTGGTTTCGACTATCTCAAATTATGTCAAACGATTTCTGAGATGAAGGATCCAAAAGTAATTACTCCGTCTACAATGACTGCGAGGCATTTTAATCAAATATTTCCCTGGGAATATCCATCAACAGGTTTAAGAGCTCCTTTGACAAGGTTTGACGAAGAGTCACCCAGACTCAAAACGTAATCTCCCTTCTCCCTCCACAGGTGCTGTCAGACCTGCTGAGTTTGTCCAGTGTTTTGTGTTTTGGTTGAAGGACTGGTTTTGCAAAGCCAGAAAGAGAGAAAAATCATGAAAGCCACCTGGAAAAGAACCACTGAAAAAGGCAGTGAGGCATCCCTCTCTCTTTGTCGGAAGCGGAACGTGTCTTCAGTGTGACTTGTTTTCTGTGATTCTGTAAGTGCAGGCAAATGGGATTAGGGTTGGCAGACCTGGCACCTTGCATACAGTGGTGCAGACTCAATGGGCTGAAGGGCCTTTTCTGCACTGTATTTTTCTGTGATTCTGAAAATGCAGTACCTGAACTTCAATTCGACCCCAGGATTTTACAGGACACCATCTCACCTAAAACGGCTGCAACATTGACCCAATTATACCTCATGGACACTCAAAAGGACATAATCGTATGTTCTTTTAACTTTTATTTGGACTTTCTTTAAACTCCCCAAGAGCCGTTGCTGGCTGTAGTCTCACATTTCCTTTCTCTGGACATCAAACTGAGACTGTCACATGGGAGACAAGTATCCTCAAATTCATTCCTGCAAAACGGTGATGTGTTTATGGATGCAGCACAGGTACTGGTAGCTGACCCAGATTATGTGCATGGGGCCCTGAGGTTTAATCTCGGGTCAGCCAAGAGACTCCTGGTTTGGGCGTGAGTGTTGCTGCTGCATTGCTGCCTTTGTAAATGGGAGCCACTGTATGTCCATGTCTAATAATACCTTCTACTTTGCTCATAAATCTCTGCATTGCCATTCTGTCTGCTGCCCATTCTATTCTATTCTTTGTTATCCCAATTAATGAGCAGAACAATCCCTGCAACAATTCCGCAAGGGTTTAAGGAATGTCAAATTCATTGCCAAATGGAATTGATCAGAAAATTCTAATGAGATGGTCGTCTACTTTTAGCAATGAAACTTTTATATAAAACACACTCTGACCTTGCTAGCATCTAAGAGTGTTCCCATGAACTAGGATGTGGAGATGCCGGCGTTGGACTGGGGTGAGCACAGTAAGAAGTCTTACAACATCAGGTTAAAGTCCAACAGGTTTGTTTTAAACACGAGCTTTCGGAGCGCATCTCCTTCCTCAGGTGAAACGCTCTGAAAGCTCGTGTTTGAAACAAACCTGTTGGACTTTAACCTGGTGTTGTAAGACTTCTTACTGTGCCCATGAACTAGGTCGATGTTCTCCAAATGTTCGAAAAGGGGGTCAGGGCAGAAACAAGGAAGTGTAGGATGATTAGTTTGACTTCAGTAATTGGTATGATATGCTCAAAGGGATCATAGACAATGCTCTATATGACCAGCTCAATGGAGGAGTCACTAAGAAAACTCAACAGGAGTTCTGGCAATGAAGGCTCTGTATTACAACTTCAATCGATTAAAAAAAAAGATTGGTTCAGGGATGAGGGTAACATATCGTCTACTTGGATTTTCAGAAAACCTTTGACAACACGCCTCATAATGGGTGACTGTACAAGGTAAAATCTTGTGGAATCAATTGGGATCTGCTACAATAGAGTCACAAGTGATTACATGCCCAGAGGCATATAATTATTAATGGATGTGCATCTGTTTGCAAACCAGTTATTCATGACCTGATAGGGATCAGTGTTTGGGCATTTTGCTTGATGAATAACTGAGGTGTAGTGGGAATCATCCACAAGTTTGCGGATGAAACGAACATCTGTGCAAGGTTTAGTTCTTAAAAAAGAAGAGGAAATGATATTCCGGCATTCTGTGCACAAACAAACTAGAGCCGTGACCAGTACCGTCAGGGTGATATGGGCAGGGCCTGGTACAGCACACAACACAGGCTCCACAGAACCAGTTTCAAAGGGCGCCCCAATCTTCACAAAAAGCAATACTTTCCCCCTCCCCATGGAGGGGAAAATCACCCCCATCCCCCGGACATGCACACGGGGGAAACCCTGCCCCTACACAAGTACTGGGGCAACCCTCCCAACACATAAGGGGAATGCCCCCCCCCCCCCCCCCCCCAATGGAGTTCTCCCCAAGAGGGGCTGGGCCCCTTGTCACTGCCTCCTGCCATTGCCCCCAGGTACTGCCCTTGGGCATGGCTACGCCAGGGGTTTGTACCGGAGGCAGTGCTGGGACAGTACCAGGGTGCCATGGGGCAGTGCCCAGGTACTGCCTGGACATGTCCCTCTCTCCCGGACACAGTATTTACCTGTGCGCCCCTGGCGGGTTCCCATTACCTGCTCATGATTTTCAAAAGCAACTGTAAACCTTCCCGGTGAAATAACTAATGTGGGGAGAACATATGGCAGGAAGTCCGTCATTTGTATTGTAAGTTATATTTGTATTATAATTAATAAAGGGGAGCACGGTAGCACAGTGGTTAGCACAGTTGCTTCACTACACCAGGGTCCCAGGTTCGATTCCCGGCTTGGGTCACTGTCTGTGCGGAGTCTGCAGGTTCTCCCCATGTCTGCGTGCGTTTACTCCGGGTGCTCTGGCTTCCTCCCACAGTCCAAAGGTATGCAGGTTAGGTGGATTGATCATGTTAAATTGCCCTTAGTGGGCTTACTGGGGTAGGGTGGAGGTGTGGGCTTGGGTAGGCTGCTCTTTCCAAGGGCCGGTGCAGACACGATGGGCCAAATGGGCACGGTAAGTTCTATGTTTCTATGAATTTATGGAAATGAGGTCCCCCACCCACCTTTCTGGGGCATTTTCTGAATCTCGCACAATTTTGTTGCCCACGCCGTCTTTTGCACTCACAGCGAAATGCCTTAGCAGAAAGAACCCTGGAATGTTGCGATTTCCGCTCTGTGGAGGATGGGTGTGGGATGGAGTCAGATCCACTGACCCTGGAAACGGAGTGTAGGCGACCATGAAACAGCTCGTGCTGAGGCGGGCTGATTAGAGGCCCGCCTTGGTTCGCTGAGACTTTGTCCCAATTGTTTTAAATACTGTTCGGTCCCCTAACTCTTATCCCATCATGCCCCCTCACCCTACCCCATCCACTTCCCATTCCACCTCCAGGTCAAGTTACACCCCTTAAAAAGCTCACACATAACTTTACCACCCATATATGCTCATCTTCTTCAGTTACTGAGTTGTCATCTGTAAATTGAATCAGGTCTGCACTGTCAGACAAATTCATTCAAACCAGGACTCCAATGGAATTAAAATTGCGAGATTGTACTGCTTCAGGAAGACCCTTCAAGTTATCTTCATTTTTCAGCTGCAGAGGCCCTAGTGGACACATTAAAGGTTTTTTCAAATCAAAATTATTCAATTTCCTAAGAAACTGACTATTGTAACCAATGAAACTATTAAATGCTTCAATATAATTCCAAAAAGCCATTGAGTGATATTAAATCAGGGGAGGGCCTGCATAAATCAGGGGAGGTCCAGCGCCGCCAAAGTCGGGGGTGGGGGGAGCCGATCTGCGTACAGGGGGGCTTTGGCGGGAGCTGGGGGCACTGGTGGGGCGTGGTGGGGTGGCGAGCCTGGCTAAAGATGGGTACTATTTGAGATGCCGGATCCACGCGCGGCCGGTGCCATGTTGTATGGCGCGGCTGCTGCAGGCCGCCAGCGTGCGCTTGCGCGGCTTTGGACCCGTTAATTCTCCGGTCACATCCGCAGCTAGAGCTGGGGGCTTTACACTGCGTTCCTGCTAGCTCCCACCAGACAGAGGATTGGCGGAGGTTTTGCGATGATTTTCCGGCGGCATCAGCACTTAGTCTCAAAATCGGAGAATCCAACCTCTGTTGCTGTTGTCAAAAGTGAGGACATTAATTTAAGGTGATTGGCAAAAGAAGCAACGTGATATGAAGAACATCTTATGTGGCAAGTGGTCTGGATCTGAAATGTAATGCGTGAGATAGTGGATGCAGATTCAATCATACCATTCAAATGGGAATGGGATGAACACCTGAAGACAAAGGGCTGGATTCTCCATTGGCGAGATGCTCCATTTTTCTGCCAGCACCCTCACGCCCGCGGATTTCCCGACGGCATGGTGAAACCCCATTGGCCGGCTGCCAGTTCGAAGCATCGCGCTGCCGGTGGGGGCACGCCACACCAGAAAATGGGTGCAGCGGGATGGATAATCCCGTCCAAAACATTTGTCAGAGTGCTGGTAAAGGGCAGGGGAGTGGAAATGACAGAGTTGCTGTTGCAGAGAGCTGGCATAGACACATTGGGCAGAATGGCCTCCTTCTGTGATGTAATCATTCTATGATTCCACATCAAATAATTTATGAGCTGATGAAGAAAACTTCACAAATGATCACCTTTATTGTCACAAGTAGGCTTCCATTAACACTGCAATGAAGTTACTGTGAAAATCCCCTAGTCGCCACATTCCGGCACCTGTTCGGGTACTGTGGTGAATGTATTACTGCTACCATTCACCATTGTATTTCATTACATTGTATTGTATTATGTTGATGCCCTTGTGGGCTCCACCTGTGGCTCCGCCCCCTCGGGGGTGGTATATAGAGCTGCTGCCCTGCAGGCAGCTCTCAGTGCAGAGCAGTCGCAGGCAGGCACAGTTCTAGCTGATTAAAGCCACTGTTCACATCAGCTCTCCGTCTCGTGTGAATTGATGGTTGCATCAATTTAATCAGCTACAATATCGCTATGGAAGCAGCCCTCAAACCTAATCAACTGGAACGCGACCCACAGGCAGCTGAAACCAAAGGAATTTTTTCGCACTGGCTCCACTGTTTTGCCCACCTCGCCACCTCCTCCTCACCCACCATCACCGAGGAACGGAAACTGAGTCTCCTCCATGCCCGGGTAAGCCACAGAATCTCCGTGCAGATCAAGGAAGCGACCACGTACGCAGATGTGGTCGCGATCCTGAAAAGACATTACGTGAGGCCAGTGAACGAAGTGTTCGGGCAGCATCTCCTCACCACTCATTGTCAACGCCCCGGGGAATCGCTGGAGCAATCTGAAGGTACTCGCTCGAAACTGCAACTACAAGGACGCCACAGCCTTGCAGTATATGGAACTCGGCATCCGGGACACCAATGTGGCTGGAGTCCGGTCCAACTACGTCAGACAGCGCTTGCTCGAAAAGGGCGCTCTTGACCTAGAAGAGATGGTAAAACTATCCACCTCCTTAGAAGTAGCATTTCAGAGCCTCAATGCTTTCCCCTCTGACCGCGCGATCCCTCGTGGACACTCAACCAGAGGGTGTCCCAGGCCTGTGCCACGCGGCTGCCCGACCAACCCGAGGGGCTGCCCTGCTATTTCTGCGGCCAGAACCAGCACCTCAGGCAGGGTTTCCCGGCTCGGAACGCGTCTTGTAGCGACTGCGGCAAGAAAGGACACTTTGCCAAAGTCTGCCTGGCCAGATCCAAAGCTCCTAAATCGCAGGCCCGATTTACAGACTCAAAGGCCCGCAGACCCCGCAGCATGGCTGCGTGCCTGCCGGTAACGCCCCTTCGGATGCATCATCAGCCTCGTGCTGTCTGTGGGGGCAGACATCTTTAACTCTACCCAACACGTGCGACTCATGGGGGCCGCCATCTTGGCCGCCATCTCCAACGCCGCCTGACACGTACGACCGACAGGGGCCGCCATCTTGGCCACCATCTTCAACGCCGCCTGACACGGGCGACTGACGGGGGCCACCATCTTGGGACCGCCCCATCACCTCCGACCACGCCAGCTACGCAGCTCGGCGCTGTCGCCCTCGACCAGTAACGGCCCAAGTACCTCAGGAACTTGATGATGACCGTCCGGGTTAATGGTCACGAAACGCCCTGTCTGTTTGACTCTGGGGGCACGGAGAGCTTCATACATCCAGACACGGTAAGGCGCTGTTCTCTCCAAATTTCCCCCACATTCCAAACAATCTCCCTCGCTTCCGGATCGCACTCAGTGCAGATCAGGGGGTACTGTGTCACGAATCTCACGATACAGGGCGCCGAGTACGCCAATTTTAAACTATATGTCCTCCTTGATCTCTGCGCTCCTCTCCTGTTAGGACTGGATTTCCAGTGCAACCTCAGAAGCCTGACCCTGAGGTTCGGCGGGCCCCTACCCCTCTCACCGTATGTAGCCTCACGACTCTTAAGGTCGCCCCTCTCCCGCTCTTCGTGAACCTCACCGCTGACTGTAAACCCATCGCCACCAGGAGCAGGCGGTACAGTGCCCAGGACAGGACTTTTATCAAGTCCGAGGTCCAGCGGCTCTTGCGGGAGGGGATCATCGAGGCCAGTAATAGCCCCTGGAGAGCCCAAATGGTGGTCGTCATGACCGGGGAAAAGAACTGGATGGTTGTAGACTACAGCCAAACCATAAACCGGTACACGCAACTCGATGTGTACCCCCCCCCCCCCCCCCCCCCCCCCCCCCCCCCCCCCCCCCCCCCCCCCCCCCGGATAGCGGACTTGGTGAATCGGATCGCACACTACCGGGTGTTCTGCACGGTGGATCTGAAGTCTGCGTACCACCAGCTCCCAAACCGCCCAGACGATCGCCACTACACGGCCTTTGAGGCAGACGGCCGCCTCTTCCACTTCCTCAGGGTCCCCTTCGGCGTCACCAACGGGGTCTCGGTCTTCCAAAGAACGATGGACCGAATGGTGGACCAGTAGGGGCTGCGGGCCACATTTCCGTACTTGGGCAACGTCACCATCTGCGGCCATGATCAGCAGGACGACGACGCTAACCTTCAGAAGTTTCTCCAAACCGCCCAAGCCCTCAATCTCACCTATAAGAAGGAGAGATGCGTTTCCGCACAACCCGACTAGCCATCCTCGGCTATGTTGTAGAAAACGGAGTCCTGGGGCCCGACCCTGACTGCATGCACCTCCTCCTGTAGCTCCCCCTCCCCCACCACCCCAAGGTCCTGAAAAGATGCCTCGGGTTCTTTTCATATTATGCCCAGTGGGTCCCCAACTATGCAGACAAAGCCCACCCACTTATCAAAGCCACCATCCTCCCCCTGACGACTAAGGCCCGCCAGGCCTTCAGCTGCATCAAGGCAGATATTACCAAAGCTGCGATGCACGTGGTGGATGAGTCCATCCCCTTCCAGGTGGAGAGCGATGTGTCAGATGTTGCCCTGGCCACTACCCTTAACCAGGCAGACAGGCCCGTAGCCTTTTATTCCCGTACCCTCAACACCTCCGAGATTTGACACTCCTCAGTTGAAAAAGAAGCTCAAGTCATTGTGGAAGCTGTATGGCACTACCTGGCTGGTAGGGGGTTCACCGTTGTCACCGACCAACGGTCGGTAGCCTTTCTGTTCAACAATACACAGCGTGGCAAATTCAAGTATGATAAAATCTTGAGGTGGAGGAACTCTCCACCTATAATTATGAAATTTTGTATCATCTGGGGAAACTCAATGAGCCCCCAGATGCCCTGTCCCACGGCACATGCGCCAGTATGCAAGATGACCGACTCTGGGCCATCCACAATGACCTCTGTCACTCGGGGATCACCCGGCTTCTCCACTTCATCAAGGCCTGCAACCTGCCCTACTCCACCGAGGAGGTCACGGCCATGACCAGGGACTGCCAAGTCTGCGCGGAGTGTAAGCCACACTTCTATCGTCCAGACAAGGCCCACCTGGTGAAGGCATCCTGGCCCTTTGAGCGCCTCAACATTGATTTCAAAGGGCCCCTCCTCTCCACTGACCGCAACGCGTATTTTCTTAACGTTATTGACGAGTATTCCCGCTTCCCCTTTGCCATACCATGCCCCGACATGACCTCGGCCACTGTCATTAAGGCCCTGCATAGTATCTTCACCCTATTCGGTTTCCCCATTTACATCCACAGTGACCGGGGCTTCTCGTTTATGAGCGATGAGCTGTGTCAGTACCTGCTCGGTAAGGGCATTACCTCGAGCAGGACTACCAGCTACAACCCCGGGGAAACGGACAGGTGGAGTGGGAGAACGCGACGGTATGGAAGGCCTTCCTTCTGGCCCTAGTCTTCCGGTTTCCCGCTGGCAGGAGGTCCTCCTCAACGCGCTCCACTCCATTCAGTCACTCCTCTGCACAGCCACGAACGAGTCCCCGAATGACCGTCTGTTTGTCTTCCCCAGGAAGACCACCTCCGGGGTCTCGCTTCCGTCCTGGCTGACAATACCGGGCCTGTCCTCCACGAAAGCAGGTGAGGAGCCACAAGTCCGACCCCCTGGTCGAGAGGGTCCAGCTCCTTCATGCCAACCCCCAGTATGCCTACGTGGCGCACCTCGACGGCCGACGAGTTACAGTCTCCCTCCGGGACCTGGCACCCGCCGGTTCCCCTGCGACCATCACCTACCCCCCCCCCCACCCTATACTGAACACCGACCCCGCCCCTACATGGCCTACACACCCCCTCACCCCATCACCAACCTATAGTGATGAAGCTCCAGAAGAGACGTTCCCGGAGTCAACAAGCCCAACACCCGTGCCCGCAACGACGAGTTCAACACCCATGCCCGCAGTGAAACCAGAGCTCAGGCGATCGCTGCGAACGATTAAGGCGCTGGACAGACTCAATCTATGAGCCCACTTCACTCCCGCTGGACTTCAATTTTTAACAGGGGGTGAACGTGGTGAATGTATTACTGCTACCATTCACCATTGTATTGCATTACATTGTATTGTATTATGTTGATGCCCTTGTGGGCTCCACCTGTGGCCCCTCAGGGGAGGTATATAGAGCTGCAGCCTGTAGGCGGCACTCAATACAGAGCAGTCGCAGGCAGGCACAGATCTAGCTGATTAAAATCACTGTTCATTCAACTCTCCGTCTTGTGTGAATTGATGGTTGCATCAGGTATGCAGAGAGAGAATTCAGAATGTCCAAATTACCTCACAGCACATCTTTTGGAACTTGGTGAGGAAACCGGAGCACCTGGAGGAAACCCACGCAGACACAGGGAGAACATGCAGATTCTGCACAGACAGCGACGCAAGCCGTGAACTGAACTATTTGTAAAGTTTTCTTCATTAGTTCATAAATTATTTGACACAGAATCATCATAAAATTATCACAGAACTTACAATGCAGAAGGAGGCCATTCGGCTCATCACGTCTGCACTGGCCCTTGGAAAGAGCACCCCAGCTAAGCCCACACCTCTACCCCATCCCAGTAACCCCAATCAACCTTTTGTTTAGACACTAAGGGCAATTTAGCATAGTCAATCCACCTAACCTGCCCATTTTTGGACTGTGGGAGGAAACCGGAGCACCCGCAGGAAACCCACGCTGACACGGGGAGAACGTGCAGATTCCGCACAGACAGTGACCCAAACCAAGCTGGGAATTGAACCTGGGACCCTGGAGCTGCGAAGCAATTGTGCTATCCACTGAGCTACTGTGCTGCCCATAGAATGATTACATCACAGAAGGAGGTTATTCTGCACAATGTGTCTGTGCCAGCTCTCTGCAACAGCAACACTGTCATTTCCACTCACCTGTCCTTTCCCTGCACTCTGACAAATGGCGCTGTGGAGCAACAGTGCTAACCACTGTGCTACCGTGCCGCCCATGTGTGACATCTAAATAGCACTCAATGAAGTTTGCTTGTCAAAGATACTGATACAACCCTCACATCCTCATCACCTGTAAGCAGTGTGTTGTCTTTTCCTAGTGGAACAAACTCCTAACAAATTAAAGCAATTAAAAACTTCCCATGCTTTATCCGCTGTGTATTGCTTTTGAGCAGTGGTGTGTTTTTTTTTAGTCCAGCAGTTCGCGAGTTATTAAAAAATGATTAGTAGATTTATAGATTTCCTTTCTCCTAATGTTTACCTACAGGACTGTAAACTAATCCAGATGTATGTGTCTTTGAGCACCGACTATGTGGTCCCTTCTGTTTCACTTCCATTCCGTGCTAATTCCCAGCTGCCAGTCCTGTAAAATGTGGATTTTACACATTTCTACACACTAAAATTTTAGCGGGTCTTAAACATAAAATTCTAAAAGAAGTGACGGCGAACTTAATACTTTCAAACAAAAATATTACTTCAAAACACCTGGGACTTGTATATTTTTTCAAATTGACTTCCCTTTTCGTTGACTTTAGTTTTTGCTGAGATCTGTGAAGGGGGGTCACTATTATGGCACAAAATTAGCTGAAAATATCACCATGGTGATGGCAGATCTATGGTTCATGTTATTATTTTAAGTAGCGTTTGCAGGAAATTATGGAGTCAGTGACTTAAGAAATTACTACATCATGTCGTAATTTCCTGGGATTCTTGTTCTGCTCTCATTATCCCTCCCCAGAAGCAACTAGGAGGTAATTAATGTAACTCTGCTTCCATTAAAGTCATTGAGGTCACCAGTTTACTGCATTTAAACCATTCTCAACGCTTCCGCCACTTAGACTGAAACGTAATGGGCCGTAACTTACTGTAAAAATAACAGTAAGGTTATCAGTGCTCACTGTTAGTTGCATGTAAATTATGCAGCAATTTTAGGTGAGTGGAGCTGCCCAGTTAAATGCAAAATCTTGGAATTAGATGGCCGAGTTGTGCCACTCCTTAACAACTGCCCGGAAGTACCACCTCCGAGTCTGGCTCCTTATTTAATAATAACGAATGTTGCAAGGGTACAACTTATATGTGGTCTAAATTTACCACAGAAAGTTAGAGCTTGCCCATTTTGGTCCACATAGACATTGCAAATTACCACCAAACACTCTTGCTGGCATTGAAAATTAAATTTTTATCATTGTGGAATCTTATTTCATCAGCATTTCATTGTTGGAGACTTAAAAAAAATACCTCATTACTGTTTTTCACTGTCTCAATCCAACCTTTCATTTCTTCTCCCTAATTTGCTTTCTGCATCCTATTTGACATTTAATTCTACACTCTAATTGGAACTTCCTGATTCAGACACTCAAATTCAAATGTCCTGGGATTTTCATTTGCCATCTAGTCATGGCCTCATGTGGACTTAGTCTCATGCGGTGTAGATGTTATTGCCATTAGACACAGCTGAAGCATGCCTGCCCATCTAGAGGGGTTTCCTGAGCATAACTTATTCAGCATAGTCTTTATAGTTCTATTTCCTCTCTTCACGATCCCTGCTGATTGTGGATAGCGGGTTGTGTGTGATTTATGCTGAATCTGCAGTAGTTGCTGTTCAGTGTTAAAAGTTCCTCCTGTAAAGTGCGGACCGTGGTTGCTGTCCACTTGGAGTGGTATTCCCCAGCTACAGACCATTTCACTGAGCAAGATACAGGCCACACATGCCTTATTATCCCTGGTAGGAAGTGCTTCTATCCATTATGGTAAATTGGTTGACTACTACTAAGGCATATTCATAACTCTCCTAAGATTTAGAGATTAGGCCTGTGTATTCAATTTGCAAATGTGTCCCAGGGCCACCTTGGGGGAGCTGTGACCTGGGAACGGTATGGTTGGACTGAAATGGGGGATTGATCTGAAACCATGGTAAGCACTGGTTCACGGATACATAGTCCTCCACCCCTGGCCACCGGGGAATTGGGACAATGCCAACATTTCTTCTCTTAACTGTGATGGCAGGCAGAGAAGAAAATTTCCTTCTTTATTACCAGCTATCAGCGGCGAGGAGTTAACTCCCTGAGCTTGAATGCATGTCATGGATTGCAGAAGCGGACACGTTGTACAGATGTCAGGCCTTAGCCTTAAAATAGGCGCACGTGAGTCCCATAACTCAGAAACACCAGGGGCAGTTACTTTAAACACTGCCGCAACTTTGATAGCCAGGTTGGATTGAACCCACCCACGGAGGTGGCTTCTTTAGCTAAATTGTCAGCTTAGTTATTATCTCAGGCAATCTCAATTGACCTGACAGCATCGGTGCAGATTTGATGGGCCGAATGGCCTCCTTCTGCACTGTTAATTCTAAATTCTAGAATCTGTGGAGAGAAAGTGAGATAACGTTAGCTCACTTTTCTCTCCACAGATGCTGTCAGTCCAGCTGAGATTGTCCAGTATTTTCTGTTTTTGTTTCAGATTCCAGCATCCGCAGTAATTTGCTTTCATATTATCATAGTTATCATCCCGGGCGTGTGGTGAGAAATCTTTTCAATGCCCTGCTGTCTTACCCACATGACATGGAATGCTCTGCTGTTTGAGCCCATTCCAGAGTGTGTGTTAATAGGTTTGAATTCGTAAAGCTTTACCTTATGATGAACAGTACCTATTGTGATATGGTGCTAATGCTCGGATTGTAATACACATATATCCACTAGATGCTAGTCGGATCGGATAAGGTGTAGTGAGCAGCAAGGATGACTGTGATTAGTTCAGCCTGTTGTGACGAATGGACAGGGATTTGGAACACCATAGACTAATCAGGACCTGCCATGCCCACTACTACACATTGGGTGTCCCATCAGCACGATACGATAATCTATCGCTATAAATATCATGAGCTCCTGGAATAGGATTCCATGCTGCATGGCTCAGTTCCATCTCTGAAGATGGCAGTGGACGCTGATTTTTGTTCAGTGTATTTTCACACCCATGCTGTTTTTCTCTGGTGGGGAGTAGTGGGGGCGGAGGTCTTGGAAGGATTCCCAAACTGATTATCGAATCGTTGAACGGCGATATGAACGCTCCTTCTCCAACCAGCAAGTCCTGCCGTTAGACTCAAACCCAAAGTTTCTGGTGCAGCAGAAGGGGCACTACCACTGTGCCACAAGACCTACTGGATGCTGATGGGGACTCCTATCATAAGCTGGTATCAGAGACAGTGGTGTCATTTGTTTGGGGTAACATGTAAATTACCTTGAACCGTTCAAACACACTAATGTGTTGAGAGGACAGTCTCCTGTCTCTTTTCCTCATCAGGAGGTTAAGTGGAGTGTGTAGGGAGTACAGGATAATCTTCTGTAAACCAGTTACATAAGTAAAATGCTTAACTGCCCAAATGGTAGCTAGGAGGTGTCATTGGCAGGCTGAAAACGTATTCTCTGTCCCCTGCAGGAGCCAGGAGGCATTTGCAGTTGGTCTCAGGGATTCACTCCTTTGTTAGCTTCAGATAGATGTGAGGCGAGAGTCTGTGGAGTCTACCTCTAGGTGGAATGGCTATTCTGGGTCAGGTAATATCAGTGCTCTAGCCTGATTGTCACTCTTTTCAAATTCGCTAGGAGCAGGAGGAGGCCATGCTGTTGGAAGCAGGGGTTTATGCCTGTTCTTCGCCCCAGTCAGGTGAGAGAAATTCTCCTCCTTCCCCCTTTAACATTTCATGCAAAGGTTCAGCCATCTCCACAAAATTGGGGATACCATTTCTCTGAAACCTCACTGTCGGCCGAGTGGTCATGTGATAACATGATGATGTGGCGACTTAAAGTTTCACGTGTCGAAAGAGTGGGGGTTATCCCCGGAGCACGGTCAGACTGGAAGCACGGTCAGACCTGAGCTCACCTGAGGCAGTAGCTGTGCTCCGAAAGCTCGTGTTTGAAACAAACCTGTTGGACTTTAACCTGGTGTTGTAAGACTTCTTACTGTGCTCACCCCAGTCCAACGCCGGTATCTCCACATCATGACTGGAAACAGTGTAAGAGCTGTTCTAAGTACTGAATAAACCATTGTTGTTATAAGCTCCTGGTTGCCGGTCATTGCAACATGCTGTGAGGAGTTAGCAATACGGCACACAAGGACTACGCTGCATTGACCCGCTCGTGTTCACCAGGAACACTGCGGGCAACTGGGGCAAACTTGAAACGTAATGGCGTATCTACTGAGGTAACGGCTTATCGGACTAATCAAAGAGGTCCAAGCTTACACTGTACCAAATCTAGTCGGCTCCGAGGCTGTCAAATGGTTTCAATCATTTGTCTTTTAAATGGAGGCGGAAAAAGTGATCTTGTCCACAAGTAGCTGCTGCAAAAGAGTTAACCATCAGCACCTGCATGTTAAACGAACAGTCAGAAAAAAGCAGCAAGGGCTTAAGTTGGGAAACAGAAGTTTCCGTGGTTATAGGGCTTACCTGGCTCCATCTGCGGTGACCATCATCCTCAGAACTGATCAAGGTGGATGAACCTTGTTTGGCGTTTGGGAAACACTCAGCAGGATTCTCCCTTCTGGGGGACTAAGTCCCCATGCCGACTGGAGAACCGGCGCCAACCACTCCGGCATCAACAGCCCCCGAAAGTGCGGAATTCTCCGCATTTTCGGGGGCTAGGTGGATGGCGGAGGGGTCGGCGCTGTTCCAGCTGGCGCCGAAGGGACTGCACGAGTTTGCACATGTGCTGAAGGGCCGGCAAGATCTCGCATATGCACGGAAACGCCGGCATGGTTCCACACATGTGCACACTGGCCTGCGTATTTTCGCGCATGCACGGGGGCTTCTCTTTCCGCTCCGGCCATGGCAGAGCCCTACAGAGGCCGATGCGGAAGAAAGGAGTGCCCCCATGGAACAGGCCCGCCCGCAGATCGGTGGGCCCCGATCATGGGCCAGGCCACCGTGGGGGCCCACCCCGGGGTCGGAACCCCCTGCGCCCCCCTGAGGACTGACCCCGCCGACTTACCTGCCGTGTGGGACCATGCTTAACCTATGCCGATGGGACAGGCCAAAAATGGATGGTCGCTCAGCCCATCGGGGCCCGGAGAATTGCCGGGGGAGGGGCGCTGCCAACGGCCCCCGACCGGTGTGGAGTGAATCCCTCCCCCGCGCGAAAAACGGGGCCGGAGAATACACCAGTTGGCGTCGGGCGGTGGGGCAGGATTCACGCCGCCCCCTGGGGAATCTCCGACCTAGTGGGGGATCGGAGAATCCCGCCCGTTGTAACAAAAATGGTAAGTGGAACCGTTTTGTAAGATGCTGGCGATGTAAACCACAGCAGCCATCCGATGCCACCAGCCACATTGCAGTCGGTCATTCCTCTAAGGTAAGGAATGGAAGCAAGGTCAACAAACTGGAGCTCAGCTAGCCCAAACAAACCATGAGTCTCCCACAACATTCTACTCGGAGAGTCACAAAGAACACCGTCACAAAGAAGGGTGACATTTTCATCACCCAGAACACGATTTGCAGCAACGCAAAACTTTTTTAAAATATAAATTTAGAGTACCCAATTTTTATTTTCCAATTAAGGGGCAATTTAGCATGGTCAGTCCACCTAACCTGCACATCTTTGGCTAGTGGGGGGACATCCACGCAGACACTGGGAGAATGTGCAAACTCCATACGGGCCGGGATTTGAACCCAGGTCCTCAGCGCTGTTGGTAGCTGTGCTAACCACTGTGCCATGTGCTGCCCTCGAAGCAACGTAAAACAAGATAAAAATCGACACTGGGAGCAAAGTGTAACGCATTTCTCAGGCAAATGCTGCAGGAACCAGACCCATATGTAGCACCAGACTCCAACACAATGGTGGACCTCGTGGCCTGTGGCAGAGAAACCGTCCCCACGCAAGGTGTGCCACTCTCCATTGCACACATGGCAGCTTCAAGTTTCACTGACCAGAACATTAGGGGAGTGTTGTGTTTTTGAGACAGCATCACACCTTGCTCCTGAGGTGCATGTGCTGCAACACCAGGCTCCGGAAATGATGCACGTTTTTGTCTCATTCTCAATAGAATCAGGACTACATAGCAGTAACTCAACCCTGCTAAATGCAGATTCAAAGTCAACCAGGTTCCTTATCTGGGTCGCTTACTCACAGCTGATGGTGTGAAGTCAGATCCAGTCAAAACAAGGCTATACTGCAGATGACCATTCCTTTGGAAAAGCACGCTTATCAGAGCTTTATTGGTATGACAAATTATCTTACTAAGTTCATTTCTTGCTATAGTGAGGACCTCTTTGTCAGCTCCTCCACCAGGATGTTGAATGGTGCTGGCAGAAGCACCACATAGCGGTCTTCAACAGACTCAAACAGGCACTTGCAGCCCCACTAGTGCTACAATACTTTGATGTTCGAGTTCGAGCACCCGTACTCAAATCAGCAGACACCTCCCAGCATGGGCTTGGCGAAGTCTGTATCCAGAATGGCAGCCTTTCCCTCAGGGGTCCTCATTGACACTGAGACTCCCTTTGCTCAGATCGGAAAGGAATTCCTTGCTCGAGTCTTCACCTGCCGGAAATGTGACTTCATATATGTTCATCCTGAAACTGTTAAAACTGATCATCAACCACCCCTAACTATCTTAAAGCAAACCTCTTCACACTGCATCTGCACAGCTGCAGCGCATGAGGCTTAAGCTGCAGCGTTACATAAGACCATAAGACATAGGAGCAGAATTAGGCCATTCGGCCCATCGAGTCTGCTCCGTCATTCAGACATAGCTGATACAATCTCAGCATCATCTGCAAACGTGAAAAGTGCTTGGCTGATGTCCTTTCCCGAGCCTTCCAACCCACTACATACTAGGCTGATCATGAGGAAAATATAGACATCATGACAATAGGGGATTTGTACTCTTGTAGAATCCAGAAAGTCAAAGATGCCCGACAGGCGACATCGCGTGCAGAAAACTGCACAACATCATCGTGAAGGGTTGGTCAGAGTCCTCAAGGGAACTTCCCTATGAACTCTGCACATTCATCTTCATTAGATATGTACTAATCGTACAGGATGGACTGATACTGCAAGGCCAGCAATTCGTCATCCTTAAATATCTTCAGTGATACTACACCCGGCAACAGCACTCAGGGTTGGAAGCAACCAGATGCAGCGCTAAGAAATTACAATACTGGGCCTCCAAGTATGCCAACATAGAGAGGGAAGTATCCAAATGTGCATCTTACAATGTACCCAAGCCAATCAAGCTGGAGAACCACTGCACCCTCAGGCCTCAGGCCTCCCATGGTCATTCCTGGCAGCTGTCTTTTTTGAATGGAATGGTAAACATATGGCCTTAGTCGATTCATACTCTGGGTGTTTGAACTCGACTACCTGTCAGACATGAAGAGTAACACAGTCATAATCAAGTTCAAGAGACACCTTGCCTGACATGGCATCCCTCGAAAGTCGATGATGGACAATGCTCGCTAATTCACCTCCACGTGGGACGTTGAGCATATCATGATCAGTCCCCATACCCACAGTCCAATGGCCAAACAGAACAGGCACACTCAGCCAAGCATCCACTAAAGAAATGTGCCCGAGATCACACAGATTATTATGCTGCACTCCTCAACCTGTTCCGCTTGCCAAGGCAAGGCCTGCCCTCGTCAGCACAGTGACTGTTCTGCCAGGATCACAATTCCTACTGCCAAAGTTCTCTTGTAGCCCAATATTGAAACCGATGTGAGGGGTGCCCTCATGGAACGTCGATTAAGAGGGAAAAGGGACTATGATCGTAATGCCCACAGACTTGGCCCTCTAACACCTGGTCAAAGGCTCAGGAACCAGACCAGACGTGACTGCGACACGTTAGTGATGGTACACAATCATACCCCACAGCCGAACAGTTAATGGTAGTTTCAGATGATTGCCACAACGTATGAAACCGGCATCACCTACGACAAATATTGGAATCAGCACCAGCAAATGCCACAATACCCCAGCCATCCAGCCTACAATACAGGCCTCCTACACCAGTGGAAATGGAGGCTCCTCCAGAGGCCTCCAGAGGTCTATGCAGCAAACCCTTCCCTACCCTCCTCCAGGTACAACAAAGGACTGCCCCAGATTGTCCACACTGAGGACACTTGCTCGAGAGCATCTACAGCACAGCCAACTGGCATGATCATACACTGAGGCCATTTGACCAAACCAAACCAAGGTTCCAAGACTATGTAACCAACTGGTCTGCAACTGGCCTTTGTTTTGTTTAAACAACAACCAGGGGGGAAGTGACACGATGGGCTGTGCACCATCTGCGACAGTTTAATCTGTGTTTCACCCTCTGTAAATTGCTATGTGTTGGTAGCCTGTTCAATCTGTCTGTTATAACTGTGCTTCATGGATCATAATGCTGTTTGAGATACAGGTAGGAGAAATGTATGATGGTTACTTCTTGCTGATCAGGTGTTAGCCTGGCAGCTGAAATCTTAACACCTAAAAAGGTAACATCATCCTGATAAGTTAATACTTTTAAATCTCCATAACTAAGAGGAATGGAGGTGATGCATTCAGTACCCACCTCCTCAAGAAGAATGGGCAGTTCTGATTCCACTTCCCTCTCCTCTCGGGTCTATTCTGTGTCCTCCGTGTTGTGGTGAACAGACAGGCAAAGCCTCTCTTTCCCTATTTCTGTCCTCCTCAAAGGACCCCGGTCCTATCTCGGATACTCTGCTTTTGTGATGGCTGCTACAATCGCCTGCTACTTTCACATCTGTTCTTTTGTTATTCTTTCAGAGTGTGTTTGCTTTCACTACTGAACGTAACATGCGGTACTCAGTCCAGTTGCTAATGAGGTTTTCTGTATCTTGAGGGCAGCACGGTAGCACAAATGGATAGCACTGTGGCTTCACAGCACCAGGGTCCCAGGTTCGATTCCCCACTGGGTCACTGCGTGTGCGGAGTCTGCACGTTCTCCCCATGTCTGCATGGGTTTCCTCCGGGTGCTCCCGTTTCCACGCACAGTCCAAAGACGTGTAGGTTAGGTGGATTAAGAACATAAGAACTAGGAGCAGGAGTGGGCCATCTGGCCCCTCGAGCCTGCTCCACCATTCAATGAGATCATGGCTTATCTTTTGTGGACTCAGCTCCACTTTCTGGCCCGAACACCATAACCCTTAAACCCGTTATTCTTCAAAAAACTATCTATCTTTATCTTAAAAACATTTAATGAAGGAGCCTCAACTGCTTCACTGGGCAAGGAATTCCATAGATTCACAACCCTTTAGCTGAAGACGTTCCTCCTAAGCTCAGTCCTAAATTTACTTCCCCTTATTTTGAGGCTATGCCCCCTAGTTCTGCTTTCACCCGCCAGTAGAAACAACCTGCCAGCATCTATCCTATCTGTCCCCTTCATAGTTTTATGTTTCTATAAGATCCCCCTAAATTCCAACGAGTACAGTCCCAGTCTACTCAACCTCTCCTCGTAATCCAACCCCTTCAGCTCTGGGATTAACCAAATGAATCTCCTCTGCACACCCTCCAGTGCCAGTATGTCCTTTCTCAGGTAAGGAGACCAAAACTGAACACAATACCCCAGGTGTGGCCTCACTAAAACCTTATACAATTGCAGCATAACCTCCCGAGTCTGAAACTCCATCCCTCTAGCAATGAAGGACAAAACCCCATTTGCCTTCTTAATCACCTGTTGCACCTGTAAACCAACTTTTTGCGACTCATGCACAAGCACACCCAGGCCTCTCTGCACAGCAGCATGTTTTGATATTTTATCATTTAAATAATAATCCCTTTTTGATGTTATTGGCCATGTTAAATTGCCCTTAGTGACTGTGGTGAATGAGATTCACACGGTATTATAAGTTACCAATGCCACTCTGTTCCCTGTATATATATGTACCGATATTGTAAGTGCAGTTGCACTACCTGACCACCAGGGGGAGTAGCTCTGGGAGTACAAGAGAGTTTGTACTGGGCTCCCCCCTTGGCTCCGCCCAGAACTCCTCCCCCTGGAGCTGCTGTATAAAGATCCGTGCCACAGAGTCAGCCAGCCAGTTCACCAAAAGTTCAACGGCTAACAGGCTGGCTCTGTTGTAAGTATATTAAAACCGCTATTCTAATCCTACAAGCACGTGTCCGTAGAATTGATGGTTCCATCAGTGACCAAAAAGGTTAGGAGGGGTTATTGTGTTAGGGGATAAGGTGGAAGTGAGGGCTTAAGTGGGTCGGTGCAGACTCGACTGGTTGAATGGCCTTCTTCTGCTTTGTATGTTCTATGTTCTATGTTTGATGAAAAAGACTCAAAGTTGTCCAGAGGTAATGAAAGGTTTATTGAGTAACTAAATTAACAATTGCATGCATTCTTTACTTTAAGGTTAATGCTAGTAGAAAGGTTACAAGATCTAAATACAGTGTCAATGTTTGACTACACTAATCACTCTGAGCTAAGTCTATGTGCTCCTGCTCTCGTCACAGTCCAAGCAAAAGAAGAGTGAGGAACAGCCTGCATCTGGCTTTTATACCCGTTAGTGCTGCCCTCTAGTGATCTTCTGATTACACATTAAGGCCTTATGTACATGCACATACAAAGATCACCACATCCCCCTGTTTTTGTGTTTCATATTTCCAGTGTGTTGTAAAGCAAATTGAACAAATATAGCTGATGCACTTTGCAAATGCATTACATAAAATCAATGAGTGAATCAGTCCAATGGTCACATGTTCAAACGATTGGGTTGCGTCTGCTTCTAGTCGATCTCCTGAGTAGATACGGAGGCACTGAAGTATTAATGTCCTTCTGTAGACCAACAGATGGTTAAAAGCATTGTCGAGGGAATGAATCATGTAGATTCAATGTTGGAAAGTTGGGTTTCGGAGGTTGCGTCTGAACTGCACACCCTCATCAGACTTTACACTATATGAGCATGGCGCTGCTTGTAGTCTTACTGTTGCAGTGTTTGCTGTCTGACCAGGTTTTTTCTTGCGTTTGTGGTATCAATTCTGTATGTCATCTGCCTTGAAAACTGGTTTGCCTGTTTGTTTTGGAGCGAATATGAATTTGTGTAATTTGTTGTCTTGCCATGTTATGTTTCTACTTTTGCCATTGTTTTGGACTGTGCTGTTACATTGTCCTTCATGTGGAGAGTTGTACCATGTTGTACAGGTCATTGTTTCATTGTTGTTGGTTTTGTTGTTTCTGTCGTTGTCTTTATTGTTTTTGTTGTTGTTTTTGTTGATATTCTTGTTGTGCTCAATGACTGTTCTTTGTGGATAATTTGAGTCATTCTCAAAGTTATTAGTATCAGTCGCATTTGTGCTTTCTGATGTTTCATTGAGCTTTTTGAGTTGAGGTTTGTGGGAATGATCTGATGTTGCATTGATCTTGGTGACATCAGCCATTTGTGGTGGATTTTATTCCTCTTTCGTTTCTTGGTGCTCCTCTTCTGGAGTCAAAATCTTCAAGATTTCATTTTCTTGTGGTTAGTTCAGAGTAAATGAGGTTATAATTGATGCGGACTCACTGGACTCATGAGTAATTTTACTTTGATTGTTGAGTGCTTCTGTACAGATGAGCTGAGATCTGTCAGTCTTGCTGTGATCTTGCACATCTTGTCTGTTGATTGTGATCACATTGTCACTATTCTCACATGCAGTGGGTAGACATGGATTATCTTCTTGTTGTTTATTGAATGAGCTGGGTAGACTTTCATGGTCTGCTTCTAGTTGCTCAAATCAGATGGATAGACCTTCATAGTCTTCTTCGTGCACAGCTGTTGCTCTGGAGTCTTTAATTGCTTCCATTCTGGAGTCTGTCAACAAGCTCTCAGTGGAGGCTTGCGTCGCTCTCTCTGTGGAGTCTTTCATCGCTCATTGTGTGGAGTTGTGCAGTGTTCTCTCTGTGGAGACGATCAGCGCTCTCTCAATGGATAAAAGCAAATTACTGTGGATGTTGGAATCTGAAACGAAAGAGAAAATGCTGGAAAATCTCAGCAGGTCTGGCAGCATCTGAAGGGCGAGCAAAGAGCTAACGTTTCGAGTCCAATGACTCTTTGTCAGTTGTAAAGAAAATTGACTCTCTCAACGGAGTCGGTCAGCACTCTGTGTGGCGTTGTTTTGTTCTTGGGTATTTGGCAGGTTGCTGTCATCCAATGTATCAACGATCTGCCATTGCATCATGGTATTGGATTCATCTACCATGAGTAGAGTCGTATTGAGCTTTTCAACCGTGTTGCTGATCCTATGATCATCATATCCGAATAACTCAGCCATGTCTGAGTAGTATTCTTCAAAAAACAAATCACCTTCTTTGGTTTCGGATTTATTACTGTGCTCATCTCTTTGAGTTAACAAATCATCTTCTTTAGTTGTGGATCTGTTAATTTGCTGCAAACTGCATGTTCCAGGGTGCTGCGGAAGTAATTTTCAACTGCTGGTTGAAGTTCAGGCAATGTTGTGCCATTTGAGGTTTAATCTTTGGGTTTTGTACCTTTAAGAGTCTTATTTGGATTTCTGGGCATTTCCCCTTTAAGTTGGTATGGTCTGAGTCTTCTGATGTCATGAAGCTCGTGACATCATGCGTACTAATCGATTGCGCATGCGCAAATCGATCATCGGGCGTTGTGCATTTTTTCTTCAACTGCGCAGATAGATCTTCGAGCGGTGTGCGATCTTTTTTCAACCGATCCATCTTTGCCCAATGCGTCTTTTCTCAATTGCGCATGCGCGGTTTTGGTTTGCTGCGCATGCGCAGAATGGAATTTTGCTGGTTTGCGTCTTTTGTTGATGTGCGCATGTGCGTACAGGTTTGAATCGGATGTGCCGACAAGAAGAAGCTGGTTTGAATGCTGAGACTCCATTTTAAGTTTCTCAACCTCGTGGAAGATTTTCTTTTTGTTCTTTCTTGGTATAAACTCAAGGTACTGATTATTATTTTTTTCTTGCTATATATGCACTTTTCAATCGCCATTTCCAGCATTAAACCTTTCTGTTTTAATAATGATCGGCTGAGTCACATCACTTATTCCCTGTACAATTTGGTCTCTGAGCATTGAATCTCTTAAAGCAGCATAATTGCTGGTGTTACAGTGATATTCAAATTTTTCGAGTATCACTTTCAATTTAGTTTTGTCATCACTTCCAAGTAATTAAGGGAGTTGTAGATCTCTCCAGCTTGATGTCCTGCTATTGCGAGTAGCAGTGTCATTTCTCTTTCTTCAGAGGCTCTGTTAAAATCATTAGCTACCATATATATTTGGAACATTTGTTTAAAATTTTTCCAGTTATCACTTAAGTTACCGGTTGTTTTCAGCTGCCGTGGAGGTTGAACATGTTCCATCGAATCGGGCGGCGTTGAGGATCCATATGCTGCGAGGTCTTCCACAGTCGAACAGTTGGTACTTTTGTTTCTGTCTTTTTGTCTAACCTAATCCAGCTAGTATTGTTCATTTAAAGCCAACTATCCTGGTACCATCTTTAGTTATTCTTTCAGAGTGTGTTTTCTTACACTACTGTACATAACATGTGGTACTCAATCCAGTTGCTGATGAGGTTTTCTGTATTTTGATGAAAAAGACTCAAAGTTATCCAGAAGTAATGAAAGGTTTATTGAGTAACTAAATTAACAATTGCATGCGTTCTTTACTTTAAGATTAATACTAGTAGAATCATTACAATGTCTAAATACAATATCTATGTTTCTACACTAATCACTCTGAGCTAAGTCTGCTCTCGTCACAGTCCAAGCAAAAGAAGAGTGAGGAACAGCCTGCGTCCGGTTTTTATACCTGTTAGTGCTGCCCTCTAGTGATCTTCTGATTACACATTAACCCCTTATTTACATGCACATGCAGAGATCACTACAAACAGACAGGCAAAGGTTCTCCTTCCCTATTGCTGTCCTCCTCCAAAGACCCCTGTCCTATCTCGGATACTCTGCTTTTGTGATGCTGCTACAACACTCTGCTACTTTCACATCTGGTTCCACAGCTACTTAATGGTAGACTCACACTGCGCATGATCTACCTCTCGGGATCAGTCCTGTAGCTCCCCAATGGGTCCTCTAGCCTCTGGGTCAATTGGGCATTTTCCTGTGTTCGAGTGGCAATATGCATGTCCACCAACTCTGACTGCTGCTGAACTGCACCAACTTGTACGACATGACTTGCCTGTTGTAGAGACATACACACACACAGACACACACCAACCCCCCCCCCCCTCCCCCCCCCGCCACACAGACACTCATCCCATTCACACTCATTCCACACACTCTCATGCCACATACACACACAGACACACCTCACACATACATCCCTCTCAGCAGCCGTGGTCCTGCCTCTCTCGAGTCCAAGCAGCCCTGGTTCCTCTCAGGCACCCGTGGCCCCAGCCCCTCTCAGGCACCCGTGGCCCCAGCCCCTCTCAGGCTCCCGTGGCCCCAGCCCCTCTCAGGCTCCCATGGCCCCAGTCCCTCAGGCTCCTAAAGCCCTAGCCTCTCTCAGGTCTCCGCTGCCTTGGTTTCTCTCAGGCACCTGCAACCCCAGCCTCTCTCAGGCTCCCATGGCCCCAGTCCCTCTCAGGCTCCCATGGCCCCAGTCCCTCTCAGGCTCCCATGGCTCCAGCCCCTCAGGCTCCTAAGGCCCTAGCCTCTCTCAGGTCCCCGCTGCCTTGGCTTCTCTCAGGCACCTGCAACCCCAGCCTCTCTCAGGCTCCCATGGCACCAGCTCCTCTCAGGCCCCGCGACCTTGGCCTCTCTCAGGTCCCCGCGGCTCCAGCCTCTCTCAAGCTCCGATGGCCCCAGGCTCCCATGTCCTCAGCTTCTCTCAGGCTCCCATGGCCCCGGCCCCTCTCAGGCTCCCGTAACCCCAGCCCCTGTCAGGCCCCATGGCCTTGGCCTCTCTCAGGCTCCCATGGCTCCAGCTTCTCTCAGGCACCCATGGCCCCAGCTGCTCTCAGGCCCTGTCGGTCCCAGCTTCTCTTGAATTCAAGCAACCCTGGGCTTTTTCAAGCTCCCATGTCCCCAGCTTGTCTTGGGCCCCTGCTCCCTCTCTTGGCACTGCTTCGTCTCTCAAGCTCCCATTCCCTCTCTAGAGCCCCTGTTCCATTTCTCAGCCTCGATCCCTCTTTTGGCCCCTGCTCCCAACTCAAGAAAGGAGTAATTGGCAATCTAGTTGCGCGAGGACCCTTGGGGCTGAGCGACCTTAATGTGATCGAATTTTTCATCAAGGTGGAGAGTGAAGTCGTTGATTCTGAGACTAGGGTCCTGGATCTAAATAAAGGAAACTAAGACAGTATGAGTCATAAGTTGACCATAATGGATTGAAAAATTTATTGAAAGGGATGACGGTGGACAGGCAATGACAAACATTCAAGGAGCGCAATGGTGAACTGCAACAATTGTTCATTCCTGTCTGGTGGAAAAGTAAATTGGAAAATCTGGGCAAATCATGGCTTACAAGGGGTATTAGAGATAGCATTAGATCCAAGGAAGAGGCATTCAGTGGGAGAAGTTTAGAATTACGCAAAGAAGGATCAAGGATCCAGGCGGCACGGTAGCACAGTTGTTAGCACAGTTGCTTCACAGCGCCAGGGTCCCACGTTCGATTCCTGGCTTGTGTCACTGTCTGTGTGGAGTCTGCACATTCTCACCGTGTCTGCGTGGGTTTCCTCCAGGTGCTCCGGTTTCATCCCACAGCCCAATTACAGTCAGAAACAGGGGAATTTAATACATACTTTGGTTCTGCCTTTACAAAGGAAGACACAAATAACATACCAGAAATGGTGGGGAACACTGGGTTTAGTGAGAGGGAAGAACTGAAAGGAATCAAGATTAAGAAGGAAATGGTATTGGGTAAATTGATGGGATTGAAGGCCAATAAGTCCGCTGGACCTGATAATCTACACCACAGAGTACGTAAGAAAGTGACCCTCGAAGTTGTGGATGCATTGGTAGTCATCTTCCAAGATACTATAGACTCTGGAAATTGGGGCAGCACGGTAGCATAGTGGTTAGCACAGTTGCTTCACAGATCCAGGATCCCAGGTTAGATTCCCAGCTTGGGTCACTGCCAGTGTGGAGTCTGCACGTTCTCCCGTGTTTGCGTGGGTTTCCTCCGGGCGCTCCGGTTTCTTTCCACAGTACAAAGAGTGCAGTTTAGGTGGATTGGCTATGCTAAATTGCCCTTAGTGTCCAAAAATAGTTAGGTGGGGTTACGGGGATAGGGTGGAGGTGTGGGGATAGGGTAGAGGTATGAGCTTGGGTAGTGTGCTCCTTCCAAGGGCCGGTGCAGACTCGATGGGCCGAATGGCCTCCTTCTGCACTGTAAATTCTATGATCTATGATGGAACAATTCCTACAGATTGAAGGGGAGCTAACATAACCCTACTATTTCAAAAGAGAGGTAGAGAGAAAATGGAATTATAGACTGGTAAGCCTGACATCAGCAGTGGGGAAAATTCTAGAATCCATTATCAAGGATTTTATAGTAATGCACTTAGAAAACAGTGACAGAATTGGACAGAGTCAGCAGGATTTATGAATGGGAAATCATACTTGACAAATCTACTGGAATTCTTCGAGGACGTAACCAGTAGAGTTGATGAGGGGAACCAATGGATGTGGTTTATTTGGACTTTCAGAAGGCTTTAGACAAAGCCCCATATAAGAGATTAACGTGCAAAATTAAAGCGCGTGGGGTTGGGGTGGTGTATTGAGATGGGTAGAAAACTCATTGGCAGGCGGGAAACTAAGAGTAGGAGGTAACGGGTCTTTTTCCAAATGGGTAGAGGTATGGGCTTGGATGCAAATGGGTCAAATTGCTATAAAATCATCACAAGTAGTCGGGGACATAATTTCTGGATTTCACAACCTCTCTTCATACCATACAAATTGCAAACCCAAATCTAAGGGCAGCTGTTTCAAGTTTCCCTTCTGGGATTCGAACAGCTTGGCATTTACCATCAGCCATGTCCTTAACACAATAAAGCGTGGCTCTTTCATAAAAATGGATAAAATAAATGACTAGACTGAGATAAATACTATGGCAAAAGAGGAGTGTGGGGTTAACTGAATAACACTTTTACAGAGGTGACACAGGCAAAATGGCCTGAAAGACCTCCTTCTGTGCTATACAACTGAACTATTCTCTCCTGTCCATCCAATCTGATGTATTATTCGCCTACTCATTCACGTCCACAGAATTCTATACACAAAACATGAAACATAGTCTGACACTGTTGCATTCCGGATTCTAGAATTTTCTTTTTTTCTGTCATTTGTTACAACCAGGCAAGAAAGGTTGAACTCGCTCCCCTCTATTCAACGTCCTTAATAGGTTACAACAAAGCTTTAAGTTTAGTTTCTTCTTCATAAGGATGTGCCTTTTCCAAATACAAATGTATTTAACTATTTAAACTGTAAGCTATAAGAGCCAATAAAACTAGATTTTCTTGACTTAAAGAAAGCAAATCCAAGAAACAAATAACAAAAGCATGAAGTCAAGCTTGCAGTTATTCAGACCTAAACACATACACATAAACATGTGGACACACACGTACACATGCACACACACATACATGCACACATAGACACATGTACACACATGTATACACACACATACATGTACACAAACAGACACATGTACATACACACACATGTACATACATACACACAGACATACGTGCACACATATACATGTACACATGCAGACACATGTACACATGCACATAAATTGACATGTACACACGTACACACACATGTTAAGTAACGGGTTAAGAGACATTCCAATTAGTTGTCTCATTTATGTTCCGTATCCAATAATTGCCACTGGTATGTAAAGGGGCCTCAGGTGGCCTTTGTGTCAGGTGATGTGATGTTAGAGATTTGTGCAGAGTCTGTTGAAGTAAACTAAAGGTGTTTGTGGAAAAGGAGCTGAACCTTTGACTCTTTATACAACAGCAGCTAAATATCTAACAACACATGCACAGACACAGACACACACATACAATGGGGTTCTTAAGACACTTTCTCTCCGAAGTATTATGGATTTCAAAATTAACCATCTTGAGAAAAAAATCTACTGCAGACCAAGGTCTTTTGGAAGACAAAATGTGGATATTTTCTCCGTATAACTACACCAGGAAGGCTAGAGCAAAATTGGCCGTAAAGTGGAATAATCACATTGAGACCAGCCAAAGGACAGTTAACCGTACATTTCTTTAATTGTTTATTATCTTCACGAACAGTAAAAAATCTTTAAGTTTATCCTTACATTCTACTATTAGTACTTGTGTGTGTGGGGGGAGCCCAGGAAATATGTGTGGTGTGTGAATGATGGTTGTGATTTACCGAGTTTATTTTTAATTCGGAAAGCAGGGCCAATGAACTTACCTTGTTCTTTGCTTTAAACTCAGAAAGCCTGTCTGATTAATCTGAAAGTTTACATAGTGGGACTCCTGCAGTATTGGCGAATGCCCATCCTCACTAAAATCACAACAAAACCCTGTTACAGTCAGTCCTGGAGTGGTAAACGTAGGGAAGTTAATTTTCACTGCTGCTCTTTCAGATGGCTAGACTTCATTCCAAACAATTGAGGGAATAAACTGCAGAAAGCATTGTTATTAAGAACATGCCATAATTAATTTAATAATTGGCTTCAATGTCAGTGTATAATTATGCCCAGGAGCATCAAAAGATTAAATCTGGCACAGGAAAAACAACCCAACTATAACCCCTAGCCAGAATTGTGATGGAATGTCGAGCTGGTGGAAATATTTCTGAAACAATATCATGGGAAAAATTTTGCAACTGTTTATTTGTGAAGGACACAAAGCATCTGTTTTCAACTTGATTCCTCTTGATCTTCCCAGTGGCATGCATACTCCGTGCAGCCAAGAAACAGAATGGTGTCTGCCTCTATGAACTTGCCTCCAGGTCTCTTCACTACTGTCTGCTGTGAGGCGGACCCGTAGAGGCCCAAGCTGAACTCTCACCTCTGACACTTAAACCTCAGCCAGGGTAACTGAAATGGGGAAAAAGATTCAGCGCAATGAAACCTGTTTCCTCCCACAGGCAGTCAAGGATGTCCTTTGACACTGTGGGTGCTGTCTTATTTTGTGCGTTTGTTTTTTTTTTTACTTTGCCGGCTTTAGTTTAGCAGAAATAAAATTATATTTGGCTCTGTTCATGTGAGATACAAATCAAAGCGTGAACTTCTTTTGACATTTCAAAATAACTTCTAGGGAATTTCATTGTTGGTTTTGTTATTGTGCGATAGCATTTCAAAATACTTCATTGGCTGTGAAGCGCTTTGGCGATGGAAGGTGGAAAACTACTATATTAAATTCAAGTTTTTTTTCCATTAAAACCTGCGTGGAGTCTTTCTACAGCTTGAATCCAAAACATGATGAAAGAGTGTAAATTGTTCAGATGGTTTCATAAAAATATAACTCAAAGAATCAAAATATAACATTAAAGAGCTAATGAGGTTGATTTCTTGGCTTTTCTTCTGCCCATCGGTTGTTGTGGGGCGACATGGTGGCACAGTGGTTAGCACTGCTACCTCACAATGCCAGGGACCAGGGCTCAATTTGACCTTGGGTGACTGTCTGAGTGGAGTCTGCGCATTCTCCCCGTGTCTGTGTGGATTTCCTCCGGGTGCTCCGGTTTCCTTCCACAGTCCAAAGATGTGCAGGTTAGGTGGATTGGCCATGATAAATTGCTCCTTAGTGTCCGAAGGTTGGGTGGGGGTACGGGGATGGGTGGCAGAGTGGACCGAGTTGCGTGCTCTTTCAGAGGGTCAGTGGGCTGAATGGTCTCCTTCTGCACTGTAGGGATTCCATAAAATGAGTGGAAGATCCACAGAAAAAACATTTAAGTCACTTTTTTACCAGGGTCCCTGCAGTTCGTCTGCCAAAAAAATGGAATGAACGTGAGAAACCTCACAGAAACCAAACCCCTAAAGTTCCAACGCGCTATTGATGGACTATCCGGCACCCAGCCATGTGTTTCTTGACAGCACACCGTTCCCTGGCTGTGGGATTCTCTCTTCCTGCTGCTTGTCAATGGAATTTCCCATTGAAGCCTCTCCTTGCCGCCGGAAAACCCATTGGCGGGGGTGCACTACCAACGGGAAAAAAGAATTCCGCCAACTGGATAATTCCAGCCCTAGATTTTGCTCAGCTCTGTTGGTGAGTGCTGATGTCCACTATTTTGCACTGCGCCATTTCCAAGAATCAAAGTGCTGCAGGCTAGTGTAAACTTCATTCACTAGCAGATTGGCGCAACTTGGACCCTATGCCAAAATTTACAACTTTAGGTAAGGTTCTGCTCATACCACAGATCTCATTTACATAAATACTGTAGGTGTATTGGGAATCCTGGAGCGTGTTCGAGTAAATTAAAGGAATACCAGTTTACTGAGCTTGTGTTAATTATTTTGTTACAAGCTGTGTTTTGTATGCGTGAGTCATTTTTTTTAATGTCATCTTCTATTTTTACAATTTATTTTTTTGCAATACTTTCTGTCATTATTTCTGATTGATGCTGCCATTTTAAAAGTGCGCACGGAGTATCAAGGATGGGAATTGCTTTGAATGGTCCTAAAGCGCCATATGATTGAAATGAGGAAGAAACGTTAATGAGGGGACAACAAGTACACCTGTGGTAATGCCTGAGCCATTTTGTTTGCTCTTGTCATTATCTTATAAACCCTTCCACATAGACCTGGACATATTTGACAAATACGACTATCACCTCCTCCATTTCACATTTCACAAAATGAGCTGGCACCTGCTACAGTGTGTCTTGTACGTAACATCTGGAACAGGAATGAAGTTGGAAGTTAGGGTTACCTCAGCACAGAGATGGGGTGCTACTGGATCATTCCAAGCCACTGCAGTAGACATCTGCCACATCACACAGACTGTAATGGACATAGGTATGAAGCATGTGATGGTTGCTATGCTGGCAAGCAATAGTATCTTCATCACTTTCCCTGTGGAACTGAGGCACCAGCTGGTACAGAAAGCTCACCAGATGGCAAGGCTCTTTTACGTGCAAAGGCACTGAAGGTGGAAGCTGTGTGGGTATTAGCACTTCTCAAATCAGGCAACCCCATGGCGGACAAAAACAGAAAGAGTTTGCATACAATTAAAGTTCAAATGCCATTAAACCACAGCAACGTTATTATGCAGTTAAGTGGCTATGGTCCAAGAGGCAGCCTTGATACTTCTGTTATGTTAACATTCCTGGTGCTTGTGTTTTTGGAAGATGTGGAGACATTACAGTCGTGTATCTTAGGTGACTGGGACTAACCTCTGCAGGACCATAAAAGGCTACTGACTACTGAAAACTCCAAGAATATGAGAATGATGTATTAGTGCTCCACAGCTCGACGCAATGCTGAACTCTTCTTCTGCTGCCTTCATCACCGTGCTCACTCCTTTGGGCAGTAGTCCTCCCCCTCGTTGAATAGATCCTTTTTCCTGCCTCCCGTCTACCCCCTCCACTTGGAACCTCCCCCCACCCTGCTTACCTGCTCTTGATCTTTTCATTGAGGACTGTCGGCGTGATTTTGGCCGTCTCAAATTCTCTGCTCCTCTTACCTGTCACCTTCTGAACTTGCCGCCCTCCGCTCTCTCTTTGTCATCAAAGCCACCAACAAGGGATGGGCTGCCGGTGTCTGGCGTACTGACCTCTACCTCGCAGAGGCTGAGCGTCAACTCTCAGACACTTCCACCTCCCTCCTCTGAGACCATGGCCCCACCATTGAGCATCAAGCCATTGTTTCACTGACATAACCTGCCCTGAAGATATTCTCTCCCTAGCATCCAACTTCATGGTCTCCCAAATCTGAACAGCCCGCTTCTACCTCCTCCCCAAATCCACAAACAGGACCGTCCCAGTAAGCCCATAATGCTACCCTATTCCTGCCCAACAGAACTCATTTCTTTCTATCTTGACCTGATACTCTCTCTTGTCCAATCCCTTTCCACCTACATTTGTGATTCCTCTGATGCCCTACATCAAATCAACAACTTCCAGTTCCCTAGCCCTAACCGCCTCCTCCTTACCATGGATGTCCAATCCCTCTATACCTCCATTCTCCACCAGGATGTGCACCTCCTTCAATCTGGTCCATTGCATTCACTGCTTCCCATGAGGTCTAGTCTACATTGCAGAGACTAAACACAGATTTGGTGACCGCTTTGCAGAACATCTTCAATCCGCCTGAAACAGAGCCCAGACCTTCCTGTCGCTCACCATTTCAACTCACCGTTCTGCTCTCACTTCCACAAGTCCGTCCTTAGCCTGCTGCAATGTTCCAGTGAAGCCCAGTGCAAAATGGAGGGACAACACCCCATCTTCCGACTAGGCACGTGACAGCCTTCCGGACTTAACATTGAGTCCAACAACTTCAAACCACCTCCACCTTCACCCCATTTTTAAATATCAATTTATTTTAATTTCTTCCATCCATCTGGTTTTTCCCTCATCATTGTCCCCCCTCCTCCAAACCCCCACCCCACTTGGTCACCTGTTCCTTTTTCTAGTTGCCCTTTAACACACTGCTTACCTATGTTCTGCCATTAACAGATTCTAATCTGTTAATGTGTCACTATCAGCTCCCTTCTTAGCTTTAATCACCCCCATTTACATTCCCTTTGTCTTTCTGTCCACAACATCTCTCGCTGACCCTCTAGCCAGCCCCACCGCTCCACCACGCCCCCCCCCCCCCCCCAGAGTAGGTGGATTGGCCACGCTAAGTTGCCCCTTAATTAGAAAAAATAATTGGCTAATCTAAATTTAAAAAAAAAAAATCTTTCATATGTGGGCTGTCAATACACAGCTTTATCCGTTCCCATTTCACTCATCTCCCGCTCACTCTCAGGCTGCTGTACTGCATTCAACATGTGGTCATAGTGTTGTCACATCAGGCGGGAAGACTAATGAGAAAGTGCTGGAATTGGCTGGAGAATTTAGGAAATGTGTGCATAACATCAAGGAGAGAAAGATACAATGTTGTGATCACACCATTAGAGTAGATGATAAACAGAGACAATTATTGGAAGGAAAGATTGATGGAAACATAGGAGAGGGAAACAGAGGAGAAAATGGATATTGGATATTACAGACTGGATACAGGTGACCGATGTGGAATGTGTAAGGACTACACAGGATAGATAGTTGGAGACCTATGGCAGTCAATCCTCAGAGAAGAAGATGACAATCGTGAACGAACAAAACTGCTTGGGGAATGGTTTGTGTTGACAGAAAGGGAATGATGATTAATTCCTGAATACTGTCAGTAATTATTTAAAAACATTCCAATTAAGGGCCAATTTAGTGTGGCTACTCCACCTCCCCATCACATCTATTGGGTTGTGGGGATGAGACCCATGCACACATGTGGAGAATGTGCAAACTCCACACGGACAGTGTCCCAGGCCGGGATCGAACACCGGTACTCAGCACCATGAGGCCGCAGTGCCACCGTGCATCACATGCCACCCTGATACTGTCAATAATGTCACTGAAATAGTCATCAATGACAATAGTTGTACACAGCAGGATATTTTTTAATTCTTTCAATCTGCGAAGCATAGCATTAATCATCAGGTGACCAAGATTAACAACCTGGAAAATGTGACATCTTCTCTCCTTTAAACTATTGGTCAACATCTGGTGTTAACTGTAAATTTCCCTAATGAATTGTACGATAACCAAGAACGTGCCACAAAATTGCAGTGGTTTTGTTTGTGACAGTGGAAACCTATTATTGGAAACCTATTGGGCTGAATATTATTAGGGTGCAGACAATACGTCCCTCCGGAAACAATGTTGGCTTTGAGCCGACCTGCTCCGTATCGACCCGCATAGCAACCATAAAGTCTTGTGGGGTGGACTAATTAGGGCTGAGTGGGACTTCTGCCCATCATTGAGGTGGACGTCCTGCCCTCTGGAGTTGTCGGCCAAACCAGTTGGCCAGCAATTCCACCAATCCCAGCAGCATCAGGAAGGTACCAGTGGCCGCTGCAGGACTACAGGAGAAGAGGAAGATCAAGGTCTATGCATCCCGGGTGCAGGTATGTCCAGAGTCTTGGGTCAGGAGGGTTGGTGTAGGTTAGGGGGAGGGATCAGGAGGGAGGGGTCAGGTAGGAAGGAAGATGGGGTTCAACTTAAGGCGGGGGGGGCACCTACATTCGGTAAAGTACAACCCATGAAGAGTGAACCCTCTTCCTTCCCAGCCTTTAAGCATCTGAATTAAAAAGGTCAGCCCAAATATCTTTTGGCATGGGCAGTGTATTATCAGGGTCAGTTGGCTTGATAGCAAGCCTAATTGACCCTTGATTGTTCAGTTGAATACAGTGGTCAGGCTGCTGATTATGGTGCCTACCACTCCTATTATCGGGGAGAATGTGGGGTGGGTGGGAAGGTCGTGGAATGCGTGCTATTTTGCGTGCCTCCCTCAGACATGGGAAATAGGCCCACCAGGGGCATGTAAAATTCAGCCCTACGTCTCTCAGGTGTAACAGTTAAATAAATCTAAACTCAGATTAACCCCTTAGATATCACTAATATTCATTCCAACAATGTCACTTTTACTGATGGTCATGCAGCTAAATAAATACTGAGGGTATGATCGAACGGCCGAGCTGCGCCTGAAAAGCAGTGCGTCGCAGTACAACGTGGCCGATAGACGCGGGAAGACGCCCGGCTCACAATGCCCTGTGTTATCTAACAAGTTCTTGCGAGACGTTGCGAAGTAAATCCCGGCCATTGCGGGATAACTTCTTGGCAAATCTTCATATTAGAGAGAGACAGCTAGTATCACTGTAATATGCAGTTTCCCAAGGCACCTGAGGCATTGGGATCGATCCCCTGCATATTGGAGACGTTGGGCGAGCGCCGTTCAGTGGTCTCCACAAATAGGGACCAGACGGAACAGCACTAGTGGCCGTCACCCAGGGTTTCGGAGGACCCCAATTGCATGTCCTTTGAGTAGGGTGGCATCCTGGCACTGCTGATGCCACCTGGGCACCCTGGCAGTGCCACCTGGGTGCCCATGTACCACTGCCAGCTGGCAGGGGCACTGTCAGGCTACCAGGTTGGCATTGCCAAGGTGCAAGGCTGCCATTTTATGCATAGTGGCAGTCGGACTGTGAGTGCCCTGTGCGGGTGTTGGAGGGGTGTGGTGGGCTTGGCGATCCCTCATAGTGAATTGGGGCTTAGGGGGAGGTTGGTGGTCGTGTCGGGGGCTCCAGAGATGCGACGCCATTTAAAAATGGCGCCCCGATCTCTCGCCACACTGAGGAGTTGCGACGAGTGAGCTGCTCAGTGCAGAAAATAGGGCTATGTGCGGACTTGACCGCGCATTCCCTGCTGAAGCACCCTATCAAACCCGAGTGACATTTAATAGCGTTGTGTTTCTCAGCGTTGCAAGCACCTGGAAACATGCAGCTAAGCATGCTCGCTATGGGACTTTTTTCCCATTTAGTTAAATCACGCCCTGAGTATTATGGACCTTAGCTTTACACATTTTCTATGATCAGTGGATAAATGTTGGCAGTCATACCAAAAAATGGGCCCTTTACACTTAGCTGTCTTAACTACTGTAAAGAAAATAATGGATTATTGTCTTAGTTTGCCATGAGATATCCACATTTTCAGCTTGGACAAATTATTTTCAGATTTCAGAGAAGATCTGGAGGGCAAAATCAATGATATAAATTGTAACTAATAAAATCTGTGCACGTGCTACCTTACACATGGGCAATTGAATTCCCAGTTCCACTTTTAATTTGGCAAGTTCTAAGGGCTGCAGTTAACGCTCCACTACAGTACTCAGGAATTGTTGCATCTTTAATGTCAACCTTCTTTAGTAAAGATATTATAATATGACCCAATCTATTCATTGTCATCATTCAAGTGAATGCTAAAGACTTGATGGTACTACCGGGAGATAAGGAGGGAGTCCTCCAGTGCCTTTGGCAACATCTCCTCGTTTGGTTATATAAAGGACAGGTTTAATTGATCGCCTTGTATCTGTGTCTGATAATTATGAGTTCAAGACCCACTCCAGTGTCATGAGGCAATCCAGGAAACAAATATCAGAGTTGATTGAATGGCGGAGCAGACTTGATGGGCCGAGTGGCCTAATTCTGCTCCTATGTCTTATGGTCTTATGTGCAGCCTTGAAGGAGAGCCGTATTTTCAGGAGCACTGTTCTTTATATGAGTGATTAAACCAAAGCCAATTTTGATCCCTCTGCCCTCGACATCCGATTGTAGTATTCAAAGAAGGGACGTCTACTGTTGTCTTGATCAACATTTATCCCTCAATCAACATCCAAAAGAGATTATTTGGCCATTTATTTATTTCTGTGAGAGTTTGCTGTGCACAAATTGGCTGCTGTGTTTCCTTACAGGCCAACAATAACTACAGCTCAGAAGTAATTCATTATTGTGCAGCATTTTGGGATGGCCTGAAGTCACAAAATGTGTTATATAAATTGTCACGACCAGGGGAGAAAGGGTGAACTGGCCGCCCTCTATTCAACTTCCTTAGTTGCCACAACAAAGATTTAAGGTCCTTTTTATAAGATTATGCCTTTTCACAAATCAGAATGCATTTAACTATTGAAGCTGTTCAAGACAGTTATGAGTTTTAATGGACGTCTGGATTATAGGAAATGTCTCTCTCTTCACACGCCCTTGAGGGTGATTTGCAGGTTTCTCACCTTCACCTTGGAATGTAGCCTTGCATTTTAAGCAGTTCGCTTTGTCTCAGTTCAAATTGCAAATGTTCTGTTTAGCTGAAAGGTGAAAAATCTCCTTTCCAAAAATAAAGGGGTGCAGCCTCGTACGAGAATGCATTATTTTCTTTATATAACAGTCGCTACTAAAGCATTTTGGAATATCTCTGAGAGATAAAAAGAGGAAATTGGAAACTCACTTGTGGTGCATCAGTACGCTGAGTGTAAAGTTTTAACCTTTTGCACAGGATTCCTTTAACGTCAGCTATTTGATTGGGTGGCGACAGTCACATGTGCTGCACTCATGAGGATGAGAAGCAGGAGCCATTTTGAGGGAGTGAGATGCAGGAGCAGATCAAAGCCAGCATTTGTCTCATTGTCTGGATACGCAATGTCTACATCAAAGAAAGATTCTGGAGCCCCTTTGGCGCTTCTCCATGGTTATAGTGGAAAACAGGAGCTGAGCTCTCAAAACAATTTAGGATGTCTGGTTACCAGCTGTTGGTATAACCATTACAAAATTAACATAATTCGGAATGAGTTGAATCTGTTTTTCTTTAAATTTGCTTTTTAGACAAAATAGACATTTGCTGTATATTTGTCTGTCTGCAGGAGTAACGTTACAAATTTGTGCTCGGTCCTGCAGCTTTTCCAACTGAAAAGTACTTTATGATGAATTAATATTGTGGGCAGCACGGTAGCACAGTGGTTAGCACAGTTGCTTCACAGCTCCAGGGTCCCAGGTTCGATTCTTGGCTTGGGTCACTGTCTGTGTGGAGTCTGCACATTCTCCCCGTGTCTGCGTGGGTTTCCTCCGGGTGCTCCGGTTTCCTCCCACAGTCCAAAGATATGCAGGTTTGGTGGATCGGCCATGCTAAATTAGCCTTAGTGTCCAAAAAAAGGTTTGGTGGGGTTACTGGGTTATGGGGATAGGGTGGGGTGCAGATTCGATTGGCTGAGTGGCCTCCTTCTGCACCGTAAATTCTATGATAGTTCTATTCTATGACTCTATGAATATTAATGGTTGGAATATAGTGGGGCTGGAATGCTCTAATTCCTGGAGATGTTCTCCCCAAGCTTGGTCTAGCTTTCCATTAGAAAGATGGTACTTCCGACAGTACAGAGCTCTCTCTGGACATATTGTCCATATCGTCGTAAATACTCCCTCGAGCCGAGGATAGTTCTTCCTTGTGGATGGCTGAGGGGATGTAAGATGCCAGTTGGTGGCTGATGAGCCATGTCCTTGTCCAGGGCCGGCTCAAGGCACCGGCAACTCGGGCAGTCGCCCGGGGCGCCATGTGCTAGGGGGCGCCAGACTCGGGTCCCGCGCATGCGCAGTTGGGCCGGTGCCAACCAGCGCATGCGCGGTGGCCGCCCTCCCCCGCTGTGGCCGCCCTCCCCCGCTGTGGCCGCCCTCCCCCGCTGTGGCCGCCCTCCCCCGCTGTGGCCGCCCTCCCCCGCTGTGGCCGCCCTCCCCCGCTGTGGCCGCCCTCCCCCAGGGGAATGGGACAGTTCAGCGCCAACGTTTCAGCGCTGCCGTTTCAGCGCCTGGACGTTTCAGCGTCAAAAATTTCAGCTGGCCAGCGCTCATTCATTCACAGGTCACTTTACAAGTGCAACGAGATTAACAGGGGAGCCAAAAAGCTGCAGTGCAAAGGTGGTGACACAGGTATACTTAGTTATAACACTTAGTTATTTGGCCTTTTTTGGAGTTTTATTACTGTGTGCTAAGTGGTGTGCAGAACCCAGATACAGAAGGCTCACCCCCAAGGTCTGCTTAAATGTCATGTCTCAAGCTTTTAAAATTTGCTTATCTTTAAACATGGGGATAAAAATCCCATGCTCTTTAAACATAGGGGAGAAAAAGCTGAAACTGTCAGTGAGAGTTTTGAAAAACCCTCCGTTGAACTACATGTCATCTGGTGTAGGTTAGAAAACAATTTACCATCTGCTCATGCGGTTTCAATAATCATAATCAATTATCACTTCCCCCCCCCGGTCCGCTCCCCCCCCCCCCCCGCGGGTCTCCCCCCCCCCCCGCAGGTCTCCCCCCCCCCCCCCGCAGGTCTCCCCCCCCCCCCCGCAGGTCTCCCCCCCCCCCCCCCCGCAGGTCTCCCCCCCCCCGCAGGTCTCCCCCCCCCCCCCCCCGCAGGTCTCCCCCCCCCCCGCAGGTCTCCCCCCACCCCCCCCGCAGGTCTCCCCCCCCCCCGCAGGTCTCCCCCCCCCCCCCCAGGTCTCCCCCCCCCCCAGGTCTCCCCCCCCCCCCCCGCAGGTCTCCCCCCCCCCCCCCGCAGGTCTCCCCCCCCCCCCGCAGGTCTCCCCCCCCCCCCCGCAGGTCTCCCCCCCCCCCGCAGGTCTCCCCCCCCCCCCCGCAGGTCTCCCCCCCCCCCGCAGGTCTCCCCCCCCCCCCCCCGCAGGTCTCCCCCCCCCCCCCCCCCGCAGGTCTCCCCCCCCCCCCCCCCGCAGGTCTCCCCCCCCCCCCCGCAGGTCTCCCCCCCCCCCCGCAGGTCTCCCCCCCCCCCGCAGGTCCTCCCCCCCCCCCCGCAGGTCTCCCCCCCCCCCCCGCAGGTCTCCCCCCCCCCCGCAGGTTTCCCCCCCCCCCCCCGCAGGTCTCCCCCCCCCCCCGCAGGTCTCCCCCCCCCCCCCCGCAGGTCTTTCCCCCCCCCCCCCCCGCAGGTCTCCCCCCCCCCCCCCCCGCAGGTCTCCCCCCCCCCCCCCCGCAGGTCTCCCCCCCCCCGCAGGTCTCCCCCCCCCCCCGCAGGTCTCCCCCCCCACCCACCCCCCCCCGCAGGTCTCCCCCCCCCCCCCCCGCAGGTCTCCCCCCCCCCCCCCCCCGCAGGTCTCCCCCCCCCCCCCCCCGCAGGGCTCCCCCCCCCCCCCGCAGGTCTCCCCCCCCCCCCCCCCCCCGCAGGTCTCCCCCCCCCCCCCCCGCAGGTCTCCCCCCCCCCCCCCGCAGGTCTCTCCCCCCCCCCCCCCCCCCCGCAGGTCCCTCCCCCCCCCCCCGCAGGTCTCCCCCCCCCCCCCCCGCAGTTCTCCCCCCCCCCCCCCGCAGGTCCTCCCCCCCCCCCCCGCAGGTCTCCCCCCCCCCCGCAGGTCTCCCCCCCCCCCCCGCAGGTCTCCCCCCCCCCCCTGCAGGTCTCCCCCCCCCCCCGCAGGTCTCCCCCCCCCCCCCCCGCAGGTCTCCCCCCCCCCCCCGCAGGTTCTCCCCCCCCCCCCCCCGCAGGTCTCCCCCCCCCCCCCCCGCAGGTTCTCCCCCCCCCCCGCAGGTCTCCCCCCCCCCCCCGCAGGTCTCCCCCCCCCCCCCCGCAGGTCTCTCCCCCCCCCCCCCCCCCCCGCAGGTCTCTCCCCCCCCCCCCCCCCCCGCAGGTCTCTCCCCCCCCCCCCCGCAGGTCTCCCCCCCCCCCCCCCCCCGCAGGTCTCCCCCCCACCACCCCCGCGGGTCCGCCCCCGCCCAGGCGCCGCCCCCCTCCCCGGCCCCGCCCCCCTCCCCGGCCCCGCCCCCCCTCCCCGGCCCCGCCCCCCCTCCCCGGCCCCGCCCCCCCTCCCCGGCCCCGCCCCCCCTCCCCGGCCCCGCCCCCCCTCCCCCGCCCCGCCCCCCCCTCCCCGCCCCCCCCCTCCCCGGCCCCGCCCCCCCCCTCCCCGGCCCCGCCCCCCCCCCCCCGGCCCCGCCCCCCCCTCCCCGGCCCCGCCCCCCCCTCCCCAAGGGCGCCGAAGTTCAGCTTGCCCGGGGCGCCAGCAACCCTAGGGCCGGCGCTGTCCTTGTCCTAGCCTTGCAGGCTCAACAGGACATCAGTTGTCGGTCAGTAGAGGCTGTGGGGGATTGTTGGCTCGAGCAGTTGCCTTCTCTGTTCTTATTAATTGGGAGGTGTTGACAACATTTTCGATGGCGGATCAACATTTTGATCACAGTTGGGCAGCTACTTCCCAATTGTTAATATGAACAGAGAGAACTTTTATATTGTCTTTGAAACCATTCCTTTGGTCACACATGAATGGGCTCCCCCGTATAGAATCATAGAATTTACAGTGCAGAAAGAGACTATTCGGCCCATCGAGTCTGCACCGGCCCATTGGAAAGAGCACCCTACCTCAGCTCCCACCTCTACCCAATCCTCATAACCCAGTAACCCTATCCAACCTTTTTGAACATTAAAGGCAATTTAGTGTGGCCTAACCTGCACATCTTTGGACTGTGGGAAGAAACCGGAGCACCCGGAGGAAACCCACACAGACATGGGGAGAAAGTGCAAATTCCGCACAGACAGTGACCCAAGCCTGGAATCGAACCTGGGATCCTGGAGCTGTGAAGCAACTGTGCTAACCACTATGCTACTGTGCCCCCTTGGGTTCTCTGAGTAGAGCGCCCATTTTGGAAACGATGAGTTAGGAAATCTGATTATTTCCATGCCCTGTCCATCACAGCTGATGTGAGATTATCATGACCTCTATGCTTGGCATGCCTGTCTCTTGGAGGATGTTCTTATATGCTCCCTTGTTCTTCCATGTGATTTACAAGATCCTTCTGAGACAGTGTTAATGGTGTTGTTCTCGGGGATTAATATAGTATCTATAAATTGCCTAGGTTTCTGTATTGTAGATAAGGGGCGCAATTCTTCCATCGGGAGACTAAGTGCTGACGCCGGAGTGAAAACCAGAGTGTTTCACTCCGGCGTTGGAGGCCGCTCCTCGCCCCCTATTCTCCCACCCCCAGGGGTCTAGGAGCGGCGGTGTGTCAATTTCGCACGCTGGGCCTTGGCCCCCGTGTCAAAGCGGTGCCGCGTAAATGACGCGGCCGGTGGAGCTTAAATGACGTCACCTGCACATGCGCAGTTGCCGTCCTACACGTGGGCGCCTCGCAAGACATGCTGGAGTGATCTTGCGGGGCGGTGGAGGAAAGAGTGTGCGTCTTTTAGAGACGCCGGCCCGCCGATCGGTGGGCACTGATTGTGGGCGAGACCCCCACTGAGCACCCCCCTGGTGCTCGATCCTCCCCCCCCCCCCCCCCACAGGCCGCACACACAGCGTTCGCGCCATGTTCACGCTGGCAGCGACCAGGTGTGGTTGGCGCTGGTGTGAACTGGTCGGATTGGGCAGGCCGCTCGGCCCATCCGGGCCGGAGAATCACCGCTCGACCGTTAGAAACGGCGAACGCCGATTCTCCGAGCGGCCTGTTGTAAAACGCGGCATGCCGTTTTGGGGGGGGGGGGGGGGGGGGGTGGGAGAATCGCGTGTGGGTGCCAGGGCGACATGGCGGGAATCGCCCGGCACTCCCGCGATTCTCCCACCCGGCGTGGGGGTCGGAGAATCGCGCCCAAGAATGGGGAATACCACTGCATTACACACTCTGATTTTAACATCAGACCTGATACAACGATTGTGCATGTAATTTGTCATACGCTGAGCTAGCACATTGGATTTGGTGGTATGCCTCATCATCAATGTGAGTGTTTTTGTGATAACTAGCTTCCAAGATATGGGAAGTGATGGATATTTTCCAACATTACACATTTCACCATCTCATATCAAGGTGTTGGATTTGATGAGTTTGGGTAGAGGATGTGGTATTTGTGGTAGAAAAAGAAAATGTTGGAACTATTCAGCAGGTCTGTCAGCATCTGTGTGGAGTGAAACAGAGTTAAGATTTCAGGCTGTGACTCTCTGCACCGATGCTGTGAGACCTCCTGAATACTCCAGTCTTTTCTGTTTTTATTTCACTGTAACGTTGACAGCATAGATCAGCAAGCCAGAACTGTCAATCAAGTGATGTTTTCTCTGGGGCTCAGGTGTTTTAGTACTCTAATGGATGTTTGGACTCTCGGTTAGGAATACATAATGTTAGCAATACATTGGCTGAGAGCCCAGAAATTCCATGCTTGCAGTTTCAGTTATTGAAACTTTAAAGGCTCTGAATGTGTGGCACTTTTATTGGGCTGTTGCAAAAAGGAGATTTTTTTTAAAGAAGTTGGAAATTTATCAATGACTAGCTTTGTTTTCCAAAGCATGTTTTCACATCCTGCTATAAATATAGTGTTAATTCATTCTATGCAGTGAATACTGGGTGAATTTGCATGGAAGTGCGATAGTTTGCCATCGGGCCCATGAGGGACCACAGCAAGTTGCGGATGCTACCATGGAATCGGGGGCATGAAGAGCCATGGGGGACTATTTGAAAACCTCGCCCAGGTCTATGAACATTGCAGAGGACTGAGACATGCCTATCCTGCAATGGGGTCGGCCAGGTTGGGAGTGCTGGGTGCAGGCTCATGAACCTGCCCACACCCTTAAAAGGCACTCCTGAAAATCGCCACAGTGTCCTTTACTCCCACTCTGGCTGCAGGGAGGGAAGCAACCTGAGAAACCTGGCTTGGGAGGTGATGGCAGAGGTGGTGAGTGTCAATGCTGCCCAGAAGAGGTCTGCCCTCCAATACTAAAAAAGGATGCATGATCGAATCTGTTCTTCCAGGATAATTCGACCATCTCATCACTCTCAACTCACACACTCACAAGCCCATCACATCATTACAGGGAACTCACTCACTCCCTGTTCAACCGACATCACCACTCATTCTCTCCCTCACACAGCCTCACAGCTCCATCTGGCTGCATCCCCTCTGCTCATCTCACCCTCGTTCCACTCATGGTTCCACTAATTCCCTACAAATGCCAGCCATCCTTCTTATCTGACCCACCATGCGCCTTGCTTACATCCTCTCCATTGATCTTTATGTAGGACAAGTTCACTCATAATAAAGGGGGATGTTCCAGACCAGGGGTAGTTTTGCGGATATCAAGATTCTGAGAGCCAATGAGAACAGAGTCGTTGTGCTGGCCGGAGATGATGTTGACCATTCCTGCAGGGACGACGAGATTGGCGACAAGCATCCATGTGAGGATCTTGCGCAAGATCATGGATGGGCAGCATTTATTGGCCATCCCTAGTTTGAATGTTTGTGGAAGGGGGAGCAATCAAGCGGGCTGGCTTGTCCTGGATGGTGTTGAGCTTCTTGGGTGTTGTTGGAGCTGCACGCACCCAGGCAAATGGAAAGTATTCCATTACACTCCTGACTTGTGCCTTGTGGATGGTGGACAGGTTTTGGGAGGTCAGGAGGTGAGTTACTCGCCATAGGATTCCTAGCCTTTGATCTGCCTCAGTAGCCACAGTATTAATGTGGCTAATCCAGTTCAGTTTCAAATCAATGGTAACCCGCAAGTTGTTGATTGTGGGGGATTCAGCAATGGTAATGCCATTGAATGTGTTTTTTTTTAAAAATTTTATTGAGATTTTCCAAAACATATCAAAAACAGAAAATAACCACAAGAAACCAGTATTAACAACAACAAAAAGAAAAACACACTAACCCCCAAATCCAACACCCCCCCCCCCCCAGTAACTACAAAAAGAAGAAATAGATAAACACCCAGCATATTCAATAAACACATATACACATTTCTCCCTTCCCCCGAAACAAACCCCCCACCCCTCCCCCCCACCCCACCGGGTTGCTGCTGCTGCCGGCCTATTTTCCTACCGTTCTGCCAGGAAGTCCAGGAAAGGCTGCCACCGCCTAAAGAACCCCTGTGCTGATCCCCTCAGGGCAAATTTCACCCTCTCCAATTTGATGAACCCCGCCATATCATTGATCCAGGCCTCCACGCTTGGGGGCCTCGTTTCCTTCCATTGAAGTAAAATCCTCCGCCGGGCTACTAGGGACACAAAGGCCAGAACACCGGCCTCTTTCGCCTCCTGCACTCCCGGCTCCACTGCAACCCCAAAAATTGCGAGTCCACAGCCTGGCTAGACCCTGGATCCTATTACCCTCGACACCGTCCTTGCTAGCCCCTTCCAGAACTCCCCCAGCGCTGGGCATGCCCAAAACATATGGGTGTGGTTCGCTGGGCTCCCCGAGCACCTAGCACACCTGTCCTCACCCCCAAAAAACCTACTCATCCTCGTCCCAGTCATGTGGGCCCTATGCAGCACCTTGAACTGTATGAGGCTAAGCCTCGCACAGGAAGAGGAGGAATTCACTCTCTCCAGGGCATCCGCCCACATCCCCTCCTCAATCTCCTCACCCAGCTCCTCCTCCCATTTACCCTTCAGCTCCTCCACTGAGGCCTCATCCACCTCCTGCATGATGTGGTGCACGTCCGAAATCCTCCCCCCTCCAACCCACACCCCAGAAAGCACCCTGTCCCGTACCCCACGTGGAGGCAGCAGAGGGAACCCCTCCACCTGCTGCCTGGCAAACGCCCTAACCTGCATGTACCTAAACATGTTCCCCGGGGGAGCCCAAACTTCCCCTCTAACTCACCCAGGCTCGCAAACCTCCCATTCACAAACAGGTCACGTAACCTCCTAATACCTACCCTGTGCCAGCCAAGAAACCTGCCATCGATGCTCCCTGGTACGAATCGGTGATTCCCCCGTATCGGGGACTCCATCGAGCCCCCCACCTCCCCCTATGCCATCTCCATTGCCCCCAAATTTTGAGGGTAGCCGCCACCACCAGGCTCGTGGTATACCTCGTTGGAGGGAGCGGCAACGGCGCCGTTACCAGCGCCTCCAGGCTCGTGCCCACGCAGGACGCCATCTCCATCCTCTTCCATGCTGCCCCTGCCCCGTCCATTACCCACTTACGCACCATCGCTGCGTTGGCAGCCCAGTAGTACCCACAGAGGTTGGGCAGCACCAGCCTTTCCCTATCCCTGCCCCGCTCCAAAAACACCCTTCTCACCCTTGGAGTCCCATGCGCCCATACAAATCCCGTAATACTCCTGTTGACCCTCCTAAAAAAGGCCTTCGGGATAAGGATGGGGAGGCACTGGAACAGGAACAAAAACCTTGGGAGCACCGTCACCTTGATAGACTGCACCCTCCTCGCCAGCGATAGCGGCAACATGTCCCATCTTTTAAACTCCTCCTCCATTTGCCCCACCAGCCTAGTGAGGTTAAGCTTGTGAAGGGCCCCCCCAGCTCCTAGCCACCTGTACTCCCAGGTACCGAAAGCTCCTCCCCGTCCTTTTCAGCGGGAACCTATCAATCGCCGCCTCTTGATCCCCCGGGTGAACGACGAACAGCTCACTCTTACCCAGGTTGGGCTTGTACCCAGAAAAGCCCCCAAATTCCCGAAGGATCGTCGTCACCTCCGGCATGCCCCCCACTGGGTCCACCACATAAAGCAACAAGTTACCTGCGTATAATGACACTCGGTGCTCCTCCCCACCACGCACCAGACCCCTCCAATTCCTCGACTCCCTCAACGCCATGGCCAGGGGCTCAATTGCCAACGCAAAGAGCAAAGGGGACAGGGGACACCCCTGTCTCGTCCCCCGGTACAGCCGAAAGTACTCCGATCTCCTTCTATTCGTGGCTACGCTCGGAGGTGTGGCCATCGGGGCCTCATATAACAGCCTCACCGAACTAACAAACCCCTCCCCGAACCCAAACCTTTCCAGCACCTCCCACAAGTACCCCCACTCAACCCAATCAAAGGCCTTCTCCGCGTCTAACGCTACCACTATCTCCGCCTCCCCTTCTACCGCCGGCATTATTATAACATTCAGAAGCCTACGTATATTGGTGTTCAGCTGCCTTCCCTTCACAAACCCCGTCTGGTCCTCATGAATGACCCCCGGCACACAGTCCCCTATCCTTGTGGCCAAGATCTTCGCCAACAGCTTGGCATCCACATTTAACAACGAGATCAGCTTATATGATCCACACTGCAGGGGGTCCTTGTCGCGTTTAAGGATCAAGGAAATCAGCGCCCGTGACATTGTCGGGGGCAAAGCCCCCCCCCCCCCCCCCCCCCCCCCTCCCTTGCCTCGTTGAAGGTCCTAACCAACAGGAGGCCCAACAGGTCTGCATACGTTTTGTAAAATTCGACCGGAAACTAATTCAGCCCCGGCGCCTTCCCCGACTGCATGCTGCCTATCCCTTTGACCAGCTCCTCCAGCTCAATCGGTGTCCCCAGCCCCTCCACCTGTCCCTCCTCCACCTTCGGAGATGTCAGCCTATCCAATAAGCACTCCATTCACCCCCCCTCGGACCGATACAATTCCCCATAAAAGTCCCTGAAGACCCCATTAATGTCCACCCCCCTTCGCACCACATTACCTCCCCTATCCGTCACTCCACCAATCTCCCTGGCTGCGTCACGCTTACGAAGCTGATGCGCCAGCATCCTACTCGCCTTCTCCCCATATTCGTACACCGCACCCTGTGCCTTCCTCCACTGAGCTTCTGCCTTTCCGGTGGTCAGCAAGTCGAACTTGGCCTGAAGGTTACGTCGCTCCCTCAACAGTCCCTCCTCCGGAGCCTCCGCGTATCTCCTGTCCACCCTCACCATCTCTCCCACCAACCTCTCCCTCTCTCTTTGCCCTCCCCTCTCCCTATGGGCTCGAATGGAAATCAACTCCCCTCTAACCACCACCTTCAATGCCTCCCAAACCGTCCCCACCCGGACCTCCCCATTATCATTGGCCTCTAAGTACCTCTTGATACACCCCAGAACCCACCCACCCACCTTCTCATCCGCCAGCAGTCCCACCTCCAGGCGCCAGAGCGGGCGCTGGTCCCTCTCCTCCCCCAGCCCAAGGTCTACCCAGGGGCGTGGTCCGAAATGACTATGGCTGAATACTCGGCATCCTCCACCCTCGAAATCAGCCCCCTGCTCAGGACAAAATAATCGATCCGGGAATAGGCTTTATGCACGTGGGAAAAAAATGAGTACTCCCGAGCCCTCAGCCTCGCGAACCTCCACGGATCCACCCCTCCCATCTGGTCCATAAACCCCCTCAACACCTTAGCCGCCGCGGGCCTCCTGCCCGTCCTGGACATGGATCGATCCAATGGGGGATCCAGCACCGTGTTAAAGTCCCCCCCCCCCCCCCCCCCTCAGTATCAGGCCCCCTGTCTCTAGATCCAGAATGCGGCCCAACATGCGCCACATAAAACCCGCATCGTCCCAATTTGGGGCATAGACATTCACCAGCACCACCCGCTCCCCTTGCAACTTGCCGCTCACCATCACATACCTCCCTTCACTGTCAGCCACCACCTTTGACGCCTCAAACGACACCCTTTTTCCCATCAGAATCGCCACCCCCCGATTGTTTGCATCCAGCCCCGAATGAAACACCTGGCCTACCCAACCCTTCCTCAGTCTAACCTGGTCCGCCACCTTCAGGTGTGTCTCCTGGAGCATAGCCACGTCCGCCTTGAGCCCCTTCAGGTGCGTAAACACCCGGGCCCGTTTGACTGGCCCATTCAGCCCCCTCACATTCCAAGTTATCAGCCGGATCAGAGGGCTCACTACCCCCCCTCCCCTGCCGACTAGCCATAACCCGTCCCCTGCCCCAGGCCAGCGCCCCTCGCTCGGCGGCCCGTTCCCGACGGCGGCGAACCCCCCCCCCCCCCCGCATACTCCATCTCCTTTCTGGCCATTTCCGCAGCAACCCGGTACCCCCCCATTCCCCCCCTCCCCCCTCCCCGCCCCAGGCTAGGACCACTCCCAGCCGCGTCACTCCCTCCATAGCACTCCCGTGAGCCAGCTAACGTCTGCTGACCCCGGCAACTCCCACACCTCCGACCCCCCTCCCCCCCACGTTGGACTACCTCTCCTCCCGCAGACCCATCAGCAGACCCTCCTCCTCCCCCTCCCGCTCTCACGCGGGAAAAAAGCCCGCGCTTCTCAGCTCCGGCCCCGCCCCCATCCACCCTCAGCGCGGGAAACAGAAGAAAAACCCACACTTTCCCTCTGTCCGACCCCGCCCATGCAAAACAAAAAGACAGTACCCCACCTGCCCAAGAACCAACACACAACCAGCTTAAAACAACATAACACAGAGACCCTTCCCACCAAAAGTTAACACAGTTATTTACAAATCCCGACCCTCAGTTTGAGTCCAACTTCTCGGCCTGCAGAAAGGCCCACGCCTCCTCCGGGGACTCAAAATAAAAGTGCCGGTCCTTGAATGTGACCCACAGATGCGCCGGCTGTAACATGCCAAACTTCACGCTCTTTCTGTGGAGCACCGCCTTCGTCCGGTTGTACCCGGCCCTCCGCTTAGCCACCTCCGCACTCCAGTCCTGGTAGATCCGCACTACTGTGTTCCCCCACTTGCTGCTCCGCTTCTTCTTGGCCCACCTAAGCACGCACTCTCGGTCAACGAACCGGTGGAACCGCACCAGCACCGCCCGTGGCGGCTCGTTCGGCTTGGGCCTCCTGGCCAGTATTCTGTGGGCCCCCTCCAGCTCCAGGGGCCCCTGGAAGGACCCAGCTCCCATCAGCGAGTTCAACAAAACGACCACATAGGCCCCCAGGTCTGACCCCTCCAGTCCCTCTGTGAGGCCAAGGATCCGCAAATTCTTCCGCCTCGACCGGTTCTCCATCTCCTCAAACCGCTCCTGCCACTTCTTATGGAGCGCCTCGTGTATCTCCCCCTTTACCGCGAGGGCCGCGGCCTCATCCTCTCTTTCAGAGGCTTGTTGTCGGAGCTCCCGGATCTCCACCCCTTGGGCGGCCTGCGTCGCCATTAGCTTGTCCGCATTCGCCTTCAGCGAGTCCAGCAGCTCCACCTTTAACTCCTGAAAACTTCGCTGGAGAGTCTCCTGCTGCACCTGTGTCCACTGCCTCCATTCCTCGAGGCCTCCGCTGGCCGCCATCTTGATTCTCTTCCCCCGCTTTTTCTTGGGCGCTGCCATCGCTATTTTGCTGGCCCCATTCCTGGTCAAGACAAGAGACCACTGGGGATCCGCTGCAGACACCTTCCCACGTCGGGAACCGTCGAGCAAGTACCGCTGGGGGACCTTAAAAAAGCCCAAAAGTCCGTTCCTGGCGGGAGCTGCCGAACGTGCGGCTTAGCTCTGCATAGCCGCAACCGGAAGTCTGCCATTGAATGTTCAGGTGCGATGGTTAGATCCCCTCTTGTAGGGGATGGTCATTGCCGGGCACTCGTGTGGTGCGAACATAACTATATGATTGCGGATGCTTTAATAATAATAATACTCTTTTATTGTCACAAGTATGAAGTTACTGTGAAAAGCCCCCAGTCGCCACATTCTGGTGCCTGTTCGGGTAAGCTAGTACGGGAATTGAACCCGCGCTGCTGGCCTTGTTCTGCATTACAAACCAGCTCCCTAGCCCACTGAGCTAAACCAGGCCTCTTGGTCGCACATTTATAGGCTGACAAGTTACCAATTTAGAGACTGGAAGGGCACTTGTAAAATGGGCATGATTTAGAGGGGTATCTTTTGTGATTAATATCTTGCATACCTCATAATGAAATGTACGAGTCCTGCAGTATCATATCATTCTCTGGCGGGGAGAGGGGGGGGGGGTGTTATAAGGGTCCCTCCTGTTTGTTTCTGTCTATTCTCTTATGTTTCCCTTTATTTTATATTTGCTATTGCCATTTTGATCCATGGACGGGCAATGGATCTGTGACTTTAATGCAGCCTGTACCTTTAAGGCAAAGCAGCTTGTGGGTGGCTTGCGCCTTTAAATTCAAACAGAGGATTGTAGCAGTAAATTAAACATGTTTTTTAACGGCGTCAACCAGTCGTGCTCTCTGACGCCGGCGAGCGAGGCGGTAAGGGTCGGCGTGGGGCGGCCGCTGGAGAGGAGACGGCACGGCGTAACTGAGGGGGGGGGTCGCGGGTGCCGGTGGAGGGTGCATCCCAGGGCCGAGGGTGCGTGTTGGTGATCGGGGTCGATGGCTGGGGGTGGGGGGGGGGGGGGGGGTTGCCATGGCTCGGGGGTGCCGGGGATGGGGGTGCCGGGGATGGGGGTGCCGGGGATGGGGGGTGCCCGGGATGGGAATGCCGAAGATGGGAGTGGCGGGGATGGGGGTGCCGGGATGGGGATGGCGGGGATGGGGGTGGCGGGGATGGGGGTGCAGGGGATGGGGGTGCCGGGGATGGGGGTGCCAGGGATGGGGGTGGCGGGGATGGGAGTGCCGGGATGGGGGTGGCGGGGATGGGAGTGCCGGGAATGGGGGTTCCTGGGATGGGGGTGCCGGGTATGGGGGTGCTGTGGCTCGGGGTGCCGTGGCTTGGGGGTGCCGGGGATGGGAGTGCCGGGGATGGGGGGTTCCCGGGATGGGGGGTGCCGGGGATGGGGGGTGCCCGGGATGGGACTGCCGGGGATGGGAGTGCCGGGGATGGGGGTGCCGGGGATGGGGGGTGCCCGGGATGGGACTGCCGGGGATGGGAGTGCCGGGGATGGGGGTGCCGGGGATGCGAGTGCCGGGGATGGGGGGTGCCGGGGATGGGACTGCCGGGGTTGGGGGTGCCGGGGATGGGGGTGCCGAAGATGGGAGTGCCGGGGATGGGAGTGCCGGGGATGGGAGTGCCGGGGATGGGAGTGCCGGGGATGGGGGTGCCGGGGATGGGAGTGCCGGGGTTGGGGGTGCCGGGGATGGGGGTGCCGAAGATGGGAGTGCCGAAGATGGGAGTGGCGGGGATGGGGGTGCCGGATATGGGCGTGCCGGGGATGGGGGGTGCCCGGGATGGGGTGCCGGGGATGGTCGTGCCGGGGATGGGGGTGCCGGGGATGGGGGTGCCGGGGATGGGGGTGCCGGGGATGGGGGTGCCGGGGATGGGGGTGCCGGGGATGGGGGTGGCGGGGATGGGGGTGCCGGGGATGGGGGTGCCGGGGATGGGGGTGCCGGGGATGGGGGTGGCGGGATGGGTGTGCCGAGGGTGGGGATGGCGGGGATGGGAGTGCCGGGATGGGGGTGGCGGGGATGGGAGTGCCGGGAATGGGGGTTCCTGGGATGGGGGTGCCGGGTATGGGGGTGCTGTGGCTCGGGGTGCCGTGGCTTGGGGGTGCCGGGGATGGGATTGCCGGGGATGGGGGGTGCCCGGGATCGGGGTGCCGGGGATGGGGGGTGCCCGGGATGGAACTGCCGGGGATGGGAGTGCCGGGGATGGGGGTGCCGGATATGGCGTGCCGGGGATGGGGGGTGCCCGGGATGGGGTGCCGGGGATGGGCGTGCCGGGGATGGGGGTGCCGGGGATGGGGGTGCCGGGGATGGGGGTGCCGGGGATGGGGGTGCCGGGGATGGGGGTGCCGGGGATGGGGGTGGCGGGGATGGGTGTGCCGAGGGTGGGGATGGCGGGGATGGGAGTGCCGGGATGGGGGTGGCGGGGATGGGAGTGCCGGGAATGGGGGTTCCTGGGATGGGGGTGCCGGGTATGGGGGTGCTGTGGCTCGGGGTGCCGTGGCTTGGGGGTGCCGGGGATGGGAGTGCCGGGGATGGGGGGTGCCCGGGATGGGGGTGCCGGGGATGGGGGGTGCCCGGGATGGAACTGCCGGGGATGGGAGTGCCGGGGATGGGGGTGCCGGGGATGGGGGTGCCGGGGATGGGAGTGCCGGGGATGGGGGGTGCCGGGGATGGGGTGCCGGGGATGGGAGTGCCGGGGATGGGAGTGCCGGGGATGGGAGTGCCGGGGATGGGGGTTGCCCGGGATGGAACTGCCGGGGATGGGAGTGCCGGGGATGGGGGTGCCGGGGATGGGGGTGCCGGGGATGGGAGTGCCGGGGATGGGGGTGCCGGGGATGGGGGTGCCGGGGATGGGAGTGCCGGGGATGGGAGTGCCGGGGATGGGGGTGCCGGGGATGGGGGTGCCGGGGATGGGAGTGCTGGGGATGGGGGTGGCGGGGATGGGTGTGCCGAGGATGGGGGTGCCGGGGATGGGGGTGCCGGGGATGGGGGTGCCGGGTATGGGGGTGCTGTGGCTCGGGGTGCCGTGGCTTGGGGGTGCCGGGGATGGGAGTGCCGGGGATGGGGGGTGCCCGGGATGGGGGTGCCGGGGATGGGGGGTGCCCGGGATGGGACTGCCGGGGATGGGAGTGCCGGGGATGGGGGTGCCGGGGATGGGGGTGCCGGGGATGGGAGTGCCGGGGTTGGGGGTGCCGGGGATGGGAGTGCCGGGGATGGGGGTGCCGGGGATGGGTGTGCCGGGGTTGGGGTGCCCGGGATGGGGGTGCCAAAGATGGGAGTGCCGGGGATGGGAGTGCCGCAGATGGGAGTGCCGAAGATGGGAGTGCCAAAGATGGGAGTGGTGGGGATGGGGGTGCCGGATATGGGCGTGCCGGGGATGGGGGGTGCCCGGGATGGGGTGCCGGGGATGGGCGTGCCGGGGATGGGGGGTTCCCGGGATGGGGTGCGGGGGATGGGAGTGCCGGGGATGTGGGTGCCGGGGATTGGGGTGCCAGGGACGTGGGTGCCGGGGATGGGGGTGCCGGGGATGGGAGTGCCGGGGATGGGAGTGCCGGGGATGGGGGGTGCCGGGGATGGGGGTGCCGGGGATGGGAGTGCCGGGGACGTGGGTGCCGGGGATGGGAGTGCCGGGGATGGGGGTGCCGGGGATGGGGTGCCGGGGATGGGTGTGCCGGGGATGGGGGTGGCGGGGATGGGGCTGCCGGGGATGGGGGTGGCGGGGATGGGGTTTCCTGGGATGGGGGTGCCGGGTATGGGGTTTCCTGGGATGGGGGTGCCGGGTATGGGGGTGCTGTGTGTCAGTGTCCTGGGTGTGTGTGTCCTGTGTGTCAGTGTCCTGGGTGGGTGTGTCCAGTGTGTGGATGTCCTGGGCGTCAGTGACTGTGTGTCAGTATCCTGGGTGGGTGTGTCCTGTGTGTCAGTGTCCTGGGTGGGTGTGTCCTGTGTGTCAGTGTCCTGGGTGGGTGTGTCCTGTGTGTCAGTGTCCTGGGTGGGTGTGTCCTGTGTGTCAGTGTCCTGGGTGGGTGTGTGTTATGGGAGAGGAATTTTCAGAACCCCAAAATGTATCATGGAGTTCAACCAACCTCTCCCTTTAATGTATTGTTAGCTTTTGAAGTACACGGCTTGTTCTCCAGGTGTGGTATTACAATTATGGATACGTGGGTTTTTGAACACAAAACAATGATTATTCCATGAATTCAACTTAACCCTTTAAATAGACATTGGATCACTTAAAACCCCTTACTTCAAAGATAACCCCGAAAATAATACAACACTACATTATCCCTCAAAATGTTCCTTCAATCCTACAAAAGACTTCATCTTTAACAACAGACATGGAGGTTACATTCAATATACTTATAGGGTGCGATTTTTCCGCACCCCACGCCATTTCTTAAAGGTACATTGCTTTAACATCCATTTCTTAAAGTTATCTCACATGACACCTCCCCACAAGAAAAGAAAATTATCTATCAACTTCAAGATGGTTTCATTTTTCACTTTTGCACCATCCACTAAGAAATGTACACAGTAAATATACATTTTTGTTTCACAAAAAAAAACAACACACGCAAACAGGCATAATAATAAAGTCCATTTTTCCCGTTTTTCTTCCTCCAACCGAAATCCTTCTCGATTGACAGTCTCTTTGAACAAGAAAGTCAATGCACGATCCATCCATTCCTCTACTCCTCGGCATTTCTCTTTAGAATCAGATACTGTAGTTCAATCTGATCACAGAGTCCCTTGCAATTCTCCAATACAGGAGCATAGGTGATCACAGCTTTCTAGCAGTCACATGCCTGTTGAAAGTCCGCTGTCCATTGACATTTTTGACGTTTCTTTAGCAAGTCCATCAGTGGAGTAATCACTCCACAAAACTTTTGCACAAATGTTTGATCAAATCCACTCATGCTGAGAAATCACATTATTTCCCTTTGTCATGAGGGTATCGAGAACTCCTCAAGGAAAGTGATTTGTGCTTCTCCAAATTCACTTTCGCCTGGGTTCATCACCAAACCCGCCTCCTGAAGTCGACCGAAGATCTCCATACGATGTTTAAAATGTTCTTTCCATGTCTGGAAGTTGGAAATAAAAGCAGATTATCCCACTTTCTCAATGCAATCCTTCAAACGTGGGATAGGGTAAGAGTCCGTTCTTGTAACTGCATTAACCTTTCGATAGTCCACACCCAACCGTTGGGTACCGTCTGGTTTAGGTACCATCACTATGGGTGAGCTCCATTGGCTGCAACCCACTTCAATTATGCCATTTGTCAGCATACTCTCAATCTCTTTGTTAACCTGTGCCAATTTTAAAGGAATAAGTCTATATGGATGTTATTTGATAGGAACAGCATTTCCCACATCTACGTCATGTATAGCCATTTTAGTACTTCCCAATTTATCTCTACAAACTTGCCCATGTGATATCAATAACTCTTTCAGGTCAGTTCGTTTTTCCTCTGGAAGGTAACTTAACAATTCATCCCAATTTTTAAGTACATCCTCGTTTTCCAATTTAATTTGAGGTATGTCAAATTTACAGTCATCTAGATTTGGTTTGTCACTTTTGAGTTAGAATCATTAAAACTTCCTTTTTCTCTCCTTCCCTTTCAAAGTACCTTTTAAGCATATTCACATGACACACTCGGTGAGTCTTCCTTCTATCTGGTGATTTTACCACATAATTCACCTCACTTAATTTCCTTTCAATCTGGTACGGTCCACAAAACCTAGCTTTTAAAGGCTCACCTCCCACTGGTAACAACACTAAAACTTTATCCCCACTGACAAAACTACGAACTTTGGATTTCTTGTCCGCTACCCGTTTCATCACATTTTGTGCAACTTTCAAATGTTGTCTATCCAATTCACCTGCTCTAGTTAATCGTTCCCTAAAATTTGACACGTAATCCAATAGTGTAATTTCCGATTTCTCACCCTCCAATTTTTCCTGAATCAATTTAAGTGGTCCTCTTACCTCATGACCAAAAATTAGTTCAAAAGGACTAAATTGGTAGACTCATTAGGTGCATCCCTAATTGCAAACAATACGAATGGAATTCCTTTATCCCAATCCTCTGGATAATCTTGACAATACGCCCTCAACATTGTCTTTAATGTCTGATGCCACCTTTTTAACGCTCCCTGCAATTCTGGATGGTACGCAGTTGATTTAAATTGTTTTATTCCTAAGCTATCCATAACTTCTTTGAATAACTTTGAAGTAAAATTCAATCCTTGATCCGATTGAATTTCTGTGGGTAGTCCATATCTAGTCAAGAATTTAAGTAACTCCTCCACAATCCGTTTAGTTGTAATATTACATACTGGAATGGCCTCTGGAAACCTAGTGGACACATCCATTATAGTCAAGAGATATTGATTCCCACTTTTTGTTTTAGGAAGCGGTCCTACACAATCGATTAGGACCCTTGTACAAGGTTCCTCAAATGCTGGAATGGTTATTAAGGGCGTTGGTTTTATCACTGCTTGATGTTTCCCTATCACTTGACATGTGTGACATGATTGACAAAAGTTAACTACATCTTTATGTAGTCCAGGCCAATAAAAATGTTTCTGGATTTTAGCTTGAGTTTTCCTTATTCCCAAATGACCTCCCACTGGTACCTCATGTGCAACTCGCAACACCTCCTTTCTATACCCTACCGGCAATACTACTTGATGAACTTCTGCCCACTTTTCATCTGCCTGCATATATACAGGTCTCCATTTTCTCATCAAGACATCACTTTTACGGTAATATCACTCTGGTATACTCTCAGATTCCTCTTCCATAAATGCTTTCTGATATATCTGTTTTATTTCTTTATCTTTCTGTTGTAACTCTGCCAATTTTCCTGAACTAAAAATATCCGCCTCATCCTCCACCTGTTCTTGTTCTTTTTCAACCATCTGATCAAAAGTTGTTTCTGATAATTGCACTGCAACTTCATCTTCACTCTTTGATTTCTCCTCTTGTCTTAACCTGTGACTTTGCTACCGGGTTACTACACAATCCGGAAAAATCCCAGGATATTCGTCCTTCAACCCTTCAGTTGTCTGATTTTCCACTGGCTTATCAACCACAGTAGGCATCACTCCCACCTGCGATCCAGCTATATCATTATCCAAGATAAACTGTATTCCTGGACAAGATAGTTTCTCTATTACTCCTACTGCCACTTCACCACTCTTCACTGGACTTTCCAACCTTACCTTATATAATGGAAGGCTACTCCTCTCACCCTGTATTCTACATATCACCACCTTTTCTGACAACATTCTTCCCAAACTACATAATTCCTCATCTCTTACCATTAAAGATTGACTAGCCCCTGTATCTCTTAAAATTGTGGCTTCTTTACCTGCTCCTCCTGATACACATGAGTAGACTTTATCCACACAGGTAAATTCTTTAAAGACATCTGGCACCTTCTTAACAATTACTTCTTGTCCAGGTTGTACAATCGTTTGCACCTCCTTCGTTTCCCTTGGGCTTTCCTTTACCACTCTATCAAATCCCACTGTCTTTTCCTGTTTTACTACATTAGCCGTCCCAGTGCATTTCTTCAAGTATCAACACTGTGACTTTACATGGCCTAGTTTATTACAGTGAAAACATTTGAAACTTTTCATCTCTTTTCCACCCTCCTGGATTTATTTTTTAATCTGAGGTACTCTCTCTTTATTGTCTCCCATCAGATCACCTTTGCCTCTACCACTTGAGTATTTCTCATGTCCCCAGTTTCTGTCCCTCACAGGCTGAAACTGATGTCGGAAACCAATCTTTGATTCATGAACTAATTCATAATCATCTGCCATTTCTGCTGCTAATCTCGCAGTGTTAACCCTCTGTTTTTCCACATGAGTTCCCACTACATCAGGAATTGAATTTTTAAACTCTTCCAAAAGTATAATTTCTCTGAGAGCTTCATACGTTTGGTCTATTTCAAAGCCCTTATCCACCTCTCAAAATTACTCTGTTTGAGCCTTTCAAACTCCATGTATGTTTGGCCAAATTCTTTTCTTAAATTTCTAAACCTTTGTCCGTAAGCTTAAAGCACTAGCTCATATGCACTTAAGATGGATTTCTTCACCTCCTCATACGTTCGAGATACCTCCTCCGGTAGTGATGCAAACACTTCACTAGCTTTACCTACCAGCTTTGTTTGAATCGGTAATACCCACATGCCCTGTGGCCATTTCATTTGTTTAGCTACCCTCTCAAATGAAATGAAAAAGGCTTCCACTTCCTTCTCGTCAAACCTTGGCAATGCTTGGACATATTTAAATAGATTCCCACCAAGCCTTCAACTATGACGCTCTTTCTCACTATCCTCATCACTATCATCCAACTGCACGTTTCCCTTTACGTCTGCCAATTTTAATTGGCTGTCATATTTCATGGCCATTTTCTGAAGTTCAAACTCCCTCTCTTTATCTTTTTCCCTGATCTGTATCTCCCTTTCTTTTTCTTTTTGTTCTGCTAGGACTATTCTTTCTGGGGCTGTTTAGCACAGAGCTAAATCGCTGGCTTTGAAAGCAGACCAAGGCAGGCCAGCAGCACGGTTCAATTCCCGTAACAGCCTCCCCGAACAGGCGCCGGAATGTGGCGATTAGGGGCTTTTCACAGTAACTTCATTGAAGCCTACTCGCGACAATAAGCGATTTTCATTTCATTTTCATTTCATTTCTTTTCTCCTTTCTTCTCTCTTCTTTTCTTTTCTCTCTCTCTCATTCTTTTTCCTCCCTCTTTCTTTCTTTTTCCTCACTCTCTCTTTCGTATTCAAGCCGCTTTAATTCTTTCTCATGTTCCATTTGTTTAATTTGCAACTGAATTTTTGCCATTTCCAATGAGTCAGACTCTATCTCAGGCAACTTTAAATGCTTAACCACTGCCATAATTGCCTCATCTTTTCGCATTTTGTCAGGTAATGTTAACTGCAATGTTTTTGCCAAACCTAACAGTCTGCTTTTCGTCTCTGTCTGTAAGGTACTGCGTGTGAGAATTCTCCACCCCCAACAACGTCTGAGCCTCTGAAAGAGCCATTGTCCACAACACACTTAAACTCAAATACCACACCGGAAAAGCAACAATCCTTCACTGTCTTTAAGTTCACAAAAGCCAATCCAATAGATAGACTAACTGTGTGTCAGTGTCCTGGGTGGGTGTGCCCTGTGTGTGGGTACCCTGCGTGGGTGTGTCCTGGGTGTCAGTGTCCTGGTTGGGTGCGCCCTGTGTGTGGGTGCCCTGCGTGGGTGTGTCCTGGGTGTCAGTGTCCTGGATGGGTGTGTCCTGTGTGTGGGTGCCCTGGGTGGGTGTGCCCTGTGTGTGGGTGCCCTGCGTGGGTGTGACCTGTGTGTGGGTGCCCTGCGTGGGTGTGTCCTGTGTGTCAGTGCCCTGCGTGGGTGTGTCCTGTGTGTCAGTGTCCTGGGTGGGTGTGTCCTGCGTGTCAGTGTCCTGGGTGGGTGTGTCCTGTGTGTGGGTGCCCTGCGTGGGTGTGTCCTGGGTGTGGGTGCCCTGCGTGGGTGTGTCCTGTGTGTGGGTGCCCTGCGTGGGTGTGTCCTGGGTGTCGGTGTCCAGGGTGGGTGTGTCCTGTGTGTGGGTGCCCTGGGTGGGTGTGTCCTGTGTGTGGGTGCCCTGTGTGGTTGTGTCCTGGGTCGACTGGGACGGGGGCCTGTTGCTGTGGCTGCCCACCTCGTCGCTGGGTGTGGCCCACCGGCGTCGCCGCACTGGCACTAGATGGGGGCGGCGTCGCCTGACGGTCTGGGCCTATGTCTGGCTCGTGGGTGCCCCGGACCTGGGTGGGGGTGTCGTACGCCCGACCATGTTGTTCCATGTCCTATGGGCGCCCTGGCATGTCCTGGGGCGGTCGGCATCCACAGGGACGGTTGGGTCGACGTTTGGTCCTGCAATACACAATACAGCATACATGGTTAGACACGCAGATGGGGAGGAGATGGGGGGCAAGGGGGGATGGGGGATAGGGGGGATGGGAAGAAGGGGGTTGGGGGGGGAAGGGGGATAGCGGGAAGGGGGGCAGGCAGTGGGGGGTCTCACTGTGTGCTGTGCCCCCGATCTCTGCATCTGCAACCTCCCGGTCCTCTGGTCCACCTGCAAGGTCCAGGGCCCTCATGAACGGTGAGGGGGAGCAATTCAAGTGGAACCCCTCCAGTCCTCTTACACTCCCGGTTGTTATCAGCGCGCTTCACCTGCGGCTGCCCTGACTAGGTCATTGCCCTTCTTGTGGCATTGGATGCCTGTCCTGGCTGATACGGCCACGGCGCTGACGACCTCTGCCATCTCCCTCCATAGGTGCCGGCCGAGGTTAGGTGCGACCCTGCGGACGTGCCCAGGTACAGGGCTTCCCTCCGTCGCTCCACTGTGTCCAGGAGCTCCTCGCCGTCCCGCTCCTGGAACCTCGGCGCTGTGTGGCGGGCGGCCATTTTGCCGAGTCTCCGGCAGTGGCGTCTTTTGTGCTGTGACGCCGCGTGGCGTCAATGATGGGTAATGCCGTCGCGATTGGCATCACGCCGCTGCTAGCCCCTTCTGGGTCGGAGGTTTCCTGAAGTTCCGGTTGGCCCAACGCCGGAGTGGTTTGCGCGGTTCTTGGTGCCGGCGTTGGGCCATCCCGCCGATTGTGGGAGAATCCTGGCCGTAGTGTTTAAGAAGGAGAAAGGGGGAACAACTGCTAAGATTCTAGATTTAAGCAAGGCTGACACCATGTAATGAGACAGAGACTGTTCACAGTAAACTCGGCAAATCTGTCAATGGGCTAAATGGCAGAAGATGAATGGGAGATGTTTAAAAAATAATTTAACAGAAACAATCTCCGTTTGAGAGATTAAGTGCTGACACCGGGACCGAGTCGGTGGTGTTCTATGACCCCAAAAGTGGCGCCAGTCCCAGAATCCATTAATGGGCTAGCACCACCGCTCTATGGAATTAATGCAATTCCAATGAATGATGGCGTCCGATTCACCGGGATTGGGATTGATAATCGAGAGGCTGACAAGCTGTGGCTGTATATAAGCACTCCACTCCTCACACACACTCATTCCAGGCAACAAATTGGCACTCCATTTTGCCAATGCGGAGCTCGAAACCCTGCTAGGTGCCGTGGAGGAGAGGCGGGACACCCTAGGCCAGATTCTCCATGTCTGAGGTTAAGTGTGGAGGATCTGTGGCATTTTACGTGGAAAAAAATCGGCGGCGCCCCTCACCGATCCCGCGGTTGGTGTGCGGCTAGCAGCCGCGGCGTGTAAAACACCGGCCTCCACAAAATAAATGGCAGGAGAATGGCTGGGTCCATGGCCGCGCATGCACATGGCGACGGCCCTGGAGTGGTTGTACCGTAAAACATGGCGCCGGCCGTGCGTGGACCCGACCTGCCAAATACTACCCCCCACCCCACCCCGGCCACCACCTGGCCACCCCCCACCAGTCCACCCAGCCCTCGCGGGTGCCCCTCCCCTCCCACCCCCCGCCGCACCCCAGGCTGGCAGCACGACTTTTGCCCGACTGTGGAGGCGCTGGCCACAGTCCACAGCCGCTACGCCTGGTTCCCGCACGGCTGGGACCATGAGTCAACCGCGCTGTCAGAAACTTAGCGCACCGAGGGGGAAGTATCGGGGGAGGCCCTTCAGGTGACGCGTTGAGACCGTCCCAGCGCCGTGATGATGCTGTTTTGGAGGGGGCGGAGTATCCAAAACCTGCATCAAATAGGCACCACACCTGATTTCAGTGTCAAAAGGGATTCTCCGCCCGATCGTCGGTTCCGAAATCAGTGTCAGGGAATGTAGAATCTCGCTCCCTGTTCGTCGTGATGTGAAGAAGAGCTACCACCCGCCGCCGTACAGCGGACCTGGGCGTAGGTGGCAGAGGCCATGAGCGCTGTGGGTCCCACTGCCAAGACCGGCCAGCAGCGCTGTAAATGGCTGCACAACTTCCAGGTGGGCAATGAGGGTGAGTAACCAGTACCATACCGCTGGCACCAACCCCCATTCCACACACCTGTACCCCCCCCCCCCACCGAGAGGATGACTGAACCCCATCTGTTGGCAGTCTGTACCCCCCCCCCCCCCCCACATGCCAACACCCATACCGCCGCCATGGCCAGGTGCCCTGCACACACAGACCACCAGCTGCCCACCCCCATCCTGTGCCATCTGTGTCTGACTGCCTCACACTGCAGTTTCTGCCCCCCACCCAGGAGAAAGTGGCGCACAACCGCAGAGAGAAAAATCAGACTGGGGGTGTGGGGGGGGGGGGGGGGGTGCAGACCAGCTGGACCTGAGGTCCTTCACCGCTATGGATCAGCGGGCATTGGATCTGGCTGGTGGGCCCGGAGAGCGGGCAGTCGTTGAGGCAGAGGACGGCATCTGGGAACCAAGTGAGATCCTGCTGAGTTGTGGTGTCCATATTGTACGTGTGGCACCACCCCCTCACCATCCATCGACTCCCACCCCAGCACTCTGCCATCTCCACCCCAGCCCTCCACCCGCCCACACCACCCCTCCGCCACCTCCACACCACCCCTCCACCTCCCCACCCCAGCACTCCACCCGCCCACCCCAGCACTACGCCGCCTCCACACCACCCCTCCACCTCCACACCCCAGCACATCTACCCGTGTTCCAACCGTCATGTCCTGTGTCTTGCAAGAAAACCTGGCAATGTGACAGGCCCTTCTGGTGCCCCCTACACCCGGACACAACCCCAGGACACATCAAGCGACGAGGCTGGACTGGACAGCAATTTGAACCGCCAAATGGCAGCCTGTGGCACCTCAGAGCACCAGTCTGGGGGCGACACTGAGTTTCCAGCACAGCTGTCTCTAACACCCTCCACCATCCCAGAGACACTCGCCTCGCTTGGGCTTTATAGTGAGGAGGCTCCTGGGGCACTACCTGGTGCACACCACACACATACAGCTGTACATTAGGGTGCAGGTAGGAACCCCTGAGGGGGCAGATGGTCAGAGAGCAGCCTGTCCCCTGGGACGAGCTGCTGTCCAGAAGGGTCTTGGGCTTCTGGAAAGGGCGGTCCCATTGATGCTGTAGATGCAGAATCAGAGCCAGGGACTACCTGAGATGGTGTCAACAAACATCAAGCACCTACAGGTGCCATTGGAGTAGTCCAAATGCCTGCAGGGGCAGGAGGTGGTGCCGACCATGTGTGCCACCCAGGGCAACACTGAACGAGTGGCATCCACAGTGGAGGTCTTGGGGGCTGGGGTCACGACCATGGATCAAGATGCCCAAGGCCTGGAGCACTCTGCGCGGGTGGTGGCTGAGGCACATGACAGGACAGTCCTCCAGCGCTTTGTCCAATCACAACGGGTCATGGCTGCGGGCATCAAAGGTAATGCCCGGGTGCTAGCTGACCTGAGCCACTCACAGAGGGATGTGTCACAGTCCCAGAGGGAGGTGGTCAGTCCCTGTGCTGCATGGCAGCGGGCATTAAGACCCTGGTGGAGACGAGAGTGGGCCTCCAGGGCTGGCAATGCCAAGTGGCAGAGGAGCCCCCGGAGCTCACTCCGTTCACATCCCGTCTCAGGGAGTAGTCCGGAGGCCATCGGGCACCACGATGGAGGAGGAGGTGATGGGGCCTGTACACCATAGCTCCTCAGGACGCCGCCCCCTCCTGTACCTGGCGCATCTGATGGGCAGCGGGCAGAACAGGATGGCACCACGCCACCAGGGACATCCGAGAGACTGGCCCATCCAGGCCCGGTTGTTCCAGAAGTCGGCCGCCAAAGCAGACCCGGGTCACAGGGCGGGTATTGCAGCAGGCCGCTTCCACCCTTGATGTACCACCTGGGGGACCACCTAAACGCAGCTTTCGTGACCTTAAGGCCAGAGGTTAGGCACCAGTTAAATTGGCAGGGGTGCAGCACATAGGATAGCGATAGGGACTGGGGCACAAACCTGTAGAAACATGTTCACCTGTTCACAAACATTTCAACCTGCCTCAGTGCTCTGTCAGAAGTGTGTGAGGGATTGGCTTAGCTAGGCTGGGCTGGCCACAGAGGGGGCACTGGGGGGGGGATGATAGATGGGCGACTGTTGGAGGTGGACACAGCCAGGGCACCCACATCAACCACCACACATCTTCCCGGTTCCCAGCCGCGCCCTCCCTCTCCACCCCACTGGCTACTCTGGACCCTGTCCCCACCTCCCGTGGACCTAACTCGCTGATACTGCCAACTCAGAGCCCGCACCCCATAGTGAGGCAGGTAGGAGTCACGGACGGGGGTGCAGGGATAGGAGGGTAGCTGGTTCAGGAAGGATGGACATGGGATGGGGTGGCCTGCCGCTTGGGGGGGGTTGTTGTGGGGGGTGGGTGGTATGTATGTGATGCTGTTGGCCAGGATTCCTATTCGGTGAACCTGAAGGCAGTTAGAGCATCCCGTGCGTGGCGGTCCTGGTGTAAACGTTGTGCGACCACCTGTGGCTGCCCCGGCCACATGCCCTGCCCAGCCTGGCCCTCCTCTACATCCTCCTCGTCAGCCGAGGCCTGTTATTCATCCCCCTCCTCCATTACATCACCCCTCGATGTTATGGAGGACGTAGCAAGCTGGCACAATTTGGGAGACTCTCCTGGTGCTATGCTGGCACGATGTGGGAGAGTCTCCTGGTGCTATGCTGGCACGATGTGGGAGAGTCTCCTGGTGCTATGCTGGCACGATGTGGGAGACTCTCCTAGTGCTATGCTGGCAAGATGTGGGAGACTCTCCTGGTGCTATGCTGGCAAGATGTGGGAGACTGTCCTGGTGCTATGCTGGCACGATGTGGGAGACTCTCCTGGTGCTATGCTGGCACCTGAACCACGTCTTCAGGACACTGATGCATCGCTCGATCACGGCCCTGGTCACGGTATGTGTTTTGTTGTAGTGGGTCTTTGCGTCAGTCTGTGGCCTTTGGATAGGCGTCGTCAGTCACAGCGGACAGTCCTCGTCACCAGGAGTCAACTCCTCAGCTGGGGGTGCACCTCGAATGTGTTGATTACTGTTGAGTGTGCCAGGATGAAGGCATTGTGCGTGTTGCCTGGGTATTGGGCACAGACGTGCATGGAGTGCACCTCATGGTCACACACCTGCTGCATGTTTATCGAGTGATACCCGCTTCGGTTTGTGAAGGTCAGCCCCTCAGGCAAAGGTGCTCGTAGGGGGTCATGTATCCCGTTGATCACCCCTGTATCTGGGCCATCCCAGCAATGGGACTGAACCCCCCAGCCTGGGCAACCTGGTGGGTTCAGTCCACAATGAAGCTGATATATTGTGCCAACCGGGCATATAGGGCCTCTGTTAAGGCATGGATGTACCTGTGCACCGAGGTCTGTGAGATCCCCAACAGGTCCCCACTCGGCTGCCTGGAAGGATCCTGTGGCGAAAAGATTCACCTGAAAACATGCAGCTAATGAACACATAGAATAGGACACGACCAATGAGCAGTCAGGACATTCAGGGGTGGTATCTCATTATAAAAGGGATGAGGCACTCACACCCCGCCTCTTTCCACAGACCAACATCCACAGAGTGAGACAGGGTGTATCCTCAGCATCACACCCCAGCACGAGGCTTAGAGCAAGGCTGGTTCAGTTAGACTGAGTTACTACATTTAGATTAGCAGAGAGTCGAACTCATTGAGAACTGTGCAAATAGTTCAATAAAACACATGGGCGCGATTCTCCGCTGCCCACGACGGGTCGGAGAATAGCGGGAGGGCCTTCCCGACAATTTTCACGGCCTCCCGCTATTCTGCCCCCCCGTCACGAATCGCTGCTAGCCGTTTTTTACGGCGAACAACGGTTCTCCGCAGGCTGATGGGCCGAATACCGCGGAGTTTACGGCCGTTTTCACGGCCGCGATCACACCTGCTTCAGCGTTCGTGAAAACCTCGATATCCGGCTCACGCACGATTCTCCGCTTAATCGCATTTCGCATTTCTGCCGTCGCTGGACAGTGAATCCCCGTCCATCATTTACTGAAAAAACATGGCTTGTGATAATATTCCCTTTCGCAGAAACAATCAGGCCCCAAAGCAAGTAATTGTCCACTGAATCCTATTTTTCCTCTCTCGGCAAGAGAAAAGCTACAACAGCTGCTTCAGGAAAGGCCAGGGTTTAGGGTTTCATTCTTGCTGAAGTTTGCAGTTGGAATAGTCAGTGCGGTCGAGAAGTATACGGTATGAAATTGTGGCAAAGCAGGAACATGCCGCTTAAAACAAGTATTGACAAGTAAAACAAGACTGGAGTTCATTCTCGAGAATTAAGGTCACAACATAATTAGAGGTAGGTTGAGACTGCTTTACCATTTTGAACTGTTTCTATTACCGGCCAGTCCTTTGTCCTCAGTCAGATATTCCAGTGAACTGAGATAAAAGTATACGAGAGACTATTAATGGTTAAAGCAACATGTCGATAGGGCCCAAGATATGGACAGCCTACAATCCAAGTATTGAATAATGAATGCAAAGTAATTTAGATTTTTACTTCATAAGTGTTTCTTTTTTCCATTTCTATTCGAGATCGAGCGCCTTTACGTTATTATCAATTGCTGTGTTTTTGCGTGCAATTTTGGTATTGACTGTTGTGTTAAATATATTCATTAAGATGAGCAAAATCTGCATTGACCTAAAATATGATGTTAGTCAGTGTTATCATAGTGAGTGATTGACTGATGGCTGTTGTATTTGTACAGGTGAGCTTTCATTTAATGTGCACGTTAACCATGTTCTGAGTGTGATGGCTTCAAAGTGACATATTGCTGCAGGATTTTGAGTTCTGATGGTTATCAATGTATAATGGGAGGGCAGCACGGTGGCACAGTGGTTAACATTGCTGCCTACGGCGCAGAGAACCTGGGTTCGAATCCTGGCTCTGGGTCACTGTCCATGTGGAGTTTGCATATTCTCCCCGTGTCTGCGTGGGTTTCACCCCCACAACCCAAAAATGTGCAGGATAGGTGGATTAGCCATGCTAAATTGCCCCTTAAATGGAAAAAATTATTGGGTACTCTAAATTTATTTTTAAAAATCAATGCATGATGGTACAGAACTGGGCCAGGATTCTCCCCTACCTGGCGAGGTCCCCGCACCTTAGGGGCCAAGCCCTAACATTGAGGGGCTAGGCCCGCGCCAGAGTGGTTGGCGCTCCGCCAGCTGGCGTGGACGGCCTTTGGCGCCACGCCAGCCAGGGCCGAAGGGACTTTGCTGGCCGGCGGAAGTCCGTGCATGCGTCGGAGTGTTAGCGGCTGCTGACGTCATCCCCGCGCATGCGCAGGGGAGGGGGTCACTTCCACCTCCACCATGGTGAAGACTATGGCGAAGGCGGAAGGAAAAGAGTGTCCCCACAGCACAGGCCCGCCCGCCGATCGGTGGGCCCCGATCGCGGGCCAGGCCACCATGGGGGCACCCCCGGGGCCAGATCGTCCCGTGCCCTCCCCAGGACCCCGGAGCCCGCCTGCGCCCCTGCTCCCACCGGTAAGGTAGGTGGTTTGATCCACGCCGGCAGGAGAGGCTTGACAGCGGCGGGACTTTGGTCCATTGCGGGCCGGAGAATCACCGGGGGGGGGGGGGGGGGGGGGGCCTGCCGACAGGCACGGAGCGATTCCCGCCCCCGCCGAATATCCGGTGCTGGAGAATTCGGGACACGGCGGGGGCGGGATTGACATCGGCCCCCGGATATTCTCCGACCCGGCGGGGGGGGTCGGAGAATCCCGCCCCTGATCTTAATTTGTTTTCTTGTTTTTTTTTATTGCTAGTTAAACTAGGACAAAGCAAGCTGCAGATGTTATATTACTGCAGTCACTTTGGTTTCTGTCAGCAAAGCTCATTCGATTCCCTTAGGTTATCTCACTTCAGGTGGCTGCCTTGATGAAAAGATTTGTGGAACAGTATTGAATTCATACCAGTCCTGTTCAGGTACCGTGTGAAAATCAATCCTAGCCACAACCAACATGAAAGCCTGTGATGGAACAATACATCTGTAGATTGCCCAGCACAAAGATTATTATCTAATGCTATGTGCCAACATTGTAAAGCAAATTAAATCAGACCTGGGGGGGAGAGGAGATCACTTGAAACACTGCACTTTGGGTTTCAAAAATCCATCTCGGGCCTTAGGAAACAAGTTGAAGGGCAGCAAGCAGCTCACACATGTTAAAGGGTTATGTTGAAGTCAAGGACAAAGGGGATGGCAGGGCTGGTGTGAAGGTCAACACAAATGGCTCAGATTCAGAAACTCAAAAAGCAAAGCAGCCAAATTTCAGGTGATAAGAAACAAGTGGAATCGGAAGAGTAAGTTCAGAAATTACTAAAGAAGTTAGACAGAAGCAACAATTTACTGCAGCCATGTGTGTGGTCTACAGACAGGATGTAAAATAGATGGCACATTCACTCGGTGGCAGTGCTGAAATAGTATGAACAAAAGCTAAAAGGTTTTGGAGTCTTAATGCATTCTTGTTAACTGCATCTAACTGATAGAATGCAGCAATCGACAAAGCAAATTGGATGTTACATTACTGTAATGATGCATTTCGGAGACTTACTCTGGTGAGTTACCCTTAAAGGGACAATTGCCATAATTAACAAACCAAACTTTGGAGAATACAGGTTAGAATACTTAGAATACTGTGCCCATTTCTGGTCACCGTGAAACAAGGGAGATATGCAGGTACTGGAGGGAATGCAGAGCAAAGCCATGTGGCTTACCTCTGGTGTGAAAGGCCCAGAAAGTGAGGAAAAATGGAAAACGTGGGGCTTTTTACAGCAACAATAAGACCACCTTATATTTATATCGCTCATTTAATGTAGTAATATATCCCGGTCACTTATGGACAGGATTTCTCCCCAAGTTGAATAAAGAGATATTAGAACAGGCAATGGATCAAAGTACGGTGGGTTTTAAGGAGCTTCTTAAAGGAGGAGAGAGATGGAGAGATGGTGATAGTGTTCGTGCGGAACTTCCAGTGTTCACGGCTTAGGCAGTTTTAAGTTAAAAGGAGGCTTCTAGAAAGGTGCATATAAAACTGTTAGACATAAAACAAAGTGCCTACATTAAATTAAGTTGTGGGACAGAAGACAGAACTAGCGGGCACAGGTTCAGGCTAGTAAAAGATCATTCTAGAAATGATATCAGTAAATTCCTCTCTTAGACAGAGGATGAATGTCTGAATTACACTTCCAGGTGGAATAGTGGAACAAAGAAGAAACCTCTTAGAATCATTTAAGGAACAATTGGGCACTATAGTGATGATATTGGGATCTCCCTTGGCCAGAAGATGACCTGAAGGGCTACCGTGGCTGTAATTATCTTGTGGTCTCATGCACTCCCTCTAGGTGGCTTAATCGACATGTTAGTGAACAAACTGTCACGGAGAGAGGCTTCACACAGCAATCTACCCCTCCTGCTGGCATTATAGGGAAACCGAAGGGGAACTGAGGCGAGAAGGGACATTGTGACATAACTGAAAGTTCACACTAATCAGTCCAGTCAGATATATGTTCTGTACTCAGAGATTCCACATGTGGATTTCATACTGGTCAGGTTTCTGTTAAAAAGAATCTTTTGATGGAATGGATGCTGCAGTGTACTGAATTATGTCCTTTCATAGCTGAGAGCTGGATTCAAATTTAGCCAGACAGATGGGATGACAGTTTGGCCATTCAGATGCTCATCAAAGCGAGTCCTACAGCACAAGCCCGCAATTCCGCAGTGAGTGCAGAAATCCAGCAATTTGGCTCAGACAGACAGTCAGACAAAGAAGAAACTGCGAAATGGAAATGTCAGACTGGTGAAATCAGAACTGTTGTTTTATCCCACAGAGAGGCACCATAGATACGATGCTCTCCTTGAATCTGACCTCAATGTGCCTTCACAGAGTACTCTGGGAGAAATGTAAAAATGCCGTTGCTAGTCTTCATCTTTAAGCAACGTACCTGGGATTTACTCTGTTCACCTTAAAAAGGTTTCAAAAATTGTGGCTTGTATTAGATAAATAGAGAGGAGGTGAATAATAACATTTATCTCTGTCGAAATGTCTTTCCTTTTACCTCTACAATTTGCACAATCCCCAAATAATATCAGTGAGAAAACATTTTCTTGATGGGAGATAGCTACAGATTCGGCTGTCTATGAACTTGATGTGATGCTGCCTTTGACTCCTGTTCCTTGGACGTGACGCTACACCTGGACTCCACCCTAGCATTACATTGAACAGCTGAGAACGAGATTCAGTGGAAAATAATGAGGATGTGGATTATATGTCACAAGCACTGACTAGACCATTATAATTCATTGTGCCACACCCAAGACTCAGAAGATTACTGTTACAGGGGTGCAGTCTTTGAATGCACTGTGTGCTGTGGTACTGAGTCATTGAACCCAGGATACGCATAGGTTTGACCTTTGCTTCATAGTCAGTTCATGTTGACCCTTGGTTTATGGTAAGTTAGAATAAAAGCAAATTACTGCGGATGCTGGAATCTGAAACCAAAAAGAAAAAGAAAATGCTGGAAAATCTCAGCAGGTCTGGCAGCATCTGTAAAAACTTTGACAAAGGCTCACCTGGACTCGAAACGTTAGCTCTTTTCTCTCCCTACAGGTGCTGCCAGACCTGCTGAGATTTTCCAGCATTTTCTTTTTCTTTTTAGTTTATGGTAAGTTAGTTCACCTCAACTGAAGTGTACAAATGGAATTAATACCTTCAGGCTAGGGTGGGAAAAATTGACTTAAGTTACTCTTGAAAGATACTTTGTATATGAGAACGGAAGTGCATAAGTACTGGTTGAGTATGACATTGCACTTGGGATGTCTTTCATGTATTAGACTTTCCATGCATCTAGGCTGATTTATCAGTGTTTGTGGAACTGTATACCAATACAACCTCTATCATTATAAAAGCATGCATACTTTAACTCTTGCTATTTCTGTGAAAGATATCCTGCTATTTTCTTTGAGCTAGTTGTTCAGTAGCAGTTTAATGCTTTTTGCTGTCATCACAGCTGCAGTTTGATGGATGTATCTAACTAGTTACAGACTAGCTGTGTATTGTGCGAACCATGCATGGTGCTGGGCCCCTTGTCCAGCATACAACCAGTCAGTGCTCATGTTGATGAGCAGGCAGGACAAGGGTTGCCTGTTGGCTGCCTCAATGGGATTTGGCGCAGGGTAATTATGCGATGCGGTTCCCTTACAGTGCCAATGAAAATCCCTGACTTAAGGCCAGGGCTTATTGTGATGGGGGTGTGCTGGAATGGCTGTGGATCTTTTGCTCTATCTTTTCAACATGTTGAGGATTACTTTGGTACTTGTATCATCATCGGGTAATCAGAAAAAAACAATCTAATTTCCAAAATGTTTGATCCAAGTTTTTTTATTAAAACTTTTTATTAAAAAAGAAATCACCCTTCAAGTTTTCTTACCAGCAAGTCTTACAAAGGAGATCTAAAAGACGGCAGGACTTAATTTGCCTGATATTGAAATCCCAGATCAAAGTCATTATTGAGTCCCATTGAATCATCCTGTTGATCAGACTTACAATATAAAATGTTCTGATGCAGTTAAGCCCTCTTTCTTCTTTCTGCTAGCTGAATAGTGTTGGAATGTTAATCGCATTGAAGTATGACATTGGATAGGGAACATCCCATCATATTGTCTCTATCTGACTATTATCACAAGCAAGATTCATATATCGTAATAAAAATAATCTTCTTTCACTCTTGATCGAACACATCCGGTGGTTTTAAGAGCCAGTAATTAATGTATCTCCCTGCATTCCTCCTCCTGAACACCTGTGTTTGTGAAAAATAAGTAACATCTTGATCAGATAGTGCCAAGCAGGGAACTGAAGCCATTGGAAGTATTGCCACAAGGCATCTGCACAGGTGCCTTTGGTATTTCACTTCAAAAGACTTTTCCCTAAAGTATAGCCCTGCACCAGTTTATTAAAACTGTCGATGACCATTACGGTGATATAATGTGAGAAAATATAGCTCAGTGGCTGCAGTGTAACCTGACACTATTATAGTTTGTCTCATTGTTTTGCTGCAGTGCAGAAATGAGACAGATTTCTTAAAGGACAAACTGTTGTTTTTGCCGTAAACCACACAAACCCCACATGTGTATTTACACAATGCATTTTTAATTAAAGATTTTCCCTTCAGTTGAGCTACAGTGATATGTGTTGTATTTTACGTAAAACATAGTAACGCATAGTAAGTACCCTGCTATTTCTTTCTTTTAATGTAAGTGCCCATACTTATATAAACCAGGACATCCAATATCAAGAGCAATGAATTTACTTGGTAAACACCAGGCCCTATGGGCTGAACTGGGCCGATATAAAACCACTGAGCAACCAACTATAACGGTTAGGTTTTACACAGTGTGGGGAGGGAGTAAATCCAGGGGCGATTTGGCAACTCATAACAGATGTCAGACTGATAAATAGCTTTGAGGTGGGACTTCTCCCCCAATCCTGAGAGTAAGTGTTGCCTCACAGAGCTACCGGTCACGACTGACTCCATTGGTAGCCCACTGCTCTTAATCTCAGGTTCTGGGTCTCAAGTCCCTCTTCAGGGCCTGAGCACAAAGATCAAGGCTGGTGGGCTATGGTACAGTAATGAGGGCGCACTGCAACATCAGAGGTGCTGCCTTTTCAGGTAGATGATAAACTGAGACCCTATCTGCCTGCTTCGGGTAGATGTCAAAGATTTGAGGACGACACAGGCAGTGATTATCTGCTGCCTCGCCAATATTTATCCCTCAATCAACGTCACAATATGATTATTCTGGTCACTTATTCACATGGTTGCTTGTGGGCACCTTACTCTGTGCAAATGGCCCTGCTGTATTTCCTAAATCTAGAACAGTGACAACAACTTAAAAGTACTTCATTGGTTCAAAGCACTTTGAGGCATCTAGTGGTCATGAAAAGTGCAAGATAAATGCAAGTCTCTTTTTCGGTCTGTGTTGCCAGGAGCAACACACAGTGAAGCCCTTGGAAGCATTGGGTAAGTGATCAGGAGAGATGGGGTTGGGGGAAGAGGCCAGTTATGGTCCTTGACACTGTAGTGGAACCAATGCAATAGTTCAAGAATTTTTAACTGCTATTACGATCTCAGACCAGACCCCAACAGTTGCTCGGAACCTGAGCCGCAACCCCAATATTTTATTTTAATTTTTTAAGACTGTGAGGAAAGGATATTTCACTCCAGGAGTGATTGCACATGGTAATAGGGATATACTATATTAAAACAAACTTTATTACTAACACAGTATTACAATCTTTAACATCACATCCAAAAATAGCTTACAATTACCCCCTTAACAATGCTACACAATGCAGTGAATACAATACCCTTAATTGCTATCTTAATTCCTGCTAACCAACAAGAAAACAAACCATCTCAGCTCTCAATCCACCTTAAATACCAATGGCACACAGTAATACTTGCTTTACAGTGTGATTCTTTGAGAAATAAATCTTTTGCCACTGCATTACAGAACAGATCTGACCCCAGTCCGAACCCCTGCAGAAACTCTGTGGCGATGACTGCAAAAGCTACTTTCAATGAGCTTGTTTCAGCTCCCCCTTGTCCTCAGACAACTCGCACTGCTTTAATTACAGTGAATCTCTTTTAACTAACCTAAAGTTAGAGCAGAATTATTTCACTGGGCATAATGTTAGGCGGATAAGAACTCAACTGAAAAATGCTTTCTCAAAATGTTTCATGCCTTAGCTGCACCCAGCAATGACATCATCTCACCAAGCTGAAATCTACTTAATGCCAAGGAATCCCTTAATCAAAACAAAATTGCATAACCCAAGTTTTTACCATGGTTAATTGTACCTCATGCTCCTAAAAGCGCTGTTGTCTTTTAAAACCAATATTCTTTTTAAAACATGACTGCAGCAGTCAAACACACCCCGCACCAGACTTTTAACCTTACTTCACCGAATACTTAAAATGCAATGGGCGGGATTCTCTGTTTCCGGGACACCTCAAATGCGTTTCCCGATCAGGCCGAAGAATTGGGTGTTTGGGAAAAATTGGGATCGACGCCAAGCAGTGATGCAAAAGCTATGCTCCGACCCCTCACTGACGTGTGCATGAGATTCACTCTGCACACCAGTTGGGAGCATGGAAATAAATGCAAATGGGTTCACTTGTAGTCTCCACAATTGTGAACCTTGGGACCCTCCCTAGGTACTCCTGTAATGGGAACCCCCAGGGACCCTTGTAATAGGGCTTCTCGGGACCCTTTATTAAAGGAACCCCAAAACACAGAAATCCCCCACACACAAATCCCACCCCCACACCCACCCCTCCCACAAAGGTCCCTCCCATTAAAAGAACCCCATCTAGAACATAGAACATAGAACGATACAGCGCAGTACAGGCCCTTCGGCCCTCGATGTTGCCACCGACATGGAAAAAATCTAAAGGCCATCTAACCTACACTATGCCCTTATCATCCATATGCTTATCCCAATAAACTTTTAATGCCCTCAATGTGGCGAGTTCATACTGTTGCAGGTAGGGCATTCCACGGCCCTCACCACTCTTTGCGTAAAAACCCACCTCTGACCCTCTGTCCTATATCTATACCCCTCAATTTTAAGGCTATGTCCCCCTAGTGCTAGCCACCTCCATCCGCGGGAGAAGGCTCTCGCTGTCCACCTATCTAACCCTCTGATCATTTTGTATGCCTCTATTAAGTCACCTCTTAACCTTCTTCTCTCTAACGACAAACAACCTCACGTCCATCAGCCTTTCCTCATAAGATTTTCCCTCCATACCAGGCAACATCCTGGTAAATCTCCTCTGCACCCGTTCCAAAGCTGTCCACGTCCTTCCTATAATGAGGCGACCAGAACTGTACGCAATACTCCCAAATGCGGCCGTACTAGAGTTTTGTACAACTGCAACATGACCTCATGGCTCCGGAACTCAATCCCTCTACAATAAAGGCCAACACACCATAGGCCTTCTTCACAACCCATATCAACCTGTGGTGGCAACTTTCAGGGATCTATGTACATGGACACCCGAGATCCCTCTGCCTCATCCACACTACCACGAATTTTACCATTAGCCAAATATCTCCGCATTTCTGTTATTCTTCTCCAAAGTGAATCACCTCCACAATTCTCCACACCTTAAACTCCATTTGCCACCTCTCAGCACAGCCCTGCAGCTTATCTATGTCCCCTCTGTAACCTGCAAAATCCTGCCGCACTGTCTACAACTCCACCGACTTTAGGTCGTCTAGCAAATTTACTCACCCCATCTCCTGCGCCCTATCCTCTAGGTCATTTATAAAAATGACAAACAGCAACGGCCCCCAGAAACGATCCTTGTGGTACGCCACTCGTAAACTGAACTCCATTCTGAACATTTCCCATCAACTACCACTCTCTGTCTTCTTTCAACTAGCCAATTCTGATCCACATCTCTAAATCACCCTCAATCCCCAGCCTCCGTATTTTCTGCAATAGCCGACCGTGGGGAACCTATCAAACGCTTACTGAAATCCATATACACCACATCAAACTGCTCTACCCTCGTCAACTGTTCAGTCACCTTCTCAAAGAACTCGATAAGGTTTGTGAGGCATGGCCTACCCTTCACAAAACCATGCTGACTGTCCCTAATCATATTATTCCTATCTAGGTGATTATAAATCGTATCTTTATAATCCTCTCCAAGGACTTTACCCACCACAGACGTTAGGCTCCACCGGCCTATAGTTACCGGGGTTATCTCTACTCCCTTCTTGAAACAAAGGACCACATTTGCTATCCTCCAGTCCTCTGGCACTATTCCTGTAGCCAACGATGACCTAAAAATCAAAGCCAAAGGCTCAGCAATCTCTTCCCTGGTCTCCCAGAGAATCCTAGGATAAATCCCATCCGGCCCGGGGACTTATCTATTTTCACCTTGTCCAGAATTGCCAACACTTCTTCCCTACGCACCTCAATGCCATCTATTCTAATAGCCGGGTCCTCAGCATTCTCCTCTACAATATTATCTTTTTCTTGAGTGAATACTGACGACAAGTATCATTTAGTATCTCGCTTATCTCCTCAGCCTCCACACACAACTTCCCACCCCTGTCCTTGACTGGCCCTACTCTTACCCTAGACATTCTTTTATTCCTGACATACCTATAGAAAGCTTTTGGGTTTTTCCTGATCCTACCTGCCAAAGACTTCTCATGTCCCCTCCTTGCTCGTCTTAGCTCTCTCTTTAGATCTTCCTCGCTTCCCTGTAACTATCAAGCGCCGCAACTGAAACTTCACGCTTCATCTTCACATAGGCCTCCTTTTTCCTCTTAACAAGAGATTCCACTTCTTTGGTAAACCACGGTTCCCTCGCTCGATCCCTTCCTCCCTGCCTGACTGGTACGTACTTATCAAGAAACACGCAATAGCTGTTCCTTGAACAAGCTCCACATATCCAGTGTGCCCAACCCTTGTAGCCTACTTCTCCAACCTACACATCCTAAGTCATGTCTAATGGCATCATAATTCCCTTCCCCCAGCTATAAACTCTTGCCCTGCGGGGCTATACTTATCCCTTTCCATCACTAATGTAAAGGTCACTGAATTGTGGTCACTGTCTCCAAAGTGTTCACCTACCTCCAGATCTAACACCTGGCCTGGTTCATTACCCCAAAACCAAATCCAATGTGGCCTCGCCTCTTGTTGGCTGTCAACAATATTGTGTCAGGAAACCCTCCTGCACACATTGTACAAAGAACGACCCATCTAATGTACCGAACTACATCTTTTCCAGTCAATATTTGGAAAGTTAAAGTCTCCCCATAACAACTACCCTGTTACTTTCGCTCTTTTCCAGAATCATCTTCGCCATCCTTTCCTCTACATCCCTAGAACTATTAGGTGGCCTATAGAAAAACTCCCAGCAGGGTGACCTCTCCTTTCCTGTTTCTAACAAGAAGCTAGAGAGCAGTCCAGACAGGGGCTGCGGGCAGCATTATAGCTGTAATACTTACCTTGCAGCTCCACATATCCATTCCTTAAAGTTGAGCAGTTGTACCTGAGTCTGGTTCCCACAGATGCACTGAATGCAATTGATTTTGCCGAGTGGTTTGTGATTGACAGCTAGTAACAGCCACCTGCTGCTTTGATCCACTCATCTCTCTTCACGTTTCGTACTTGGATTGGGGAGAACCCAGGCAATCCGGGGTGGGGGACTGCTGTGCTGTATTGGGGAGGGGGTTTGTGGCCGGTCTGTGGTGCAGGGAGGTGGGGTTGTGGCCGATTTGCGGTGCAGGGAAGGGGGTGAGCTTGTGGTGGAGGGGGTGCCGGCCATGGGACTCAGCTATCAGGCCAGTCGCTCAAGATGGTGGCTCGAAATTGGACTCCCTGGGAATCCGCTTATATTCCTTGCCTTGAATAAATTTGCATCCTGCTTTACAAACCACAAATGGATCGTAAAGCTAGTGCAATTCCCTCTGAGGGAGAACATGGGGCGGATTCTCATTACCCAACATTGAACTCGTGATCGGCCATCGGGCGGAGAATCGACTCCGACGCCCAAATAGGGACCGGTGGCGATGCTATATCCAGTCCGAAATGGCTTCTTCGCCATGCACGGCGTGTGCTGTTACAACAGCATTGGCACATCATTGGCAAACCCTCCCATGATGCTCCAAACCGATGGGCCGAGTTCCCGACCACGTGGGACACGTGTGGCCTCAGCAGTCGGGAACTGGGCTTGGCAGCTGCGGACAGTGTCCAGCACCGTGACAAGTCTGGGATCCAAGCTGCTGGCCAGGGGGGTGGCTTCTGCAAGGGTAGGGGAACTGGTGGGGGGGGGGGGGGGGGGGGGGCAGTGGCTAGCGGTGGGGATGCGGAAGGCAGGTCAGGTCCACGCACGACCCGGCCATGTTGTCAGTGCAACCGCTGCAGCTCGTCTGCAGCCAAACATCAGCTTCAGTGTGGTGGGCAGTGAGGAGAGGTCAGTGTGGGTGGGGCAGTGAGGGAGGGTCAGGGTGGGTGG